>NW_024609881.1:11296450-12496450 GCF_016920785.2 Ixodes scapularis | reverse complement strand
GCAAAGGCTAGAGCGCGAGCATTACCAGACCATTGCACGAACCCTCGTGCAGCGAAAGCATTTACCGATACACTGAGCTCGCGCTTCTGGACGAGGTCGCACGTGTAAGCAATGCTTATTTCCACGGCTCGCGTGTGCTTTGTCGTTTCTTCGCAACGATAATGTACGTACCATGATGAGTCGCCTGTAGTGAGAGCCTTGCCTCCCGTCGCTTCGTTGTCTTGTTGTACCGTGCGAGCGCACTTGTGGCCGTACCCGGTGCCGTGTAAACAAACACGGACGGAGCGAAATCTGGGTTATCTGGATATCGCGAAGGCTCGTCTGCACAGTAAGAACATAGGGAACGGCGTCTTAGTAACTTTTAGTTTCTACGAATTCGGCACGTTCACTTACCTCCGACGAAATGGGCACTGCAAACACGTGAGTTCACGGTTAGCTCCCAAGGCGTACCGTCCGGATTCTGTCTCCGCAAGGCCTGGATCCATTTCGCACGCTTTTTTGGGTGCCTATAAACCTATAACCTATAAAACCTATAAAACCTCGCATTTGAACCGTTTTTGCTGCTATTGGTGCAACCTACGGCTGAGCAGCGGTGAGGCCTGGCGACAGCACGATGCCGGCGGCAGTCGGTCGGGCTACATCAGCGGGACTGGCGGGACGTCGGCAGAGAGCCCCCAAACATGGCGCCGTTCCCTTTCCTCCCCTCTCTCAGAATTTGCGCATGCGCACAACAATCTCTGCAAAAGGCCAATTGTTGCCAAGAAAAGCCGCATGCTCTCGAAGTCGATCATTTAAGCAACGTCCCGTCTGCCCTATGTAAACACGACCACACGTTAAAGGAATCCTGTAAACCACCTCAGCGGCACAAGGCACAAACTTTTTCATGTGTTTTTTGCTACAAACATGTTTCTTCACTTTCGGCCCTCTCACAATTTCACACAATTTCGACAATCTGCACGGGGCAGTGAAGACAACGTCCACGTCGAACTTCGATGCTATCCTTTTCAGATTGTGTGACACCTTATGAATGTAAGGTAGCACTACAAGATTCTTTGGTTTCCTCTTAGGTACAACGGAAGAGCATTTCAACTTCTTTAGAAGGGGTTCCGCAACTCCCTGTATTAAAACCGAGGGAAACCCGGAGTGCTCCAAGCGAAGTGTCTGGAGGTTCCCACTTACGGTTCCCACTTACCGGGGCATTGTAAAACGTGTGGTTGTTCCCCCACGCTGGACGGTGCGCAGGTGGAGGGACGAAACAAAGGAAGGAGGGAACGAGAGTTGCTGGAGGCAGCAAAAATACTTGATTGTGACAAAGACGTTTGCATAAACTTCGCATCGGTGTATATGCAGCTGAAAGAGTACAGTTTCATTAACACTATCTAACTTGGCGATATTAACGCGGCGTTTTTTCTATTCTTTTCTCGTTCGGATTGTGCGGCGGGATGATGTAGCTGTTTTGCTGACTTTTGGAGCAGGCGGTGAGCGGTATGAAGGTGCGGATTTGGCGGTACGCCCTGTTTTTTTGTTGAACGAGACTAAGCGCGTGCATGGTGATAGCAAAGTTGGAAGCTTTCAATAAAGTTTAGTTGCCAGTTAGCGTTTGTCCTGTGTGCTTCTTCGTCTTTTTGTCCCGTCTCTTTCGCACTACTTTTGATATGAATATATACGGTGCAGCCTGTCCCTATGGAGAGGAGAGGTTCCCTAGATATCTTGGAAGACGGGCCCTTTCCGATATTTGCAAGGCTGAGATGACGTGCCACGTCACTGCCGCAATTCGGAACTAGCGCGGGCCTTAAATCAGCAACGGTTGTCTTCTACCCAGTTAAGCGAATTCGAAACTAATAGTACACAGAGAGCTGGTCAAAAATTGAGTCCGCCGAAACCAGTGGCCGGGATGGTCGCGGGATTCCACTTCCGGCCTCCACACAGTGCGGACGTGTGGTCATGTGCTCCGACGGAGTGGTTCCAGCGGCCCACGCCGGCCGCGGTATCAGGTTCGAAGAGGCCCAAGATTATCAATTCATGCTGCCTCCCCTGCCCACCAGGTATGTTGTTTTAAATACAGTTTTCTTACACGCCGACATGAAAGGTCGACCGTATCGCATTGAAGATTTCCGGGATGCGCTGCATCGTCACGGTACGCTCCCCGAGGTTTCGGCCGTGGGGGCGTACCAAATGAGTCACATATGGGTGGTAACCTTCAAGTCAGCCAGGGAAGAAAAAAAGAAGATGCTGGAGACAACCGAGCTAATCGTTAAGGGTCGCCGATGCGTGGTCGTTGACCCCTCCCACCAAGACGTAAGGCTAAAACTTCACTGGCTCCTCTTCAACGTGGCCGACAACGACGTGATGGAGGCTCTGACGCCCTACACACTTAAAATTTTAACACCCTTATTGGTGTAAATGGCTTGTCCAATGGGGAGCACCCTTATTCGTGTAACAGAACACCCTAGGAAAGGGGTTTAATTCTCAGCACCTTAAGAAAGGGGTCTGATTTTCGGACACCCTAAAAAAGCGGTGTGATATTCTCACACCCTAAAATAAAGGTGCGATGTTTCTAACGCTCTTAATCATGGGTGTGACTTTAACACCCTAAAAAGGGGTGTTACTTTCTAACCACCCCCCCCCCCCCCGGTAATATCCACCTCTCAGAAATTCCTGGGAAGAACCCTGCTTGCGACATTTATTCTTTCTGGCACTGGTGACGTAAGCAAAACTCGACAGGCTTGAAAAGACGGAACGACCGGAAGTTACTTGGGACGCAAGCGGCAGTTCATGTTTTTAAGCATGCTTGCAAAGCACTTACAAATAAGAAAGCGATCTCATGTAATCCGTGATAGATGCATAATCCCCGATTCGGGCAGCACAGAACAATTCGCAAACACAATGCCGGGGATGAAGGCGGTCGCTCAGATTCAACGGAAGCCTCGCGGTCACCGATGAGCAGCTCTCTGTCGTGATAGATGCACATTCCGATTCGGGCAGCACGGAACAACGCAAACACAATGTCGAGGATGAAGGCGGTCGGTCACATTCAACGGAAGTCTAGCGTCCGCCGATGAGTAGCTATTTGCCGAAACTTGTCCAACAAACGCAGCACAATAATTCCGTAGACTCCAACGAAATAAATGGCCAATAGATGAAAAAGTTGGCATACATGTATTCCGGCCGTTCACGACGAAAAACCACGGTCGCGAAATGGAACTCGTCAGGACCTACTTACACGAAAAAAGAGAAAACTGACAGACGCTTTTTGGAAACCGGATTTACGTGGTCCCTACAACTCATCATAAACTGGCAAACGGCGAAGGCTATGACCCTAGTAGGCCATCAGCGCGTCAGAGCGAGTCGCGTGACAAAAGTTTCGTCGAAGCGTTTTTGTCCTACGGAGAGCGGTCACGTGTTTCGCTCCACACCCCTGATTCGCTAGAAGCGGCCTTCGCACTCGCTCACAGCCACACGGACACAAAAGAAAGTGGGGAGGCTTATCAGAAGAAGAGGTGAAAGGGGGGTGAACAAAGCTGCTAATCTCCCTCTGCTGCCTCCTGGGCTGCGCAGGGAGGGTCGCCTTGTATATGGGACCTTGAAGTTGTTGTTGTTCGAGTGGCGGTTCCCTTTCGAAAAGTGTGGAGCCGGGGAGTGGCTTATGCTTTCTGGGGAGAACTCGTTGATCGTCGTCTTGTTTATGCGTTTGAATACCTTCTTTCCCTTTCCTTTTTTTCTTCATGTGTTTGGAAGTGTATTTATTGGTTCAGTCAGGTGAGTTTGTGCTCCCCCAAAAAAGTCGCCACAGTTTGTTCGAAGCTTCAGCGCAGTTAAAAAGAAAATGAATAAAAAGATTAAGCAAAGTGGAATTTGCTCGCTTTTTGCCCGAGAAAGACTTCTCGGGCTAAAAGCAAGCAGATTCCGTTTTGGCTAATCTTTTTATTTTTAACGTCATATTTTAGGCGGCAAAGAAATAGAAATACCTCTTCGGCATAGCCGATTCACGCAGGATACTCTCAACACTCAACAAAAATCGGCGTCGCGTACGTTATGTCAGGATATCGTTGGCGCGACTCATCTCATTCGTTAAATATTGGCTAAACCAAAATGGTGTGGGCACAATATTTTCGAATAGATCCAATATCGGCGACATACGTTGTGTTGCCTGGGCTGTATATTTACACGTCTTCGGTCACCTTTTGCGAGCGGAGGTGATTTTTAAATTGAAGTTGAACTGATAAAACTCATGCACGCGCGACACGTAATTTTCGGCTCCTCTCGGACGGAGAGCTCGATCGGAGTTGCAAAAAGCAATCTTTAGCACTCCCTAATCATACGCGCCTTTGTGTGGCGATTAATTATATTCGAGGTTGGTACCGCCGTACATCAGCAACCGTTCCATCAAAGCAATAAACATGAATGGTTATAAAATCATGGGTATAATCGACAGTATCAACATTACGCCCCTCTCACACCGTGTGAATGAAAAGTGTGTGGACGTCCGTTAACCACTTGGCCGGGAACGGAAGCATAGAGCACTGCTCATCGTCATTTGCGCTGGGTTTTCGGGCAAAAACCAGTAGGAATAAATGGCCGCTCCTCTGGCGTGAAGAAAAACGGCGTCGATGACAATGATATTGACCGAACAAAGGGGAAAGCGGATTTTTGTAAGATTAGTGTGACGTTCATTTTCGCACGTTCTCGTTAATGTCCTGAAGTTTTGACGGGATGCGGACCGATTTATCGCTACATAATTCCAAGCAATTTGAGCTACATCTTGGTATTGCACAGAGTATAAAATCCACCGCTTAAAGCACATATTAAATAAAAATTCGAGCTTGCTAATGCAGGCGACATTATTTTTCCCGACTCATTTCATAGCTAGCTCCTCGATTAGGGGCACATGCTGCTATACCGCGATGACGATCAATCGATGTCCTTACCGGTTCCTCTCGTAGACAAGGGTTTCTTCGACGTGATTATATCTGACTCCTTGAAATCATATAAGTCCATCACACCCTTTCTACACGTTATGAACGGGGGGTGTTGCGACGAGTGCGTACACCCTTCTAACACGATTTCCTGAGCATATTTCAAATTGTGGGTGTTATAGGGGTGTATGTAGGGTGTGAGCCTTCTCGTACACCCCTGTTATACCCACCGATACTCAAAATCGTGTAAAAAGGGTGTAGGAAGGGTGTTGGTTAAAAAGCACCCTTTTAACACGATTTTGGGTGTTAAAACGACGAGTGCGTACACCCTTGTAACACAATTTCCTGAGCATATTTCCAATTGTGGCTGTGATAGGGGTGTAAGAAGGGTGTATGCAGGGTGTAAGCCTTCTCGTACACCCCTGTTACACCCACCAATACTCAAAATAGCGTAAAAAGGGTGTAGGAAGGGTGATGGTTAAAAAAACACCCTTTTAACACGGTTTTGAGTGTTAAAATATTTACTGTGCACGGGTAAAACGCCTGGGCCTGACGGACTCTGCGCCGAATTTTATAAATCATGTAAGAAATATGCCGCTGCAGTTCTGCACGAGGTATTATTTGAGGCGTATAAAATATCTGTGCTACCGCCATCCTTCCTTAAGTCGCACACCAGATTAATCCCCAAGTCAGACGACCCAGTTAAACTTCAATCTGTTTCATCATATAGACCAATAAGCCTCACTAATGTCGATAATACAATTTATATGAAAGTCCTAGCTACTCGTTTGCAAAGTGCTATAATCTGTCTTGTTGGGCCACATCAGACCTGTGGCAGAAAGAGTCGGTCCGTTTGCACAAACATCCATGTTACTCGCAGCATTTTAGAGTGTTGCGACGCATTCGAGAGACGTGTTGCAAAGTTGCAAATTTACTTCGAAAAGGCGTTCGATCGGGTGCGTCACGGTGTGCTTTTTTGTATTCTTGAACACGCAAACGTTGGTTCCGTTATTTAGGGTGGGTTAACGATGACATATGCAAATTGTTCAACATCTATTATCGTCAATAGGAATGTCAGCGAAAGTGTCAATGTTTACACTTCGGTGAGGCAAGGTTGCCCCCTATCCCCGTTATTTTTCGCGATTTATTTAGAACAATTTTGTTTAGGGCTTATTCATAATGAATGCATCCGCGGTTTTAGATTAAATTCGACCGAGGTTAAAGTGCTCTCCTATGCGGACGACCTCGCTGTTTTCTGTACTGACCAGGAGAGTTTGCTTGAAGTGGAGAAAGCCGCAGCTTCCTTTTGTAGTCAAATGGGTAGTGTAATAAATTGAGGTAAATGTACAGGGTTTTGGCACGGAAACTGGTCCGCCGCGCCTGGTGTGTTTCTAAACGTCCAATGGACAACCTTGTCGGCGAAGTATTTCGGTGTGCCGCTCGAACACTACCGGGATACTACGCAAATGTTGGACGTTGAACCGGACCTGGAAAGGGCAAAAGCGGAAGGTTGGAAGTGGAGGGAGCTTTCAATGTTCGCGCGAGCAACGGTCTGGAATTTATTTTGATCGCTAAAATATGGTACATTTTACAAGTGTTATCTATGTCGCGCCTCAATGTACAGAAGCTGCAAAGGGTCTTCTCGGTTTTTATCTCGAGATCGAGCTGGGAACGCTCTTCCCGCACTAATTTGTTTCGCTCGGTGAGTGGAGGAGCTTTGGGATTTTCCCACCTTTTCATTCGCTATATTGTATCGCGGTTTATGTTCTTGCGAGATCAGAATAATGCATTTTTGCGTACAGTCCTGCACAACGTGTTGCAGGATTATCTGCCCGAGTTTATTATATCGTCTAGTAACCAAAATTGTGTCAGTGTTCGTGGGTTCATGCGAGAAATAGTTTTATCTTTTCGGATGCTAAACGCTCGTTTTTCAATGGAGTACTTTTGTTCAGTTAATCGTAGAAGGTTGTACAAAGACTTGGTAGATGTTCTTTTGCCTTTACCCCTCTATAGGTCCCTGTATTATGACGGACCAGGGCAGGATGTCTTAAAGAGAGTGAAGAAAATGCCGGTTAAGCCGTCTATCAAGTCCTTTTTCTTTCAATTACATTGTGGTGTGCTTCCTGTTAAGCCATGGCTCGAGGAGAGAGGTCTTTTTGTCCTATGGTTGGTTGACTGTCTGTTGTGTAAGAAACAAGGAACGATAGAACATGTTTTTCTGAAGTGTTGGGATGCGGTTTTTCTATGGACCATACTTCAGCGAACGTTGAAGAAAGACCTCCCCCTTGATCCATACGGCATACGTTTTTTACCGCTGGAGAACGAAGGCGGGGTTCCGTACGATTTGTTCATGCTCCTCGGCCTCCACAGCCTCTGGAGGACGAGGACAGAAGTGAACAACGCAGATGTCAAGATACGCCCCGCTGGAGACCATTTAATTGAAAGTGCCGCGTACATACGCGAAGTGTATCGCGCTTTGCAAGAATCCCCCGACTGGGTATCCTTACTAAATGAATTGGTCAGTGTAAAACGCTTTTAGATGTAGCCGCGGGGCCTCTCAGAGGTTCACGCGCTTTTAACATTTTTATATATGTGTGTTTTGTGTTTGTGTTATAGCGTTTCAATGTCTAACCAGGCAATAAAAAAAAAACAAAAAAACGGGGTGGTCTAAGCGGTTAAGGCGTCGCCCCGGACAGCCGAAGGTTGCGGGTTCAATCCCCGCTCCTGGCCGAATTTTTTGCCAGCTCTCTTTCCCTTTCCCTTTCCCTAACTTTAATGCCATAAATATTTTGATCAAAGTACTGGCGGAACTTTTGCAAGGTGCAATAAACGTTATTGACGGCCCACACCAAATGTGTGGTATAAAAGGAAGATGTGTTGTCACGAACGTGCATGAAGTATTCTGGAATGTCGTAATGGTGTGGCTAGGAGAGTAGCAATGTTGCAAGCTGATTTAGAAAAAGCGTTCGATCGAGTGTCGAACAAAACACCTTAAGCAATTTTGAAACTTGTGATGTGTCTCGTGCAACGGTTTACGCTTGGCGTACGAACTTTGGTACACGAGTCTTATTGTAAACAAGGGCGTGAGTGAGCGCATTCGACTTATTTCTTCTGCGCGAGAAGGCTGAGCGCTCACGCCTTTATTTTGCGGTATTTTTGGTGAGCCTTTTTGCTTTAGCTTCATTCATAAATATCTTATTGAAGGGATCAATTTGCAAACTAGTGAAGTGCATATTTTATTTAACGCTCATGGCGTTGCGACTTTTCGCGTGGACCAAGAAAATGTTTTGAAAACCGTATAGGGCTAACCAGAACTTTTGTGAACATACAAGCAGTTCTGTGCACTGGATTAAGTGTTCTGATTTTTGGTACGGAGAGCGGATTTCCACGACGGCCTTGTTTGAACGGGCTGTAAGGACGGGCTTGCCGTCCAGTTATTTTTGTGTTCCTTTAGAACATCACCGCGTCAACGATGAGTATTGGTGCGACCTAACTGAGTCTTTGTGGGCAAAAGCGACCAAGTGGGAAGGTAATGGTTTGTCTATGTTTGCACGCGCCTCTCTGTAATGCCGCAGAAGTGTGGAGTGTCTTGTAGGTACTAACGTTTTTACGCACTAACATACAACGTACGCATCGTGCTTTCGCCCTTTTTTTATTTCGAGCTCGGTGTAGGGGCACGGAGCATACAAGTAGGACAAATCCCCTTCGTCGGATAAGGGACGGTGTCCTTAGCTTTCCTTACTTGTTCGTGAGTCAACTGGTGAATAGACTTATTTTCGTCCAAATTCAGGAAACCCTTTTTTGTGTGTACTGTTAGGCAAATTAGGGTGCGCAGCACGCTGGCGGAGCTCATTGTATCAACGTGTGAAGACATGTGGGATGGTGTGAGGTGTCTTTTGTTTTAAGAAGTGATTTCTGGCATATCGGTATCAGGTCGCACGTTTCTCCCAGGAGTACTTTGGTAGACCGTCGCGTAAACAGTTCACGATCGAGGGACTTGGTGCATGCGTTTCTTTCCACTCCTTTCTATCGTTCGCGCTGAAATGGGTCGAAACAATGGTGGTGCCCGGACACACAAAACGTTTTCTTTGACTGCACAGCCAAACGGTGCCTGCCCGTCAAAGCGTGGCTACTTTAAAAGTGCTCGCCCATCGCGTTAACTGATAACTGCATATTGTGCAAAAAGTAAAAAAAAAAAAAATGCGTAGAACACGTGTAGTTGTCTCTTTTGCTACAACCTTCAGAGCACCCTCAAGAAGGACCTCCCCTTAACGCCACATAGAATTCGTATTCTTTCCGTGCAATGCGAGGACAATATTCCCCATGGTGACCGAATGCGCTGCAGCGGAGCTGGTCCTAAGACGTTGTAAAAGGCTTGAAAACCGGTCTGGTCTCTCTCGGTCTTACTCGGTCGCAAGAGTGTGAACGGGTGTTTATGCTCCTGGGTCAGCATAGTTTATGGCGGGGCCGTATGGCCGTGCGTCATGCGTATGCCGATGTGCGTTCCGTACACAAGTTTCAACTCAATTGTGTGTGGGAGTTCGTACCGCAGAAAATCCGTCGTGAGCGTGGGCTTCGGCGCCGGTGTCAGTGCCGATGGGATGAAAAATCCCATTACGCAACGCCCGCAGCCACGTAAGTCACACGTGACGTCACACGTGGCTGCGCGCGTTGCATCATGGGATTAAACCGCAAGATTTAGTGGGATAATTCTCGCGCCAATTATAGCGGCAACTTCTTCTGTCACATTTTGCGGATCAATAGGGTCATGACGTCACAGCCACGTGTCACTACGCGTGACACGTAACGCTACCGACTATACGACGCACACACGCTTGTACGGATTGGAAACAACCAGGCGTTTATATGACAAGGCTTTGCGAACGGGACCCGATAACGCTCTTAATAGGGAGCTGTAGTAGGTCGTTTTCTCCTCCGCTACGGTATTCGTAAAGAAAACGCCGCTGCTGCCCATGCGCGCCGACAGCCTGTCTCCATAGTTCAAGGTATTGTAGGGGATTATTGGGGGGTGCTCTACAGGTGCTTAGCGGGCTGCAGAAACGGCATACTACAACTCCCTAATGACAAAGCTTAAGCGTCCCCCAAGTTTTTTTTTTTTTTTTTTTTGCGAATTTATGTGCTATTTGGGAGAAATGTACAGGGCCTTCACCCGAGGGGTTACCAATGCTTGAGGGGCTCTCAGTCCTGAAATACATCAAATTTGTTCGACGTCAGCCAAGTTGGCTGATGTCTTTTGGCGGTTTACTTGCGTGTGTAAAGGCCTTGTTCCATTGACCTTAACAGGTAACAAAAAAAGGCGAGAGTACTGGGGTGGTACCTGATGTAGCTCCTCTTGCTCTAAAAGAGCACTCCTGTGACTGCAGAGGGGCAGCCGTTCCCAGCGCTCACTCCAGCTGTCACGCCGGCTTTGCTGCCCCCCACGCCTGCTCCTCTCTTCTTGTTCTTGGCACAAGCTCGCCCTATTATGCGCTGTCTCTAACGGCGGTAACCGTCTCTCTGCTGTCATTTGTGAAATCGAATAATCACTTTCAAGAGATTGTATACAATCGACACCCGCTATTTTGTGCTGTCTTCTGCGCACGACACACTGCAGTATTTTCAGATTCATGGTAAGAGGGTGTAATTTTTTATTATTAAAACTACACCATATTAAGTGACACGATTAGAAGTAGTATTTCTAGACCACTTCTTATAACTGAATATTTGTTTTAGAGCGCCGCTCTTAGGCGCCCGTTTCCGGCTTGAGCGGCGTCGCCGTCGCCGTCGCCGTCGCCATCGGCGTCGCCGTCGGCATAACCGCGCGGTGCTTTATGGATAAACTTCCGCGCTAAATCTAGCGAAAATATTTTCCCGCAAAATCTAGCGGAACATTTTCCCCGCTAAATCTAGCGGAAAACTTTCCCCGCTAAACCTAGCGGAAAAATTTCCCCGCTAAGTCTAGCGGAAAATTTTCCGCTAGATTTTGCGGGGAAATTTTTCTGGGGGTCACATGAACCCCGAGGTCACGTGACAACTCCAGGTCACGTGACCCCCAAAATCACGTGACCCTCCCCCGAGGTTAGGTGACCCCCCACGTGACCTTGGGAAGGGAGTCACCTGACCCCACCAAGGTCACGTGACTACACCCCAGGCCACGTGACCCCCCCCTCCCCCGAGGACACGTCAAATTCAGTACCCTTCCTTCCTCCTCCTCAAGAGCTGCGCTCTAATTCGGTGTTACATTTCTAAACGGCCTTTGATTTCTTCTTCATTTATTTAAACCTTATGAATATGTATATTTTTTTTTCTTGGGGGAATGTGGTTTCTAGAAATAAGATGCCACGAAAGTGGTTTAAGTTGGGCGCTTATTCCGATTTCAGTGGCGTGGCCAGGGGGAGGTTTCTGGGGCTTTAACCCCGCCCTCCCCCCACGAATATACGCATGCATTTTTGCAACTCTCCCTCCTTCCGGATCCCAAGTATAGACAGAACAACCACCTCAGTACCCCCCTCCACCCCCCCCCCCCCGCCTCCACTCCCGAAATAAATGTCTGGCTACACCAAGCATCAGTCTCACCAATGTAATGAAACAACGAGCGCCCAATGACACTAAATGCTTATGCTTAAGTGAACAATAATAGATAAGCAATAATATAAACCAAACCTGGGCAGGTGAAGGTATAGTGACGGCAAAAGAAGAACTTGTGACTTCATCCTTGATCAATGTACAGTCCGCGCACTTCATTCCGCTCTCAGAAACAAGATGCGCACCCAAATCGTTTCTTGCTCTGCCTACAACGCGGACAGACGTTTTGTTCCCCAGTTCAAAAGGAACAATAAATGACTCTGTCAACGTGTTCATAATAGTTTCTGATGTTTTCAGGAGCTGCATCAAGAGAAAAACAAAAAGAAAACGTCCATTTTCCTATATTTTTTAGTTTTCACGCAATAAACCGTAACGTTACTCTCAGTTTAATGATTTACAAGGTGCCACAGAAACGAGAAAATCCTTATTTATAGCGAGAACAATACGCAATGTAGAGGACACTTTACAACATTTTCCTGAGATTATTGTAGTTAGAGGTACCTGAAGACGGTAAATGCCTTCATCCCTCTCTTTACTAGTATAAATGTGAATCTCAATTTTTGTTGAAAACAACGTTATCTGTTTTGACGGTTTGGTTTTGCGTAAATTTAGTGATCAAAGATTCGTCTCTGTTTTTTTCAGCTTCTTTTTATAGCTACTTTTTGAAAGGATGGGGAGCAAAAAGAGGGTCGAGCAGCGCTTAGCTGCCATTCGGCAATTAGCAGTATAATACTTAAAACAAATTCAGTCTTTCATGAAGACCAAGGTGCAAAGAATAATTATCATGTCTACTTTGAGGTACAACCTGCAGGTGAAGCTTAACCAATGACAAAATTCAAATTATGATGTAACATCAAATTGTAGGCCGCGATGAACACTGCGCAGTATAAAACGAATTGCTCAGTGTTCCTGACATAAGTTTGGTGTGTAAATATATTTATTCCCTAGTCATTCATTCAAATCAATTTAAAATAATACATTCTATTGTTATTCTAGTGTTCCGCGGAATAGTTCTAGAACGGACAATGTTTAGGTTGTGGTATTGGCGCCCAATAGAATTGCTTCACAAGACGAGACAAATAAATGAGTTGCGTCAACTTTAATGGTTTCGCTTTTGACAACTGCATTATATAAAACTTGTGGATCATAGTCGTAGATCTAGAATCACAATTCTCATATAAAGTCAGTGACTGGGACTCAAGCAACGAGTGTTTCTTGTCTTTTAGAATGCGAATTAATTTACATCTTGACGAATACTGAAACATCCACCTGCACATTGAGGTGTATTGTATCATATAACTTTACGGGACCATGGTTACTAATTGTAATTTTCCAGTGCGCAGACCTCACTAGGATAATTCCTCTGGGGTTAGGCTAAAGCTTTAGGTTAATTAAAGCAAACACATCACTGCACATTCTTAGTACACATTTTGATAAAACAAAGAATCAAATAAAATAAATGAAGGGAAACAAACCTTAGGATGTCATGATGAACAGAACAGCGCACACAAAGACGAGGAAAGAGAAAATGAACATGCACGACTTTAAGAATTGGAGCACACGAGCAGGAATTGCAATGAACCTTCCCGTTCATTGAAATTCCTCCTCGTGTGCTTTAATTCTTAAAGGCACAACAATAATTGGATGCTATCGAGGCAAGACGGCTCGCGAAATCTTGGAAGCACATTTCATTAACAGCCTGGGGGAATGCTGCGTCAGCCACCCATCAGTGACACTACTGCAAACCGAAACCTTGCTTTTAGATCGGACTATGGGGCAAAGACATTGTAGTTAAATGGTGTTGTGTCGCGTGTGACACGCACTGCGTGCCCTGCGTCTCCTTCAGAACGTCCCCTTCTTCTTCCTTTCGAGTATAAATTCAGTTGCGAGTCAGTGCTTGTGTGTCGTGCATGTTCCTTTTCTCTGTTCTTGTCTTTGTGTGCGCTGTTCAATTCATGATGTTATCGTACCAATTCGCCCAACTTACAACACCTCTGAAACCTTAGTATCTAATTGTTACGCGTTTTCTGAAGCAATTTCTTTTTTGATGGCGGCTTGCAGGTTGGGTGTCTCACAAATCCAGGCTTCCATAGCACAGTGGTCAAACCTCTTTAAGCACACTCTTTCAAATTACCTTTTGCGGACCTTTTCCACACACTGATATAACGTTTTTCACTCACCGCAACAGGTTGCTGCCACTCCGGAAGACTTGAATACACTATATCCGTTAAGGATGTCTCGAGCGCCATCTGTGATGCATTTTCGACACCTCCGAAAAAATAGGCTTTGCCCCCAGTTTTCAATGCGTGTCTGTACAAGCCTTCAGATGCAAAACTGAAAGTGTGCAGGACAAGATTTCTTTCCAGTATAGTCGGAAAAAGATGTGCGGTGTCCTCGCTCCGATTTAAGTTGGAGCCCCCAAAAATACAGACTGAAGCACCGTCGGGCGATTCACCTTGTGACATTAGAGCCTGTTGATATAGAACACATTTATAAATAAGCTTAATAAAGAGTTTAAAACTTACCGTCATGAATCTGTCAACTCCGCAGGCGAGACATGTGTCGCCAGCTGGTGTAAGAGACCTGATGACATTCACAAATTTTTTGCGGGTCGATGGGCCGATGACAGCAAGCGGTTGTTCGATGTGACTGCCTTCTTTGAGCGATACAATACTTAGTCGATCTCCATCCATAAATACATTTCGGATTACGTAGATAGCCGACCGTTTTACCAGAGTCAAGAGGCTTGGCGCCTAAGATATTAAAGCAGATGTTAGTAATAATGAGGTGCAGTTCCTGCACCCGAGAGCCTTTAAGCAATTCCACGTCTTATAACTTATCCCCGAATTCACAAACCTCACTTCAATTGAGGCGCCTTTCCACTTCCGCGAGGAAAACGCGAGAACCGGGGCTGACCAATAGCGACGGCGGACAGGCGGCTTAGGCTGCTTATCCGTTGCCGCGAATGGCCAGCAAAGGTCCTTGCGCCTTCCTGGAGGCAGTGGAGTGGTGCTTCAATTGGTGTGAGGTTTGTGAATTTGGCGGTTATTTTACTAAGATTACTTGGGCCACTATAATGTATCTATTATTGCCACATCAACTTCAATCTTCTGTGATGAATACATTTAGAAATTATTGAGCTCCAATATTATCGACGCTAGCTGTTTGGGAAGCAATATATTTTCAAAAGAATCTTGGAAGTATATCTTTTTTTGTGTGTGTGTCGTAACTAAAGTCGTGTTGAAAAATACTGTAGAAACATAATTGAGATTTAGCAACTTACCATTTTGGTTGAAGTATCAAACACAAATACATATCGCCTTCCACGGCCCTCAATGTGTTGAATCACATGAAACATCACATCAGGTACGGCCTCAAGTGCAGGGCCGTGCAACCTTGGTTAAAAAGAGGATGGGATATTATAAAATCGTTAATCCTGAGAACACTTCATACTAGAACACATGCGTCAAATCAGACTAAACGAGGCTTACTCATGAAAGTCCTCGCTCTGCTTGATAACAGCCCATGTTGATTCGAATGGGCAAGTTCCGTAATGAGAATTCCTTGCCGGTGCCATGTCGTCATCCGCGTCGTCTTCGCAAAACTTGAACACCTATAAACAATTGAGACGTACCAAAATTTTTTATCATTTGAAACACTAACAAAAACCCCATTAGATTTACAAGACAGGTATATACTGAAAGTTCACGGAAAAATGAACCTCATTGTACCTTGTATTTTTACGTCATGAAGGATGAAAAGCATTAGTTAGCACCAGAATATTTTTAAGTTAACACTTAGACAAAACACGCTTCGCCTAAAGGCCCATTCACACTCTTGCAACCGAGTACGATTGAGAGAGAAGAGGCCTGTTGAAACCTATTAGAATTTCTTAGGACGAGGGAACACACTGGCATTCTGGCGCCATCTATGTGTTGAACCCGGAACTCCATTTCACAAGAGCGAAGGTTTTCTGGGATTTCCGAGGTCAGATGTGCGTAATACCTATAAGAAAGGCGCGTCTATAACGTTGACAAAAATTTTTGCGAGCCAAAAAGGAAAGGATAATGCGCGAGAGAAATAGAAAATATGTCGGACCACCAAGTTTACACTGCTACCCTATAGATGGCGCCAGGGTGTCTTCACGTTGTAAGAGGTTTGAAGGCACCCAGTTCTAAGAGGTAGTAAGCGTGTGAACGGGCATTTATGTCGAATTTGTTACAGTAAATTTGACAAATGCCATAGTTTTTTTCGTCTGTAAATCTTCCGCCAATTTAATGTAACCGTTTATTCGCCACTCCTGCCCGCTATTCGCCCTTTCGCGGACGGCCGAAGAACCGGAGGAGCGGAGGGGTCGGTGACGGTAACGGTGGCAGGGAGCGTCAGCCTTTGTGCATTTGTTCTGGTCGGCGTGTTCGTGCATAATTCAGTTTAAATGCGAAATCATTAATTGTTCAATGAAGCGAACTGAGTCATCAGCTTTTAAAGCCGCGCCAAACGGCACCTTCCCCTGTCCCATGGGAGCGAATCCTGTCGTCTGTAGCATTAATATGGTGCATAGGCTCCCATGGGCATGACTGCGTTATAGTTTCAAGAAACGAGGTTTCGATTGGCTGTCGCGCTGCATATTTTCAAAAAATGCCACCAGAGAAGCCTTCTCTATGGCGGCGCAGCGCACGCCGCGGCGGGCCACCGGAGAGAGGGAGCAGAGCCCACACGGACAAACTCCGGAGAGGTTGCACGGCCGAGCTCAGCGCGGCGCGGCCACTTAACGAGAGCGCGCGCTGGGACGTCGGTGGCTACCTCAGCAGTAGCGAAACGTGGCCGACCAAGCCAGTACGCCGTAGACGAACTGAGGGAGCGGAAGAACGACATTCATGCTTAGCATTCACTATTCATAAGAAGGCTTAGGTGTTCTCTGAATTTTATTTCTATTTTATCGAAAATTCTGGCCTATGGCCGTTACTGGGGTTGGGTTTCTTTTGACAAGTGTACACGAGAAAACCGAGTGCGCACAAATAGGTATCGCGTTTCGCTTCGCAAAAGCATTGCAAGAAGGACCGGGATGTCTCATTTCATGACATTTTCGTAGAACGCGTACGCTTCGTATTTCGGGTCTTGCGGACGCCAGCACCATTTGTGCTCAACGTGATGGCAAAGGCTCCCATAAGTAGTACAATGATCTTGCTCACAATTTACGCACAGTATATTCTTTTGAGAAATTAGGAAAGAACTGCTCGTGTCACGGTGTATCAAACGGTACACGTCTGGAATGGGCTCGCGTTTTATGCACTGAAACGCCATGACAAAGATCATGACAGTTCGCTCTAAGCACGTATAATAGATAACCTACGCGTACCTGCTTTTAGTTAATTACAAAGACAAATAAAATAATTCTCGCAGCATGTTTAGCGCGGTTTGGGGCGATCGCGAGGTACGCTTAGAAGGGACAGTTTTGGCGAGGCGGGTAACGTTGATTCGAATAACGGTACACAGGTGTTGAATACTGCACTGGTGAACATTTATTTTGACAGAGCGATAAATAAAATCTGTAGACACGCAAATGACTTTATCCTGCAGCTCTCGCGCAGCGTAACCGCAGGCTACAGTAGTCACGGCACGCTCTGGCGGGCGCTGAAACTTATGCTTCAAATCTGCTGCGCGACCCTCTCATTGCAGTGCCTCACCTTACTGTAGCCGCGGATGTCCTATGCTAAAACCGCCTTTTGCTTTTAGTAACCATGGCGCAGGATGATCACGTGTTGTAGTGCACTACAACCGCAGCTGTCTGTAATGTTGTGAGCCTTTGACACAGAGAAACTACGAGCGCTGATCTACAAGAGCATGACGGTTACCCTGCGTGGCTCAGGTTTTAACGCTATAGCCTTAAAGGGGCGATGCACCAATTTTAGCTTCAGATGATTTAGCAGTTTTTAACTTTTACATGCTTTATCATGCCAAAAGAAGTGAAGAAACCGCTTTATTCTTTTGAATTATCGCGATTCCCTTGCGTAATAAGTGAAAGAACGGGAATATTTCGCGATTTGTAGCTGCGGGGTAGCCGCCATGGGAACTAAGTCGAGGTAGAGGGGCTTAGGGTGATAAACCAGAAATTCCTAAGTGGCACCCCCTGGTTGCCGCCATGTTTTACGCAAATGTGACCATCGTCACGTGAACTCACAAGAGCCGTGACGTCGCAGGTAAGATGGCAGCGGTCAGAGGTGGCGGATGCGAGTTGGTTCGGTGCGCGGCAGCCGCGGCAGCCGTGATGTGCAACGGCTTTCCGACGATTTCGGGCTCTTTCGTGCTTGCTGACGCAGGTATGGTGTGAAAATATGAAGGAATGAGACTTTATACCCTTTTTGCGCAAGCTCCTTCTGGATCATCTGGATATTAACACCTGTAAGACAGCATCAGCCGTATCGCCGTACCGGTGCTCGGATTCCGGGATGTGTTGGAGGATCGATAGAACTTTGAGTGCTTTTAGCGTAAAACTTTCGCGTTATCTTAGCTTTGTTTGAACGTTGAAATGTCTATGAATCGACGCGGAAGGTGTACGTCGCGTTAGGGCCTAGGAGAAGTTGTTTGAGGCCTGCGTCACCAATCTTTAAGCTCCTGCGATCTTTAACCCTTTGTGCTAATCGACGATTCTACGTTCGATCGCCTTTCTTCCTTTTTTGGTGAGTGCGAAGTGCACACTTATTTTCAGCTACGAGGATGACGTCTTATTGAGTGTGGGGATGAATAAATCGTTGCAGGCACCTACTTCAAAGCTATTCGACTTGCAATAACACCAACTGTTTTGGTGTATGCATAGATTAACTGCACTTCTTTTTTCGTAGGATTTATTGCAGCAATACTTTTTGCCATCAAGAGTGCATTGTATTAGTTAGTCAATTATTTACTTGTTCTAATTACCTGGATAAGATGATTCATATTTGTGTTCATCGCTTGCATGAAGAGCAGTCTTGTTGAAAAATGTTGACCATTCCTTTCAGTCTCTTTAATAGCCTTTTTTTGAAAAGTGTGGGTTGCCTATACTTCCTATCTTTGTAACCTGGAAAAGGACAACCGCCACAGCCCCCTCGAGCCAATCAGAGAGACAGAGCGAAGGTGTGTGACAAATCTGTGCAGACGAGCACTCTGAATGACATGTTGTCATGTGCCTCTCTCCAACGTGCATATTGGCTCACCGAGACTGTAGCCTTTGCCGTTTGCCAAATTGTGATGAAACAAATTACAGTAGTTACTACTCTAATTACTCCAGGCTTTCATACTTTGGTCATTTGTTCGACAAGAATGTTACGGCCGCCATCACTGTGAACTCGACTCAGGGACTATTGGAATCGAATGCTGCATTAGCATTTGACGTGAACTGGGGCCCATTTGTGTGCTTTACGCCGAAAAAAATGATAACAGTTGTGTTGCTTGACGGGGTTCTGCAATGGGTCTACGTATAGGAAGCGTCCTGCTATATAACAATGCATCAACACATACGATTAAAATATATGCTCAGGGCTGTGTTCAGGAAATCCGGAACGAGTGCAGCCCAATGCAACAAGTCTGCCAGTCTGGTATGTCCCGTTAATTAATATTGAAGGGTCAGAGATGCAAGTGTCCTCAAAAGAACTTGCGCGTGTGGTGAACACAATTCTTGGTGTATAAACTCTCAAGGCTTAAAGGCAAGCGGAAATAGGTTTATCTGGTTAGAGTATCAAATATGTTTATTTCCACTGAATTACATAAATATTGATTCTTAGTTAATGGTTCGAGACTGCGACAGTCTCCTGTCAGGCGCTCAGTCGCAATACCTGTGGACCTTGTTGTGGGATGACGCCCCTGGCACGCCGGTGTTCAGTTTAGTCGAGTGGAAAAACTAAGACCGACTGATGCCGTCTTGTAATCATACGTCATGTGCGGCCACTGACATCTGATGCACTGAAGCTGCAGCGCTGGCTTCTAATCCGCGAAAGTTTCCTGGTAGTTTTCTGCATCAATGCAGCAAGCTCGGGCTTGTATTGGTTATGTGACTGTGCTTTTTGCTGTACCGTTGACCTGATAGCTGGCAACATTGTTTGTTTGCTATCCAAGCCATCTCACTTTCATTTCGTAATGGAGATTTATTGCGCATCCCACGACCACTGCACATTGTGGAAGTCTTGTGTAGCAAAGTGAAGTCTCGTGATGCTTGCAGTCCACTTTTGAGAGCAACCAACCATTCAATTCCTTAAGGTCACTGAGCGGCATTCTCCCTCAAAGTTGGAAGTTGTGTGCTTCGTGGCGTGGACACAGATAATTAGTGTCAGGAAATTATTAGGTACTGTCCTTGGACGACAACCGACACCAGATCAACTCTCCTTGCGTTGCCGCTCACCTGCTTTGTCGTGCTTACCTCCCGTCCAGATGAAGTAGATCACGAGCTTCGGGGTAATGTCGGCACCAGGGACAAAAAACGCCGAAATAATCCTCGATCTTCCCCGGACGCTCGTGGAGACGTGGTCGAGGGTCATTCGGCACGAACCCTTGCAAGCCAATTCATTGGTACGGGCACCTCCAGTAGACATGGTCGGCCTCATGCAGTGGTAGCAGAGTGGTTTTTGGTCGGTCATTCCCAGTAACTCCGTTTTCCTCAGTGTACTTTGTTCAGCGTGGACCTACGCTGGCTCTTCTCGATGTCGGGAATGCTTCAGTGTTGGGGTGTTTCGTTGAATCGGCACTGAATAGTAACAGGTAGATGGTGGTGGTCATTGTGACTCTGTGGCATAAGTCGCCCTCGTTTCGTCAGTTGCCGCTTCGCTCGAGGAAGTCTCCAGTTGAAATGCCTGTCGAACTTCTGAAAAAATCTCGGCGATCAAAATTAAAGCCGGACAACTGATGGCAGGAACTTGCTTCCTTATCTCCTCCCGGGCACCGTTCTGAAGGATGTCACGGGTGCCTCGGGAGCTGGCGTAGAAGTTGCAGCTGGACGACTCGAGTGTCGCAACGCTGGGGAGTTTTTAATAGTGACATGCTCGGGCCTGCAGTGTACATTCAATGTCGGAAGCTTCATTGATATGAACCCTTCGACTGTTGTCGTGGGTTGCGGACAAGGCTGCTGAAGGTGTTGCCCCTCACATGAGGAACATATGGCATTCTTAGCTTCTTGTCTTCTGTAGTATCAGTGTTGGCGTGGGTGTAGAAAAATGATTTTTGGCCTAGTTGGTTAAACTAGGCTAACAGCGCTTGTCTTGTGTTGTCTCTCTCTTGTCCTTGTCTTTAGCGCTTTTTAATTTTCGTAATTGGCGTGCGTGCTCGATCAGAATCAAAACATCCTCCACGAAGGTGGTGATGCTCTCGTTGGGGCCGTGTCCTGGACAGAATCAGGAATTCGGCTCTCCCTTTTCAATGTTGGCTGATGAACATGCACTTCAACTCGATCTTGCAAACTTCCCACGACGTTAAGGAGGATTCGTGGTTCCTAAACCAGTGCCTCACAGTTTCTTCCACGAGAAGTATAGGTTCTGCAGGAGCGGGTTCCCTACTGAAAAAAACCATTTGGCTCCCATATGAAAATAAATGGGTACATACCGGTAACAGTTTAACCATACCGGTCACCAGTTTGTCAAAGGGGTCGCCCCTATGGCTCAAAGGGGTCCCCCGTATGAGCCATAACGGTCACCTATATGGGGAAACAGGTCACTCGTTTGGCAAACGGGTCGCTCGTCTGGGCAAATGGGCGACTCGTTCGGGCAAAGTTGTCGCACGTTTGCTCAAACCGGTGACCATGTTGCAAACTGTACCGGTTTAATCAAACGGCTCTCCGGAGCCCGTTTGATATTGAACGTACAGATCGGCGGCGTGGGCACGCCTCGTTTCAGCCGTGGCAGCCAATGTTTCCGGAAGGCTGGGAGCGCCGGTTCATAGATTTCAGATCGTCCGCGTAATGCAACTAATTATATTTATATTTCAATTACGCTGATTTTCGATTATACTGCAACTAGAACCTCGTTTTTTGTTGTTGTTTTACGTAAACGCGCGACGTTGGTGAGTCGATATTTTTGACAGAACTTTAAAACTTTTTCCATCTTTGTTGCCTCAATTTACTTATTCAGCTCGAATCTCTCTCACAGAAGACGCGACCGCGTGAAAGAATGTACGTCTAGACTCCGTTTCACTTTAATTCAAGACGCAGCGAAGGTAGCACGCGTACACGCGGCTGCAAGAACATCGCGCATTGCGAGAGCACGCCCACCGTTGCAGCACTCAAACTACGAGCTCGCGCTGAGTACTTTCTTCGCTCGGGCGCAAGCCGAGCTTCTGGCCGCTCCGCTGCCATTTCCAAGGTACGAGCGTGCTAAAATGCGCGCGCGCGCGCGCGTTTGTTTTTCGAGGCTACAAAAACACATCTCACTGCAATGCCTGAGGAGAGGGGGAGGGGCTGTCCCTGTGGTCCCAGCGTCTTCACCTCGCCCCCTCCCTCCCCTCTCGTCACCCCTGTCACGTGACCCACAGCAGCGCGCGAGCTACACGCTGATAAGCATCGAGATCCGGAAGGGCGCGCCTTGCAGCGGCTTTTTTCTTTGTCTGCTTGTTGTCAGTTGCTGCTCGAAGTTCGCTCGTCCTACCTGCTTCAATCTGTCGCATAACCCTGCGGTCTTATTGGCATGTCTCCCGACAACGTATTGGATGTGCACCAAAGCTATCAGTGTTCGAAAAGTCCCACGTGTATATCGGCAACGAGCGATTCTTCAAGGAAGTCGCAAATTCTCGCGGTTTGGTTAGGTTCGGCAAATGACAGCTTGTGCGCCGCATCGTGTTGAAACTTCCAAGGAGCCGTTCCGTCTCGTTTGTGTTTGTGTGGTTGTCCTGCTTTGACCGTGTCGACAAATATCACGGATTACATCTTTCAAGTCCGCTATGGTTATGGTAAGTGCACAGCAACCTACGTATTGGCAACGATTGACCGTTCTTCTACGCGTACTCTTCCAAATTATCTATAAAATTATGCAGCGCCTATTCGCTCGGCAGCCGGGAGAATAATTTCCCCGAAAGTCTACCTGTATAGTCTTCGCAGATCGTTTGTACTTGTCTACAGAAGAGGTAATAAACTTCGAGGAGAATTGAAAACAATCTTTTGTGTTGGTTTTCCTGTCCATTTACAAGCACCTACGCGAGCGCGTTTGTTCTACGTGTTTTCTCCATGTTATAAATACGTTTATGAGTTTCGGGACGTCTTAAATATCTTTAAGATAACCAACCTCCCAGACGATACCCATTTAGGGCTAGAGCATAATTTGCCAATTCGAATGGCACGTTCAAACGTGTGATCAGGTGCCAGGTCGAACGGGTACTCGTATCATACGGGCACGCGTATCAAACGGGCACCTGTATCAAACGGGTACCGTTTTGAACGGGTACCGTTTCAAACGGGTACCCGTATCCCATAATCACGTTTAATCCAAACGGATCGACAAGTTTGATTCGAACGGGCGACCAGTTTGCCACCCGTTTGAATTGCAAATGTTTTTTTTTTTTTCAGTAGGGATGTCCATCTACCCACTGTGGCGGGCGACACGGTCATATTGTTCAATCCAGCCCTCGACGTCTTATGCACCTTGCGTGAAAGGGCATCGGAGTGCGAGGTGCGCCGGGCATGCAAAGGATGGTGGGAGCAGACGTGGTTTGCTGCTACAGGGTTGTCATTGTTGGCTTTGTCAGCTTTGGTTTTTCTGGCAAAAAGACCTAATTCCGGTGGTTCTTGCTGGTAGCAGCGACTGGCTTGGATTTCAAATTCTTTGTCGTGTATTTCCTAGTTTCGCCCTCGTGGTACTCACTCGTCTTGCAATTTTACTGCCGGGCTCGGAATATGACTTGGTTCACGGCTCACCGGGGGTTTAAGACTCGGGATAATGTGCCACCCGTGTCTTGTTATCGGGCAACTCGACTGAGGAGCCGCCACGGTAGACACAGAGTGAATGGCTATGGGTAAAGTGCGCAGCACCTCCACCAGAACATACAATGACAGCTGAGCATGGCCTGGAACTTTCCAGAAAAGAGTCTATCCTGACCACTAAAGAATCTGCACTGCTTTAGTGGCATTCTGTCCGAATAAATCCTCTCTTTCGGGGTCTGGCGACTGCCGTGAACGAGCTGAACTGAAATCGACGTGATACCACTTTTCTGGTAATGAGCCGCTACAGACTGCCTTCGCAAAGCGGCGTGAATGGGTGGACTGGGTATGTAACACGCGCGATGAAATGTCCATACAGCTTGCAATTTGCGTAACGAATGTTGAAACTTTGGTGTCAACGAAACGTGCGACAGACCAGCGGAATCAATACCAACTGCAACACCTGTGCTCCGTGAAGGTCCACGTCTACGCCAGAACAATTTAGTAGGCAGCACAGCATCACCTAAAGCACGGCACAGGAATTACCAGCTTGGAAGCAGCTCTTCGGCGCGCCGCACACCTGTGCTCCGTGCAAGTGCACGTCTATGCCGGAACAATTTGGGAAGCAGCACAGTATCATTTAGCACGGCACGGGAACTACAAGCGGCAAGGCAGCTCTCCGGTGCACCGCACAACCAAAGTGAGCCTTCGGGCATTTGAACGAAGCGACACGTGCACGATTGCACACTGCCAAGCAAGATTCACGCAATTTTCGTCGCTAAACTGTGTATCCAAATATATTGCACATGCTTTACTGCAGATATCGAAGGTTCCGACGGTCAACGAGAGCACAGAAATGTCGCGTTAAATTTTATCTTAGCGGTATTCGAATCAATGCGAGGTGCGAGCAACGTAGGGCAGATTGTCTCTTCCGTGGCAATATTGCCGTCGGCCACCAGCGAAATGCACACCGTTCCTCCGTATTTTCACCTTGTACCTACGTCAGACACCACGCTGAACTCTGAAGTCGCTGTCGACCGGCCTCATATGACGGTTTCTGTGTCTGAAATCAACTCGCCGAGACGAAAGACAACCAAAAAAGCAACCGACAAGCTCCAGCCCAGCCGGGGCCAGCCGCTGCATGGGCGCTGCCATCTTTCCTGTGACGTGACGCATTTGGTTCGGTCATTTGACGAGTGGTCAAATTGGCGTACAGTGGCAGCCGCCCTTTGGGGGTCCATTTCGAGTCCAGAGAGGAACTTCGGTTTATCGCTCTAAGCCCCTCTACCTCGTTGGTCATGACGCGCAAGGGGTATGACGTAAGAAGTTGCAGGATGTGCGATTATGGGCTCAATCTAATGCTATATTTTGCAAATATTGCCTTTTCAACATGAGGTAATTCGTCAAAAACCTCATTCCATCGACAAAGTTGTACTATATCCACTTTTAGTGGCGCCATCTGCAAAAGTGAAAAGAAAGGTATTCCTCCCTCGTGTCTCACCCCGCTGTGCCACCACGTCAGTCAAACCTCCCTGAGGAAAGGCAAGCTCTCTGCTCTCTCTTTTCTTCACCTCCTCCTCTCCACATCGCTCCAACTAACCTTCAAGTACAGTCAGTGGGCGCGCGCGCTGGAGGCTTTGAAAGAGAACCAAACTAGACACTTCCTATCGTCCTTTCACGTCACTGCGCACATTAATCGGAAGGCTATGTACGAGTTGAGGGTGGTTAGAGGCGCCACAAACGATGCTTGCTCGACTTTTAAGTTAAAAGTCTTACTTGTCCCATTACCCGAAAAAGGAGCGGCGTTGTGCCCGAAGGACGGCCATCAAACAACGTCATCAAGGACGCGCCTCAGAAAGAAAACACAAAGAAAAGCACAGCAACGCAGATGCATCGTCACGGAAGGCGTGGAGTC
This sequence comes from Ixodes scapularis, assembly GCF_016920785.2. Taxonomy (NCBI): domain Eukaryota; kingdom Metazoa; phylum Arthropoda; class Arachnida; order Ixodida; family Ixodidae; genus Ixodes; species Ixodes scapularis. Next base: position 12,471,165 of record NW_024609881.1, on the reverse strand, counting down.
GGCGGGGTCGCCGCGCCTGCGCACTGGTGGAGCGTTATATCACCGCGGGAGCCCCCTATGAATAAGGAAGACGTGGCGCGCTGCTTGAAGGAATGCGCTGCGTGTAGGAATATTTCGGATTCCTACACGTAAGCTGGCTAAAGGCCGACGTACACTCCGCGCTTTCCACTTTTTCCCGCCTGCTCTTTTCCGATATTCTTCCAACTTTTTAATTTGACCCAAACTCACTCCCCTCGCAGCTGAGGGGAGGGCAGCGCTAGGAGGATTATGAACAAACGGTGAGTGCGCAGGCGAGCTGGGGGATGTTGATGGTGATGTAGAAAACCCGAGACTATGGTAAAAGAACGTTGAGACGTTATTTTCCCCTGTCTTTCTTCTTCGACGTAGTTTCCCTGCTTTTACCACAGTCTCGGGTTTTCTACATCATGAAGAGGATTATCTTCGCAGCAGAAAACGAAGGTTGTACGTTGGCCTTTAAATGTCTTCGACGTGTTTTACAGCGAAGCTGTTTATGGGATAGGGGTTCCGTGGATATTTCGTGTGCATAACCAAAACCTCCTACGCCCGTACCGCACTCACGCGCCGTACGTGCCGGTGTCTGCAGCAGTGACTGTTTTGGAGCAAAAGCCTAAAACAAATGGCATCTTGCCTGCTTGTTCGACAACACATTATTTTGGTTACTTACTTTGCATATTTTACACGGGGGAGGCGTGCGCGTGCGCCGCTTTGAACACCATTCCCTGCATTCTCCTTGAAGCGTGACGAACAACTCTACGCTCGCACCGCCCTATCTTTGTCGGATAAACGATGACGAAAAGCGCTTGCACAGCGGGACGTTCGCACCACTCTGCTAATTTTGAACCTTTATTATCAATTTTCTGGGCCTCCGGCCTCTAGCCTGGGGCCTGGACGACAGCATGTACTCCCCAAGGCCTCCAGATTCACCCGTCATAACACCGCCGCCCGAGCACATAGATTTCCCGGCTCTCGAAGTCAATCAGGACAGCCCGGCACAGCTCGGTCTAGCGAGGAATACGGCCTTTGCCTTCCCGCCGCCCCTATTCCTCCTGTCCCACCCCAACCCGTTTGCCCGACTCGCGACTCTTGAGAAGGCACAACAATCCGAAGGCAAGTCAGACAACCTACTCACTGCGTCCTGCATTGTTTCAACTGCACCCGAGGGGCAAAAACGGGCGCGTAGCACAGTTCAGGAGTCTGCAGCCTCAAAGCGGTTCTCCCAAGGCAAGACGTCCACTCGCTCGGTACAGACCACTTCCTCTTGGGAAATGTACGACAAAGATTTCTCCCACGATCAAGATGGGTATACTCTGGTCACCTACAGCCGGAAAAAACGCTACCCCTTGATGGTCACGACGCCACCCACACCGACTCAGCCACCCGCAACGCGGCAGTCGCGTCTCATGGTAATCCTCAAACTATGTCAACCATGTAGAATCTTTGATGAGCCCTACATGAAGCTCGACGATGTTGTTCTTTCATCACATTTACGCACCTCCCTGGCCCTCGTACAAGGCACCAGGACCCCCGGTGACACGACATGGTTCTTGACACATAAAAATCAACTTACACTCGACGTATACCATCCGCGGTGAGGGGTGCTTTCGTCGAGATCAAATCGCTTTCTATTCGTGGCAAAGCGGCTCGTTTTCAGGCCTATAAAGCAACCGGAGAGGGCCAGATACGTGGCATCACACAAAATGCGGGCGGCCCTACCCAAGAACAACTCATGGCCAGCTTTCATTGCCGCAAATGCAGAATACTTAATGCTCACTCACTGGGTGAAAACGGAACTGCTTTGGTTACCTTCGAGAGCACACGCCTGCCCTACCGCATCGGCCTCCGCTCTTTTATGGTGAGGGCATTACCATACGAACCTAAAGTAGCTGTCTGCACGACCTGCCATCGGATGGGCCACGTTGAGGAGCGCTGTCCCAACACCGAAAACGCCCGCTGTTCTATTTGCGGACTGAAAAAGCACGACGGAGACCCGTCTTGCCCGAACGCCACGCGTAAGTGTCGTGATTGCGGGGGTCCCCACCTAGCAACAGGTAAGGGCTGCCTCAAGAGAACCTAGCTGAACAAGAAGATAACAGGTCGCCAACGTCCAAAGGCCCTGCGACGAATTTGAAACTACCGTTCAGAACCACGGGCAGCCTCTACACGCGGAAAAACGTACTGAAGCGTCAAGCAACAACACCGATACGACCGCACCTCTAGTGCCTGGAGGCGCGGGAGACCCACGACGCCTACGGCTCATGGGCACTCTGACCTCAACAAGTTTCTACACTGGGCCCCGCACCACTGCTCGGGAAACTACTGCAACAGCTTCCGAGCATAAACTCACGTTTGCGGACACTGTTCGGATGGCTAACGCCAACACTGCCATCCAGACTAATAATACGGCAAAAAGGAGAGGATCTAAACTTGCTCAAGAATCGCGAACCTCGCGCATCACGGAATCGGCGGCACAAGTCAAATCAAATCAAATCAAACCTTTATTTAAAAAAAAACAAAAAAAAAAAAAAAAACTGGAGGGATCGCCAGACAAAAAGCTGTTAAAAGCAGCTTGTCTAGGGTCTGAGATCCCTTTACATGGGAAGCAGCTTTGACATTGAAAAACATATATATATAGGAAAGTAAACGTACCTCGAAGCATTTCGTTGAGTTTTATTAGATATAGGTTGACCTTTCGGCCTGAGCCAGACCTTTTTCGAAACTGGTACATGAGATGTCAGATTGACGCTCCTTGACTACGTCACGTGGTATTCAAAACATCTGGTTTCTCTCAAGAGTTGACGGTACCCCCCGACGCAGGCGTCCCCCCCCCCCCCCCCCCCCCCCCGCGTAAACCTGACCCAGGTGAAAGAACTCGCACAATGTCGGAAAATCTAACTGAAGCAAAGCGGTGGGGGACGGAGGAGGAAGGGCAGCCACAAGAGCAGCAGGCGCCAAACTCTCACCGGGAGGGGAAAAAAAAAAAAAAAAAAAAAAAAAAAAAAACGGCTTTTGAGAAAAATGCCTTGAGCGGTGTCCGAGCGGTGTAACAGCCGCCCCTCTGTCTGTGAAAAGACACACATATACATATCCCCTTTTTTCACGTAATGAACTTCAAGACAGGGAAGATGAAGGGTGGTTCTGGACTTCCTCGCCGAAAGAGGGAAAATAAACAAAAGAAGAAAAAGAAAACGGTTGCAGCTTCTGAGAAAACTTGCCCCAAGCGGTGCACGAGCGGTGCACCCGAGCCGCCTCCTCAGTGCGTAAAAAACAACACACAGACACACATACATATCCCTTTTTTCACATAATATACTTCAAAACGGGGAAGACGAGGGATCGTTGTGGACGTTTAAACCGATATGACTGCTCAAGATGTGTTAACTGCGTCATTGACGTCATTATTCCAGGGCGTTCATTGATCCCAGCTTTAATAGTGTTAAACTTGTAAATTAAATATGACTCCCTCTGCTCGCGATCCCGGTTAGTTTTAAAACCAGATTGTAGAAATGTCACCTCAAGCTTATCGAATGAGTGTCCGGAAATACTCATGTGTTTTGAGAGGGGGATACTTGGGCAGGATCTTACATGGGACCTATGATTATTGAATCTTAAGCGGAATGGTGTCATCGTCTGGCCCACGTACTGCTTATGGCATTGGCCACATTCCAATAGGTATACGGCGTTACTTGTATCGCAGTTTAAGTTCCCGTAAATTTTGTAAGTAAGGTTGGAATTTGTGCTCTCTGCGTTTTCTCTCGACGTCACGTGCTTGCATACTTCGCAGCCCTTCTTACTGCATGGGCGACTCCCAGCGCTCTTAGAGACAGTTGTTTTCGACTTAACTATTTCTTCCTTAAGATTACGCGATCGTTGATACACCACTCGGGGGACGGTTGTATAAACATTTTTTAGGCATTCACTCTGCTGTACAATGTTGAAATGATTTTTTCAAAATATGAGTGACGTTAGGGGACCTATTGCTGAAGGTCAGCACGAGGTTTGCTTGTCGGCCAGTTTCTGTCTGGGAGCATCGTTCGCTTAATAATTTGCCACGATCAAGAGCTTTTGCCTTTTTGATTGCATCGTCTATAATTGGTTCAGGGTACTTTTGTTCTTTTAATACTTGGCGTAGTTGGTCCGCGTTGGCGTTGAATCCGTCGTCGCTCGAAGACACGCGTCTGAACCTGTGGGCGTCGGCGTAACCAAGGTTACCCCAAGGTCACGTGGCCCCCAAGCTCATCCCAAGGTCACGCCACGGTTACGTGACCCCCAAGGTCCCGTGACACCCAAAGTCACGTGACTCCTGGTCACGTAACCTCCCGAGGTAACGTGACCACCCCGAGGTCACGTGACCACCCCGAGGTCACGTGACCACCCTCAGGGTCACGTGAACCCCTCCCCCGAAGTCGCGTGACCCCCTCGCTCAAGGTCACGTGGTCCCCCGATGACGTCATCGTCACTGATGACGTCATCAGTGACATCACTGATGACGTCACCGTCATCCGCATCGTCATCGTCATCGTCATCATCACTGATGACGATGCAATGACGTCATCGTCACTGATAATGTGATCAGTGACGTCACTGATGACGTCACCGGCATCCGCATTGTTATCGTCATCATCGCTGATATCATCAGTGACGTCACTAATGACGCCACCGGCATCCGCATCGTCATCGTCATCATCACTTATGACGTCATCGGTATCCGAAGGGTACTAAAGGGGTGGGTCACGTGACCTTGGGGGTCAGGTGACGATGCCGATGACGTCATCAGTGACGTCACTGATAAAGTCATCGGCATCGTCACGTGACCCCCCAAGGTCACGTGACCCACCCCCTAGTACCCTTCCCTCCTCCTCAAGAGCTGCGCTCAAATTCGGCGTCACAGGGAGTTATAAACGGCTTTCACTTTTTTTTTCCTTATACGCATGCGCGGAGTACAACCGCAATAAAGTGGAAAAGCCTTTTACTGACCTCGGTTTTATGCAACACTTCCATAGGCTCCATCCTCGCGATCAAGTAATCCTATGTGGAGACTTCAACGCAAGGCATATAACATGGGGTTACAACAAATGCAGCCCCAGGTGACGCAAAGTAATGGCTGATACCCAAAACTACCACTTCAGTTTGATCAACATCCCCAATGACCCCACACGGATTGGATTCGCCAGGCGGTCACGACCCCTGATCTAACTTGGGCGTCACACGCGCGCAGTGTCACCTGGCACCTTCACGAAGACCTAATGGAAAGCGATAATTTCCCTGTAGTGATCAAGATAAAAATCCGCCGCACTCTGGGATACGTGGTAGGTGCAAGCACAGCCGCGAGACCAGCATTTTTAACGCACTTGGACAAATACCGAAAGCTGCTGGAAAAACCATTTCCCAGTGGCGATATCGCACACCTAACTGGACAAATATTAGCCGCCAGGCAACAAGCCACCCGTCGAACACAAGTCACTTATGATCATCCGGACCCAGTCAAGTGTCTTCTGACGCTGTAGAATCGCAGGCTGCGGCTACCAAGTACCGCTAACCTGGGCGCAGACGCTCTATCTAACGGAAGTTGAGGATCACACAATAGACAATAGAGGGCTACACCACCGCCCCTGCCTGTGAGAGATGGATGACCCTTGCGAATGGTTTAACGGGAATACGTCTGCACCCTAAATTTGGAGTATACTAAGGCCCCTTCTCGGACAAACCAAGACCCACAATGGGGCCAGACGGGTGGCCCTTAAAGAAGCAATAACACCACAGGAGCTAGCCGAAAGCGCCGCTTCTGAATTCTTTCCCCACACTTCTCAACCTGTCCCTACCACCTATGAAAGGGACGACCCCGTAGAGGACTTTGAATCATATAATCAATTGTTCACCTTTTTTGAGCTGAATCACGTCCTTAACACTGCCAGCACCCACAGTGCACCTGGGGAAGATCAAATCACCACGACACAACTGAGAAACCTCCCAGATACCTACAAACAAGCTCTGTTGGAAGAAATCAAGAGGATCTGGGAAGAAAGCAAGCTTTTACCCACATGGCGTTTCTCTTTGGTAAAACCGATTCCCAAGCCGGGGAACCCGCCACATAACCTGGCCAACCTTCGACCTATATCACTGTCAGCCTGCCTATGTAAAACAATGCAGAGGATAGTCAATACGCGCCTTGCATGGTACTTGGAAAATAATGGTATTCTTGCCCCAACGCCAATAGGGTTCAGAGCGGGGTTGTCCACGCAGAACGCGCTCCTTCCACTTAAGGAAGCAGTCCTCGACCCGCACTCTGCACAACCTAGAGCTGTCGCTGTGGTGGATATCAAAAAGGCATTTGACGCGGTCGCGCACCACAGAATCATGTCCCAAGCCAGAACTGCCGGCCTAAAACACCAATGTGTCGGTTAGCGAAGATTACCCGAAGAATGTTCAATTCGCCAGAAAAATGCTTCTACAGTTCGCCCGAGCCCAGGGAGGCCTCTACAAACTTCGCGTTAACAGATTACATTTGGGGAATAAACTATTTATTTTCAATTACGAGACTAACCAAATCTGTGAGGGCAGCCCAAACGAATCGAACACTGCGTCAACAATTCTGCCACTTTGAAGTTAAAAAATGTCGCGATAAAGAAACCATTTCGTTCCCAATCTTTTTCAAAAAATATTTCAGTTTTGTTTACAAACATAAGAAGTATTGTCCGCAACCGCGATGACTTGTCCTCCGTCATTGACGCGGCGTCGGGTGTCGTTGTTATTCTTACAGAAACTTGGCTTTCGAGTGTTATTCGCGATAACGAGATTTTTGATTGTGTTCAGAGTTATAGGTTTTATCGTTGTGACCGAACTGATAGGCGGGGGGGTGGGGTCCTAATCGCAGTGAATATAAATCTTGAATGTTACCAAGTAAGCGTTAACACCCAGCTTGAACTGGTGTGCGTGCGTTTAATCTCTGCCCATAGAAATGTTATTTTGTGTGCCTGTTATCGTCCGCCTAATGCGTCCACAAATTTTTGTTCTGCCTTGCATGATGCGTTATGCACAATTACATCTAGGTTTCCTTTTGCACCTTTATTTTTACTTGGCGATTTCAATTTGCCCCTAATCGACTGGTCAGGAGCATTCCCAACTACCACTTGTAATTCTGCAATTTACTCTGAATTCCTCAATCTTTGCTTGGATTTTTCGTTAACACAACTTGTTGCTGAGCCTACTCGAGTCACTGTGTCTTCGGCCACTGTACTAGATCTCATTTTATCTTCTGACCCTAACGTTGCCTCTTCGATATCCTACTTACCGGGTATCAGCGATCACTCCATTTTACATTTCTCGTTACTTACACCGGTGTCTGATGCTAGTAAGTCAACAAAACATTTCTTTGACTATAGTAAAGCGAATTTTGGGGCTATAAATAACGAATTAGCTGGCTTCCTTGACGAATTCCTTCCTAATTTTTCTGAACGCTCAGTTGAAAGCAATTGGTCAATATTTAAAAATAAATTAGTATCTCTAATTAACTTATTCATTCCATATAGGTCCATCAAAACAAATTCTTTGTCTCCATGGTTTAATGTAACACTTAAGCGCCTTAACAACAAAAAGAAACGTTTGTTTCGTTCTGCAAAGGTTTCTTGTATTGGCGCACGTTGGGAAATCTATCATGCAGCTGAGGATGCGTATAAACTAGCTATCAAGGACGCTAAACTAACATTTTTTAATGTGACCTTACCCTCCATGTTACTGACCAGTCCTAAACAGTTCTGGCGTATTATGAATAGAAACAAAACGTACGATATATCGCTCACTAATAATGGTGTTGTTATTCCAAATGACCAGTGTGCCTCCATCTTAAATGACATTTTTGTAAAAGCGTTTTGTGTAGATGATGATTGCTCCCACCCTGTGTACCCTAATTATAACTTTTCGCCCATGGATCCTCTTGTGATTGACTTTGACGGAATTTTAAATTTGATTGATAACTTAAAAACATCTTCGTCTTTTGGAGGTGACAATGTCACCTCCACACTCCTTAAGAATACAAAAATTATATCGCAATTTACCTTTTTAAGATTTTTGAGCAATCTCTTGCATCTGGTGTATTGTCTGAAGTGTGGAAAATAGGGAAGGTGATTCCACTCCATAAACAGGGCGATAAACAGAGTCCTCTTAACTATCGCCCCATTTCCTTAATCAGCACACCTTGTAAAATTTTAGAGCACGTAATTTTCACTCATTTGGTTAACTACTTGGACTCTAATTCCTTCTTTTCTCCATCCCAACATGGTTTTCGTAAATCCCTTTCATGTGAGACCCAACTACTGACCTTCACTAATGATGTACTTTCCATACTTGACCGTGGATCCCAGATTGACTGTGTTTTTTTAGATTTCTGCAAAGCTTTCGACAAAGTTCCTCATAGACGTTTACTCTTTAAACTCAGTCAACTCAATCTCGATCCTAACGTGCTGTCTTGGATTACATGTTTTTTTAGCTAATCGTTCTTAGTTCGTTCATGCTAACAATGTAAATTCTTCTATCAAACCTGTTACTTCTGGTGTACCGCAAGGGTCTGTTTTGGGGCCCCTGTTGTTTTTAATTTACGTATATGACTTACCACTGTGTGTATCATCATCGATTAGCCTCTTTGCTGATGATTGTGTAATTTACCGAGAAGTCACTAATACTACTGACATCGAACTTCTTCAAAATGACTTACAAGCTGTGGCTGATTGGTGTGATATGTGGCAAATGTCCCTCAATACTAACAAATGTAAAGCGATGACTATCTCCCGTCGAATTACTATATCTCCTACTTACTCAATCGTTGAAATTCCTCTTGAAACTGTACCATGCTATAAGTACCTTGGGGCGCACATCACTTCTAACATGTCATGGAAAACTCATACTGACCACATTATCGCCAACGCTAACTCCATGCTTTTTTACCTGAAGAGAAACTTTAGGTTAGCCCCAGTGTTCCTAAAACTACTAATGTATAAAACCCTTCTCCGTTCCAAACTAGACTATGCAGCAGCAATTTGGGATCCTGGTCTCTCAACTCTCGTGACTGATCTTGAAGCCCTACAGAATCGCGGTGCCCGTTTTATATTTACTAACTATCATCGCACATCTAGTGTCTCAACTATGAAAACTATATTATCACTTCCTGCTCTTTCATAACGCCGAAAAATATCTCGTTTGTGTCTTTTTTATAAAATTTATCATTCAAATACTCCGCTAAAAAACAAACGAATGTTAAATCCTGTTTTCATCTCGCCGCGCGTAGATCATCAATTTAAAGTCGGAATTCCTCATTGCATTACCTCAGCCTACTATTCCAAGGACATCTTCAGAGTGGAATCGCCTTCCCGCTCAATTAGTAAACATACCATCCTTTGACTTGTTTAAAAGTGCGTTGACTACTTACCTATGTTGATATCTCTCTTTGTGTGTTTGCCTTGTTTTATACATTTCTTAATTTGTTTACATATTTGTTTTTTACATTTTTTGTGCTTGGCTTTTAGTGTTTGTATATTGTTTGTGTTCCAAATTTGTCTTGTACCACTCCCCTCTGTAATGCCCCAGGGCCTTGAGGGTACTTAAATAAATAAATAAATAAATAAAAGGGCGACTATATAACTTTATTGCGGCGTTTCTGGAGGGTCGCTGTTTTCAAGTGTAGGTGTTCAAGTTTTCAAGTGTGCACCCCAACAAAGTGGGGGCACCGCAGGGGTCAGTTATCTCACCCACTCTTTTCAACTTGGCGATGCACATCCTCCCACAACGTCTTGAAGCAGTGCCTAAACTAGGTCATACAATATATGCCGATGACATCACGCTTTGGGTAACAGACGGGTCCATCCGCCAGCAGGAAAACATACTCCAAAATGCGCTAAACATTATCTACAGTTTTGCATCCGAAGTTGACCTCAGCACATTCCGGAGAAGAATGAACACTTAGTTATACACAGCGGCATTACTAGTAATCCCTCCAAAAAAACCGAGAAGAACATGTACACCCTCTCTATCGGAAACCAACCCATCACTGGGAAACCTATCATTCGCATCCTGGGCATGTACCTGGAAGAAAATTGCACAGCCAACGCGTCGTTCCCAAAAACGACTGGATCACTGAAACGATCCAACATGTACTTAGACAAATCTCAACACGCACCCGCGGTGTCCGCGAACGCAAGATGAGGCCATTCGTGCAGGCATTTGTCGTCTCACGGCTCCTCTAGGGTACTTCCCTATCATCCACTCAATCACAAAAAGATTGGGTTTTTATGGCGCAAGGGCTGCTAAGGCCAAAGAGCGCCAAAGAAGGAAACTATTGCATTGAGGGGAAGCGAGGAGAAAGGACTCTAGTGGTCAGGGTTAAAAGTAAAGGAATGAGACATGAATCGGATGTCACAAACAAAAATGGACATGAGTGAAAAGCTTTGAAGTTCACAGTCGATGTAAAAGACCAATAGCTTCTAAAAACTCAAAACCTGCTCGTAAGTTACGAATGGTTCATTACCCAATAACAACATTGGGTGTAAGGGAATGTGCTTTCGGTATAAGTGTGCGAAGTGAGATCGGCGTTCCCGTTTATAGAAAGGGCACTCAATCAGAAAATGGAGAACACTTAGAGGTTTGTCACACTGTTCACAAAAGGGGCGTCCTCCACATGTAGCAAGTAGCCATGAGTCAGATGAGTGTGGCCAATGCGGAAGCGACACAGTACTAGTTCATAAAAGCGTTCCTGTTCCGGGCGCTCGCCCATTCACCCAGGTTTGGCTTAATAAGATGCAGCTTGTTGCAGATCTCCTCATTCCACTCGGCGTGCCATTGTGCTCGTATGCGGGACTTTACAAAAGTGCGATAGTCCATGTAAGGGATCCTTTAAATATCTACCTCTCTGCCGACGCATGTGTGGGCAGCACGGTCGGCTTCCTCGTTGCCTGTGATACCAACATGGCTGGGGATGCAACAAAAGACAATGGTGCTATGCTTTCTTGCTGCTACAATAATTTTCTTCTGAACTTCAACAAGGGAGTTCCTTGTAGGCAGCGGTGGAGAGATGGCTCGCAAGGCACTAAGAGAGTCAGTGAAAATAACTGCCAGGTTTATCCTGTGGCGGGCTATGTGTTCCGTATCCAACAGGAGGCCATACAGCTCCGCTGTGAGAATGGTAGCAGCAGTATTTATCCGCCTTTCAACTTCCAGTGAAGAGCCAACGACAGAGCAACCAACAAAGGTCTCAGATTTTGTTCCATCTCTATAGAACTTTGTATAATCGTCATACAATTGAGCAAGTTCATGAAATTCTTGCAGAAGCACAGAACTTGGGGTGCTTTTCTTGTTACACTGTGCAAGAGACAGGTTGGAGTGTATGACGGAGTGCTCCCAAGGTGCTATGATGCCAGGGAAGTCGACTACCTGGGACGCCACATCTAATCCGAAAGACTCGGCAAAGGTCTTCAATCGCATACTGAATGGAGGGATCACGCTAGGTTTTGCGAGAAAGAGTCATTCCGAGCGTGTTTCTTGAACAACATCTTGAGTGGGGTGCTGGAGGACAGATCGGATGCGAAGAGGGTACATCATGCCCAATGTAAATTGGTCGTCTTTCAAGGCAACACTTATTAGCCTCTGCATACAAGCTGGGCACAGGGGATGTACGAAATGCACCTGTAGCCAAACGAAACCCAAGGTGATAAATGGGTTCCAACATCTTGAGCACAGATTTTCTGTCAGATCCATACACAAAGCAGCCATAGTCTAATCGGGGGCGTACCAAAGAGCGATAGATCCGCAGGAGGCACAATCGATCCTAGCCCCAAGACCGGTGAGAGAGAACTTTAAGGATATTGAGAGACTTGTTAGCTTTCAGTTTCAGGCTTTTTACATGAACATTAAATTCTCTTTGCTATCAAACGTAAGACCCAAAAGTTTCTGCTGAGGTTGGACACTAACATTACTATTGTAGATTGTTAAGGATGGTTCAAGAAGGATTCCACGTTTGCGGGTGAAGCAAACACATGCAGTCTTTTCAGGCTGCATGTGCTTCCACCCATTAAACCCATTACTGTCAGCCCACTCAGTAAGCTTGTTGATGCCTAGCTGAACCCTGCGTTCACAGACTGAGAGGTTACAGGAGAAAATTGAAATTTGTAAATCATCAACATAAAGTGAATACTGAACCGATGGAGGAATTACAGAAGCAATGGAGTTCATTTTAACTACAAACAAGGTGATACTTAGTACTCCCCCTTGTGGTACTCCGTTTTCCTGCAGAAATTCACGGGAAAGTGTGTTTCCCAGCTGGACTCGAAAAGTGCGCCTTTCTAAATAGCTCTGAATAGCACGAAGCATGCGACCACGTAGTCCGAGGTCCAACAGGTCCCACAAAATGCCAAAGCGCCAAGCCGTGTCATACGCTTTTTCGAGATCAAAGAACACAGACAGACAGTGCTGCCCGTGTGCAAAGGCCTCACCCACAACAGTTTCGAGACGGACCAAGTGGTCGACTGTGGACCTTGATGAACAAAAGCCGCACTGAAATTTGTCGAGCACCTTACTATGTTCGAGATAGTACATTAGTCTACGATTATTCATTCGCTCCAGTGTCTTACAGAGACAGCTGGTAAGAGCAATGGGCCTATTACTGGAAACACAAGAAGCATCCTTACCAGCCTTCAAAAGTGGGAGGACATGTGCTACCTTCGAAGATGGAGGGAAATAGCCCTCCTGCCCTATGCGGTTATAAAGATGTAACATGACATTGAGTGTAGAAGGATGAAGATGCTGTAGCATTGAATAATGTAAACCATCTGGTCTAGAAGCTGAGGGCTTTGTGTTATGAAGAACTGCGAGAAGCTCGTGCAAGCTGAATGTAGCATTATATTTCTCTTGTTCACCTCCTGAGGTTTTTAAAGGGTAACTGCAACGAAAAAAAAGTGTTTTTTTAACAGCTTAATTGGAACAAGCATGTCACAAAACAAATCTTCCGCAAAAAAACAATTTTTTTTAGCAATATTTACGCCACAGGACGTAATTTAGTCGAAGGCACAACCTCTCCACATTTGAAACTCCCGCTCTTTCGACGCGCGCGGAGTTTCTGGAATGCGTTACTCCGTAACGCAGAGCAGCCATTCCGTGACGTATAATACCAACTTAGGGGCGCGCGATTTGAAACGGACGAAATAGCCGCAAACTAAAATCAGTCCCGCGCGATAAATATTACTGTAAAAATTTTTGTTTTTGTTGGAAAAATTGTTTTGTGAGATCCTTGTCCCAATTAGACTGTTTAAAAATACACTTTTTTCTTTGCAGTTACCCTTTAAGGGATTGCTCTCAGCCTTCAGTTTGTGTCGAAGGAAAGTAGATGAATAATGGTGTGAACTGGATATATATTCAAAATGATCTCCAAAAATTATCAGCTTGTTCCTCGAGTGTGTCTGTGCATGTTCCATTCCTAAAAAGCTGGGGGATTTTAAATGCATGATAGGAACCATTGATCTTGTGTATTCGATCCCAGACCTCCTTAGGTGAGGTACTGCTATTTATACTGGAAGCGTAGCCTTGCCAACTTTCTCGTTTGGCTTTTCTTCGGACGTAGCGTGCACGGGCCTTCATTTTCCGAAAGGATATGAGGTTATCTCTAGTGGGCTATCATCTCAGAATACGCCAAGCCCGATTTTGTTTCTTGCGCGTCTCTTCACATTCCGAATTCCACCAAGGCTTTGGCCTCCTAGGAAGAAATTGAGATGTCTGCGGGATGGACAGCTTGGCTGCTGTGATAATGCGCTTCGTTAAAAGATGATTGAATTTGTCTATTGTGAAACTATCGGGACGAGAATATGCTAAAAGCGTGTGTGCTTGAAAAGGCCCCAATCAGCCTTGTCAAGCTTCCAACGCGGCGGGCGTGTATGAATTAAAAGAGGGGCTACGCTACAAGTTAAAAGAGTTGGAAAATGGTCGCTTCCACGTGGATTGGAATCCACACTCAAGGAAAAATCTGGAAGTAAACTAGCAGAACCAATTGAAAGGTCGATGGAAGTTGATGACAAAGATGATGGGTTGGCTGGCCGGTATTAAAAAGACAAAGACTTCGTGTGGTTAAAACTGACTCAAAAATTTTTCCTCTGACATCCTGACGTGTGCTCCACCATAAAGGGTTGTGACAATTAGATTCATCCATAAAAGGAAAGGCTCAGGAAGCTGGTCTAACAGCGAGTTAAAATCTGAACATTTCAAAGTAAAGGAAGGTGGCAGATATAAAGAGCATACTGTAAGAGCCTTATGGTGCAAGAACCGAACAACCACTGCTTCAAGAGATGTGGACAGTGGAACCTCTGTGAAGGGAACTTATCTCGGGAGAATCACCGCAACTCACCCAGAGCAACTGACAGAGCTGGGACGATCCCTGCGGAAAACCTGGTAACCTCTGAGGAAATTGTTATGGCTGGGACTCAAATGAGTCTCTTGCAAGCACAGCGCTCGTGGCTTGTACTCCTCCAGAAGAAGCTCTACATCATCCAGGTTTCTTAGAAGGCCACGACAGCTCCACTGTATGAGTACTGAAGCCATTTGAGGCACACAAACCGAAGCACATAGAAAATGAGTCAGTTGCCTCACTTCGAAAGAGTTACGAGTTTTTTGGATTTTTGTTTCTTCGTAGTCTGCCACTCCATCTCATCCTGGTCAGAACCCGGAGTCGATGAGGGGGCAGACAAGGCAGCGCCAGTGTTCTCCTGAGCCCCGCAGGGAGACTTGCCTGCTAGCCCGGAAGGGTCTGTGCCGCGGGGCCCCAATTCGCGGCCAGGACCAGAACTAGGTGGAAAAGTGGTCGATGAACTGGGGAGGGGTTCTACCCCATCCATCTGTTCCACCTCTTTTCCCGACAAGGAACCTACGTGCGAGCCACGCAGCTCCTTGGTTGCTGGATGCCTCTCCAGCGACTGAGGCCGAGGGTCTCGCTTCTTCTCCTCCTTAGGAGAGCGGCCAGTGTTGACAGGTGCAGACGGTGCTGGCCTGTCCTGAGCAGAGGAAGCAGCCAAAGCGCCCCCTCCGCGAGAACAGGAAGTCCACTGACCCTGCGTCCCAGTCTTGAAGGGTAGGGCGGGCACGCCTATTGCCGGCCCACCCTTGCCCAGGGGAGCAGCTTGCTGCTCCTGTCGAAGGAATGGGGCCCTCAGGCCAGCCGCCAAGATCTCAGGAGAGACCTGGGTGGCCCTAGTCTCCAAGTGTGGTGCAGGGCCCCTTCGCACCACCTCGGCGTTACCACCCTTTGAGAGGAAGGGCAGCTTCTTCTTAGCCTTCAAATAGGTGATGTTCTCCTTTGCCTTTAGGGAAAGAATTTCTTTTGCTTGACGCCAAAGGGGACAGGTGCGGGAGTAACCTGGATGGGGCCCACTGCAGTTACTACAACGGGCCGCTGCCTCTCAGATGTCACGAACATGTTCCTGGCTTACAAATTTCGCACAAGTTTCTTTTCCTCGGCAACTGCGTGACCCGTGCCCAAAGCGTTGGCAGCGGAAGCACCGTTGGGGGTTGGGGACATAGGGACGGATGCGACACTGGAGATAGCCTGCCTTCAGAGTTTCAGGGAGGGTGTGTCTCTCAAAAGGTCAAAATCACGCGCTTTGACGGTGTTTCCTTGCCATCCTTCCGGAACATAATACGTTTAACGGCGACAACAACGGCAGCTTTCAGTCCTTCCAGCATTTCTTCCTCGCTAGCGTCGAGGAAGTCGTCTTCAGAAAGGACCCTACGGATCGTGTTGAGCGTCCGGTGAGGACTCGCGGAGACTTCGACGTCACCTATGCAGGTCATCTTGGGGAGTGCCTCACTTTAGACTTTTGTGTTTACTTCAACAAGAAGGTCACCGGAGTTGAGGTTTTTTTTGCTTTGTATGAGAACACAATAAGGTTTTCTAGCATCTTGGCTACCACAAAGGGAGACAGTTTGGATACTGGTTTCTCTTCAAGGTTCGAGTGAATCACAAAAAACTTTGTAAATGTTCCCATTTCAGGGGCTTTTCCAATGACTTGGGGCTCAGGGCGAGGCCTCTTGGAAGCGTGCCTTGAACCGGGTTTAGAAAGGAGGGGCGCCATATTAGATCTCAGCGAACTCGTATACACGCACTACAACATTTAGAAAGCAGGGCTTCGCACAACACCAGCCAGCCGGTATATCTTTGCCAAACTAGGCTTCGCCGTGCACGATCTGGCTGAACTCCCACAGCAGACCCCGCCGTGGGAACACATTGTCCTCACCGACGCGACTCCTATACCCCAGCTGATACCGAGCACCCGCGGGCGCCTCCCTCTCAAAAGATGGCACTTAAGTATATTCGCTCGCTTCAGGTCTGCGCCCACGTGATCTAGGTCGATGCATCCCTGCCAGTTGATCACTCAGGCGCTGTCTACGGAACGGCGTGGAACAACTGTAACACAGAAGCACAGGCACAATAGTTGCACACAACGATTACGCCCCTGCTCAGCACCCAATTGGAGCTTCAAGCCATCACGGACTATGCGCGAGACGCACTTCTTACGGCAGAGGGAGACGCACCAGTCATGCACTTCGTCTATACCGACTCGCAAGCGACACATCAGATATGCTCGGATACCAAATATACCGGACCTAGTTTACACGAGCTCAAGGTGGCCTTCTCATCTTTGAGGGCGTCAGTCCACCAATTCATCATACGATGGGTCCCTGCCTACTGTGGCATACCGGTAGTGAGAAAGCCCACAGACATGCGCGCGCAACCTCCTTTCCGAGCTACTCAAGAGCTAATGTGGCGATGCAGGGAAGTTGGTTATGCATGTTGAAAGTAGTGAAAGCGCGAAAGTACTGAAAGCAATCGTCACGGAGAGGGGATCGTGGCAAAAACAGGTTAGCCTCTATTTGCAGAAGCACTTGAGTGCTCTAGATATCAGTGACCACTTTTTGGTAAAAAATTCTCAATCAGTGGTGGAGTTTCTTAGGAAGGATGTTCCAAGGGATGCCGTGGCGTTTTCTATTGACGTAGAGGATCTTTATTACTCTATCCCCCACCAAGAATTGTTTGAGGCAGTACGTGAATGCATTGAGAGAAACGGCGTGGTTGGTTTCCAAAACGCCTGTGGTGTGAGTGTTGATGGTTTTTTGGAACTTTTAGAATTTTACTTGGAGTCGACTTTTATTCTTTTTGAGGGCCGCCATTACGTGCAGAGGGCTGGTATCTGCATTGGTTCCTGTGCTGCCCCAGTGCTCTGTGATTTTTTTTTGGCCAAATATGACCGAGCCATTGAGAATGCCTTGAAAGGCAAACCTGTGACCAAGTTGTTTAGGTACGTAGACGATTATTTAGTGATTTTGCAAAACTGTGAAAACCTTACTGTATGTGAAGTTGTTGAAGATGTGATGAGCGTGTTTAAAGAAAGTTCTAGAGGCCTGAAGTTCACCCTTGAGCGCCAGGATGGGCAGTTTTTACAGTTTCTGGATTTGCGAATGCAATTCACAGGGGAACACGTGTGCTGGGGTTACAAACCACGAACCCAGAAAGAAATCCTCCCCTATGATTCGGCGCATTCGAAGTTGGTAAAACGGAGCATTGCGTCGTCATGTCTAGAGACGGCAATTGGAAAGTCATGTCACCATGCCATGCACGACAGCCTCTGTAGTCAGGTCAAGAGATTTGAAAGTGCAGGGTATCCTACTTCCCTTATGCTCGCAGTGGCTGAAAAACTTCTGAAGAAGTTCAGGGGCAAAAGCCAAAAGGACAAGCAAAAAAGAGAGCAAGACCCCACGTGATGCCATACTTACACAGGGTGTCACACAATATAAAAAAGTGGCGGAAAGGTTCGAGGTACCTCTGGTATTCTCAGCACCACGTAAACTGGCTCAACTATGTCAGAGGATAAAAGAAAAAGGCAAAGATAAGCCGCAATGCACAGTGAAGCACGTAAACAAATATGTGGAATGTGCGGTGGGCGTGGTCTATAAAATTCCATTGGGCTGCGGCAAGGTTTATATAGGCCAGACCGGAAGGTGCTTGAATGAACGGTTGCGCGAACATGCTTTATAACTGCGTTCAACAACAGGAGCCCATTTACACAATCATTGCAGAGATTGCCGCTGCATTCTCAACTTCCGAGGCACTTCAATCGTTGGGAGAGGTAAAGAAAAGGTGGCGAGGGAGGTACTGGAGGCTTATATGATAAAGAAGGAATGTCCTGATAAGTGTATCAGTCAACCCTCACTTTTCCTTCACAAAAAGGAAGTGGACTTTATTGACACGTGTGGTGGCCGAGTCATTGATGACTAGTCACATTTGTAGTATTTGTGGCTTTTCCTGGTTTCATTTTTTTGTTTCTATTTCTTAGAATAAAAAATTCAGTTGATAGTCAGCGCTCGTCCTCTTTGCCTCTCCGTCTTTGTATTCGTCTTAATTGCGTGCTTTCACTACTACTCAACCGACCGTTCTCTTCCTCATCTCTAGGCAACCCCTCCAAGGAGATTGCCAAACCTTGGCACGACTTGCGCTCTACCAAAGCCCAGCGAATCGCTTACCTTTCCATGGCCGCTAGCCCGCTATCCATCCCTAAGATTTCTTCCCAAGATTTTCCTCGTAGGGAAGCCGTCATGATTCGGCAAATTCAGACATGGACACGACTGACACCGCCTCTCTTACAGAAGTTTCGCGGGAACGACGGGGCCGGATTTTCCACAGCCTCTGGCATCTGCGAGAACTGCAATTCTAAGGCAGACCTGGTCCATCTCATATGGTCTTGCCCTTTGTATAATATTGCACGACAACCGGCTTTGGACCTCATCACAAACGCCCCAGTACCCGCATCCCTGAACGCCGGGGAATGCCCAGACACCACCATATCCTCCATGCATTCTTTGGAGCTCTGGGAGGCACTCCTCACCTTCATAAGGGGCCCAACTGCGATTCCGGTGGGGGACCGGCTCCTTCCGGCTTTACAGCGAAGAGGATATGGCCTCCCCTACCTCGTCGACGAGGGCCCCGAAGCCATGAAGTGTCGCCCTCCTCCTCCTCTCCTCTTCCTTGGTCCCCGCTCCCTAATCTTGTTTCCTCCTTCGAACTGACCTCCGCAGCGGGCTCCACCCAATATAGGGTCAATAAACGTGTTTTCAATTAATCTTATCTTTGTCGTACTTCCAAGCGCTTGCGTTCCTAGTTTCCTTCCGCTCTCCCGGGGTGGTGGTCCCGTCGCGCGTGTCTAGTTCCCCCGTCTCCTCGGAGCGGCAAAACTCGTCCACGGGAATGTATATAAAAGAAAGACAAGTTACCGTTCTTCATTTTCAATTCCACTTCTCTTTCGTCGTAATGGGAAGGCCGCGTATAGTCCGGACTCCCGAAGAGCAACGTACCTACGAAGAGTAACGGAGGGAACGACAACCAGAATGTCAGCGGCGGCGGCGGGTGGCAGGCGTGTGTGCGCACCTTTCGTGACGATGACAACCTATCAAGATAATAAATTTGTTCGTACCTTTGTTCAAAAGTCTCTGGCACGCCTGTGCCATGTGCTAAACTGCTTCGCTGGCCATCCGCCTTCACAAAGTTAAATGGCTCCCTATTTTCTTCTGAAAAACTAACGCGCGTAGGCGATTTGTTTTGAGTTCCTTAATCCGGTCGTGATAGGAAGAAACTACGACTATTATTTGACCGAAGTCCAAATATTGTTGTGCGGACCTTTCCAAGGAGCAGTGCAACAATTTCAGTGCTTTAGTGCTTTTTTTAAATAATTCGGGGAGTTGAGGTCTCGTTCCTCCCGAAGTAAAAAAAAGACCTGTTTTTGCCTGAATGCCATAATTTTATTTAAAGAAATGACAAAGATTGAGAGTTTTGGCACCTCTCAGCTCTTTCACCATTGTCAAGAGATCATCCCCATCCCACCGCTGCCTCGTGGACCCTCTCTGAAACAGATTGCGACCAGACACGGCACGACTCACGCCTGTATTGCTATACTGGAATAAAACTATACGCAGTTCAATGAATCTTGTCTCGATCACGACAACAATCTTTCGAGTCCTGTGCGGTGTGACGTGAAAGGCGGACGCCCGGTGTGCCGTTAAAGTTCTCTCTCTAGCGCCATCAGTTTGTTCTGCTAAATTTAACCGAAAATTTCTCGCCAAAATCAGGGGGTCGATAGGGTTATGACGTAACCACCATTTGTGACGCCACGCCCCATGACCTCGCGCGGGAATTTCAAACCCACAACCTTGAAGTGTGACGTCACGTGGCACGTGCCGTCACACGTGATACTGACGTCAGTGGACGTCACATGAGAGCACGCGACGCTAAACATGGCGTCATGCGACGTCACACGCTTGACATCACGTGGGACCTCGCGCGTGACGTCACACGTGAAGCTAGGAACTTGGCTACGCGCTTTTATATACCCGAGCGCGGGTATATAAAAGAAGGATTTGCAAACGGAGCACGATAACGCTCTCGCGTTCCAGCCTTTGAGGTGAAGTTTAAGCGTCCTCCAAGGTTTTAGTGCACTGACTGCCAGGCGTAACGTGAACACCGCGATAGTTTCACCAGCCACAAATATATTTTACCGCACACATTGACTTGGCAGGTGCTCAAAACGCGCTCGCCCTCCACGAAGCCTCACAACTTCAGCGATGTTAAAGCAACCTCTAAGAAAACATGCTCGTTTTCCTCGCGCACATATAGATCTCTGTCACCTGCGGTACGCTCCTACCCTACCCATTTCAAATTTGACGCCGAAATGATTAATTTAAGCACACTGACAGCATCAGCGAGCAGGCGCATAGCAAATCCATCGCCGCCTCTTCCGCCATCTTGGAACTACCGCGCCGCCATCGATATATCGCTGGAGCTGCGAATACTACTGATCGAATGCCCGAACCAAAGCCTTTTTTTTTAGCAATTTATTTTTTATGCTACGCCAAAAAAGTTGACTTTAAATTTGAGGATGGAAAGAGATAATGGTTAATTCAAAAAAGATGTGACTGTCGCGTGAGAGCAGCTTGGTTCTTTGAACATATTAACGAGATATTGCGTAAGCGTAAGACATTACAAAGGAAAGCAAAGTAATAATTTTACCTGCAAGTCTTCGGTGCAGAAGGGGAGGCAACCGTTGTCAGAGGAATGTCCAGAATCGTCAAACACACCATATCGAAAACGAGCCCACTCGTGGGTTAAAAGAAACACTGAAAAATCAAATCGCCGTATCACCACACGTCGTTCTATACACTACCCCATGTTTACAAAATAATCTGCAAACCCCTAGCGCCACGCCACCGGCACTGCGCATGCACCATGCGGTATGGGCAAAAAATGCGCCGTTTCCCATAAACAAACCATTGGACTCGGATGTTGTCGGCGTCGGTGTGAGTCCCTGCGCTCGCATTCGAATTGAAATTGCTGATGCTACGCCTTTCAAGCAATGTTCAACCAGGTTAGTGGCCCCAGCGAAATTGACGAGGCTCGTTACACCGCAAAACTTAGCGTGAATAAGGTGATGCGCAGTGATATATTACACGTGGACTCCGCAGACTGGACACTAAAGCCTGATTTCTTCGCTGTTTCGCGCGTGAGTTGAGGCGCAGCTGCACCACCTGCTCCGGCAACCGAAAAGCGGCCTTTCGGTTTCCGTTGCGGGCGAAGCGTATGCGTCGGAAGTCTTGTTTGACGTTCCTGTCGATCTCGTTCTCAGGATTTTAAATTCAATCGTGTTGGTTTAAGTGAATTTATCGGTGACCCAGAGCAACTAACGCGTCTAGGCCTCTGATGTGCAGTTCCTGGATGCAGCAAACATTCAGGGGCGATCTTGCTGTCCGCACTTCGGTCGTTTCGGTTTCCTAAATGTCCGTCACAAAGGGCTTGGGTAGAGGCAGTTCGACGGGACAAGTGGCTGCCGACCGAACAGAGTATACTAACTTCCACACATTTTATTAAAGGTGAGGCTGTCCGATTTGTTGTGTCTGTGTTTAGGATTTAAAAAAAAAGAATGGTGTCCCGCTAACTTTTGAGGGTTGTGTGCACACGGTGTCTCCATAACGTCTGCAGGTTAGGCGGACACAGACGTGAGATGAGACCGGGTCGAAATGGTGTTTTATGCCACGTCGACATGCAGAATTGACTCTAAAACGTTCTACGATCTCATATCTTTTTCTAATTTTTGTACACCGTGTAGTAAGAAAATTGAGAAACTGAATTTTCTCATTGCTAAACATATATCCACCCTAGACAAGTTTACGGAAGACCCAATAAAGAATACGTAACTGTGAACTAGTAAGATCAGATTTTCTATTCTTAAAACAAGCGAGCCGGAGAATACTCTATGTCTAATTTTTGTTTACCTATAGCAGAGTGAAGGGTAGGCAGCTGCGAATTGACTCAGGAAAGCATGCGTTTATTTTGTATCACCTGACGCTCGTAAGAGCAACTGTTACAGTTTTTGTTATTTCAGGCTGTACGTTCGAAGTTCTGACACATCCTAACTATGTGCACTCGACTTTCGCTTTGAAGGCTCAATACGACGTCGTAAACAAAGTATGTCGTCACAGTCGACTTTATGGACGAAAAAAATGACAAAATGAACAAGCCGAAGCCCAATCAAGACACGAAGAGACAGCTGCCAGGGAAGCGTAATGTAGCCGTGAGGAACTTCCTTGCACCGAAGATACAGCAACGGCTGATTCAGGTACCAGCACCGAAATGACAAAAAGCAAAGTTGAATCTCTTCTTTGCAAAAACTTGAGAGTCTCAAGGAACAAGTGTGTGACATAGGAGATGAGCTCTCAAAGACGAGAGAAAATTTGATAGCTTCAAATCATGCAATGGGAACCTCAAAAGAAGTCTTCAGAACAGCACCCCCACGAAAGATGCTGTGAGGTATGACCATGCAAAGTTCTTCACTGGTCCCATGTCGCGGAACATGTTCCATAAACTCCTAAGCTTTCTCTTGTAGTTTTGTATACCTGACACCCATACCTTCCTTGAGTCAGAAAAACAACTCATGATGGTTTTAATTAGATTCAGATTTGGGCTGCTGACCGTCGACCTGGCATGGCGTTTCTAGATCCCATCACCTAGTGTGAGTGTAATCTTTCATAGTTGGTTGGATATACTCTCGTGCAATTTGGGGAAGCACTTGAATTGGCCATCAGAAAGAGCTATCCGCTGCAACGTTTTAGATGCCTTAAGTGACCCCATTTGTAAGGACGTTTGCTGCACAGTTGACTGTCCAGAAAGCTTTATCCAGAAACCATTACTCTTGTCTGCAAGGCGCCAAACATTCTCCCAGTAAGGACACCATAACACGGTTATGTTCTTAGTAGATTTGTCTCCAGCACTTTCAATATCATTTATTTTAAAAACTCGTGTTCCGTGTATGTCCGACAGAGCTCCTTTTGAAATGCGGGGTGCTGAACAAAATTCACAAAGGCGACATCGTATTGACTGACACAGGTTTCAACTGTTTAAACCTGTCTGCAAACAAAGGTGTCTCAGTGCTGATGCCATCATTCAGGAAGGGGAAGGAGGAGCTGCCAGGCGAAGAAGGTGTTCTGTCAACAAAGCTTTCCCAAGCACGGGTTTATGTAAAACGGATCATTCAGAAATTGAAAACATTACTCATCTTTTAAATTATCCTACCCATCTCGTAAGGAAAAAAAAAAGTTAGGTGTAGGGCTAAGCACTGTGAACAAGACCTTGAATGTGTGATCCGCACCTGTGAACATGCAAAGCTCTTTTAGGAAATGAGTGGGTCAGAACGACTAATAATTCTAAGGTACACAGCTTGCAGTGGCATGTAGTCGCTGACTATATGAAATGTTCATTTGGTATCTAATGGTGAATTCCGCTCGCAGATCTCGAGCGCTCCAAAAGCGCTCCATTTGGAGCGCGCATATTCCGCTCGCAGATCTGGCTCAAGTTGGTCATCTTCCGCTCGTAGATCTCTGGCAGCGCCCGCTCCACGGAGCGCCCCAAACGCCGCCGAACTTGCTCTGCCGGATCTCACGGATCTCTCCGGAAGCTGACAGAGCGGCCCACGTGACTTCCGTCTAAATCGGCGGTGCGCATGCGCGGCGAGGTTGGAGAGATCGGCGGGCCGGTCGGGTCGTGGAGTTGGATCTGTTCGGTTCGGGTGCGTCGGTTGTTTACTCTGGATTGTGATGGCTCGAACGCTTCTACCTCGCGTATATCAGGGATAAAAAGCCGGGAATGTGGAGCGTGGCAAATCGTAAGCGCTGACATCTGTGATCGTGAGAGGAAGAACGAGAAAAAGAACGACAGAAAAGCCGGAGGCAGACGCAAGGTTAGGCCTATTCATTCTGCAGCCAGTGATTGTTTACCTTTTTACACTGCATACCGTCGGCGTTTTCCCGTGAAATAAAGCAAGCAGTGGTTAGGCAACGACCGTGCAAGTGATGGTTTGTTACCTCCGTGTTTATTAAAGTCGTACTAGAAATCTGAACACCGCTGGCAATCGCTGTCCGTGCACCGCCGCTTTGAGGTGGCCGAAAGGTATGTGACGGTGCCGAACGCTGACGTCTTCGCTATTTGTGACATGGGCGCCGTGCCCGGCCTGTGTCGCGTGTTACTTCTGCAGCTAAGCAGTGACAGTCGTCACTGGTCGTCGGAAAGATCAGCCGGCTGAGGCGTTGGTGGGCTGGTCAAGTTCGAGCAGCGGCCATTTTGTACGACGGAGAGAGAAGGGGTGTGGGGGAGGTCGCTCCAAAAATGCAAGTTTATCTTCCCCTCGTCGATTCGGTGCGGGTCCCACGGAGCGGAATTTCGCCTCCCTCGCGGATTTTGGAAAGCGCTCCAGATCTACGAGTGGAATTCACCATAAACTGGAAGCAGTTTCAGGTGACTATGTTGATTTCACTTCGTCTAAGACTAAGTCGTTTTGACGTCAACATTTAGCAAGTTTTCTTTCGCACCTGGGCCCCCAGCGACATAGTTTTGATCAAGGTTGACTGAACACTACGGCCTGAAACGGCAGCAGTAATGAACTCATACATGATTTATTTTAATATTGTTGTAGATTACTAGTAATGTTTGTGCGAATTTGTGTTACTTAAGAGCTTTTTTGTAAATTGTGATCTCAAGCCGGAAGTTAAAAGTAAACCAGCATGTCCTGCATTTCAGTGTTTTGTGCTGACTTCGTTGGTGAACCTATTTTATGTACTGTGGTCCGAAGCCAGATGATAAACCCCGCTCAGCTTATCTAGTTATACCCAGTTTGTATTGCATTGTTCAAGTTTGGTGTTTGCGTATTAAAAGAGTATGGACGAGAATAAGCATTCTTAGCAAACAAGTTCAGGTGACCAGAAAAAACACTTGTCATATGTCTTTAAATAACTGGCATGTAAACAGATCTCGGTGCAGACACGCTTTTAGCAGCATACATTGAGTAACTGATAAATTGGGCGTCAAGCTGCTTTTAAGCGACCAGAAAAAGCTCCGCTGTACTGTTTTAAGTAATATGCTGGTGTACAAGATTTCTTTAGAAAAACATTTTATTTTTCACGTTTGGCAAGTTTTTTTGTTAGTAAAATGGTCCAGATTCATCAGCTAATTCACACTATGAAGAAACATCTTTTCAGCAATGCAGGAACAGCTGGAATACGTGTGATAAGTCAGAGTGAACATGATTCGAAAAAAATTTGAGTTATTGCGAAATATACGCTAATGCTTTCTTCACGGCCTGCGGTAAGATACTCTACTAGTAAGACTTAAAACTTGCAACGAGTGCCAATGCATACAGTCAGGATTCTGCGAGTTTCTCCTTTTTCTTACTTCCTTGGCTATTGATCTGCTTGTCAGTTGTGTTCATGTTCATAGCCACAAAACTGTTGATGAAAGAAATCTTGTCTGGTCGTTTGAGAGCACTCCCAGTATCATGCTCATGGCAAATATTTTGATTTTCACAAACATCAGATT
The DNA here is from genome assembly GCF_016920785.2 of Ixodes scapularis. NCBI lineage: Eukaryota > Metazoa > Arthropoda > Arachnida > Ixodida > Ixodidae > Ixodes > Ixodes scapularis. The sequence continues at coordinate 12,445,217 of NW_024609881.1, read as the reverse complement.
TTAGATCAGAGTGAATGCTGGAAAGTCTAGTATTATACAAAAATTCAAGAAAAGCATACAAGATGGGTGTAAGGTTATACGTGAATTGCTTAAATGAAAGGTTTACATATGACAGTGGCGAACGAATCTCACAAACAATCGTTGCGAGAAAAAAGGTCTCCTATCCTTCTCTGTTACAGTGAGCGAATAAAACACCTCTGCAATTTTGAGGTATGGATTGCAATGGCCCACAGCTTAAATAAACCCTTTCACACTTGAATTTAGGTTTATAAATATAGCAACAATCCACAGTTCAATCTATAATCTTCTAGATCAAGCACAAGGATCACAGAACCATTAAATTGACAAAGCAGCATTTGTTTATGCCGTCCAACGATCTGACCAGCATTTTAAGCGTTTTCTGAGGCATTTAAGCTCGTGTTAAAATGGTCTTGTTGGACCCTAGCCAAGCGCATCCGTGAGTTGTCTGCGATGGTCAATGTTCTTAACGCCCGCTGTTCCCAAAGTTTCTGTAATTTTTCAGTTGAGATCGCGAGATGTAGACACCCTATGTTGCAACATAGGGTGTCTACATCACTGAGACACTAAATATCTCTACGCAAGTGGGCATTCTTTGTTTATGAAGCGCCGGAGAAGTGGCTCGCTCTCGAATTTCAGCTGACGTCAAGGCTCGTCGTCAAACAGACAGTGGGAGCCAACCACTACAAAGAAAATGCTGTTATCATTTGCTTGTTTTTCGCAGTAGTCCAAGCGAAAGGAAGAAGAGCATTCAGGAAAGAGACAATCTTGGAGATCACTAGTTATATGAGAGGATTGTATAAATCAAAATACTTGTGAGCCATTCTTACCACGCTTTGTCGTATTGCTCGATTCCTTTTTTATGCATACATACTCCTTGTGACAAGGTCGCAGATGATAACGGCAGTTTGCGTTTATCTTGGCTCCCTCGGCTTCACGTGGACAAGTCTCAACGTCAGCATCAATTTAGATGTAAGTCACCAGTGAAACAATCATAGGAAAAAAGTGCCCGCCAGCATGCAGCTGTCTAGTATCTGCGTGACAGCTTTCGTCTTTCAGAGGGTGAAACATTTACATACTGATTCAGCAGACATGATAAGAAACCTTAAATTAAATTGTGACAAGGGATGGCACAAACTGTGAACAAAATATGGATGTTTTTGTGCAGGCTGCCAGCAGTACACGACAAAAAAAAAACAAAAAAAAACGCGAGGATCACACTACGTAATGCCTTTAGACAGCAGGAGTGTCATGGTGTGCCTTCCCGCCAATTTCAGTGTAGGAACTGGATTGATCCATAGATTACGCGGCGTAATTGTTTCCGCTAAATTTAGCGGTAAATTTGTATTTATTTGTAAGGCCCGTGACGGCAAAATCCCGAGATATCAATTTTCCCGTGAAATCTAGCAGGGAAATTGAATTGGCATGTAGATCATGTGACGTAGATTTTTACTCATAATTTAGCGGAGAACCCGATATTGTCTGCAGGTCCCCTGACGTCAGGTCACGTGACATCAATTTCCCGGCGAAACTTAGCGGGTAAACTTAATTTCTGCAGATTGCGTGACATCAATTTTTTCGCTAAATTTAAAGAGGAACGCAATCTGCGCAAGGTCACGTGACGTAACTTTTTTCCGTTAAATTTTGATTGCATTCTTAATTTAGCTGTAGGTTCTGTGACGTCAGGGCACGTGACCTAAATTTTTGCGGCCAAATTTAGTAGGGAAACTGAATTCGTTTGTAGGTCACGTGACGCACATTTTTCCGCTAAAGTTAGCGGGGTAACTGAATTGTTTACTCACGCCGCCAAAACATCGGGGACGGGGCACTGCAAGCTGTCGATGTAAGAATATTAAGAGCCCAACTTTTCTTAGGCATGACAGTGAAAGAGTTCCCTTAAACTGAAGCGAGACTCCTCAAGCGTTGCATCATCGGTGTTCGGTAATTAATTGGCATGGTAAAACAAAAACAAAAACAAAAGTTAGCCTACATACTTTATTTATAATGAAAACGCCGGAGTGTAATAAAGATAAGTCCTTACACTTCCTCAATGCAGTCTTGACAATCTCAACATATCCGGACCTTGGGCTTCAGTTCCAGCCCGTCACTTTAAATGAGCTACTGCTCTATATGCACTGCACTGCACAACGGCGCCAGCTTTTGCTCATATGCAGATTGAGGACTTCTCTGCACTTTTTTTTTTGCAAATCTCTTGAACAAAGCTCTGAAAACACATGGCTACGAAAGAAAGGTCTGCTTTTCCAACTCTGCATTAAAAAAAATGTCGGAACCGTTTACACCTAAAAAAGCTCTCTCTACACCACTCAGCGCCATTTGTGTCTGCACCTGAGCATAGTGGTTGTGACTGGTGTCAAGCTGCTGCGCCTTTGTCAAATAAGACGGCAGCTTAGTGTCAGGGTCTTGCAGCCTCTTGTCCTTGCACATAAAGGGACACTCGATCTCTAAGACTTCTCCAGTGTAGCATAAGCAGGTTACTAGACCGTAAGGTGAGGCTCCTAGGAACGGCTTCTCGGGACAGACGAAGAGGCCGGTGTTTTGAACTTCAAAGTACCTGTGATTTCGCTCCTCGGATAAGACGAATGCCCTCCAAGCAGCGCCCTCAGTTTCCTTTTCATGTCTTACAATTGCTACATCAGGAGCCTTGACGTACCCCATGATCTAGGATACGATGCCTTCCTGTTGATTGCGACACGAAAAACTCTCACAAGGATTGATGCAGTTATCCTTCCTTGCCTTTGCTCAAACCAGGTTCCAGAATGGGCCTGACCACACGTTCCCACATCGATATTCCCACATTGCAGTGCAGTTAGTTTCAAGCTCTAGGCTGACGCTCGATCATGAGGGGTATACATCTGTACAACAAAGTCCGCAATCATGGAACTGGGAGCTCCGAGATATTGTACGTTCGAGTCGCTTTTACAGCAAGTATATGTGCCTTCGTTGTCTGTCAGTGAAGAGAGCAGGAGTGGAAAAGAACAGCTTACACGCAGGCTGCTTGCGATACTACATTTGTTGACAAGCAGTCGTACGATGGGCAGTCACAAAGTTATTCAAATTGGCAACAATTTTTGTAGTGTTCACAGCGTACATCTCCTTAACTCCAGAGTCCCAAAAGTTTTGTACTGCATACACCGCTAGAGCTCTCAACATGAAATGGTGCAGCCCCTGGAAAAAATGCACGCGCCTTTGGATGCAATAGAGGTATGCTCACAATTAATTTTTTTTTTAACAAGAATAATTGAAAGAAGATTCAAGCCGAGCTGGTGGCCGTGTACAGCAACAGTGCCCCAGCATAAGGAAGTTCGATTAAGTGTTGCAGACAGTTCAACTGTGAATTTTCAAGTCTGGAAGATGCATCACAAAATGGCCGACAACCTCTTTGTCACGAAACAGAAATTGAGACTCAAGTAGGTGTTCTAGTTCTCGGAGATTGGGGAACCACTGTCGAGGCGACAGCCCAAACTATTCACATGAGTCAAGGTCCAGTATGCAACATCATGAGTAGCGATTTTCACATGACGAAGGTATAGTGGAAATTAAGAAATTGTTTTAATATAGGCTATTCTCTTTCACGACAATGCAGGAACTCATTAAGCGTAGTGGATGTTGACACATGCAGCTGTTTTAGGCAATACAATTCTGAATTACCACAGGTATTCCTCAGACCTGGCACCTAGTGATCATTTTCGATTCCGTCGTGTGAACGGCGTCACAGGCGCTCCTCAAACAGTGACCATGTGATTGTCAAGGTGAAACGTTTTCTCAAGTGCCAAAATAAGGCCTTATAGAAACAGAGCATCTGTCGGCTTATTCATAGGTGGGAGATGGTGGTGCATATCTTCAGAAGATTTAACTCCACCACTGACACTCCTTTTTTCAGCTGTGTTTTTCTTGGTAATAGCACAAAACTTATGACCGCAGTAAAACATTTGTTTGGACCGGTTGGCTCATAAGTAGGTAAAACCTTAGAAATAATCGTAAATAAAACGATGGTCACAAATAAACAAGGAGGATAAGAAGCGTGCCTGTCCTCTTCCGCGTTTCTTCATCATCCTCGTTTTGTTGACACTCTTCAACCTTTTTCGAACTTATGAGGTGTGACGGCACTTTGTAAGTCGAAAACTCCGAGAATTAAAAGTTTCTAATTAGTTTATAATTACAAAATTACATTGAAAAACTGGCACTATGCTGACAATATTTCTAGCGGTTTGCATGTAAAACTAAGATGAAGACGACGACATGGGGTGTGATGCACTGGGGCACGCAACCTGCTCGACGCGCGTGGAGCGAAAGCTCGCGCTGCAGAACCCAGGGATCCTGGGTTCAAGCCCCACCCCTGCCCGTTTCGATCTGGATGAGCATCGTACCGGCGGGCGGTCGTGTATCACTACTGCGTAAGCCCGTTAACGACTCAAGGTTAGCAGTCCTACTGCACTGGCGAAATTGCTCATCTACAGTGTAAACCAGTGTCGCCCCTACTGGCGGAGAGGCCTTACGTTGTATAAACCACTGAAACGTCCAATTTGACTTTTTTACGTACTTATGAGTTGAGAAGTGACTTTTTAAGTCGAGAATCTTGCGAATTAAAGGTTTCTGAGTAGTTTGTACTTACAAAATTACATTTAAAAGCTGGCACTATGCTAATAGTATTTGTAGCGGCTTGCATTCAGAACTAAGATGAAGACGACGGCATGGCGTGTGATGCACTGGGGCACGCAACCTGCGCGAAGACAACGAGCTGGAGACGATCCCCAGAGCAGTCCCGGATTCTCGACGGTGACGGACACCAACCTATCTGTCTATCACAAACTAAAATACCCCGTAAATTGCTGACCCCGTTGTGACGGTGTCGTGTGAACGCTGGGAGAAAAGGGAAGGAAGAAAAAGATTGACGAAATTAATCCCTGGAGAAGGGGAACAAGGGGGACAAAGGACAAACATAAATCTCCAAACAACAGCTAGGTGACTGGTGAGCGACCGAAAAAATCCGCCTTGTCCGGGTATTGAACCCGGGACCTCTCCATTACAAATGGAGCGCTCCACCAACTGAGCTAACCAGGAGTTAGACGTCAGTAGAGCAAACGGGTTTGCTCTTTTGACGTCTAACCCCATGGTTAGCTCTGTTGGTAGAGCGCTCCACTTGTAATGGAGAGGTCCCGGGTTCAATACCCGGACCAGGCGGATTTTTTCGGTCGCTCACCAGTCACTCAGCTGTTGTTTGGAGTTTTATGTTTGTCCTTTGTTCCCCTTGTTCCCCTTCTCCAGGGATTAATTTCGTGATTCTTGTCCAGCTCTCTTGCACCTTTGCATTTAATTGCATTATAAAAGAAAAAGATCAAGAATGAAAAGAAAGAGAGTGTCACCACGCGTGACCGGAGCCGGACATTAAAAGAGTTATTTCGACGATCAATCAAGCTTCGTTGCCGGCAAGCATAAAACAAAACGTCCATGCGTTGGTCCTGCATCCCTTTTGTAGAATACATCATGAAAAAGCACGAAATATTTACTTGCTCTCTTCTGCTCTTTTTTGTACCAGCCTTTTTCTGCAGTATCTTTATGATATTTGCACAGAACGGGTCCTCCTTCTGCTCGGAGGTTAAGTTGGGCTCTTTGACCTCAAACACATCGCAGGTGCGGGTCTCATCAGTCTCTACCGAACCCTTGGTACTCGAAGGTTCCCCTGAGCAGAAGCGGCTTGGAATATGGGACAGACAATCGGGGGCAGTGTGACATGCGCCAGACTTGTACACATCTTCAAAGTCAAATTCTTGCAGCAGGAGAGACCAGCTGAGCAAGCGTTAGTTTCCCTCCTTGTGGCGAAGAACCCAGAAGCGCGCATGATGATCTGTAACAACATAAAACTTTCTGCCCCATTAGGTAGGGACGTAGCTGTTCCAGGGACCACTTAACTGCAAGGGCCTCAAGTTCAGTGGATGTGTAGTTCTCTTCAACTCCGTGAAGAGAACGGATGAGGTATACAACAGGCCTGTAATCCCCAGGTTCATCTTCCTGGAGGAGGATGGCGCCGAGGCCGGTTCTGGAAGCATCACTCTGGACCTGGAGGCCGCATTTAGTCTTCTGAGAAGCGCTTCAAGACCGGAGGTTCACATAAAGCAGATTTCAGTTCATGGAAGGCGTGGTCTTGTGGAGCACCCCGTGTGAAGGCTTCTTCTTTTTTCAGGAGCTTTCTCAAGGGGGCTGCGATGGCACTATCGTTCCAAATGAACTTTCGGAAATAGGACGTCAGTCCCAAGAACGATTGAACTTCAGCTGCAGTTCTAGGAACGGGGAATCCCCTTACGGCATCGACTTTCTCTGGATCAGGTGCAATACCTTTCTGGGTTACAATATGTCCAAGATAAGTCACTCTGGTGCAAAACAAAAATGGCACTTCTGCGGTTTGAACTTGAGATTTGCTGCCTCAAAACGGGCGAACATATTTTCCAGTTGTCGAAGGTGCAATTGGAACGTTGTGCTGTAAACAATGCAGTCCTCCATGTAGACCAGTGCGTTGCGATACTTTAGATCACCGATAATGGCATCTACAGTTCATTGACGCGTTGCCGGTGCCCCTTTTAAACCGAACAGCACTCTTAGAAATTTATGCAGCCCCCACTGCGTAACAAAAGCTGTTTTAGCGGTGTCGCCAGGTTCCACTTCTATATGGTAGAATCCTGAAAGGAGGTCCAATGTTGAGAAATACTTGCTCCCACTCAATGCCGCCAGAGTATCATCGATTCGTAGTAGTGGGTAAACAAAATTTTCAGTTACAGCATTTAGCTTCCTGTAGTCCACACACATCCTTGTCGACTTGTCCTTTTTTCTAACTAGAACCAGTGGTGATGACCAGGAGGTTTTGGAGGGCTGGATAATTTTTGCATCCATTAGGTCTTTTATCATTGCCTGAACCAAATTTCTTTGAGCCAGTAAAATTCGCCTTGGGTATTGGGCAATTGGTTTTGCATTACCAATAGAAATGGAAAGTTTTTCTATCCTACAAGATCCCAGGTGTGCAGTGTCGGTTGCAATACTATAACGATATTTCAATGACAGTTGTTTTACTGCCTCCAGCTCTTTGAAGTTCAGTGAAGCTCCCACGCTGAAGCTCAACTCATCAATTATTATCTGCTGCGTTTCGTTGCAGACTTTTGGCACATCTTCCTGGTTCTCAAGATCAGAAAAACTGGACCATTGCAGGACTGGTTCCCATTCAATGGGAGACAAGTCAATCGCTTCAACAGCTTCTACTTTTTCTGCTGATCCTAAAGATGCCCTCGTAGGTATTTTGGATGGCCTCAAGGAAAAGCTTGCAGCCAAAAGTTTGAAAGTCTTTGTTCCTGCATCGATGACTGTCGGTTGCAGTTCCAACAGGCACCGTTCAATAGCTGATTGAGAGCCTGTTCCGTATAAGATATCGCGACTTGTCTCGCTGTCTGGGACTTCCAACATGACTTCGATGATTTTCCTGGAAAGAGGCTGTACTACTTGGGTTGTCGTAGCATAAACCTTGAGTGGTTTTTCGGCTTGGATTGAAAAAGTTTTTGTAGCCCAGTCGATAAATGCTTGTGATGAGCGTAGAAAGGCATCTCCAAGTAAGGTTAAGTCTTCCTTTAAATGTGGGACAACCAGAAAAGTCTTTCAGAATGACCTTCCGTCCACCGTAATGTCGACACTGACTTCTTCATTATTTTTAAGTGGCAGCCCATTTGCTCCCACAAGTTTTAGGGGTGGTCACGTGACCTCTAAGGGGTCACGTGACCTTGGGGTGACCTTGGCTGCCCCAAGGTCACCCCCCGGTCACGTGACACACCCCGAGGTCACGTGACCCCCCGCCGAGGTCAAGTGACCTCACCGATGACGTCATCGTCAATGATGACGTCACCGGCATTCGCATCGTCATCGTCATCATCACTGATGACGTCATCAGTGACGTCACTGATGACGTCACCGGCATCAGCATCGTCATCATCACGGATGACGTCATCAGTGACGTCACTGATGACGTCATCGGAGTCCGCATCGTCATTGTCACTATTGACGTCATCAGTGACGTCACTGATGACATCATCGGCATCGTCACGTGACCCCCTAAGGTCACTAGACCCCCCAGGACACTTCACCCCCCCCCCCAGTACCCTTCCCTCCTCCTCCTCAAGAGCTGCGCTCTAATTCGGTGTTACAGGGAGTTGTAAACGGCTTTCATTTTTCGTCTCTATAGAATTCGGATACGACCTCTAACCTAAATGTCCACGGAACCATTCTTTTCTCTTGAGCGTAAGCCGACTGATAATGCAGGGCTAGTGCCTTATTCACAAGTCGCATTCAGCTGAACCGCCACAGGTTCCCTTGACTGCGACTTTGCTGGAACGAGCACTTCGCTAGAAATATATGTATTGAAGCAAGGAATGTGGTCTAGCTTATGGTTTCGCAACAGCAAGCCTTAAAATGTTGAGAACAAAAGAAATAGTCAGCTTGTAACTCTTAAAATTTCAAAGCAACAACTATAAAGTTTGGGTGAGTAGTGGTGCATATAGCTCTAATTCTGTCGCGCTTGTGCAAGGCATTTTAAATTAAATATAAAAATAGTAGCGTCACCCCTCTAATGACAGAACATGGCAGAATATTTGTTTCCCACAAGAATTCGTTTCTTCGCAGGCCGATGATAGCTCTTGCACTCGCACAGCCTTACTAAAAATGCTGTCCAAGATGCGCTCCTGTTGACATTGTTCCACCATCGCTGTAGATGCGGTCGAAAATCGTAATTCCCAGCAGCCAATGCAGTTGAGCCCAATCATACTTTCGTTGATGCACTATGTATTTCTCAAAATCAGAGTGCAGGTGATCACATCTGACTCCCAAACAATACTAAACATGTAAACCAAACAGTAGTTGCTCCAGGAATTAAATGACGACAGAGCTTGCATAACTGCTGTGGGACCCGCTATTCACCCTGAGACTTGACTGTCACGCAGCCTATGGTGGGAGTGGAACTGTACTCTGATTTGCACTTGAGGCAGATATAATGCTTGCTATGACATCACAGCTTTGGAGAGCGCTAACTCATTATATATTAGCTTGTGTGGTGAAAGTATCTTGTAGAGCTTAGAGTTTATATTCAAGTGTTGGTCTTGTTTACTATCGTTGGTGTATATGACTGGTCGTCAGCCGCAGTTTAGGTGTCAGAAATGCTCCGCATGCACCATAAAAAAAATAATTAGAAACACGTGTTCGCATTATTCAAACTCAATTTCAAGGACCATATAGTACTGGAGGTGTGTGTAGTAGCAGGTATTCGGAACTGAGATAAAGACGAAGGCATGGCACAAGGTGCTCCTGAACATGCCAGCTGCGTGAGCTAGGTGGGGTCGAGAAGAGCCACAAAACGGTCCTAAATCTGTCAGTTTGTTCAATGAATGAATGTTCAACACTGAACTCAGTGCAGTTTTGGATTCTGGTTCCACCAGAGGCCTTGTGAATGAAGCTGTCGGCCAGAGACTTGAGATTACACCATCAAAATTTTCCCTAAAACTTGTGGGAGCAAATGGGCTGCCACTTAAAAATAATGAAGAAGTCAGTGTCGACATTACGGTGGACGGAAGGTCATTCTGAAAGACTTTTCTGTTTGTCCCACATTTAAAGGAAGACTTAACCTTACTTGGAGATGCCTTTCTACGCTCATCAAAAGCATTTATCGACTGGGGTACAAACACTTTTTCAATCCAAGCCGAAAAACCACTCAAGGTTCATGCTACGACAACCCAAGTAGTACAGCCTCTTTCCAGGAAAATCATCGAAGTCATGTTGGAAGTCCCAGACAGCGAGACAAGTCGCGATATCTTATACGGAACAGGTTCTCAATCAGCTATTGAACGGTACCTGTTGGAACTGCAACCGACAGTCATCGATGCAGGAACAAAGACTTTCAAACTTTTGACTGCAAGCTTTTCCTTGAGGCCATCCAAAATACCTACGAGGGCATCTTTAGGATCAGCAGAAAAAGTAGAAGCTGTTGAAGCGATTGACTTGTCTCCCATTGAATGGGAACCAGTCCTGCAATGGTCCAGTTTTTCTGATCTTGAGAACCAGGAAGATGTGCCAAAAGTCTCCAACGAAATGCAGCAGATAATAATTGATGAGTTGAGCTTCAGCGTGGGAGCTTCACTGAACTTCGAAGACCTGGAGGCAGTAAAACAACTGTCGATGAAATATCGTTATAGTATTGCAACCGACACTGCACACCTGGGATCTTGTAGGATAGAAAAACTTTCCATTTTTATTGTTAATGCTAAACCAATTGCCCAATACCCAAGGCGAATTTTACCGGCTCAAAGAAATTTGGTCCAGGCAATGATAAAACACCTAATGGATGCAAAAATTATCCAGCCCTCCAAAACCTCCTGGGCATCACCACTGGTTCTAGTTCGAAAAAAGGACAAGTCGACAAGGATGTGTGTGGACTACAGGAAGCTAAATGCTGTAGCTGAAAACTTTGTTTACCCACTACTACGAATCGATGACGCTCTGGCGGCATTGAGTGGGAGCAAGTATTTCTCAACATTGGACCTCCTTTCAGGATTCTACCATATAGAAGTGGAACCTGGCGACACCGCTAAAACAGATTTTGTTACGCAGTGGGGGCTGCATGAATGTCTAAGAGTGCTGTTCGGGTTAAAAGGGGCACCCGCAACGCGTCAATGAACTGTAGATGCCATTATCGGTGATCTAAAGTATCGCAACGCACTGGTCTACATGGACGACTGCATTGTTTACAGCACAACGTTCCAATTGCACCTTCGACAACTAGAAAATATGTTCGCCCGTTTTGAGGCAGCAAATCTCAAGTTCAAACCGCAGAAGTGCCATTTTTGTTTTGCACCAGAGTGATTTACCTTGGACATATTGTATCCCAGAAAGGTATTGCACCTGATCCAGAGAAAGTCGATGCCATAAGGCGATTCCCCGTTTCTAGAACTGCAGCTGAAGTTCAATCGTTCTTGGGACTGAAGTCCTATTTCCGAAAGTTCATTTGGAGCGATAGTGCCATCGCAGCCCCCTTGAGAAAGCTCCTGAAAAAAGAAGAAGCCTTCACACGGGGTGCTCCACAAGACCACGCTTTCCATGAACTGAAATCTGCTTTATGTGAACCTCCGGTCTTGAAGCGCTTCTCAGAAGACTCTAAATACGGCCTCCAGGTCCACAGTGATGCTTCCAGAACCGGCCTCGGCGCCATCCTCCTCTGGGAAGATGAAACTGGGGATTACAGGCCTGTTGTATACCTCATCCGTTCTCTTCACGGAGTTGAAGAGAACTACACATCCACTGAACTTGAGGCCTTTGCAGTTAAGTGGTCCCTGGAACAGCTACGTCCCTACCTAATGGGGCAGAAAGTTTTATGTTGTTACAGATCATCATGCGCGCTTCTGGGTTCTTCGTTACAAGGAGGGAAACTAACGCTTGCTCAGCTGGTCTCTCCTGCTGCAAGAATTTGACTTTGAAGTTGTGTACAAGTCTGGCGCATGTCACACGCATGTCACCAGAGGTCACGTGACCCCCAAGGTCACGTGACACCCAAAGTCACGTGACCCCCGAGGTCACGTGACCTTGAGATGAGCTTGGGATGACCTTGGGGGCCGCGTGACCTTGGGTTGACCTTAGGGGCCCGCGTGACCTTGGGATGACCTTGGTTACGCCGACGGCGACGCCGTCGGCGACGCCCACGCCGACGCCGACACCGACGCCGCTCAAGCTGGGAACGGGCCCTTAAGAGCTGCGCTCTAAAAATGCCCAGGTCCAAAAATGTTCGAGGGAGAGCATCTCTCGTCTAGATTGCCTCCACTGGCGTACAGGACATGGCGAACACTAGTGGCGTAAAAAAAACAGCCCCGGCCTAAAACAACCGCACCAGGCAGGTCATATGAGTGCTTGTTATGGTTTTTAGTGTCAATTATAAGCCTAAAGGCTTCATTCTATATAGCATTGAGTGAAAAGAAAAACTCGTAGCATCAGGTACGTAACCAGGATTTGGTTTGGGGGCCCGCCAATGACGAAATGCCAGGGTTGGGGCGTAAGGGCGGGAGCTCTCAGCAAAATTGAATATTTCAGTCCTCATTAATTCGTGAAAACTTCTTTGTGAAAACTTAAAAATTTATGAAAATTGATATTGATCCCTTTCCCGGTTCCTTTGATGCAGCCTATGGCATGGCGTTTTGTCGACAAGGCCCGTATTAGTCTGGTTTCTTCCAAAACTACAGAGCAATGTGCGGCCTGCATGGCTTTTTCCGCGCACACCCCACACCGGAAGAGCGCCCGAAGGGCCACCGGAGCTGTGTGATGTTCAATTTGTCTATACAAAATGCTCGTACACACAGGTGCGTTAGGGATAGTTTGAGTGCAACTTAAGAGCTCCAACAGTCACAGCAGAAAAGCATAAATCGCGTAGTGCCGTTTACATAAGTATCGTGAAACGTTACGCAAAAATGGACGCATCGCCACGTGGTGAATGATGTTGATTGGGGCGAAGCTCTGGTGTTGCTGATGATACTGACTTTATTGTTTATAGGGAGTGGTGATTGTGATGACTTTTTTATTGCTCATAGGTAGCGCTGAGTTCCGGGTTGCGTTTTGACTTCATTATTACTGCTTTATGGTCGGTGAAATGCAGAGCCACTGGTTCCTCTAGCGGATCAGCTTGGATCCGCTAGAAGCCGGGGGAACGCGCCTCCGCCGCTTAAGTCAACGGTCTATGTCAGAAAGAGAATATTTGGTATGGATCGTGGCTATATACGTAGTTGAGCATTTGACCGCGGTGCCCTCTCGTCTATAAGCGTTGAGCCAATGCATGCAAAGTTTAACACGGTTCTATGCGCATTTGACCGCAGCGCCCTCTGCCGTATAGACGTTCACCGGCTACATGCAACGTTTCATTTATTACAAATCCCCAGCTCTTGAGTCCCTACCACATCTCAGAGCCCCCTACTCGTCCCGCAGTCGTGGCCGAGTGGTTAAGGTGTAGGACCAGAAATCCATTGGGGTCTCCCCGCATAGGTTCGAATCCTGTCGACTGCGCAAACATTTTTTTCTTTTTTAAGAAGGCAGATGGGATGGTAATCGATGTGAGCACGGACGCCGGACAAGGCTGGACCCAAAGGAGCTTTGCCGTTGCGAACGGCCGTGGAAAAATGCTCTATGGTGGAAACACCACATCGGACACTGGCCGAGTTATTTCTAAATCTTCGGATGTCGTCTCCAACGAATATAAGGTCATACTTCCACATCTGCCAACCGTCAAAATCGTCCTCAACTCCGTATTTTTTTACGCCAATCTGACTGCTAGGCCGTACACGGCCCCGAACTTTTGAGATGCCATCAAAGATGTTATCGACCTGAAAGATGTCAAAGCCACCGGACAATTTCAGATGAGTCATATGTGGATGGTGACTTGCGTCTACGACCTCGCCAAAGAGAAGCTTTGCAGTCGTGGTAAGTTGGTCGTGAAAGGGAAGAAATGCCTTCTCCTTGACCCAAAGAGCCGGGACCTCAAGATCAAGCTTATTTGGCTTCCCGACTACCTCGAAGATGCGCGTATCATCGAAGCTCTAGCGCCTTACGGCACTGTCCGTAATATCAGTCGAAAGAAGTGACGGTGCCCGGCATGGAGCACATGAACACCCCCAACAGGGACGTTAACATTACTCTGCATGAAGGAATCACCACTGAGAGAACTCCATTCCTACTTAAAGTGTATGGATGTCAATCTCTCATCCTTATTCCAGGAAGAACCCCCATTATGCCTCGGGTGCAACAGGGTACGACACGTCCGCCGACAGTACAGAACACCCCGCTGCTCGGAATGTAAACGCTACGGACAGAGTGCAGACCACGATTTTGAGGAATTTCGGACTTTGGATTTGATTGAGAGAAATTAAGGACGGGGGTCGAGACTTTAGACAAGAAAGGATGGTGTCCCAAGTTGGGACTTGTAACTAGAGTGTAAATAAATCCACATAGTTCTCCACAAGCAGTGAGTCGACCCGTCACTCAGCGACGTTCGTGGCACCACGCTCCAGACTATCGGAGCAGAGCCTGCCTCCCACACCACCGGGAGGAACACTACAACAACTTTAACTGGCGCCGTCAACAGGATGGTGGCGCGATTCCCGGTGCGATGACGTGGCGGCGACCTGCGGGCAAGTACGTGAGCTTCGGCTCAACGGCGGACGAGGCAACATCCCCGTGAGAAGCCTCGTGGGCTCCGGCCCGAAGTGACCAGGACGACATCCCCTTGAGAGGTCTTGGTGGGTTTCGACCCGAGGTGGACGGGGCGACCGTCCACGTGAGAGGCCTTGCGGGTTTCGACCCGAAGAGAACAAGGCGACATACCCGTGAGAGGCCTTGTGGGTTTCGACCCCTTGTGAACAAGGTGACATCCTCGTGATAGGCCTTGTGGGTTACGACCCGAAGAGAACGAGCGGACGGAGGAACATCTAGGCGAGAAGCTTCGTGTGCTGCGGCCCAAAGTGCATCGACAACGTAACATCGTCTACGGGAAAAGTTGAGTGTGTTGCGACCCGAAGAACGGACCAGCTGGGCCCGAACCCAAGACCAAATTCGGGGCGTGACGTCCAGCGACACAGGCCGGTCGTCTCCTCAGGAGCGGCGCACTGACATAGATAGGACTCCTTTCTGTTTCCTCCGGGTTTCGCATGTCAGTGGTGTTGCGGTCGATGACTAAAGGAGCTCGAAGTACAATGACTAAGAACGGTGATAAGGGCCGGGCGATGTTGGAGGACGTATCAAAAGGGGGAAGGAGTGAAAGGGAGAACACTCTCAAGCTAAAATTGCATCTCTAAGGCTCAAACTCGAGATAGCCCAATTTAACGCTAATCAGGACGAGGAGGATTGGCGCCGCGGTGGAAAAGATGAGGGCCAGGTTGGAGCGAACGGAAAATCCGAGGCGGTCGTCAAGACGGGCGAACAACACCTAGTGGAGTGGGAGAGTCGCCTGCTGCCGTGGACGACATGCCCAGAACAGGTGAACATCGAGGCCCGCTGCGAAAGCGTGAGCTATGGTGACGGCGGCGAAGGGAGTGAGAGCGATAACGTGTTTGAGTTAAAAATTGCAGCTCTAAAAGCCAGGCTCCATATCGCCCAATTTAATCTTAAGCAGGCAAAAGAGAAGTCGCGCCGTGGTGGGAAAGACGAGGGCCGAGTCAGAGCGGGCGGCGCATCCGATGCGGCTGTCGAAACGGCCAAGGGACACTCCAAGCCTACCTGGAAGACAGACACGGACAGCGATGACTGCGGCGACATCGAGGTCGAGCCGGTGGTCCAGACGGGCAAGGGGCACCCCAAGCCCACCGGGAAAATGGACGACGACGATGGGTGGCCCGAAACCTTGCTTCAGCGGCAGAAGGGTGAAGATCCGGAAGAAGACCGCGAGGAGAACGCATACGGCGATGACTGCAGCGGCCGCGAGGTGAAGCCCGTTACTAGGAGAACTGGCGCCGACGAGGCAGATTCACCCGCCGGTGATCCGGTGACGGAAGGAGGCGAGAGCGAGAGCAGGAGCGATGGTGACGGCGGCGACGAGGGGACGAACCTGGTTGGCAACATCGAGCGCGGGGATCTAGGGAACTCCGGAGCACCGGTCACCGCAGCACTGGGCAGGCAAGGGCCCTCCCAGGCTGGAAAGAAGCAGATGCGCAAGGGGCGCAGCGACCGGTCTGAGTCGGCGGTCGAGGGGTGCTCCGGGTCCAACCCTGCATCGGCTCCGGCTACGACGTGGATGACCACGGCAAGAACGTGGACGACGGCGAGGGGACGGCGAAAAGGGCCTTGATTCCTCCGATACAGGTGTCGAGACGGAAGCTCCGACTGCGGAGAGGCGCCGCCTTCGGGACGGGGGCCGTGTCGTCGCCAAAGGTCCAGACGGCGGTGCATCGCAGGGCGACTCCCAGGAAGAAGGTTTAGTCGAGCTACTCCAGAAGGAGGAGTCTGGACGGGGATTTGCGGCCACTCGCTTGGCTGAAAAGCTAATCTTGTCTTCCACACTTGCAGTTTCATCAACGAGTTATCTCGAGCCCAAAGTGAAGCACAAGCGTCTACATCGTTGCCGCATCGTGCTGTCCTTTTACGTGGCATTCGACGGCACTCAGCACCCTGCTCAACGGATTTACGGAGCCAACTGGTTCCCGTTACGACCGCTTCACGCCGCTCGGACTCTAATTGTCTGCTAGTTCTACACCCCCGTGTCACGTGCTTACGTGACTGCACAAAAGGCTCGTCAAGCCTTCATCGTCTGGGATTTGCGGCCACTCGCTTGGCTGAAAAGCTAATCTTCTCTTCCACACTTGCAGGTGAGAGTGCACGCTTACTCTTTTCTTGAGTAGAATTTGTCATACTACCAGGCCGCAAATCCCAGTGTTCTACTTTTGTTTGTACAGTGCGTGTTGGCAAATCATGGGTGTCGATGTTTGTGTTTATCTAGAAAGAATAGGATGTTTCCTCCCTTCTAGCACCCGCAAATGTGTAAAGTTGAAACGTTTTTTATTCTGTCCGCGAGTTCTTGCTGTTGTTCCGTCGATCAGAGTTGTGTTTGCACTCGCGTTGGTATGCTCACTCCTCATTTTGTCCGGAGACGTAGAAATGAACCCCGGCCCCAAGAATGCTCCCGACCAGCCAACTCTCGCTACGTTGCAAGAGAAGCTGGAAGCTCTCCTCCTAAAGACTGAGTTAAACCACCAAGAAAGTCTGTCAAAGCTTAGCGCGATCACAATAGCGGTCGGTGAATTAAGCGAAAGGGTCACGAGTCTTGAAAGAAAGGTTGAGGAATTGTCGGGAACTAATGAAGAAGTTACTAGAGTCTCTCAAGACCTCCGCTTGCTGGAAGAAAAAGTCGAATCAATATCGTTAAACACTGAAACTACACTAAACCTTGCGAGCGACCTCAACGCTCTTGATAACCGTATCCGCCGGAATAATCTTGTATTCAAAGGCATTCCAGAGGAACCCAGGGAAACCTGGGCCAGATCTGAAGAAATAATAACTTGCTTTGTCAAAGAACACTTAGATATAGAGGCAGGTGTAATTGAAAGAGCCCATCGGGCAGGTAGAAAGAACGCAAACTTCCCCCGCCCCATCATTGTAAGATTTCTTAGCTTCAAAAGTAAGCAATCGATTCTAGAAAACGCACACAAGTTGAAAAACCTAGAATCTCCTAAGGTATGGATTGAGGAAGACCACTCGCCATTGATCCGTGAAGCACGCAGAAAGCTTTGGGATTACGCAAAAACGCATCGTAGTCCCCAATCACGCGTGCGTCTAGTGTTTGATAAACTTTTTATGAATCACAAGGTGTTTTTCTACGATACCCAAACAGACACCGTTGTTGAGTCGCAACGGTCTATTCCAAGCCGAATAACAAACTGACTTAAAAAGAAAAAGAGTACGTCTCATGATTTGTCCTTTTTTCTTGCCAACTTTCGGAGCATACTATCTAAACAAGATGCTCTCGCTGATACAATTGCAATGTGCAACCCCGACGTCGTGTTAGGAACGGAGACTTGGCTTTCTGATAATATACTGAATAATGAGTTAGTACTCAACCATGACTTTGCGATTTTTAGAAAAGATAGGATACAGTCACGTGGCGGTGGAGTCCTTATTGCTGTCAAAAGAAATTTGCCCGCTGTTCCCATTCTAATGGATGACAACATTGAAATAATCTGGGTGCGTGTAAAGGTTGCTTCCTCTTTCATTTTAGTAGGTGCATGCTATCGACCGCCGAACTCTTTGTCTGATTTCGTTGATGACCTGTATACCTCTATTGGAAATGTTACCTCTCGTTATCCAAGCTTGCCTGTTTTTCTTGGAGGTGACTTTAACTTTCCCGGGATTGAATGGACCACTGTTAATGTGTCTGACGAATGTCGCAACAATTCGCTTACATCCGCCTTTCTAAACATCTCGCAATCATTTTGGCTGACCCAAGTAGTACTTAAACCCACTCGGGACGATGCAATTTTAGATTTATTGTTCACTTCTGTGCCAGAATATTTAAAAAAGGTCACGTGTCTTGACAAGATCAGTGACCACGTGGCTGTCCTGATTAACTTCAGTATATCTATAAGAAATGCTCCCTTACAGTCCAAGGAAATTCACGACTTATCTAAGGCAAACATTGATGGCATAAACAGTGTTTTAGAAACTTTTATTGGCGAATTTAACTGCGATTTCTTTTCTAGGTCAGTAGAAGAGAATTGGCAAAGGATAAAAAATAAGCTTAAAGACATACTTGCTACATTTGTTCCAAAAATTACTATACCTGATGCATCGGAAAAGCCGTGGTTCACGAAATCCCTGAAAAAAATGCTGAACACCAAAAGACGTCTCATCAAAAAGGCACAATCTCGGGATACTGACGAATTATGGTCTCAGTACGATACTCAGGCTAAGCTGTGCAAACGTGAAACCAAGGTTGCAAAATCCAACTTTTACAGCATTGGTCTAAAAAACTTGATGCAAAAAAATCCCAAGAAATTTTGGAAAATAATTAGCCCACCTAAAGACACAATTCCTAATTGTTTCTTAGACCAGCATGGAAATGTAATGTCACCAACGGAGTGTGCAAACAAATTTAATGAGTACTTCGGAGATGTTTTTACCGAAGAGTCTTACCCGCTGCCCCAGTGTGATTTGGCACACAACCATTCTTTATTATCGAAGATTAAAATTGACCCGGATGGTATTAACAATATAATACAAAACCTGCCCCTCCAGTCTTCTCCTGGTGCCGACGGCATCAGTTCCAAGCTACTAAAATTACACAGCCATATGCCGGGCTTCTTCTTGCACAGCTTTATCAACAATCCTTAGACCAGAGCATTATACCGCATGACTGGAAACATGCAATCGTCACTCCAGTTTACAAATCTGGTAGTAAATCGTTGTTTTGTAATTATCGACCGATATCTCTCACCAGTGTCCCATGCAAGATTCTTGAGCATGTTCTGTACACTCATATAATGAACTTTCTTGTAGACAATGGTTTAATTTTCATAAATCAGCATGGCTTTCAGAAGAACCGGTCTTGCGAAACCCAACTTTTTGAATTATTAACAGATCTACACACAAACATACATTCGCGCTTTCAAACTGACACTATTTTTATTGATTTTTCTAAGGCGTTCGACCGCGTGCCACATAAACGCCTACTTAAAAAACTCGAGTGTCTTAATATTGATAGTTCTTTAACTAACTGGATTCGGGAATTTTTGACCAACAGAACACAGGCAGTTTCTTTTCATTGTAATGTTTCTTCTAGTATTAATGTGAAGTCTGGAGTTCCTCAGGGATCGGTTTTGGGCCCCTTGTTATTCCTTATCTATATTAATGATATTGCCACTAGCATTTCCTCTACAGTCAGACTCTTTGCAGACGACTGCGTTATTTATAGAACTGTAAAAAACCAGACCGACTGTCTCTCACTACAGCATGACTTAGACGCCCTCTCTTTATGGTGCGACCGCTGGCAAATGAACATCAATACCTCAAAATCTAAATTTATGAGCTTCTCCACAAAAAAATCCACTGTAAGTTTCAACTACTCAATAGGACATTTATCAATTGAGAAAGTAAATAAGTACAAATATCTAGGAGTTATTTTGAGCGAGAACCTACACTGGCAGGACCATGTAAATTATGTGGCTAGCAAGGCTAGTAGGTCATTAGGTTTTCTAAGACGAAATTTATATCTGGCACCTCCGGACGTTCGTTTACTCGCTTACAAGTCATATGTTCGGTCTCAATTAGAGTATGCCTCTATCATATGGAATCCTTGTCAAGACTACCTTATTCAACAAATAGAGTCAATTCAGAATAGGGCAAGCAGATTTATTTACAAAGATTACTCTCGACACTCCAGCGTATCTCAACTGAAAGAAAAAGCTGACTTGCCACTCCTCTCTATCAGAAGAAAACTTTCTAGGCTAACCTTCGTAAATAACATCTATTATAATAACCCACTCCTCAAGCTTAAACTATTAAAGCCGCCACACCGTATTTTTCCTCGATTTGACCATCAGCATAATGTATTACTACAAACATCACATACTAAACTTTTCCAGACGTCACCTCTACAGTTGGCAATTTCCGACTGGAACAAACTTCCAGCCAACATTGTAACTTTAGCAAATGTCGACGAATTTAAAAATGCGTGTGCTCAATATTTCGTAAATTGAAATGTATGTTTTCCACGTGTTTTCATTATATTGTTATTTTTGCATGATGTGTGTTCATATTTTCACTGTTCTGTTTTCCTTGTATACTGTTGAATTTCCCCCCTCATGTATGCCCCCTTGGGGCGCTTGTGAGGTACAAATAAATGAAATGAAATGAAATGAAAAGTGCTGCAGGGGCAGCAAGCGCCGAATGAGCACGGAGGAGAAGAGGAAGCCACTCCGGCTAATGGCCAGAGCTCGCACGCGAAAACGGCAGACCTCCAGTTTGAGCTCGGGATCAGTGAGTGTCGTGGAAGCGACCGACTGCTCGCCACCCCAAGCGGTCCTCAGAGCGTCTGCAATGGCAACAAGCTGGACGGCGAGACGGCCACGATTAGGAAGGTAGCTGACTAGGCTAGTGGGTTTTCATTTCACCTTTAGTCTACATTTACTTCATGGCCCCTCTGATTCATTTTCCTTTGCTCTTCGGTTGGCCCCTCGATATTTTATATTCTACGAAATATATATTTTTTGTGTTCGGTTCGTATTCTCTGCGGGAGAAGTTTGAGTGTCCGCACGTAAGTGAAACGTGTTTCGTAGCTTCAGCGCTGGTAAGCATGTCGAGGCTGGACAGACATTATTAGGGCGTGGTCATTATGCGACAGTTTCGAGAGCTCCCACCACTGATTTTGCGGGACCCTGGAATGTACAGGAGTGGGTTCAACTTCTGTGTGATCCTTGGTGGCAGTTGGGTGATTTTGAACAAGACAGCAATTATGACAATTTGTCTTTTGTGCGCCCATTCTGGTGTGTGCTGGGATAGCTTGCCTTCGGCGGCGGTGTGTTCGCCGTTGTAGTTCTTGTTCTTGAAATTGTAATCCTCTTCATTTCTTTTTTTTTATTGGGGCCGTTTGATTTTGTTGACATATATGGATGAGCAGTTGGTGAACTTTTAGAGCGTAATGTTGACGTTGTTGCTTTTGGTTAACTGTGGGCCAAGCGGTCGGTTCGAATATTTGCCAGTGCGATATTCGGCGAAGAAATGTATGTTGCGCTTACATCAAGTGTCAACGCAACAGTCTTGGTGGGGAGGAGTTAAGTATATAGAAATTATGCTTATTTATTAAGGTGTTTTCTTTTGTTAGAACTTTCCAGAGTTGCGTCGGCATTGCTTTCTAGCTCTCTTTGTGGGTGTCGGCGTTTTGGAGAGAGCATTTGAGTGGGCAGAGCGGCCGAGGGGTGGGAGCGGTTCCCCCGCGGTCGTTAAAAAACGTCTCGGGTCTCGGGAGTCTGCTCGGGCAGATCTCTGGGACAGCCCGTTTTGGCAGCTGCTTGTGGCTTGTAGCCGAATGTGCCTGTATATAGAGGGTTTTGCCGCTTAGTGTAGAATTGTCGTTTTTTGCCCGATGCAATAACTTAGCGATTGGCGCCAGTCAGACTAGGAAAATTGCAGAGAACAACTCTGCAAGAAATTTGGGTTTGGCGGTTGGAGCGCCAGGATGACAGCTCGCCGACCATTGGAGAACCTTATACCACGTGTTAGGGGTGGAATTTGAAGAGATTGGTCGGTCCTGAGGGAAAAAGAGGCCCCTACGGGCCTACAACAAGAGTGCGAAGAGGATTTTGAGGGATTTCGGACTTTGGATTTGATTGAGAGAAATTGGGGACGGGGGTCGAGACTTTAGACAAGGCAGGATGGTCTCCCAACTTGGGACTTGTAACTAGAGCGTAAATAAATGCACATAGTTCAGCAGTGAGTCGAGCCGTCGATCAGCGACATTCGTGCCACCACGCTCCAGATCATCGGAGCAGAACCTGCCTCCCACACCACCGGGAGGAACACCACAACAACTTTAACTGACGGCGTCACGACTTATGCAAGCAAGCTTCGCGGAACGCTATCCCAGGGCGAAGAGGAACGGTCTGAGCTCCTGATGATGCCTTGGAGGTTGTCGATGCTTCCGGGCACACACCACGCGCAGAAGCCTTTAAAAGCCAAGATGAAGGTGACCTACCAGTAACAGTGACCGACCCCCAAAACACGAAAAACGATCCAGAACTCCTCCCTGAACCATTCCCCCCCCCGCCCCCCCCCCCCCCAACCTGATGATGATGACGACAAATTTTCAACAAACACGGTCTTCGGGGAGGATGCTACAGCAAGTGGAGACGAAACCACCACCTTTGAGGTAGCATCAACGACCATCGGGTTGGATGGAGACGCGCTGAAGTTGCAAGATCTTTCAGGAGGACTCGGCTGTCAGTCTGAGACTGTTGTAGCTGATGAAGGGCCTGTCGCAAAATCGAGAAAATATAGAAAACAGGTAGGAACCAGACATCAGCCGTATGGAAAACAAAGTAGCCATAAGACGCTTGAAGACGGTCATGAAGGGCTTTAGCTCACCCTAATGCTCCTCATTAAATCCGCAATGCCTTTGCATTTTTTAACGTTAAATGTAAGGAGCTTAAGGTCTAAAAGCAAACAGTACCAACTTCTAAGGCTCTTGAATCACGAGCATGTTGACATAGCCGCAATACAAGAAACAAAATTGTCATCAGATGAAGACGTGGCAGTGGCTTTAGATCCTTTTCTGAATGACTTCGAAATATGTGTGAGTCATGCAGTAGGCCTTTCTGCCGGTTGCAAAATCTTTGCGTTACTACTCATTGGCATACTCCAGGAGCGCAACCTTGTAGATGTGGCATGTCGGAAAGACCAATCAATACGCTTCACTCACTTTCAAGGTGTTTTACACGCTCGTCTTGATAGAATATATGTGTCAGGTGATTCATTTAATTTAATGAAGAACTATAGCGTTAAACCGGTGTTCTTTTTCTTACCATTATTTAGTTTCTGTTAGCTTCGCCACCAAACATCTCCATGCAAGGGACTTTGGTATGGTTCATGGGCTACCACGCCCCCCTTTTTTGCCGGTATTGCATGAAATCGTGGTCCGCTGAAATACCTGGGAGTTCCACTGTCACACATCAGGAGTAGCTCACCATACTGGACGTCAATCGAAACCTCGTTGAGGAGGAAAGCTGAAGCATGAAAAAGACGTGACATGTCCACCTTCACCAGGGCAAACATGTGCAACGTATTCGTAGTGTCTAAGCTAATGTATGCACTTCAGGTGATGCATTGTGCACGTAAAAACATTAAAAAATTCCATTGAATTTTTGCGACATTTATTTGGCGTTTCTTGTGGAAGCCTCACGAAAGGGACAACCTCTTCCTTCCCCTGGAGGCCGGTGGACTGAGTCTGTGTCATCTATTTGATCGGCAATTAGTATCCCGGTTTTCTTTCATTTAAGAATGCCAACCATCCCTTCCTCAAAACCGTTCTTCAGTTACGACTGGCCACAAGTTTAAATTATTTAATTCTATCCAGTGATGATTCCTTTCAGGCAAGACCTTGCGCTTCCTTAAAAAGATAGTGGGCACGATTGAATTCTTGAAGTCACGTTTCTCATTAGAATATTTATTTAGTGTAACACGCAAGAAACTATCAGCAGCGATAATCGAAAGCATTTTTCTATCCCGCTTTACCGAAGTCACTTTTCTGTCAATCCCCAAGATGATGTCCTTTACAGAGTAAATAAGGTGTCTATTCCACAACCAACCAAGTCGTTCTTTGTCAAACTGCACAGTTCGACCTTGCCCGTTAAAACTTGGCTTCATAGTAAAGAAATATTGGTGCCGTGGACGGTTAACTGTAGGCTATGCAACAAGCCAGAAACCATAGAACACTGCTTCATTTACTGTAATGACGCCTTTTTTTCTGGGGTGTGCTTCAACGAACACTAAAGAAAGACCTCGACATCACTGATCAAACTACTCGTTTACCTCCATTCTCAAAAGACGAAAGTGTCCCTTACGACATTTTCGTCATTTTAGGCCTCCACAGTTTGGGGAGATGTAGAATGATAGATAGAAACGCGGAAGCGCCACGTACCACAAAATCTATTTTTGTGGATAATATGGCTCAGCCACGCAGTGTTTACGCGGCACAGCTGTCCCAGCCTGATTGATTTCCACAGTTCGACACCTGCTTAGGACTACGAAATTTTTGAATATTTTGCTTGTTTGGCCATTGTCAACCCCTCCGTTATTTATGTATATAGCAATGGGATACTAAGGACTTTAGATGCGTTCTGAGTGCCATTTGGTTTTGAAAGATTTGATTATCATTTATTTAGTTTTCTATAATAATCTAATCAAGACATCAGCGTAAAAGAGGCCTATTGTTTACTGTAGATTGAATGTTCTCTGTAAATAGCATTTCACCTTTATATGTATATTACTATGCTCGTTTGCCTGTTTGAATGTTTTTTGGCTAATGTGCTCTCTCTTGTTCTATAACTGCTGTGTAAGAAATAAAACGAAAGTTGAAGTGAGCGTAGTGGTTAACACGTCTGCCTCGTAAGCGAGCGGTCCTGAGTTCAAACCCCCACGCTTTTTTTTTTTTTTAAGTGGGCCGATTTCGGGGGCAGTGCAATCGATCTGAGCACGAACACCGGACAAGGCTAAACCCTAAGGAGCTTCGTCCATAAACTTCAGGTTCCATTCATAGGTGGAATTTCTTAAAACAACGCGCAGGTTTATTCAGCGTCCCAACCAACCATTGGACATCCATCGGACATCCGATGGATATCCTTTTCGGATAGATCGTACATCCGAGGAACATCCCTGAAAATCCGATGGACGTCACTTGGACGTCCGACGGAGGTACAAAGGTAAGAGTTTTCTACATCTGGAGGTTATCCGAACAAGGGTCCTTAGCGGACGTGTTTTGGATATCACGCCTCAAAATACCTAGGGATTAAGGCATTACATATTATGCCCTATACTTTACTGGGACAGCAGATGAATGTTCAAAATTTCGTACCCCAGCCTGGATGCTGTGCCTATGAAAGACCCTGAGTCAAATTTATATTGGCATTAGATGATAATTTTAATAGTATGCATTTTCTCCAGATCTTCCGGTGGCGGCACTCCTCGACAGTTGCCCTTTTCGGCGACTGGGCAATACCTTTCTGCCCTGGAAAGTTCTTCTAACATATATTTAGCAGCTCTCTTGCTGTTGTCCGGCTCATGTCCTAGTCAAACCTTGGAGGAAGCGTCCTTCTGTAAACAAATGAAAGAAATTTGCTTTAATTATATTAATTGGGCGATATGAATGACACTTTTGCTTAGAAACGCTTTCAGTATTTTTAGCCTATGTAATCTACCATATTGGCTGTGTCGTGGAAACGCAATCTCATGCCTAGCGAGAAAAGCTTAAGATACGAATGCCGGTAACTATTCCAACGTAACTGGACGAGTGACGAAGTGCTAGTCCTCAGTGGAGGGAGGCCGCTACGGCTCCCCCCCCCTTCCCACCCGCCAAGCAAACAAATTGACGAAGGTATGAGTGCATATTCACAACCCACTGAAACTTACCTGCAAATGACGGGGGAAAGCTATGCCCTGTCATCTACAGGTAAGTTTAAGTGTGTTATAAATATGTGGTTCAAAATCCAGGCATGGGGAGGTCCCTCTGCACCGTACAGCCCTAAGAAAAATTGACAAAGGCATGAGTGCGGGCAATCGTCACGTACACCGTCAACGTACCTGTTGCTTACAGCGGCAGAGTGGATGGTGCTTGACCGAGGCATGGGGAAATCCCTCTCAACTATGCAGCCCTAAGAAAACAAGTTGACAAAGGCATGAGTGCGGGCAATTTTCACGTACACCGTCAACGTACCTGTAGCTTTCAGCGGCAGACTGGATGGTGCTTGACCCAGGAATGGGGAGGTCCCTCTGCACCGTGCAGTCCTAAGAAAAGTTGACAAAGGCATGAGCTCGGGCAATTTTCACGTACACCGTCAACGTACCTGTAGCTTTCAGCGGCAAACTGGATGGTGCTTGACCCAGGCATGGGGAGGTCCCTCATCACCGTGCAGTCCTAAGAAAAGTTGACAAAGGCATAAGCGCGGGCAATTTTCACGTACACCGTCAACTCACCTGTAGCTTTCAGCGGCAGACTGGATGGTGCTAGACCCACGCATGGGGAGGTCCTTCTGCACCGTGCTGTCTTAAGAAAAGTTGACAAAGGCATGAGCGCGGGCAATTTTCACATACACCGTCAACGTACCTGTTGCTTTCAGCGCAGACTGGATGGTGCTTGACCAACGCATGGGGAGGTCCCTCTGCACCGTGCAGTCCTAAGAAAAGTTGACAAAGGCATGAGCGCGGGCAATTTTCGCGTACACCGTCAACGTATCTGTTGCTTTCAGCGGCAGACTGGATGGTGCTTGCTTGACCCACGCATGGGGAGGTCCCTGTGCACCGTGCAGTGCTAAGAAAAGTTGACAAAGGCATGAGCGCGGGCAATTTTCACGTACACCGTCAACGTACCTGTAGCTTTCAGCGGCAGACTGGATGGTGCTTGACCCACGCATGGGGAGGTCCCTCTGCACCATGCAGTCCCAAGAAAAGTTGATAAAGGCGTGAGCGCGCTAAATTTTCACGTACACCGTCAACGTATCCGTAGCTTTCAGCGGCACACTGGATGGTGCTGAACCCACGAATGGGGTGGTCCCTCTGCACCGTGCAACCCAAAGAAAACAAGTTGACAAATGCATATGAGTGCAGGCATTTTTCACGTGCACCGACAACGTACCTGAAGCTCTCAGCAGCAGACTGGATGGCTAACTTCCAAGTGGCACTCAGTACATACGAAACCTTCCAGGTCAAGATTTGTAATGAAGATGAAAGTCAATGATCCGCTTATAATCATGTAACAGCTAAACCTCAACTAATCTGTGTTAGAAATATGAGAGAAACTGCCCACTTGGAGCCAGAGCACCGCAAGTGAATCTTGTTGCTCGCATTTCATTTTCCCCGGCCGTAAACTGCATGCAGACATTTATGTCCTCATGGAAATCAAAATTAAGAGTTTTAGAGCTATACAAACTACTGCTAACAGTTCCATCTGTGGTCTGGCATAATATTCCAAAGGGTGCATACCACATGTCATACTCACTCTACACTTGTACCGCTTCCAGTCACATGATGACGGTTCCTCTCAGTCTTTGATCGCAGCCGTGATCTTCGTTGTGCTTTTGTACTTCGGCCACATGACTTCATTTCCTCTGACCTACTTAGAAGGAACAACAGATACCTTGCCTCGCTCATGCAAATAAACAATGTTGTAATTCTGAACTCCTGAAAAGACAGGGCAGAAGACAAATATGGAAATCGAATCAGTAAACCATATATTAGCGGCTATGCTGTGTGAACAATACCGCTCTTTCATTTGCTACTGTGCGACTGCTAGGATACACAACCCATTTATAATTAATACTTACCACTTCCAGCATTTTGCTTCAGAGAAGAGCGCTCTCGTTGCACGTGTGTAGAAGTTGACAAATAGCATAGCAGTTCTCTCGATTTGGCAGGCACACGGACTTGTGCTGAATGCCAATCTACACTCCACGCTGCCAAATCTCGGGAAAGACATTTTGCAGCAAAAATCAACTGCGAGGATGGTGAGGAAGGCAATTACAAGTCTGCCAGGGTGGTGAAATGGTGCCTGCAGATGCTGATTCCTGAAAGTGACTGTAACAGGTTAGCAATCAACACAATCTGACCATTCTTCAACTGGACGCAGTTATCCAATTTGCCAGGGTTCAGTACAGCATCCTTTATGTACCACTATAGTGGTAAACACCACCACTCATTGACACTGACTCAGTTTGTGGTGGAGTCTTCAACAACGTTCTGGAATCCGCAGGCAACTCAGGGTGCTGTAAGGATCTTCAGAAGAAAATTCATGTGTGAGACATTGGTGCTGACTGCCCACTTTCGCAGATCGCTCTCTAGAGACAACAGCTCGGCGCTGGAAGCAATTCTTTGACTCGGGACACTCGTCCCGTTGTCCCTCGGCACATCGACTCCGCTTCAGAGAATCTCAATTCGGAAGTGTTGAGGCCCGAGGAACGAACAACCAACACTATTCACGGAACTACCATCTGTGTGCCCGGCTTGAACGGATGAATCAGCTGAAGATAATGTGTCAAACAACAACGAACGTTGACCACTTTCCTCTTCAGAAACGACCAAGAGGGGAGCAGTGTCTTCTCGCTTCGGCGCCACCAACACGTTCAATAAGCAACTGCTGTCGCTGCTGTTCTCTTCCAGCTTGTTGAGGACGGCTTCAGCTATTCTTCGCTTCCGACGGCTGCTCCCATCACTCAGAGAGCATTTCACCCTCTTCGTACTGAAAAAAAAATGCAGGACTTTAATCTATCGTGCCTCGAGTGCTGGCCTCAGAGAAAGCACCCAAAATTCGCCTTGTACCTCTAAACAAAAGACTAGGAAGGGCGCGAAGCTGCTTTTTTTTTTTAGAAGTATTGTAAATCATACGAGGAAAGAAATCACTCACCATCACCGTCTTTTTGTATAAAGGCTTGAGCCATCGGTGTAGAAAACACGGTACCAGGCAGCCGAGGCAACGGCACAAAATTGCGAAGGCGGGATAAAGGAGCCGCGAACTCGAAAAAGCGGGAAACGAGAACGAACGGCCATTGGCGATGGCTGTGGCCATTGGGTTGCCAAAGATGTTCGGAGGAATGCTCGGCCGCCGCATGCTTCAATGCAAGGATTATATCATATATAAAAAATTAAAAAAACAGCTACTTTTATTTGAAATTTTTCAGCAAAACTTTTATTGTTTTTACAAACATTAACAATTTCGGTTTCTGTTCGCTTGTTTTTCGTTACCCGCGAAAAAGCAAACAAAAAATGTTTTTCAGTTATGCCTGGTACCTAATAGACTTCTTCCGAAATCGAAGCACCCCATCGCGGCGAAATACCACGCAGTGCACTCTGAGAACTAGTTGGCCACTCAGTAACGGTTTCGAATAAGCAGCTTCATTTCATTCCATCACGCCGGGACAGAATGCGCTGCTTGCGTTTTCGATGATCTGACTTTTCACGAATGTGCACTCATTCGCGAGCGATACAAAACAAAGACCGGGGCACTTAACTTAGTTCCCGAAACACCAGATAATGTGCGTACGCATGCAAACGTAGCAAGACGTGGCTTAGTCACCTCACCCCACAATCGCATCTTTAAGCTCAATTTCAATGATCCCGTTTAATAGCAGTGAACTACAACTGAAATTTTGTCATCTTGAGCTTTATAGGTATTTCGCTTGCCAAACGTCCGTTTCTTATCCACTTTCCTCTTAGCCCGAGACTGAGGCAGGAAAAGAAGAAAGTTTCAAAGTAGAAGAAAAATGAACAGTCGAGGAAACGTCTCTAACACGTGTCCTCGACTGTTCATTTTTCTTCTACTTTGAAACTTTCCTCTTTTCCTGCCTCAGTCTCGGGCTAAGAACAAAATGGTTAACATCCACCAGCTCGCCTGCGCAATCACTACATTATCATTGTCCGCTTCTTGTTACTTCATTGGGCAAAAAACAAGCCGCATCCTCGCAGGAGTACCAAAGTTGAGCCCAGCGTCGACGCATCAACTGTTAAAAAAACGCAATAAACTGGACCTCACTACTGCACAAACATTACTATGATGTCTTCCTCGTGTCATCACATATCTCACACTCAAATTTTATGCTGATGGAAGATTTAGTTATCGCAAACGCTGAGATCGGCTGGCTACGACAGAGTCCCTAACAAGCGTCCCCTACTCGCTAAGCCTTTCTGGACGAGCTTTTACTGACGCCCAAGATTTGTGTCTGAACGTTGTGTCTGAGATTATCTCGGCATACTCAAGCAGGAAGAAAGCAAACTGTGAGCAGCTTGCCTGCCCACAGCGCCGAACGTGCCTCATATGGCATCAGAGACAGAAAAAGACGAAGAAGAAGTAGAAGAACGCCAGCCAGCCACGATTAGCAATCAGCCTTCATTCAGCCATCCTTCCATTATTTACTTTATTTTCATTCATTAAACATTTGTCTTATTCCCAAAGTCTCACATATGGCGCAGTCGACGCCCACAACCTGCCTTCGCCACCTAATAGCCACGTAAGCCTGCCTGCCCGCTTGCATCCGCGTAGCCGAACGCCCAGAACAACGATGTCACTTATCAACTGGAGTAACGCTACATCCAAGATCTCCCGACCCTGAGCGTTCAGTTCCTCAAAATAGAACTTCAACGTCGAAACCTTAGCACAATTGCAAACAAGGAAGAGCTTATTGACAGGCTTTTGATTGATGCCGCCCAAAACCCGCCAAATGCACTAGCTCCTGCAACGCAATTCCCGACTATGCCAGCGTTTACCACAGACGAAGCTGAGAACATGCAGCGCATGGCCGCATTCCTTCACCAGAACATGGCCGTAATAATGACGACGCTAGCCAATCAAGCGAACCAAGTGCATGTGACAACTCTGCCAGATCTATCAGCTTCGCTGTCCACTTTCAACGGAAGCGGCACTCCTACGTTCAAGCACTGGACTGAAGAGCTTGAACGCACTCAGCGCCTTGCAGGATGGGAAGACCCCACTCTTTTAGCCATCGCTCAAGGGAAGCTATGTGGTGTCGCAGCTGACTGGCATGCGTCAACAGGGCGACAACTTACCACCTGGACCATTTGGAAAGCCGGACTGAAAGAACAATTCGGCGAGCAACTTTCGCTCATTCAGTGGCAACAGAAGGTAACAGCCCTCACCCAGAAACCTGGCGATAGCCTACAGCTGTATGCCTTCGCCAAGCTCAAGATCATGTCGCGATGTGCAGTCCCCATCGCTGACAAGGAACGTATTGAATACCTTGTTCAAGGCATTCGTGATGATCAGATCGCCATATCCACTACTGTCCACCGACCCCGAACAATGAACGACTTCCTCAACATCGTGTCCGAAGTGGAGAGAACGATAGAATATTCCCGTCTGGCCCGCGCGCCCACATTCCCAAAGCTAGCCCGGGATGGACGTTTCTCACCGAGCGGCTCAACCACGCACTTCAATTGTACGCCTAGCACATCACAAACTGGCCGTACGCGCATCGCGGATGTGCCTCCCGACCAACAGGAAGCCAGGTACAATACAATTTCCACAAAATATGGTTCCCCGGCATACCGACCGGGACAAGACATCAAAGAAGCCATCTGCTACAATTGCAAAAAGCCTGACTATCTCGCAAGCAAGTGTAAAAAGCCAAAACAACCTCCAAATCATTCCAAGCCAAAAACGCCACATTAACCTACAGCTCTAGTCAGCCAGCTAGATGTCTTGCATGGTTCTAAGCTGAAGTGCCCAGTCGTTCCAGCTCACATAACTGGAGTTGGCACAGTAAGCGCCTTTCCTGACAGTGGTTTCAGCATAACAGTCATCACTGCAAGCCTTGTCAACAAACTCGCCCTACTGCCATGGACGAAACCACCATTGCTTGTCGTTGGCGGCGCTTCCGTCACTCCAAAAGGTGTGGTCCCACTTCTGATTGCAATTGCACCAATGTCAGCCACAGTCTAAGCAGCAGTCCTCGAAAGAAACGCCTTACCTTTCATATTGGGAGAAGACTGGTTTCGCATCGCACAAGCCGAGCTTCACATTAAGCCCCCAGAGTTGCCTATCATTTGCCAACCTAACAGAAACACGGTTGTACAATGTAGGGAAGAACTTTTACCAAGGATGTCCAACGCCGTGATCCTCACATGGTCGGCTCTCTCGCAGTTTGATCCTCCGCATGCTACGGCCGAGCCTCTGCAGACCAAACATGAGCCCGACGAGGAAGCACCACTATGGAGTGAGCTGAACAACGCAGCCTGTTGTCATGAGCCCTCAACCTTTGCTCCACCACAACTAGCGGCAACCGCATCACCAAATCAAAGTCTGACATATGGCTCACGTTAATGTGCATCCGTATCAAGTGAAACTGCTCTTGATGGCGTTTGCATCGGCTCCCAGCTCACGACTAAACAACAATACGATGTGAAACAAATCCTGCTCCTCCACACTGACCTCTTCCCGCGTGACCCTCTCAACCTTGGCCTCTATGAAGGCATTGAACATCAAATTGACCTTGTACCTGAGGCAAAATCATATGGACGACAGCCGTATCGCTACACGGTGACTGATAGACAATTCCTCGAGACCCAGGTCGTCACGCTACTCGACAAGGGTATCGTCAAGCCATCCTCGGGACCACGGGGATTTCCAGCCATTGTGGTCACACAGAAAATTAAGAAGAGACTGTGTGTCAACTACATCCCATTAAACAAGATGACGATCAACGTCCTGCAACCGCTTACCCGGGCCGACGACATCCTAGATGACCTTGCGGGATGCTCTTTGTTCGCGGTCCTGGACTTGTGCTCTGCCTACGGGCAAATTCGTGTCAGGGAGTCCGACCAAGACAAGAGTACGTTCATTACGCATTATGGTACCTTCAAACGGACCCGAATGCCCTTTGGATTGAAAAACGCACCAGCAACATTCCAACAGGCAATAAATGAAGTTTTTACGAGTCTGAAACCTAGACAGACCTAGTCAGAAGTCAGGACGTACCTGGACGACATCATTGTGTTTGCCGTTTGATTCTTGGAATTCTTGGACCGTCTGGATGACACTATGAGCCTTCTCCAACTCGCCGGCTTCAAGATTTTGTTAACAAAGTGCAAGTTTACCGTGCCCTTTGTTAAGTTTCTTGGCTTCCTGATTTTCGACAAAGGAAAAGAGCCAGACCCCTCCAAAGTTGAAGCCATGCTACGCATTCCTACACCATTGACCTCAAAGCAACTGCTCTCCTGGGTTAAGACAGTCAACTTTTACAGGAGATTCATTAGCAACTTTTCGAAGATTGCTGCCCCCCAGCAAGTTGTTATTCGAAGACCTGAGTTCAACTGGACACTGGAGTGTCAACAAGCATTTGAGACCCTTCATGCAGCCCTCACCTCGGCGCCAATCCTTGGACACTTCGATGCAGTTGCGCCAACACCTGTTGCTACAGATGGCGCAGCCACAGCTCTTGGTGCTGTCCTCTCTCAGAGGCAGAATGGCAAAGAAATTTTCACTGAGTATGCAAGCCGTGCCTTCATTGAACTGGAACGCAAGCTTCACTGCCCACCCAATAGACCAGAGACCACAACGCCACCGGACACAACCGAAACGACCGCAGGACTAAGATTTGTCCCTGTAACGATTTCAATGCAACAACAGAGCCCGAGACGGACTCATAAGGAACCCGACCGGACCCCGGCCATTCTCTCAGACTTAGCCCCACGAATTTCGTCCTCTCGGACCCCGCCCCACGTGCTAAACTCCGTCTTCCTATGCCAAGCCTAGTCCCAGCGTTAAAAATATTGACAAAAAGAACTTTGCTAAAGCTAAAAAAAAAAAAGAGGTCGGATGTGAGCAGCGTGCCTGCCCACAGCGCCGAACGTGCCTCATCTGGCCTCAGAGACAGAAAAAGACGAAGAAGTAGAAGAACGCCAGCCACCCATGACTAGCCATCAGCCTTCACTCAGCCATCCTTCCATTATTTACTTTATTTTCATTCATTAAACATTTTTCTTATTCCCAAACTCTCACAAAACACATAACACATGTTATGATTATTAGCAACCGTCAAATGCGCACACTAAACATTATTACACCCTTCAAGGCGTAAATGGCTTGTCCTATAACGAACACCCCCCCTTGGTGTAGCAAAAGGCCCTAAAAGAGGGCCGTTATTCCTAACACCCCTAAATTAAGGCTTTATTCCGAACATCCTTAAATTAAGTTGTGATTCTACAATACACCGTTTCATTAGGGTGTAATAACCGCCCAGTACGACCTCTAAATTGGGTGTAACACCGCCAGAAAGATAAGTAAAAAAATAACGCAATCTCCAACACCCATAAGATAGGGTGTAATAAATAACCCAAAAGACTGCACGAGAAAATGACAGCGAATGAGTCGAAACATGCCTGGTTAACTTTTTATTATTCGATCAAGATTCTACTAGGTTCTACTAAATTCTCTTCAGACGATTGCAAGCAGATCATCTGGCCGTCGCCATGTCTATGCTTGTGCGGGCACGTGCGTGCAATTACAGGCTCGCTAAAGGGCAAAACTACGTTCACGCGCACATCATCAAGCTTGGCGAAGGCAAGACTGAAAGAACTAGTTCCCTTTTATCCTCGCAATTTCACCACGATCAAGACGCTTCTGAGTCAGTGGTGGTCCGTGCGAGTATATAAGGGCCAGACTCCGTGAGGTCATAAACATTCCATCCGACCGAAGCCCCTAGTTAAACCTCCAACTTTACTTTTCGTGCGACATATAATCTTTCTAGCACTGGTGACGTAAGCAAACCTCGACAGGCTTGCAAAGGCGGAACGACCGGAAGTAAATTGGGACGCAAGCGACAGTTCATGTTTGTAGAGAGTAAAATGGTCTATTGAGACGGAAGCATGGCAACTATCAAAAGCATGCTTGCAAAGTACTTACAAATAAGAGAGGGATCTCACGCAATTCGTGATAGACGCATAATCCCATTCGCAAACATAATGCCCGGGATGAAGGCGGTCGTTCACATTCGACGGAAATCTCGATCGCGTTCGCCGATTAGCAACTCTTTGTCGAAACGCGTTCAACAAGTACAGAACAATATTTCCATATACTCCGACGAAATATACAGCCAATATGAAAAAGTTGGCATAGATGTATTCCGGCCGTTCACGACGAGAAACCACGGTCGTGAAATGGAACTCGTGAGGACCTGCTTGCACGAAAAACAGGAGAAAACTGACGGACGTTTTTTGGAAACCGGATTTACGTGGTCCCTACAACTCACCATAAACTGGCAAACGGCGAAGGCTATAAACCATGTGAGCCCATCGGCGCGTCAGAGCGAGTCGCGTGACAAAAGTTTCGTCGAAGCGTTTTTGTCCTACGGAGAGCGGTCACGTGTTTCGCTCCACACCCCTGATTCGCTAGAAGCGGCCTTCGCACTCGCTCACAGCCATACGGACATAAAAGAAAGTGGGGAGGCTTATTAGAAGAAGAGGTCAAAGAAGTGTGGACAAAGCAGCTAACCTCCCTCTGCTGCCTCCTGGGGTGCACAGGGAGGGCCGCCTTGTGTCTGGGACCTTGGGGTTGTTGTTGTTCGAATGGCGGTTCCCTTTCGAAAAGTGTGGAGCCGGGGAGTGGCTTATGCTGTCTGGGTAGAACTCGTTGATCGTCGTCTTGTTTAGGCGTTTGAATTTCTTCTTTCCCTTCCTTTTTTTTCCCCCGCAGGGGGCACCTGTGAAAGCAGGTGTTTGGAGAGTGGCGTCTCCACGGACCCCGAGCCCCGCAAGAGGCGCCTGCGCCTTAGGTGCCAGGTGCTTGGTGAGTAGCGTCACCACGGACCCCAGCCACATTGGCGACACCACAGACCCTGAGTAAAGAGTGGCTAAAACCCACCCACATCTGACTGTGCGTAGCGAGCCCGTGTCCGGGGAAAAGGGCATCCTGGTGGTTGAGCCGAGCCCGGGGTAGGTTTGGACCGTTCGGGACCCCCCGAGTGAGGCAATACACCACTTCCGCCCCCGCTTCTCCTAGACGGGAGTCCTGGTAAGGCCCGGCCAGGATGATTCAGTCTAGTCGCCTTTTCTTTTACTATCCCCTCTTTCTCTTTTCTACCCTTCCCTCTCCCTCACTTTCACCTTCTTTGGCGGCAAGGGCCAACCTTGTGTGGTGGCAGATACCCTTATCCTAACCACACTTGGGTATAGCACCTGGGCAAGTGCTAGTAGATCAGCGGTTCCAGCAAAGCCCATTTTGTTATGGGCTGCTGACTACTCCCTAAGTTGGGCTCGATGGTGGGCGGCACACCGCAGGTGCCGAAATCCTTTTCCCATTCATATAGGTACTAAAGCTAAATCTTTCCTTGATCGAGCCCCGAAAAGGGTCCGGACCGAAGAGACAACATCAACAAGCCTTACCTTGCCAGTCATGAATTTTCCCAAATTTATAGTAATGCACTCGGAGAACGAAGATCAACCACTTGCAAAGCTTTCCCCATTCTTGGTCGCAAAGACCCTAGAAACTGTGATAGGAAAATCCTTTAAAGCTAAAAAACTTCCATCTGGCGACCTGCTTGTGGAGGTCACAAATGCTGAGCAAAGCAAAGCACTTCTTGCAGTCAACGAAGTAAGAGATTACAACGTGTCAGTGACTCCACATCGCTCACTGAACAACACGCAGGGTGTCATCTCTGAAGATGATCTCTTTGGAATGTCTACCGACGAGATACTCGAGGGACTTCAAGATCAAGAGGTAGTCGCTGTGCGACGTATCACTATCCGTCGCGACGGTGAAGAACGGGACACAAAACACATTGTGCTAACGTTCAACTCGACAACGCTCCCCTCCACTGTTAAAGCCGGGTATCTCAACTGCAAAGTCCGCCCCTACGTCCCCAACCCAAGGCGTCGCTTCCGCTGCCAGCGCTTTGGACATGGGTCACTAACCTGCACAGGAAAAGCCACCTGTGCAAAATGTGCAAGCACTGACCACCCATCCGACAACTCTGGCAACAATACCCATCTTTGCGACAACTGCCGAGGAACACACCCAGCATATTCTCGCAGCTGTCCCCTGTGGAAGAGAGAGAAGGAAATTCTCTCACTAAGGCCAAAGAAAATATTTCTTACTCAGAAGCACGGAAAAGATATTCTTTTATTTCTCAAGGCTCTTATGCCGAGGCCGCGCGAAGGGGACCGGCGCGGTCGACGGCGTCAACGGGAACGCAGACGTCAACGGACGACCTGCGTCCCCCCCTCCCCCCCTCAGTCTCCCTCAACCTCATCTGGAGTGGCACAGACCACTTCAACCCCAAAGCGAAAGGTAGATCCTATCGCTTCGGGGTCCATTCAAGCGCAGGGATCTTCAATCCCTGCGCCATCCAAAACGCAGGTGTTTCGAGGTCGGGGACTTCCTTCTCGTCCCTCTGAACCCCCCGAAAACCTGGTGAGCCGTCGGGGTCACAGGCCCTTACGGGTCAGCCAGAGGCGGCCCTTGATGAGCCGATGGACGAGAGCGGGCCCAAGTCCAAGGACGACAGGCCATTCTCAAGCTCGGAGTCCTTACCTTCGACTTCCTGTGGTAACACAGATAGGCCGAAGAACACATCTAAAAAGAAAAATGCACCCCGCATCAAAATTGATTTTTAGGTCTTGATGAATGGTCTTTCTTCTAATTCATGCATAATGGCAGCATTCCTGCAGTGGAACTGTCGAGGGTTGCTTCGAAACTACGATGACGTGCACTCTCTGTTAGACCAGCATCACCCTATAGCATTTTGTCTTCAGGAAACACACTTAAACAATAGTTTCTCTAATATCCTAAGGCGCTTTCAGGTTTTTCGCAAGGACAGACCTCTTTTGTCGCACAGTTCTGGTGGAGTAGCTATAGTTGTCCAGCCGTCTACCCCATGTATTGAGGTTCCTTTGAATACCACTCTGGAAGCCGTGGCAGTTTGTGTTCTGTTGGACCGTTTAATAACCGTCTGTTCACTTTACATTCCCCCAAGATATCCTGTATCCCGCGAAGAGCTTGAATCACTCCACGACCAATTACCCCAAGCTGCCCTAATTCTCGTGACTTCAACGCTCATAATCCTCTTTGGGGTTGTAGAAGACGAGATTCACGTGGCTCGATGATAGAGCGTTTTTTTTCCTCAACACCTATATGCTTACTGAACAAAGCAGAATCTACGTATTTCAGTGCCCCAACTCAATCGTTTACATCTATTGATCTGTCTCTTTGCGATCCGGCATTATTTCCTTTGTTTTCCTCGGCTGTGGATCCTAACCCCTATGGGAGCGATCACTTTCCTATCATTCTGAACCGACTAAATCCACCTGTTACAGTGCCTACACGAACTCCCCGTTGGAAGTTTGAGGAAGCAAACTAGTCTGTCTTCAGCCAAGCAACCCAGCTCGCTTGTACATCGCTTAACAAACTGTCTATCGATAAACTCACCAATTTGCTTAGCGCCCACATCCTGAATGCTGCAATTTTAGCTATCCCTATGACTTCATCTCGCTTACCCCGCCGCCCTAAACCATGGTGGAATGCCGACTGTGAAAAATCAAGAAAAAAGCAGGACAGAGCATGGGGCATATTTAGACGTTACCCGACAGTGACTAATCTCATCAGTTTCAAGCGGATGAAGGCTCATGCGAGATACATTCGCCGCGTCTCACAACGTTAAAGTTTCCGAGGTTATGCTTCCTCTATTAACAGCACCGCCACCACTAAGGAAGTATGGGATAGAGTACATAAAGCCAATGGGCATTACCGGGCTTACTCAGTACCGCTTTTTCCCGAAAACGGACTGTGCCCTGAGAGCCTCGAAGAACAGGCAGATCTCCTTGGGAAACACTTTGAACGTGTTTCTAGCTCTCAGAATTGTTCATCTGCTTTTCTGAAACACAAGAGACAAGCAGAACTCCAATCCGTGCGGACATCCGGCGGAGCTCGAGAAGCATACAACTTACAACTCATACTGAATGAACTGGAACGGGTGCTACATGAAACTAAACCTACATCTGCTGGACCAGATGGAATTCACTACCATATGCTTACTCACCTTCACCCTTCCATTCTCGACATAATTTTGTATTTGTTTAATCGCATTTGGCAGGAAAGTACATTTCTATCGTCTTGGAGAGTGGCAACCGTCATTCCTTTACTAAAGCCTGGAAAGGATGCATCGTGTGCATCCAGTTACCGCCCAATAGCGCTAACAAGCTGTCTTAGCGAAACTCTGGAGAGAATGCTTAACAAGCGACTTATGTACTTTTTAGAAAAAGAAAATATTTTTGATAAATATCAGTGTGGCTTCCGTTCGTCACAATCTACATTAGACAATCTTGTCCGCTTGGAGTCTACCATCCGTGAGGCCTTCGTAAATAAACAGTACTGCCTCTCTGTCTTTTTCGATTTAGAAAAGGCTTACGACACTGCCTGGCGGCATGGCATCCTACAAGATATGTATAACTATGGCATGCGAGGCAGGATGCTAGAATTCGTACAGAGCTATTTGGCGATACGTACCTTTCGTGTCAAATTAGGCACTACCTA
This sequence comes from Ixodes scapularis, assembly GCF_016920785.2. Taxonomy (NCBI): domain Eukaryota; kingdom Metazoa; phylum Arthropoda; class Arachnida; order Ixodida; family Ixodidae; genus Ixodes; species Ixodes scapularis. The sequence goes on along the minus strand of NW_024609881.1, from coordinate 12,405,901 downwards.
CTCTCGAGAGTTTTGCCAGGAAAACGGTGTTCCCCAGGGAGGCGTATTGAGTGTCACCCTTTTTATAATAAAAATAAACTCGATAGCCCGGGCCATTCCATCATCCGTACAGTATTCACTTTATGTTGATGATCTTCAAATATCCGTCTCATCCTGTAACATTGCTTTCTGTGAATGTAGGATCCAATTAGCAGTAAACAATCTGCTCAAGTGGGCTGATCAAAACGGCTTTAGGTTTTCACCAGAGAAAACAGTTTCTGTTTGCTTTTCTCGCTTACGGGGAGCTACAGTAGATCCATTGGTGACCATGCACTCCACCCCAATTCCAACAAAACCGGAACAGAGGTTCCTAGGGCTTATTTTTGATACTTAACTGTCCTTTCTTTCTCATATTAAGTATCTTATGGTAAAATGCCAGAAAGCACTAAACATTCTTAAAGTCCTTTCTCATACCTCATGGGGCTCTGATCGTCTTTGCCTCCTCCGAATTTACAGTTCGGTGGTTCGCTCATGCCTCGACTATGGTAGCTGTGTATACGGATCGGCTAGATCCTCAGCTCTTCGAATGCTTGATCCCATTCATCACCAGGGATTGCGACTGTCTACAGGTGCATTTCGCACGTCGCCTATCCCCGGCCTTTATGCAGAGACAAATGAATGGTCTCTGGAGAAGCGAAGGTTTGCTTTGGGGTTTATGTATTCCCTGAGAATACGTTCATTCACCCTGCATCCTGCACGCGAGGCTGTAGAAGAAACAAGGTATAAGCGCACCTTTGACAACAAGCCCTCTGTAATCCCGCCTTTTAGTATGAAAGATGCAGCTGCAGCAGATTTAGTTGGACTGAGCACTACAATGCCCGTGACCCCCGTACCTTAAGCAATAGCTCCGTGGGAATATAGCCTCATTTCGTATGACTTTTCACTAAGTACAGAAAGAAAGACACCCCACCAGAATGCATCAAACAGGAATTTTATGAAATGCAAAGTAGATATGCTGGACACATCTCGTATTACACATATGGCACCAAGACAGAAACGTTCGTTGGATGTGCTATGGTTGGCCCCTCTGTTCGCTATGTTCAACGAATTGCATATACAGCTGCTATTTTAACAGCTGAACTATGTGGTATCCGCCTGGCAGTTAATCATATTATAGAAACGAAGAGCATGAAGTCAGTTGTGTATACTGATTCACTCAGTTCATTGAGAGCGCTCTCATCACTAAATACCTCTAAACACCCAATAATCATAGAGTTGCAGAATAAAATCATTGATGCTTCCAAAAGGAACATTAAAATAGTTTTTTGCTGGGTCCCTAGCCATGTTGGTATACCGGGTAATGAGGAAGCAGACCTTGCAGCCAGCTCTGCTGGTGACAAAGGAGTCCAACTGCATGTGTTGGAGAATGGATACGGGACCACGAAGAAGTGGGAACGGGATATTTGACGAGCTATCTATTCGGATTCGGGGCTCAAAGTTCCACCCAGGATAACCAGGAAGTGGCAGAAATGTTCTACTCCCGTTCCCCAGAAGCGAATGCTCACACGAAGCCAGCGGCGAAGAACGTGTAATGTGAAATATTTCAGATTTGGCCCCTTGGAGTTGCAACTTGGTAGGCTCATCACACGGTAGGCTCATCTAATTCAAGCGGCATTCAAGTGAAAGATGTTGCGCTTCTCAGGAACAACCATCGCCCAAGAACATTTTGATATCTGGCCGTCGTCGACAAGAACTTTCCTGGTCGAGATGGGAACGTTCGTGCCTGCACTATTCGACTTGGTAGGGAGGTGAAGAGAAGAAGACCCATTCAACTTCTTTACCGTCTAGAAACTCTGACTAAACGGTCGGTTTGACTTTGTTGGGTGGGAGGATGTTGGAGAATGGATACGGGACCACGAAGAAGTGGGAACGGGGTCACGCGCGTAGGAAGCCCGCCATGTTCTCGTTCTGATAAACCGCTACCACCAGTCGATCGGGTTGTATCGTCTTCAGATCCCAAACAGCATGAATTCCATATAAAGACTATTACAGACTTTTAAGGCATCGTATATAAGAGAAGTGGCAGCAAGAATGGGATGAAGAAGTAAATAACAAGCTGGATACTGTAAAGCCACTGCTTAGTGAGTGGGAGAGTGCAAGACACCGTGAACGCTTTTATGAGGTTGTCCTGTGTCGGCTAAGGATAGGGCATACGCACCTCACCCATGGCCACCTTCTGCGCAGGGACGAAGCCCCAGAGTGCGGGCACTGCAATAATCCTTTAACTGTCGCACACATATTATTAGAATGCCCTGCTTATGACCTAGACCGACGGAAACATTTTTCTCAGCTATATAAAGAACATACGCCTTTAAACCTCCCTATTTTGCTTGGCAACGAACCATTAGTTCCGCATCACAGCGTTTTTAGCTTCTTGAAAGCTATCGGCCTTTTACACCGACTATGATTTTCCACCCAACTTCATGCCCATAACTACTTACAAGTCATACACATAGTTTTAACCTATCATCAACTACTAAAGTTCTATCCTCTTCGAAACCCTATCTGCAATAGTGTATGTACCTGGCGCATCATAGCCTAAGATGCTTTTGCGCCATAAAACCCCAACCAACCCAACCCATATCCTTTTTTTTTCTTCATATGTTTAGAAGTGTAATTATTGGTTCAGTCAGGTGAGTTTAAGCTACCCGAAACATGGGCGCCACAGTTTGTTCCAAGCTTCAGCGCAGTTAAAAAATGAAAGCCGTTTACAACTCCCTGTAACGCCGAATTAGAGCGCAGCTCTTGAGGAGAAGGAGGGAAGGGCACTGAGGGTAACGTGTTCTCGGGGGGGGGGGGGGGGGGGGGCGGGGCGGATCACGTGGCCCCCCAGTCCACGTGACCCCCCAGTGAAACTTCTCCGCTAGATTTAACGGGGAAATTTTTCCATTAAATCTAGCGGGTAAATTTTTCCGCTAGATTTAGCGCGGAAATTTTCCCACTAGATTTAGCGGGGAAATTTTCCAACTAGATTTAACGGGAAAATTTTGCCTGTGGATTTAACGCGGAAATTGTTCCGCTAGATTTAATGGGAAAATTTTCCGCGAGCTTAAGCGGGGAGATTTTTCCACTAGATTTAGCGGGGAAATTTACCCATAATGCTCCGCGCGGTTACGCCGACGGCGACGCCGCTCAAGCCAGAAACAGGCGCCTAAGACCTGCGCTATAAAACAAAAGATTAAGGAAAACGGAATTTGTTTGCTTTTCACCCAAGAAAGACTTCTCGGGCTAAAAGGAAGCAGACTCCATTTTGCTTAATCTTTTTTTTAACGTCGTATTTTAAGCGGTAAAGAAATAGAAATACCTCTCCGGCATAGCCGATTCACGCAGGATACTCTCAACATTCAACAAAAGTCGGCATCCTGTATGTTATGTCAGAAAATCGTCGAAGCGACTCATCCCCTTCGTTAAATATTGGCTAAAGCAAAATGGTATGGGAACCATCTTTTCGATTAGATCCAATATCGGCGACATCCGGTGTGCTGCCTGGGCTGTCTATTTACACGTCGTCGGTCAGCTTTTGCGAGCAGAGGTGATTTTTTTAAATCGAAGTTGACCTGATAAAACTGATACACGCGTGAAACGTAATTTTCGGCTCCTGTCGGAAAGAGAGTTCGACCGGAGTTGCAAAAACTATTCTCTATCATTTCCTAATCATACGCGCCTTCGTGTGGCGATTAATTATATTCGATGTTTGTACCGCCGTACATCACCAACCTTTTCACAAAAGCAATAAACATGAAAGGCTATGAAATCATGGGTGTAATCGACTGTATCAACATTACGCCCCTCTCACATTGTGTGAATGAAGGGCGTAAAATTCGCCCACACACCCTCTTTACACGATTTCAGAAACCATCGCTACAAGTGGGGCGTAAAAAGGGAGTGTAAGGGATGTAAGACGTCAACACAGCCTTTTTACGCCCACTGATATTCAGAAATCATGTCGAAATGGTGCAAAAAGGGTATTTTTCCTAACTTTCACTCTTCTTACACCCCTTTTACACGATTATGTGTGCTACAATGTTTAGTGTGCGCTCTGAATAATTTCGTTCCATTGGCGCACCGCATAGGGGTTCAAGCCCGTCCGGTGCACTTCAGGCGAACGGTGCGACATTCTTCACACAAGTGCTCGACTTTTGCTTTCTTAAAACAGTTTGTTAGTGCGAATGTGCCTATATGACTGCAGGATAACTTCCTGCGCATACGCGATAATAAATTGGTAGAATGCAAGCGGTTGGGGCCCGGACCATACCTCGGCAAACCTCGCTCATGAGGGCCCTCACTCACCCTCACTCACCCTCATCTTCACGGGTCAGGTGAGGGTGAGTGAGTTTCTGAACCAGGAAAATTCATGAGTGTGAGGGTGAGTGAGGGCCGTGAGGGCCATGAGGGGCTGTGAGGGCGGTGAGGGCCGTGAGGGCCGTGAGGGCGGTGAGGGCCGTGAGGGCCGTGAGGGCCGTGAGGGCGGTGAGGGCGGTGAGGGCCGTGAGGGCCGTGAGGGTGGTGAGGGCCGTGAGGGCCGTGAGGGCCATGAGGGCCATGAGGGCGGTGAGGGCGGCAAGGGGTATGAGGGCCATGAGTGCGCGAGTGGTGTGAGGGCGGTGAGTGCGTGAGGGAAGTGCGTGGCATGAGAGGCGTGAGGGCCGTGAGGGCCGTGAGGGCGGTGAGTACATGAGGTGGTGTGAGGGCCATGAGTGGGTGAGGGCGGTGAGTGCGTGAGGCCCCCTTCAGATCGAGCATCTTTCTCAGCAATTTTGGTGGTAATGGCGGGTTGTTCTCTATAGCTTTCCCTAGATCGACACGAATTGCTGAGATCGGGTCCGGCTCGAAATAAGCAAGCAACTCGGAGCAATTCGAATGCGTTTGAAGCGGCTGCATCCAATCAGGGACACAAAATTTTCACGTGATACCTCGCGCCGGTGATGATGACAAAGAAAGACTTGGTTCTGGATTGAAATCGATAGTTTTTTTTTGAAATAAACTGTTTCAGAAAGGTGCATTAGTATCCTTAACGAGATTTAAATGCATAAAAACACGTTTATAACGCGTAATTCTGTCTAAATGGTGCAAGAAAAATAATATTTTATGATGACGATGGCAAATTGCAGCAATTGGTTGCTGCGTGTGATCGCGGGCGGCCCGTGTTGCTGGTGTTGCGACTTAAAGTTTCTGGGCGAAATTGCCCCATCTGAAGCTGGCCTGAGTGGCATGAGGGCCATCAGTGCGTGAGGGGCGTGAGGGGTGTGAGGGCCGCAAGGGCGGTGAGGCTCGTGAGGGCGGTGAGTGGCGTGAGGGCGGTGAGTGGCGTGACGGCGGTGAGTGGTGTGAGGGCCGTGAGGGCGGTGAGGACCGTGAGGGCCGTGAGGGCGGTGAGGGCGGTGAGTGGCGTGAGGGCGATGAGTGGCGTGAGGGCTATGAGTGCGTGAGGGCGGTGAGGGCGGTGAGGGCCGTGAGGGCGGTTAGGGCGGTGAGGGCGGTGAGGGCGGTAAGGGCGGTGAGGGCCGTGAGGGTGGTGAGGGCCGTGAGGGCGGTGAGGGCCGTGAGGGCGGTGAGGGCCGTGAGGGCGGTGAGTGGCGTGAGGGCCATGAGTGAGTGATGGGCGTGAGGGCCGTGAGGGCGCTGAGGGCCGTGAGGGCCGTGAGGGGCGTGAGGGCCGTGAGCGCGGTGAGTGCGTGAGGGCCGTGAGGTTCAGTGAGGGTGAGTGAAGGGCTGAAGGTGAGTGTGACTGTGAGGGTGAGGGTGAATGAGCGGCTGAAAGTGAGTGTAGCTGTGAGGGTGAGGGTGAGTGAGAGGCTTAGGTGAGTGTGGCTGTGAGGGTGAGGGTGAGTGAGGGCGACCTAAAATGCCGACCTCTGGCCAGGACTTCACTTCGTACAGTGCTGCGGGTCAGTACAGATAATAAATAAGCAGTGTGTTCGAATTGAGCTTTTGAATGACGCCTCCGAGTTCTACCTCGCATACTCAGGCTCATTAAGCAAAACAGTAATGGTAAAAAAGTTATATTTCGTTCATGGACGCCCAAAATAAACAAACGTTCTGACCCGCAACACTAATATAAAGGTACGAGCTCAATGTACGCATACTTTTTGGTTAGTACAGCGTGTTGACTCGTACACTAGCAAGATCCCGAGCTTCGCAGCGTCGAAATTCCCACCACTGGCTTGTTCACATACTTCAAACGCTAACAGAAATGCTCGAGTACAAAAATACAACAAGCATATGTTAAGACAAACTATACGTCTCGGGCCTGTGCTAAAGCTTTGCGGTCTAGCCCTGTAGGTTATTTTAGAAACCAAAACTGACGCTCTCGGGACCAGAAAACATGAGATACACTCTGTTTATAATCTATTGTCGACGTAACAATCGAAACCAGAACTATGCCACTCTCCTCCCTGGCCAACTAGTTCCCAGAGTGCAACGCGCGCCGTGTTTAATGCAGGGGTTCATGGAAGGTGTTTATTGTGTTGCCCTCACATTTCCTCAGCAACGTTAAAGTATCATCAGCAAAAGTTGTGTAATGGTGCATAATATTTTTGTAACATTGTGTCAGTCTTGTTTCATGATGTTCTGAAATGTTATCTAAATAATGTTGCAGTTACATTATTGTATGTGGCGCAACATTGGGCCATATTAGCCACATTCCAGTAATGTTGCAGCAACATTCCGTGCTACTAAGGTTTAAGTAACTGTTTTTGGATGTTTTCCCAATACCTGCTGGATAATGTTCCAACATACACAATTCGACAACCGTCGGATATCTATTTCTGTATATCCACAGGACGTCCACTATACTTCCAACTTTGTACTTACAGAAACGGATGTCCAGTGTACATCCGACGATCGTCCTTCTCTGACAATGGTTCTTGTTCGGACGTTCGACAGATAAACGTAGTTGGTTGGGGTTATTGTTTTTTGAAATATTTAGCTTTGTATTCTTCGTCCCCGCTTAGTATATTTAATACTTAAACTATGTTGGTGTTAGAAACAATCACTAATTCCATACCTACCTGAACTCCCACATTCTGTCAACGAAGATAGATTCATGTTGACCAGAAATTCTGTCGGTACCTGGATGTACTCTCCTCTCTCTCCACAACCTCTCTGGTGTTGCGTAAAAGGGCGACTTCCGTTCCCACCATTAGGCGTGCCACCAACACGAAGGTCGGCTCTGGGGAAGAGGCTGTCCCCTGTCATCTGTCTTTCAGTCGTCTGGGGCCAGGTAGAGGGAAGGACAATGGTCACGTGCTTAAAGTAGAACTTCCCGTAGGTCGCCTGGTGCAGTAGTTGGGAGCACTGTCTGAACAGCACCTTTAGGAAGAGTTTACGAACGTAAGAAGACTGAAGAAAAACAGGGATTATCTTTATATTGTCTCGCGCACCTCCAAACAAACGCCTCCGTGGTCGAATGGTTGCCGTGTTTGGCTCCCACGCAAAAAGGCGAGGTTCCATTCCTAAAAGCGAACGCACCTTTTTGTTATTTCTGTAAATGCTGCTTTCTGGTAAATTTGAAAATCCTGTTGCTTGTTCGAAGTCCGAATGTTATGCGCACCTAACCTTTTACGCCGATTGTTGCAGGAACCCACGCGCGTACTTAAAGGGCTCCGCGTGGCGAGCCGGGGACAATCTCGCTTCAGCGCTCAACCCGTGTGGTTAAGCGCAGACCGCATGGCGCGTTCTTGTACACGATTCAGGCGCGTCGGTGTCAAACTGATGTCATTTCCTGCGCGCGGGAGCGCGTTTTCGTGGGAGCGTTGGTTTGTAGCCGACCCAGAACAAGACGCGCGCGCCGAGGTGTCGAAGCGGCTCTCGGCCAATGAGGGTCGGTCGAACTATCACGTGATCCTGCACAGTACGCTATTTCATATTCAAAACATTTCAAAGTGTTCAAAAGCATTTTTTATTTCCCGTAGAAAAATTTAAAAAGTGTTTCTTTTGACACACATACCCGTTTTATTTAATTATTTGTTCATTTAATTCTCATTTTGTAGTATTTGGGTCAACATTTACATCACGTGTTGAGAATTCTGATATCCGACAATGCTGATAACGTGTGGCTGGCGGTGCTTGGCTTTGTCTGCATGCGGGTGCCCACGCGTCAGCTTCCGCGCGAGCGTTCATAGCGCGCAGCGTTTTCGCGTGTAGATAAACGCGTCAAGTGGTCTGCGCTCTACACCGACTTCGACACTTGTGGCGCCACTATTTCTATATTTTTTTACTGGCACAAGTTCACCACATTAAATGCTCAGTCTCATCGGTTTCTTGTTGGCTTATTCATCGAGTCATCACTCCCATTCGTGACAATATGCCTGTGACCAACGCTGTGTAACCGTAAATCACTACGGAAAAACGAACAACCTTTAAAGGCATAAGTTAAGAAGCTACAACTTGAGAAGTAAATTACCTAATACAAGTGCATGTTATCAGGTACCAGTGCGTTATTGTGACCTGTGTTATAAAGGGGAATGTATCAATATAAAATATGCGTAATGAAGTCTCGTAGCTGCAACGGCACTCAGTTATTTCTGTCATAATTGTTTTGAAAAAAAAAAGTTATTTTTAGGAACAAAGCGTCGGCTAAGCCTCATGCACTATGTCAAGGGTGGCCAAGCTGCGGCTCGCGAGCCGCATGCCGCTCTTCGCATGTAAAAGTGCGGCTCGCGGCTCCCTTCCCCCCCTTCTCTCCCCCCCCCCCCCAAAAAAAAAACAACAACAAAGGACGCGTTTTAAATCGAAAGAGAGGCTGCGGTTTGGTAGTCTTGTGCTACTGCTACCTTAGGTACAGTTGGACTACTCTTGGCTCGGATAGATTTAAAGTAGTTGGAGTTTCGTTTATTGCTCTAAACAAGTTTGCCCTCTCTCCCCCCCCCCCCCCCCCCCCCGCAGCTCTTGGAAGTTTTGTGGTTTTCTTTGCGGCTCTTAGGCCGGGTTAGCCTGGCCACCCTTGTACTATGTCGTAGCTTTGGTTAAATGCACTTTAAAAATTTTATCTGGAAGTTACGCAACGGAAGTCAAAATTCCGAGTGGCAACGTAACCCCATGCAGAGCCCCCTTGAAATTTAGTCTCCAACAACTGTCGTTGATATTGTCACGAATTACTAATGATGAGGCGGCGAATAAATGAACAATCTAAACATTTAATGGGCGAACGTTTGCCCGAAACAAAGTAGAAGAAGATTTGCGTCGCAGGCGTCAATGTCGGCGGAACAACGCAGGACCGAGCGCGGGTGCGAGATAAACTGCCGCTCGCCGCGCGGAGCCCCTTATGTACACATGTTTGCTTCTGGAACAATCGACGTAGAAGGTTCGTTGCGTAGAACATTGGGACCTCGAACAAGCAACATGGCTCTTCAATTTATCAAAACCTTACATTTACAGAAACAGCAAAAAGCCGCGTCCACCGCCAGGCATCGATCCTTCGCCCTCTCCGTGGGAGGCAAGCACAATAACCCTTCGGCTACGGGCAAGCTTGCATAACGCGGTAACTGCGGCAGTGGTAAAATACTTGATGTCAGTAAACCTTTCCTAGGCAACACGCCAGAGGGACACCTAGCTTGGCCTACGTTTTGCAATATCGGTTATAGCTTGGCTAATTGGTAATCACCGTACCCACTGAGGTAAAGTAGCGCAAACACGGAGATAGAAAGAATAACCTTTTTTTTTCTATTTGTGCTCACCGTGCTTGAGGGACGCCACTATCTTGGGAAGGCAGATTGACAAAGGGACACGGGAGGTACTCGAAGTATACTACATCTAGATGGGGGACAGAATCAGTGAAGCATCAATAATGTTGTGGAGCAAGAAAATAGGTTTCCTGAAGTTGGCAGCCGGGCCCTTATATGTGCGATGATGATTAGCTGTCAGAAGACACGTTGTGGATGAATGTAGAAAGGTGTGAAATGCGGTGTTTTCGTCTTGCTTTCCTTACCTTTCTTATAAAAAACATCACTAGTTGTGAGCTACCTCTTATTCCTACCCCGTTCTGCTTCCTCTGTGTCTGCGCTTTTTACCTTAGCATTAGTTCCGGAGTACTTTTCGCTCCTTTTCTATGACTATAGTATGGTCCTCCACATAGCTACTAAAAAAACTCCATACATAAGCGAAATATGGCACCAATCACCCCAAAAATCCCAATTGAAGCCTTATTCTTGCACTTGTGTGACAGTTTAGGACCAAAGTCCTAAATTGCCACAGTAATAAGTTAGCAAGCTACAACTTGAGAGATGAATAAATTAATATAAGTGTTCAGTACTGAAGCCTACTTTTGGTGTTTTCTCGGTGACTGACGCAAAAAAAAAAGCCACCAGACATTCAAAGAAATATGCATTTTGACCCGTAAAATGTATTCTAGTTTAGTACCTTAATATTCCGGATGATCAAGTCATCGTGTGGTACAGAGTCGTGAAGACCAACAACAATGTTGTATCCACCGTCCCTTCCGTCAATGCTGGCTGGTACAACTTCGTTGAGCGAAACGAGAATGCATAAAACCGTAAAATGCATTTCTTTTTTATTTATGACCTGAAACGAGATATTCCAAAAAGAGTCATACAAAGACGTCATCCTCCGAGTCTTTCATCTTTCAGAATCCACTGTACAGTTACAAAAAACATCAGTCGAATTCATTGTCCCGACTATGAACAACAATATAAAAACGTAGTCTCTATTGTAGTGCCTTCGTAAAACTGGTCAGGGCGCACGCTACTGCTAATATTAGAACAATAAAACGTAAACAATTTGCAGTCGTATCTTACCGTAGTAAAGCGTATTCGCTGTAAAAACGCACCGAGAGGTTTTGGCTAAACCAGTATGCTCTAACTCTTTCCTCATGGCTGCAAGCGAAAAAAACTACTAGAGAAAGCACAACGATTTAAAAAGAGGATGGGGCGGATCTATAGTTATAAAGCAAAAAATCACTTCCGTCACGTTCATTTTTCCACTGTAATTACGGATATCTAACTAACTTTTCAATTTGAAGCTTGGTGTTACTATAAAAGTGCTTTCAAACTAGTGCCCAAGCCCTGCCTTCCCCGCGCGTTGCATCAACGAAAAGCAAAACGTAGAGGAGATGGCGTGACGTCACTCACAGACCTCTCGACTCGCCGCCGCTTGTCGCAGCAGCTAACCGCTGACTGCGCACCGTCTCCGATTGCTCAACGGTGGTTGCGTATTGCCATTTGCTCGCGTTGTTCTTTCGCCTGTTCGTCCCTCCCTTTCGTTTTGCTGTGGGTAAGGTGTGCGCTACTGTCCGACCAACTATATAATTTTTATGGTGGCCCTTTCACAATACCGGCGTTATGCGCGGCCGTCGGCTACTCGAACACATCTCGTAGAGGCAGTACTTTCAAAAGTTTCCTCCCAACGCTATGAACTCCAAACAGTGGGTCAAACTTTTGTATTTTTATGGTGGAACCATGAAAATACAAAAGTTTGTCCCAAATAAACGCAGTGTGCTGTGTTCGGCAAATTTCACTAAAGACGCTTACAAGGACAAGATCTGTATCATGAAGACGATGGGCCAGCATGAAAAACCAAGTTCAGAACAAGGCGTTGTTCCCACCATCTTTTCGCTAAATAGGCAGCAACTTCAACGCACACGAGGAGAGCTCACAAAGCGAACTTGGATGAAAGTAGTACAACTAGTTGGGACCTTTCACGAATTGAGATTTTGGCGGATTCTTGATCTGTAACCACGACAATTCTAGACATTGCTGTTTTTCGCATGCCCCCCGCTTACTTAAGTAGCGACTTCGTGCACTATATTTTTTGACAATCAAACTTTCAGTTTAAAAATAGTTTGAATAATGCATTCGAGCGCCCTCCTGTAACTCCGGAGCAGTTGCTGAGTGGTTGAGTTCAGCTGACATCCCCCAGACTCAGTATACCACAAACTGTCACCAGAAGTTTTTGGACGTTCGAACAATAAAAATAAGAAAGCCTTGCGACCGATGCAATTTAGGTGTAGTAATCTGAAACTCAGGTAAGACTTTTATTGCGATGTGCATCCCATCGGGCCTGCGCCGTATTTGCCCATGAAGTGCAAGTGAGGCGAACACCACAAGTGCGCAATGCGAGCGGCGGCGTTACATGGGAAGGGAAGCACACCACCACCGCCCCGCGTGCTGCGCTCAGGGGGGGTGAAGCCGGCAGTAAAAAAAAAAAAGAAAAAAAGGGGGATGGGGGGTCCTCGCTGCGGGGCACGAGACAGCGGTGGAAGGGGGGGGCGGGGAGGTGATGAGGAATCGCGGCGGGCCACCGCCCCCGGTGCAGCTGTCCCTAGCGACGCCACTGAACGTGAGTGGTTTCTCCATTTTATGGAGAATTACTAATTTACTTCTACGTGCATTCAACCCCTACCGAAAAATCTGGTATAACTTTTCACTATCCGGATTATGGAACCGGAAATTTGTTTCTGGAAACCCGAAATCCAGATTACAGACAAAGGAATAATTTCTGAAAACCTCAATTCCAGATAGGATCCGGATAGAACCCAGATAGATTTCCGGTTCCATAATCCGGATAGCTAAAAGTTATACCGGAGTTTCGGGTAGGGACAACAGTTTATCCGGCTTCAGACAAAGCCACTTTTTCGAACATCTCGACGTTGCAGCTTCGGCAGCTTTGATTGTCCGTTTTGTCATTTCCACCATTGTAAATGCAATTTCTTTACATTATTTAGAACTGGTGCAGAGTTAATAGCATTATTGTTATTTCTAAATAACTTTGTAGAGACTAGCCGATGATCTTGAAATATTTTCGACATGAAAAAAATCCGTAGCAAATCAGAATAAGTCAAACCATATCTTCAGTTATCATCATCACTACCACAAACGGCCACGTGAACCAATCGCCCGAGTCGTTTGACACTTGACAGAAATAAAATATAGAAACGAAGAACTCTGTCCGTGTGCTTTATTCTCGGTCAAATGTAGCGGAACCAACGTGCTCCTGCTCAACTTAGATTTGTTTGAGTTGATCTTTAATTTTAATCCAGATCGAGCTGTTTGTCTACAGCCTGAGCCTCAAGTGAACAATTCTTTAGCTACCCCAAGAAACCATAAAAAATTGCCAGGTCTAAGCGGGTCTTAATTAGTTAAATAATTATTTAGAAAAAAACATTGTATTTTTCTCTGGTCACCAAATGTTATACAAACTAGCTCATGTGAATGTTTTTTGATGTTACGAGCATTGAAGTACAGTGGTTTCCCTGACATAATGCAACGGTTTCAGCTAATTAAGCCTAATCTTCGTGCATTACAGTTTAAGTGACGCACATTCACTGGCCCAATGTCCAGATTATAACTATACTCAGGCACAGGAAAAGAATGCGCCCTAACCTCTGCCTCAAGCAGGCTCACGTTGGCTTTCACCGTTTTCTGGCTGCGCATGCACTACGGCGTTATCAAATGGAGAAGGCTCACACGATTTTTAACCTTTACCCCATGATAGTTTAGTCATTGAAGTTCATCTTTTTTTCATCTATATAATACAGTATTTCTTTTATTATCAGGAGTGCAGATGACTTGATGCCTGCATGCTGATGCGGAAACCCAGACTGAACCCAGCTATACACCTAATAGTAAGCCAAATGAGATCGAGCCAGAGGACGGCAGCGACGAATTCAGCGAACTAGAGCTCAGTGAAAAAGAGCCTGGTACCAGCTCGGAAGATCGAGGCAACGACTATGACACTTCAGACGAGCATGGGGTAAGGTATGCTCAACAGAGTCAAGCATTGACGACATAAAAATTTTCTCAAATATCATGTTGGGACACGTTAACTAAAATATGAACAGGGCAGTTGGGTGCAGCTCACATAAATAGCTCAGACGACTAGGTGACGAGAACTTTTATGTGTGAAGTGCAGGATATCAATCAGGTCAGCATTTTCAGCGGAAGTTTATACTCTTCATTGGGTTCCTTTCTGCTTTTGGCGAGAAAAGTGCTATTTCACACGAAGACATCAAAATTACTGAATGAACCAATTGTGTTTTATAGCCACGTATCTAAAACAATCTATATGTTGCCCCACCTGCAAAAAAAAGTTTGAATGTTTTTTAGATTGAGTTGATCTAGTTAGTACTTGTTCAATGATGATGGGGAAATAGCTTAAAATCAAACCACTACACAGAGACAGGACAAGGCATACCGCAGTCCTTCGGTCTGGCTTCACAACAAAGAAAAACAATATGTGCAACACGCTACGACCCAGTCACTCGTAGTGGCAGTTGTGTGAGCACGCCTCACAATACGCGGAGGCCCAAGGACTCACGGTGGAAGTGTATGGAGATAAGTTCTGGGCTTTCACTTTCTGACTTCATTTAATTATTCGTCTTCTGTTTTTCTCTTTTGGGTGTATCACTTGTTTTTCCATGTGTAGCGGCTAATTGGATGAAGAAGACAAGACCGAGGGTTGGGGAAGATTAAATATTAAAGAATAGTTGATATTCACTTCAAATGTCTGAACCGGTCTCTGTGCAATCATTTAATGTTTAAGCTGTTTCCCACGAGCATTCTTTGTTTTTTTTTTTGTTTTTGCTTTTTGTTGCAGGTTTTACGAACCAGAAAGTGAACGCGAGGGCAGGCTCGTGTTTTTGGTGGCAGAGATCCAGTTTAGTAAACTATTTAAGATCTTCCCAGAGTATTACTCCAGCTGCCACATGTCCATATGATGTGATTGGACAGTTCTGGAAGTGCTCTATGAGTGCCCTGCAGAGCATCACCTGTACTGAATAAACAAGGACACCGTGAATAGCAGTCGCTCAACCTGCTGTCTGTGCAGGTATCCTGTCTTACAGGGTGCAATCCTTGAGTATCCTTGAGACCATTGACCAGCATCGGTGTCCAAAGGGACAGCTGCTCTACATTGATCACCTTGCACCAAAATTACTTGCGGCCGGCGATTAACATAATGATTGTTGAAAAGCTTTTGTTCAATCACATGGCCGACCGCACTAACTGCTCACTAACAGCCTGGGTGCTGATAGGTTTAGTTATTTAAATATAAACATAAGCTGAGAGACACGAAGTAGTCATACTACCTTATCTACAGGTCTGGAGCAAAAAGCAAGCGGCTCTGTTGGAAAAGGCAAGGGCCCGTCCACTGAGGCTGGCCAGGAATGGTCAAGCCGACTCGCCATGCATCAGCGCCAAGTTCGGCACATGCTCAGTTTTGGACCTCGACATCACCATGATGATTGATTTCGAACTAGTGCAGGGATACATGTTGCAATCTGTCCTCCAGTTTATCTTTGGGCATATTTTTAAACAACAAGAGCATTTAACCTTTTTATTCAAGGGTTAAAATCAGAAGTGGCAGCACTATTGGGGTGTATACATGGGTTGTACTTGACGTCACGCTAGGAAAGAGGACGGGCTCCTAGCCATTCTGGTGGTTAAGAACGCACCGCAGGCACGTGCTTAGCAATGTGCAGTGTGCCATTGGCGGCGCAAAAATGTGAAAACATGCTCTCTCTTTTCAACAAAAGTAGGTGGTTTTGGACATGTGAACTTTAAACAATTTGATTATGGAACTGGCGTCCATACGCATAATTTATGGCATTGGTGTTAGCACGCTACAAGGGAGGTGTTGGTATGTGGCGTTAAGAATCCTCTCTTGTCTTTAATAGGCGAGAATGTGGCCAATGGAAGTGCATATTCTAAGTTGGAACATTTTGACTCCAAGGACTCTCTTGTTCCAAAATGAGCATTATTACGCAGAAGCAGTTTATGGCGCATAAATCATTGAAATATCGCACAATCATTTGACGTACAGCTCGATAAAGGAAACGTGATTGAAAGTTGCCTCTTTTAAGGAGTGAAGTTGTTATTGGCAAGTTAACATTTACAAATTTATACAAACAACTGCCAATATGAGTGCGTTAAAGGAACGGGTGCACGCGTCCAATTCACGAACCGGTACCATGAATACTGGTGCAAAGCTTACACGGACATAAACAGGGTTAAAAGTTCGTCTGTACATCTAACAAAATGCATACCGCAAACTCGATAGTGAGCTGTCGTGTCATCTACATCAGGTCCGTCGCGCATTCTCGGCCACTGACGCGTTTTCTTCCTTGAAGGTTGCTCTCACGCGGAGTGCGGCAATGTTACGATCACCGGAATACGGTAAAAACCACCCGCGTAGCTGTCCCGGTCGCTTTTTTGTTCCCCGAGCAATTACTGCTGCGAAATACGACGCAGTATACTGTCGCTCTCATTGGAACTACATTATGAATAGATCTCAACCACTGGAATGGTCACCGCCGGTGTTCAATGTCATCTTGCGACGTAGATGCAACCCATGTATTGTGAAGATAACTTTACATACCTTGACAAATCTAACGATCTAGACTGCTATGGTGCTAGTTCTGTTCAGAAATTGTGGATGTTACAAGTGAAATTTCGTAATGCATAGAAACCAAATGTTTCACTCTCAGGCAAGTGTGCTCCAAGAACGTAGCAAAGATGCACCTAAGGTTTCAGAAAATAAAGGCACTTTGCTACAATACAACTTTTAGTAACAGTAATTGCAGACCCGTGTCACAGCCATTGTCTTACTTATGCTAAAATAAGTGAAAGTTAAATATAATTTTTGTTTCACTATGCATCGTTTTACAAATATTAATAATTTAAAAAAAACATGAAGAATCCAAAATTTGGTAGTGTGGGAATTGTGTACAGCCACCATTACACTGGCTCCAACGTGGTTCGTCGGCAAGATGCGCCACACAGAACTTACACCGCAGTTCAGTTCCACTCTAATTTGTTCAAAAGGCAAAGCATGATAAACACTAAAAGAAGTACACAACTACAAATGCTACATTACACAGTCACAGACATATGGAAACCATTTACAAAACTTGGCCTATTGCTCCGTAGCCGCCGGGGGAAAGCACACCTGGCCTGCCTGTTGAGGCACCGGAAATCACAAAGAGCCGTCTCTCCCCAACTACTTTCTTTCTATCACCGCCGCGCCCAGCCAGAGACGCAAAAACGTCATTCGTGCTATCCTGTGTGCCTAGCGGTTGGCGCGCGCAACACTGACGCTGGGAGAGTCATCTGGAGGTTAGGTGCCCACGCCTTGGTCATTCCTAATCCGTTCTCTACGGACGCGGTCATTTGAATGAGCGTGAGTTTGTGGCGGTTGTTTAATCGTAACGTGGACATAAAACCAGGGAGTGGTAAACTCCGTGGTTTCATGGGAAGCCACAATAAATAATAGCTACGAAAGAAACGTTTAGGAATGATATGTAATATTCGCTCTTCTAGGAAATCTTCAGATGTTGAAATTTTGTTTAAATATATTGTAGCTTGCTTTGTTTTTGTGGTAAAATGTTATACGTTTTCACTGGATAGTCTAATACCCGTGCGACACGGGCTACTCGAACGTAATTTACAGGGATTGACATTTGTGTGATCCGCGAATCAGCTCGCAACCTTTCGCGCGTGGAATGTGCTACGCCCGGTTTGTCGCGCGCTGATTGGCCGTCCGCTCAAATGCCATTCGTTGTAAATGGCATTCGAGTTGCCCCTGTGGCACGGGTATAATAAAGGAGGAGGGAGCGACTGGATGAAGCTTGAGGGCCTAAAGACGAGCTTGAGCTTACTGGAATTGAAGAGCACTACTGTTGAGCTCCTCGTGACCTACCGACATGTTCATGGAAAAGCCTTCCTCAAGAAGGAAAATCTCCATTTCATCTTGAGATCCACGTCTGGCAGGTTGGGGAAGGTGCTGTATGTCTCTTAAGATTCTGCATCTGAATTTATTTCGTATGTCAACAATGGAGCTAATGGTACAAGTAAAATTGCGATAAATACTGCACATATTGTGGTGTGATTTTTAGTGGACAGTGGCTCGTAGTACAGATGGCTGATTAATCGTGTTAAAGAAGTGGCGGGTCACCGGAAATCTTTTTTGAACCCACCTTTTTCAAGCAAGTGCTACTGCCTATTGAGACATTTCTGAAACTGGGGCACAACTGGACTTAAGATTGAGCAGATAGAAAGCAGTGTGCTCGCTAGGTTTGTTTAATCCAGGAGATCACGGTATTTGCGTAGGGACTGTGCATTTCCAGATTGTTCGTACGTGTTTGAAGCAGACCATTAAGTTCATCAGGTTCAAATCATGCGAACCTCATCCGTGGGTACGAGTATGCCTCCAAAAGAACCTTACAAAGCTGCAGCACAAATTCATGCCACCTGTTTCACCGAAAAAACAAAAAAAAACATTTGTGGTATAGGATAATCATAGGAAAGAAAAGTATTTCACGAGTTCAAATAAAAATTGAATAGTCAAGAGAAACGGGAAATACCCAGAAAGTAATAATGCCACAATCGCTTCTCCTCATTACGGGATCGAAATATTTCTAGACGGTACGGTTCTCACGATAACTAATCTTTCTTTTGATGTAAGATGAAACAAATGTTAGTAGCCAATGGTCTAAACATTTACCGGCATGCTTGCAAGGGGGAACACTTGGGTCGTAATCAAAACTTGGGTCGATGCTGGTACAGCTGAATAGCTCATGTATGGCTGGCTCGACGAAGAGTAGCATGCAAGCAAGGCTCTAGCATAAAACATTCATTATAGCAGACCTATAGTGGTCGCGCACACGGTCTTGAACACAGGTGTCAAGGATTACGCGCATGCGCACAATACATTTTCGAAAGAAGGTGAGTTACATACAGCCTGCTTGGCTGAGTTTGCCTGGCCAAATATCCGTCATACACTAAGTTGATTCGGATAACTATTGAGACGCCAGATTTGTTATAATTGTCTCATTATTTTATGCCGTTGTTCTTTCACTATTTTGGGGCCTGAGCGCACTGTTGCCAGATATATTTTTAGTAGTCTGGTCATGCTGCAATCTGCTATGCATACCGACATAGAATACACGTTTTCAAAATTTAATATTAGCAAAACCTCCAAGGATTCAAGGGCTGCACTCACAGATACTTTTGTTGATAAGCAAAAATTATGGGTTTGTGCCTTATATGGCTGAATAAATAGATTCTGTAACAAAATTTTATATAGCTCTTACCTTAAGATATGATTTTAATTCTCAGGCATCAAGAAAAAGCTTGCCCTGTAGAGCAATGTTCTGTAAAACCACCTGTGCGAAACCACTTTTGCTGGGAAGCTGCATCTTGCGATGGCAATCCAGACCTTATCCTTCCGAAGTGGTTG
The DNA here is from genome assembly GCF_016920785.2 of Ixodes scapularis. Lineage (NCBI taxonomy): Eukaryota > Metazoa > Arthropoda > Arachnida > Ixodida > Ixodidae > Ixodes > Ixodes scapularis. Next base: position 12,386,674 of record NW_024609881.1, on the reverse strand, counting down.
TCCGTCGTGAACCACGTTCGCAATATTCACAACCACAAGGAGGGCCAGTTTCCGTCATATGCCCACAGCGAGCTTGAAACCAGAGATTGGCTAATTGATGGTATCTATAGACTTTTTACTTCTACTCATCCTTTCTGATTACTCCACCATCTCTCCTAGCTACCGAACGTTTTTTTCTGCAATTGCATTTCTTTTATACTCGGGGGGCTTTGAGAAGCTTGTGGGCATCGTGATCAAGAAGTCCCCGCTCGCCGGCCGGCTGAAGCTATCAACTCGCTTTCAGACGTATTCCGTGGAGGCCTTTCATGGTCCCCGGAATCAATTCTGCCCCAACCTCTGCCAGTACTTGTACAATGGAATGAATGCAAGGTAACTTGGAACACAAAATATTACTGTTTGGCAGCCTCAAATTTGAGACATCGTTTTGAGCCAATAATTTTGTTCCATTCTTTTATGATAGGGCCTTGGAGCGAAATACAAAACATCATCTAAAAAAATATTGTTTTCATGCGCAAACTTCAGCATATATCAACAAATACTTGCATGTACGGAAACAGTACAGCTTTCTGGAAATACAACAACCTGCAACAAGACTCGGCCGTTTGCAAAACTTGACAACCGGCGATTTTATACAATGCTGTTTCTTGTAATGTTGAGGACATCCCGCTCACTGCTAAGTAAACGAAATGTCATACGAGTCTATATTCATGTTTTTATATCTAGGAAATGATTTAACTTAAAAACCCAGCTAGCATTTTTTTGTCACTTCAACGAGAATGACAACCGGCCTCAAGCACTCATATACTCACATGGGAGGATGAGGAATGTTTCATCTTGAGCTACCCCAAGGCCAATGGAGAGGAGCCGTTGTCAAAGCCAAGGAAGACAGGACAAACTCAACGTATGTATCAAATGTCTTTTATATTTATTTATTTTGATGGTGTACAACGTTGCGGAAATTTATTTTTAGCACAATTCGCTCTTGTGAACATCGATATTCGAAATTGAAAGCAAAAGAGTCAGCTTGCATTGAAAAGTTTGGCCGTACCGCGATATTTCTTGCGTTTGTTGATGTCAAGGTGGCAATCTGAATGCAAAAATGCTTGTTATTCGCAAATTTATTGACAATTTAAACAGGCAAAAAGGGCGTACAAGTTGCATTAATATTATATCATGTTCTTAACAATTCAACTGGATGGGAATGAACAGTTTCAAGAACGACAACGAAGGGACGAACACAGACGGCGTGACCATTACGGTACTCGCAACTGTAGTTTAATACACAAAAGGAAAATAAAATGCATCATTATTCAAATTAAATACATGCACAAACACGCGCTAACCAGGCACCTCATTATTTTCGAGTTTTGGCAATGAAGACCATTATGTAATGTCACTTCTGGTTTATGGTAGGAACGCCAATTCCTTTCCATATAGCGCAAATATGTCTCCCTGATGCATATTTCCACTAAGTTAATAATAAAGAAGGCCTCAATCATCTGTCCAGGCAGTGTCGCCCCATGCTCTCCCAAGGCATCCCTATTGAAAATTCCATCAAGATACCTAATTCGGGACACTGACTGCCAGTCAGCAGCCTTGGTGGAACGTGATGGACCATCAGACGTCATCTGATGGTCCATCAGATGACGTCTGACTGCCACTGCCAAGGGAAGTTCATCAACAAGGGCAGCATTTATATAAGAGTAAAGCTATGCGCTCTCATAAATATCGCCAAATGCCTCAATAAAACAAAATGTTCGAGAAAAAAAAAAAGCAGGACCACCGCGCATCGAACCCGCGACCACATGCGTACAAATCAGACACCTTAACCGCTATGCTTTGCCACCGTTAAATACACTCGATTTGACTATTTGTTTTATACGAGATGCTTCGGCTGCAAATGCAGTTAAGCCGTCAGCATGTTATGCAAAGCACTCGTACATCACTCGCCGTAGTTCAGTTCTACTCACCCGCCATGTAGAGCACTTTCGCGTCGTAGAACGATCCTTTTGTTCGCGCGTCACCGGCCCAGTAGACCTGGTACACCTTGTCGTCTTCAACTACACCGCTAAAGTCCCTTACATCGTCAGAACTCACAACAGGCTGAGTCTTGTCGAGTAGAAATTCTACTAAAACATAAGACATTGTAGAGCCCGGGCAGGATCGACAGGTTGGAGCAACCGGGCAAACAAAACGATTCGAGAGCGATCGTTCATGAAAGCTCGGCGAAGCCTCTATGGGCGAAGCAAAGTGCGAAATGTAGTGTTCGGCGCTCCGGCGGGCTTCTGATCAAGGTTGTCGGTCGGTTGCGTGTCATATCTCTAACGTCAGCGGTTTTATGGGCTCACGTCCCGAAATCGTTTTCTCGTGCATAGATTACTTTTCGCATTCATACATTTGACGAAATAGTGGTATCCGAACGAACTTTACGTCCTTTGACCGTACGTCTGTCTGCACGTCAAAGCTTTCTGACGTACAGTCAGAGACAATCGATGTACAGTCAGAATCACCACCAAGACATCCTGATGGCATTTCGCGGCGGCCGACTGCCACCAGGAAACCATCAGAAAGCCGACAAGTGGAGTCTGACTGGAGTTTGACTGTCGGTCAGACTAACTTGTTGGCCAATCAGACATGCTTGACGTACAGTCAGGCACAGTCAGCGGTCCACTAGAAAACATTGACTGCCAAACAGGGTTACATTGATGGATTTTTCCTTCGGGATTGACCTCGCTAAATGCAAAAATCGTGACCTTGGCCAAGCCACGGCTATGTGTCTCCTGTCATTGCGTTGTAGACACTGTTATCTGCCAACCAGCATTTAAAAAAATCACGTTTTCTTTTTTCTTTTTTTTTTGGGGGGGGCGGGTTAATGCACACTGGGAGGGCAACTAGAAAAATAGTTGAGGAACTTTTGTGTTCTGGTTTGAGGAGAAAACATGTCAGCGAGCCACTTGTATCTATTAGTGTTCCCTCAATCACCCATAAGTGGTGTTACGTAGAGTCTTCATTTCCATATCTCGGAAATAGTGAGGTGCATGGTTGGCACGTGTTTATGTATTTATTTAATTTGACTAAGGGTGTTTCCTGTTTACCCGTGTGTGTTAGACTACAGTTGCAAGTACAGCACTTTCCCTGTCGTGTGTGCTTCTTTTCTTCGCGTCGTTCTGGAAGCTGTTCGTTCCCATCAGTTACTATTTCACACTAAATTGGTTAATGACTTTTTGCTTGTTGCAGACTACGTCAAAAGGCTCCTTGATAAGCTTCTGGATGGAGCCCAGAGAAAAACTCGAGGCGCTAGCCTCGTCATGCCTTCTGTTGGTGCGCTACTACTTTCCTGCTCTGCACAGATCCCAAAGGCAGAACTGATAGACACACAAAACAAGGTTCCACAAATAAGGTTTGTCTGAAATGGAATGACATATCACATTTGGAAAGATTGGTTGATTGACTTCACTTACCTAGCTTACTTTTTTTTATTTAAATCCCAGGTGTCTTTCGCAGTTCTCTGTTCATTGGAAACCTTACTCCAGGCATGTCATCTGCAAGCGTACCAGACAGGCCCTCATCTCGTCTATTTAAGAAAAAAAAAGCTGCAGCACCAGTGGATCGCAGTATCCTGAGTGGAACGCTCAGTGGCATCGAGCATTCTTTGATTTGTAGCAGAAAGTGAATTCTGTGCTTGCATGAATCTTTTGTTTATGGTACACCAGCATAGTTAATATTGGGGTCAATGAGCTTTTTTTTTTGTTGAATTGCGCTTGCAATCCTGTTAGGACATTAGAAGAGGATCACATTTACTATGCACCTGTCTTGTCATTTTTTATACAATTCAATGAATTGAAAACGTGTGTATAGCATAAATTCCTCTAAAATATAGATCGAAATTTAATGTAAGCTCTGACCCCTGATGGGAACTTTTTACGGATTTTGTTTAGAACGCGGCTAGGTATGATTTGCCTGTTTCCCTTGCCAAGGCATTTCTAACTGACGAAGCCAAACTGCCTGTAGGCGGTATGTCTAATCTGCCTGAAAAGACCAAAAAAAAAATTAAATATTGAGTGGACTGTTTTGCTGTGCATCGTTGGGGTATGAAATTTTCTTTTTTGCACATTGCGATGTACTTCCCAGAAACCTCTAGGCAGGTACCTAAAATAAACACCCTCCTCTGTAGACGTTTATGGCGTTTGCTGAAAAAAAAAACTAAAAGAACTAGTGATGTTTGGCTCGACCTAATTATGTCATGCTCTGCTCATTAATATGTTTGTTTACCTGTTTCTTGTGCAAGGTCTTTACCCATCCTGCCTTCTGTTCGCCAGAGCAACTTCCGCCACCGACTTGTATAGATATACGTAGCTGAAGTTTGGTACTGTTTGGATTTTTTTGGGGGGCCTTTTGTAATTTTGGCGGCACCTCGTGACAGCACATACTCTTCTCTTCTGTGTTCATACTGCTGCACATCCCTCAGGAACACCTATTGAAAAGAAATTAACAATGTTTTGAGACTTACTCTGGTTAGTTCATTTTAACGTCAGTAATTATTTGTGCACAGAAATAAAGTATGTGAACTTCAGTTATTCGTTTTCTGTGCACAACGAGTAACAAGGTATAGCAAGATTTCGAAGGAGATAGTCTGGCGTCCCGTGGTAGCGCTTTGAGCTATAATAAGCACGGTGCTATTCAGGATCCAGCAAAATCGAAAATATGTAACACTGGGAAGAACACCCTGCCGAACTTGACATTGCTGTTTGTAACCTTCACGCGAATTCAACTTCAGGGAAAGACTGATCACCTAAACAAATAGGCAACGAAAACGCTCGCGGAATAATTGACCCTTTGAAATTACCGCTCGCGAATCGTGGCTGATTCCCTTGGGTGGTTTAATTCTTGCTGCTGTTTTAGATTCCCGCCATGCCTCGGGGTGACTCCATAATCAATACGCCATGATATGTCCTTAGTTCAATTTATTCCGACCGTGAAACCGAATCCTCGTAAAAATATCACTAAAAACGTACTCAAAACCTTACGGGCGCGCCTACTTGAACTGAGCGTTTCTGTGTGCTCGGGATCTGACCAAACAGTGGAGGTCTCGCCATACAACTGTTTGTACATAAAGAACGCGATGTCTCAATTTTCGTTCCTTTAATTTTAATTTTCAACTTAAACAAACGTAGAAGCACGGATACGTACCAGTCTGTGTTGCCGACACGGGCAGAGCACGCGATGCAGCTGACCCGAGACTGTGAATCGTTCGGCACCCCTGCACTGTTAGCGTCTTTGCGAACATCCTTCCGACGCTTGGCTAGAGGCTCGAAGGCTTAAGGCTTCACGTAGACAGTTCTTTGCACGTCCGGAATCAACATTTTCAATCGGCATTGTTTACATCGGCCGCTCCGCTGAGCAACCAAGAGACGTTGAAAACCGCATGGCCTTAGACTGACGTCATTGTGTATTCAACAAAAGGCACGGCGCAGCGTCGTCCGACAAAGCGCGGTAACGTGCGGCGCTTTTTTTCTCTTCTGGCGTTTAGACCTATTTTTGGGTAAAATTGTTGTCATAAATAACTTCACGGGATAAAACAACGTTAACCTCTAACTCAATTTTTTTTTGGAACCTCCCCATATTCTCGTCAACGAACATTGGTTTTAATGCCACGATATGGTAAACAGTCCACCCGAAAACACGTTAACCAAAATTTACTGAGCTATACCCAAACAGTTGTGATGTGAAAGGCGTTCAAACAAAATAGAGTTTCAACGTTGAGTATCGAAGCAAAGTCAAGCGCTGTGCGTTTGCGTTAGCATTGTGCGCTCCACACTGCGCCTGCGCGTCGCCGCTAGGCACGCGCAGGCGTGCTAGACCCTTTTCCAAATCATCAATCACTCCATTAAAATTCTACAGGACAAATACGTAACTTTCACGACTAGAACTAATAACAGATTTACGCTTTCGAAAACGATTATTGAACACCGGTCCCGAATTGATTTCTTTAAATATTCGTTTTTCCCGCCCACAATATCGGAGTGGATCAAGCTACCCAGGAATGTCGTTGACAGTGATAATGTTTCTTTGTTTTTAGGCCAACTGGCACCTTATGTTTAAATATATTGTTTTGTAGCTGGAACAGCACTTTAACTATAACTACTTTATCGAGATTAACCTTCTGCTTTATTGGTGCTGCGGGACCTTGAATTTGTATTTGTGCATGTATTGTCATAGTTTTATTTTTTTCAACTTGCTTTGACCCTTGCCTTGTCTGATATTGATTCCAATCTCTATTTCCTATCATAGTGTTGTATTGGAAAGTGACCGCGTTGTCTTATCATTGTTCATTCTGTGTTGAATTTGCCGCTCCTATTGTATTCCTCCCAAGGAATGATAGTATTGTTAAATTAAATTAAAAAAAATCCAAGACCGCAGTTTGAGCTATGTGCACGCGCAGTGTGTAAAACCATAGCCTTCAATATACTGCCAACGCCTGGTAGATCACCACGAGAAGCGGCCGCCAAGAAGAAAAAGGTGGAGCGGCAGACAACGGATGAGAGGAGAGCCACGTGACTGGCACCCCGCTGCGGCGGGACGCCGAAACACACTTCTTCTGAGCGAACAAGTGTGTTTTGGCTCCTCACCGCTGGAAAAGTTGTGCGCTGGTGTCCAGGTCCCCCGAGAAATGGCTTTTTGATGCCCTGCGCTGCCAGATCCCCGCGCTTCAAATCGGTGACCGGGTACTCTATGGCTCCGTCGTCGAACTGCCAGACTTTGGGAGTATAAATGAGGCTATAGCAAAACGTAACTCTTACGCAAACGCAAAGTGCTTGCACTCGCTCGTACAAAAAAAACTAATGAATGACAACGCTAAACACTTATGTGCCTGGGAATAGAGCAAAGTTTTCTAAAAGCTGTCATCTACAAAAATGTATGAACTTGTCACCAAATTAAGTTCTAGCTTAATGATTAATTCTTCAAAATAAGAAATGTCGTTTTTTTTGCGTGTGACACATTTAAAAAATAACAATTCAAGAATCGCGGCGTGTGTAAAAGGCAAATTCAAAGTCCGCGGCGTCGCATATCCGTGCTACGTTGTTTGCATTTATTTTCCATCACTTACCCTGGTCTTGCTTCACATTACGTTCCTTACCAAATGGGACGTCACTATAAACAATACATTTCAGGAAAGGCTGAATTACGTGACCACCACTTTTTGCAAATTTACCTCGTGGGCCTTAAAGGGATACTGACCTCCTCCCCCCCCCCCCCCCCAAATGTATTTTTTAACTTTTTGCGAGGCGATTCATAATGGTGTCGGAAGACTACCCAATTAATATTTTGCTACAGAGTCGCGTATATTTTTAATAAAGCCAAAAAACGCAACTTCTCAAAACCGAAACCGAAACCTGCACACAAAGGTCAGAGAAGCGGAAAGGAAAGAGAGTGAGTGGCGGAAGTCACGTGGCTACAACCGACCGTGCGTTTCTTTTTCTTTTTTTTGTTTTGTTCGGCGTGCAGCAGGCGAAATGCGTAGCGGGAACTGTTTGCGTACGATTCCTTTCCAGTTGTGTTGGTTCCGCTCGCTGTTCTGTATTTCGAGATAAGTTGTGCTGCACACTGAAGAGCTGGAAATGAGTAGTGAATTCCAGTGGTGGAATTCCCGTGATCGGCTCCGAAAAGCATACCCCCAAGGTTTTGCGTGAAGGGCTGCCTCACATGTCTTGCATCTGAAAGTGGCATTGTGAGGCAGAGTCCGCACAAGTTTCCGAAAAATCAACGGGATCGAGGCCAATGGCTGGCTGCAATTCCTGTAGAACAGTTACGGGCACCTTGGAAAGCAAACGCTACCCAATTCATATGCTCCTTGCATTTTGTGGAAAGTGACTACATTGAGTTCGCAGGTGTCAAAAAGGAAATCCCATGCCATTTAGTTCAGCGACGTATCGTCCACAAAAAATTTATATTTTCTTCAGATACGATTGTAAAAAAAGAAATGTAAACATTGCAAAATGCTTGACTAAAAAAAGTACGACCACACTAGGGATCAAATTCTTTCCCGCTTCATGTGAAGCGGAAGTCTTTCCACTGAGCTACGGGGAAAACTCCCTCGTCGATAGTAATGCAGCCGGTCGACTGCAGGTCGGAGAGTTTGCTGCCGACTCCCCTCCAGTACATGAATTCCCGGCTCGAAGTCGGACCCCACCACGCATTGGCCACATTCGCATCTAGTAAAGAAATCGTATGCGTGCATATTCAACTTGAAGTACGCACTTCGTGGTTGATGTTTGCGCGAGCGATGTCTTCAGCCACGAGAAGGGACGACGGCTCGGCGACGTCTTCGTGCTTGGTGGTCGGGCATGTCCCACGCGATGAATACCAATTCTTCAGATCGGTCCAAAATTTTTCTTTCGAAGGAAGAGAGAATTCGCTGGTACAGTGAACGATAGTTCTGAAGTAGAGGTCCCACGTCCATCGCCTGCTGCCATCGCCGTCCCCGCGAGTCCCACGACGCGCAAAACGACGCCATGTTGAGAACTACACAGTGAACGCACAGAATGCTTCCAGTTCTTTGTGCAACTTTTTTTTCAATCAACCTATTTGCAGCTTTTTAGAAGCCACAAAGAATGGGTTTTATATTTTTTTTTCTATTTTTAATATTGAGTGTGTGCTTTCAATGACAAACGAATTTGATTAAATTTGGTGGTTGTGTCTAAACCTTAGAAAACGGCCCATGGCCACGGAAAAGAGAGTGAGCTAGACCCGAACCGGCCACTTCTTGATGGGCGGTTTTCGGGTGGAAAGAAGCCGAATTTCGAGCCGCAATTTCTGTTCTTGGTAGATTGGCTCTCATATATCGCCTACAACTAAAACATCGGCGAGCATAAATACCCTTTCAGTGTCCCTTTAATCGCGACCACTGCCTTTTGTTATTTTCAGGGCTGGAATCCGCTCGTCTAAAGATAGCCATATTTCCCTGTCTCTGAATGTTTATCTTTCGCTATTTCTAATGGTTGGAGAATTGTTGATATTTTTGCGATTGTTGAAGGTTATGGTAGCCCTTCGTGAAATACATGCACCGGGTATTTTCCCAGTTAAAAATGCCCGTTTTTCGGGCATCTACACTCAATAGGCCCTTCCCGAAAGTCAGTCAAGCAACACTGAGAAACCGAAACCGCCGCCATTAGAGCGGCGTCGCACTTGAAGCGGGCTATGGCGGCTAAGGCATCTGCCTGTGTAGGTACCGCCGGTACCGCTGACGTCTCATCAGCTTCGCCTTGGAGCATTAGTCTTGTCACGATTCCGCGGAGCTTCAATGAAGAGAAGATTGAGGCCTACCGCGCGTCGAGATTGGCGTCCAGCCGTCAAGTCGTCCGAAGCCAGAAGTTTTTCACCGAGGCCTACCTAGAGCCTTCGTCGATTCGAGTGTACAGGTAAGCATTGAAGCACGCCTGTTTCTTGTCCCCTGTTTCGACCTAAATCTGAGGGAATCCAAAGTTACAAACGTAATCATCAGGCTGTGAGCGCGCCAGCTACGTGCGCGCGCGCTTGTGTCGTTGAACGCTTCGAAGCGCGTTAGGAATCATGCTTGCATTTCCATCTTCGGCATCTTCCGCACTGGGAAAATATGTTGAAACAAACCATAGTCGTTGCTTTCTCACAGTTTGACATGATGTTGCGAGACTCAGTGGCGTGCGAAGTGACGAGTGGGGGATTGAGTTCAAAACGGAATCGCTCGTGTCGTACGTCTGTTTTGGTCGTGTTGTTTCCAGAGCTGGTGGTTTCCCGTTGACGATTCGGTGTGTTTGCACGATCACGCTCGCGCAAAAGATAGTTCGAGCGAGTGTATACAACATATTTCCAGAGATTTAAGATCATGTCGCTTACTTAAACTATCTATGGAGCACATATGTGTGAACAAAAAGGCTAATGATCACATTTATTTTTATTCATTTCAGCTCACCTACTGGTGTTCACGCCAAAGCAAGTTGCTTCAGGAGCCAAAAGAAAGCAGCAAAGCCTTACCAGGTTTCTGTGAACCTCCTTCAGAGTGGAGTTGTGAAGGGTGCCGACTGTGAGTGTGCAGCTGGCAAAAGTGGGGCGTGCAACCACAGTCTGGCCCTCCTCAAGCTTCTCGCTTTGTTAAGAGCGAAGGACTATGAAGAAGTTCCCCCTGCAGTAGCCTGCACTGAGTTGCCCCAGCAGTGGCGCCGTCCACGAGGGGAAGCAGTTGCCTCCACAAGCGTGCAGTCGGTCGACTGGAGAAGCGTTCGAGAGGACGGGCTGGAAACCCCTATCACATCCAAGTTGTATGATGCCCAAAGAAACGCGATGCACTTCAGTGATAGAATGGCCTCGATCCAAGCCCTTGGAGAGAGTCTCTATTCAAGTCAAGCCTCGCCCTTTGCAAAGCACCTCCGAAGGGCAACTGCTGCTGATCCGGTCAAGACGAAGTTTGGCCTGGCTCCGGTTGGCAGTGTCCTGTCCTACCAGCAGGCGCTGGTGCCTTTCGGATACGAGACTTTCATCAGCCCGGAGGTGGGCCATGTCCAGGAAAGAAACCAGGCGCTGCCTTGTGAGCCGACCTTCTTCGACGCCTGCATAAACTGGAAGATGTCTGGGCTGAGCCTTCCCGTGGAACAAGACCTGCTCCTTAAGGTACCATACCTTTTTACACATAGCTGTGTTCTGATGCTTACAACAACACCGTTCATGCGGCAAATATATAAGAAGGAACAAGAAAAACAAAGGCAGACCAAAACAGCCTGAGAGTGTAATCTCCACATCATTCATTTTCAGGTGTTTATTGCAGGTACCAGCAAAGCAAACACCAACAAGTAATATTTGGATGTTCGCTTGCACCTTCGCAATAGATCTTGATATTGTCATGAATGGTGATCAAAACAAACAAAAATAAACAGGAAGGAGACACGTTTGATATGGCGAACTTGGGCTTAAAACAAAGGGTTAAAAAGAAAAGGTGTTGTAAGCGAGCGACGATGTCGGTGAAGAGGCAGAATCCGGCGCTAGCGTAAGACTGACCACGGCTTGCCACGTGGAGCCTCTTTTGTACACGTGTAAAAGGTTTGGCATGTAGGACAATCAGCGTAGAAGGCTTGGCATGTAGAACATTCTAACCACGAATCAGCAACATGGTTCTTGAATTTACCAGAACATCACATTACAGAGTCAACAAAAATGTGTACCTGCGGCCAGGCATCAAACCTTGACTTTTTGCATGGAAGACAAGCGCAATAAATGCTAGGCCACGAGCACGCTGCCTACTTGGTCAGCTGCACACACTGCATTATACGATGGTATCGCCTAAAGGGCGATTCACATACTTGCATTGAGTCCGACCGAGTGCGAGGGTTGCTATGACAACAGCTGTGTCGGCTCCAACAAAGCGGGGTAAAAATTGGTTTTGTTGGAGCCGACACAGCTGTTGCCGTAACAACCCTTGTACTCGGTCAAATTCAACGCAAGTGTGTGAATCGCCCTTAGCACCATTCCACTCTAATTTCATAGTTTGCAACCACGCTGGTACCACCTTTCCGTCATTTGCACTATTCGTTTACATGCAAGTGACTTTTCAGTAGTTTTATATTTTGTGCTTTTAAATATCAGAAGCATGACGAGTGGCTCGACCAACGAGATAACTCAATATGCATGATTGGGGACGTGTTTGGATCGCTAGACGGTTTCTTAATGTGTTTTCTCTTTGGAGCCGCCCAAGTGAATCTGCCAGGGCCATTTTGGCTGCTGATGAGCCTATCGCCCAAACATCAGTTATGGCTGGCATGTGTAAAAATAGAGTACAAGCTGATGTTTCTTTATGTCATTCACTATTCTGGCTGGCACCATTGACTGCAACTCAAAAGAACTTGAAGAGTCCGAGTGGTAAAAGTGGCATACCGTTTCTCGCACACATAGGACCTTGTAGAACAAGAGCCTTTGCAAAACTGTCATGTTTGTAGCTGTGCCAGTGCTAGAAGCAATGCACACCAGCACAAGGTTATTCCTTCAAGTATTTTTAACTTTATTTATCCCTTGTTTACAACCGTCAACCCGTTTCAAAAAACAAGTCTGAGATGTGGCATTAGCTATTCACATAGTCGCTCATGGCCATGAGCTCCAAGCCACCATAGGCACCAATGGTGTGTAAGACCTTCGGCACCTATTTGTGTACCAGCAGAGAATTAATCAATTGCATGTTCGTTGTGACCTATGCGTTCAGATGTCGCCCCTTTCATGCGTTGGGTGTCAATGATTCCAACCAACTAACAAAGGCTACTATTTTCTCAGTCTCTCCTGGTGACTTCTACGGAGGCTAGATGTTTGGAGAGAAACACTCGACAACAGTCTAAAAGTCCGCTGTGGAAGGCAGCCCGGCAGACCCGACTCACAGCCTCCTGCTTTGGGGATGCTGCCACAAGAGAGAGCTGGACTACGAAAGGCCTCATCAACTTGACTTCACCCAAGGATCTCTCTCACGTCCGTGCAGTCAGGTGATTATAAAATTTCCTTGGAGGAAACAGCTCTTGAATTAAAGCTTACATTAGAGCGTCACTTGGCGTGTTCGGACCCTGGGGTGCCCACAGTTTGGCGGAAGCCTATTGCTGGGAAGGCATTATGGCAGAACGAACTTCCCTCCATCCGAAGGAGTGGTGAACTTGTTCTGTGCATCTGCTTCTTCTCATAATTTACAACAAAAGAGAACACCGGTTTATATAACCAAAATGGCGGTGCTATCGACGCTATTTATGATGTATACACATGAGGGAGGTATTTCTGCAGAGAGTACCAAGTATTTCGTTGACCTGCGAGGGGGGAAAGCCACAAGGAGGAGGAAGTAGTGAGGAAAATCTGAGCGGGTGCTCGCACGACGGAATCGCATGTCTTCGGTGTCTGAAGTTCTTGTGCTCTCATGAGTCTGTTTGTGACAATCGCATTCTCAAGGCACAAAAGGAAGAGTAAAAAAATAAAAAAAAACCAAAGAAAAGTGCTTTGCAGTTTATTGCAACTGCCGTTAGTCCTTTCCCAAAAGGACGGTGCCTTCCTGTTTTCGAGAATCTCTCGGAAGACTGTGAGCCACCTACAGAACCTTCGTGATTAACGTTTAGCTCTATCCGCGGGAAAAATATTCGTCGTGCAAGCACACCATTACTGTCATGTGTCTCATCAGTGATGAGCGATAAAACACAAAGCTCCCGATAAAGTGTCAGTGACCATGCAGCCATGACTGAGCAGTGGGTATGACTAAATTCAGTCTGAATGTGGGGTAGCCATTGCCGTGTTTGTGTCTAATTCCAGAGCCTTTTTTCAAATTCTTTCTCGGCATCCGGTTTCTGACCTTTACACGCCTTTTATATTCCAATAGGCATGGCATCAAGTATGAGCCGGTCGCCATACAGCGCTACGAAAGTTCTTTGCGAGCCCTGGGGCATGACATCCAGACATTCCCCTGCGGCATTCTTGTTCGTCCAGACTGCCCGTGGCTTGGGGCGTCTCCGGACAGGCTCGTGTGGGATCCAGCGGAAGCGACTCCTCATGGAGTCGTTGAGGTAAAGTGTCCCTACACCCTGAAAGATGGAGGCCTCGACACTGCAGTCAATTTCTACATGGAGAAGGACGCTGCAGGCATATACCGCCTCAACAGGAATCACACGAACTACTACCAAATCCATGGACAGATGGCTCTCTCTGGGCTGCTGTGGGGTGACTTTGTGGTTTATTCCCATCAGTTTTTGATTGTGGAAAGAATTTATTTTTCTGATAGAAACTGGTCAGAATGCAAGGCAGCACTAGACGACTTCTACTTTTCCGTCTTGCTTCCATACTTGTGCAAAAGTCGCGCATAATTGTGTAAAGCCAGTGCTTCACCTCAGAGCAACCGTGCCATTTTATCATGTTAACAAGCAGTCTTTTTTTTTAATATCTTAAAGGGATACTACAACGAAATTTCGACGCTCATTTTCTGGTCTATATCTGTTCAAAGGAGCAGTATCACATCGAACATACCAATATCTTGTTAAAAAAGCCTCGAAAAGGAATTTTAAAACGATTAGCAAAGAGCACCTGGTGGATGTTGCTAACGCCTCGCTTGTAATGCCCGTCTAGGAACCTTGACAGCTAGTGACGGTGAGTGTCTCGCCTCCGGCCACGACGACAGAAGAGGGGTAGGAGGAACTTCCCTCTTCTCGAGATGCCTTTTGTGTGTCGCAGAAGTCGCTATCGTCCCCCTACAAGATTAACCTGTCACTCAAAATTCGTACAAAAGCAGCCGCTTCGGTGGCTGGAGCGACTAGGCCATCCTCTCGACGTGAGCCTCTCCGTAGCTTTGCTCGTCCCAAGACGACCCATGTCACGTGGTCTCCGCTGGGCCTTCTCCGAGCGCTTGCCAGAGTCGGCCGTTTATAACGAAAAATACAGCCACCAGGCTCAAAATACAAACGCGCGATTGTCATTTACGGATATTGTGGATCATATTCAACCTATTTTTGAACACGACAGGAGTATTCCCAATTTCGTTGAACTATCCCTTTAAACACAAGAGACAGATTGAGTCATACATGTTCAGATATGTCGACTACAAATTTGTCTCGGGCATTATTGGCATTGTTTTCTTTTCATAATCTTTTCATAAAACATTTTTCTGCACTTAGATATGTACTTTAGTTTTTCAATCCCAAGTCAGTCACGAGCAGTAAATACAAACACATCCATTCTCATGCTTAAATAGTTTAATGACAGCAGTAATTATCTTATGCTCATGCTTAATTTATTATTTCTAGTACAGCTGTCAGTAACCAAGTGAACTTCTGAATAGATTATCCCTATGTGCCATGCAGTAAAAGTTTTCTTTATACCTCTTGCTGAACAGACACATTAATTAATTCAGTTCAACCATTTGCCTTTCGTGCGTAGAATGAGTTACCTTCCTGAATTCATTGCGATCGTTACGGACATTGCACTGTCTCGTGAAAAGCTTCCAAATGTTTCTATATACTGTGTTTCCATGCTAGTGTAGAGTTCTTTTATGTGCACGGATCTGTCTTTGGGTGGTGTCACCCACACATTTTGCGTGAAAATGCTTTTACTGTTTATTTTGTCCGCGAGCATGTGCTCGAACCCCCATCTCCCTTCCCAATCTTCTCACTTTGGTACTACTACAGCACTATTTTGTTCCTCGCAATTTCTTTGCATTTTTCTCTCAAGCGCGCTGTCAGCGTCGGTAACTACGAAGAGTGGCAAAGCGCACAGTGACATCTCAAGCACGTTTCTACCTGCCTTTTGTATGCCTTGTAGAACGCTCACTCTTTGACATCTTGCAGTGCAGGTGCATAACTTCAGCTACTGCACCAAGGTTCTTCTGGTGTGCAAATACCTCCATTTAAAATGTCGCGGACATTTCGGTTCCAGCATAATGCATTCTGAAATAAAATAGCCAATAGCCAATTCCTTGAGAACTTGTGAAAAGAAAAAGAAGCAATTATGAAATGAGGGAATGCGTGTTGCAGGGAAGCATCAATACCAATCGCCAAGTTCTATTTTTCGAAAGGAGAGTAGCAGCAGCTTTGATAGACCAGTGCCATTTTTCGAGGATGAAACTTGAATAAAATTGTCAGCACTTTAGTGAGGTTGTAGTGGCAAATGCAACACTTTGTCGTGTTTTTTTAAATGGATTTGTTGTATGGTGCTGGTGCAGACACCTCGAGAAGAAGTGACAAGACTGGGGCCTTGTTGCTCACAGTATTTTGCTTCTGTCTTTTAGGGTAAGGGCCCATTCACACACTTGCAACTGAGTACGACCGACTGAGACAAAAACCGGTCTTTAAGCCTCTTGCAACGGCTTACAACTGGATGCGCCGCTGTTGAGCTGGTCGCAAGCCATCACAACAGTATTGAAAACCAGCCTTTCCTCGGTTGGTTCTAGTCAAATGCAAGTGTGTGGGCGGGCCTTAAGAGGGGTCACACAGCAGCACCTACATCCACTTTCTCCTCATGTAGTTGACAGCAGCGCCACATCCGGTCATCTGTTTTGTTTTTGCGAGCCATAACACTGTAGGTGTGCTCCGTGGTACGTCCCGAATGGTTGAACTCGTGAGCAGATGTGCCGCCGAGGCTAACCAAAGTATGGCTCGGACTGCCCCCCCCCCCCCCCGAGTACAGGGTTGCCCCAGAGCACAAGTGTGTAGTGAAATGTACAGTATGGCTAGGACTGCCCCCAGAGTACAGGGTTGCCCCAGAGCACAAGTGTAGTGAAATGTACAGTATGGCTAAGACTGCCCCCAGAGTACAGGGTTGCCCCAAAGTGTAGTGAAATGTACATATGCAAGGCACAAGCCTAGGCTGTAACATATGGTCGACGCCAGGCTAAACAACTAAAATGTGAAAAGCTCCATTCTTATGTTCATCTATCGTGCTGTGTTCCACAGTTCCGCTGGGGCATGCCAGATGCCCGTCGTTGGTTTGGCACGTAAAACCCCCAAGTTTGACTTTTGGCAAGATATGTAAAACACGTAGAGACAAAGTTGAAGGAAAGCTTTATGGTGTAAGGAGGACCATTGACGTCCTCAAACGCTTAGGCAGAAATTAAGCAAAACGAATACAGCTAATCCAGAGCAGTGCTACCATCCTCATGCTGGCGTAACAGGGGGCTCTGAAAGTTTGTCAGTATCGTGCAAATGGTCCATATTTCATTCACTACTGGCCCGAGTGACAGGGGGATGGCACGATCAAAAATGTGAAAGCTTTTGATTCGCTGTATTCTCCTTTCCACGTGTATGCGAAGTGATGCAATGCTCTCAGTTTCTTTGACTTGAGTCTCCGTGAATGTACCCTGGCCAAGAAATGGAGGGATATTGAGCTGTACATTGATCTTCGCCAGGAGCTCGGAAATCAAAAATCCTTTATCGGCCATGACCGAGTCATTCTCATCAAAGGAACGCTCCAGAAA
This sequence comes from Ixodes scapularis, assembly GCF_016920785.2. Lineage (NCBI taxonomy): Eukaryota > Metazoa > Arthropoda > Arachnida > Ixodida > Ixodidae > Ixodes > Ixodes scapularis. The sequence continues at coordinate 12,369,729 of NW_024609881.1, read as the reverse complement.
TCCGCTCTGCCGTACGCATTCCTTGTCCGACATTGACCCCAGAAAGAGTTGCGACACAAATGTCACAGCTCCATCTGGAGATATCCCTACGAGTCCCTTAAAGGTGTTCGTCGACTTGTATGTCGAAAAGCTCGCGGATTGAAGCACAAGGGAGCTCGGCACTTGGCACTTGATCTCGGTTGCATCGAGGATAACCCGTGTTGTTGGATACTTTTCTTTAAAAGCAGGTGGCATGTCCTCGTCGACCTCCTGCCGTGTTGCCCACAGGGGAAGTTGTGATAGGTACAGGTAGAGGTAACTGATCCACGTTATGCAGAGTCTTGACACCGTGGAGACTGAAATCCCAAATCGGTACGCCAAGTCCTTCTCAAGAAGGCCAAGCCGAAGGCGGACTAACACTAAGAAGAGCTCGTCGTGAGGGGGCAAGCTTCGTGGTCGCCCCTGTTTGCTGCTACCTCGGGAGTAGGAGGTTGACCACACCTTGATGTTTTCACCGTTGCTTCCAGGATTCACATACTTTAGCAAGGAAAGGAAGGCACCATAGTTTGGCAGTCCCGTGTAAAACAGCACATCATCGGGGCTGTCCTTGAAACATTCTATTGAGAATTTTCGGCTCAGTTTCTCTTCCATTTTCTTCTTCGATTCTTCTAGAAGTTCAATGTGCCTTGTTAATTTTTGGACCTCATTTCTGGCTTCAGCGAGCTCTTCTCGAGCTTCTTGGAGATCAGACGTCAGCTGACTCACTCGCGCAGCTTGTACGGCGACTTGCCCTTGAAGTCCTGCAGCCAGCACGCATACCCCTGGATGTGGTGGAGGCTGGTTCTCAAAAGCTGCTGTGCTGTCGCATTCATCGTCTGCAGCAGCAGCAATCATGTTGATGGGGTTGCTTACTGGTTGAGTGTTGCGCCTCTGAACTTTTCTTCTCGGCACTTTCGGAGCTGAGAATCGGAATGTGCTGGGCACAATCCCTTCTTTTAGGAACTTCCTGCCATTCACGTAGCCAGGCAGGAAGTCTTTGTCCTTGAAGTGTTTGGAGCACACTTTTGTCGACTTGGAAACCTTGAAATGCTTCCCTTCATCTCTCCTTATAGCAACAATCCACTTCTTGAACAGCTCCTTGTCCTTTGGAAAGCCGAAGTAGGAAACCTGCATAATATGATTATATAATTAAAATAATGCAGGTGCAACATTGCAAAGCACACATATTCTTTTCTGGCTGTTATACTAAGAGATGTCTTCTTTAACAGCTATCTCTCTCTTTATGAACAACTGAGTGTATTGAGCTATAGGAACTGACGTGATAAGCTTTAACAGATTATCTTGTATCCCTGTCGGTTTGTCTCAACAAGCAAGCTGCTTAAGCTGCCCTAATAAAGTCATGCTTCCCATTCCACCCATGTGTATATTTGATTTACTCTACAGTGCTGCCGTCACCTCACTGTTCAATCATTCATTCATTAGTTTATATCATGGCACACAAACATGACTGTGTAACTGGCCTGCAATGTAATAGGGTTGTAAATGAGGGGGCTCTATGCTAAGGGCAACCTTCTGAGGCAACGTAGTTCCTTCTGCGCTTCCAGCACTCTTTAAAGCTATTATTCACTTTGCCAAAGGAAATGGTCCCTGGTATAGCAGATAGTTGCTGTACTGCTTCAGGTCAGGATTCACAAGCATGCTTCACAGTGACGCACCATGAATCCTGCCAAGAAATTCTGGGTTGGCGTAACAAGGACGGGCGCGAGCAGTGCTAGCGGTGTGCATTTCTCGAGCGACTGCTTCTGGGATCTGGCGTGACAAGAACGAGCGCGACTCGCGAGCAGTCCCAGCGATGTACACTTCTCGCGCGAGTACTTGTCCAGGCAAAATATTTTGCAAAACTACGCCCTGGTGCTCGTACCATCGATTGAACTTTACACCACTGCACCGCAAAACGTTGCTACAAATAAACTCCCAGTACTCGGTAAAGTTCTCAGATATTCCCGCGGCTACAAAGAGTGATATTTGCTTTGCGAAAGGTCACTGGTGCAGCTCAACTATATTTCAAGATTATGCTCCGTGGACGCGAGTTATCCTTTTATGACTTTGTAGTCGAAAACATTCGTCATGAGTGCTTTCGACTACGAAGCGGCGAACACACGCCCGATACTTTTGAACGTGTTGACCTATGCAACTAAATCGAGCAGCGTGAGTGCAGCTGACTTTTCAACCAGACCTTGCAACAGGTTAACTTTGATTTAATGTGTTATCAGCGTCCTAGTGCAGTTCCTTTGAAACTCTCACCCCGTGCGAACGGATGGAGGCTGCCTCTTCCGCGCGGATCTGCCTAACCCCATTTATATTAATCCTAGCATTTTTGGCATGCATCTTCACAACCATAAAGTACTATGTTCACAACAATGACTTACCTTATTTTTTTCTTCATCTTTTGGTCCTCTTTGGCTGCATTGGGGGACGCAGCAGTGAGTCGGCATCTCACCAATATAGCACTGAGCCGAGCGGTGCGAAAACTCGACGACGCAGTAATGGCGGATTTTGTGTAGTTCGCTCGTTTGGCACCAGAGGCGCTCACTTTTGGGAAGGGCCTATTAGGATGCCGAAATTCGGCATCCTAATTGAGTGCATTTTCCAACTGATTGGCCCAATTGAAATTATATCTTTCATTTGGTATATCCCAAGTGGGCATATTTTTTAATTTGTTGTCTCAATATAAACCATAGTTTCAATATGGCTACTCAAATAGGTGTATTTTCCAATTGGCTGGCCAATTCAAACCACGACCTTTATTTGGCTGCTTCCGTTGAGTGCATTTTCCAATTGTTCGTCTCAATTGAAACAACTTTTCAATTGACCGTTCCGATTGTGTTCATTTTCCAACAGGCTGTCCCAGTTGGAACCACACTTTCAAGTGGTTATCCTAATTGGACAGATTTTTCATATTGTTCTCTTAACCAATTACACTTCCAATTAGTACTGACGCAGCCAATCGGATATTTCAGCTGGGATGATTTTTACCGAGTGGTTATAACAATTAGAAGGTACATTTTTATCTGTACCCCGCCTGTCAAGTGGTCATTCTAATTAAAATGCATTTTATATGGTAATCCAAATAGGAGAGATACCTTCTAATTTATGGCCGCAGTAAATTTTTCCTTTTATATATTGAGTCAAATGGCATAAATTTTAAATATGACAGACTTTTCTTGCAGGGGCAATGAAATGGTTTGACCACTTAAGCATGAAGTAAACACCGTGTTCATAAAGAAGGAACGGGTATAAGATTTTTGCTTGCATTCGGTGGCCCTTTTAGAGTCATTATGATGTTGCGTTCGCCTTCCTCAAATAACAGACTATTTTTCAGAACTTGTAGCTTTGGCTTCGATCGTAGGTAAGGTGAATTGAAGCTTAGTTTATTTATTATTTCAACTTATCCTGCAACGTTCAAAGGGCATTATCGCAGGAGTTGTAAATAGATTCGATCATAATTTAGTTTAAAATACACTTAACACGCATATATATATATATGTATATATATATATATATATATATATATATATATATATATATATATATATATATATATATATATAACGGGCATGGTGGCGGGAGGCCGAAGGCGTGGGTATAAAACTGAGAAGAAAAAAACCCTTAGTGAAAACAGCAACAACGGACGATTTAATCTTCGACGTTTCGGCCGGAGTCCGGCCTTCGAAGGCCGGACTCCGGCCGAAACGTCGAAGATTAAATCGTCCGTTGTTGCTGTTTTCACTAAGGGTTTTTTTCTTCTCAGTTTTATATATATATATAAACATAAATGCAACTATCGCGAAAATACTTACGGTGCCCCAAGCGAAAATGAATATGTCTGAAATATGTTAAAATGTACTTTATATGTATTTTGAATGTGGAAATACACTGAAAGTACGCCTCTGAGAGGGCTCGGCGTCCACGCAGCGAGCAAGATGCTCAAACTCACCTTGTTCATCACGCAGATGCTGCCGTGGCTTTTCTGACAGTCTGAAACCGCAAGGCAGTTCTACGTGCCACGACATGACGCAGCTGACACGGCTCCCATCCTACTCGGCAGCCAAGATTGGCTACCGACCATTTCGCCCACATCGACGCCATCAACGGCTGGGCTATTTAGCCATCAACGGGACCTGCACGATCTGAGAGGGCTCGGCGTCCACGCAGCGATCAAGATGCTCAAATTCACCTTGTTCATCACGCAGGTTAGTTATACAGCAAATCTACATGAGTTCCGTAGCGATTGTAGATTTCTGTTAGTCCTGCCGAGCCCTCAAATGTGTCGTGAAATGCTGTATGATTGTTGGTACGTTGTAACGTTGGGCTGTATATTGCGACTGTTGCTCTCAGGAGACGTAGAGGAAAACCCTGGGCCTGACGAAAATGTCGAAGAGTTGCTTCGTCAGATATTGGCTAATCAAAGTGGCATTGCCGAGAACATTAAGGAAATAAGATCAAACCAAGATAATATAAAATCTAACCAGTCATGTCTCGAGAATAGCATAAAGGAGATTAACAATAAAATCAATACACTTGAAAACACAATGAAAACAGTACAAGGCCTGAATGAAAACGTGATAGCAATTAACAAGAAGATTCAAAGTTTAGAAGAAACGATAAAACATCAGAACGATCGACTGATTGACTTCGAAAATCAAGCCGTAGAAAAAACCTGATAATATACGGACTGCCAGAAGAAGATAAAGAGAGCGAAGATGATTTGAAACAGAAGGTGATAAAAGAATTGTTTGACGTTAAGCTTGGTGTTCAAGTCACGTCTCTCGAACGGATCCACAGATTAGGATACAAACGAAACGAATCATGCCGGCCAGTTATCATGAAGCTGTTTAACTACAACGAAAAGCTGTTCGTGTTGAAGAACTGCAAAAAGTTGAAAGGAACGACTATCAGTGTTAGCAGCGATCATGCCAAAGAAACCAGGGAAAGAAAAAAGCTAAGGAACAGCGCCTCGAAGAACAGGGCGGATGGGGATGACGTGTTTCTAGTCCACGATAAACTTAAAATCAATAATCAGACATATGAATGGGACCCGAAGCAGGATCAACGCGTGTTTGTAAGAAACCGCAGTGAACGGGCTAAGTGACAAAAAAAGCAAGAATACGCACCGGCCAAACTCCGAGTAATCAATTTAAACGCACGAAGTATATTAAGCAAAGTCACTGACCTAGAAAGCGTATTTCTCTGTCACGCACCACATATTCTCATTATAACAGAAACATGACTTACGCCCGACGTAACGAGTGACTGTGTCATTCCACCTAATTACAAATTAATAAGAAACGATAGGGGCTCTCGGGGAGGAGGTGTCGCTATTGCTGTTAAGTGTGATTTACATTGTATTGTCTTAGAACGTTGTTTGAGTGAGATGCTATTCTGTAAAATATTGTGACTTATCCTTTCTTGTTGTCGCGGCATATCGTGCCCCGAACAGCCCCGTTAATTTTCTAGAAGATTTCGATCTGATACTGCATAAATACGTTAATGACAACACGAGAGTACTTTTGGCGGGTGATTTTAATTTGTCTTCTGTTAATTGGAAACTTTTGCAAGCTGGAAGTGCGGACAAAGTAAATGGCGAAAAAATGACGAGATTGCCTTCAGCCACAGCATCACCCAAATAGTAAAAGAATTCACTAGAGTAACTGACACTAGTCAATCAGTGTTGGACTTAATCTTTGCAAGTGATAATATTAGTGAATACAAAGTGTTTGTGGCTGATGGCATATCTGATCATAAGATGGTTTTGTTGACTTCAGTACCAAGCAAGTTTACATAAAGGACTATGAAGGCGCCGACGACACAAGCATTCTTGATCATTTGGAAATATCATTCAACTCCTTCGAATTATTGTGTAGTAGTGGTGATGTTCAGCGTGCATGGAATTACTTCAAGGACACAGTTTCCAATTGCATAAATAAATACGTACCCAATAGAGTGAAAAAGCCGAGGAGGAATAATCCTTGGATCACAAGAAATATAATACACATTAAACGAAAATTGAAAGATGTAGAAAAAAATAAGAATGTAAGTGTTAGCATACGGCAGTTAAGCCAACAACTTAAAGAAATGGTAAAAAAGTCAAAACATAATTACCTTTCAGTAACTCTTCATAACTTCTTAAGTAACAACCCCCCAAAATTCTGGCGATACCTGAACCCGAAAAAAGAAGATATTGAACAAATCACCCTGGACGGAAAGATAGTAACAGATACCACTGTTCTTGCAAATAGTTTTAACCTGTTTTTAGAGTCAGTATTTACACGCGAGACACTAAAGGGGAACTTGGAAAACATGACTAAAAGAAAGGCAGGACAGAATGTCGGTGATATAGAAACAGGGCCAGAGATAGACCGAATGAGTGATACCGTACCCCCCCTGCCACAACTGACAATAACAAAAGAAGGAATTCTGTCAAAACTGTTACACCTCGACACAAAGAAAGCATGTGGTCTAGATAAGATTCCGACTATTTTTTTCAAGAGGTATGCGGAATGGATTTCGTTTTATTTACATTGTTTATTTGTAAGTTCTTTACAGTCATCCCAGCTTCCCTCTGATTGGCGGTGTGCACGTGTTGTCCCGACCTTTAAAACGGGCGATAGACTGGCCGTAGGCAACTACAGGCCAATTTCTTTAACAGCTGTAGCATGTAAAGTCATGGAACATATAATAGCAAAACACATATTTTATCACCTTGAAACTAACAAGTTGCTTTATTCCGATCAGCATGGGTTCCGGTCTGGACTTTCGACAACAACGCAACTGGTTGAGGTAACCCATGACATAGCTTCCACACTTAAAGCTAAACAACAGGTTAATGTTAACCATTTCGTCGTTTACCCTGAGACTGGGTTTTTTTTTTTTTTTTTTGAAGAGCAGGAGTAACAGAAAAAACAGACAGGTCTCAAACTCAGCAACCTAGTAGGTAGCTGAGTTGGAGACAGGTCTCAAACTCAGGTAGCTGAGTTTGAGACCTGTCTGTTTTTTCTGTTACTCCTGCTCTTCAAAAAAAAAAAAAAAAACCCAGTCTCAGGGTAAACGACGAAATGGTTTACTTCCACCAGCTAGCCTGTACTTTGACTCTTTTCAGGTTAATCCCAAGTAGCACAACACGCCGGGTTGGGGATGGGGCGGTATTGGCCTGCCGGGATACTGATACCGGCCAGTACCGGAAACGCCCCAAGGGGCGACATTGGCCGGGCCCAATGCCGGAATCCGGCCGGTACTGGGAACTTATTGGGAAACCGGGATGCCGGGAATACGGGATGTTCCCAGCGAGCTCCCGACACAGATCCCCGGCATGGAACCGGTGGTACGGTAGGAAACCATCAGTGTGCCAGCGTGTTTCCGGGTCAGAGCCAGTCCAATTGCGGATTAGTCCCAGCGTAAAAACAGATCAGTGCCAGCGTAATTGCAGGTCATTGCCTGCGAAATTGCGGATCAGCACCAGCGTATGCGTTATTCAGTGTACCCACTTGAACTTGGACTTGAACTGAAAAAAGCCGGTTTAGTATTTGTGCAATTTTAAGAAACAATTCTGTGTGAACAATTGACTTTCTCCATGTATACAGGATACTCATGGCAATTACTGTATACTCGTTGAGACGACATGTCCCATTCATCTGTCGCCCAGATGCATATTGTGGGTAGTACAAGAAGGGAACATACAAATTTTTTTTTACCGTGACATTCTTTATTGTGACTCGTGCATCCATAGCAGCTAGCTCCTCAGCCAGAGTGTCCCTCATCGTCAAGGGCGGTTGGAACCACCAGTGGAGTGCCCGTCTTTTTAACTCTATTGCCCTTGCCCGCCTCCCTGCCCGTCAGCCACTTCTGCACCGCGTCCACGCTGCACGAGTGCAACTTTGTATGGCACCTGTAAAGAGAATTGTCAGATCACACAGATTAGTTGAGGGATAGGGGAAGCCAATATCTTGCATATTAGCTACACACAAGGTGCTGTTCACACACTGCAGTTTGTGAGCGTTTACTTTGTGTAAATATAGGTCCCTCACTTAGCCTGCAATTCAAAGGTGACAGAAAGAGAGCACCACAGAGGTGGAGATTGTGCGTTTGGCTACCACGCTAAGGTGCAGATTCTATGGAGGCATATGGCTATTTCACGCAACATCCTATTAATCTGAAATGGGGGGCGAGACGGGGCGGGGGCGAGAAGGGGTGGGGTGCAGAGATGAGTGGTTAAAAAAAGAGCAAAACTTCCCCAACTGACACTCTACAGACCAAGGCCTCTAAATGGTCGTCATTAGATTTTCAACCTGGAAACTAACAGGATAACAAGACAAGAGCAACAAAAACCTTTTTTCACAGTTCCTTCAAGACGCTGCTTTTCAGTATGAAGGTTCCGAGAATGGTAACACAGGAGATATTCATAATAAAAAATGCAAGTCAAATTTAAAAAAAAAAAAATAAAATAACGACAGAAATTGACGAGTTAAATTTTGCATATTGCAAGACTTAACAAGAAACTGAAGCTGTTTTGTATTTGAGGAAGAACACCAAAATCGTCTTGATATGGCATCCAGGATCACGAATATCGAGTTCATTTTTTCAATCTGGTGCACGGAGGCTGCAGAAATTAATTTCTAAAGTACAGCTGAAGCCCCTCCTTCCCGGGGCGTGACGTCATGCTGGGAGTTTTCGGAATTTCTTCTCTCGCTCATCTTCAGCTCCTCTCAAACCTATGCACGTGAACTCTTGTATTTGTAAAAAGGTCAGAAATAGACGCCACAACTGGCATCAGTGTGGAAAAATACAACTGGCAAGCTTGCAATTGCACGCGCCGCCCACACGAGCGACACGTGCTTGGCGCCCCAAAGATCCTAGTACGACGTCATGACTGCTCTGAGGCTTTTCGTGTTTTCTCGCGTCTAGTTACACCTTCGGGGAAAACGAAAGTGATATTCAGATTCACAGGACAAAAATACGCCAGAAGTCACCTATAACTCGTTTTTTTGTCAAAAAGTGTTTCAGTTTCCCTTCAATTGTCAACCTATTTCAAAGATTGTGCTTGTCTATTGAGCTCCAATAGAGATACCATCAATTTAATAGCTAGTAAAGAATATGCATTACCGATGACCACCTTACACATCATGGCGTCCTTGAACCTTGACTTTCCTTGGTTGCCCAGAAGGGCCGGAAAACTGCTCCTGGACTTGCTTTGAGAACAGGCGTCCCACCATCTCTCGTACCACCTTCTGCAGCTTCTTGCTGTCTCCTAGAGACACGAGCTGCTCCTGCTAGAAAGACAAAATGTGTTCTCAATATGTCAATAAAGTTATTTATATGCAGATACAATGGTATGAACATGTCTCAAGTAAGAGAATGTGAATGCCCAGGTAAATGCAGCAAGCCACACTATACATGCATCAAAATGTTACAATATTTACTAGAGAGAGAATAAAAAATATTAGAATATATGGCATCTCTACCTGTCTTAGACGAAACCAGAAAGATTAAAATATTCCCCTCCATACTCCGCTAAATATCATCAGTCAGTCAAATTCGTTGCAACGTTCAAATTGTGCAAACGTTTTGATGGATCCTCTTTGCCCATCAGCATCCACTCAGTAATTTTAATAATGTATGTGGTTCTCAAAACAGTGCATTCAAGACCCTGCGCATCTTGACTTTGTTAAAGCTTAGTCTAGCTGCCGGCTAGTCACCCTACAAATTTATCACCTATTTTACGACTTTACGAAGACTGGAATTGAAAAAGGCATAAAAAGGCAGGAATTGACCAAAACCGTCATCATAGTTGCAAAAAATGGCAACAGCAGCACAGTATGAGTAGTTACCTTTCCATATTTTTGTTTAGTGCTGACTCAGTGGTGGCCCTGTAGGCCAATGAACTAACTTACTCAGCTCAAGCTCGCCTCGTGTAATAATCGCTTGCGCGACTACCGTATGCTATGCCTGGAGACACAGCTACACATGCACTCACACCCCCTGAATAAAGTGGCGGATGCAATGACAGTTACTCTTTCACCTTGGAAAATTTGATTTCCTCTCATAGGGTGACCTTCGGTTAGGACTGGCTAACATCTCATTTTGGAAATGCAATACTAATGTAAAGATGGAATTAATTAAGATTTATCTGGCAACCCCTTACAAATTTGTTTGGGCATACGCATATGGTGGGCACGCTCAAAAGCGATTTTAGACCAGGCTGAAAGTTATTTTCAAGCATGTACCTTTACTTCTGTAGCAGATGCCGAAAGCACAAATGAATTTATTGCCCTAAATATTTAGATCTCTTGATTATAGCCTCAAGTGAGAACAGGAACAAAACCAAAAGAAGCCCAATATATACTACAGCATATCGATCCTTCTGTCAAGCAAGCATTAAACACAAAAAGCCCGCAGGCAGGTTTGTGTGTGCTCCGCACACATACTCACGGCGAGAGTTGTTGCAGGTGCGGAATTTAACTTCTAAGGATATAACGGGCAGAAGTGTCGTAGCAAATCAGCAAGATTTATGATTATTTGCAGGCCGACATATTGTAAGCACCCAAAGGCATATATGTTGGGCGATTTTACTTCCCCCGTTGTGAAATGCTTTACTTAAAAATATTTCAAGAAGCGGCAGTTGAAAAAGACATAAAATGCCGTTCAATGAGGTTGCACATGAAGGCCTCTTGTCTACACGACCTTCGGGTGGAAAGAACTGTTCAAAAATGTAATGATGCACAAATATTTATTTTTGGTGGCCACCGTCCATCATTTCTCCCTTCAGTAGCCTCTATGAAACGCAGTTTAACAATTGCAAAAAGTTTACGCAGGCTACTAAAGCTGACTTACAAAACGTGCAACAGGCGTTGCGTCAGCTTGACACAATTCTATCGCACGGTTCAGTTTAAGGGTACCCCTTACAATAAATAGCCTTCCATTGTGCATTGGCTGTGCATGCACTCTGCTGTTATAAATAACAGAAGGCCCATAATGAAGGTAGGGCAACTTACTCATTTTTGATTTGCCACCGACCGTGCTTAAAACATAGTTTGGGTGGGCATCCATTTGAAATGTTACGGTAAAAGGCTTCAGTCCACATTCCAATCCCATTTGCATAAATCTTCAGATAACCCAAGTTAAACCACAAAGTAAGAATCGTAGCCTTATGCCCGTCAATATTGTGAAAAAGAGGACACATAAATACCGGCAGTGTCCTGTTGGTGAAGTTCTTCAGCTGCGCTTCTGCAGCATAAGCTGTTCCATGTTGCGGAGAGGCATCAGGAACAGCTCGGGTGGTTCAGGCCTGGCCAGTTCCTGGGGCGTCGCCTGTTCCCCGGGCCTCGCCTGCTCTCCCTGGTGCTTGAAAGACACCACGTGCCCGAGCACCTGCCCAACAGACTTGCAGTTCCCTGTTCTGCTGCTGTAGGTGCCCATTCTGGATGTGCAGGTCTATCACGGCCTAAGCAGCTGAGCGTCGAAGGCTGCAAGATAACCAAAGCATAAGAAAGCATTATCCATTTTGCTGATCAACATTATGCACTGATGATGCGAAGAAACTTTTTCAGAAACTTGGGTTTCGGGAAGTTTCAGAAGAACGCTTGAACCTACAGGTTTCGGATGGTTTGGGTAGCTTTGGAACGGTTGCCAGACACAGTGAGTGTTTCAAATTTTTGTAAAAATTTAAGAGAAATTATTTTTTGTATGCAATATTTATAAATTTAATAAAAAAAATGTGTTAATCAAATAAACTTTCTGAAAAGGAGACACAGCCCCAATTTTCAGAACTTCACAGTTTTGGCTTGTGCGGTCAAAATGAATGCTTCCACAAAGTTTTATGATGTTTTTTGACAATCAAAGGAAATAACAATACTGATTCGTCGGCGACGCACGCAAGACGCGCTGCGCTTGGCTGCGATAAGCACCAGTTTAAAAATCTGATATATAGGTCCGTGCCTATTAGGCCTAGCTTGGTGCCTGTACCCTTGTTGGAACTGCCATTTTCTGGGCTTTCAGGACGGCCTTTTTTTTAAACTATCAACCGTCTAAGAATGGGAGAGAATCCCGTTAAGAACACTTGCCCTGGTATAGAAAACGAAATTGGCTGCAAGTGGCTGCTCTGTGGTCACATGATACCTCGCACCTAGGCATATGATGCTTTAGAATGAATTGGCACTTCCAAGTAAAGCACAGGTCATCAATTGTGCCCCTTGTTAAATAGCAGAAGTTCCCAATGCAACTTTTTTTCTATCGTTTCACTTGCAGCATACAGCGCGTAACAGATGACCCACCTTTCTTCGGTTCTGGTAGCAGACGACGCAACGGCGTCTTGTTTCCCGCAGCAAATGACACTCTAGGGCAGACAAGCACTCCCTCTTTACTCACGTTAGCAGGCGACGTGTCTGTTAAAGAAAGGTCAGCTCCCTCAGTACAAGCCTACCGAGATCTCAATTTCACAAAACACCAAAATCGGGCCATTAGTACAACATTTCAAGGTACAAACAGAAGCTGCACAGCACGGCGCCGAAGCGAACTTGCTGCACCTAAAAACAAGCCTCTACGCTGTCCGTCGAACCTCTCCAAAGTAGGACAGCACCACGGCCATTCTTGGCAGCATGCAATGCTTTCCCACAGCATTACGAGAAAGTTTTGTGCCCAGTAGCGTATTGAAGGACTCTGTCACCACTGTAATTGTGCATGTGTCACTACGAAGATTTTGGAGCTAACTAAATTGAGCAACTGCACGCAAGCTAATCTGGTCAAGCATGCTAACGGAGGGCAGATCAAAAACGTGTGCTAGCACATTATCAGGACTTTAGGTGAAAAGGAACAGTACAAAATAATACTTACTGCATTTCTGCAAACTTGATGCTCTGAACGAAGGCCAGTCAGGGTCTGGTGCTCGGTACGCTCGCACACGAGACAAGATGTCCGCCCCAAAATTTTGCTTGGCCTCACGCCGTTGTTTCATACTCACGTCAAACCACAACAGAGGGACGGGCGCCACCGTTATTTCGTCATTCTCTTCGATGAACAGTACTCCTCCTCACTAGAATAAAAGGCGTGGTCAGACATGATGTTCATTCAAGTTACTTCACACTGTCAGGTCTTCGCAACCTTTAGCATATATTATAACTCCATGGCTATATCCCCATGCACGGCCACAATGAAACATGACGGCGTCGCATTCCGGTAACGCCAAATAATAAAAGTAGCAGTAAAAGAGAAAAACGGTGCTCATTTCGCGTAAAGGTCTGTTTACACCATGCTTTGTAGCTTTTTACTTGCAACGGTTTCGTGATACCCAGGTTTCGTGCAAATAGCTTATTTACATCCAGTTTTTCAAGCAATGGCAATGGCGTTTCGACTATACTCCGTTCATTTTTAAGCTGAGACTAGAAGCTCCGCCTTCAACGCAAGCTTTCTGCCCTTGCTAACACAAGTGCGATCATGCAGGCACGCAAAACCAAAGCACTGCAGAAGCCAGCGAGCTCGCACTGAAGGCAGAGATTCTAGTCTCAGCTTAGGGGCGAACGAAGTATACATTCCTTGCATAAGACGACACGCTAGGTAAGGACGGGGCCCTGTGCCATGTCGGTGGTGGACTGCACAACGCGCGGTTGTGCTTACCAAGGCGTAGGATGCCGCTAACTGCCTGGACATACCGTAGAATACCGTGCATCCGCCCATTCCACATTATGCGCCCATTACCAAATTTTTGAGATCTGAGGAAATACGCACAGTACATTTATATGTAAAATTGACGACCGGACAAGCACCCATCCCCCATTTTTTTGCAATTATTTCCAAAGTATGAGTGCGCGCTTGCCCGGTATTTAACGGTACACCGTATTTTCATAGAAGGAACCTAGTTTTGTTTGATGTGAACTCGGAAAAACGAGCCGAGCTTATGATGATGACGGTTAGCCAGTACGTGCGGAATTTTTCAGCATTGGTGTGATTGCGCTACGAGCAGAAAGTTTCGATATACCGCTAAGTTATAATGCAAAAAAAAAAAAGAAGTTGTATTGCGTGCCCCAAAATTTGACGAGCGGCTCTAGGAGTCGCGTGCAGAAAAATTGTTACGACTTTGCGAAGTATGGCAAACAATGCAAGGTTACCGTCCTAATCTAAAACCTGATGCAAGGATAAATAAAATAACGGACAAGCGTCTCGCGGACGGCACAAACCGATGCCCCGCCAGCAACGTCTCGGCGAGCTAGCATGCCTCCACCAACACGGCGCGGTCGCCCCCGGAGACCGCCTTGATCACCGGACACCGCGCGGTGCCAGCCACCAGTGCTAAACCCCACACACACACACACACACACACACACACACACACACACACACACACACACACACACACGCACGCACGCACGCGCGCGCACAGACACACACACACGCACGCACGCACGCACGCGCGCGCGCGCGCACACACACACACTCACATTCACTCACTCATGGATTAAGCGCGACGATGGGATGACGAGCGAGCGGGACGGTGAGACGACGCTCCTGACGCCCGACTCCTACTTCTATCTTCTCCCCTCACCCTACCCCAAGTCAGTGACAAATGCGCCTAGCGCGCGTACACGATTGACTCTATCCCCCCCCCCCCCCCCCCCCCCCCCCCCCTTAATTTTACTTCAACGCTTACAACACACGGAGGCAATGTCGCCGTCTCGCCGGGCTAGCGGCGCGACACTCGTCCATACTCGGCGACTCGGCCGGGAGCCCCGAAGGTGCGACTCGAAGCGTGGAAACAGCGCGATGCAACGAAAGGCAAAGGGCATCTACACTACGAACGGGCAGAAGCCGATGCAGAAACGTGCGCGAACGTAAACAGAAAAGTGCCGCCGCTCGCCGCTACGAAATAATACGCGGCCGCACCCCTTTCCTGCTGCTCGTACTTTCTCTTACTTGACGGCTACTCTGTCTTGCGGGACATCCCGACGAAACGATCGTCGGGATACGGCGAAGGGCCGTCAACACCGTCGAGTCAACCACCAGAAAGCGTTGTTGAGCGGAAGTTGATTTACTAGGCCTACATACGACGAAACCGACAGAACACGAACATCAAAATCAAAGCACAGGCGGTAACTTCAAGCGACTTCTGCCTCGCATAGATTTACATGCAGCGCTTTCACTCGCCACCACGGTCACATACAATTTTTCAACCCTGGAGCCACTGTACCTGAACCATGTCGCGAACCACGCCAACGTCACGCTCGCCATTTGTTTTCGCTCACCTTGTCCGGCTTTGGATTGGATGCTGGATCGGCTGTGTAGCAAAGTCCATCAACAGCTGGCTCGATGTTGGATGAGGTCTGTTCTATGCTTCGTTTCAGCTTCGGTCCAGACGCAGCCAATGCTACAAATATATAATTGTGCTACTGTGCTACTCTATAAAAAAAAAAAAAGAAAAAAGAAACGGGGGCACGAAGAAATACACGACGCTTCGACGAAGTGCCCTCTGGGAACTAGTTGGCCACTCAGTTTCGGTTTCGATTGAGCAGCTTCCTTTCATGCTATCACGCCGTGACCGAATGCGCCGCTCGAGTTTTCGATTATCTGACTTTTCACGAATGTACTATACATTCATTCTCGAACAAAACAAAACGAAAACTGGGGCAATTTCCTTGCACACAAATTACTGCACACAAATTACTATGATGTCTTCCTCGTGTCATCATATATCGCCCACTCAAATTTTACGCTGATAGGAAATTAGGTTTTCGCAAACGCTGAGGTCGGCTAGCTACGACAGAGGCTCCAACAAGCGTCTCCTACTCTTCGCTAAGCCTTTTGGACGAGCTTTTACTGACGCCCAAGATCTGTGTCTGAACGGTGTGTTTGAAAATATCTCGGCATACTCAGCCAGGAAGAAAGCAAACATATAAATATTACGGCCATTAGCAACCGTCAAATGCGCTTTGAATAATTTCGTTCCTTTGGCACACCGCATAGAGGTTCACGCCCGTCCGACGCACTTCCGGCGAACGGTGCGACATTCTTCACACAATTGCTCGACTTTTGCTTTCTTAAAAAGGTTTGTGTGTGGGAATGTGCCTATATGATTGCAGAAAAATTTTATGTGCGTACGCGATGTTGAATATTAGTGGAATGCAAGCGGGTGGGGACTTAGCTTCGTGCAGTGCTGCGGGTCAGTGCAGATAAGAGATAAGATGTGTGTTCAAATTGAGCTTTTCAATGGCGCCCCCAAGTTTTACCTCACGTACTTAGGCGTATTAAGAAAAACAGTAGTTGCAAAAAATAATATTTCGTCTATGGACGCACAAAACAAACTTCCTGACCAGCTGTAAAGGGTCGAGTTTGATGTATGCAAACTTATTGGTCGTTACAGCTTGTTGACTCGTAGACAAGCAAGATACCCGAGCTACGCAGCGTCGAGATTTCCAGCACTGGCTCGTTCACATATATCTCGAAACGCAAACAGAAAGGCTCGATAGTGTAGAAAAATGCAACAAGCATGTGTGAAGACAAGCTATACGTCTCGGGCTTGTGCTATAGATTCGAGGTCTGGCCATTTAGGTTAGTTTAGAGACCAAAAATGATGCTCTCGTGACCAAAAAACGTGAGATCACGGCCGTTAATAGTCCACGCTGCCGATCGAAACCGAAACCATGCCACTCTCCTCCCTGGCCAACTAGTTTCCAAAGAGCAACGTGCGCCGTGTTGCACGCAGGGGTTTATGGAAGTAGTCCATAGAATCCCCTAGCAGTGGTAGCGAGAAGCAGATCTGGTTTTAATAAGCGCGTAAGAGTTAAATGTAGTGACCCTTTCTGGTTGAATATAGGGTGCACGTGATGTTTTGATTGTGATCATGCAGAAAGATGTAAGAAACGAATGTGCCGCCTGAACTGTGTCTTCCTCGGACAGACCGCTCGGACCCGGAGTAGTTCTCCGCGCAGCCTTTTTCGGGGGAGTACGATCTGTAGTCACTCGCAACATTTCAGTTTCGTTATCAACGTTGCCGCGGGGGAATGAAGGAGTTTCGCTGTTTTTTTGTTTCGATTTCTGGGTGGGCTCTCTTGCTGTGCTTGCTTTCGTTCCTCTTGTCATGACCGACTGGCTCGAGCATACTGCGGCGCTGACATCGCTGCAGTTAATTTGAGGAGGTATAAGAAAACGCAGTAGCAGCGAAATCTGCGACAGCGACGAAGATACCAGCTTAGCTCCAGCTCGAGTGACGACGAGGCAGCCGTTCTCGGCGAAGTCTTCGCCGACTCATTCGCCTTGCCAGCGAAGAGGCCCAAGATATGGCGTTACGTCGAAGACGTTGTGCGCACCTATTCGGATGAAGAGCTAGGTATGTCGTTTGCTAGAAGACAATACGACAAATTCCCCTCAGATGGAACTCGCCTTCCGAGATGACGGTCGCTTTACGGCATACGTGTTTGGTATTGCTTAATAGACCCTTTGCAAAACGTACAGCGCCACGACGGCAGGAAATTTTGGGAACCCTCGGTACAGATCACGCGCACGCGCTTTCTCGTTGCGCCTCCGCGACTGCGCGCGCGTCCCGGCAGCTACCGCCAGCAGCCGTTGCAGCCATCCCGCCGAGTCGTACGTCGTTGCCGGCGTACCGTATCTGTGGCAGCGTAAAGGCATCGCGACAGGTGAACTCATTCCAATACGTTATTCGTCGGAACTTACCTTCACGTATTGAAGTGTCACCAAATCCATCTAGTTTGCACCGCAACCATGGCAGGTTTCGACCAGGTTCGACAAAGCGTTGGTGCAGCAGACGACAGAACCGGTACAAAGGAGAGGGATACGAAAGGGGCAGGCGTCGGATCGTCGCTCGCCCAACCAACGGCCCAACTCGGCTGCTTTGTTGCCGTGGTAACCTGTGCCTGCTCGCGTATGCCACGTGGAAGCCGGAGGGGGGGGCGTACCGAGGACTCCCATTATTTGAAGCGCGGCGCGCGCGGGCTTTTGGGATTTTTGCAAAGGGCCTATTGCATCCTGCGGCTCGTACAAAAGCACTTGTAGTTGTCTTCATCGGGTTTATATAACTGTAAGGAAAAATAAATACTGCCTCAACGTCGGGGTCACCGTAAATAAAGTAGTAACAATCAACATTTTTGTCAAAGCATGAAGTTCCGATCAGAACTTCATGCTTTCAGCAAGATAGCAATGGGAACCGAAACTGTTAAAAAGCGAGGGCAGACGCTATGAAAGCGGTGGCAGCGCGTGCAACTGGGTGGATCGCTTAATGAGGCCGACCGCTCAACGACTGCTTGCGCGGAGCGCTCGGCATCTGCCTGGGCGAAGGGCTGGATCGCGCATCCCCGCTTGGTCGCTGCAGCTGCAGCGCGAGAGTGAAGCCACCGATCGGCGATTTTGCATGTTGAAAAATCGCGTTTTTGGAGCGTTCCGGAGGCTGGCGGCAACATGCTGAAGACACGTTTTCTACTCGTTCGTAGTCATTCGTCGAAGAAGCTCTTTAAAACCCGGTGTAAGCCCTGAGACTTGTCGTTGAGAACATGTGGAAGCGCAGTGCCGCAGTAAAATGCCCAACTCATCGAAAGCAAGTTTCGCCGCCACGATGCAACGCGCAGGTCACGAGTGACCCGCGCGTTGCATCATTGGACTTTTTTCATAATGCAACGTGCGGGACCCTTGTGACGTCACACGTGACGTCAATTGTTACGTCATTATAGGAAACGTCCCATAATGCAATGCGCGGGTCACGAATGCGACTGCACATTGCATTATAGGACGTTTCCCATGACTCAACGCGTAGTTACGCCGACGGCGACGTTGGCGTCGCCGGCCCGCGCGTTGCATCATGAGACGCTTCCCATAATGCAATGCGCGGGTCACAAATGAGACGGCGCGTTGCATTATGGGACGTTTCCCATAACCCAACGCGCGGTTACGCCAACGGCGATGTTGGCGTCGCCGTCGCCGACCGCGCGTTGCATCATGGGACGCTTCCCATAATGCAACGCGCGGGACCCTCGTGACGTCACACACGCCGTCATTATGGGACGTTTCCCATAATGCAATGCGCGGTTACGCCGACGCCGACGGCGACTGCGACGGTGATGCCGCTCAAGCCGGAAACGGGCGCCTAAGAGCTGCTCTCTAAAAAATTAATAGATGTAAACCAAATTAAATTTTCATTCCACAGCGATGTTTGATCCCGTCTTTTTTAACAAAACTGAAATAAGCCTTTGTTAAGTGGTTTAAGGATGACGCGGCGTTAATACTAGGCCAAGGATAATATTAGGTGTCACCTTTTAGCACATTGAAGACATACCCAAACTAACGGTCATTTGTAACCATCATATAGTTTCCATATCAGCGAAAAAGCCATGTCGGTTACATATCAAAACTTGCATGGCTCGAATGGCCTGTGAAAGCAGCGAAAAAACGATGTCGGCCAGTCACCGAAAACTCAGTGGCTGAACTGGCCGGTGATAACAGAAAGAAAACGATGTCGGCCAGTCAGCGGAGACTCCACGGCTGGACTGGCCGCTGACTACAGCAAGAAAACGATGTCGGCCAGTCACCGGAAACTCCATGGCTAGACTGGCCAGTGACTACAGCAAGAAAACAATATCGGCCAGTCACCGGAAACTCCATGGCTAGACCGGCCGGTGACTACAGCAAGAAAACGATGTCGGCCAGTCACCGGAAACTCCATGGCTAGACTGGCCGGTGACTACAGCAAGAAAACGATGTCGGCCGGTATCGGGAACTTTCCGGCTGGTGCTGGCCAGTTTAGACAACGAGTCCCCGATATCGGCCGGTGTCGGTTTCTCACCGGCGTCCCTGGCCGGGATCCGCCGTACAGCTCCCGGTACTGGCCGACGTAATCCCAGTATCGGCCGACATGGTGTGCTACCTGGGATGTTATTTGTATAGACTTTTCCAAAGCCTTTGATCGCGTGCCTCACAGGAAACTAATATTAATGCTTAAAACAATCGGAATTCACTCAACGATTACCGGAGGGATAGAGTCATATCTAACTAATAGAAGCCAGTATGTAGAAATTAACGGCCACGCCTCAAACCTTCTTCCAGTTTACTCGGGCGTGCCGCAAGGCTCTGTCTTGGGGCCATTGCTGTTCTTAATATGTATAAATGACATAGTACAAGACACTCCATCAGACATTCATATAAGGCTCTTCGCCGATGACTGTATTATTTACTCTGCTGTTAATTCAACCGATCAACAAACTTCACTAAATGAATATCTTAAACGCATTAAAGAATGGTGTGACAAATGGGATATGAAAATAAACGACACAAAGTCCGTGTATTGCCATATCACTAAGAAGCGAAGCATTTTGCCATTTATATACTGCATTGGAGACATAGAATCGAGTAATGTGGAGCACTTTAAGTACCTTGGTGTCACGTTTTCTAAAGACCTAACCTGGACCAAGCATATTGACACTGTCTGCACATCGGCATATAAAAAGCTTTGTTTTTTGAGACACAAGTTAAAACATACAACTAAAGAGATCAAAACGGTTGCTTATAAAACGCACGTTAGGCCCATCTTGGAATATGGTATTGTCGTCTGGGATCCTTATACAAAAAAACACATTGATAGGCTAGAAAAGGTCCAGCGACAAGCTGCGCGTTTTATTCACTCGAACTACAGACAGACAGCATCCCCAACGGAAATGCTCAGAGTTAGTAATATAGAACCTCTGCACATAAGGCGAGAAGTCGCACGTCTGAAATTGCTTTATTTAATGATCAACGACAAACTAAATTTAAGCCCGAATAAATACGTTCTCCCATCCAGCTCAAAACGATCAAGTAGATTGAATCATACAAAAATATGTCAAACTTATAAAAGCCGAATAGATACCTTTAAACAGTCTTTCTTTGTAAAAACTATTGAGGCTTGGAATTCCTTGCCCAATGATGTTGTAAATTTGGAAACCGTGTCCTCCTTTGAAGATTCCATTGCAAAGCTGTTAACATAATGAGAGCTTAAAGTGATGTCCTTTAAGTGTGCAATTTGTAATAATTATGTGGGTCAATTTGTTCAATTTGTTTATTTGTTTAGAGGGCCAAGGTTGTGCATTGTTGTCATTGCTTGTTCTAACAGCAGTGTCTGCTACATTGACAATTCCTTATGCTTGCGTCTTTTTTTATGTGTCATCACAACGATGGATACTCTCCCTGTAATAGCCCTCAAGAGAGGGCTGACAGTATTTTCAAATAAATAAAAAATAAATAAAAAAGTACATTACTGAAAAAAAGTCGGAAATATAGATATTAGCTATATACTCCAAATACATCTAAGAAAAACCTAGACGCAGAAATAACAGGTTTGTATATTTGAATTTCATTTCAAATGTAGTTTTGTAAATAAAAACTATATTTGCTCAACTTTAAATATATGTTTCAGATATATATTGAAAATACAATTTCAAGTATACTTTTTTTAAAGATATGAATTAAGGAAACTTCAAATACACATAGATACATAAAACATTATAAATAGATCCTAAATGGAGTAAAAGATTGTTATAAATATAATATAAATGCAATTAAAATAACCTCAAAATGTTGGGAAATACGTGGAATGCCTGAAGGGCAACCGACACCTACGAGACACAAATGCCTAGCAATATTCTAAATAAACAAGAAATGTCCTTTTTTAGGCGGCTAAAATGACGAATATTACACGAGGTAGGCTTCCACATAACCCGACTTGTAAAATCGTGCAAATATTGAACAATAATTTATTTTTTAGACTGACCATTTCGAAGCCCACCGTGAAAATATCTCACACAATATTTACACGTCCGTGACGTCACTTCCGTAAAACGTCAAAATAGTGGCTTCATGCTTTCGACGTCCGCCTTCAATGCGGCCGCCACAGTGGAGGTGGTAGAGTGGAAGCTGTTTCGTGGTTTAGCCGCTCTTTCGGTCTAGTTGGATGGGTCTAAGGTACGGTCCTCTATTTGTTTTCTTAAGAACTCCGGACAACACGATGCATTCAGCATTTATAATAAACACACTGGTATTAATGGTTTTCATTACCTTCTACCCCTTACTATAATTCCCAACGTAAAGATCATATCCACAAAGTGCGCGAATATTCCACCAGGACGGAACTGTGCAAAAATTTTTTCTTTGTTAGGACCATTAGGAATTGGAACAATTTAAGTGTTGAAACTGTTTGCGCCGCAAATGCAGAAATGTTTTTTTCTGTGTTGTTCGCCCCCTGCAATAATGCCTCAACGGCGCTGCAGGAGCTACCTGAATAAAGAATAAAAACAGCGTGACGGAGTACTGGTACTTGGGAGGGCGGCGGAGCGGTAGGGTGGAAGCTGTTTCGTGGTTTGGCCGCTCTTTGGGGCTAGTTGTATGGGACTAAGGTACGGTCCTCTATCTGTTTTCTTAAGAACTCGGGACG
Organism: Ixodes scapularis; assembly: GCF_016920785.2. NCBI lineage: Eukaryota > Metazoa > Arthropoda > Arachnida > Ixodida > Ixodidae > Ixodes > Ixodes scapularis. Next base: position 12,347,297 of record NW_024609881.1, on the reverse strand, counting down.
ACACCATGCATTCAGCATTTATAATAAACACACTGGTATTAATGGTTTTCATTACCTTCTACCCCCTTACTATAATTCCCAACGTAAAGATCTTATCCACAAAATACGCGAATATTCCACCAGGACGGAACTGTGCAAAAATTTTTTTCTTTGTTAGGACCATTAGGAATTGGAACAATTTAAGTGTTGAAACTGTTTGCGCCGCAAATGCAGAAATGTTTTTTTTTGTGTTGTTCGCCCCCTGCAATAATGCCTCAACGGCGCTGCAGGAGCTACCTGAATAAAGAATAAAAACAGCGTGACGGAGTACTGGTGCTTGGGAGGGCGGCGGAGCGGTAGGGTGGAAGCTGTTTCGTGGTTTGGCCGCTCTTTGGGGCTAGTTGTATGGGACTAAGGTACGGTCCTCTATTTGTTTTCTTAAGAACTCGGGACGACACCATGCGTTCAGCATTTTCAATAAACACACTGGTATTAATGGTTTTCATTACCTTCTACCCCCTTACTATAATTCCCAACGTAAAGATCATATCCACAAAATACGCGAATATTCCACCAGGACGGAACTGTGCAAAAATTTTTTCTTTGTTAGGACCATTAGGAATTGGAACAATTTAAGTGTTGAAACTGTTTGCGCCGCAAATGGAGAAATGTTTTTTTTCTATGCTGTTCGCCCCCTGCAATAATGCCTCAACGGCGCTGCAGGAGCTACCTGAATAAAGAATAAAAACAGCGTGACGGAGTACTGGTACTTGGGAGGTCAGCGGAGCAGTAGGGTGGAAGCTGTTTCGTGGTTTGGCCGCTCTTTGGGGCTAGTTGTATGGGACTAAGGTACGGTCCTCTATTTGTTTTCTTAAGAACTCGGGACGACACCATGCGTTCAGCATTTTCAATAAACACACTGGTATTAATGGTTTTCATTACCTTCTACCCCCTTACTATAATTCCCAACGTAAAGATCATATCCACAAAATACGCGAATATTCCACCAGGACGGAACTGTGCAAAATTTTTTTCTTTGTTAGGACCATTAGGAATTGGAACAATTTAAGTGTTGAAACTGTTTGCGCCGCAAATGCAGAAATGTTTTTTTTCTATGCTGTTCGCCCCCTGCAATAATGCCTCAACGGCGCTGCAGGAGCTACCTGAATAAAGAATAAAAACAGCGTGACCGAGTACTGGTACTTGGGAGGTCGGCGGAGCGGTAGGGTGGAAGCTGTTTCGTGGTTTCGTTCTGATTAGTTTCTGATGGTGTTTTCTGTGCTGTATGCATGTTTTGACGGATTCATGGGCTGCACGCTTAAGAAGTTTCGGTCCTACTTGGCAGTGCAAATGTCATATTCAGATTGCGTGTGGGGTTGAGTCGATAGTTGATCATGACGGACCTGACACGCCCGGTGGCGATGTTCTGACCGTTCTGATCTCGCATCTTGGCGATCTGGATATTTATCTGCCTTGCCTTCAAATAACAAATGTAAGTGCGTACCCTAAGTAGCTCTGACAATTTTGCAAAGCTTTTTGCGGCTCCATATTGCGCGAGCGCGTCTTCATATAGTTGCAATCTCGCTTTGCATGCTGGCTCCCGCTCAGTTTTTCACCGAGTTTCCTGAGATCGTTAAGTTTAGATTTTCAGCTTAATTCGTGTATAACGAGCCGTTTAACTGGATAAACTACGAAACGATTGGGATGTTAAACAAAGCGTTGTGAATGCAAACATTGCCTCCTTAATGCGGTGGACCGGTGCAAACGAATAGGGGTTCTGGCTTGGTTATACGAGATACACGCATTTTCCAATCAACTGCAAATTTTACGAAACCGCATAAAGCTCTTTTTCTTTTTAAAACACGGGAAATAATACATTAAAAGCAGCGGTACCGGATTTTGTAATGTTGGGTACAACCAAGCAAACCTTGCGTGCGGCGTAATAGCTGATGTACTTCGAGATTTTTTTTTTATTCCACATCATTCAAATGTTTATAAAAAATAACCAACCGACTGCCTTGACATTTGATTTCCGAAAATACGTGTCGAAACGTGAACTAGCTGCGGGCAAGATTATATATATATATATTTATTTTTTTTTTCACCGCCACTTTTGATCGCTTTACAGTCCGGACTCCGAAAATTCAAAGCTCCAAGTTTAAGACGTGAAAATAACGGCAAAATTATTTTGAAGGGGCACGTCAAAATGTTTGTAATATTATGTTCCCGTCTTCAGAAAGTGGCATCATGAATGTGAAAATAATTATAAAAAATAGTTTTGAAACTCGACGTTTTAATAGTCACCCCCATATATTCTTTGTACAACTTTTATTCTCAATCCCTAGTTTTCGAAAAACAAAAGCGCACAATTTTTTTAACGGTTGGCAACACTGTAGGAGGAGGCCTGCTGGTCTCTGGTTTCTACCATCGACTCGGAGAGTTTCTAAGTTTTTAGACGGAAAACCTTTGAAACCTCGCTGAAAAGCTCCTGGAGTGCTCCATGGCTGTCCAAGAAAAGCATACGATAAGTTTTCCGATCTTTCGCGTAGCTTCCTAAACTCCGAGGTGCACATTCCTATCGTAAAGTGACGTACGAGTTAACATGGCTACCACCGGCGGCCAGCTGTAGTTGTGTCTTTAAGCAGGAAAATAGCATAATCATCGCCGAAGAGTTCCTGGAAATCCTCATGAATGTATGAGTAAGCGCACGGTACGTTTCCCGGCCGTTTGCGTGCATCTTCAATGACGGGGAGGTGATACCTATCATGATTCGCCTGCGAAATCAACATGGCGCCCATCCTCCCGCCCGCCTACCTAAACTGAGCGGCCTCCATTGGGTTACATTTCCCGGCATCGGCCGCCAATCGAAAGAGACGGACGACAGCTCACCTTCGACAGAACCCGGAAAGCGTTATTTATATTCGGAAAGCGTTTTTTTTTTTTATTAACCAAGCTCGTTTTTAATGTTTTGTTTAGATGTGCGTCCGGAAACGTCCCAGCAGTTGTACAAGGGGAAACTACTTCCCCCGCTGTATCCTTTGTTGTTTCTTTTTCTTTTTTCGTCGCACGTGTGAGTGTTGTAGCTAGCAAGTGCTTGTCGTTCGTTGCGCATTAAAGTCCATTCTCGTATGATATGCGAAATTGTGTAGTGTAAATATAAGGCTTTGTATATATATATATATAAAAACCGAGGACTGAAGGAATAGAGTTTACCATTGTAGCGGTTGTACAAAATAAACCAGTTTCTAATTGCAATCTGAGTGAAGTGCTCAATGCGTTTTACAGTTCTATTTTGTGCATTTGCTCTACTAGAAAATTGCAGGTTTCAGTTCGGGGGCAGAGGGGGATATCCAATAGTGCATTATTTAAAAAAAAATATGTAGGCGCGTTCGAACTACAAATGCCTTTCGCGCTGTAAATATAGCTATAAAATATTTTTTGTTCGTTGTCAAAACATTTTATTACAATCTTTTCTCGTCCTTGGTCGCTAAACTCGTCAAACACAAAGTTAGGGCCGAAGCTCGTAGAGCACGCTTATTGGACTCTCGCGACTATGGCGGCACACGGGACGAGATGCCAATCAGTAAAACTTTCGCGGTGCTCAAATTTCAGCGAAATCGTCAAAGACGAAGTTGTAGCGAGCTTCATCAGAGCGCGCGCGAGCAACACCGTGGGTCCAGCCGATTGAACGACAGCAGTGATGACGTCGCTTCCGCGTGCCCCTACATCCCTGCGTCCTGTTTAAGTCAGTGCTGTCATGATTGTCCCTAGGCGCGCTGTGAGCACTCTGACCTTGTTTATCATATGGTCGTTGTTTGTGGAAGTTATTGGTGACAACAAAGTGACGTTTTACAACTTTGGGAACGAGTTATTTGACGCCAGAATCTTCGCTTTGGAGACAAGGCTGAGATTGAACTTTGTGAAATTGTTGTGCCGTGTGCGGTGAACGCGGTTTTAGAGCTCATCTTCCGCCATTGTCAACAACGCTACCGGGTTCTTCCAGAGGCGGTGTGTGTAGTAACGTCGGTTGTGTTTGAGAGATGAGGGCCTGATGGGGGATAGCGAGAAAAAACCTAGAGAAGGGAAATAAAAAATAATCGACCAATACACAAACAAAAATAGAGGTTAGAAAGTGCCGTAGAAACTGTTCGGGAGTGAAAGAGAGAGAGAGAGAGAGAGAGGTAGTGGAAAAAGAAGATATCCCTTCCCCCGAATTTTTTATTATCTCTTTTTGAAATGTCTCGGCAATATATAGGAGGTTATGGTGTGGGGCTGCGGGAATCGCCCACACCCTCTCATTCCCCTTTCTGCCGGTTTCCCCTCTTTCGACGCCCCTGGGAAAGGATAAATCGCCTCCCTCCCTGTCTCCCTCTCTCGACGCGTCTGCTTAGAGGTGTTCCAACGCAGTGACGAACAGGAGAGACACAACGTGCAATTATTGAAATTATGGTTCTACTTAGAGGCTACAGGAGTTAACGAGGGTGCAGTGTGGGGCGAGTTGGTGATTCAAACTGGTTAAAAAGCGCAACAGGACAGCGGACAGAAAGCGAGACACAGAAAGAGCGCTACTTACGACTTAACTTTATTTTCGTTGTCGTTGAATATATTGCCGCGCCCAGGGCTGAGAAAGCAACGCTCGGTCACGGACCTCCAGAAAGTTCTCGTTTATTCATGTACCGCATGTAACTTCTATCATTTATTCCTGCTTTTGTTTTCTAGAAAGTGCGTGTTCATTCTCGCCCGATCACGCGACGCTCGAGCCGCTTTCGCCGAATCTTCGAGATAGCGACGCACTCTAGATAAGAGGCCGCCCGCGACCTTGTCGAGTCAGTTTTCGCCCCAGCGTTCGACTCTGCTGACACGCCGACTTCGACGCCCGCGACGCTCTGCTTTCTTCTGTTTCCTTCTTTATTTTTGGCACAAGTGCGCCACATTAAACGTTTATTTATTTCTGTTCATTTCTTGTTTATTCGTCACCACCCGTGACAATATATACCGGTGCCAACAAAACCAAGTTAAAATATATACAACTACACATTGTTAAAAGGTTAAAATTTTAACATCACTTATCGCACCATCTCAAACTAGTCGTTTCTGGTTGAGGAACAGCAATTTCTTATCCACGGCCACGGCATGAGGATCTGCAAGGTCCGGCAATCTGAGACGCAAGGACAAGCGCGCCTGTACAGAGAGGGCTTGCGTGTCTATCTCCTCGGTGTAAGTGTCTGATCCAGAGGTGGCGCTGAGTGGCGTGAGTTTTCTCGTTTAGAGGACAGTACGACGAACTTCCTGTGGCAACGGAATTTGCCCGAATCTCTGGGCCGGCATACTAAAGAGGCCCCCAACTGCGGAAGGGCCGGTCCACAAGCTAGGAGACAGCAAGCTTCCTAGGCAGGTGCAGCGGGTCCTGACTTTTGGGCCAACGTTTGCCGTCCAACCTGGGAAGACTCCCCTTAATTTTTGACACTGCTGAGTCAAGTGTTCGGGCGTGCCTTATAGTCTGATGTGGAGGAATGCATTCTGGAGGGCACACATGTCCTGCTGCACTGTAAACCTACATTAAGTAGTCTCCCCCATAAAAGCAGTTACATTACTGAAAAACAATGTCTTGCTACTACGCCCAGCTGACAAAGAAGGCGGGTGCACTGTGTTCATGTCAAAGGCGTCAATGGTGCTTGAGCAGGGATGGGCAGTATTTCAAATACAAGTATTTGAAATTTGTATTTAATTGTATTTGTATTTGTATCTAATTACAAATTGGGTAATGTATTTGACGTGTGTATTTAAATACTAAAACGTGGGTATTTCAAATACGATTGTAATTAAATACAATTTTGTGGGGGGAAATACATCCCTCAAGTTTATTGTAACTGTCCAGAGCAAGAACAAAACTATGTTCTGCACCGAATGCAGTGTCTCTCAAACAAGCACACGCGTTTAGTGACTTTGCGATTACGGTGTTAGTCCAGGGCAAGAATAGTGAAGAAATCGACGTTCACAGGCAGACTGGCTAAATAAGTGCCTGTGACAACTTGTGATATTTTCCTGCCTGATTTCCATCCATATTTTTGCCTGGAACATTTAAATTTTAAATACGCGGGTCGTCCAGATTTTCGTAAGTGGTGCGAGTTGCAAGAATAAAAAATTCTAACTGGTGCTGCGCGTCTTGGTTGTCTAGGTTCTTTAGTTGGTCTATACCAAAATGTAATCGACAAAAAAAGCTGCTTGAAGCTCTCTACTTTTTTCGCCTATTACGTCCATACTCATTACAGTTTTTGTGATTATATTTCTTTTACGTTACTAGAGCTTCGCACACTAACTCCCGAGTGTGCGATGCAAAATTAAAATGAGATAGCCGGAAACCCGTTGCAGGTGCCCTGAAGTCGATGACGCAAAGTTTGAGGAATGTATTTGGAGACGTATATGGAGGGGACCAAATACATTTGGGTGTATTTGTATCTTGTACTTAAATGCTTTTTTGAAAATGTAATTAGATTTGTAACTAATTACACTTTTGATGAAGTATTTTGTATTTGTATTTCGATACATATTTGCATGTATTTTGCCCATACCTGTGCTTGAGTCTACTTTCTTGCGACGTGAAGACGTAACGTTGGGGAGAGAAAAAATCGAGGCACGAGCATTATGCAAAAGACTAAACTTGGGAGGTCTCGCCCTAGGAATAGACAAGAACAAAAGTCTGAGTTTCAACCTCATTTCTTCTCCCAAAACACACAAGCCACACTGCCCACGGCAAATTACAGTCTCGGAAGTGGTACCTGGCAGAAGGCTCTAGCTGGCTTCCTTCTAATGAAGTTAAATTTGCTGACTACATATGACCCTTTCCGAATTCAGAGCTCGGATGGTGTGATAGATGCCTTCGTAGGTTTTTTCAGCAAGAGAATCTTGGGTTGTTCTGTTGACAGTGATGATCTATATTACTCTATCACCCAGAATGAGCTGTTGACTTGTGTAGAAGACACGATCGAAGAGCATGGTGTTGTGGCATTTCAGAATAAGTCGGTACTCAGTGTTGCCTCTTTCCTGGAACTTTTAGCATTCTATTTAAAATAAACTTTCGCTAGTTGGTAAGCGATTTTTAATCAATAGACGGAAGTTCGTATTGGATCTTGTATAGCGCCACTACTTAGCGACATTTCTCTGGCGGCTCTTCATAAAAACTTGGCTAGCAATTTTGAAGAAATAGGGGTGGTAAAAACTTTCAGATTTGAGGATGATTTTTTGGTTTTTTTCGACTGCAGCCAGGATGTGTTCGATGAAGTGCTGTCTGTGACCTTGTCAGTTTCCAGTGACTGTTTAAAACCCCTGCTGTTGACACATGAAGTTCCGGTGGGGGTTCGATTCGATTATTTGACTTGAGGCTTGAGTTTCAACCGGAGCATGTACGCAGGACTTAGGAGCCTCGAGGGAACAACTCATTAGTGACATTTGCATCGGCACACTCGAAATTCGTGAAGAGGTTAATCATTAATTTCTGTTTCGGCAGCGCTTTAGGGAGGTCCTGTGCTCACAAAGTCGACGGAAGCTTTAAAAATCAAGCACTAAGACTCAAGTCTGCGGGGTATCCGGTCACCCATCTATCAGCGGAAGCCAAGAAAAACATTGAGAAGTTAAAGAATAAAAATAGTGACGCAGCGATATAGTGAAGCAGAAGTAAAAATAAAAAAAAGTAGTGGTAATATTATGCTTCCTTAAATTACTCTTCAAGCTTAAAGGAGGGGGCTTGCACGAGGGGGGTTAACGTCGTTTTTTCAACCCCTGTGAAGTTAGCTAGCTCCTGTAACAAGGTGAACTCCAATTCGAACACGACAGGCGGATGCAGCTGCCTGAAGGAGCGCAAAGCCTCCTTCGTTGGGTGTGTTGAAGAGATCGTGTATTTCGTCCCATTATCATGTCGGCGTCACTATGTGTGTCGAACGGGCCGCTGCCTGAATGAACGGTTGAGGGAGCACTGATAGAGCCTAGATAGCGTCGTATCAGGGCATCTCGGTCTGCGCTGCCGGGATTGTGGCTGCACTCCACTTTTTGCTGACTGTGTTGTACTAAACAAAAACAAAAACAAAATCACACAAGAAAACATTGCTGTTCCTCAACCAGGGATGACTAGGCCATGATGGTGCGATGAGTGATGTTACAATTTTTGCTTTTTAACAATCTGTATTTGTATATTTTTCTAAAATTGGTTTGTTGGCACAGGTATATATATATATTGAGTGACAACGAAAAAAAAGTTCAGTTGTAAGTGGCGCTGTGTCTGCGTCTTCTTTTTTGTCTGTGGTCCTGTTGCGATTTTCAACCCCTGCAGATTTAAAACTGCAGACAGTAAAGGCTGGGGTCCTGCACCAACATTTGTAAGCAGAACGCGAAAAGGTGTCTAAGTCGTGCTCGTTCTAACAGTGCGCCCAGCGCGTTCCATGAGCTCACGAGGGGCCATGAGAAACTTCCAAGCGACAGGATTTTGCTAGAGCTCAGTGAGTGCAGGCGCGTGCAGTGATGCCCATGTCGGAATCATCAGTTGTGAACGACAAATTCGATGGCGCGCGTGCTCGAATGGATGGTAACAAGTTTGATTGTGTACAATCGAAGCTTGGAGTCATCGCGTTCTTAAAACATCACCGTCAATATTGGCAACATGGCATTACTCTTACTTCAGTTGATGAAAACAGAATAGACCGATCTCACCAGCTAGTTTGAGTACGCCACCGCTGCCGATATGCATCGGGGGAGCTGTAGTCTTTCTGCACGCGCGACAACCCTGCTGGAGCTCTGCGCGGGCAGAGCACGAGGCAGCATGAGATATCTCCTGAAATGGCGGCTGCCTCCTACGAACTACAGTCATGGCGGCGTCACGCATGCGTGAACGCTAGGTGAGATCGGTCTATTAACCCTAGTTTCGCGAATTTCGGAAAGCCAATCACATCGACGCTGTTAGTAGCCTACGTGGCTGGTGTTCACTAAAAATAGCAGCAAAATACTTTTATCCCGTCCATGGGGGTACAACTGCCCCGAGCCGAAACCCCCCCTAAAGCGGACAACTCTACTCGACTGGTTTTGACCTATGTACCTTTTCCACAAGGGCGCAACCATCTTGAATATCGTCACTTCCGGTATGAAGTAGAAAATCGTTTTGATCTCTCCACGCCGATGGAAGGTGTTTACGAAACTTTCGCAATTGTCAAACGTTCTTCTTTCGCCTCATTTATACATTATCGGATATTCAAGGTTGAAATATTTTATCATTTTTTCGTCGCGCATGCCAGATACGATGAAAATGACAGGAAACAGGAAACATATATAGCTCGTCGGGCGAAACTTTGATAATATCCTGAAAGCGGAGAGAAATGAAAGCAACGGCAGGGACGCTTTTCAGTAAATTGTTTTTTTTTTTGGCGGATATAAGAACGACATAAGACTGTCAACTTCGACGGTGCTGAGTTTGGATTGTGATTTCCCCAAGCCTCCGCCGTGCTTTATATAAGTCATCGAAAATGTTGGTCGCAGCTGATAGTCTTTGTAGTGACGTCACACGTATGAACCACGGTCGTCTCCGTGTGCTCTGTCATGCTGCTCTTGTTCTGCGCGTAGAGTGTAGGGTGCCTACATGTCTGTCTGTCTCAGGGTGAAGACATCCATTGTTGCCCTGAATGTGCCAGCGCGTGACGCTCTCACGCTCCCGGTGCGTGACTAGGGCGGTAAAATGGCGTCTATGCATTAGCCAAAGCTAAGCGCTCGAGCTGAGTGACACCGGATTGCACGCACTTCAAAATGCATAAACAAACGATTGGGCGGAAAAATGGCTGAGATGTCACCACTCAAGCAAAAGCGCGCGTGTGTATGAAGGCACTCTAGTAGAGTGTGGTAAGGATTTCTCACACCTTCAATGAAAAACGTCACAAAAATAAACGGACCTTCAGGCTCGTGAAAAAAGAAACCTTGCCGGCAATATTTCTGCAGCTCCCCCCACTGTGCCATAACACAAATAATATTTGCGCTTGACGAGCTTAGCGACCCTGCTTGCATATTTTTTCTCTTTGCTTCTGTCTTTTTAAAAGAAGAATCTCGTGAATGCGGGCTCAATATTTTCCAACCATTCCGAGCTATGTGCATTTTGCTTGATATCACAGGTTGTTTGTGGTGTTGTGGCATTAGTTTGGCTGTACAGGCATTCAAAAGCAAATAATGTGTTCCAGATATTTCTGGGACGCTGTATACTTAACACCTTGTTTCATATAGGCAGCGCGCTGTTGATGCTGCCAAAATGCTGCGTAAGAAGAAGACCACAACGATAGCAGCTAGGATTCCGCTTTCTCTAGTGGTTAGGTGTAGTACTGCCAAGTCTTAACGTATGCCAGTGTTTTACATTATTTGCTGGTTTATTTTCCTTTCTCAATAAAAAAAAACAACTAAAAACAAAATACAAATTTCACTTTTTCTTATATCTGTAAACGATGAGTAGCAAATTTCACACTTCCTAGTTGAATGAAATATATAAAAAGAGCTAGGAAACCTATGTGTTTTATGCTAATGATCGAATCTCGAACACTATATAAATTTGATTTGAATTGCTGCCAACTCGGCATTACTCGCAGAGGTCGTGCTTGCTTGCAAACAAGCACTACCTACTAAACTACCAAGTAGATGTAAATAGGTATATATCCAAGTAGAGCCCGCAAACATAATTGGTTATGGCTTTGGTCGAAAAAAAAGGAAAAAAACCATGTTGTTTTTGTTACGAATGGAATAAAAAAAAATAAAGAAAAAAACGTACGATTCCAGTTGAAAATACCAGTTTGCAATTTCAAATTGGAGTTCCAAAACACAAATGTTTAGGGTTCCAGCTAGGGACAAAAAACCATTGGCAACCACCAATTGGGATTTCCAAAAATAATTGATTGTTGTCCCACTAAGATAAGTACCGATATTTATTATTTAAAAACACTTTCAGTCCCTTTTCAGAAGGAACCAGATACGAGTCAGCAAACAAACAATAACAAAGTCACAAGTAGCAGACACACCGTGGACACCGAACACCACATGTGTAAAATGGCAAGACAAAGACTAAAATATACACGAGGTCTATTATACAGGTCTAGGCATCTTATGAAATCAGACACTTTTTGTTTACCAATGGGAGAATACCACATGATTTCAATTAATATTCTTCCAATTGGGAGCTAAAATGTACAACTGGTTTTCGCAAATTGATAGCAATTGAATAGCCAATCGAACTTAATGGGCATTTTTAGCTGGGTTCAAAAAACGAACTGTGTTTTGTGACCCGCCTAAATAAACTACCCATCGCAGGAAGCTGAAACTCTGGGAGAATGTGACGTTAGTGGTCGAGATAGAACGCGGAAGTTCGAGAACATGGCGTTTCTTGGATTAAAAGATTGAAGACCAAATGTTCCAATGAGCCAACGTCCACCCAAGCCTAAAACTGTCAATACAAGACGTGGCATTGCGAAAGCATGTGGCATATATATCGGCTAATGATAACTTGACAGCAAAAAAGGAATATTGTTATATTACTTTATGGTTGCTTCAATATGATACAGCCTAAATGCGCGTAAAAGTGATATGTGGATGCTTGGGCTCGTTGGTAATTCATGCTTGGATGGAACAGAGCGGATGAACAGACACACTTACAGGCACACAAGAAGGAAACAGACTCGCAGCGCCGACTTACAACTCAGTTCTATATTTCTTCTTCCTCAAGTCTTCACGTCTTAGCCTTCGCCGTTAATGAGAAAAATTTAAATTTTTACACACCAGAGAGCAAGTAGCCAATAAACATTAATAAATAACCAATAATTAAACAAATAAAAGAACTAAAGAAATAATATTAAAGAAATTAAAATTTAAAAGTTTAATAAATATTAAGCGAAAAATTTCTCATCACTATTGGTGCTTGAATGATATCTCTAGATAATCCAATTCTTTCTTTGATAAAGCTAAGGATGATACACTAACAAATTGTTTGTCCAACCTGGCTATTTTTTCAGCTTCGAAGATCTCTCGTGTCATTGTCAGAAGTGGTAATCAGCTGACGCGAGAGATCATCGAAGCTGAAAAAATAGCCAGGTTGGACAAACAATGTATTAGTGTATCATCCTTAGCTTTATCAAAGAAAGAATTAAATTATCTAGAGATATCCTCAAAGCACCAATACTAATAAGAAATTTTTCGCTTAATTTTTATTAAATACTAAAAAGAAATTTCATTTTAATTTTTTAGTATGATTTCTTTAGTTCCTTTATTTATTTATATATTAGTTATTTATTAATGTTTATTGGCTATTTGGTCTCTGCTGTGTAAAAATTTAAACTGTTCTCATTAACGGCGAAGGCTAAGAAGTCAAGACTTGAGGAAGAAGAAATCTAGGATTGAGTTGTAAGTCAGCGCTGCGAGTCTGTTTACTTCTTGTATGCATGTGAGTGTGACTGCTCATCCGCGCTGTTCCATCCACGCGCCTAAATTATTTTTCTATGCCCATCGACTCAAAAATAATTGTTGTGTCACATTTTATCATTGGATTATGGTAACGGCATGTTGTCAAACGTTCGGGTTCTATCCCGACCATAAGCTTCACTATCTCACGGAGCTTCAGCTTCCTGCGGTGCGTGGTTCACATACCCGCGCCGAAAAACACGTCTTTTCGTTCTTAAATACGATCGTAATTAAAAGCATTTGAGTACCAGCCCCGAGAGACCGCTAAAACACAACTCTCCTGTCTTGGAAAAACGAATGGGTGAGTGAATGTAAGGTTTGAAAAATCAAAAGTTAAAAAAGCTCACCTCGGCAAAGGGAGAAGTCAGCGATAGTCGTGGGGGTTAATATGTTCGAAACGCGAGCTTCCGCGCGCCTGGCTAGCTTTCTTGTTTTTGTTTAGTGTTTAATTAAACCGGCTTTTTGCGAAAGAAGAAGAATGCCAGTATAGCGAGCATTAAGATACCGCACCGTTAATACTACATCTGCAGTGCGACGGAGAAGTAAATGAAGTAATGCACCCCTCCGAAATACCAAATTATACTTTATTTATTTTGTGGATTTGCAAAGCGCGTGATTGAACGTCGTCTAGAGCTGCGCACGCGCGCTTTTCGCATAAAAAATGAAAGAGATATTTGTCCACGAGAGGATCCTAGGTTCAATTTCGATCCCAACCCGTTTCGATCTGGATGAGCATGGTACCGGCTCGCTGTCGTGAGTCACTACTGCGTGGTGCAGGTTCAAAACCCAGGCTAGCGCTTGTATCGCACTGGCTAAAATGCTCATCTACAGTTGAGACACCGCCGGTTAAACACACACACACACACACACACGCACACACACGCACACACACACACACACAGACACACACACACACACACACACACGCATACACACGCACACACACGCACACGCACGCACAGGCACGCACACACACACTGGCATACACACACATACACACGCACACACACGCACAGGCACACACACACACACGCGCGCGTACACAAAAACACACACACACGCATACACACGCACACACACACACACACACGCATACACACACACACGCATACACAGGCACACACACGCACACACACACACACGCGCATACACACACACACTCATACACATGCACACACACACACGCATGCACACGCACACGCACACGCACACACACACTCGCGCACACACACACACGCACACGCACGCACACACACACGCGCGCATACACAGACACACACACACACACACTCATACACATGCACACACACGCACACACACACGCGCGCATACACAGACACACACACACACACAGATACGCACACACACACACACACGCACGCACGCACACACACGAATTATTTCAGAGCGCAGCCCTCAGGCGCCCGTTTTCGGGTTTCGCGGCTTCGCCTAATTGACGTCACGTAACATCACCACCAATTCAATACACGAACTCATCTCTGTTACGTCACTGCGCGGTGGTGGCGCGTCGGTCGCACTTCCGGTCTGGGGCTGTGGGCAGAAGTCTCCATGCCAGACGTGTATTCCTGCGTTGTTTTGAAAGGAACCAGAAAAAAACCTGCCTTCTCGTCAAAACGCCGCGACTGGGGCCGTACCAAAAGTGTGGAGAAAGGTTTGAAGGTCAGTTTGAACGAGCTCGGTTCGTCCGAGAATCTGGATATGTGGCGTGAAAAGGGAAAAGCAGTCGCCGTCGGACTACGATTTCTTAAGCGGTAAGCACTTTGGATTGAATTCACGGATACTTGCGGTCGTCAGATTTATTTGTTTTGTTCCAACATGAACGCCAGAAAACCGTGAAGTCGTGCGGACCACCTGCGGACTACGGTCAGGGCGTCTTCAAGTTCAAACGACCGCCTGATCGTTCGAACTGTCGTCTGCTCTTTCAAACGTTTCTGCTTGTCGTCTGCTCTCCTAGACGAACCCGGCCCTTAGACCAAATGTTGGCGCGGTACTTGCGATAAGAAGTAAGTGCAGGCCTCAAAAGACTAAAGTTTGAAGGTTGGTAAGCAGGCTCGATGTAAACCGTAGATACAAGGAGATGTTGATCATTGTTACCAGTGATCATCACCGAGTTGTTATGCCTAATTCACATGGTCCGATTCTGCTTGTGATTTTCAGTATCAACGTCGACCATCTAAGCTACGGCTCACGGTTTTGCAGCCTGAGCGGCGTGGCGACTGAAAATTGCGAACGAAATCTCATCAAGCGAATCAGGCTGTAGCGTACACACTGCCACGTCCACGCCAAATGAATCGCCACATGTCACATTATTCACGCGAAGTTTTGCGGTGTAACGAGCCTCGGTAATTTCGCTGAGGCCGCTCATGTAGTCAGACATCGCCAGGAAGACGCATTATCAACAATTTAAACGCTAAAAAGGGCAGGGGGACTAACACGGACGCCGACAACGTCGCATTCCAATGATTTGTTTATGGGCGACGGCGAGCTTCTTGCCCACACCCCCATCGCGCATGCGCTGCGCCGGTGGCGTCCTCTAGGGGCGCTCCGGTTTGTTTGTAAACATGAGTTGGTGTATAGACCCTTTTACAAATTCAGCGCCATCTACCGGAACGGTTGCAAAGCTTCGCAGGTGGGCGTGGTGCGGCGTGCGTCCGCCATAAGCATGTATGGTCGCATCGGCGCTTGCTCAACGTGGGCTACACCACCAACACCACAGCCACCCCTGCGGCCACAGAAGGTGCTGCGCGGCTGATACTTCGACACACGCTGCTTCTGCGATGCCTTTTCATTGCTGTGTGCCGCTGTGTAAGCAAAAAGGACTCAACGATGCCTCTGGCTCGCGGTTGGGCGGTGCGCTCGCGGTTGGGCGGAGCACGCACGCGACCGCTGCGGCAATCGAAACGGAAGAGATCCCGCCAGATTAGTAGCATGGAATGATATAAGCCGTCTCGCGCTGCTTCTCAAGCGCTAGCGTGATGGAAGGGAGCATGCACCTGCACCCTTTTCTTTTTGTAAACAAAAGCGATGTTGCTGGGCTTGAGGTATCAAGATAATATTAACGTTCGAGCCTTTCGTGTGACCTCTTGCGAATTTGTATACTTTTTTCTTTAGAGGTATCTTTGTTCGCCATCCCCATCCGACCCCGCTCTCCGAAAAAAAAAAATGTGTTGTTGCGATAAAACGTGACGAAGGCAAGCACTTCTCCATTACGAAGTACGTACACTAAGATTTACTCAGGACACTTTCGAGAGGGTGACTACATTCCGAACGTCGCTAGTAAACGTCGCTACCTTAGACAGGAAGCAGTGCCAAGCATCTTCGCTTTCAACGTCGCGAAAAGGCCGCCCAGAAAGAAACCACGAGTACGACAGGCGCCGCCGTCAACGCCGAAGTTTTCCGCCGCTGATGCCGGAGTGACGAATGACGCTATCGCCGATCCGAGCAGTCAAGACGCGGTGAGCGAACCCGCTAGTGGCGAGGCAAGCTACGCATTCGCCGATCTGACCGGTGGACACGCGGCACCTGGGGCGTCGAGCCAGAAGAGTGCAAGCGGCGAAATCGTCACTGTCAACGCTATGGAAGACTTCACCGCTGACTTCATGTGCAACGCAGTCGCAACTGAAGACAGCGTAGTAAACGATTGTAACTTTGACGACTGCGTTAATGCTGCCACAGGCGCAGTCCTCGACCGGGCTGAAAGTCTGAAATGGGCGACAAACGTGTGGTCCACGAGACTGTTAGAGTGCCAGCAGCAGCAGTGCTCGTACCATGGCTCGTACTCGCGATGCCGTACATGCTCATGGCGGCGTTGGCGGCGTCTCCCTCGTACAATGTGGCCAGCCGCACTTTTGAGCACTGTCGAGATGACAATGATGATAGCTATTGAAGTGGCCAGACTGAATTTCGGAAAGGGTCTATTCCCCGATAAATCTAGTTCTTTGGAAAATGACGTCACATGACTTTGTGTCACAATCACCTATGAGCAAAATCAGTTTCTCCGCCAGATTTACCGGGAATATTGATGTCACGAGGCCTGAACAGCACTTCAATTTCCCGCTCAATTTAAGGGAAATATGACGTCTAGTGACTCCATCACCAATACAGTTTGCCCACTCAATTCAGCGGGAAAAATGATGTCACATGACTTTGTGTCACCTCACCTATGGACAAATTCAGTTTCTCCGCTAGATTTAGAGGAAAAAGTGACGTCACGGGACCTCAACAACAATTTAATTTCCCACTAAATTTAGCGGGAAAATTGACGTCGCGTGATTTCAACACCAATTCAATTACCCGCTAAATTTAGCTTGGAAAATGACGTCACATGACTTGGTGTCCCGTCACCTATGACCAAATTCAGTTTCTCTGAAATAATTAGCGGGGAAATTGACGTCACGTGACCTCAACAGCAATGCGATTCCCCGCTAAATTTAGCTTGGAAAATGACGTCAATTGACCTCAACACCAATTAGGTTTCCCCTTTAAAATTAGAAAGAAAATGGACGTGATAGGAATCGGTGTCACGTCACCGTTGAACAAATTCAGTTTATCCGCTGGATTTAGCTGGAAAATGACGTCACGTGACCTCAACAGCAATTCAATTCCACTCTAAATTTAACTAGGAAAGTAACATCACGTGACCTCCAATTCAGTTTCTCTGCTACATTTTGCAGGAAAATTGACCTCAGATGTCCTCAACAGCATTGCTATTCCCCGCTAAATTTAGCAGAGAAAACAACGTCACATGACTTGGTTTCACGTCATTCTGAACAAATTCAGTTTCTCCGCTAGGTGTAGCAGGGAAATTGCCGTCAGGTGACCTCAACAGCAATTCAATCCCTCGCTAAATTAATCGGAGCAATGGACGTCAAGTGTTCTCAACACAAATACGGTTTCTTCCCTAGGTTTAGCAGGAAGATTACTGTCCCGTTCGGAGCACGAGGGGAAGGTACAGAGGAGGAGGAGGAAAGGCGGAGGGTAGGAGGAGGAGGAGGATGGGAGGGGAGGAGGAGGAGCAGTGCAGGAGGGGACGAAGACAGGAGAGGAAGAAGGGAGGAAAAGAGCAGGAGGAGAGTTTACGGAAAAGGAGGAGGGACATACTTTCCCCTACGAATCCTCCGCTCCTTCTTCTCAGGAGCTGCGCTCTAATTTCGCGTTAAAGAGATTTGTAAACGTCTAATATTTCTTTTTTGTCCGGGGTCAATGTAATAACTATAGTGACTCCTTCCATAGCTATGCTCCGGCCCATAATTTGTCTTTAAGTATCAGTTGCATATTTTCAAATTACCGTAGCAGTCAACGCCGGAAAGAACGCCAGCCTGACACCGATGCAATCAATCCAGAGGCGAAAAGATTACATATCGGGTTTTTGGAAAACTAGAGCCGGGTTTTTCGTACTGCTAAATAAGGTGCGGATTGCTGAAGGCTGTCTACGGCCTCAGTCATGGTGTAAAGTATATATGAAAGGTGTAGACAGGGCGCGCCGCGGCTGTTAGATAATGCCCTCTCCTCGCTTGGTTTCAAGCAGCCCCAGCAGATGACTCTTCAATCAGAGGCTAGTTGAATAGTCTGTAAGAGGACTGGTTTCCCATGATCATGATTCTTTGTGGGAGGTACGCTTGTTTTTAAAGTCGTTATTTGGATGTGCCGCATCCTGTACAACTTGGCGAATGCACTACGCGCTTTTCTTACGGTGAATTCAATTGTTGGATCGCAAACCCTTCGTAAAATCCGCGAGAGAGGCAGAAATCCACTCCATGGGACGTACTTCAAATCGACGAGGTGCAAATTGACTCGATTGGGCGACCTGCTGGAGAGGATCTGTCGTTAAGTATCGTAACTGCTCAAACTTGACAAGGCGACCGCGCCTCAACCGACTGAGCCAAGTTTTGAAATGCCGTGCTGCTTTGTTCTTCGGTGTTTGGCCACAGAATGTTAATGGGCCTGTTGCGAGGAATAGAGTAGAATATATCCTGGATTTCGATGCCCGAAAAGACAGAGGCGAGCCCCCCCCCCCCCCCCCCCTTCAATGTTGAAGAGGCGATGATCTCCTCTGAGTTCTGGATTCGACAAGGATATCTGAACTCTACCATAAACAACATCTTCACCAAGGAGGTCGAAGCATGCACTTGTCACGTGCCTCGTTTAGAAAGAATGACTCAAAACGGCTTTTTTGTGTGTTTTCGCTGAGAAGACTTTCAAAAGATGTGGTAGATAACAGAAAGTATAAAACTGAGAGGACGAAACACAGACCAGTACATTCTTTCAACTCTCAACAAAGTTTGTTCCATGGGGTGCGAACGTATGTTCCCCTGCGCAGACTTAGAAAAAGGGGGAAAGGGCAGAGGCAGCGGGGGAAGGAAGGAAGTGGAAGAAAGGGCGGGTTGGAGAGGTGGTTGGGTGCGTGGACCCGTTGGGGTCGGCCCGCTCACCGAGGTCGTCTACTCATCCCAGACAGCCCTTGGCTCAGATAATCTATCTCTCTATCGGAGAGGGCTAGCGAGGGGGAAGAGACATTGCCTCCGGAGTTTTTCATCACAAAAGATTCGATAACTTCCCTGCCGAATCTCTGAGGATGGCGCCCGAGCGCGACCTCTCGGAAGTGCTCCCTCAGGCGGTCATTTAGGCACCGGCCCGTTCGCCCGATATATTCTCCCCCGCAAGAGAAAGGATTAGAATAGATTCCCTCTCTCCGGCAAGAGACGAACGGCTTTTCATGTTTCTTGGGATAGGGATTTGGAGGGGAAGGATTGTTGACCTGACGGCACATCTGCTTCAGTTTGAATTTGCACTTGAAGACGACTCCTACGTCGAAACATCATTAGAGCGCCTTGAGGCGATGTGAAGTGTTGTGCGTGTACGGAATGGCGGCGAATTTTTTTCGGCGGGGTCGTGGTGTAGAGGGAGGTGTGTTGGAGGAGGTAATAAGCCTCTTTAGAGTATTTGCCAGAAGGTCTTCTGGATATCCGGCTTTCCGAAATCTATCTATCTGGAGGATACCGCTGTTTGTGCCTAGATAAGGGCAGGACCTAGATTCCGCAGTCTTCAGGAGGGACTTAACCAGGCCTAGTTTGACTGTTTTTGAGTGGGCGCTGATGAAGGGGAGAACTGGTTTTTCTGATCTTTGTTTGAATTCCCAGCACAAGCCCCCGGGTCGGAGACTATGTTGTAGTCCTAAAAATTGAAGGGTACCCCCTGCCGGCTCCTCACTTTTGAACGTGAGGCCGGCGGGGCTTGATGTGAAGGCTTTGAGAGTGGTATCAGGTTTGGTCTGTTCCTGGTGAAGCATAAGATAATCATCTACGTATCTGAATACCTGGCACTCGGGTGCCGTCGACTCCAGTTTTGCCTTTATCTTCCTAATGTATGTGGATCGGGCTATAAAGGCAAAACTGGAGTCGACGGCACCCGGGTGCCAGGTATACAGGTGCGTAGATGATTATCTTGTGCTGCACCAGGAACAGACCAAACCTGATACCATTCTCAAAGCCTTCACATCAAGCCCCGCCGGCCTCACGTTCAAAAGAGACGAGCCGGCAGAGGGTACCCTTCAATTTTTAGATCTACAACACAGTCTCCGACCCGGGGGGTTGTGCTGGGAATTCAAACAAAGATCAGAAAAACCAGTTCTCCCCTTCACTAGCGCCCACTCAAAAACAGTCAAGCTACGCCTGGTTAAGTCCCTCCTGAAGACTGCGCGATCTAGGTCCTGCACTCATCTAGGCACAAACAGCGTTATCCTCCAGATAGATAGATTGCGGAAAGCCGGATATCCAGAAAACATCCTGACAAATACTCTAAAGAGGCTTATTACCTCCTCCAACACACCTCCCTCTACACCACGACCCCGCTGAAAACAATTCGCCGTCAATCCGTACACGCACAACACTTCACATCGCCTCAAGGCGCTCGCCTGACGTTTCGACGTAGGAGTCGTCTTGAAGTGCAAATTCAAACTGAAGCAGATGTGCCGTCAGGTCAACAATCATTTCCCTCCAAATCTCTGTCCCAAGAAACATGAAAAGCAGTTCGTCTCTTGCCGGAGAGAAGGAATCTATTCTATTCCTTTCTTTTGCGGGGGAGAACATATCGGGCAAACGGGCCGGTGCCTAAATGACCGCCTGAGGGAGCACTTAGGAGAGGTCGCCGATCCCAGCGAGGATGCGGCGCACGCGATTGCAGAACATCGCCGCGCATGCGGAGGGTGTGAGCCAAGGTTAAAAGAAAAAAAAAAAAAACGCGCGTGCTCGGGCGCCATCCTCAGAGATTCGGCAGGGAAGTTATCGAACCTTTTCCGATAAAAAAACTCCGGAGTCAATGTCTCTTCCCCCTCGCTAGCCCTCTCTGATAGAGAGATAGATTATCTGAGCCAAAAGCTGCCCGGGGCGATTAGACGACCTCGGTGAGCGGGTCGACCCCAACGGGTCCACGCACCCAGCCGCCTCTCCCACCCGCCCTTCCTTCCCCTTACTTCCTTCCCCCCGCTGCCTCTGCCCTTTTCCCCTTTTTCTAAGTCTGCGCAGGGGAACATACGTTCGCACCCAATGGAATAAACTTTGTTGAGAGTTGAAAGAATGTGCTCGTCTGTGTTTCGTCCTCTCTCTGTTTTATACTTTCTTTTATCTAGTACATTTTACCAACACGCTCGTTAGGAATATAATTCCAAAAGATCTTTATTTTAATTTTGTAGCAGAAGCTGATTAAGTTCTTCTGCTATAGGAGCCTTATTGCAGTCTTTTTTCGTTTTTCTTGGCCACGTTTTCCTTTGAATGGCATGCAGTTATTTGCTATTTTAGCAGACTCTTTGCCACTGAAGGCAAACATCTAAGAACAAGGCAGCACGGCATTTCGAAAACCGCGAGGAATAAGTGCGGACACTTCATACATCTGCTAGATGTGTACTTAAAGGCAGCAGTAGCAGACGCCAAAGGTCTGCAATATGTTGAAAGGAGTGGTGTGTGTTTTGACACTACTGTGGTTCCACAATTATGTCATGTATTTTTGGCAGCATGTAGACGAAACATACAGATGCATCTGAATGGCAAGAATGTCAGGGCGATCTTTCGGTACATTGATAATTTCTTAGTACTGTGCACCCCAGAAATTAGGCAATACATAAGTGGCTGTGTGTATACAGTGCTGAAAGGCTTTTAGAAGAGTTGTCCAGACCTGATCTTCACGTGTCAGCTACTAAAATAACCCCACAACGATCCTGGACCTTGCCTTGAAATTCGAAATGATAGCATATGCTGCCAATATAAAATATTTCTTCTCAATGACTCGGGGAACAAGCAGACAATTAAAAGAAGTGTTGCCACCAGAGCACTTATGTTTGATGTAAAAAAATGGTGTAACGAACAGATTAAGCCCAGTTTTTCATTTCAGATATTTCGATTTTCGGAGTCCGCATATCCTGATAATTTCCTGGCAGGTGCATGCAAAAACGACTACAAGAAACTCAAACGCACATTGCCGAGCAACCAAGGGTTTCCCCAGAAATTGAAATTATAGTGTTATCGGTCTTCTGTGATAGCGCGATACTGTCACGGGGTACTGTCACACATCGATATGACTTGCGGAAAATGTACCGTGCTCGTCTATTATCATGTGACCGAACCTCTGTATATATAGGATTCTGTGAACAAACTGGGGGATTTCTGGGCCTGCCCGTCCTAGTCTGCGGCTGGAAGTCTTGCATTCATCCCGGTAGAAAACGCGACGTGGTGTTTGAATTGGGATGAGATACCTGCTATTTCTTGTGGTCCGTCGCCCACTTTCTGCCGTGACCCCCGTTTAAGGGTAACCAGGCATGCCCGGCGACGAAGACAAGGTTTTCTTCCAGCCAGGACCTTTTCCGGTACAACCGCCGCCGAGCTCCAACTTCGAAAAACGTCGGAATCACCTGCGGTTGACGACTTCGACGATTACCGGTTCACCTCTGTACTGAACGAGCGGGCAGACGAAGCTCAGGTACGGACCCTACTGTACACTATGAGACGGCAGGCGCGCAAGAAATTCCAGAGTTTCAACCTGTCGGAAGATGGCTCGAAGAAATACGTCGTTCTCAAGCAAAATTTGACTACTACTTTGTCTCCGCGCACAACCTGGTTTATAGACGCTTTGCAGCAGCTGTGCATGGACGCCGCCATAACTGACCTTCACTTTTTGTTTCCTCTTATTTCGTTTATTTCACTTCATCTTTACCATAGCAGACCATGGTATTGCCACATTAGATTCAACTGTGTCCTTTTCTAAAGCATCGGCCTTTGTAGAGGATCGTCAACTACCGTTTCAGTTGCTCGGCATCTTGGTAAGACTTAGGTAAGACAAGAGATGGTCAGCAATGGCGGCTGTAATTTGACGCGTGTGTAAAGCGTCTTTAAAAGCGCGTGCTTTTGTCGCCGCTTTCAGGAATGGGGCGAGACGATGGACGAGTTTGCCCCAGCCCTATACATACGCTGGCAGACCGGTGCAGATCTCATGTTTGACCACTTCTTGGTCAAACATGAGATACGTATTATGTAAATGTATTATTGGTTTTTACTTTTGCCTGCATATGTAGTTCTTATTGTTTAAAAGGTGAATTATGGACAAGGAGTTTTTTTCGTGACCATTTTTATTTGTCACTGTTTTAGATTTTCTTTTCGACTGACGACCGCAGAATATATGGTATTTTTTAATCGTGTAATGCTTTCCATACACAAGCATTATACTCCTTTTTACACTATGTTCTTTAGATTATGTACTTCATGCTTATACTCATTTTTACAGAGAAAACTTTACAGGCCATTTTTTCTGTCTTATTTCCAGTCGTGTTTCTTCTCTCTCACTCTCTGAAAATGTCTAAGGGCGGGCGGTGTGATTTATCGTGCTTCCTGGTGTTGTTTGTGCGCATATGTAATTTTCTTTTTTTACCTTGTAGGATGTTTGAGTGTTATTACGATATTGTGTTACTGTAGGTCTGTGCATGCGCGGATTCTTTTTTTTTTTCTTTTTTTCGCTCGATTTCACCGTCCTTACCGGCCGCTGGCACCTCGTCAGGCACCTTGTTTGCCTTTTGTGCCAGCGGACCGTTCAAGACAAATTTGTATTTCACATAAAAAAATAAAATGTGAATTCATTGATTGATTGACTACGGCAGAGTAAAAGAGCGGTTGGTTCGTGACGGCTTCGTTGTGGGCCTAAGCGACGCCAACGTCCCCGAGGCTTTTCAGATGGATGCGACGCTGACACTGGCGAGCGCCGTTGCGAAGGCACGTCTGAAAGAAAGTGTGCAGCGACAACAAAAAGAGCGTTGCAGCGGTTCTACAGATCTTTCAGAGGCTGTGCCGTCGAGCGCCGAGGTCGACGTGGTTCGCCGTGAGAGTAAGCTCAATGGGCATCGCCCAAGAACAAAGAACAGTCAATGCGTCGGACACAACACCAACAGCGCTCCGAAGTGTTCAACGCGGGGAAAGATCCGCATTCCCATTCTTCGTGCCCAGCCCGAGGAGCAGTATGCCACAAGTACGGGATCCGAGGACATTTCGCCGCCGTCTGCCCGACTGAACAAGTAAGAGCCAGCAGTGTCGAGACTGGAACGCGAACCGCTAACCGCAGGAACTTTGTCTGTTCCTTGGGAGATACAAGCGACAAAGCTAGAACGGTAGAAGTGTCTACAAAAATAGGGTCATTTCTGCGAAGGTCGACACTGGAGCTGAAGTTTCAGTAGTTCCAGCGTCCTTCCCAGGATTACCAGGGCTGCTTGAGTGTTCTAGTGTGCCTCTAAGGAATCCAGGCAATGAGGAGTTGAAGGTCAAATGACAGTTTGTTGCCAGCATTTTGTGGAAGCGTAATTCCACTTGACATCCCGGCCTTAAAGCCATCGGCAGACGTACGCATTTGTGTTGACTTGACTCAACTCAACAAGAATGTAAGACGGGAGCGTTTTGTACTTTCCACAGTTGAAGATACTGTAGCGTTGCTCAGTGGAGGAGCGGTGTTTTCAAAACTCGACGCCAACTCGGGTTTCCATCAAGTGAAGTTGGCGAAAGAATGCCAGCGGTTGACTACATTCATGACGCCATACGGGCGTTACTGCTTCGAAAGGTAGCCGTTTGGGATAACCTTAGCTCCTGAGTATTTCAGAAGCTCATGAGCGAAATTTGTGATGGAATCCCGGGGGTGGTAATTCTGATAGACGATGTGCTAGTCTTTGGCCCCAACCATAAAGAGCACGATGAGCGTCGGCATAGCACTCCGGAGCGACTGTCCAAAGCCGGTGTAACCTTGAACAAGGAAAAATGCCAATTCAGTGTGAAGGAACTTTCTTTCCTCGGTTGCGTGGTGAGCAAAGACGGCATACTCCCCGATCCCACGAAGGTTCAAGCGATAACTCAGACGAAGGCACCAACGAACGTGGCTGAGATGCGCAGGCTGTTGATCTCGCAACCACTGTTTGCCGTTCATCGCCAGTCTGGATGATATAACACCACTGTTACGCCAGGTGCTGCAAAAGAATGCAGAATGGCTTTGGACTGACGCTCAAGAGGCGGCGTTTGAGTATCTAAAAAAAGCTATCTGTTCGGATAGTTGCATGGCAACATATGATGCAAAGTACCCGACGATTCTTTCGGCGGGTGCTTCGTCATATGGGCTAGGGGCTGTTTTGTTAGAGCTGCACCCCAACAATGAGCGAAGGCCTGCAATTTTTGTTTCAAAGTCTCAACCGCCTACGGAAATCCGCTATGCGCAAATTGAGAAAAAGACCTTTGCTCTGACTTGGGCCGCAGAGCGCCTCGAAAGTTACCTAAAGAGTTAGCATTTTGCTGCAGAAACTGACCATAAGCCGTTGGTGACTTTGCTAGGAAACTCCCCACTCGATTTGCTTCCACCGCGCATTCAGAGGTTTAGGATGCGGTTGATGCGTTTTAGTTTCGATGTCGAATATGTGCCAGGTAAAAATTTTGTAATTTCGGATGCACTATCATGAACGCCTCTGCGGGGACAGCGAATGGTGAGCTGCCTCCCGGTAGAAGAAGTAAGCAGTTTTGTTGCAGGTTCGTTGTCAGAGTTGAGCGAGTCTCACAGCTTTAGATCAGTTGTCGAAGATCAAGCATGTGACGAGACTTGCCAACAGTTAGTTCGCTTTACTATATTTTTGAGGCATGGCATAGCGGAAGTTCAGGTGACGGATAACGGCAAACAATTTGTTAGTTAGAAATTCAGGCCGCTCGCTAGAGAATGCCTTTCAGAGGCGTCACATCGAGCCCGAAGTTTCCGCAGGCAAACGGCGAAGTTGAAAGGATGGTGAAAACTGTTAAAAGACTGTTGTTCAAGTCTACTGTTCCCTATTTGGCTCTGTTAGCCTCTAGGGACACCCCGGGAGAACTAGGCAGCACGCCAGCAGAGCTGCTCACGAGTCGGCGGCTCCGTATCACGCTTCCACTCCACCCAAAAAAACTGGCGCCAAATACGTCAAACCTGAAGGAGGTCCGTCAAAAAGACACGCTCCTTAGGGACACGCAACGCCGCTTCTATAACAGCCGCCATGCGGCGTGTCAGCTGCCTCATTTAAAGCCCTCTGACGTAGTCTGGGTTAATGACCGCAGACAGAAGGGTGTTGTCCTTCAAACGGCCAGCCGGCCGCGCTTGCATGTGGTGAAGTTGAGGCACGGTTGCCAAATCGAACGGAACCGAAGAGCCGAAGACAGGGGAAGTGTTTAAAATAATGACTGCTACAAGTTCCCAAAAGTCGAAACTTACAACTGCCCAAGGGCAACGTGCCCCAGTCGTCCTGGTTCGCCAATTCTAGTGTTCCGTTGCCTGGGGTCCCTCCGGTTTATGCGACGCGATCTGACCGGGTAGTACGCCAGCCTGAGCGGTACGAAATTTCTAAATGCACCGTACTTGATTCTTGTTTGTTTTTAACTCAGCGTGTTCGATAGATTCATGTTGGTTGTGAATGCTGCGTTGTTGTGTTAGTGAGGATCCTCCATTCTTGTCAATGCCACGTGGTGACCTTCTTGATATTTGTTTTATTGCTCGTTGGCGATTCCTTGTTTGATGCAAACTCTGCCTCTCACTCCAAAAACGGGGATGTAGTGTTATCGGTCTTCTGTGTTAGTGCGATACTGTCTCGCGGTACTGTCACATCTTGATAGAACTTGCGGAAAGTGTACTGTGCTCGTCTTTTATTATGTGACCGAACCTCTGTATATACTAGATTATTGGAATAAACTAGGCGGCATTTTAGGCCTGTCCGTCCTGGCCTACGTCTGGGAGTCTTCCGCTCATCCCGATGGAAAACGTGACGCGGGGTGTCTAAATTTTAAGGGGGGGGGAGGGTGGTTAGGGGGGCATTGAGAATAGAATAGTCGTTGCGAATTAATGGCGTGCCTTCAGAAAAACAAGGGCGGGGGTGTCACCCCCCGGAATGGGTGTGTGGGGAAATCACTGAGAGCAACGATGAAACAGAGGCAAAAAACCCTAATGAATAGCGCAATAGTTCTGTATATTTATGGTACCACTCACAGATTACAAAAAATCACTGGAAGACAGAACGTCCAGGGCGTTTGTTCTGCCCCAAACAAGGCCTAATCTTTGTGCCGCTGAATAAACACAAATGCCAGCGGGGGAAGAAGTGCAACATTGTACATAGGACACGATATACCCAGTGCGAATCTGGAATGGTCTACCGTATTCCTCTAACTTCCATCAAGTGTTGCAAGGGCCAAACAGGCCGATGTATTAACACTAGATCTAGAGAGAACGCAGTGGCAATAAAAACGGATCATCAGGACACCTTTCGACACACTGCAGGATGTGTGTGTTGTCAATCCCTTCCTAATGTCAGCATTCTTGCAAGAAAAATAAATCACTGGACACCATATTTGAGGGCGCTGTTCAAAGCGCATGCGCAAAACGAGATTACAATAATAGGATGCTAAGAAGGGTAGTCCTGATGGTGTGCAATGCACGTCGCAAGATATCTGTGGAAGCAGACAGCTATTCCATACAAAAATGGTCTATGGTCGTCTATGGAAAATTATATGGGAGGCTATCACCCGCTATGGCCCTCTACGATCAGCTATAGAAACCCATAAAAAGAGCTAGAGCCAGCTATAGAAAAATCTAAGGCCCTTCGTCTAAAGCATGTGAATTAGTAAATATTCTTTAGCCGCCTTAGAAACACCTTTGGCCGCAAGTCTAAAGACTGGAAATTAAAAAATTGTCTTCATCCGCTTATAGATAATTTTATGTCCTCAAGTCAAAAGATTGTGAACCAATAATTTGTCTTTACCCGTCTATAGAAAACTTTATGGCCCTAAGCCTAAAGACTAGGAACCATTCAATTTTCTTTACACGCCTATAGAAAATCACTACCGGCACTTACTTTTTATAGCAAAAACTTTATAGCAAAAAACCTAATGATCTACATTTCCTTTTTTCAGGGTGCTGAATTAAGGGATAGGAGATACTCCAGGAGACAAATCAAATAATGTATTATGTACGAATAATATTTCTTCCGCCTCTCTGTGTTTTTTTGACAAATGACCGAATTCACCGGCCAAATCGGATTCAAAAAATAAGACTGCCATATATAGAGATAGTGCGAACTTAGCGTACGTAGAGAGGTGTGGGGGTTCCGGTGTCGTGAAATGGAGAAAAAGTTTGTTTCCTTCTAGAATAAACTGTTTAATCAACCTACAACCTCTAACCATGGCCTTGCAAAGCAAATTGTGAAAGGAATGCCTAAGATACCGGAAGATGTAAGAGAAGTTATTAGCGAGGGTATTAGGGAGGCAGAGGTATGCAGAGCTATAAAAGAGCTAGCACCTAGGATGTCCCCCGGTGTAGATGGCCTTGGCGGAATGTTCTACAAGCCGTTTGCCGGAGAACTGGCGCTGATATTGACCAACGTTTATGCCGATGCATATAAAAGAAACCTACTCCCTCCGTCAATGAGGCAGGCCGTTACGGTAATGATACCCAAAAAGAAAACCAACAGACTGTAAAGACTACAAACCTACTCACAACTGACCATAAAATACTCGCGAAAATATTAGCTAGGCGTCTGTAAATTACCTTCCGAACAGTTTTAGGCGAGCACCAAGCATATGGCTTTAAAGATAGATCGAAAATGACAAATTTGCATCTGATGCGGACTTTTGCCGAAATCGCGGAGGCATTGGGACGACATACTGCTGCGTTACAAATTGACTTAAAAAAAGCCTTTGATAAGGTTTCCCATTCCTTTCTCCTTTCAGTCTTAGAACATTGCGGGACAGGGGACTAATTGTTAAACTTCGTGAAAATATGCTACAAGGACATAATCACGCACCTTTTAATTAACGGTAGGAAGTCGTGTTCTATCCCTGTGCGATCCTCAGTAAGGCAGCGGTGTCCGCTATCACCCATTTTGTTCGCTATTTATTTAGAACCCCCGTGCAAAGCCATCCTAAATGACGATAATATTCGTGGAGCACAGCTGAGGAAAGCGTCAACAAAACTTCTTGCATACGCTGATGACGTCACTCTCATTTGTGCGACACGGAAATTATACTCTCTCTGTGGCACGTACAAAGCTTTTGTGACGTTTCCGGGGCAGAAATGAAGCGAAACAAATCATTCGGGTCTTGGCTGGGACCATGCATGGTCATTAAAGCCTGAATCCTTTCTGAACATCGTATGGTCGGAGTCTATAGCAAATTATTTAGGAGTAGGGATGAGTGCAAAGCAGCTCAGCACAGGCGCGGGGGGAATTCACTTGAACACCCTTAGAGAAAAGGTTATTGAATGGCATGCGAGAAACGTTCCTTTTCTAAATAGAAGCCACATCTGCATCGAAATTAAAAACAGCGCGGAAAGACGAGGATCAGGCAAAGAAGTGACACAGACGTAGCGTATCTGCAACGCGATGTTTTTTTTTTTTTTTACTGTTTGGTATTCTGCTCAAGCAGTGCCGTGTAGAACAAGTAATGTGCAAAAAATGCACCGATTTTGTGCAACGAGTGTATGGGACTCCTGTCTCGAAAGAATGAGAAGATAGAATTGTTTTATTTGCAAAAAAAAAAAAAAAAAAGGAATGCTTGGGTTAGTCAATCTAGAGATGAAGCTCAAAGTGCAACGTTTTCCTGTGTTTCGAGATCGTGGAAACAATCCTGTGATGGAGGCGGCATTGCGAGCTTTAGGCGGGCAGTACTTTGACCCCATGCTTGGGGAGGCTGAGGAGATTCCCATAAAAACATCAACGCTGCGGTACTATCGGAAATAAAGGACCCGGTGAAGTTTTTCGAGCAGCTATTTTTGTGAAAAGACTTAAACAAGGTGAGAAGAAAACGTCTCTATTGGGACGTCATTGATCTCACAATGCCGCCACCACTTTTTCGTCAAAACTTTCCGAATTCTAAAATTTCTGACGTGTTCAAGCGTTTAATCCAGCTCGCCCGGGGACGAACGATTTTTGTACGTTTTCACTCCGAGGTACTCCCAGTGAAAACGTGGGAGCGACAGGAGAGTTTTCTTGGTCCATAGGGCGTCAACTGTGCCCACTGCCCTTTCGAGGAAACTCTCCAGCACACATTTCTGCACTGTACCAATGCCGAGTTGTTCTGGGCCGAGCTCCGAGCGGATCCGAAGGTTGAACTGTACCCCACTTGGTTCGACATGAAGTTTCTTGACGCAGGCAAACATAAACGTAGCCAATGCTTTGAGCAACTGATCCTTATAGACTTACATGCCATCTGGAACTCCCGAACAGATCACACCTTAGTTCGTGTGTGGGCCAAGCCTGCCTGGCGTCACTTTATGGAGGGGTTCCGCTACACCTGTTCAATTTTAAGGGAAACCTCCGGTGAGGAGATAGATCATTGGGGTTTGCTAGAGTCTGACCTCAAAGGGAAGTGGTCCTAAGGCCCGTTTCTGAGAAAATACTGTATCGAGGTCATATTGAGTGTATGAAAATGTACCTGCGCTTGTCGAAATCGTTCACTCGTTTTAGTATGTACATAGTCCTAATTTTACAATAAAAACAAAAGCAAATAAAAAGTGGGGGTGCCGGTGTGGCTGCGTTCTTGCTGTTGTGTGGGGGAGTATTCTACTTGTGTTCTGTGTATTCTGTGTGCTCAGTCATTTATGTGTATCTGTATCTACCATGTAGCGTTCTAAAGTCGGAGGAACGACTTAAATGGCTAAAGACACCAAAAGAAAAGCCATAGGCAGCCATAGCACGCTGGCAATAGAGAGCCAGCCATTGGAAACGCTAAAGAGCGTTATAACTGGACAGCAACAGTGCCATAGAGAAAGCTAAAAAGGCCTATGAGGACGGCATAAAAATGCTAAAGACATTCAAGGAAAATTCTTTAGCTAATTGGGCCAAATAGCTAAAGCCGACCATACGAAGAATTTTCTACAGCCGACCATACGACATTTTTGTATGGGGTGGCCGGTAGGGAATACTCCCTATAGAGGAAAATTCAG
Organism: Ixodes scapularis; assembly: GCF_016920785.2. Classification (NCBI taxonomy): domain Eukaryota; kingdom Metazoa; phylum Arthropoda; class Arachnida; order Ixodida; family Ixodidae; genus Ixodes; species Ixodes scapularis. Next base: position 12,316,370 of record NW_024609881.1, on the reverse strand, counting down.
AGCGCTGTGTTAGCTGCCTCTGAATCGCGCTTCATAACAAAAGAAAAACAATATCTACGGTGAGCTGTGGCCAAAGAATTGTACTAACAGAGCTTTGATCACCCTTCCTCGTAATTCTGAACTGCTGTAGCCCAGTGACTAGTTGTAATCATGTATGATTGATATGCAAGTGCTTCACATTAATATTGGTTCTAGTTTCATTTATTATCTCTTTTATCTTTCTTAATTTCTCTCATTTTTTTTAATTCTTAATCATGCTATTTAATCTCATAAACATGTGTAGTATGTTTCATACTTAGTGTGCAATGCTTTCAAAGCTACTGGCCCGAGAGCGTGGCTTCATCTATGGCTCCGTTTGTGCGAGAACGCGTGCAAATGATCAACGAGATCAAGCCCTATGCTCGCGCCAGGAGCAATGACAGCTTTGCACGTTAAGTATGAAACAGAGTATAATCGTCGAGAGGCTGAAGATAAAGACTAGACCGAGGGTCGAAGAAGATGAATATCGTAAAGAATGGTTGATAGTCGGCTCTGTGTTTTTTCTGTCTCCTGACAAGTTTTTTTTTTCAAGCTATTTTCCTGCTTTTTGTAAACGTGTGTCAACCAGCTTAGTTCACACCAATAATCCCACAACACCCCGACAATAAATGTACGTCTCCCTAACCCTCCGAAAAAGAACGTGTACAGTTTCTGTAAACACAGCATACATGCCACCGAGACCCAGGGCTGAATCAAGAAGACGAAGACATTCTCAACATCTGCGCTGCTCCCCATATAATGACCGGGAAGTTCAACGTGCATCACCTAGTCTGGGGAAGATGGCGCATGAGCAAGCGAGAAAGACGCTGGTCTTACTTCGCTGCTTCACACTGTAGCCTTCGAGCTACAAGGACAACAGGAACTAGGGTGCCTCAATGTAAAAGTGTGGGACAAAATGGCGAGATGTCTCCACCCTAAGCAAAGCGCACATGAAGGCACCCTAAAGCCTGGCTCAGACAGTTGCGTTTGACTGCGTTTGACTGCTTTGCGGCAGCGAGAAACCAGGACATTCCTGCTGCTTATATCGCGTGCTAAGATGATTCCTTGAATTGGATTGCACGCTACATACGAAGCAAAGATGTGCCGGTGACTCTTTTTCCGTACTCGACGCAACGCAGTCAAACGCGCTCAAACGCAAGTGTCTGAACCGGCCTTAACAGGAACGATAGCGAGAGCGGTGTGTTTCGGCGCCGCGCGATTTGTGACGCGTGCCACGAGACAATGAGATTCGGGGTGACGTGGTACATCGACGTTCTACGATGGCCGCCTCCTGCCTTGTAACTATACTTCGCTTCAGCTTCGGTCCAGACACAGCCAAACTACAAGCGCGAGCTCCGGGCTTTCAGCATCCCCGCCAAGCACGCGCGCTTGTGCAGTGCAAGCACTGTTCTGGGCCACATGCTCGCTCTTGTAGCATCGGCTGCGTCTGGACCGAAGCTGAAACGAAGTATAAGTACCATTTATAAATATTGTAAATATAAATGTAGTTACAAGAACCAACTCATGTCTTTTTTAAACAACAACTTACCATCCTGCTGCAAACGGCCTCGTGGAACGTAATACATCTTTTCCTGTTAAAGCTGCGTTTATTTACATATGTACAGTTTAAGTCAAAACGAAGCTAGCCATTGCTCATGGCGTTTTTGGAATTAGTCTATCTCTGGCTATCGCGGGTGCGCGCGTGCTTTTCCTGAGCCTCGTCTTCGTCTTGCTTGACCGCGATATATATCATATCCCCCTTCTTGATTAACATCCAGTACATAGTCTTTAAAGTGTGCTGGCTGCTTGATCCGGCGACCCCCTCGGGTAGTCCTTGAACCGGGGTCTGCCTGGACGTCGGCGTTGTCGTCCACGGTGTCTCTGTCCTGGACGTCCGTATTATTGTCCACAGTGTCTTCGTCCGGGACGTCAGCATTAATGTCCACGGTGCCTCTGTCCTGGACGTCAGCATTATCGTCCTGTCGTGTATTGATCTGTGGTGGCATGCCGGCCGCGAGACAGCGCGACGGTCCACGCGAGCGCCGGCTGCTGCGCGAGCCAGGCCTCCTTCCGCGTGCCCCCATTCGGTAACGGCAGCTCAACCTAGAGCACGCACACAGCGAGCATGTACCAATAAACCCTTGGTCCTCTGTGCCTGACGCACCCGACGTCTCGAGTGGACTACATTAGACTGGCGACGAGGTAAACGTGAGGTCTCGGCAACGACAGCGCTCCACCGCAGCAAGTATGACTGCGTATGCACCCTTCGAAGAGTTTACTCCAGATGACCCTGCGTCCTCGCCACGCTATATCGAGCGCCTGGAATTTTACATCGTGGCGAACGATGTCACCACGCCAGAGAAGAAACGAGCCGTTCTCTGCAGCGTTTGTGGCTCGGCCACACAACATCCGCAACAACAGGCTGGAGACGGTGGACCCATTGAAGAGAGACTACTGTGTCTTCGCCGTGGAGCCACCCGTATTTTGGGATGTGATAATCAACGGCTGCAATCTGCGGATGGAAGTTGACTCCGGGTCGGCTTTTACGGTTGTCAACCCGCGTGTGATGCGCCAGCTCCGCATTTCCAAAAGCAGCCTCAGGCCGTGCACCTTCCAGCTGCGCTCTTATACACGGCAGAGTCTTCGGATTCTCGGGAAAGCAACAGCGGACGTTTCCTTCAAGGGCAAAAGCGTGGAATTGGAGCTTCTGGTTGTAAAGGGATTTGGCGTCAGTCTCCTAGGGCGCGACTGGTTCCGGTCCTTGGGCATTTCCCTGGAGGGTGTCAACCATGTCGACGCCTCGTTGCAGCATGTTCACGCAGCCACAGTCCATAATGTGATGGACGAATTTTCTGAGCTGTTCCAAGCAGGACTCTGGAGAAGCAAGGGGCCGCCGGTTCGTGTAGATATCGACCCCGCCGTGAGTCCCAAGTTCTTTAAGGCCCGCCAAGTGCCACCTCCGCTGCTGCCAAAAGTCGACGAGGCCATCGATAAACTGGTGGAACAAGGAATATTTGAGCCTGTTCGTCACTCTTCCTGGGCAACCCCCGTCGTGCCCATTCTCAAGAAGAATGGGAACATCCGCCTATGCGGCGATTACAAGTGTACGGTAAACCGTGCCCTCCGGTGGGAAACATACCCCTTGCCTACGGCTGATCAGCTGTTTGCCAAACTGGCTGGCTGTAAGAAGTTCTCCCAGCTAGACTTTTTTTTTTTTTTTTATTGCGTCAGTTTTGCCACGGGGCATCAGGAAAGGGGGATAGGGTTAGGGAAGTAAAGATTATAGGTAGGCATGCAACCCGGTTTCGCGCAGGTACGCGCACAATGAGTCAGTGTATGAATTGTTTGTAGTCCATTCATCATAGTCCGAGGGACGATTGCTGCGAAGTCCCACTTCTCTGAGCAGGCGATCGCGCACAGGGGCTGTTTCGGGGCACGACCACAAGAGATGTTTTATGTCACATGCATCAGCGGGAGCACTGCAGTGTGGACAATGACCCGTCGCTGGTAACGTCCGATCTCTCCAGCGGTGACGGACCGCGGGGGTGAGCGCCACGCCTGCTCGGATCCTCCGCAGGGAAGTCTCCTCCTCTCGGGTGAGGTTACGAGGGAGGGGATGTGAACACGGGGGAATGAGAGCACGTGTTCGCATGCGGAGGAGGTGAGAGCTGGAGATGTGAGCCAGGAGTGGGTCAGGAGGGAAAGGGGTAGGAGAAGAGGAAGTAGCGGTTGGAGCGCGTGCAAGGGAATCTGCTAGCTCGTTGTTTGAATCGCCGTTGTGGCCGCGCACCCAATGAATGCGGACTGAGGTGGGATAAGACGAGCAGAAGGTATGAATTTCCTGGGCTACCTTCAGGGTGCCGCGGGTAAGCTTTAAATGTTTAATGGCGGCGAGGGAGTCCGTGTAAATGTTGACTGAGCAGAAACTGGTGGCAGAGGGCAGGCAGCGTAAGGCATCAAGGATTGCTTGCAGCTCCAGTGCAAGTGAGGATGGGTGATCCATCGAATACCTATGTTGATCAGTAATGGAAGGGTGAGAAGGGCTGTGAAACGCCGTGGTCCCACAGAACCCCTCAAGTGATGCGTCGGAGTAAACAGTGCACACGCCGGGGTAAATGTCAGGAAGAGGAGGAGTCTTGTTCGTGGTGGGTCTGTTAGTGGTGACCTGGCAGTAGGCCCAGGGTGGCAGTGAGGGACGTCGATGAAGAGCGAGGCTACGCTTGCGTGCCCGGTTCGTCTCCCGCTGTTCAATGAGCTCTGTTAGTGTGTTAAGTTGTGCGTGTTCCTGCAGCACGGGAATGGGCGTGATAGGAGGTAGTCCAGTAATAACTCTCATGGCCTCGCGGTTAAGGCCTCAAGCGATGACCACTGCTTTTGAGTAAGTCTGTGAAACTGAGCTTGGTACAATATTCGGGGCTGAAAAATAGCTCGAACAAGTTGACGCGCTGTATGTGAGCGGGTACCGCCAGCTCGGCGCGCGATGCGGCGGATGAGTCCGAGAGTGGTACGAGACGACTTACGGATGTCAGCAAGCCAGGGGGTGCCCGAGCCAGAAGCATGGAGCAAAAGGCCGAGTATACGGACGCGGTCCACTTCTGGGATAGGTTGGGAGTCAATACTAAAAGTCATGGGTGTAGTGGTGAGTCTGCGTCGGCCTGCTTTGTTGCCTATATGCACGTAGCATGTCTTGGTAGGCGACAGTGTAAGCCCGAGTGGTTGAAGGTGGTGGGCCATGGTGTCAAGGGCCACTTGAAGGGCAGTCTGTTGCCTTCTTAAGGACGGCTGTCGAGACCACAAGGTGATGTCATCCGCATAGGCCATGACGCCAATATCTGAAAGTGAGGATAATGCTTTCACCATTGGGATGAAAGCAATGTTGAAAAGAGTTGGTGCCAAGACCGAGCCTTGGGGAACACCGCGATTGGAGACAAAATGGCCCACAGAGTGCCCCCTAATGCGTATGCCAAAGGTGCGATTCGAGAGAAGGGAGTAAATGGTAAGGCAGAGGCGGTGTGGGACACCGAGCGTTGCCATAGAGTCTAAAATAGCATGGTGCATAACGTTGTCGTAGGCCTTCGAGATGTCCGTTGCCAGAACCGTGCGTACAACGTGGCTGTGTGGCGAGCACTGGATGACGTCGCTAGCAAAGATGTCGAGGCCGTCTTCGGTACCAAAGTGCGGACGGAATCCAATCTGGGCGTCGGGGTAGCAGTGACGTTCCTCGAGCCACCACGATAAACGGGCTGCAACGAGGCGTTCGTACAGTTTGCAGATTGTGGGTGTGAGAGAAATCGGGCGTAAAGCAGAGAGGCTAGTGGGTGGTTAACCGGTTTTCGGAATGGGTACGACGATCGAGTGCTTCCAGTCAGGTGGGATGAAGCCTGTGCGCCACACTTCATTAAAAGTTTCGAGGAGTGATTCTAAGGCAGCACCTTCCAGATTCCGAAAAACTGCATACGGCAGACCGTCGTGTCCCGGAGCGGTGTTGGCTTTGACCTTCTCTATGGCAGAGATAAGTTCGGCCAAAGTGAAATCAGATGCAGCGGGGTCCTCCGAATCTTCAACCGGATTGGGAGGTGGCGGAATGGCAGGACGGTCGTGATGCGGGAAGAAGTGAGCTGCCGCTTGCTGGGCAAACGCGTTCTCGTCCAGTGCCATGGCAAGGCGGATGCTCTCGGCATAGTCTTTAACTGTGAGGGACTTTTCCATGGCGTGGAATACTCGCCACAGATGTCTGTTCCCCCGGGTTGAAGAGAGGCAGTCACACCAATCCAACCAACGGGAACGGCAAAGTTGTTTTCCATATTGGCGAGCTTTGGCTGTAACCTTGTGTAACGCGACCAGGGCTGAGCTGTCATCCGGGTTCCGTGATACGTAAAAGTCCGCTTGCCTACGGTGCGCCCATAGATTGAGGAGGTAGGTATCTGGATTTGGTTGGTCTTCGTCAACCGTTGTTTTGGTTGTGTGTGCCGACAATACCGTAGACAGCGTTTGTAACGCCGTCGCTGGGGTGAGCGTCGTTGTGCGATCATCGGCGCGTACGGCATCCCACGACGTGGTGCGAACGAAGCGCCGGAACTTGCGAAGTTGCGTTTCAGCGAGGTGGATAAAAATCGGAGCGTGATCACTGCCCCAGGTATCGGGTTCAACGTGCCAGCGTGGATTGCTTGGTCCAAGCCACCATGTGAGGTCGGGTGACGACAAGCCAGCGCGTGGTCGGGTATGGGTGCCTGGCAGGTTGAGGAGGAGGAAGTTACGGTCCGAAAACGTGTCGTTTATATGCGTACCCCGTGGGCTGTCTGCAGAGTAACCCCAGGCGGAGTGGGCGCCATTGAAATCCCCGCCCACAAGGATAGGAACGCTGGGGTGTGCAGCTCGGAGATGACGAAGCCAGCCTGGGTTGGGGGATGAGGAGGAGGGCCGGCCGTAATATGACACGAGAATCACAGGGGTGCGGGCAGGTTGGGTGAGGGCAGCGACGACCTCTTGGCGAGTGTTGCACAATTTCTGTAGATTCAGAGACGTGTGGGGTACTGAGGAGTTTACATAAACCGCAGCTTTGCCAGGGTAGAGGCTATTATCTATGTGACGGCGGTCCGGAATCGAAGGAGTATGGTAGCCACAGAAACGAGATATCCGACATAAGGCATTATGCTCCTAGAGGAGAAAGGCCCAGGGAAACAGCTGGCCTTCTTTTATGCGAAGGTTAATTTCAGTGACTTTAGAGGTCAAACCTCGGCAGTTCCATTGCACCACGATGGATGATGTATTAATTGCCATTGGGAAGGTTGAAAGCTGATGCGATCATGGCCATCAGCTGATGAAGGAGAGTCATTATCGCAGCCACTGGGGCGGCCGCGGGCTTGGGGTTAGCGGTTGTCGAGAGCTGTGATGCTGGAACAGTCAGCGGAGCGGAGGCCGCCGTATGGGGTTGCCGCTGACGCCTGAGGCGCGTCAGCTCTGCGAGGTGTTGTTTCGTTTTTTCTATCGCCTGATCAAGTGAAGCGAACTCGTCGGAGTCGGCTATCTTTGGTAGCGACGGCGAGACGGTTTGGCGAGATGCTTTCCGTGACGTCAGTGCACGAGCCTTCTGTGCGTACGTACATGGGGCCGATGAATCGGATGTTAGCGGTGGGAATTCTTCGTCGTCTTCTGTAGCGAGGAGGGAAAATCGGTTAGCCATGGTGCCAGGAGGCGGCTGACGACGCGGTACACGACGTTTACGTGGACAGAGGGGTGACGTAATTTCGTGGTCATCAGACTTGCATAGGGCGCACTTGGGGGCGGCTGCTCCTTCAGGGGAGGTCTGAACTACAGTAGGATTAAGGCACGCCTTCTGGATGTGGCCTTCACGAAGACAGTTCCCTATTGGAAAGACCAGTTTAAACTGGCAACCAGTTCAAACTGGTACCAGGTTCAAACTTGGATATTGCTCCAGTTTGACCAGTTTGATACTGGTTGAACTGGTCACACTGGTCATGGTGGTTGAACTGGTCATACTGGTTGAACTGGTCATGGTGGTTGAACTGGTAACCAGTGGCTTATTGCCAGTGGTTAAATTGGTTGAACTGGACAAACAAACTGTGCATACTGGTCTTACTGTGAAACTGTACATACAGGTCTGACTGTGAAAATGTGTATACTGGTAATACTGTACCACTGCGTATACTGGTTCACTCCAAGCAGTTAAACTGGTAATATAGACAACACATTTCGTAAACAGATAAAATTCACTTTTTTTCACGAAAAATACACATACTTCAGACCACAAAAATAAACATAAAAACATATTTACAATTTAAAAAAATTGTCATGATATTATTCATTATAGTCCCAGCCGGTCGGCGAAATTTTCCACATCTTCTGGAGTGTCGGGGTCCCGGTGGTGGATAACATAGTACCTCAAGGCATCTGAAATAAGAATAAACATAAGAAATTAGAGCCATGGCAGATTTATTCGCACCCGTCTGTTCTGAAACGGTATGTATGACTAATGCCACGAATAAAAAATATGCACCATCATAAACAGTATGAGAGGGAATATGGAAGCGTGCGCCAACCGTACATGTGGTGCTAGTCTAGCGGCAATTAAGTATAAACCGCATGTAAGCGATTTGGCGAGCGACAAGAGAAGCGACGACGATCCGCTTCGCTGTCGCTCGGTCACTCGCGCGCCGAGACAAACCGCATGAAAGCGACGGCAGCAAGCGACCAAGGCATGAGCGACGATTTCTAGAAATCCAAAAACCGAGCGACGCGACGACCGACCGTGGGAAATCTCCGTCGCTCGTCGCTGATTCTCGTCACTGTCACCGTCGTTCGCTTAATCGCTTAGATGCGGTTCAGCCTTTACGCAAAGCAACGCCCAGGGGCGAAAAGATCCTGTTGTTACCCCCTTCCTGCCTCCCCAATCTGTCGTCCGCTACGCAACTCGCACCCATTATGGTAGAATATATCTCTGAAGCTGCATGCACACTGGCGGTTTTATTACTAGCATAGCTGTTCCAAATCGGGTAGCTGAAACGTTCAGTTTCACATGCATCTAATTATGAAAATGAATCCAAATTGTCGAGCCTGCTTACCTGGCTCGCTGGCGCGGAGGCAGAGGCAGCCATTGCCAGCGCCGCAATGAGGACGGAGCGAATTCCAAACACGCCGTTCTGGGACGCAGCCATTTCGCCCGCGAGCGAGTGGAACACAGGTGGAGGACGTCGTCAGCCACAGGAACCATCGGCAGAGGCAGCACTCAAGGCTCCTGCTAACTATCTTATACAAACACAGCTTGAAGACAACTTGTAACCTCCCCAAGCAGAACAGCGGCCCCAAACAACAAAGATCCAACCGGCCCAACGTGCGCCCAACCGTCGCGCCAGATCCGTTTGTTCTTTTGTTTTTCTTTTTTTGGTTGCCGGAGCTGTCGTTGACGCCGACTGGCGCTTCGAGCGGGCGCGAGGGCCACGCTGATTGGCCCGCGCGCTCCCCGTCCTGGCACGTGAGCACCTCTCCCCTTGCAAGGCACCCAGGGCACCGGCGCATTCCAGGGGCCTGACTCATACTGCCACATTTTCCCGCGCTTCTCCAACATCACAATAGAGGCTCCCTGCCTCGGCCTCGGGCACTTGCGCTGGAGCCTGGAAGCGGCTTCTCGGTGCAGGCCAGGGTGGATAAAGGCCGTGGTAAAAAGCGGGAAAATTATAAAGTCCAAGTGCGAACGATTGATGTCATGGCGTTTTTTTCATTTTTCGGACCTCGAGAAAATGGTGCACGTTACAATCGAGGGCGCGTTATATTCGAGTAAACTTGTCCCATCACCCACATAAAGCATGGTGCAGCAGTTATTAACGTTTTTATCTCAAGTTTTGTAGAATTTAAACTGGTTTAACCTATTTTTGGAAAGAAAATAAAAAAAAAAAAAAAAACCTTTAAGAATATCGAAGTATGTTGGCTCTTACTTTTTTTGGATTGATGAAGTGTTCTCTAGCTAAATAGATAAAGCTGACCTTTCGTGTGGGCATTAATAAGCCATGAATTCAGTTGCAAATGAATTAATTGTTTGTAGTACCATGTCGCCCTGTGACAATCGCGAGATGGTAGAACATATATGACAAATAAATAGCTTCAACACTGTTAACAGAACCTTTTGTTGCGACTTTATTTTGCACAGTGAAGGTTACGAATGCCTCTGCGCTATCCAATTCGCACACCCCTACAAATAAAGTGAAAAAGAGGGGTCAATCTGGTAACCAGTTAGGCGAATCTGGTGACCAGTTTGGTCAATCTGGTTACCAGTTGGACCAGTTTGGCCAGTCTGGTGACCAGTTTGGTCAATCTGGTTACCAGTTGGACCAGTTCGGCCAGGCTGAGGACCAGTTTGGCCAATCTGGTGACCAGTTTGGCCAATCTGGTGACCAGTTTGGTCAATCTGGTGACCAGTTCAGCCAGTGTGGTGACCAGTTAAGTCAATATGGTGACCAGTCAGGCCAATCTGGTGACCAGTTCGAAAGCAATCTGGTGACCAGTTAGATCAATCTGGTTACCAGTTAGACCAGTCTGACTACCAGTTCCACCAGTTTGATTTCCAGTTAGGCCAGTATGACCAGTCCAAATACCAGTTTGACCAGTTTAAATACCAGTATGACCAGTTAGATTTCCAAACTGGTCTTTCCAATAGGGTTGTAGCAATACATACGTCGCGGCTGGAAATGCTTAGGGGTGACGACGGACCCGTGGCAATAAAAGTGCGTGGGAAGTGAGCCCGGGCCTTCAAGAGTTAGCAGAAAGGTACCGTTAGTGCCCAAGCACCTGGCCTGCAGCACCTTGTGAGAGGCAGTGTAGAGGTTGTCGAGGACCTCCTCAGGGCCCTCATTCTTGTCGAGACGGTAGACCACACATCGAAGAATATTTGGGCCGGATGCGAAGTACGCTTGCACAGGGACATGATGCGTCGCACTGAGCGGTATCTTGTCGATCACACAGAGTTTCTTTGCATCATGAAGAGAAGCCAAGGGAACAGTTATACTGTTCGAGGGCTTGTGTAGCACGAAACCTCGGTAGCCAGATGTTCCTAGAGCCGAATCGATGGCAGATTGTACGTTCCTTGAGGGAACCGAGGTGATGTCGAAGCGCAGAGTAGGCTTGATCTTGACCCGAAAGGATTCGGAGCGCGGAGGAGTGGTGTAGGCTTTCGGCTGATGCGTGGAAAGCGGGATGGGCTGATGGACACTCTCGTGTGGTATCGGTTGCGGTAGCAAGGCTGATGGGTCGACCGGAAGAGTGATCGACTTGGCCGGCAGGCCTGAGCAGTCCATTTCAGGTGACGACGAAATGTCGGTGGTGGCGACGGTGGCTAATGTTGTGAACGCCCCCGACGTGGTGAAGGTCGATGAAGTGGCGCTACAGGTAGCCTCGGCCGCTGAGGGCAGAGAGGCCATGGCGCCTTTGTTCGGCGTGGCCTCGCTTGGCGGGGCCAAGCTAAGCCTAACCTGGCCACCGAATTTTCGGTGGACCTGTAGATGCCGACGGTGTTTACAATGAATGGTCCTACGACCGCATGATGAACCAGGAGGTGACGGCGATCGAATAGCGGAGGCCGTGGCCCCGGTGGGGCGCTGAACTCGAAGAAACGAAGGAGAAATCGCAGAGCACAACGCAGTAACGTCAGCTCAAATCCTTGGAACAGGCATACCACCAGAAGGAAGTAGACAAGGATACAGCAGATCTCCAAACGGTCAACACTCATCGAGCACTTTTCCGGGTCACACGTCTACAGTTCGGCGCTGCTACAGCCGTAGCCATCTTCCAACGCTACATGGAAGAATTGCTCGCCGGACTTGATGGTGTTCTGGTGTTCCTCGACGACATTGTGATTGGTGCTAGAAACAGTGAAGAACACGAAGCCCGCCTCCGGGCCGTGCTGAAGAGAATCACTGACGACGGTCTCCGCCTGAACAAGGGCAAGTTCAAGTTCGGAGTGCCTCAAGTGATGTTCCTGGGGTACCAAGTTGACAGGGAAGGCATACATCCTACGGAAGACAAGGTTCTGGCCATCAAGAGCGCTCCCGAACCGGAAGACAAACAGCAATTGCAGTCTTTCCTTGACCTCTTAAATTTCTATGGTCGGTTTCTGAAAGGGGCCGCTCATGTTTTGGAGCCTCTTCATCGGTTGCTGGACAACGGTGCTGCATGAAAATGGGGAAGGGAAGAAGCGACAGCTTTCCGACAAGCCAAAGATCTATTACAGTCGTCCGCGGTTCTGGCACATTATGATGTTGCCCTTCCCTTGGTATTGGCCTGTGATGCTTCTTCGTATGGGTTAGGATTCGTCATGAGCCATGTCTCACCGTCGGGTCAAGAATCTCCAGTAGCGTTCGGGTCAAGGACCATGACACAAGCAGAACGAAACTACTCACAGACGGATCGTGAGGCTTTGGCTGTCATAGCGGGAGTGAACAAGTTTCATCAATTTCTGTACGGACGGCATTTCAAGATTTTTACGGATCACAAGCCCCTTCTGGGGTTGCTTCACCACAGCAACCCGATTCCCCAGGTCTTGTCACCACGCCTTTTGCGCTGGAGCCTGATGTTGGCGCAGTACGACTACGAGCTCATTTACCGACCTGGCCGGCAGATGGGAAATGCTGACCTTTTCAGCCGCCTTCCGCAGAAGGTTCAGGACTTCGAGGTACCTCCCCTTCATGACGTTTTGCTCATCGAGTCAACCCCCGAGGTGCCTGTCGACTCAAAGAAGATAGCTTTCCTAACGAGGAAGGATCGCGTTCTTGCCCACGTACTGCGTTGGATTCTGCATGGCTGGCCATCTGAGAAACCTTCCGAAGTTTTCAAGCCATACTACGATTGCCGTGACGAACTGTCTGTTTACAACAGCTGTATCTTGTGGGGCAGCCGTGTTATCGTACCACCGGTTCTTCGAGAAGAAGTTCTGGACCTACTTCACAGTGGTCACCCTGGCGTGGTGAGGATGAAGGCCCTTTCAAGGGGCTATGTATGGTGGCCGGGACTTGACCAAGACATAGAGCGCCGAGTACGTTGCTGCTTTCCGTGCCAGGAGTCACAAAACGCGCCAGCCCGCGCACCCGTTCACCCATGGGAATTCACAACAAGACCATGGTCGAGGCTACACGTTGATTTCGCGGGCCCGTTCCAGGGGGAGTTTTTCTTCATCGTATATTCGCACTCTAAGTGGTTGGAAGTTCAACGAGTCAAGTCCATGTCAGCTTCGACAGTGATCGCAGCTCTACGTACGCTGTTCGCAACGCATGGATTGCCTGATGTTTTGGTGTCCGACAACGGTACTGCTTTCACTTCAGTGGATTTTAAAGAGTTTCTTCGTAGAAATGGCATCCGCCAAGTCCTTGCGGCACCCTACCATCAATCCTCGAACGGGCAAGCCGAAAGGATGGTTCAAGAGACCAAGAAATCACTGAAGAAAATCATTCGTGGCGACTGGTCAACCCGTCTTGCCAGGTTTCTTTTCGACCAACATATCCTTCCCAGTACTTCCACTGGAAGGAGCCCCGCAGAGCTTCTTTTTGGGCGGCAGATTCGGTCGGCCCTAGATCACCTACATCCAGATCAGCAGGCGGCAGTAACCCGGCGCCAGGAAGAAGCCTTTGAGGCGAGCAGTCGGCAAGCCGCTCGCCAATTGGAACCCGGAAGTCAAGTTTTTGCAATTAATTTTGGCACGAGCGGGAACCGCTGGTTGCCAGGTGTGATCTCTTGCCGTTTGGGCCCGCTTTCGTATCAAGTGCAACTTGAAGACGGTCGTGTGTGGCGGCGACACATAGATCATATCCGTACGCGGCATTGCAGCATGCCAAGTGACAGTCCAAGCCAGAGTTGCGAAGTCCAGATTCCTGATACAAGCTCCGCAACGTCAAGCCCGAATGCAGACCCGGACGTCCGTCTAGCAGCTGCTCCGACTGCTGACCAAGGAACCGAGCAACACCAGGCAGGTCAATCCACATCGACCTCCTATCTTCCTAATCCTGGCGCTGCTCCCTCAGGACGTCCTCAACGCGAACATCGTCGTCCGGGGTATCTTCGAGACTACACTTAGGGGGGAGGTGTGTAGTGTATTGATCTGTGGTGGCATGCCGGCCGCGAGACAGTGCGACGGTCCACGCGAGCGCCGGCTGCTGCGCGAGCCAGGCCTCCTTCCGCGTGCCCCCATTCGGTAACGGCAGCTCAACCTAGAGCACGTACACAGCGAGCATGTACCAATAAACCCTTGGTCCTCTGTGCCTGACGCACCCGACGTCTCGAGTGGACTACATTACACGTCCCCGGTGCATCTGTTCTCAGGCTGTGTCATTTGCGACTCGTCTATGCTCTGCGTGGTTGGGTAGATTAAGAATGGCGAAGCTTTTTCTTGGGCCTCTAGAGTTTGCAAGTGTGATCTTTTGGGGCGATTATGATCAACGTGTCGACGCTGAAGTTTTCCGTCCTCCCGTTCTCGTTTGAAATGATCGAATACCTAGCGGTTTTATGATTACCGCGGTAACCCATGCTGGTCTTCCACCTAAATTCCTCACGTAGACGGTTTGACCTGCCGAATATTCTGCCTTACTCCATCCGTCGAAGCTTCTCGGTCTTCGCTTGTCTGCGAGCTTTGATTCATGAGATCGAGAGGTGTGGCGATCCGTCGGCCTTACATTGCTTCGGCGGGTGTTTTCTCTGTGGAGGTTGAAACCGTCGTATGCTGCCTAAACAAGAACTTGGCGATTCTGCACTGTATTGTTCCTTCCTTGAGTTTCAGGAGAGCCTTTTTTGTTTCGCCCACCATACGCTCCGCTTGCCCGTTTGTGGCCGGATGATATGGGGCGCTGGTGTAGTGTTTGATGCCGTTTCTCGTGAAGAATTCATTTATTTCGTTCTACACGAAATTTGGTGTGTTGTCGGAGAAAAGGATTCTGGGTACTCCAAAATTTTCAAAGGTGGAGCAAAGGGTGTCGATGATGCGTGTAAACGTCGTGGAGTGCATCGGCTTCACCTCCAACTACTTCGAGTAAGCGTCGACGACGATGAGGTACGATATCCCGTCGATTCGTTCGGCGAAGTCTATGTGAATTGTCTCCCAGGGTCGAGTAGCTGGGGACCAGTCAGGCGTTGGTACCGTAGACTTGGCCCGATGATGTTGTTGGCACGTCTCACACGCAGCTGCGGTTGCTTCGATGTCTGCGTCAAGCCTCGGCCACCAGAAATGGCTCCAAGCAGTTTCATGGCAACAGTACCCGGGTGGTTGGCGTAGAGCATTTTCAAAGCTTGCTCGCGTGCTGCTTTTGGTAGAACAACACGTGCTCCCCACGTCACACTGCCGGTGTGTGTTGCCAACTCGAGTTCTCTGCGCTTGTACGGTGCGAACTCGTCTCCTGTCCAGTTGGTGGTGGTTTCGTCTTGTAGCCCTTGGTAGGCTTTTGACAAAACGGAATCTTCCTTGGTTAGACGCGCGATGCGCTGACTCGTCAAGGGTGTGCACTCCATTACTTCGAGCATAACTACGTCTCCTGGTGGTGCGGCTTCGTCCTTCATAATTGGCAGTGGTAGACGGCTGAGTGCGTCCGCGTTCTGGTGCGCCTTGCCTTGTCGGTAACGCAACTCGTAGTCGTAACAGCCAAGTAGAAGGCACCATCGGGTCATGCGTGGCGACAGCATTACCGGAATCTGTCGACCTTGGCTCATTATCCCCAGAAGTGGCTTGTGATCGGTGTACTCTGTCACTTGTCGCCCGGCAACGTACTGGTGAAAATGCTTCATGCCGAAGATGATGGCTAGGCCTTCCTTATCCAGCTGAGCGTAATTACGTTCGCGTTTACCCAGCGTTCTGGATGCGTAGGCAATTGGAACTTCATCTCCGGCGTCGTCCAGCTACGACAGAACTTCCCCAACACCGTATGGTGACGCGTCGCAAGACAAAACAAGTTACCGCTTGTCGTCATAGTGAGCGAGCAGGTTTTCTGAATTAAGCAGCACCCCTGCTTAGTTTCACCATTTCTCCAAACTCGACTTCTGAAGGCTTTCTCGGGGTTAGTTGCGTCCGCACGGTGTCAAAGGTCGACTCACCGCATGATGTGAGCAGAACTGCTCGCTTTTTCACGGGGCTGGTGATGTCCTTGGCTTCGAAGTAGAACTCATGGCGTTTCAACCATGAATTCCAGTTTCCTCCGGGGTTAAATGCCAGAATTCGTCCGTGAGAGCCGTAGTCTTCCATCTTCAGGGTTCGCGAAGCTCCCTCGTCACCAAGTAATACATCTTTTCCTGTTAAGGCTGAGTTCATTTACATATGTACAGTTTAAGTCTAAAAGAAGCTAGCCATTGCTCATGGCGTTTTTGGAATTAGTCTATCTCTGGCTATCGCGGTGCACGCGTTCTTTTTTTGAGCCTCGTCTTCGTCTTGCTTGACCGCGATATATATCAGAACGCCTTCATTGGCAGCTAAAATCAGCACCTCGACCACAGTCGTCTCCTGATGATTGCGTCAACTGTACAGTAGCGCCACTAACCTAGAGGGCGCCACGTGTTTGTTAAGTGGGTTATAAATAAAACCGCCGGGAGCGAACTGCATCTTCTTCGTCACCGGCTCTGGGAACCTGCGTGTCGTGTTCCACTACATGGTGTCAGGAGTGGCGGCCCGCTCCATCTTGCGCCTTCCAGCCGACTGCGGCGGTCTCGATCCTTTCGACGCCCAACGGTTGCACTACAGAATGGCCAGTGAGGAGCAGAAACCTACAATGACCGGAGCCAGCAGCTTCGTCGTACAGCCGCCGCAGTCGTTCGATTTCAAGAATGCAGGTCAATGGCCGCAGTGGATCTAGCGGTTCGAAGACTATTCTTTTGCTTCGGGGCTCTACACGGCAAAGGATGAAGTGCGCACTCGGACGTTGCTGTACTGCATGGGTTCTCAAGCCCGAATCGTCTTGACATCACTTGGGCTTGGCGAGGACGAGCTCGGAGACTACGCCAAGGTTAAGGAAAAGTTCAAAAAGTACTTCGTGCACCCTGTGAACGAACTGTACGAAAGCGCGCGTTTCCACAGACGTACTCAGCAGTCCGGTGACTCAGCGGATGCTTTTTACGCGGCACTTTGCAACATGGCGAAGCGTTGTAACTACCACCCACCGGAAGTCGAGGACCGTCTGATAAGGGACCGCTTTCTTGTCGGGCTGCTCGATACTAATTTATCAGACCGACTCTGCCGAAACTCGAAGTTCACGCTCGAGGAAGCTCTAGTTCTGGTGAGTCAGCATGAAGATTCTGAAACAGAACGAAAACTCCGAGAGTCAGCGGTATCATCGGGGACCACTGCGCTGAACATCGATGCAGATTAGGTGAAAAAACACCGCCCGCCAAGACAAGCGCGCGCGCAGGCAGCAAGCGGGTCAAGTCCCTCTCTCTGGGTCTACTGTGGACGGTCTCCTCATTCGCGCACGGAATGTCCCGCGAGCAAGGCTTCATGCAACCCGTGCCACAAGAAGGGGCATTTTGCAGCCGTTTGCCGCTCAAAGAAAGGCAAGTTGGCATCAATTAAACTTGGTGCTGTCAGCACGGCGACCCGCCCCAGAAGCAAGTTCGTCGAGGTCAAGGTCAACGGACTTGCCCTGAGCTTCAAGGTGGACAGTGGTGCTGCGGTGTCCGTCATTCCAAGTACGTTTTCGGGCATCCCAGCACATCTTTAGCGTCCGGAAGGCGAGCTGACAGGCCCTGGTGGGCACGCGGTGGAAGTTCTAGGAACGTTCATGGCTAGCTTGTCATGGAAGGACGAATGCGTGACATAGAGACTTTACGTCGTCCGTTCTCAGACTGTGCCTCTTTTTGGGTTTCCTGTGATTCAAGCCCTTGCAGTCGTAAAGTTTGTGGACCATATCCCGGAAGTTCCTCTGTGACAAAACGGGATAAACGTCCCAGCCGAGCTGTTTCAAGGCCTCGGGGAGCTTCACGGTGAATATACCATCAGGCTACAACCTGACGCGGTTCAATTCTCGTTGGCGGTCTCAAGGAGAAGCAGAATTGGATAGAATGGAGAAGAACGGGGTCATCCGGCGGGTCCTCAACCCAACGCCGTGGTGCGCTGGACTTGTTGAGGTCCCAAAGTCGTCGGGGGGCTACCGGCTATGTGTGGACCTTAGCAAGCTAAACAAAGTGGTCCTCCGGGAACGCCACATTCTCCCTATAGTTGACCAAGTCTTGGGCCTTCTCGGCGACGCAAAGATCTTCTCGAAGCTTGATGCTACGTCGAGCTTTCATGAAGTCAAGCTGACAGAAAGTTGCCAGAAATTGACAACTTTTATAACACCCTTTGGGCGTTATTGCTTCCGCCGCCTGCCTTTTGGCATCACATCGGCACCGGAGTATTTCCAGCGTGTGATGACTCGCCTTTTGGAAGGGTAGGCAGGTGTGGTCAATATGATTGACGACATGTTGGTGTTTGTTCGAAACCGTCCTGAGCATGACCAACGCCTAAAGGAGGTGCTGCAGCGCCTGAGCAAGGCCGGACTGACGCTCAACAAGTCGAAGTGCAAGTTCCGTGTGACAAGCGTCGACTTCCTTGGTGTCGTCGTGAACGAGCATGGGATTTCACCGGACCCCAAGAAGTGTGAAGCGGTTCAACAGATAGAACCACCCGCCGACATTGGAGGCGTCCGGAGACTTCTGCGAATGGTGAGTCACGTGGGCAGGTTCTTGCCACACTTGTCGGACACGACTGCACCTCTTCGAGCTTTGCTGGGCAAGAGTAGAGCCTGGACCTGGGGACTCGATCAGCAGTCTGCCTTTCTGAAGCTGAAGAAGATGCTGTCTTCAGAGGTCTGCATGGCAAGGTACCATCCGGCGCTGGCTACTATTGTGTCCGCTGACGCCAGCTCGTTTGGACTTGGTGCTGTACTCCTGCTGGACCAGTGCTCAGGAGAGCGAAGAGTAGTGACTTTCGCGTCTCGGCCCTTGACGCCCACTGAGCAACGGTACAGCCAGACCGAAAAGGAGGCCTTGGCGGTCACTTGGGCGGTTCAACGTTTTGATGAGTACGTCCGAGGCTTGCAATTCTCGGTAGAGACGGATCACTCTGTCCTGACGTCTTTGTTTGGCAGCATTGATGTGGATGTCGTCCCGCCAAGGATTCAACGCCTCCGCCTCAAGTTAATGAGGTACCAGTTTAAGATACTCCACGTTCCTGGCAAGCTGTTGGCGACAGCCGATACCCTATCCAGGGCACCGTTGGGACAAGCGTCAGCGGTGGTCGGCACAATGGAACTCTTCGTGGAGAATGTGGTTAATGGGATCCAAGACACGTCGCCCGTTTGACTCGACAGACTCCGTCAAAAGCAGGCTGGAGACGGCGAGTGCATGGCGCTCGTGAAGCACTGCAACCATGGTTTGCCTGTAAAACCGAAGGTGGGAGTCAACCTTCTGAAGTACTGGAAGCACCGTGGCGAGTTTACAGTGTGTGATGGGCTGCTCCTCAAAGGGAGTCGCCAAGTCATCCCGTCGTCGCTTCAAGACGAGGTCTTCCTGATCACCCACGAGGGTCACCAAGGTGTTAACCGCTGCCGCGCTCGAGCGCGTGACTCTGTATGGTGGCCAGGAATCAGCAAGCAGATCAAGTCTATGGTGGAGAACTGCGGGCAGTGTGCGACTACACGAATCCAACGTGCAGAGCCTCTCTTGCCATCACCTTCGCCCGAGCTGCCCTGGCAACAGCTGGGAATTTACTTGTTTCAATTTAACAGCCAGGATTTCCTAAGGGCCCCACCTAGACCAAAATTCTCTTGCAATCAATAAAAGTTTACTCCTCCTACTGATCATTGAATACTTTTCACGATACCCTGAAGTGATCACACTAAGAAGCACAACGTGCTCATCAGTGGTCGAGGCGGTGAAAAGTGTAGTGGCACGCTTTGGCATTCCAGAGCTCATCCGAAGCGACAATGGCCCGCAGTTCGCGGCTCAGGAGTTTGCGGACTTCGCACGTGACTGTGGCTTCAAGCACGTGACGAGCAGCCCGCGCTATCCTCAATCCAACGGGGAAGTTGAGGACGCGGTCCGGACGATCAAGGGCCTCTTCTCCAAGAACGACGACCCTTTTCTGGCGTTACTGGTCTTCAGAGACACCCCCGGGAAGTGTGGGTTCAGCCCCGCAGAGCTTTTGATGGGACGATGGCTGCGGCTGCGGACCAGCTTACCGAAGCCGCCGGAGAACCTGAGACCCGAGTGGCCACCGACGGAGGTCTTCTTCAACAAGGACAAGGCAGATAAGCGCCGGCAGGCCACCGACTTTAATCGTCGACATGCGGCGAAAGAACTGCGTCCACTCGCTACAGGAGAGGACGTCTGGGTCACGGACGTCCAGCGCGGTGCCGAGGTTCTGAGCGAAGCACAGCGACCACGCTCTTACGTGGTGGAGACACCCCGAGGAGTTCTGCAGCGGAACCGGAAGCATCTGGTGCCGTAAAAGCCTCCAGTGGCGCCTGTTCCAGAACCTCCTGATCTACCGGAGTCGGACGAGTCACTTGCTTATGGACCTCTTGGTCTGCAGCAGCGGACTCTCAGCCGTTTAGTAACCCCTGATGTCGTCAGTCAGAGACCCTTGTATCCTGAGCCTGAAGTAGTTCAGAGGTCTCGATATGGTCGGGCGATAGTCCGCCCCAAAAGACTCAACCTATAACTACGGTAGTAAAGTGGTTAGTTGGGCGAGTTGGTAATGATTGAACATGGTTAATATTGCGCACAAATAGAAAGGAACAGAGAAGAGGGAAGAGAGAAGAGACAAGCGCAAACTCACAACTTGATGTATTGAAGGAAGAAGAAAGAACAGCCCTCGGTATCAGCTCGAGCCGAGGCCACACTCGCACGGGGGCACCCGAGCACGCGGAGGACACTCACCATCAACCACACTCAAACGACTGTAGAAAGGCTATTTCCTTGTTGGTTAAAGCCACAGAAGGATGGCTGACACAACGCTCGCCTAAGCGGAGTATACTAAAAGCTTCAAGAATTTCGCGAGTGTGTTTTTCGGCGAATCTGCCAATTATCGAGGTCTTTTGTAAGGAAGGCGTACACTTACACGCCTGACAATGCAGAGGTAGGTGGCCCCCCACTGTTGAATTTAGAGAAAGATTGTGCTCCCTTAACCGGTCATTAATCTACCGTCCTGTCTGTCCTACGTAGGATCTGCCACAGGAAAGGGGAATGCTATAAACCCCTCTGGTTGAACAGGGCACGTAAGGGCGGACGTGTTTTGTGCGGCACCTGTGTTTTGTAATATTTTCTATTTTTGCTCGGACTTTAGAACAAATTTGACCCATCTTTTGGGGTGCTGACATCACTAAGGGGACTCCGTACCTATTGGCTACCTGTTTGAGATTGTGAGGTATTCTGTGTATATACGGAATCAACACCACTCTTTTCTTGTCGATATCACGTGCAGCTTTTTCGCATCCTTTTACTTTTTTTATCAGAGTTCCTACCACTTCAGTTGGCACCTGCGCTGGAGACCCAGACGCTGTAAGCCTCTCAATTTGAGCATTAAAACTGCTTTTGATAGTGTGGAGGCATGACTTCTTTAGGGCTGAAGTAAGGCAGGGAGGAGCTATGCCTCTCTTTACGACTTTTGAGTGCGAGGACGTATAGTGCAGTAAACCTTTTTTAGAACGGGGTGAAAATGACCAGCACAGGTGGTTTTCACCCCGTTCTAAAAAAGGTTTACTGCACTATACGTCCTCGCACTCAAAAGTCGTAAAGAAGGGCATAGCTCTTTCCTGCCTTACTTCAGCACTAAAGAGGTCATGTCTCCACACCATCAAAAGCAGTTTTAATGCTCAAATTGAGGGGCTTACAGCGTCTGGGTTTCCAGCGCAGGTGCTAACTGAAGTGGTAAAAACTCTGATAAAAAAAGTAAAAGGATGCGAAAATAGTGCACGTGATATCGACAAGAAAAGAGTGGAGTTGGTTCCGTATATACACAGAATACCTCACAATCTCAAACAGGTAGCCAATAGGTACGGAGTCCCTTTAGTGATGTCAGCACCCCAAAAAATGGGTCAAATTTGTTCTAAAGTTCGAGCAAAAATAGAAAATATTACAAAACACAGGTGCCGCACAAAACACGTCCGCCCTTACGTGCCTTGTTCAACCAGAGTGGTTGATAGCTTTTCCCTTTCCTGTGGCAGATCCTACGTACGACAGACAGGACGGTATATTAATGACCGGTTAAGGGAGCACAATCTTTCTCTAAATTCAACAGTGGGGGGTCACCTACCTCTGCATTGTCAAGCGTGTAAGTGTACGCCTTCTTTACAAAAGACCCCAATAATTGGCAGATTCACCGAAAAACACACTCGCCAAATTTTTGAAGCTTTTTGTATACTCCGATTAGGCGAGCGTTGTGTCAGCCATCCTTCTGTGGCTTTAAAGGGATACTGAACCAAGGAATTTAGTGTTCATAATAAGTGGCGCACGTTCTTTCCACGAGCCAGCAGCCGCCGGTGGGCGCGGGCACACGCAACATAAATGACGTCAAAGACCTTCATTCGCGGTTAAGATGACAGTGAAATGCATAGGCTTCGGGCCAAAGGAGGATAAAGACAAGTTTTTCATCTACACAGTGGTGTCTGGTGTAAAAAGTAGGCGATTAATTGGTCTAACAAGCACGTACCTTTCACTTGTAGAGATGAAAATCCGGTCTTTATTCTCCTTTGGCCCGAACCCCATGCATTTCACTGTCCTCTTAAGCGCGAATGGAGGTCTTTGACGTCATTTTCGTTGCGTGTGCTCGCGCACACCGGCGGCTGCTTTCTCGTGAAAAGAACGTGCGCCACTTATTATGGGCACTAGATTCTTTGGTTCAGTATCCCTTTAACCGACAAAGAAATAGTCTTTCTACAGTCGTTTGAATGTGGTTGATGGTGTGTGTCCTCCGCGTGCTCGGGTGCCCCCGTGCGAGTGTGGCCTCGGCTCGAGCTGATACCGAGGGTTGTTCTTTTTTCTTTCTTCAATTGGCGACGTGCGCGACCGAAAGCGTCGCTGTGGTCGGCCTTCCACGATTGGCCCAAAAGCTGATTATGACGTCGGAAAGGGTATACCATCGACGGAAATAAGAGGAATGAAAGAACTTTAATTTCGACGGTGTTGGCAGTGCTGCTTTGAGAGCGCAATGATTTCAGGCTTCCACCATGCTATTTACAAACACCATCGAACTTGTTGCTCGCAAGGTAATGACGTCACAAAGGGGAACCATAGGAGTGCGCCACCAAAACATCTCGCCGCTAATACATCGAGTTGTGAGTTTGCGCTTGTCTCTTCTCTCTTCCCTCCTTTCTGTTCCTTTCTATTTGTGCGCAATATTAACCATGTTCTATAACTACGGTTTGTGTTACGAGAGGAGATGTACTCTCTCCAACGTTGTGGTGTTGTTGTGGTGTTGGGAAGAGTTGATTGTTTTAGGGTTTTAGCAAATACTTTACTACAGAGCCGTATATGTAGAGAGTTTGGCCATTCGTTGGGAAGTATAGGAGACAAATGAAGCGGCGCCATTGGCCGAAAGCGGGCTGGGCGTGTTCCAGGGCGTCTTCAGAAATTCGAATGTGACCAACCAGAAGCCGGAAATAATACCCTGGCGGTGGTCGCGAAAAACAAACCTGATAACTGCATTGGAGTAACTCTCGATGGCTGAAAATATGGTACACGTGATGTTTCAATCACATTAATCTAAAATGATGGTGGAAGAGTGTGACTAGCGGAAAGATCGACATAATCCTTACGCCAAACGCCGAGCGCCGGGAATCTGCCGTCAGAGCGGTCACACTCTGTCCGCGCAAAACAGAGTTGAGCGGCGCATTCGTTTCTTACATCTTTCTGCATGATCATGATGAAACAAGACGTAAACCCTATTTTCAACCACAAAGAGTTACTACATTTCACTCTTACGCACTTATTAAGACCATATACGAACAGAGACCTTCGATGATCGATCGGCTCAGAACTGTTTCTCGCTACCACCGCTAGGGGATTCTTTTCGGCTTCTGGTTGGTCAAGAGAGCATGCCAAGCCCTCTTTCCGAGTCTGCCGCACGCCCTGGCTCTGCCCGCGCCTCCCATTGACCGAACTCTCTACATATACGGCTCTGCTTTACTAGGGGGAATACATTCCACTCTGCTTATTTGCATTAGACAGAACGCCTACAGCGCCGCTGATGGTGTGGAGGTCCGCGTCAGTCCACGCGCATGTGCACGTGGATGTTCGCGGCGGCCGCGGCGGTGTCGTCTCCGCGAGGTGCGTCGATGCGCGAGGAACGTGCTACGTGCAGCCCTTGGGAAGATTACGGCGGCACAGCGCAGCAAAGTATTTGGCGCAGCACTGAGCTATACTTCGGTTCGCCTTATCTGCGAGCGAATGCAAAGCTAAAAACGCGAGAGGAGCGCTTTTTGCGTTTCTGCCCAGCTCGCGCGCTCGAGCAAAGCCTGAACGCGTGGAGCTTTCGTGGTCGCGCTTCCAGCTTTGCCTTCGCTCGCACATAAGGTGAAACGAAGTATGTTTACCGCCCGGTAGCCGAGACCTCCACGACTATAGATGGCTCTCGCCAAGCCCAAAAAACCTGTCCGCGCCGAGGCTATTGTATTTAAGAGGAGTGGAATGTATTCCACCTAGTAAAGTATTCGGTTTAAGGTTTTAAGCGTCACCGGCATCTTCGGTCTTTGTTAGAAGGAGAGATGTACAGTAGCACCACTAACCTAGAGGGCGCCACGTGTTTGTTAAGTGGGTTATAAATAAAACCGCCGGGAACGAGCTGCTTCTTCTTCGTCACCGGCTCTGGGACCCTGCGTGTCGTGTTCCACTATAACAACGTGCCCATTGTGCTGCTTGGGTTCCGTTCAACACTCAAACCTGACCTGGGGAGTACGGTGGCTGAGCTCGTCTTCAGTGATCCGCTGCGTCTGCCTGCGGGCATGATCGAGCCGCGTACAATACCAGGCAGCGTTGATCTCGCATATTACGTCCACAAGTTAAGGCAAGCAATGTCAACGCCTCGCCCAGTTCCATCATGGGAACAAACGCAACTGAAGGTTTTCTAACATCCAACACTTGCTGGGGCTGCACATGTTTTGATCAGGAAGGATGTGCCTCGGAAGCGTCTAAAAAATTTTACGATGGATCATTTACTGTCCTAGAAAAATCACCAACATAAGATACCTTGTTACTTCGAGGGAAACGCGAAACCGTTACAATCGACAGACTAAAACCGACTTTCTTCTCCCCCTTTCCATTCACCCACGTCCAAGCATCCGGACAACACACCAAAAACCCACAGAGCACAAAAGAGACTCCACTCAAGCGATCACAGCAACTTGTTTAAGGGGAGGAGGGTGGAGGGGGGAAGGGGGCACCTGTAGCCTTCGAGCTACAAGGACAACAGGAACGATAGTGAGAGTGGTATGTTTTGGCGCCGCGCGATTCGTGACGGGTGCCACGAGACACTGAAGTTCGGGATGACGTGGTGCATCGACGTTTTACGATGGCCGCCCCCTTCCTTGTAACTAAGTACGATTTATAAATATTGCAAATATAAATGTAGTTACATAAACCAAAGCTCGCCACAACACCATCCTTCAGTGCTAAATGACGAAAGCCCAACGTATCTACGCGGCATAACGTGCAGTAGCTGTCTGAATTTGACATTTTTTACAAACACCACTCTTCCATATGCGGGTTGTTCACTGACATTGAGATACACGCAAGCGACCATATACTTAC
The DNA here is from genome assembly GCF_016920785.2 of Ixodes scapularis. Lineage (NCBI taxonomy): Eukaryota > Metazoa > Arthropoda > Arachnida > Ixodida > Ixodidae > Ixodes > Ixodes scapularis. The sequence continues at coordinate 12,291,095 of NW_024609881.1, read as the reverse complement.
CTATCCAACATCCAGTCGTTTCAAGGCGCACGAAACAAACAGTTAAACGAACAAACTGGGATACGTTTACGGACTAATTGGAGTAGGCTTATGAGAGCCCTTCGGCACATTGATACTTTAGACCCATGTTGTTGTAAAAAAAACTATCTCCAAACTCTGGTCTAAAAACATGCTTTTCGTGCAAGGCTCGTCAAATTATGAGGCGCTGGAGAAATGCAGCCTTCTGCGTTAAGTCCTTATTTCGAACTCTTTTTGTTCGCCTTCCGCCCATTGAAAAGCATGCGGGAAGGGCCTTAGAACGCACCTGGTATCGCTGCGCCGCAGCGTTCTTCCGCATCGAAAAGTTCGTCTGCTTTCCTCGTCGTCACCATGGCAACGAACACCGAATGAATAGAAGCACGCACGGTACCGCCGCGTGAAGCCAGCAACAGCTGACGCCATTTTACGAACGCCGTCTGCTAGCCAAAGCCGAACGCGGTGTGTCAGATCAACCGCCTCCGCCGGTGCGCCGCAAGCAAAGACGACGAAGCTGAGACACGCCGACGGCGATCGAGCAAGCAACAACACCGCGGGACGACTGCAACGGCGGCATTTATTCGGATCAAAGGCCGGCTTCGCCGGTGCGCCGCTAGCAAAGACGACGAAGCTGAGGCACGCCGACGGCGAATGGGCGAGCAACAGCACCGCGGGACGACTGCAACTCCGGCATTTATTCGGATCACGGGCGCGAAATAAACAAGGACAATTTTTATTTGAATCATAACACCCGATATCCAAGTTGGGGACCACATACCTTTGCTGGGTCTTTCCTGTGAACTTTTTACAGAGACACGGGGTGCCGCATTCAAAACACAGCTCCGTTTGCAAAATATGGGGGCCCTGAAAAGGACCGTTTAGACCGCTACCAGAACCTATAACTGACGTAACGAGCACTTGACGAGCGGTTGGCGCATAAGTCGTCTTTATGCACGCAGGCGGGCGACGGGCTCAGCGCAGCGGATCACTCGAAGTCACCGGGGCCGTCAGAATCCTCGTCCTCCGCACTATAGGGAAGATTCCTGTCTGCGTCGGGGCTATAGATTTTGGCGGCCGCGGCGACGAACGACTGGAATCTGTCAGTGTTTCCGCGCGCCTTCTCTCTCCTCCAAAACATGAACTTTGCAAGGTGACCAGTGAAATGATGGCTCTCGCGCCGTCCAGATGGAAGAGAGTTTTTGACGTGGGCCCAGGTGCCCTCCACCGTATTGGTGTGCGCACCAGTGTTCGGGTCGACAAAGTGCAGCTTGTGGTTAACGGTGAGGTGCGTGAAGCGAGCGTCATCTGCAAGCTTGCGATAGGCAGCCCAACAATCTGTGATTATTCTTGTTCCAGGGCGGACCCACTTGGCTATTAGCCCTAGCAGGGTATTAGCGTCACGGGTCTCCACGGGAACAAGAAAGCAGCACCCGCTGCCACGCTCCACACCGCCGAAAACCCACTGGCCAGGCCTTAAATGCCCGCGATGGTACTTTCGCCGCCCGAACATACTCTCGTCTAGTTCTACAGTCACGCCTTCGCCGCCAATCATCTCTGAATGCGTAAAGACGGCATTTACCACAACTTCCCGACAAAGGCTCGTCCAATCAGTTATTGTCTTACTTGCGACATCAGTCTCCCGCTGAATGACGGCGCACGGTAGGTTCTGGCACCAGAGGTAGATGATCTTCATGAGTTGGGGAAGCGTCAGGTGCGATCCCTCGAAAAAGGAACCGCTCCGTACCGAGACCTCGCCCCGGCACTGAACCTTGACCGGCTTCCTCTTGGGCACCTCACGAGTCATCCACAAACCGCATCTCCACGAATACCCATCCGCAGATCTAGCGCGGACTTGCAGCGTCATCGCAGCTTCGCACTCTGGGCAAGCACGAGAAGCCAGGAGCAGGCCCATGCCCTGAAGCAAATTAATTGCTTCAAGAGGGTCTTTCATGGCGTCATGAAGACGGCACAAGTTAAACGCCATGGCACTGCGACGCTCGCCTCTGGAAGAATAAAGCGCCAAGGGGGCTAAACGAGCAGAAATGCGCGCTTCTTTGCATTTATTATTTTTATTTGATCCGCCATTTTATACCTCGTGACACCCTTCTAACGAACTGATTGGCTAATCGGTCGGGCCATGTCATCGCGTGACAAAAGAAACGCCAATCGTATGACCAGAACGGTTGCCATGGTCGGCATCGTTACAAAGAAGAGAACAGTCGGACCCAACAACAAAATAAAGTAACAAAAAGAATAAAAAAAAAGAAAAAAAAAGAAGGGAGCCGTTTTCGGTGTTGCTCACAATGGTTACTTGTTTTTCTTTTTTGTTTCTTTACCCTAGAGAATGCCACGTCCCAAACAAACCGTTGAAACGAAGGAGGGAGGGAGTCTTGGCGTCAGAATTCTTGAAAAGAGCCTCATGACGCCGCCAACGCCGCCGACGACCGTTAGGCTATTTATTTTGTTTCTTTAGACTTTTATCGCGACCACTACTCCACCGTGCCTCAGATTTTCCAGCGAAGGTCCGGCAGTTTTTAATAATTATTAGTATTGTCGTTTGAAGGGCACTCTTTTTATGCTGCTTCGTTTTCGTTCCTGACGCCATAAAAATATTCTTTCTCTTTTAGATTATAGGGGCGAAAAATCCACACTGACTAGGGAATGAGTAACAGCACCTAGATGTTGGCCTAGACTCTGCATTACTCAGACCCTAGTCCGTGTGGATTTTTCGCGCCTACAGTCTAAAAATAAAGAATGCCATACACACACATCACACGCTCACGCACTCAAAGTTGGTCCAGAAGTTCAGTGTCCCCGACGTGTTTTTGTAGCGCTTTCAAAACGATACACTAATACCTCCAAGTGTTCTCCGGCCCAGGATTTTGGTAACATTAAATGGTCTACGGTCCAGCACTTGCAGCGTTCTTCTCATGTCATATCGTTGGGTGCTGCATTTCACGCATGCACACACAAGATGCTAATAACAAAAATAAATAATTGGGCTAATTAATTATTGGACTAATTGCATCCACAAACCAATCCGACCTTGAACTAAACTTTTTTTTTTGTTTTACGTAGGGCAAACTTTTTCCGCCCATATTTTTATGGCGTCAGGAACGAAAACGAAGCAGCATAAAAAGAGTGCCCTTCAAACGACAATACTAATAATTATTAAAAACTGCCGGACCTTCGCTGGAAAATCTGAGGCACGGTGGAGTAGTGGTCGCGATAAAAGTCTAAAGAAACAAAATAAATAGCCTAACGGTCGTCGGCGGCGTTGGCGGCGTCATGAGGCTCTTTTCAAGAATTCTGACGCCAATACTCCCTCCCTCCTTCGTTTCAACGGTTTGTTTGGGACGTGGCATTCTCTAGGGTAAAGAAACAAAAAAGAAAAACAAGTAACCATTGCGAGCAACACCTTTCATCAAAGAACACGCCGCCCGAAAACGGCTCCCTTCTTTTTTTTTCTTTTTTTTAATTCTTTTTGTTACTTTATTTTGTTGTTGGGTCCGACTGTTCTCTTCTTTGTAACGATGCCGACCGTGGCAACCGTTCTGGTCATACGATTGGCGTTTCTTTTGTCACGCGATGACATGGCCCGACCGATTAGCCAATCAGTTCGTTAGAAGGGTGTCACGAGGTATAAAATGGCGGATCAAATAAAAATAATAAATGCAAAGAAGCGCGCATTTCTGCTCGTTTAGCCCCCTTGGCGCTTTATTCTTCCAGAGGCGAGCGTCGCAGTGCCATGGCGTTTAACTTGTGCCGTCTTCATGACGCCATGAAAGACCCTCTTGAAGCAATTAATTTGCTTCAGGGCATGGGCCTGCTCCTGGCTTCTCGTGCTTGCCCAGAGTGCGAAGCTGCGATGACGCTGCAAGTCCGCGCTAGATCTGCGGATGGGTATTCGTGGAGATGCGGTTTGTGGATGACTCGTGAGGTGCCCAAGAGGAAGCCGGTCAAGGTTCAGTGCCGGGGCGAGGTCTCGGTACGGAGCGGTTCCTTTTTCGAGGGATCGCACCTGACGCTTCCCCAACTCATGAAGATCATCTACATCTGGTGCCAGAACCTACCGTGCGCCGTCATTCAGCGGGAGACTGATGTCGCAAGTAAGACAATAACTGATTGGACGAGCCTTTGTCGGGAGGTTGTGGTAAATGCCGTCTTTACGCATTCAGAGATGATTGGCGGCGAAGGCGTGACTGTAGAACTAGACGAGAGTATGTTCGGGCGGCGAAAGTACCATCGCGGATATTTAAGGCCTGGCCAGTGGGTTTTCGGCGGTGTGGAGCGTGGCAGCGGGTGCTGCTTTCTTGTTCCCGTGGAGACCCGTGACGCTAATACCCTGCTAGGGCTAATAGCCAAGTGGGTCCGCCCTGGAATAAGAATAATCACAGATTGTTGGGCTGGCTATCGCAAGCTTGCAGATGACGCTCGCTTCACGCACCTCACCGTTAACCACAAGCTGCACTTTGTCGACCCGAACACTGGTGCGCACACCAATACGGTGGAGGGCACCTGGGCCCACGTCAAAAACTCTCTTCCATCTGGACGGCGCGAGAGCCACCATTTCACTGGTCACCTTGCAAAGTTCATGTTTTGGAGGAGAGAGAAGGCGCGCGGAAACACTGACAGATTCCAGTCGTTCGTCGCCGCGGCCGCCAAAATCTATAGCCCCGACGCAGACAGGAATCTTCCCTATAGTGCGGAGGACGAGGATTCTGACGGCCCCGGTGACTTCGAGTGATCCGCTGCGCTGAGCCCGTCGCCCGCCTGCGTGCATAAAGACGACTTATGCGCCAACCGCTCGTCAAGTGCTCGTTACGTCAGTTATAGGTTCTGGTAGCGGTCTAAACGGTCCTTTTCAGGGCCCCCATATTTTGCAAACGGAGCTGTGTTTTGAATGCGGCACCCCGTGTCTCTGTAAAAAGTTCACAGGAAAGACCCAGCAAAGGTATGTGGTCCCCAACTTGGATATCGGGTGTTATGATTCAAATAAAAATTGTTCTTGCTTATTTCGCGCCCGTGATCCGAATAAATGCCGCAGTTGCAGTCGTCCCGCGGTGCTGTTGCTCGCCCATTCGCCGTCGGCGTGCCTCAGCTTCGTCGTCTTTGCTAGCGGCGCACCGGCGAAGCCGGCCTTTGATCCGAATAAATGCCGCCGTTGCAGTCGTCCCGCGGTGTTGTTGCTTGCTCGATCGCCGTCGGCGTGTCTCAGCTTCGTCGTCTTTGCTTGCGGCGCACCGGCGGAGGCGGTTGATCTGACACACCGCGTTCGGCTTTGGCTAGCAGACGGCGTTCGTAAAATGGCGTCAGCTGTTGCTGGCTTCACGCGGCGGTACCGTGCGTGCTTGTATTCATTCGGTGTTCGTTGCCATGGTGACGACGAGGAAAGCAGACGAACTTTTTGATGCGGAAGAACGCTGCGGCGCAGCGATACCAGGTGCGTTCTAAGGCCCTTCCCGCATGCTTTTCAATGGGCGGAAGGCGAACAAAAAGAGTTCGAAATAAGGACTTAACGCAGAAGGCTGCATTTCTCCAGCGCCTCATGATTTGACGAGCCTTGCACGAAAAGCATGTTTTTTTGGCCATCCCGCGTCCTGTTTTTTCTATCCGTAACATGGGTCTAAAGTATCAAACTGCCAGCCCTTCTAGCTTTTCTAACTTCGAGGGTGCTACTGTTGACTCAATCACAGCTGCGACAAAGTCAAATAACCTTCTATGTAACCGATGCGTCATTGATTTGGAATATAAGGGGTTTTGTGCGATTCGCCGACGAGCAGAGCGCAAAGTAAGGCTTACAAAATATATAAATGACCTACGAGCAGATCGAAAGGACGAAAGACACAATGCGGCGGCACCTGCGAAAACTTGGTTGAGAGCGCTGGAAATTTGTTTGTGCTTCAATGGGTCCACGGGACTAAAAACGCAACCACAACAATTACGCCCATTTAGAGCTGTCGCTCGAAGAAAGCAGTGCTCTGAAATATCTATCGACGAAGAGTTTTGCGCGATGATCACTAGGGTCATCAACTAACGTACAGGGGTGCTATGTTGCGCTTTTTGGACTCCCAGGAGACTATGGAGAGGGAAGTGACGTCAACGACACAGCAAACACAGATTGGGTGTTGATTTCGTTTTCTTCTGTCAACATCCAATCTGCATTTGCTGTGTCATTGACGTCACTTCCCTCTCCCTGGTCTCCTGGGAGTGCAAAAAGCGCAACATAGCCCCCCAGCATAGACCCAGAACCGGTGTTGCAATTACTCCTTGGACTTATGAATGAATGAACGTCCCGTTCAGTATGCAAGAAATGTAAGCTGCACTCGACTCGACAAAGTCAAAATTATCATCTGGCCCTGACGGCGTAATATATTCATACCTAATTGACATGGAACAAGTGGCTATAAGACGAGGCTCCTAGTACTGTTCAGCATCTCATGAGATACCGGTCTTGTATTTGCCGCATGGAGAAGGAGCAGGGTAATTTCGGGTGGAAAAGGCATGTGGAGTATGTTAAAAAGCGGGCAACTAACAAATTGTGGTACCTGAAGAGAACGCTGGGTAAAACTCCCCCTTCCGTTAAAATTCTTGCGTATAAGACAATTATTAGACCTGTGTTAGAATACGCGTCTGCAGTGTGGAGCCCATGGCAGAGCTCTCTGGTCAGAGAACTCGAAGATATTCAGTCGCTAGCTGTGCGTATAGTTTTTTCAGATATCAGACGAACTACGTCTGTGACCGAACTTAAAAGGAGAGCCAATATAAGCCCTCTGTCAAACAGAAGAGAGAGCCAACGGTTGAAGCTGTTCTTTCAGATTTTCAAGAACTGTATAAAAATTGATGGCTCCGTTTACTTAAAACCAAAAAGTTTTTACTCGGAACGCTTGCATCACTCAAAGACCATAGCCCCTATTAAAGCTCGAATAAATAGCTATAAACAATCTTTTTTTGTGCATACAATTGATTTGTGGAACAGCCTTCCCGGGGATGTTGTCGATATTGATTCACTCTGTTCTTTCGAAAAAGCCGTAGATAATATTTTTCAGTGCTAAGATTGCTTTTATTGCTCTTATGAAATTATTTTACTGTCTTTATTTTTTTTATTACTGCTGTTACATTTACTGCTATACTGTTATTGTTATTACTAGTATTACATTTGGTTACTGTATTGTTTCTCTTCTTTCGAATATGTCGTAGATATTAATTTTCGGTGCTAAGATTGCTTTTTGCTTAGAACTGTTGTGTTTATAATGTGCATGTGTGACACTGTATCACCCCACTCCTGCCTTGGCCCTATATTGGGCTGGCAGTATTGATAAATAAATAAAATAAAAATAAAAATTCCTGGTACATAAACAAGCAAATCAATGACCGACGTATCGCCTGAAAGTCCTGTTGCTCTTGTAAGCTGTATAGGTAAGCTGATGGGAAAATTATCCTTTTTTGCATCGAATAATAGAGAGTTTTAGTAGACCGTTTTCATCTTCCGCTCCGCTGTGAGGGTGCCAAACTGCGCATGCGCGGCCCGCTTCGCCGGAATGGAAAGCGGAGGTCCAAAAACGCGTTTTAGTAGAGCGTTTTTCTTCAGCGTAAGAGCGTTTTGAGCTGGTTCGAAAAAATTGCTTGCGTAGCCCCACAAGTGGACGTTTATAGTACTAGTAAGACAAAAAAACCTAAACGTTAACACCAAGAGAGTGAAAGGGAGCTTGTTTGTAGAGGTAGTAAAAACGAAGGCGACAATAATGAGCACAAAAGAGTAGGCACACACCTGAAGAAATATTAAGCTATAAAATATAAATATAATCGTTCCACCTTGTGTGAGAGTGAAGCCGAAGGTATAAGCATGAGCATGTTGCTCTAAATGGTACTTGCACTGCACGAGCGCGCGTGCTTATCAAGGACGCTGAAAGGCCGGCACTCGCTCTTGTAGGTTCTCCTCCACTCGAATTAAAACTGAAACAGATTTACTTATTCGAAGTAAAAAAATAAGAAAAAAGGACTAAGTTTGCGCATTGTGAGTACATCCTTTTGCGTAGTACGAGTACAGTGTTGCTCGAGGCCAGCAAGGCAACTGCACGATGAATCCCCGCTGTTCTCAAGGAAGGAGACTTCTACTAACGAGATTAAGCTGGCGAGACATCGAATCTATGATTCGTATCCCTCGTGCCATCAAGCGCCGAAGCTTCCTTTCCAAACGCGGTTTGCTGGATATTTCCAACGTAGAAAAGAAACCCTTTAGGAAGCTATTCTGCTTAAAGAAGGATCTGGCGGTTCTGCATGCGGGCCTCCAAACACCAGCACCCGACAGATCGGCGCAGGGTGTTGCCAATCTGGATAGACGCTTTGCATGGTTCTTCCTCGACTGGCCTATCCCAACCGTCTGTACGTACTTGGATGAGCGTTTGGACGGAACTTGTCGGTGTTCTTCAGTTCTGTGAACCTCATCGTGGGTCACATCAACGAGAGGTTCGGCCACCTGCTCGCTGACATGAACAAACATAGGTAGTTCACCCTGGCGAAACTAGAGCTGTGCTCACAGTTAAGACCCTGCATGGTTTGTGTAAATTTCGCGTTTCCATTGTTTATAGCACAGCTGCTCTGTCTGGTGAAAAGTTACTTTTTTGTATACGCCAAAGGTGTACATGGGCAGTGTCAGGAGAAGTCACGACGAGCGCGTTCGTAATCTATGAGTATTAGTAGGCCACTTTTATGAGGCCTCTTCGCTCTACTTTACGCTCTGCGAAAAGCATCGTCCCCACCGCGCATGCGTGGCCCGCTCTGAGTTGGAGCGTATAGTTAGCGGAGTGAGCGTGCGCTCCGCTTCACAAGTTGTAGAGCGGACTGCCGTCAGCGTCCTTAGCGTGATCGCTTTGATCTCAAGATGGCTGCACTTACTCAATACGCGTCGATGTTTTTGACCGTGACCTCAGCTTGAAAATCAAGAAGTAAAGCGTACGCCCCGCGCGTAAAAAGTAAACCATTCGATTGGAGTTCTATGTAACACAAAACAGCATAATCAAACGAAGTGAACGAGTATCACTTTGCAACCAGCACGGCGTCGGTAAAGTCGTCGCGTCTTGTGGACGTCCTATGGCTATGCAGTCAGATGTACGGGTGCGCGTGCTTGAACGCCGATTATATCTGTGCATGCGCCCTCCTGTCGAAAATGCCACTGAAAGCTGACCACGAGCATAGCGCTCGCAAGCTGCACCAAAGAAACCATTCCTCTCAGCTTTATTTATTCACACTCGCTCGCAACTTTTGAATTGTTTAACTTTCCTCATGAAATGTTTGCGTTGGATTTCCTCGGTAGATCTAGAAAATAATAGAAACTTGAATGCAGCCTTTTTAAAAGTGCAACCCATGGTGCCGCTTGTCTTCGAGGCCGCCTTATTTTGGCCAAGTGTCCAGGGAGCAAGAGAGCTGCGTCATTGTTTGTCGCGGATGCGAGTCTAAATGTAATAGACACGAATGCAGCGTCAATACTGAAAATGAAATGGGTTCTAGTCACAAGTCTCGTACTAAAAGCGATGCCCAAAATATGGCGGCCGAATATGTTACCCGGTGGTGTTTTGAAAAGAGTTACCAATAACGGTCGAAGGAATATTCCACGTCAGTTTTTTGTCTGGTAAAAACGAGACAGGCATAAACAATGCAAAATTTAGCAAACAACACCCTGGACTTCTAAGCAATAGTGGTAGATTAGAACAGTTTTCAGAAGTTTCGTTTTGAATTCCGGCGTAGCGGGCCTCGCATGCACAGTTTGACGGCCTCAAACCTTAGCAGAATTAAGGAACAACTATATATATATATATATATATATATATATATATATATATATATATATATATATATATATATATATATATATATATATATATTAATTTACGATACCCAGTTTTTACAACCCTGCAATGGAAATACGCTTTATCTTAGAGGAGTAACAAGTCCCATATCACATGTTTTGGTAGTGTTTAAATACTGCCGTGTTATAAGAGTGTTTTTCTTTGTCTTTTTTATTAGGCCGTCAAGGACAAGGGAACAGATCTGAACAACTGTTGGGGTTTTGTTGACCGCACAGCAGGCCAATATGCCGTCCATCAAAAAAAATTAGCTGAAGACCACAAGAGAGTGGTCGTCGTGAAGCACCAGGCAGTGTAGTGCGCAGACGGCATAATCTGACGGCTGAACGAAACCTACACAGACCATGGGCATTTTTTGTTTGTTTAATATTACAATGCATAAAATTATCACAGTAAATCATCTTCAAGCTTTTGTACTGAGCGAAGTACCTGTCCAACTGGGCTGAAAGGCATCTAGAAATATTTCAATAAAAAGCGTTTACTAACGACTCCCATTTTACTTCTCAGATGTGCGCGTGAATATTGCATCTAACCAAATTACAGTGTTACTGTTGAATTCAGCATTGTAAGAGTAGACTATGTTGCGTGGCCTTCTATTGCAAGAAAAGACCTTAGAACAAGTGAGGCAGAAACTGGGCAGGAGCTTAAGCTGAAAAACGCACTTTCATAAACACACAAAAGAAATAAAAAGAAGTGTATAGTGAAGCAAAATGGTTTCATGTCACCCCCAAGGCAGATACATACACTGCGCTCCACTGGTAATACGAACACGAAAAAAATCGCTTTTATTTTAAGTTTATTTTTTTGACAGCTATTGAAAAAGCTGAACATTTGTCGCTCAGATTAGTGCCCCAAACGAGCGCTTTATTCCACAGCAATAGGCAAATGTCAGCACCTCGAATTTAAGGTGAAAAATGAAAACAGGATATTGAATGCTCCCGCTAACAGTGTCCCGCAGTGTACATAAACACCAACGCACCATATCACAAACCGAAGCATACGAAGAAAAAAAGACTGATTTCATTGGGGAAAAAAAGTAGAGATATAAATGGAGCACTCGCTTTCGCTAATTTCCACTGTCTTGCTGCCTGAAGTAACCAAACAAAATATCTGTCCGTTTGGCGACTGCTTTAGTCTTTGGTCTTTAACCTTTATTTTTGGCTCTGGAGAGCCGCGGCACCGCGGAAAGCAGCAGCCCGTACCACCGAGGCCCGCGTTGCCGCGTCTAGGGAACATGGTAATGTGATGAGTATATACGTGCAAGATGACGGCGACATGGGTTGTTGGTATTGGGGAGGGTGGCAGTCCGATTCGCAGAAGTCCAGACTTCGTGGAGGCGGGTTGGGCGGGTGAGCAGCGAGCTATGAGGATCTTGCACGCCGTTCGATCAGTGCATGAAGGAGCACCAGGAACATAATGGCGCTATTGCTCACTGGGGTCCACTGGGGTCAAAGAATCATGCTCCAAGGAGGTTGTCCAGCCGAAGTAGAAGCTGCCGCCTCCGAGGAACCGAGGCCCAGGGCTCAGATTGAGACACCGCCGTCGCCCGGTGTGTCATCCTCTCAACGTCGTCGTCATCTCGCCTAGAAAAATCGAGCCCGCTGGCTTAGACATGGCAGCACCAGAGGGCAGCACATGTTCCCACCGTTCAGGGGCCGTGAAAGGATTGCGGCCAGCGTTTCTCGAAGCAACCAGAGGCTCTTGACTACCGTGAAACGTTTTCTGGGGGACGCCTTTTCAAACAAAGTCTGCGCAGCTTCTTAGTGCAGCGATTTCAAATAGCGAGCCCCCACCTTTCCAGAAAAGCACCATCTAGTGAACCTTCACTGAGAGTGGAACGTACTTCTCAAAATGGCGACAATAGCGGAGCTGACGCTCCACGCTCAAATCCCAGAGCGGGTCGCGCATGCGCGATGGCGACTCCGCTTTCCATAGAGCGGAGTTGGAAACCGTAAAAGGTCTACTAAAACTCTCTAATATCTCGAACAAAAACGGTATCACCAAAATATTATATTCAGATTTTCACGTGCTCGAAACTCCATCGACAGTGTGATTTCCCTCGTGACCTCCGTAGAACAATTCAAGTCGGAGGGACGTATATGAGCCGTGGTATTTCTAGATAAAAATAGATAATACGATTCTGTCACTTATAGTACCATTTTGAATTGCTAAGAGAGCTTGGACTGGGTAATTATATACAGAGTGCCGCAAAAAATATATATATTTTTTTAGTGCGAAAATAAACTAGGCATCGCCAAACGCTCATTCCGACCAAAGGCAGCGCTAAAGGTCACAACCAGATGCCAAATTTTCGGACCGATCTGATACCTTATTCAAAAGTTATGTTATTTTCTAAAAATTTCAATGAGAAAATGGCGGCCGACGGAGTTTTCGAATAGATTGGGCTCTGGCACCGGAAACTGAAAACGGGCAAAAATGGGCTTTATTTTACCATTGAAAGTTTTATAAAATCACTTATAGTTTTGAAGAAGGTATCGGAACGGGCTGAAACTTGGGCATCTGGTTGTGACTTGTAGTGCTGCCTTATGGCGTAGAATGAGCGTCCGACGATGCCTAGTTTATTTTTGTGGCAAAACAAAACATAATTGTTTTGTGATATTCTGTATATCGACGGTTAACCAGTTATCTCGATGTCACGTTCATTTTCATTTCAACACTTTCCGGAGATACACGCCTCTTTCACCTAACTAAGGGCGTACCACAAGGAGGAGCCTTGAGGCTATTTCAACTACCGCTCATAAACCTTGTGACAAAACTTTCTATTACATCTTGTGCTTCAATTTATGCATACGGCATTGGCATTCGGGCATCAGGTAATAACGAGCTCGCATGTACAATCAAGACTTCAGCGAACGTTGAACATATTGCATCAGTACCTAAGCCACCGTGGACTACAGGTTCCAACATCGAAGTATGCTGCGATCGTCTTCGCACGTGGGAGGCATATGTAATTACCCACTGAAAATTTGTAGAAAATAAATTCTATATTTAAACAAGCATTTCCTCATTGGCGTCATCGTTGATCAGGGTCTCACATAGACACCACACATCCAGCATTATAAAAAAAGCTTTCAGCATTTGTCCTAACCAGCTTCATCAATGGCACCACTTAAAAAGCTACGGTTACTTTTCTGTTGTGCCTTTACCAAGATATTTTTGTGGGAATGCTCTGCTATAGGCTCTCCGTATTCAACGGCACATGCAAGATAAACATGAAGGTGGTACCGAGCCGGCAGGCTTAGGCAATTCGTTGCTGCCTTGGTCTCCCTCGATCAGCTTCGATACCAGACACAAAAGCAGAATCCAAACATTTCCCATTGTCTGTTCTTCAAATTGAGAAAACGCTGAGAACACGTGTGCGACACTTAACAAGGCTTAGAAAACATCACTTCGCCCATATTACGTCGTCAAGACCATCTTCCAGCTATGTGTGGTGATATTGCACTATCTGCAAGAGCGTCCGACACAATTCATAACACACAAAATTATAAATATTCCACCTTGCATTCTAAGACAAAAGGGAGGAAAAAGTTAGGAACGGCGCGTTTTTCTCCCTTCTACTGACGCGCCCCCAAGCGGACAGAAGAAGGAGGGAAGAACGAGACGTTTTTCTCCTTCTCCAGGCAGACGAAAGAAGGGTTCAGCCCTCCCGACTCATATTCTCTCGGTTTCGGTTTTCAAGCACGTCGCGCAGAGTGTTTATTAAATGTTGTTGAGTTCATTGAACTTCAGTGGCAGTGAAGGCCGCTTGTAATTCCGTTTTGTAGTCCAAGCATGCGGAACATTTCGGTTTCATTGACGTCTTTACCACCAGTTTTATCAAACGAGCAAACGAAGCCCCTAGAAACAGCGAAGTTCCGGAGCGATGCCAGCAGCGCTACGTACTGGGCTAAGATGACTGTCTCCGAATTTCGGAACACAAGCGGAATCACGCGGACTACGCGGGCCATCTACGTTGACGACGTTGCGCAAATCGCGGAAACTGCGTTCAAGACGGGCAGGTTTTGCTGCCGGGTACCTGAATGCTTTCAGTGCTGAGTTCAGTTCTGTTTTTCGATGCCGAGTGCGAACAGGCAATCAATGTGGTTTTGTATTTCTGCGTGTCGGCAACATAGAAGCAACATCGCGATGGCAGTGTTGTGCAATGTGAACAGAAGACATGAATTATCGCCGATGTTACCGTGTGTTCGAGTATCAAGTGGTGTAATACCAAAATATGAGACGACGTAAACTGTGAGGCATTGATGCCGCTGGTTGGGCCGTGACCGGAGGGGCGGAGTGTCACCGATTCACATTCTCCTTTATATTAGAGAGTTCAAGACCGCTTGAGGGATTACGGTGCAGTCGATCGACCTGCCGATAGACATGTTGGAACGCTGGTCTGAACAACGTTGCTCCTATCTCACAGTGGCCAGTGTGACTGTCATCTGCGATGTCCTGTTGTCTCCTCCCCGACAGCGATTTCGCTCTGGCTACAGGACTAAGCAGGATGGAGATATGACAGAAAGTACTTATTTACATGGCTTGAAATACGAAAGAATAAAACAAAAAGAGACGGACATACACATATAGGACAGTTCTTTCAATTAGCAACCGAAGTTTATCTGGCCTCCTCTATGGGTCAGCGCTTCTCTAAACCTGTTTTCGAAAAAAGTAGAAGAAAACCCGCGATAATAGAGAAGATGACGCCGTTGTAAAGAAAGAAAAAAAATCAAAAGACACAAGCAAAATAGCAAGAAACAAGCAAATGTAAATTAAAATGAAAGAATTAAAAGGGAGATGCTTCAATTAAAATGATCGAAACATATCTAAAGGTATTGTCTCCCCTCAAAAAACAAAAGAAGAAAACACTGCCGGAAAAAGAAGAAGAAAAAAAGAAACACAGGACCAACTTGAGCTCACCGTTCCATCTCGTCTTTCAGAAACTCTACCTCTGCCTTGGTTAACCTAAGGGAGGGTGATGTATAGTTCAAATCAAGGACCCATTAATTTCTCGTTCAAGTCTGCCCTGCTGTCTACCAATGACTCGCGTAGCTTAAACGTCCGGCTCACAATTTAAATAAATGCGTTTGTGTTTCACAATGGAAGGAAGGCAGTCACTAGACACATGGGTTACTTCAGGGAACTGCTCCCGGAGGCCAGTGTTGAGGCTCCTTCCGGTCTGTCTCACGTACCTATCCCCGCTGGTAGAGGGAATACGGTAAACAATCTTCTCGTCGCAGGGTAAAAATGCGTTGGCATGCTGGACGGAGAAGTCTTTGGGGTACAGATGTCATTTTCGTTTCAGCATAGTTGTTTTGGGAGTGTCTTGCACGAGAAAACAACAAAACGCAGTCTTAAAAATAGCTAGTAAAAAGCTAGTAAGGTGCTACCGCTTTCTTGGCGTTACTACCTTTCACTAACTATTTACTACCTCAAACGCGCAATAGGTAGCACAAAGTTAGCAAATGCAGCCATTACTACCTTTTTGTGACCGTTACTAGCTATTTACTAGCTATTTACTACCGCGAAAAGGCGGTGAAGATGGCGGCACTTGCTTCATACCCGATTGCCAGCGTTAGCGACGTACTTGCCGTTTCGGATCGCAGGGGGAAGTATCCACACGCAATCGTAGCGTCAAATATTGTATGAGGAGGCATGTTTAAAGGTTGGAGCTGACTTTATAACGATCGCAGCCTTCGTACCAGCATGACATGGAAGCCAGCGCTGCAGCGAGCGCAGCAGCCATTGTTGATGCAATGGCCATGTGGCTTACATACTTTCCTTCTCGTTTGCATTAGTTTGTGAGCGTTTATATTTTCAGTTTATTTTAACTGGGATTAACTGGCACATACTAAAAACGTTTACGAAAACAAAAAAAGTTCATTATATTTTTGTCATTTTTTTCATTTTTTTTTATTAAAAAAAATGTTTTTCTTTCACAAGAGACGCTTGGGAACATTTTACGACAAGCAGGTTCTGGCCAGTCGTAGTTCGCAAGACGATAATTTTTCCGATGTGAACCTGCCGTTTTTGCTTTGTGTCGTTTGCAGTTCTCGTGTTCCCGTGTTGGAGTGCATAGTTAAGGTTCGTGCGCTTGACATGGCGAGTGTGTGCATGGACCTCAACTGCTCCGAGGATAGTGCTAACGAGCCGGTGCCGCTGTCGCTGGATTGGATTTTGTCGTCCAAGAAGCTTTTCTCCGCCTCCTCCTACGTGACACTGAGAACTTTTCCACGGTTTGTGTGTGCTCGGTGGTTGAGTAATTCTGATTGAGCTGTCTTCGGTTGTGACAGTGCACTATCACAACCGTTGGTGCGCGTCGTAACAGTGCATGCAGCTTTGAGACTAATGAAAAAAAAACTGTTTTGGCATTCTACGAGTCTTTCTGAATTCGGTTATGTTTTACCCAAAAACGCCAGCATTTGTCAGTGTACTACAAATATTAAGATCTGAGCTGCACGCGGTATTAATTTTGCATGCATTTTGCAGCGGAGCACGCGAAAGGAGTGCAGCTGCCGTCGTACTCCCGGTCAATTACAGCCTTCGTTCGCCGCGGGAGACGGCAAGAAAGCACTCTCTCGCCGACGGCGGCCACATTTGTTTTAAAGGCTGGACCGCATGTAATCGATTTAGCGAGCGACGAAGACAGCGACGAGTGATGACGATTTCTCACGGTCACCTGTCGCGTCGTTCGATTTTTTTTTAATATCTAGGAAACGTCGCCCATCCCCTTGGCCGCTTGTACTCGTCGCTCTCATGCGGTTTGCCTCGTCGAGCAACTGACCTAGCGACTGCGAAGAACTGACGTGCTGATACACGACAAGTTTGCGAACTGAAATGGTCAGTATAAACGACTTAAGGGCAGTCAAGGACGGTAGCGGGTAGCGCGTCTCAGCTCGAAAGCTTGCGCAGGGAACCTCCTGGGTTCGATCCCCACTGCCACCGCCCGTAAGTTAGCGATTAGAGTGATTAAGTCAGCGTGTTGAATCCATTGTTTCGATAATGTGCTAAAAATGTGCGTTTTCAAGTGTATATGTAACTACTTGCGAATGTGGAAGAATAGAAATACAGTATAAATAATCGGCTTCTTTTTTGTGTACGAGATTAAAATAAGAACACCGACTTCACATAACAAGAAAAACAACTTCATTAAACGTTTCGCCTCCCATGCGGGAGGCATCATCAGTACATACACAGGAATGAGAGAGCTTCGGTCAACGCAGTCCTATTTATCGGGAAGGTCCATATAAGCTTCCAGGAGGGGGCCACGGTTCTTGTTGCACGCCGTCTTGTCTCCGCGGATGAACCATGACTCAAGTAGTTTGCGTGGGCCCCACCTATCCTCCTTCGCCAAGGTCGTCACGGCTGTGAAGTCGAAGGTGTGTCCTGTGGTCCACGCGTGGTGGACCAGCTCCGTCTTGAGACGGGTGGCGTTCGTGGAATACTTGACGTCACGTTGTTCTTTCATCCTGGTTATCTTCTTGCGTCCGGTCTCTCTAATGTATGAAGAGCCGCAGTCCTGGCAGAGGATCTTGTACACAATGCATTTCTCCGTACCCGCAGGGGTGGGGTCCTTTGGCTTAGACACAAGGCTTGCTATAGTTCGGTACGGTGTATACACAGTTCGAATACCTACAGGTTTTAGGGCGCGGCTTAGCGACTCAGACACTCCCTTAACGTACGGAATGCACAAGACATTACGTTTTTTGTCGGCTGGATTGGAGTGCGTTTTTCGTTTCGTCTGGTTGATTACCTCATCTACAAAGCGCCCGGGGTGGTTTCGCTTTTGCAGAGACTCTTGTACACGTGGGAGCTCATTAGCGCGATAGGTCGCGTTAGAGGGTACAGTGTTTGACCTTTGATCAAAAGTTCGTACAACAGACTTCTTATGCTGTACAAGGTGGTGCGAAAGAAAATCTAGAAAATTACTACTGTCACATGGTTTACGATACACCTTGGTTTCCATCCTGTTGTTCGGCTCGTCAGCTCTGATCACACACATATCTAAGAATGACAACATCTTATTTTGTTCAGGCTCGTAGGTAAACTTAATCGCGGGGTGGACGCTGTTTGAGCATTGGTGAAAATTATCAACAAAATTCTTGTCTAGGATAACGAAAGTGTCATCAACATACCTACGATAACACTTGACAGGAAGTACAATCCTGTGTATGTACTGATGATGCCTCCCGCATGGGAGGCGAAACATTTAATGAAGTTGTGTTTCTTGTCATGTGATGTCGGTGTTCTTATTTTAATCATGACATCTCCCGGCTTTTGGACTATTTTTGCATTTTTTGTGTACGTTTAATTGGACGGTGACTCGCGCCACCTGGATTACGCGTTTCCAGTTTCAAATATTGTAGTGCCTGCCACCTGGTGGTAAAAGGCTTACCCCCTACCTTTTTTTCCACCAGAAATCACGTGACTCTTGAGTTTCCGGTCTTCCGTCGGGAAGTTGCGCTAGTTACTAGCTCGAGGTAGTAAATACACGGATTCTACTTAGAGGCTAGTAACAGTTACTAACTTCTTGACCTAGTAACTGTTACTAGCCTGACCGTTACTACTTAAGGTTACTATGAACCTAGTAACATATGTGACAAGCGGTTACTAGCTCGTACCTGGTAAATGCTACTAGTTTTTTTTAAGAGTGCATGCTAACACTTCACTGCGCGCAAAAACAGCACAATAAAAGGAAGTAACTCGCCGACAGCGAGTTCTTTCCTTTTGAGTCATACACCGTGTTTCGCAAGGACAGAGGTGGCAGAGATGGAGGTGTGCTTCTGGAGATTCCATCGAAAATCCACGTTAATCGCCACTGTGACCTCGAACACAAGAACCTCAAAGCGCTTTTCGAAGAGCTTTTCCCTCTTGGAACCATCCTTGGGGGCTGCATTTACTGCCCGCCCGCTTCACTAGAGGAAGCCTATAAACTTTTAAAAGCACCCCTAAAATCTTCCGCATCTAAACCTTATGCAAACATACCTAGTTTCGGTGATTTCTACGCGCACATTGACTGGCTTTCCTACGGGGACCCAGTCCCTCGCGACCGTTCCGACGACGTCCTCCATGAGACTATGAGCGCCGCTGGCCTGGCCCAAGCATGCCAACAGCCAACGTATATGACCCTCTACGGCGCACTACGCTTTCTTGATTTGGTGCTCGTTTCCGACCTGTCGAGCCTCGAGGCTGTTGACGTATCGGAAGGCCTCCATGGCAGTGACCACCTAGCCGTGAAACTTCACGACGCAGTCTCCCTGCCACGTACAGGGCATTACGCTCCTATGTTGTAGAGGTTCCGGCAACTTGACTTTGATCACATGGTATAATTGGCCCACCTGGCACCGTGGCGCATGACCTCCGCAGGATCAGACTGGTTATCCAGATATGACCTGTAGTGTGACTTCATGATCGCCATTCAGAAGGAGTATGTTCTTTGCTCCATCCGATCATCAAATCGGAAACACTCGTCGTGGATCACAGCCGACATCATCAAGGCCGTGCGGATCAAGCGATCACTGTTTCATCGAGAACCCCGAGTCAGTGTCCTGCCACTCTACAACTGGCAAAAGATCACCAACGGACACGTACGGCTATCATCTATATCTCCCACTAAAACTACATACGCGATATTGCTGAAAGGGCTAAGACTGATCAGAAAGTCTTTCGGAAATACAGTAGATCCATACGCAATCCATCCCAGCGACCATGTTTTGCCATCTCCGGCAAGTTGACTGACTCCCCACAAGGGATCGCTAATATTTTCACCGACCGCGTTTCCTCTTAAACAACAACGGCCCATCCCCGAATCCCCCTGGACTGATATTGCTTAACGAACATCACGCTGATGCCTCCGACCCCCCCCCCCCCCCCCCCCACCCCCAGCGCGATCCTCGACAACAAGGGCTGGAAACCTCGCCCAGTCGAAACTTGACACTGTCCTTCACAACCGAGTCATCACAGGAGGCGCTCTCCAATATCAAGAGCTCTTACCGCTGCGGTCCGGACGGCAGCGCGCCGAAGTTGTTAAAAAGGCTCTGCCTGCTAATACTGCCAACCACCTGCCAGATTCTGCAAGGGCTGTTCGACAGTGGTACTGTGCCAGGAACGTGACATCAAGCTTTGGTCACTCTGCTACCGAAGGGAAAAGGGAAGCCAATGAATGAACCAAAACATTACCGTTTTGTGTCAATCACCTAGATTGTCTGTCGGACATTTGAGTGGATAGTTAACGGCCAGCTTCTCAAGCACCTTGAAAAATCCCGCTATCTATCCGACAGTCAGCACGGCTCTCGAAGAGGTCGCAGCTGCGAATCAGCACTGGCAACTATCACCCATTTTATCAGCGATTACATGGAGAATCAAACTGTGGCAGATCTAATTCAACTGGACCTAAGCAATGGGTTTGATGCGCTCGACAGTAACATCCTGCTTGAGAAGCTCACACACGCACGCATACACGGTTCTCTATTCACCTGGATCTTGTCTTGAATGACAAGCGATGAGGCGATAATACCTGGAGAAACTAAACGTTTAATGGGGCGAACTTGTGCCCAAAAATAAAAAGGGAGCAGAATAATGCAGAGCGTCGCGGGCGTCGAAGTCGGCGTGACAGCAGAATCGAACGTTGGGGCAAAACTGACTCCAATCGCCATGCGGAGTCCCTTATGTACCGTCGTGGATTTCTGGATCATTCGGCGTACAACGTTCGGTGCGTAGAACTTTCGGAACTCAATCAGACGAGAATGTTCTCGAACTTGCGAGAAGGCCAAGTTGAAAGAAAAAATAAAAGGACAGTCTCCTGACTGGAATCGAACCTACACATTCCGCGCGACAATCAAGCGCGGTAACCACTCGGCCGCGCACGCGCTTGGACGCCAACGCGCGAGGCATTACTCTCCCCCTTTAATAGCGCATCGCCCGGATGCGACATGCCGGAAAACAAAAACAGCAAAACAAAAAATAATGGCAAACTACTTAGACTTAAGCAACACAATCCTATCGAGCGTATTGCAAAACACAATTCACGGTCCTATCGATCGTAGTACGGCTTGAGGCGGACGACGTGGACGACTTCCGGTCTTGGAGGGCGGCGTGATAAAGTCCGTGTTGTGACGGGCATCACCTCGTAGTTCAAATCCCCGAGTCGGCGAAGCACTTTGCAGGGTCCAAAGTAGCGCTTCGAGAGTTTCTCGCTGAGACCCCAGCGGCGAATCGGTATCCACACCCACACCCTGTCTCCGGGCTGGAAGTGGACATCCCGACGACGAAGCTTGTTGCGGCCAGTGTCGATACGTTGTTGGGCATGGATACGAAGTCTGGCGAGCTGACGGACTTCTGCCCTTCGGGCAACCACCTGGGCGTCGTCGCTTCCGTCGACAGTCGGTTCGTGGGGTAACATCGCGTCCAGCGCTGTCGTTACTTTGCGACGATGAACCAGTTAAAAGGGTGTAACGCCAGCGGTCTGTTGCACGGCCGTGTTGTAGGCAAAGGTGACGTACCGCCACACCTCATCACATGTCTTGTGCTCCACGTCGACGTAAGTACATGGAAATCATGTCGGCGATGGTCTTGTGGAGTCTTTCCGTCAGCCCGTTGGTCTGCGGGTGGTACTCCGTGGTGCGACGATGACTGGTGCGGCTCAGACGAAGCACTTACTGTGTCAGCTGGGCCATGAACGAGAATCCACGGTCTGAGATCAGGACTTTGGGGGCGCCGTGCCGGAGGTCAATGGACTCGATGAAAAACTTGGCGATTTTAACAGCCGTACCTGACGGAAGGGCTTTCGTTTCGGCGTATCACGTGAGATAATTTGTGGCGACGATGATCCAGCGATTTCCAGACGTCGACGGAGGAAAAGGGCCAAGCAGATCTATTCCGATCTGCTGGAACGGTGCCGTCGGGGAAGCAATCGGCTGCAGGAGACCTGCCGGCTCCGTCGGCGGTTTCTTGCGTCGCTGGCACTCGTGGTACGATCGGGTGTAGAGGTGGACGGCTATTGGGAGGTTTGGCCAGCAATACTTTTCTCGATTGCGGGCCAGCGTTCGGCTGTAACCGAGGTGTCCGGCGTCGGGTTGTCGTGACATGCCTAAAGATCTCCCCCCGAAGGTCGGTCGGGATTACCAGCAACCACGGTGTGTTGTCTCCGAAGTTCTCTTTGTAGAGCACACCTTGTAGAATGTTGAAGGTCGGCAGTACTCATGAGAAGACACGTGGCACGGTACTCCCGCCCCCTTCCAGGTGCTCGATTAATGCGCGCAGCTCAGGATAGTCCCGTTGACGTCGTGACATGTCGGTGTTGACTGCTCCTAGGAAGCACTCGTCGTCATTGCCGTCGCCGCAGCGGGAAGGGGTTTCGACGGGGGCTCTGGACAGACAGTCGGCGTCGCTGTGCTTGCGGCCTGGCTTGCAGACCACAGTCATGATGAACTCTTGTAGTCAGAGACTCCATCGAGCGAGGCGTCCTGACTGGTCCTTGAGGTTCGCAAGCCAGAAAAGCGAGTGGTGGTCCGTCACCACGCGGAATGGGCTCCCGTACAAGTACGGACGAAACTTCGTGACTGCCCAGACGACCGCAAGGCATTCTTTCTCAGTCGTGGAGTAAATTTTCTCCGCCTTGGGCAATGTCCAACTTGCGTAGGTGATGACTCGCTCGATGCCTTCTAGTACTTGGACCAGTACTGCGCCCAGTGCCGCGTTACTTGTGTCCGTGTAAATCTCGGTTTCCGCATCTTGATCGAAATGTCCAAGCACAGGAAAAGTCTGGAGTCGTCCTTTCAGCTCGTCGAATGCCTGTTGCTGCTCCTCGGCCCCTTCGAATTTCTCGGCGTCCTTCGTGCGGTTTCTGAGTGGTGCGGAAATTTTAGTGAAATCCCGAGCGAAGCGTCGATAGTGGGAACAAAGTGCGAGGAATCTTCGCACGGCCTTCTTTTCTGTCGGCGCTGGAAATGCCGCGACGGCGCGAGTCTTCTCGGGGTCTGGGCGGACGCCTTAATTACTAGCCACGTGGCCTAGGAACTTGAGTTCGTCATAGGCGAACCGGTAGTTTGACGCCTTGAGGGTGAGCTCGGCGTTCTGTATGGCTTGGGGAACAGCTCGGAGTCGTCGCAAGTGCTCGTCGAAGTCAGTCGACAACACTTCGACGTCGTCAAGGTAGGCGAGACAGCTCCGCCGCTTCAGCCCTGCCAGTACGGTGTCCATGACACGCTGGAACGTTGCTGGCACCGTGCATAGTCCGAAGGGCATCACTTTGAACTCGTACAGTCCATCCGGCGTGACGGAGGCTCTCTTTTCTCCTTCCAGTTCGTCGACTTCGATCTGTCAGTAGCCGCTCCTTAGGTCCATCGTTCAGAAATATCGAGAGTGGCGCAGCCGGTCTAGAGTGTCGTCGATGCGGGGAAGTGGGTAGACGTCTTTCTTCGTCACCGCGTTCAGCTGCCTGTAGTCAACGCAGAACCTAAGCGTCCCGTCCTTCTTCTTAACCCGCACGACTGGAGAGGCCCACGAACTATTTGAAGGTTGGATTATGTCGTCTCTGAGCATCTCTTGAACTTGCTCCTAGATTACCTCCCTTTCTTTAACGGAGACTCGGTGCGGCGATCGATGCACAGGGCGCGCGTCGTCCTCGGTAACGATGCGGTGCTTCGCAAACGCGGTTTGGCGTACCTTCGACGACATGGCAAAGCAGTCGCGATATTCGGCGAGGAGGTTAAGCAGCTGCCGGCGTTTCGGGCCCGGAAGCTTAAGGTCAATGTCGAGCTGCGCTGGCGACGTACTGCCTTGCTGAGGTGGCAAGGTTTCGTCAGTAATCACGGCGATTTCGGCGGCGTTTCGAAGTTCCTCGACGTGGCCCACGGCTGCACCTTTTGTGAGGTGTTGCGTTTCATTTCGGAAGCTCGTCACAAGGAATACAGTCCGCCAATCTTGAAGTTCAGCTACTCCTTTCGCAGGCGGCGAGAGAGCCTCCCACTCAAGACTGAGTAGTCTGCCCCAGTATCCACGATCGCCGATGCGTCGACGCCGCCGATAACAACGTTTAAGCTGTTGGGCAGGGGCGTCGGTGCGATGCGGAGCGTCGGTAAGATGGAAGCGTTCCGGCATTCTTAGAGACTGTTTGCTTCCGTCGTTTTCGGCAGCGTCACCTCCAGGCGTTGGCATCCCAGGTGCCTCCAGGTTGGCACCTCCAGGTTGGCATCCCAGGAGTCGTGGGTCCGACCCCAGACCACAGTGGGCTATCGTTGACAACCAACCCACGTTGGTGATTGTCCAAGACGTAGTCAACCAGAACGACATCTTGGCGCAAGCACTAAATGCAGCTGGAATTACCCCGCAGCTCCAGTTCCAGTCCCAACCCCACCAGCTCCAGCAGGAGCCAGAGGACGAGGTCGACACCCATCAAATTGGGGCCGAGCGGATCCTCCGCTACCTTGAGGACCACCAGCCCCCCCTCCCCCCTCAAGAGAACCAGCCAGGAGCCGCCGACGCCAACGACCAAGAAAACGAGGACGTCTCCGAGGAAGACTCCAGGCGCCAGGCCGCCAGACAGCCAGGACCCCCCCCACCCTCCGGTCCGCCCGTCCAAGCCCCCGCCCCAAGTAAACTGGCCAAGGGTGAGCGCAACTTTCGGATATTATCCCCCGTGTGATCCGAACGCACTCCAGTTTAAGTGCACAAAAAACTCTGTAGTTAACAGCCGACCGCCTCCGCCATCTCAGGTCCCAGTCCTTAGACAAGCGGTCAACTCCATGCTTCAGTCGGGAGTTTTGAAGAAGACCACGCGAGGGAAATATTTGAGTCCCATACAACTCGCGCCTAAGAGCGCAAACGAAAGTCGTTTTATTCTTAACGCGGCTGCCCTGACACCGCACATGCAGGCACCCAGATTTCATCTGAAACCGTTGCCGGTAGCGGTTCTAGAGAACCCTTTGCCCCGGAACCCGTATTTCACGAAAGTAGATCTTTCCGAGGCATATTATCATTTTTCTTTGAGCAAACAAACGCAAAAGCTCACCACGTTTCGACTCGACCAAGAGTATTACTGCTTCACCCGTCTACCGTTTGGGCTTCGCCCCGGACCTTTTGTGATGCAACAGTTGGCAACGGCGTTGACTCGCCACCTCCGCGCGGTCGGGGTGTGGGCCTGGAGCCACTTGGACAATTTTTTATTGGCCCACCCCGACCCCGCCTTTCTCGCCCGGGTCACCCGAGATTTTTTGCGTGATCTTCAAGCCTGCGGCATTGAAATTAATCCCAAGGACACGAAGCAACAACCCGTCCGAACCATCACTTTCTTGGGTTTCCTCCTAGAAGGAGAAGACGAAATGATTGGACACACCGGACCAAGAAAGCAAGATCTCTCCAAGATCTTGAAGCTCCTCCAGACCCCGCTGCCCTCAAAAACAGTGGAACGTTTTGTGGGGCACTTAGTTTTTTACTTTTCCGTTTACAGGGGCCATTATCACATGTTGGGCCCCCTGTTTCGACTTTTGAACTCCCCAAGGAAACTCCCCGAGGGCTACATCGAGACCCTTCAACAAGTATGGCTCACGCTGCCCCACCGTACACCATGGAAGATTCGCTCTCCTACGACAGCAATCGCGGCGGACGCCAGTGCCACAGGCCTGGGACTCGCAACCACGCAAGGCAACGTGGCCATCATAACCGAACCGTCTCGTGACATCTACCTCCGAGAGGCCAAGGCTCTCGCTCTCGCCGCCCTCATCTGTCCGGATCACGCCATCATCCTTTGTGATAACCAGGCAGTGGTCCACGCCATTACAAGAGGCCACGGGAGATCCTTGCCGTGGCAGTTAGCCACGGCCATTTCTGTACTCTTCGTGAATAAAAGCCTATGGGCTCGGTGGGTCCCAACTCTCGCCAACCCTGCCGACGCCCCCTCACGTCTCACACGCACATGGTCCCAAATCTGACCAATGAGGGGGCGCCGCCAGGGGGCACTCCCAGCATGCCTATAAAAAGCACTGGGAGTGAGAGAGCGGGATCAGTCGAGAACCAGCCGGCAAGGGTATCAAACCCTTGCCGGCTGGTTCTCGACTGATCCCGCTCTCTCACTCCCAGTGCTTTTTATAGGCATGCTGGGAGTGCCCCCTGGCGGCGCCCCCTCATTGGTCAGATTTGGGACCATGTGCGTGTGAGACGTGAGGGGGCGTCGGCAGGGTTGGCGAGAGTTGGGACCCACCGAGCCCATAGGCTTTTATTCACGAAGAGTACAGAAATGGCCGTGGCTAACTGCCACGGCAAGGATCTCCCGTGGCCTCTTGTAATGGCGTGGACCACTGCCTGGTTATCACAAAGGATGATGGCGTGATCCGGACAGATGAGGGCGGCGAGAGCGAGAGCCTTGGCCTCTCGGAGGTAGATGTCACGAGACGGTTCGGTTATGATGGCCACGTTGCCTTGCGTGGTTGCGAGTCCCAGGCCTGTGGCACTGGCGTCCGCCGCGATTGCTGTCGTAGGAGAGCGAATCTTCCATGGTGTACGGTGGGGCAGCGTGAGCCATACTTGTTGAAGGGTCTCGATGTAGCCCTCGGGGAGTTTCCTTGGGGAGTTCAAAAGTCGAAACAGGGGGCCCAACATGTGATAATGGCCCCTGTAAACGGAAAAGTAAAAAACTAAGTGCCCCACAAAACGTTCCACTGTTTTTAAGGGCAGCGGGGTCTGGAGGAGCTTCAAGATCTTGGAGAGATCTTGCTTTCTTGGTCCGGTGTGTCCAATCATTTCGTCTTCTCCTTCTAGGAGGAAACCCAAGAAAGTGATGGTTCGGACGGGTTGTTGCTTCGTGTCCTTGGGATTAATTTCAATGCCGCAGGCTTGAAGATCACGCAAAAAATCTCGGGTGACCCGGGCGAGAAAGGCGGGGTCGGGGTGGGCCAATAAAAAATTGTCCAAGTGGCTCCAGGCCCACACCCCGACCGCGCGGAGGTGGCGAGTCAACGCCGTTGCCAACTGTTGCATCACAAAAGGTCCGGGGCGAAGCCCAAACGGTAGACGGGTGAAGCAGTAATACTCTTGGTCGAGTCGAAACGTGGTGAGCTTTTGCGTTTGTTTGCTCAAAGAAAAATGATAATATGCCTCGGAAAGATCTACTTTCGTGAAATACGGGTTCCGGGGCAAAGGGTTCTCTAGAACCGCTACCGGCAACGGTTTCAGATGAAATCTGGGTGCCTGCATGTGCGGTGTCAGGGCAGCCGCGTTAAGAATAAAACGACTTTCGTTTGCGCTCTTAGGCGCGAGTTGTATGGGACTCAAATATTTCCCTCGCGTGGTCTTCTTCAAAACTCCCGACTGAAGCATGGAGTTGACCGCTTGTCTAAGGATTTGGACCTGAGATGGCGGAGGCGGTCGGCTGTTAACTACAGAGTTTTTTGTGCACTTAAACTGGAGTGCGTTCGGATCACACGGGGGATAATATCCGAAAGTTGCGCTCACCCTTGGCCAGTTTACTTGGGGCGGGGGCTTGGACGGGCGGACCGGAGGGTGGGGGGGGTCCTGGCTGTCTGGCGGCCTGGCGCCTGGAGTCTTCCTCGGAGACGTCCTCGTTTTCTTGGTCGTTGGCGTCGGCGGCTCCTGGCTGGTTCTCTTGAGGGGGGAGGGGGGGCTGGTGGTCCTCAAGGTAGCGGAGGATCCGCTCGGCCCCAATTTGATGGGTGTCGACCTCGTCCTCTGGCTCCTGCTGGAGCTGGTGGGGTTGGGACTGGAACTGGAGCTGCGGGGTAATTCCAGCTGCATTTAGTGCTTGCGCCAAGATGTCGTTCTGGTTGACTACGTCTTGGACAATCACCAACGTGGGTTGGTTGTCAACGATAGCCCACTGTGGTCTGGGGTCGGACAATACCAGACTAAGTTGTTGGGGGATGCCGTTGTGGGCCTGGAGGTAGTCTTTTAGCAATTGAACACCACTATCGGGCGGTGTTAGGGGGGGGGGGCAACGGAACGGTCACTGGGGACGGTTCACGAGGTGGTTGAAGGACCACGGGAGTTAGTTCTTGGGAGAACTGAGGGGGGCTAAGAGAGCCGCTGGAGCTGCCAGATGTTGCCTGGTCTGGCTGCGTCACTTGTTGGTGCTCGAGGTGCACCACAGAACCCGAGGGGCTTTGAGGAAGGGCCCGGTAAGTTCCTCGTAAGTCGAGGGGAAGCCTGCTGAAGAGGTCTTCGGGAGGGCCGAGTCCGGGGACGCGGCGCGGGGAGGAGAAGAGCTGGGTCAACTCACTTGTCTTCCTTTTGGGGGTTCTTTCGCGGGTTATCCTTGCGGCTCTGGTGGCCGGGATTTCTTCGGGTCCTTGCGGGGCTGGTTCCGCGCTGGGGTTGTTCGGCTCTTCTGGCCGGGGGCCCGAGTAAGTAGCTTGCGCTGGGGTCCGCATACCCATCAAGGGGGGTATTCCAGCCGCTTGTAGCGACGTGGTATAACAGGCGTACTCGGTCGAAGACTCGGAGTCTGCTCTGGGGGGCGAGGGGCGGGTACGAATCCCAGACTTCGAGGAAGGATTCCAAGAGCTGTAGTTCAATGATGTCCCTCTTGGACAGGAGCTGTGTGCTCCGGTTCGCGTTCTGAACATGGATGAAGGCCTCACCAAGGTCTCTTCTGGTCGGTAAGTCGTGGACTGTAAATACCCGCTGTCTTGGGGTTGGTTGACCTCCATAGGTGGCGAGCTCGACTGGTGTGGCTGGCGGAAAGGGGTGCGGGGGCCCAAGGGGGGGCTGGAACGTCTGGTGGGGGGCGGGCTGGCCGAAAGCTGCCGCCTGGGCCGCAGGGTTGGCCTCGTATCCTCCCAAGGAGGACTGCAGCGTGTAGCCGCTGCTTGGCTGGGTTGGTGCAGGGTAGGCACTGGTGGAGGGGTTAGGCTGGTAGGACTGGGATCCACCTTGGGTAGACTGATGCGCTGTTTGGGTGGTGTCCGGGTGGGCGGTGACGGCCGGGGCCGTTCGGGGGAACAGCTGCTGTAGTGACGTGATAAGGGATTCTTGCATGGCGACACGGTCTTGCCGCAGAGCCTCAAACAGTGCAGAGCGATCACTCTGCATAGCTTCCCTGAGGCTCCGGGTGTGGCCAGCGATCGCGTCAGTAATGAGCGCTGGCAGATCGTCATCCTCGTTGTCGGAGAGCCTGGCGCCGGGCGTTGGGTTTTTGGGCGGCATCAACTGACGGGGCTTGCGCACGGTTTTGGGGGTCTATCAGTTGGGACGACGTGATACCCTTGCCGGCTGGTTCTCGACCCACAAAACGTCCTGACGATGGGGAGCGGGCTTCACGGCGGAGAGGCGACACTGGGAAGGGCGAGCGTCGGAGGTACTGCTTGATGTCGCGAGGGCGTTTGTCGTATCTTGGGCGCGGGTCGCTCGGGTAGAACTCGCGCAGCCCCAGTAGTCTGTAGGGGCATCGACGGTAAATGTTGCCGGCTTCACCGCAGTGGTAGCACAACCTGCGTCGATAGGCCGTCCTCCGCACGTCGGTCTTTCGTTGCGCTGCTTGTTCTGGGTGGGCGTGCGCCCAATCTTCCTGGCGTCGGGAAAACTGCAGAGCTCGAGCTTCACGTCGAGGTGGTGCCGTGACCTGGCGGTGAGCTTGCGGCGGTTGTCGGGCCATGGTGGCGTAGGTCAGTGTCGGTTCTTCGGGTGCGGCCACGGTGACAGGGGCATCTTGTAGGAACGCTCGCCGGGCGTTCAGCAGTCGGCAGAAGCTTCTTAAGTTCCTCCCGGACGATATCGTGGATGATGTCGCGAAGGCCGGGGATGCTAGGGCTAATGTCGTAGCCCGATAAAGAAGCAGCAGCGACGGTTGAGTGCCGATGGTAGTGGCTGGCTTTTGCAAGGAGGGCACGTTCCATGTTCCTGGTCTCCATGACGAAGTCTTCGAAGGTAAATGGGGGTTGCGAACAGGACCACCGAAGATGTCATCCTTGACACGTCGCGTTATGATCCGCAGCTTCTTTTCGTCGGTGGCTTGAGGGTCGACGCGAGCGACCAGGCGCAAAACATCCTCAACGAAACTGGTGATAGTCTCGTTTGGTTCCTGAGTCCTCATTCGAAGAAGGTCCTCGGCCTTCTCCCGTCGAGTTTGGTTGGCGAATGTCCGACACAGCGCATCCTTGCAGGTGTTCCTCGAGATCAAGAAAGTCTCGCGATTGTCGAGCCAGTGCCTGGCCGTCCCTTCGAGCGCAAAGTAAAGACTCTACGGGCGCTGTTCGTCTGTCCATCGGCTATGCTGGGCCACTCGCTCGTACTGGTGTAGCCGGTCCTCGATGTCTTCATAAGGCTCGTCGTTTAAGGACGCGGGCGTACGGGCAGCGACGGGTAGGACAACAACTGGTGGAGTCGTCATCGTCGCGGTCTTCTTCTTTGGTTTCTGCGGCAAGGGTCCAAGTTCCGGGGGTAGGCCTTGGTTACGGCGACTTGAACGGGCCTTGCTCTGGTTGTCTGCGAAAGGTAGCCTCCCGGGGCTGAACACGTCACTTGGTTGGCGTGTTTTCGGAGGGGTACGGTCCACGGGCATAGAATGTAAATACCCCGCACCTCGACCAAAATGTCACGAGTTACAAGTGATGAGGCGATAATAACTGGAGAAACTGAACGTATAATGGGGCAAACTTGTGCCCAAAAATAAATGGGAACAGAATAAAGCAAAGCGTCGCGGGCGTCGACGTCGGCGTGACAGCAGAATCGAACGCTGGGGCGAAACTGACTCCGCTCGCCATGCGGAGTTCCTTATATAACCTCGTGGATTTCGGGATCATTCGGCGTAGAACGTTCGGTGCGTAGAACTTTCGGAACTCGGTCAGACGAGAATGTTCTCGAACTTGCGAGAAGGCCAAGTTGAAAAAATAAATAATAGGAAAGTTTTCTGTGTAGAATCGAACCTACACCTTCCGCGCGACAGACAAGCGCGCTAACCACTAAGGGTATGCATGCGCTTGCTCGCCAACACGCGTGGCAATATCAAGCTTTGTGCGGAATCGCAGCCAACAAGTTGTTTACTGTGGGGCACGCTCTACAGAGAAGGTAATTTTTTCAAGAGTGCCACAGGGCTCCGTCCTTGCTGCGACACTTTTGCTCGTATATATGAACGAAATCCCACGCAACGACAAGTATATCCTAGTGCAATAGGCAAACGATACATCGATCGAATGCGACGACAATTTCGTTCCAGTCTGACGCACGCCGCTTCCGAAGTTATCTAGAATATATAAAGAGATGGATCTCGAGAGAACACCTAATCCTGAGTGCACCCAAGAGTTCCGTGATACGTTTCTCGAACTGAAAAAAACAGAGAAGCCCTGTATTTACTCTAGAACGCACTCCATTACCCATATCAGATCACCTGTCCACCTTGGGTGCCATGTTTTCCCAAAACTTGGACTTTTCCGCACATATTGCCGGTGTTATCGCAAAGTCCCACAGGACGCTTGGCTTCATCATCCGCGTCGTAAGGCCAGGTGGGCCGGCGGTCCTGTAGGCAGTATATATCATTAGTCTTGCCTTCGTTGAATTACTGCTCTGCAGTTTGGTCTCCCCCTCAACACCTAATCGAGAGACTGAAGAGTGTGCAGCACCGCGCAACCCGCAAAATCTGCACCTGGTCCCCTGGCACAACCGACGTGCCGCACCACACACGGCTCAAAACCCTTGGCTGGCGGCCCCTCGATTAGAGACGAAGGATTTCTCGAGTCCGCGTGCTGTGTCGATTGCTCGACTTATCTTTTTCGGGGACTCGCCTATCGGCCGCCGTACGCCTCGGTAGAAGATCAGGTCACCCCGAACTTTCTCGCGGCAGGACTGCTCGTCACAGCGAATCTATGCTGCCTGCAACCATTAGAGGCTTTCTGACCATCTCAATAGCTTCTCGTAGCCCTCTGCCCACATCACACAATGAACCCCGGGAACTTTGCAAGGTATTTGCGAGACGAATGCCTTCGCGCCTGCTGCAATTATCATGATCTTCACTCCCTCACCCTCTCTTCCTTTTGAATGATAATCATCACCATCCCCATCGTCATCAACAATATCATTGTCATCAGAACCACCTCCATCATGACTGCCATCATAATTGTAACGCTTCTAAAACTGGGGTAGTACTAAAACTCCAACTAACACGGCGGCAGGCTGGCAGGCGCACACGCTTAGAGGTTTTTACCTACCTGGTTTGCCTGGCACGCCGCCGTGTGCGCACCAATTTAAGTGCAAATAAATCACTCACTCAACTCACTTACAGACACACAAAGATATACCCCACGCAGCGCCGACTGTCAACTCTGGTTAGGGTGCCTATATGTCTTTCTGTTTCAGAGTGAAGACATGCATTGTTGTACTCAATGTGCTAGCGCGTGAGGCTCTCGCGCACTCGGTCCGTGACTTGGGCGGTGAAATGGCGTCTGTGCATTAGCCAAAACACAGCCGAACTAGAAACGCCCGCTCTCTATCTCTTCTTACGGCCTTTGCAATAGACCGATCTTACTAAGCGTTCCACGCATGCGTGACGGCGCCACAACTGTAGTTCATAGGATGCAGACGCCAGTTAACGAGACAGCTTATGCCATTTCGCGCTCTGCTCATGCAGACCTTCAGCGGGGTTGTCGCACGTGCAGAAAGACTACAGCTCCCACGATGCATGGCGGCAGCGGTGGCGTACTCAAACTAGCTGGTGAGATCGGTCTATTGGGGCAATCGCCACCTCCCGCCGCAATTCGCGGGGGGCGCTGTCATCTCACCACTGGGCTACCTTTTGCCGTTCGCACAGAGCGCGTCTGGCAGTGTATCAGCGCTGTCGCAACCTGCGGCCGAGATTTTTATAGCCTTTGACAGCTGATCCTTACGTTTAGACCCTCAGCCACTATCTAATGCGCTTCTGATGAACCCAAAACGGAGAATATTTGACGCCCATCTCCGAGATATTCGGGAGTAAAATTTAGTAAGTAAAGACAGCGAACGCAATTGCGCAAAAACTACTCGTATTTACCTCCAGGACTTCTGTTGCAACTCATGAACAGGAGGAGACGGACCCCTTCTACGTGGAGGAACTTTAATTGATAAAAAATTCGTACACTCTCGTGAAATGTAAGCAGGCTCAATCTATCTATTGCCGTGGTCTGCATCATCATTTTATAGGCCGCACTTAAAGTCGGTCAGCTGCTTTACCGCTCATTCACACTGGAAGCGGATCCGCGTTCGCAAAGCGCTTGCGAAAGCGGTTGTATAGACGCTTTCAGCGCGCGCCAAATTGAGCCGCCATAACCGACCTTCTCTGGTCTTACTGAGATGCCGAGCCACTGAAGCGGGCGTTGTCGAGTCTCCACAAGGGTCTATGCTGGGAAGAAGGACACAGTAACACTTAAAATTACAATAACCTGTCCTGCTGTGGTAATGATGAAGTGCAGCGAACGGAATAAGAGGGAACAAAAACTGAAGGTCGGTTATGGCGGCGCCCATGCACAGCTGCCTGAAAGCGTCTTATAGTACAATTGCACGCGCACTTGATGTTATAGAGTGCGCGTGCAATTGCACTGGATCTTTATACAACCGCGTTCGCAACCGTTTTGCGAACGCGAATCCGCTCCCAGTGTGAATGAGCGGTAAGACGAGGGTGTAGTAGTCTGCAAAATTTTCGCACAGTGCATATTACAGCCTAAAGTGATTCCCCGAGGGCTTGAGCACATATTTAGCTGATTTTTCGTTTCTGTACGTGACCGTCTTCGCATGGTTAATCAAAAGTATTCTAAGGAACTTGTTCAAATTAAGCCAGCCAAGCGCTTTGAGTGACTGTTGACAGTGCCTTCTGGGCAACCTAGGATTGGCGTGTCTGACCAACACCACCTGGACAGAAGGCCTCCACATGCGTCATCATAGTCAGATCGATCGAGGCGAGAGATTGGGCACGAGTGCTGCGTCAGTGTTCGGCTGCGGCTCGTGGCCAATCAGATCGTCGAAGGTCGGGCTTGGGTCCAATAGCCGACCGAGCGCGATCCGACTGTGATGACGTTTCATAGAGGAAGAGGAAACCATGCGGAGGCCTTGGTCTGACCCCTAGCACGCCGAACTGTGGCGTGCGAGGGGTGACACAAATACAGATGTCCCGTCCATGTCACAGGGGAACGACACTGCCTGTCGGCAGAGTGACTTAAATCGGAGGGAAGTTCAATAAACCGTTGATAAGCAACAACCTACGAAGCTCGAACACCAGCGCAAAGCAGCTCGAAGGGACTCTCCGAGTGGGGTGAGATGATGATGATGATGATCTTGCAGCTGTTCCCTTTTGTATCGGGCGGTTCCGAACAACGGTCGTACCTAGCTAAAAAAAAATATATATATATATTAAACAAGAAAAAAAAAACACTTATTTCTTCGCGTTCAATTTGGTTTTGTCCTTCGGCAATAGTCCTCCAGTCTGCTTTTCGTTCTTCCGATTACTTTCCAGCTCCGTCCAATCGGCTTCGTGGACGCTGCGGCGCGCGTTTCAACCTCACTTCGAGGGATAGCAACAGCATCTCTATCTAGAAACGCGTTCAGCGCTGACCCCGTCGCAGGTGATTGGAAGCCGAGTGCTTCCGCCAGCAATTGGGCTTGTGGAAGGGGTTGGCCAGGTGTCTGTCCGTTTTCAGGAGCGTAATACCACTGCACCGGATGGCTTGGTTGCAGGCTTGTGCATGAGAGGACGATGTGTTCGATGGTTTCATCCGCTTCTCCACAAGCCCGGTGTTGTGAGGTTCTTTGTGGTTAATAATTGACAAGATACAATGTCCTTCGTTTTTCTTAAAACATGTATTTACAAAATAAATCAAAGAGTTCATATGGTTATACTAAAAGAAAAAAAAAGGAAAACTTAGTAGAAAAAAAAATTGAAGGAAGGAAAACGCAACTGTCACCATGTCAATTATTAACCACAAAGAACCCCACAACAATTAACTGGCGTCCGCGGCAGGACAAGATATTCTGTTCCTTCGTTTTTCTACGTAACTATAATTAATCAGAAGATTGCAGGTTCTGCATTTTTGGGAGCGTATTTGCAAGGAAATTCGAGAGCATGTGGAGGCGTTCAAGCAGTTTTTTGAGAGAATGCGACAAGTCGGTATTACAGTAAACCCATGAAGTGCGAAGTCGGTATGAGGACAATAACATTCCTGGGTCATGGTCTGGGTAATAGAGAAGTTTCGGGTGTATCTGTATGGAACGCATTTTGTTGTTCAGACGGACCACCATCCTTTACAATAGCTAAACAAGGCGAAAGAACTTAACAGCCGAGTGTTACGCTAGAGTCTGATGCCTCAAGAGTACTCGTTTCGCGTGGAGCACATTGAAAGAAGTGAGAATGTGGGTGCGGACTATCTTAGTAGGCTGCAATGAACTTGCGCACATCATCATGGTTTTGGTGTTTTTTTTTGTGTGTAATTTTTGTTTGGTATTTTGAAAAAAAAAACTTAAAGGGGGGCTCCTTGTGATGATGTGACTGAATGTGGAAAAGAAGAAGGGCAAGTCAACCCATCGATCGGCCCAGAGGGAGAAAGGAAGATGACGAAGAAGAGGGATTTTGGAGTGCGTGCTTGGAGAGCGTGCAGAGGACTGGCCGAAGGGAACGGGCTGAGAGCGGAACGACACCATCGGCCAGGGCAATCGGCGGCCTCCTACTGCCTGACCTGCAGCCTGTTCCAGCGAGGGCAGCGCATAGAAACCTACGCTGCCCGGCTTCCTACTACGGGAGCACTGGTTGCGGTGACTCTTGCGGCCGCCGACGGAAGCCAACCGCTCCCGCTCCTGACTTCCAGCCACAACCGTCGGCCGACAACGACAGCCCCAGACGCAAGACCCGCTGCTGCGCATGGTGACTCAAAGACATGGTGACAGTTGCGTTTTCCTTGCTTCAATTTTTTTTCTACTTAGTTTTCCTTTTTTTTTCTTTTAGTATAACCATATGAACTCTTTGATTTCTTTTGTAAATACATGTTTTAAGAAAAACGAGGGACATTGTATCTTGTCAATTATTAACCACAAAGAACCCCGTGACACCCGGCATGTTGTTGTTTCCACCATCCGATTATATTTCTGTTGGTACACTAGTGTTCTCAGCCCTCCTGCACGTGCCTCAAAAAGCAAGCGGCTGCCCAGGCTGTTATCATATAACTGAGCCTCCGCTGACATTGTACTTTTGCTGAGGTTGTACACCCGTAGCGTTGACTTGCTCTTGGCCGCCTTTGCCCACTGAAGGGCCTCCTCCTCACGCACTCTCTTCCGCACCTCCGTTTCCCACTTTGTGTCTGTATTGGCACTCACGGGCGCTCTGAAGAAACCAATTTTTTTTTCCAGTTGGTATAGCCGCTTCCTCCATCTTGTCTGTATACTTGTAAGGTGGATGTATACGAAGAGTCGCTTTGCCCACCGATTTCGGTCCATGAATCGCAGCCGCCCGTTGTAGCCGATCTTGCTCGTCGCTTCTCTGGCTTCGAAGGATGACCACCCGAGGTCTCCTTGGACAGCCTCGTTGGCCACCATACCATGGCATCGTACGGCCTGCCTCCCAACGTCTCGCTGACGGCGCTACAATATCTCGCGCACATCCCCGGGTACGCAGATAACAGCGTTGGCAAAAGTCAGTCCCGGTACTATGGCCGCTTTCCAAAGTTCTCGTGTAACAACAAACCGGTTGCAGCTCCATAAGTTTCGTTTGCGAAGAACGTTGGTGCCTCGTATAGCTGCCTGTCGGAGATGTAGATGGTGCTCGGCCAAGTACTCTTGCTTATTGGTGAGTGTAATACCGAGGTACTTGTAAGTGTCTTGCTCGGGGATTTTTTAGCCATTCAGCACGCAGTTACCTATATTAGGCTCTTGAGGCCCAACTAGCTGCATCACTGCCAACTTTTTGTTGTCAAAGCGAAGGCCTCGCGCATCCGCCTCCTCATCGCAAATGTATACCAGTTTCTGTAAGTCTTCTGCAGTCTCCGCCGTCAGTACAATGTCGTCCGCAAATGTAAGACCCGGCAGTACCCAATTTACCTCCTCGCCTTCCTCTAAATGCACCAATGAGAACCCGATTCCAGACTGAACCAGGCGCCTCTCCAGTCCCGACACATAGAGGATGTACAAGAGCGGTGAAAGCGGACAGCCTTTCGGAGACCCCTTGTCACCGTCACTTCTTTTGATTTGGCACCATTTAGCTCCGTTTTCACCGTGTTGCCCAAATACAGCAATCGAATGAGCGTTAACCACTGGTGCGGAAGACCAAGTTCTTCCAGGTACAGAATCAGTACGTCATGAGGCACACTGTCATAGGCCTTGGCGATATCAAGAAAGCAGCACAGCAGACTTCTTTCTTCTTTACGCGCCACCTCAATACATTGGGTGATCGTAAAGAGGTTATCTTCCAGTCGGCGATCCCGACGGAAACCTCCCTGGAGCTCTGTGAGCACCCCACTCCCCTCTGCCCATGTCGCCATATTTTCTTTCATGATACGCGCGAAGACTCGGTATATCGTGGAAGTCACTGTTAGTGGCCGATAGTCCCGAAGGTGTTTTCGGTTTCCACCCTTCTTTGGGATTAGGACAACCCGGCTAAGTCGCCAGTCTTGTGGCAAAGGCTCTCCGCCGCAGAAGATTGCACTGAAGATCGCTGCCAGTTGTTTCATGGAGTCCTTTCCCATGGATTTGAGACAAGAGGCTGGGATTCCGTCTAGACCCTGGGAGGTAGATGTCTTCAGGTGCGTCAGTGTTCGAAGAATTGTCACCCAGCATATGACCTCTTCTTGAGAATGTTCTCCTGTGTTTGTCGGCCGCCAGTCTAGTTGGGGAGCTGCCGGCTCTTCGGATACAAAGGTCTCCTTTAGGTAGTTCGCCAAGTAGGTGCCAAGGTCGTTAAGTAACTCCCCAGTGACCTCGTCGACAATAGTGGTTTCCTGATCTCTGCCATCTAAGGACCCAAGGTAGGTCCAAAACTTCCTCGGTGCGTCTTTACCGCTGCACCGGATATCTTGGACGGTAGCCAGATCTGCAGTTGTTATCTTCTGCTGGATGAGTTGTTTAGCATATCTTTTGCGAATCTGATACACCTCCCATTTCTCACCAATCTCTTCCAGCCCAGAGCGGAGTGCCAATCGATGGCACCTGTTAGCTTCTTGGCGGGCATGAATGGCGGACTTGACTTCAGCGTCCCACCATCTCTTACGGTGTCTACGTCCGATTAATGTTTTCGGTGTGTGTCGCTCGATGAGGTCTTTAAGCACTGTGATGTAGTCTTGATATCCAGCTGCCCGTATCCTGCTGTCGCTTTTTTCAAAACTCTTCATTACGCTCTCAACTGCCCGCTCACTCAAGCACGATCGCTGGGGGATCTAGTATCGCTTTTTTGTTTTTCTCCAGGTGGCTTTGCTGAAATCCAGCCTCAAACGATTATGATCGCTACCAACACTGTGATTGCCTTCTTCATCTATATGTACTTGTGTAATATTTTTTCCGAGTTCGTGAGATACAAGAGCGTAATCAATGCAGGTTTTACTTCCTCGTGCGCACCATGTGTACTGCCCTTCGCATGTTGGTCGTAGATTAACCACCTCAAATTGCAGCTCTTCAGCTATCTTTAGGAGTAGCCTCCCACTACTGTCCTCCCACCCGTCTAATTCTGCAATATGTCCGTTAAAATCCCCCATTATTAGGATACTTCTGCCTCCCCCAATGGCCTTTGCATCCTTTACAACACATGACATAATGGCCCGATTGTCGTCCTCCCGCGTACTTCCCACCACGAGATAGATCACGCACACTGCCACTGGAGACTTCAACAGTTCTCCCGTCACCCAGAGGTGGTCTTGGCAGGTCCTGTTTACACGCTGCCACGATGACGAACTGCGCCATAGGATCCCCCCCCCCTCCTCTACGTTGACCTTCCTGGCGGTTGCACCCGGTCCATTGCCACTCAGGATGGATAGGCGGTTCCTCAAGGTCACGGAGATGTGTCTCAGCCACCCCATAGAGGACCATACCCTCAGTGTCCATTCCTGCCATTTTTGCTCTCTTCTTGCTCCCTGGAAATTTAGGAACCCAACCTTCTCCGTCGCCTGGTTTCGGTGCTTCCGACGAGTGCGCTTTCCTCCTCTGCCCTTCACCTCCCCACCGTCCTTAAAGCGTCGGTATATCTCTAACTACCTTGCTCCTGTGCCCTGGCCTCCAGTTGACGCCACACGGCCTGTGCCACCATGGCGTGTAGCCATGGAGGAGGAGCCAGTGGGGAGTACTCTGGCATACTCGAGTTCAGCACAGGTGAGTACATTGCCATATTGATTGGCAGTTTGTCCGGCATCCCTACCCACGGCAAGTTCATGCCTTTTACTTGTTGTATCTGTGCGGGATGGAGCCACGCTGGTACCGAGAGCACCGGGGTTCCTTCGGTGTGTGGTTGCTGTCCCACCGTGGGCGCATTCTTTTCTAGGTGTGATCAAGCCTGAGGCGGGGAACGTTCTATACGTGGCCAATCTGTCTGACCCTTGGTTCCCGGCTTGAGGCTCAGTCGTGAAGAGTGCCGCCTCCAGTTCTCTCTGTAGGACGATGGGGCTTCCGGCTCGCTGTCGTGCACCTGACTGACTTTCAATCGCTTGTGGCGTATATTCTGGAGTCCCACTTCTGCATATTGTGTCAAGCTTTCTTGTTCTTTCTGCTTGTAATTCTGATGGCTTCCCGGGTTGATCCTCTTGTTCCTCCGATCGCCTAAAAAATTCCGCGCTATCTCCGCCAAGTGGTTTGTCACTATCCGGACATCTTCGTGGTTATAGTGCATCCCGTCTTTTTTCATGGCGGCATTGATTGCTAGGTCCTGCGCGAAGTCAACATACTTGGCTCGTATTTTCTTGCACATTTTTCTGAGCTTCGCATTTAACAGCATAGCACTGCTTGTATCTCTCTGCCCCTGGTCGTAACTTCAGGAATGGAGCAAACCGTTAAAGCACTTTGCCTCTTGCCCCATTTGTTTTCGAGGCCCTCCACGATGGCATCCGGTTAATGTCCTAGCAAAGGTCGTTGATCCCAACATGCACGATGTACATCCTTGGAATTCTCCTCGCCTGTTTTTCATATTCCTCGATCATTGCGTGAACTGTTGCCGTGGTCGCTTTTCTGTTCATCAAGATTTCGAAGCTTTGGCCATCTGTCATGTCACCGTGAAAGGCCGGGCCAAACTGCCGTACATTGTGGTCTCCAGCAATCAATACCTCCCGTAATACCCCCCACGGTGGTCGTATAATTGGCTGGGTGGTTGTTTTACAACTCGTCGAGGGTTCAATGATGGTTATATTAGTTGCGCGCGCCTGCTTGGTTGTACCTGAAGCCAATGGGAGAGGTTGTCGTCTTCTTCCTCCCACACTATACGCTGGTTGAGCGATGTCAGAATCACATTTTGGGCCCGTGTCGTTTGCGCTTGACTTGACGACGGGTGGTTTACCGTCGTCAAGTCAAGGGTGGTTTACTTGTTCTGTCCAGAGTGTCCGTCAATGGTTTGTTGATTGGGAGTGTCGAGATAGGGCACACCCCTTTGTTGTTGCAGGGATTTGTCAGCGGTGCCACATTCATATCTTCTATCTGAGCATTCAGTAGCCTGTTGAGCCTTGCTTCCAGTCCTTCACATCTGGTGATCAAACTCACCAGTGTTTCCCGTTCTCGTTCCTGTTCTTGCCACTTTTTTCAAGCCTCTGCAACCGCTGTGCCACCAGCTCACTTGTTATTCTGCCAGCGTCAGCTTGTTGCAGACGATCGGTCAACTTGTGTATCTGAATTTCGAGCTTTTCAATCCTATCTTGATACGGTCTTTGCGAACACTCGAGGGAAGTGCAGATATTGCCGTTATAGCTTGTGCTCTCTCCTGTTGACCCCGTGTCCAAAAGTAGTACCTCACGTTGTATGCCGCTTGCCAATGACATGTTACTGTCATTGACCTTCTGTGTTCTCTCTGCTACAGCAATGTCTATGGAGCACGGCACGCAGGAATAAAGCAGGTTTTCATCTGCACCACTGTTCTGAGATATGTTTGCAGTAACCCTGGCAGTCTTTCCATAGTCCAGGACCGGCTCGACTTGTGAAGATTTCATGAAAGGATGGAAATCCAGCCTTTCCTGGGCTTCGGTGTTCACTGGCAGACTCTGAGCAGCCGGCAGAGGTATATCTTGGACCCGTTTTAAGTTGGCTTTGGTCCCGGGGCTTGAAAGCTCGTCCAAGCAGTCCACATACTCTTCAGTTTTGTCTTTGCCCGCTGTCGCAGAGCTCCCCGTGCCCAGCTTGTCCTCGGCAACTCCAACAGGGCTGCCCAAGCTCT
Source organism: Ixodes scapularis (assembly GCF_016920785.2). Classification (NCBI taxonomy): domain Eukaryota; kingdom Metazoa; phylum Arthropoda; class Arachnida; order Ixodida; family Ixodidae; genus Ixodes; species Ixodes scapularis. The sequence continues at coordinate 12,249,920 of NW_024609881.1, read as the reverse complement.
CCACAGGGGGGGTGTTACCCTGGACATCGACAGTTGTAGCAGTAGGAGCTGCCGTAAGAGCTTGAAAGCGTTCCATCAGTTCGCTCTTGTTGCCGACGGTAGAAAGTCCGCGTGATTTCAACTCTTTTTTTAACTCCTGGACCTTCATAGTTGCCATTATTAGCGGAGGTAGGCTCTCCCAGGTGATAGTCGAATCTTCGTTAAGTCTAGTTAGCTCCAACCTTCAATAGCCGGTTCTCAGAGCCTCTCCTGGTGTCTCAAGTCCACTCCTCTGCACCACCATATGATTACTCGAAGTAGTCCTCTGATTTCGGCCTCGTATCTTTTTCGAAGCTCTCAGGACGAATGTCTTTCGCGGCCTCAGCGCAACAGAATCACAACTTCCTTCTTGTCGGGTGAAGTAGCACGGGCTGAGGTGGTTGCGCCCCTGGCGGCAAGGAAGTGAACCAGATACGGAGAAAAAATGCCATTGACTCCCGGGTGATTCCAAAGGCCGTAAGAAGAGAAAGAGAGCGCGCTCTTTCTCTTCTTCCATAGGAGAGCGCCGTCCAAAATTCAAGCAAAAGCGCACGTGTGTAAGAAGACACTCTCAAAGCACTCTAACTCTGGTATACATAGGAGGGATCGGTGGCCGGGAGAAAGAAGAAGACGCCGTTCCAAACGGACGCGCTTTATGTTCTCCAAGGAAAATACACCGGCCACTGGCCGGGGAAATGCTGAGGCTTCGGCCAGTGCTTCAGAAACCATAACAACTGAACACCGGACCGTCTTACCTCGTCTACCCACAGGTAATTTGAGCCTAAGCGCTGTTTTTCTGTGTGGAGATCTTGCCGCGAGACCCTATCGCGCACCTGACTTCCGTGATGCCTTACGAGGAGTGGTTGAGGCTCAAGATATCATCGGAATCGGCGAATTCCAAATGAGCCACGTATGGATGGTAACTTGTACTAACGCTTTGGCGAAAACCAAGCTCGTCAACAAGGTCGAGCTCTGTGTGAAGGGACACAGATGCATAGTCATCGACCCAGACACCAGAGACGTTAAACTCAAGTTGTTGTGGCTGCCGGTCCACATGGAGAACAAGCGAATCGAAGAGGCGCTAGCGCCCTACGGTACGGTTCGTTCAATCGTTTGCGAGAAGTGGAGTTGCCGAGGGATGAAGCAAATGGAAACTTTAAACGAGGGAGTAACGTTAACACTCCGTGAAGGGATGAACAGCACCCTAATCCCGCACCAACTCACGGTTTTCGGCTGCCGAAGCCTCGTGATCGTTCCTGGTCGCCCTCCGCTGTGCCTTCGATGCAACCGAATCGGGCACATACGTCGAGAGTGCAGAACTCCTCGGTGCGGCGAATGCCGCCGCTATGGACATTCTACAGACGAATGTGTATCGACATACGCCGACAAGCTCCGACAGGTGAGAACCCCTCTTGATGACGTTGTTCAAGATCACCTAATGGACATCAGTGACATGGTTGACGCTACAGGAGAAGTCATCGATTCCATAGCACCAAGGACAGAACGGGAAACTGCTTCCCAAGAAGCACAAACGACCAATCCCGTCTCGCATGATGTCTCATCTGAGCCAATCAAAGAAGACTCTACGATAACCACTACAGCAACCGTGCGAAACTGGTCGGAAGACAAGTACCCCCTCTTGGATGTAACAGAGGAGCCGTCCTGCAGCCAACAGCCACTGCCTCGCCGGGAGCGTTCCACCACATCCAATGAAGCATCCGTCAAGAGACCCGCTCCTAGGGCTGAGTCGTCCCAGCCCTCTGGAATGGGTTCCAAGAAGGAGAGCAAGAACGACGAGGGAGGAGAGGAAAAGCGCAAGCCAGCAGCGCTCCGAGAAGACCCTTACAGCGTGGCTCCACAGCCGAACAACGAGATGAAAGAAAATGATGTTTTACCTACATAACGACTAGTAGCCCATGGCGCGCCCCCCCCCCCCCCCCCCCCCTCAGCTTTGCTACCCTCATCGTCAGAGGACTGTGTTCACGTGCGCGGCAGTCCTAAGTATATAGGCTCCTCTTAAAAGAACAGATAGACTTTGTTGCCATTCAGGAAACAAAGATTTCGTCTGATGAGGACACCGCTCGAGCACTGGACCCTTTTCTCTTGACATACGAGGTATGTGTCAGTCATGCTGATGGCTTGTCGGGAGGGTGCTTTTTGTTTCTGAAAAAAGCCTGGGTTATTCTTCACTGTCACATGTCGTTCGCGACAAAGGAAGGTTTATATGCTGTGATTTTCTCTTACGGGGCATTTTATTCGTTTACTGTGTATTTACGCTTATAACGGCGAGCGAGAGAGACGTTTTTTTTTTTTTGAAAATCTTGCCCCATTTCTTGATACAGACAAGCAGATTGTTTTGTTCGGAGACTTTAACTGTGTGTGTAACGTTAGCGACAGGTCAGCGCCTTCTACAAGGCGTGATAGCAGTGCCGAAATTTTGAACAGTCTCACATCTGATTACTACCTTTTTGACGTTAAGGTTTCGCAAAACGTTTCTAATCGATTTACCCATCTTCATGCAACATGCAATGCGAGACTGGATCGCATTTATGTATCAAGTCCCCTTTTTGCACAAGTGAGTGCCTACGACGTAAAGCCAGTTTCCTTTTCGGATCCCTGCCTTGTAAGGGCGTGCATCGGTAGAGACGTACAACGTAAATCATCACCAAATTGGGCTTTATGGAAATTTAATACGAGAGTATCAGAAGACAGAGTATAGCAAGCGAGTTCGAGAACATTTTAATAAGGCGAGTACAAACCATCTATTCGGCCTTTTTGCCCAGTGGGACTCGTTTAAACAAGAAATAAAGAATGAAGCAGTTGAATGCTCGTGCATAACATCATTCCATGCAAAGAAAGACAAAAATCTTCTTTTACGCAACCTACAGACCCTCCACGAGCTCGAGTGTGAGACGCCTGGTCTGTTTCATGAAGAAATACTACGAGTGAAATGTCAGATACAAAGTCACGAACAAAAACAGTTCCGTAGAGCACAAGTACGGTCTCGTTGTAGACGATTTCTATCCTCAGGGACACCCACTCGACTAGCACTTGATGATGAGACTCGAAATAGACAGTCAAAAAGAATACAACTTCTGAATTGTAACGGGGCATTATCATCTGACGAACTTGACATTATGAATGCTTTTGAAACACACTACCAGAGCCTCTTCGGGCAAACGCAATCGATAAATAGAGAAAAAGCTAAATATCTAGTCTCTTTGATGCCCTAGGTTAGCCAGCTTAAGAGCGATCTCCTTGGTAGACCAATCACATTGGAAGAAGTACAATGCGCGATAGATGAATTACCAAATTCAAAAACGTCAGGGCCCGATGGACTCCCAGCAGAGTTTTATAAAGAATACAAGGACCTCCTAAGCCCGTTTTTACTTAAAGTATTTCTGGAAGCGTATGAGCAGGTAACACTGCCACCTTCTTTTTATAAGAGCCACGCAGTTTTAATCCCAGAAAAGTAAAGAGGCAGATAAACTCCTAAATGTTGAAGTTTACCGCCCTATTACACTCTGCAATGTGGACTACAAAATCTTTGCAAAAATTCTGACAAAACGACTTCAATACATCACATCCAGCGTTGTTGGCAATCACTAGACTTGTGGAATTAAAGGCAGAACGATACAGACAAACATACACGTAGCTCGTACAATAATAGAGAGCTGTTGTGCTCATGCAGATCAAGTGGCTATGGTTCAAGTGGATTTAGCAAAAGCTTTTGATCGCGTCTCCCATATTTTTCTATTCGACATACTCCGCCACGTAAACTTAGGACCAACACTTTTTAAAGGAATAAAGATATGCTACCGCAATTTTACCACTAGGCTTATAGTGAATGGCTCTTTGTCAGGTCTGATTCGCCTAGAGTCATCTGTCAAACAGGGATGCTCCTTGTCCCCCCTTTTGTTTGCACTATACTTAGAGCCCCTATGTCTAAGCGTACTAAATAGCCCTACTGTAGAAGGATAACGGTTCTACTCCACAGAGGTAAAAGTGTTGGCATATGCGGATGATATTGCGTTCTTCTGTAAGGACAAACGAAGCGTAGACAATGTGCTCGCTTTAGCTCAAAACTTCTGTTCCACGACTGGGGCGCTCATCAACAAGGCAAAGTGTACAGGCTTCTGGTGCGGGCAATGGGCCACAACACCTTCAAAGTACGCTGGCATTTCATGGAGCTATATTGCCCCTTAGTACTTAGGAGCTCCCCTTAATTGCGTTAGGAATAATGGACATTATAGGACAGAAAGGGTTGAAAAGATGAAAACTCAAGCGGCAATAATAAAAGTAAATCAGTGGTCTATTTTTGGACGGGCGAAAGCGTGTAATATCTTCTTAGCAGCAAAACTCTGGTACGCACTCCAGGTGATTTGCTGTACTAGAGGCCATATTCAGAAGTTTCACAGAGTGTTAAACAACTTTTGTATGGGGTTCCACTTGGGAACCCATGAGACGAGATAACCTGTTTCGTTCCGTTGAGCAAGGCGGTATCGGGCTTTTACACGTCTTTTTAAAACAAATTATATCACGCTTTTTGTTCTTCAGAACTGTGTCTCATGACTTCCTTCGAACTTACATGCAGGCAGAGCTTTCAAGTGCGTTGCCGTATTTGGTAGGAACAACAGTGCCTGCGAGCACATCTCGTCCATTGGGATACCTCGGAGAGGTTGTGAGCTCAATAGAGTTCCTTAAAGCACGTTTTTCCTTTGAATACTTATTTAAAGTGTCGCGGAAAGCTTTATATGTTGATCTCATCGATGCATTATTTCCTATGCCCCTGTACCGAAGTATGTTTAGTAATGGCCCGGGACAAGACGTCCTGAAACGTGTGTAAGCTACATGTCTCACCGACAGCGAAGTCATTCTTTTATAAGCTCTACACTTCAACGTTGCCGGTAAAGCCTTGGCTTCGCGAAAAAAGGTATATTTGTTCCTTGGTCAGTGAACTGCCGTTTGTGCAGCCAGCCTGAAACAATAGAACATTGCTTTATTTTTTGCACCGACGCCTATCTGTTTTGGGATGTCCTACAAAGGACATTGAAGAAAGATTTGAATATCTGTGCATATACGATACGTTTTTTGCCTTTATACCAAAATGATACTTTTCCTTATGACCTGTTCACATTGATGGGTCTGCATAGCCTTTGGAAAACAAGGATGATTGATAGAAATGCTGATCCTCCACGGTCTACAAAGTCCAATTTCATAGAAACTGTGTCACATGTACGTAATGTGTACGACCACCTCAAGAAACGTCCAGGGGTGCTATTCTGGTCACAAACGGTAACGTTCGTGTTTCTCGAAAACTCCTCTCCCCTACGAACCGCGCGCTCCTATTGACCACTGCCCGCGTGATAATTCCACGCAGTTTCCATGGGAACGTTCGCAAAACACGAAAGCAACTGTTTGCCGTAACTGTCACTCTTCGAGCTCGGACCGTGACTACAAAGTGACGTATGACCACGTCCGACCTACGTAGCACATAGCGGAAGTCGCGTAACTAGATTAACTGCGGTATTACTCGACACACCCTACTCTTTGTTTCACTATAGGTGCGAGCTAGTGCGGGTGTAGGAGCTACAAGAACGTGCTCCAGGCTTTCAAACTCCCTGTCGAGCAGTCGCGCTTGCGCAGTGCAAACCGAGGTTCGTGCAAGCATCGTTTGGGGTGATGTGCTCGTGCTTTTAACTTCTGTTTCTATTGCGCGAAAGGGAACAAGCTTTGGGCAGGATTCTAGAGCGTAGAAAATGGCGGCGATGCTTATTGCGCAACGATGGCTCGATTAACGCGTAGCATGACGGGTTTTCCGCGAGCACCCGGTAGCCTTCGCGATGCACGACGACTGTTTCTGACGACAATACCACTTGTCGAAAAGCACCCTGTGATCGCAGGGTGACCAGCTGCGCGACGAAAGACGGCGACGATGAGAGATGATGATCGTCGAGCAGTAGCAGACTAATTGAATGGCACTGAGATTTTTCGCAGCGGGGAACTACAAGAGCGCGGTTGCCACCGATGATCACATAGCTAATGCCCAGTGGATGGTGATCAGAGCCGTGACGGCTGTCGCGAGTGTCGCTGTCAACCGGATGGGAAGAGACGGCTGGGTCGACGAAACCCCGAACCGAGGCAGCTGAGGCATGTGCGAAAGAAGGTTTTTGTCACCACCTCGACAAGCACTCGACGTCGTCGGGTGCGTTCACGAAACCTAGAATCTAACAGAACCTTCGTCACCATTATCATCGGTCTGAAGGAGATCGCCTCCGTTCTGAAGGACTCCAACACTTTTACGCAAACACCACTCTTTCAATAACAACTTGGCGGTAAGTTTGCGTTAAAATTTCAGGGTTTCTACCGCTTCGAAGTTAGTGCACGCTTAGTACCTATGTCTTCAGTTGACCATTTGTTGCGGTTTGTAGCTACTGTCAATCACGCAATAAAGTCTGAATGGGTTGCTGATGGCATTTTATTGTATCAACTAGATATTTTACCTTTTCACTCCAAGCTTCTGGAATTACATGCAGTCATCGGACAGTCCTAAGAAACACTTTTCGATGCCCTGCAATGAACTACGAACAGTGTGTCCTAAAATCAATCGTTAGTTGTTTAGACAGCAGGAGTTTAGTCTGACGGAGCATGGTAACATTGTTACCCACTATAGGCGAGAAATTTAGCCAGTGCAATCTTGTGGATGGTCGTCATCTCCATGACCAAAAAAAATAATAAAGATACAATTGTCCTCCATTCAACACCCGTGTGTTTAATGTAAAGGTTATCATAGAAATTAAAAAGATTGTCGTTTCAAAAGTGACAGTAACTCGTTGAAATTATAGAGTAGTGTCAGCTGGATTTTTTTTTTAAAATTTGCCTGTAATGCAGAGCAAATACGCGCTGTTGAAGCAAAGCAGATGTGTGAAGGAAAAGCGAGCATATGTACTAAAGAAAGAACCGCTACGTAACGTGAAAATGTCAGCAACTATCTTGCCATTGTGGTACGACTTCAGTGGCTCTGCACATGCTTATGGCAGCCTGTGAATGTAGGATGCTCCCCTTATGGTATCATCCAGTGGCAAAGCTAGGGGGGGGTGGGGGGGCTTATCTTCGCCCCCCCCCCCCTCCCCAAGTCCGGCAGGCCCTAGAATATACACACAAATGTCGACAACAACCCCCCCCCGCTCCCCAAGTCATAAACATCCCAGCCACCTCAAACCCCCTCCACCCTCACCCGCTTAAAACTTCCTGGCTACGCCACTACTACCAACAGCACTCAATTGATAGTCAACATTATCAAGATAAGCGAAATTTTTTTTTAATTATGCACCATATGGGCAGTGTTTCTGTCTATATGCGTGCAGGCAAAGCACACACTGTAGAAAACACTTGTGTGAAGCCTGCGTTCACAATGCAGTCCCCGTTAAACGTTCAAGGCGTTAACGAATTCCACAAATTAAAATTTTCAACGAAACGCATTAGTTTCGCAAAACGCTGGCAAACTTACGTTGCGTTTTACATCATTCACCTTTGTCGTCCGATGAATCAGCAGTCAGCACTACACAAACCTCAATGAGCTTGTGGTTTGTTTTCTTGCCGTTCGGGCGATCGCTGGCGGTCGTGGCGGCGGCACAATCCTTTCTCAGACCGTTGGCTGCTTCCTCCGTGCTCGCGGAAACGTGGTTTCTTTTGTGTAAAAGGGAGGTTTTGAATCTTGATGCATGGCAACGCTGAATAAAGGTATATTACTGTCTTCATAATCTCAGCAAGGCTACCGTGCGAGCCACAGCACCACCACCACTTTCAGGCTTCATAACACCGGCACAAATAGAAGCCAAGTCTTGCATCTCGCCAAGTGTTATATTGGAGACGTTAAACGCCAGCTCACTGTGCTCTTCGACCCGGTCCTGCCGCCGAACGGGCTCATCCAACAGCACGAAAGCATTCGTGTGCGCGTTGACCGAGTGACCGATCGCATTTCAAACCCCAGCCGCGGTCGATCCGACGAGCATCGCGTCCATGTTCTTTCGAGTTTAACTTGCCAAGGGTACGGTTGTCGAGTTAAAATAATGCAAATAGTCCCGTGCATTCTTGTTCTTACGTCATTTTGTCGTCACAACCTGAACTCGAAAAATGACTGTTAGCGGCAAACAGAGGCGTTTTAGTTTCACGAACGTTTCCATGGCAGAGAGCGTTGAATCGTCACGCGCAATGAAGCCAATGGGATAGCGAGGTACCTATGTAGGGACGTGTGAAAATGTAAAAGCCGTTTTCCTTTCTTTTTTTTTTTTGCACGAGCTTTTGTGCAAATATAAAAATAAGTAAAAAAGGCTGCCCGAGATTATGCGGTCGCGTCCATTTCTTCAGCGCCGAAAGAGAAGAACATGGCTTATGGGGAATACCGTCGTAATCAATACGGTGAGCAAAGCGAGCAAAGCATTATTAAAACTGCACGAAGAAACTTTCCTGCATCATCCACAGCATGTTCACAACCGGTGCACTCTGCGTCGATCTCATGACTAGCCATATATTACCACAGAGTCGTCGTCAGCTCTGTACCCATTTGGAGTCTCCTTCACAGGCGAACAGGAAATTTCATTTGCAGCTTATGTTCACGGCGGCTTCACAAAGGATGGTCGGTGTCGCAGCGTACCTTCACATAATATTTTCTCCTCGTAATGCCATCCGTATCGTGCAGAAACAGGGAAAGCAACCACGCAAGCGAGACACAAACACCACAAGGTCGTTACCGCGGTTTTCGCCATCTTTGTTTTCAAAGACCGTAGCGAAAGACTTCGAGAAAAAAAGCTGAGATATCTTAGCTAAATTTACTTTACGTCATAATTATTGCGATAATCTTTCGTATTTTATAAAAGGACACTATTATTTTTCTCTGTCTCCTTCCATTTTCTGGAAGGTAGCCTTTTCTCCGTTATTTGCTTGTTCTAAGTCCCGGAGGAATGGAAGAAGATAACAAAAAGAACAGAGGGAAATGCAGGGATTTCTTCGCCCCAACTGGATGGACACGTCACCGCGACGTAGGGCGTCGTCAGATTCTAGCTGCCGGCGTGCATGAACCAGAACGTTGGGGTGGAACCTCAAACAAGAATCATTCTAGTTTGAGAATCCGCCCCTTCTTTCTTGATACGTCACAACTCGAAAGGTACCCGTTTGCGACTAGAATAGCACCCCGGAATGGTATACCCTTCTTGACAAATGTGTTCATCTTCCCGACTTTTAGCGATGTGACCCCATTCGAGATATGTTACCATAGCCCTCTTTCCTCGTATTTCCATGTGACCGTTATCAGTCAGTTTGAATGTAAATAAGAGATAGCTCTGTTAGAATGTGTCTTGATTGTTTTTGCTGTCATTTTTCCATGTAATAAATACAAAAAAAAGGATCGGTGGCCGACTGGTCTAGCGCACACCAGCTCGGAGCACGTGGAGCGAAAGCTCGCGCTGCAGAACCTAGGGATCCTGGGTTTCAGCCCCACCCCGGCCCGTTTCGATCTGGATGAGCATCGTACCGGCGTGCGGTCGTGTATCACTACTGCGTGATGCACGTTGTGCATCACGCAGGAATACACAACAAGGGTGTTGTGTCTTCATTGCTATATTTTCATATAAGTATTCAGTTAACTTCGCCTTCTGCTATGGTATGTGTTCATTCTCTTACTTCGTCTTCATCATCATTATTCTTAATAAAGGCTCATGAGAGCAGCACACGTGACTGTACATTCATTCCCGACGTGCCGGGTCCACACGAGGACTCCACATTCTTTTGACGACGGAATGGACGGCGGATTCGGCTTCAAACCTCCTCAATACTTCTCGAGTAAACCAGGGAAGTCGAAAATTCCCTGGGAGCGATGGATTTCGCTCTTTAAGGCTGCGGTCCCACGGCAGCCATCTTCAACAAAGCTTTAGTTCAACCAATAGATGCCGACACGCACCCGTGGGGTGGCCGAAACATTGGTTCACGGTGGGATGGCTCGAGCACCATCACGTTCCCCTCGTGGCCTTGCTGGCGCCGCTGCCAGCTGAGCTCAGCTGGCCAAAGTAGCGTGGTTTAGCAAACTCCTGGGGGGCTATGTTGCGCTTTTTGCACTCCCAGGAGACTAGGGAGAGAGAAGTGACGTCAACAACGCAGCAAATGCAGATTGGATGTTGATTTTGTTTTCTTCTGTCAACATCCAATCAGCATTTGCTGTATTGTTGACGTCACTTCCTTCTCCCTAGTCTCCAGGGAGTGCATAAAGCGCAACATAGCACCCCTGTATGCGAGAATGTCAGGCTGGGTATAAATGCGGTTCGGCGGTTGGCACGGGTTTTCGCAATAAATCTTACCAAGAAGGAATCAAATGTTGATTGACGTGTCAATATTCTATCAATGAAAATTTCTTCTGCAGGAATGCACGCTCATTAGACTCAATCTTCCAAAATACCAGTGGAAGCGGACGTCAGGTAAACTGCTTCGCGATTTACGGTACTTACCTCACCATCATAATGACGACTGAAAAGTGACGTCACAAAATATTGTGTTTCACGGGATCCGGAAGATGTTGCAAAGGTTGTTACATTATAGGAGGTTCCCCGAAAACAAACGCCGCTTCAATATTTTCGGAAGTACCGACACACATAATGTTGTAAGTACAGCTTAGGAGGAAGATGATAAAAACCATCAGAATAAATAGGAAGACGTTTATTTGCAATGAAGAGGCTATGAAAGAACGGCGTTTAGCGACGGCAAGTTATGAGCGTTCGGGAATTTATAAGTTTACGTCATTGCTAACTATGGACATGCGGACAATGAAGACCTGTTTTGTCGGGAGATGGAGTAGCGGTGACGACCTGATATCGAATGACTCGTGGCAGACGAACAAGCAAGTTTTTTCTCAGCGAATGGTTAGCGTCCTGTATCAAGCACAGCACGTGGCTACCGACGTTGTCGATTTTTCGAACACTTACCGCTTCCGACAAAAGTGCTGGCACCTGGACTAACTTTGTGGAAAGACTCGAAGTCTTCCTCGAGTCCAGCGCCATCATAAACAGTAATTGAAAACGATCCATTAATCAGTCGGTTGGTGGCGAAACGTATCCGCATATGCGGAGTCATTGTCGATGCGTACTCTAAGTGGTTGGAAGTTTACACGATGCCTGCCACGACGTCCAAACGCGTCATTGACGTTCTACGCTCTGTTTTTCCTACTTCTGCCCTACCGAAAACACTTTTCTCTGATAACGCGCCAAATCTTGCTTCAAATAAAATAAAAAAAAGTTTTTGAAAAAAAAAAAAGAAAACCGGCATCAGGGATCACCTTAGTGCACCATACCATCCTCCAATCAACGGGCAAGCAGAACAGATGGTGTGCGAAACGAAGAAAGCCCTCTTGAAACTTACGGAAAAAGCAGTTCAGTAAAGAATCGCCAGGTTCTTGTTCCAGCAACACGCGACGGTCTCATCTTACATGGTAAAAACACCCGCCGAAGCAATGTTCGGCGGACAAAGAGCCTCACCCCTCGATTTCATGATACTATGGCCTACGAACGAAGGTCGAGAGATTCTTACATCGGGAGTAATGGCAGTTTATTCGGTCGGACAACTCGTCTACCTGAGGGATTTCAACGGAAGGCGGGGCTTCTATGTAATACTTGAGTAGAAAAGGCTCTTTGTTGGGTGACCAGAAGGTGTCATCCCTCTGAATACGTTGGATATCAATGCCCTTCAGTGTAAAAATAAAGAAATCACAAAACTTTCTGTGTGTATTGTGTAACTACCCTTGTATTTGGTAGTAGAAGCTATAGTGGTAATGTGGACCTTTCACACCAGGCTCATTTTTCTTATTTTTCGCCCCATACTCCTTTCCGGTTTCAGCAGGCTTCAAGAATCTTTTGGAACGGGGACACTTTTAGTCAACGAATCCATTTGTTCCAAGCAGTCAATCAGGGAGTGCTGCTAGAAATCCGTCTCTCATATTAACGAATAAGCCGCACTTCTGCACAGTGCAGTTTTCCTGTTCCGAATACAGTTGTAAAGGGGCATCGTCATTGATTCTACCATATTCGATTGCGGGTGAAGAAAGGTCTTTGGGTACACGATACTTGAACCAAGTCTGGCAATGTAGGTTGTGGTTCGACGCCCACTAATGTCGTCGTCCTTATAGAGCCTCATCATTTAATCATTACCTCGTCACCTCATATTGCTCTTCATCAAGAGTAAGTCCAATAGGCTACCACTTTATTACAATCCAAGAATTAAAAAAACTGAGTCGTTCAGTCCTTCAACAAGTTTATTATTTATATAATGTTATTACGTTACATTACCTCGAGACGACCGACGTCCATCGTCGATCTTCAAATAGTTATACCTGTATATAAATTAGACGCACGAAGGGGGAGGGGGGTCGGTGGCCGAGTGCATGGTCTCTACCAGGGTGTAATATAGACAGGTGGGGAAATGGCCCATAGAGCCCTACCGCAGAGCCGTGACCGGATTGTGTACTCGTCTGCTTGAGGGTACGCCCGATTTGCGACAGATGGCGCTGCGGCGAGAGGAAAAAAAATGGAATCGAATTTGCATGGAGCTTAATGGGAGAGTACGCAAAATAAACCGAGAGCACGACATTCCTTCATTGAAAATCCACGAGAAATCATCTCCATCAGTTTAGCCGGTCGCCACCGGTCGCCCACTTGGAGTGAGAGTTTGCGGCGCTCCACATAAATGGCGCCACAGAAAAAGAGAAACCCGAGGGGGACACAATCCGGTCGCTCATTTGGCTCTCGTTTCCCCACCTGTCTATCTTACACCCTGGTCTCTACTCTCTTTCGCTTTATGATGTACCGCATTAAAAGGTACAAGCGCGAGCTCCTTCCATAGTAAAAAAAAATCATTTGTATGAGAAATTTCTTGTGTGCAATAAACATATATGAATCATACAAGATATATAAGAACATATAAGAATCATATAAGAATTAAAGGAGAACTATATAAGAATTATATAATATATACAGGAACCCCATAAGAAACTTATGAGAAACTTCCCGCTAGTTTCTTATATGATGCTTGTATGTTCTCATACATCTTATATAATTCTCATATTGTTCCTATATGGTTCCTATACGGTTCTTTTATGTTCTTATATATCTTGTATGATTCATATGTGTTTATTGGACACAGAAATTTCTCATACAAATGAGAATTTTCAATAGGGTTGCTCTACGGCACATCTCGGCGGCACAAGCTCTCGTATGTTAATCAGCTTGTGCTTCTAGCCTTCTCTGCGGTACAACATGAACGAAAGCTCGCACTACAGAACCCACCCCGCCCCTGCCCGTTTTGATCTGGAAGAGCATCGTACCGGCGTGCGGTCGTGTATCGTAAAGACCCCAGGTTTGCGGTTGTACCTGGTTGTACCGCAGTGGCTAAATTGTTCATCTACAGCTGAGACACCAGACGCCCACTAAGGCAGACTAACTTCCGGCTGTATAAACATACCCACAACAATTTGCAATTAGACGCACAATCACAAAGAACACAGCATGTCGCAACTTTTCTTTGGATCGTATTTTTTTAAACCAGCGCCAGCTCGCGCGTTCTTTCTTTTGAGACGGTAAGAACGGTTGCACATAAAACCCGCGTTTTTCCTACCCGGCCGCTTCCTCCTCTCATTAAGGGGTATCCACACGAAGGAGAAACCCGCCACTTTCCTCCGCGGATCGCGCATCACGTGGCATATATGTCATTCCTTTTTGACTCCTCGCGGCGCCGTCCTTCTCCACAGCGGAGGTGGGGTATCCACACGAAGGAGAAATCCGCCACTTTCATCCGCGGATCGCGCATCACGTGAGATACACCTCATCCTTTTTTGACGCCTCGCGGCGCCATCCTCCTCCGTGGCGGAGGCACGGAGGGTTTGTTCTGTCAGCACGAGAGCTACGCAGGTCGGCCGCGGAGTAGTTTGCATTTAGATGCTTTTAGCGATAATCTTTTGCTTCGTCTGGCCACGAGGGCCACAGTGTTCTTCACGCGCTTTTCGAAATCGCCTCCTCCATTATTGTTGTTGCAGTGCGGTGGTAGAATGGCAAAGTTTAATGACGACGCCTCGTTTTTTTTAATTTCTCTCGTTGACGAGTCCCCTGCACTGTGGGACATGAGCAGCGAACTGTATTCAAAGACCAACCTCAAGACGTCAATATGGGAGAAAATTGCCGAAGAGATGTTCGCACGGTTCCCGCAATTTGCACTATACACAGTGGGTGAGTGACGTCTTTGTTCAGTGGATAAATGCGCTCTGCGGCTGCTGACGATTCACTATCACAATCTCACAAGACGCTTGAATGTAGTCAAATCACATCACGAGAGCGTGCGGATAAAGGCCCCTACACACATTTGCGTTCGACTGCGTTGCGTCCAGACACTAAAGCGAGTAACCAGCACATCTGTGCTTCGTATGAGGCGTGGAATACCGATCTCACCAAGTGGTCAGCGCGTGCGTGACACCGCCATAACTTTAGTTCACAGGAGGCAGGCTAGAGTGCACGAGGCGGTTCGTGCCGTCTCGTGCTCTACACGCGCAGAGCACCAGGGAGCTTGTCGCACATGAAGAAAGACTAAAGTTCCCTCGATGCATTGCGACAGTGAAGGCGTTGTCAAACTGGCTGGTGAGATTGTTCTGTTTAAGGAATAGCTTTAAGAAGCAGGGATGCCCTGGTTTCTCGCAGCCGCAACGCAGTCAAACGCACTCAAACGCAACTGTGCGCAGGGGACCCTAGGTATGCCTGCGGTTCTGCAGTGCGAGTTTTCAATCCAGGCGCTCTCACCGGTAGCGAAGGAGCCCGAGCAGGCATATTTCGCTAAAGTTACGTATTAATTATAAGGTTATACATTTAATCAAATTGCAAAAGTCACAGCTTTCACAGAAGTAGTGTGGCTTGTGCTTGCCCAGCTCTGACGGTTTTCTTTTTTTTTTTTTTGTGAACAAATTTTTTGAAAGGATTTCTTCAAAATAAAAGAAGAACGTACCGAGACGAAAGAAAGATTTTGAAAACAAAAAGTGGCCAGGCAGCTGACGAAGCCTACAGCGGAAAATGGAAGTTCTTTTCGGCCATGCGCTTCCTCGATGGAGCGACAACTCGAGCAGGGATGGGGATGTCCAGCTTCGACTTTGCAGGAGCTCCTCTGGGCAGGGTATGTGTGCTATATGTGTTTGTGCATGCGAAATTTTCCAATCATGCATGACTGCGGTGGCACGTAAATAAGAGCAAGGAACATTTTACATACTAAAACCAGAGATGAATGCTCAAATGGATAAACACGAAACATTTCAACCTCATGATTACAGTCAAGCAGTTATTTTTAGATGTTCTTTTTTTTTACCTCTCTCTATAGTTTGGTGAGTCAAAGAGTAACTAGCTTCTAGCCTTATTACAATGTCAATGTCCTCAAGTGGGAAGAAATGCTTTTTCTTTGCTGCCTTGTACTTTTGTTATTATACCTGTACGCCTTACCGTACAGTGTCCTCAAGTGGAAAGAAATGCTTTTTCTTTGCTGCCTTGTACTTTTGTTATTATACCTGTACGCCTTACCGTACAGGCGGGTACCAGAAAAAAGAAAACCATGGAGGAGGTGACAAAACAGTTGGAAATTTGCACCTTTATCAAAATATATTTTATATGACAGGCTTCACAGTCCCCCCGCGGTCATTGTTAAAGACACAGCTGTATTTATGACACAATAATGTGCGGGTTTCTAGCAACTGTGTTAACATGCGGCTGCAGGATTCTGACGAGAGGAGCCCGGAAGATGTGCTCAGCCCAGCACAGAGCCCAGAACCGAGTCCTGGAGCCGCCTCCGGGGCAGGCCCCTCCTTGACAGGAAAAGAATCGGCGTCTGCATCTCCCAAAAAAAGGAGGGTGCACGGGGCAGAACTGTCCCTCATGGAACAGAGGACGGCAGCCCTTACAAGGCTAACAGAGTGCATGGAAGCACCACCACCAGCAGCAGATGACAGTGCTGCGTTTGGCATGGTGGTGGCCGAATATTTACGGTCGATGTCTCTGGCAGCGAGGGCTAGATGCCAGATATCGGTCTTGTCTGCAATCGCTGCACACTTGGATTAAACGTGTCTCAAAGTACTCGTCTGAATTTTTCCATCGCATTGCAAGCAATTGTTCTGGAGTAATACCCTTTACATGACATAACATCGCAGTTCTTAGATCCTTACGTTTAAATGTAAGTTATTATTGCAGATATTACCAGAGAGCTTGCAGCAAGTTGGAAGCTGCTGACCCCCTCTGCATCGGGTCGATTTTAAGTATTGCTAATGTTTCGCTTTGATATGTTCGCCTCGAACACACAGAAGTTTGGCACGTAAACAAACTTCGACGAACAAATGATTTTAGCTTTTCGTTCTGCTCCATGGTAGCACACATAAAAACTTCAGTCCGAAAAGTGATTCCGTGTTTTTCAGAAAAAATGTAGCATGTATTATTGGGGAAAAATAAAATACAAACAGAAAAACGCGTCGCTCGCGGTACAGGTTGCGCCGCCTTGAAGTGAGCCTAGGGGCGAGGGTGTGTGGCCTACTCCGATGAGTATACGCCCTTTGCTCGGTGCTTCCCAAGCTTAGGCATTGAGAGATTGCACCTCTAGTGCGCTGAAAGCTATCACCGCTATTGATGCTCACTCGACACGTGCGCCGCGAGGAAGCTCGCCGCTAGTAGCAGCTTGCGCGCGCGCTCAGCCAGCGCGCGCTTTAGCATGCTAGTAGCGGCGAGCTTCCTCGCGCCGCACGCGTCGAGCGAGCAACGATAGCGGTGATAGCCTTCAAGGCACCAAGCGGTGCAATGCCGAAGCTAGGGGAGTGCGGATCGAAGGGCGCACACACATCGGAGTAGGCCACACACCCTTGTCCCTAGGCTCACTTCCAGGTGGCGCAGCCTGTACCGAGAGCCACGCGCTCCTCTGTTCGTATTTCATTTTTCCCCGATAGTACAACAAAAAAGGAAGAATGATGTTGAACTGCAGTCCTTCGTAGAGCTGCGCAAGGCAACGTTTCACAGGGTGTTAAATGCCTGGAGGCACCGACACGGTCGCCTGCTTCCTAAGGTGACTGATGTCAACGCCTGCTTCTTTGTTCTGCCAAGGCACGGCACCTTCTCCACTGAAATAGTTGCAGAGCCTCTCTCGGACAGCTACAGCGAGGGCTCCGGGGCGAGCTTTCGACGGCCTGAGGCTGAAGAAAGTTGGCTTCTTTCCAGGCTCTTTGCTTGTCCTGGGTTGTTCGAGTTGGTCGGGATGTCCCTTCAGGAGATTGTGCAAAACACACGCTGCTTGTACCATCGTGCGCACTCTCTCTGGTCTAGCATGCACAGTGGTTAAGAGGAACCGAAACCTATGAGCCAGAATACCGAACGCATTTTCGGTCACACGCCGCGCTCGGGACAACCTGAAATAAATAAATAAAACAAAATTGCAGTCATTTGCATCAAAATTGTACCTTAGAGTCAAATTTGTGCACTGAAAACTTCAATGTATCACAGACAAGACGTTGGGTATGCACGAGTATGTGCAACCAAGCTGATTTCATTCCTTTCACTTATCCCGCAGAAACAGGAAGACGTGTAGTCAAGGCGAATATCATTATTGATAAACGAGACAAGGGTACGTCATTGTTCGTTGTGCCTACTTGCGTGTTTCTTGCACCTTGTTTTATTGTGCGTTTGAAATCCATAAAACTGCAGTACGCGAAAATTTAACCATACTGAAAAAAATATGGGTTCTACGTCGCAAAGCAACTGAGGATATGAGCGACACGTGTACCCCAAAGACTTTTCGGGGAAGAGACCAACAATAGTTCAAACCATCGTCTTAGTACTCCGGAGGCCAAAACATTACCTCGACGCCATGAAGACGGTCACACCATACTCTGCCAAGCGGGTTCAGGCAACATTTATTTAAGAGGTATGTGGTTAACGATTTTTAATAAAACTCACCGGTAGTTGAAGATCTTCTGTTCAGGTGTTAGGCTGTTTCCGCCGAAGGGTTTCATCAAGTTCGATGATAAAGGGAACGCGTCGTCCCCCACGATCACAGGTGGAAGCTGGAGCCCAGACGAAGTGTTCATGTCCACCAGGTCTGGTAGCCCAGAACTCCTGTTTGTGACTGCCTTCTGAAGAGGGGTGGTTTGCCAGATGGCAGCGTCTCCCTTGGAGCCGGGCGTCCCGACATCGACATACAGGAACTTGCAGCTTGCATCAACAAGTGCAAAAAGAAGGATACTATACGTTTTTTTGTAGTTATAGTAAACAGTTCCGGACTTTGCAGGTTTTATAATGGCAACGTGCTTCCCGTCGATGCCACCCACACAGTTTGGGAACTGCCACCGGTGGCTGAACTGCTGAGCCACCCGCAGCCAGGCGTCCGTCGACTTGGGTGCTGCCAGTTCTTCGTCCTTCAGCATGTCGTAGATCACAGCGCACGTGCTGTGAATTATGCCATTCACAACGCTGTGGCCGACGCGAAACTGTCGGCTCAGGGAGTGATGGGATTCCCCTAAAAAACAAAAAACAAATAAAAAATATTGCGCAATCTGGCTAACGCTAAAGAAGCTCTAATTGCAACTGCATTTATCTTTATATCGGGAAAATTATTGGGTAACAGGATATGACCTCTAACTTATGGATGTTGCACAAGCACCCATCACTCAACAATGAACATTCAAGCTCCGAATGATAGCCTGAGTAAGGAATAAGTAAAGCTAAAATAAATATAAAAAATAATGCTCTTCTAATTGTTATAGCTAATGAAAAATTTGTGTCCAAAATGACACGGATACATCTTCATTTTTTGACGACAGATAAATGCTTTGATACCCTATGGACAACTGCTATTTTTGGTCGCTGCTGGAGGTAAGCTAGACACGCCAGCTTTGAAGGATCCTAATTGACTGTTTCTTTTTCAACTTAATCGGTTCTCGGTTCCTTCTCAGTATAATCGCAGCAGCACAAAGAAAATTGGTGACTGATTTTAACAAGCACGTACTCACCAGATGCCAAGTATCGCCGTGTCAGCTGGAGACGGGTCTTCGCGCTCACAGGACGCCTCATGTTCGTCGTTTGCCTCTGTATTCGTGGACGGACGCGGGCCAGTAGTTCAACGAAGATGTCATGGGGCACCCGAAGGAGTCTTCGATATTCCATGGAGTCGCTTTCTAGCAGCTCTTCGTACAATTGGTTCTGTATCCCAAGTTCTTTCTTCTCCATCCAATCTTTCACCCAGAACCTTCTTTTAGTGGGTAGAACGTCGTCGTCGTCCGTTTCTAGCAGCGCTGCTGCCATAACGGCATACCGCCGCTTCATCTGCGCCTCCATTTTCCTGTTCTTAAAACTACGGCGCTCGCGCTCTGTTCAGCGTGCTCCGAACGTTGTTGTTGAGAGTGCGACCGCTAAATCCGGCTGGTAACACTGATATCCCTCGTGACTCTTCGCCGTCCGTGTGGATGCTACACTTCGTTTCAGCTTAAGTCCAAACGCAGCTGATGCTACAAGTGCGAGCATGTGGCCCTGAACAGCGCTTGCACTGCATGAGAGCGCGTGCTTGGCAGGGATGCTGAAAGCCGGGAGCTCGCGCTTGTAATTTCGGCTGCGTATAAAGTATAAAGCCGAGAACGGAGTTTCCTGGGTCGCTGACGTCACGACATCCGTCCGCGGAGTTCTGCGTCGAGTGGAGCCGCGAGGACGGAGTTTTCTGGGTCGCTGACGTCACGACATCCGTCCGCGGAGTTCTCCTTCGTGTGGATACCCCTTTATGTGTAGTTGGTTATAACTAAATAAGGTATAATAATAGTGTACTATTCATATTTAGTTTCAGTTTCACTCAGGGGAAAGAAGATTTGAGGGAAGTAGAGCCAATAAATGAGCTGCGCTTAGAGAATCGGCACTCTCTTCCCCGACAGTGTTGTGAACGCCGCCATTTTCGTGCTTGGGCAGTGCAGGCGCAACTGCCGATTGTCATGATTCAAAAGTGCAACATCCTCAGCATTAGATTCGGTGTTAGGAAGCTCATGTAATTTTGCTTTGCTTTGTCGCAAACTGTTTAAAGTGGAGGACGGAAAAGCGTTTCTTTTGATTTCAGATAAAGCTTCAAATAACTGGCAACCATGATTTTAAGCTACAAATGGCCAAGTGTCGCTACTCTGAAGCGTAGCTTATTTAATGACACTATTCGTGCTCTTGTTAAAGAGGCTTGTAATACCTGGAGGGACCATGACGTAAGCCCCGTGGATTCCACAAGCCACTACCTTTTGACACCTGCCTCTTCCTCATTGTTCCCGCTTGTGCCAGCAAAGTAGCTACGGTTCAGAGTAACGACACTTGGCCATATTGTGGCTTAAAATCATGGTTGCCAGTTATCTGAAGCTTTATCTAAAATCACAGGAAACGCTTTTCCGTAACCCACAAATGTTTAAACAACCCGCGACAGGGTATTGCAATATTGCATCAGCTTCTTTTACTTTTGGATCATGACGATCGGCAGTTGCGTTTGCTCTGAACAAGACCCAAAATGGCGGCGCCCAAAACAATTTTGAGGAACAGAGTGCCGATACTTTAGAGCTCATTTAGTGACTCTAGGCATGAAGTGAACTCGGGTGTATTATTTTCCTCTTCGTCTTTATTGTTTATTGATCTCAATCATAACGAATAATGAACACATTATATCACGCTACGCTTATGTAATTATTTGTCTTAGATTTATTAACCTGACCCAGTACTTAAACCATTCATTTATCGATACTAAATCTTTAAATATATTTTTTAAATGTGAAGGTAAAAAGACACGGAGATTGATGATGATACAGACGCCAACGCCGCCGTCGGAACTTTTTTGAACGTTAGAAATCAGCAGTTTGTCTGCTATCCGCCAGGTAGCGCAACAAAACACCCAAACAGTTTTAATTGAGCTTAAAATTAGTTGATCTCTACACCTATTAAAAACCAAAGCAAGATCACTCTGAGAATCTAAGACATCGCAATGAGTACCTATTCCAAACAATAAATGTTATTAGACGCCAATAAATCTGTTTGATGTCCAAAAAAGATATGCGTCAAAAACAGGTAGGTTTGAAGGGCTCCTGGAGCGTTATGACTTTGAAAATGAAAAAAAGCCGTCGTCCACCTCTTGGGCAACCAATAGAACTCTAAATGTGGTAAAAGATTTTATCATAGTTTAATTATTTCCTCAGCGGCATTTGAAGTACCAGGACTCGAAGCACAAAACAGTGCTACGTTTGATATAAAATATCTAAACAAAAAAATTTTACAAAACATGAAACTTTTGTCTGCATATTACCGATTATAAGCACTACATCTGTAGCTAATTTCATTGTCCTAGCTCTTGTCATAAAAACAACATTTGTGCTGAAAAATTTCAATTTCAGGGCAATATTTGGAGGGATGAAAAAAACAAAGTAGTGCAAATACCAAAAAAGTGTATCGTTACATTCTGCTCCGACATCATCTTAACAAAACTGCTATATTGGAACCGCGTTATCTTTAATGGATCGTTCATAAAACATGAACTAGCGGAGCAAGTGAGGGTCCGCGCCATCATATTCGCAACGCTACAAATGCGCATGAACAGTAAACACCAACACACAGATAATATCAAATAAAAGAGGATTGCATTGCCTTTCGAATGACATCAATCCAACAAAACAGTATTAAAAAGGAGATGAGTTATGACTTGCCAAAAAGTACCTAAACTGCCACATTCAGTGGGACCGTGGCCTTAAATGTTGCATGGGGGCATAGGGTGCTCACGCACTGTCCTCGGAATGTCGTCGATACCTGCTCCGCCACTGCCTGGAAGTCGAGGGTGAACCGGTCTTCAACCAGTTGCCTTCCTCCCGCGCTGTCGCTGTGCCGTCGCCAGCAACGTCGTCACCGGCAGTCGCTTCTAGAACTCCGACGAGAGACACCTAACAAGAGGCTGTCGACACTCTCAGCGCGCACTTCAAAAGTCGTGAAACATCGACCTGGAGCGTCACCGGTTCCGCCAGTGTTATCAACAGCCCGAAGAATTATTGACAGATTATTTGACTGCCTTACGGGACTTGGCAGTTCCGACCAACTTCGGTCCTCAACAGTACAATAACATCAGGGGGCAGTTCACGGCTGGAGGTGTGTCCACTAACATTCAAGAACGGCTACTCCTGGAAAGCAACATTCCTTCTGAGCAAGTTATTGATATCGTTCTAAACATTAAAAGAACGAAGATTGAGGCTAAGCAGCAGACCATTGCCACTAGAAGCCAATTGACCTGCAACGTCACTCACGCCGCTCAAATGGTCGATTGCCGTCGACAGCCTTCACGTGGAATTTCATCTTTCCGCAAGTCATCGGGGCAGAATTGTTCCCATTGGCATGATAAACCGCACTTTATCGTTCTACCAAGGCTCAGGCGAGTGTGTTCCTTCTGCCCTGAGTGAATCTGTCTACCCTGCCCAGTTGTTGCATAACGACCGGCGCGATCGATTCCATCGAGAGTAATGACTCTGGAGCATTGGACTTTTTACACACAAAGGCCTAACTGGCACGTGGCAACTCATCGCGACGATTGGTTTTGCGTGAATTGTGGATTTGGTGATGACCGCTGACAAAGCTATGATACCCTTTTGGCCCACATTACCACATGAATTGGGGCATAACCATCGGCTCCTATCAAGGAGAAAAGATGATGAAGCAGATAAAACCAACCATTGTAGACAAAGACGTGGCGCAAGCGATTTAGGGTCGCCTGGGACTTGCCTGAAGGTCTTATAGGGGCAATATGGCACCGAATGAAAAACAAAAGAAACAACCGCATCTCCACGTGGTGAATGATGTTGATTGGGGCGAAGCTCTGGTGGTGCTTGTCTCTGCATACGCTGAGCCGCAGCATGCCGAGCCTTTCGTTCGTTTTCATCCATGTCACGCTGCGGTCAAATGCTCAAATGCGTATATAACCACGTTCCATACCACACATTATCTTTCTGTCATGGATGAAAACGAACAAAAGGCTCGGCATGCTGCGGCTCACCGTCTACGCAGACAAGCACCACCAGAGCGTCGCCCCAATTAACATCATTCACCACGTGGAGATCCGTTTTTTTTTGTTTGTTTTTTTTCCTACACGAGCACGGGAGCACGTGCTCACGTGCTCGTGACACGACGGTGGACGGACTTACGGACATGGCTGGCTTCTGACACGCCCAAAAAAAAAATTTCTTTTTTTCATGCTAAGCGTTGAAGTGGCATGTCAGGGCATTACGAAAAAAATTTTCACTATAGAGGTGCGTAGTTTTTTTTTTTTTAAATAGAAATACGAGGCCCAATTCAAAGTTCCCGCCAGTGCACTGTGACGTAACTGTGTACCGCAAGGTGTCGGGGCGGTCAGAAGGGAGGCATCGGCGGAAGTCACGTGAGTTGTATCCCTCCTCGTGCTTACCGCGAGCGCGTGTAATATTTTTTTAAATATTTTTGTTGTTCTCCGCACCTCCACGAGCGATCCAAGCAGACAAGGTTTCCTTTATCCGCTTTTATCGCTTAATGTTGCTGTAAAGTTAGAAGAACAGGAGTCAGTGAATATACGTGATGAACTACAATGCCTAAAAGGTGCTGTGTGAGGGACTTTCCTGGTATTTCAGCAACTGAAGAAGAAATCACTCTGCATGCATTTCCGAGGGACGGCAGGCATCTTCACCCTGGAGAGTATACGATGATTTGACGACCTCGGTGTCCGAACCTTCAGCAATGCGATTGGGCGTGTCGTACGCAAGCAATCCTAATTTCTGCGAGCGTTCTAAAATATTTTTTGCAAGACTTGATAGCTTCTTTTGCGCCCAGTACAGCTCTGTATCATCGGACTGATCGCATAAACTCGTACACTGGCTTGTACTCGCAACGCTTTCATCATTGACCTTACTGAATCTTCGTCCTCAACTTTCACAGCACGCAAACTAATTAACGGTGCAGGGTACAGTGGTGCAGGGATAAATAGCTAGTGGAACTGAAACTTCGTTTTCTACAATCGCTCGTACAAAGAGCAGAAAAAAAAAAGTCTGAAGCACGGTCGTGGAGAGCACGAGGAGTGAAACTCACGTGACTTCCTGCGAACCCACCTTTAGTGACGTAGGTCGATGCCTCCCTTCTGACCGCCCCGACACCTTGCGGTGCTCTGTTACGTCCCAGTGCGCTGGCGGGAACTTTGAATTCGGCCTCAAATTTCTATTTCTATAAAAAAAAACTACGCAACTCTTTAGTGAAACAATTTTTTTTGTAATCTCCTTACATGCCATTTAAACGCCTAGCATGAAAAAAAATTTTTTTTGGCGTGTCATGGGCCTTTTAAGGAGCTTCGCCCCTAAAACAAAACGTGGTGGTCCAAAAGGAACCGAGTTCCTTCAAAGTTGGCCTCGCCAAAGGTGAATGAGTTTAATCTGCTCAATCACATGACTGTATCCCCATGAGAAGTTATTAGATTAGTATTTTTTGTTGTCTTTGCAGAAACAGCGCAACATTGGGGATACCAGAACAAGGTGCCTGTTCAACAAGTCATCACTTACATGTCGACAGTCCTGTCACAAAAGATCCAGAACTCCCGAAAAGCTCTAAGGCTTCTGGGTTTCGAGGATTTGTAATGTACATCAGCCAAAGTACTTCTGCTCTGCAAGCACTTTCAACTGTAAAATAAAAGAAAGAAAGACAACATCGGGATTTGATGTTGAAAAACAGCGCGACTGGGACGAGGACACAGAGTGACGAAGAGAACTCAAGACAAAGCGCTGACTAGCAACTCGTTCGTTATTGCGACATAAGGAAGTACGACAATGAAATGAAAAACATGGAGTCATATGTTCGCGCGCTTGCTTGGCGCCTCGTGGAATATGCCCCTTTCTTCTTTTTTTCTTTTTATCCGATTGTAGACTGGTGTTCTTCATCTTTCCTCAGGAGCTTGGGTTACCTTGAATCCAAAAACTTCATCTCGCTGGGAGCCATAGTCATCGAAGGTTGGCTCACACACGAACTGTTGCTCTTCATGATGTTGTAGGCTTCTATACTCTGTTTCACCTTATGTTGTGCCGCAGCGAAGGCTAGACGCGCGAGCTCATAGCATTTGCGACTGCCCTGAATGCGCGAGAGCTTGTGCCGACGAGATGTGCCCTCAGTAAGGAGCTCGCGCTTGTAGCCTTTCCTGTGGTACATCATAAGGTGAAACAGAGTATACCGTCTCTCGACTTGTTTGGTCGTGGTGTTGAAATAATATGCTGGTGTTTTCGAACTGTGGTTCGCAACCGCAATCTCTGCGATGCATCGCTAGATGTGAATTAGCGGTGCATATCAAGGAGCTGTGGTCCTCTCTTAGTCGGATGTTTAAGCAAAGGCCAGTCTGCCCGATATAACAGCGCCCAGAAGAGAAGGAAATGCGGTAAATCACACCTTTGACGCACGACACGAACTTTACCCCATGGTTTACCTTACATGTGTTATATTCCGATCTTGCTATCCCCTCCCTGCGTGTACGTACAGCGGAACATAATCTACATAGTTTGTTTTTGGCTGAGAAAACAACGTTCACGTCGTATCTGGACGCGACTTTTTTAAGTCCGTGTGAAATGCGGTGAAGAGAAGGAGTGAGTGAGAAAATGTTTTATTTTCAGGTGGGGTACCTGTTGCCCTTGAAACTCGTCATTGGCTACAGGGGGAAGGGAAGGAGGGATTGGGTTTAAATGTAAATATCAAGTCCGGCGGACTTGATGAACTCTATCAGCGAGTCTAAAATTGCTTTTCTGTGCTCGGGGGTGCCGTCTGGAAGAACCCATTCCTTTAGGCAGGATGGTCTTTCTTGTGGCGGTAGAGCATTCAAAGCTAGTTTCCGCTTGATGTCACTTTTGGGACAATCCCAGATGATGTGTTTGATGTCTGCCAATATTTGACAGTGTTCGCACATGTCAGTTTCGGAAACTTCCCCGTTGTTGCTTTTTCGGAATTTATATTTCAAGGCCGGTGTCATGGCGGTTCCTGTACGCAACCTTCGGAGGCATACACGCTCCCACCGACTGTAAGATGTCGATGGAAGGGGGTGTTCGTCTGGCCTGCGTAGATCGGCGAGTCTTTGGCTTCTTTCTAACCGTTCTTGGGCTTTGATTTCCGACGGGTCGACGTCGTCTTCGATGTCTTCATCTACGATGGGGTGCACTGAGCCTTGGCCGGGTGGGACTGCCTGTAGCTGCTCCCGTGCGGCTGCATGTGCCTCGTCGTTTCCGTGGATACCTTGATGTCCGGGGATCCATCGTATCTTGATGGTACGGCCTTCAGCTCGGAGCTGTCGGGCCGTAGCCTTAATGATTTTAACCATTTTGCTGCGGCTATCATGTTTTTTTAATTCTCGTTCGGCTTCTTTAGAGTCCGTAAAGACATAAATGTTGATTTTATGTTTTTCTTGTTCTGCACTCTCAACCGCCGTCTTGATGGCTTGAAGTTCAGCCTCCTTGACGCTGGTGGTATTGCCCAGGGAGGCGGCGACTCTTCTCTGGTCGTTTGCGCAATAATTGGCCATAGCTGTGCATTTATCCTCCTTGGCTGCGTCCGTGTAAATATTGACGTTGGTGTCATCTTCAAGAAGTAATTGTACCTCGGTGTCGTGTTTCCTGGCAGCGCTATTTCTTCTTTTAACTTGTGTTTTTCCTTGATTTTGCAGGGTCGGTCTTGTATCAATAACTATCTCGTCTTCCCATGGTGGAAGAGGTTTCGTAAAAACTTGGTAGACCTCGTTGTTGTAACCAAGAGCTCTCAGGATCTTTCTTCCTGGTTCAGTTTTTTCAAGCCTCAAGTTTTGACTGATCTTGTTTTCTTGTGCTATTTCTTCGATCGTGTTGAGTCCTCCGATCTCGTAAAGCGCTTCCACCTTGGTGCACCTGGGAAGCCCAGTGATTACTCTCAAGGCTTCCCTGTTAAGTGCTTCAAGTCCGTTCTTTTGGGCTCTGGTTAGACTGAGGTAGTTCACCCCGTAAGTTGCCTTTGGTACAAGGAAAGCTTTAACCATGGTCCTGAGGATGTCTTCTTTAGCTCCCCAGGCTTTGCCAGTGGTGTGTTTGATCATATTGAGTGCCTGCTTCCACTGACTTTTGATTTGCTGGTACCAGCTTCCCGCCTTTCCGTTTTCGTCAATCACGATACCGAGTATCTTAATTGAGGTTTGAGATTTAATTTGCTGGCCATTGATGAGGAGCTTGATCTTGTCTCCAACTTTTTCATCTCGCCCTCTGGCGTTGGATATGGCGACGTAATTTGTTATTTCGGTTGAGAGTTGTAACCCCGTCTGTTTGGAGAAGTCTTGAATTGTGTCCAGGGCTTTTTGAAGCGTGATGACTTGTGTGGACGTGCTGCAGTTCTTTGTCCAAATAGTAATATCGTCTGCGTAAATGGTAAATCCCAAGAAGGGAATTTTTTCCAGGGAAAGAGCAAGATCTGCCATCACCATATTAAAAAGTGTTGGCGAGATTACGGCTCCTTGTGGGACACCGATCTTGTTATCCGTCATCGGTCCTCTGGTTGGTCCTATAGCCGTTTGGTATTTTCTTTTGTCCAGAAAAGAGTGAATGAATTTCAGGAGTCTCCCTTTGATTCCTCTTTTGACTGCACCACGTATGACCGCGTCGTGGGGCACAGAATCAAAAGCTTTCTTTATGTCGATCGTGACGATCAGCCGTGGATTGTAGGATGGTCGTTTGGAGGTGATGTCCTTGTGAATAAGGGCCAAACCATCCTGCGTTGACAAACCTGGTCTGAAGCCGGTTTGTCTGGCGCAGTAAGCCTGGCTCTCAATTTCGAGGAGCCACGTGATTCTCGCCAGGACCATCCTCTCCATGGTCTTGCACAAATTGGAAGTGAGTGAGATTGGTCTTAGGTTCTGGATTGAGTCGGTGAGCTTGCCTGGCTTGGGAATTGGAATAACCGTTGACAGTTTCCATTCTTCGGGCAACTGTCCTGTCTCCCATATTTCGTTGAACCAGGCCAGCAGTTCCGTCTTCTTTTCCTCTGGCAGGTTCTTGAGAGACGTGATCGTATCCGGTCCGGGTGCGGTGTTCCTTGCTGATTCCAGAGCCATTATAAGTTCCCCCATGTTAAATGGGGCGTCTGCTGGTGACCGATGGTCGAGCTCGGGAACCCTCTTTTTGTAGCGTTGCTGCAGCTGTTGTGTTGTCGGTTGCGGGAAGAAGTGTTCCCCTGCCATTACTGCAAGATCTTCTTCCGTGATGCCGAGCTTGATAGCGAGATTTTGCCCCGTACAATTGTTCTTTTTCTTACCGGACATGCCTTTGTATGTCCGCCACATTCTTCTAATGCCGGTTTTTTTATTGAACGAATGGCAGTGCCGTCTCCAGATTTGCTGCTTCAGCTCCTTCGTATAACGTTTGGCTCTAGCCGTGGCGATGTTTAGTTGTATTTTGTAGCGGATGTTATACTTTGCTTTTCTATATCGCTGTTGAGCTTGAAGTCTGCTTGCCCAAAGGTTCAGCAAATGCATGTCTGGGTTGGGGGCGTCTTCTTTGACTTGGTAGGTCCTTGTCGCCGCTTTGACTGCCAGTTGGATCTGATGAACGAGGGGGAGTGAGGAAGGGACCTTTTTGATGGCATCGCGAAACGTGTCCCATCGAATGAAGGGTGCGTCTCGTCTCTGTGTACCGTTCGTAGGGAGCTCGATCCTGATCGGCAGATGATCACTACCCATTGCGTCGGGCAATGTTTTCCAGGAGAGTTTGATTTTCTTGCTTGCCCAAGTGAGGTCAGGCGTCGTGTCTTCTTCTTTGGCATGAAGGCCAATCCTCGTTGGTATGCAGGGTTCGTTGACTAGTACTAATCCGACCTCCTTCATTTTGCACTTTAGTGTCTTGCCTCGAGCTGATGTGCGGGTATAGCCCCAGTCTTCGTGCTGAGCGTTAAAATCTCCGCTGATTATGAGAAGTTCTTTATTGGGTCTGAGGTGCGTGAGCCAGCTCATATCATCTCCGTCTTTAACGTTAGGTCAGATGTAGGTTGAAGCAATTATGAGAGGCTTCCCTTCGTGTTTTATCTGCACAGCAACTACCTCTCTTGCTTCATTGCACAGATGTGCCGATTCTATACGCGCGTGTGGAACTTTTTCCTGAACTAGAATGGCCACCTGCCCGATGATCACTGTCTCTGCATCTTTGCCCTTCCCGTGGTGAATCGTTCTCGTTATGGAGGGTTCTGTGTACGTTTTGTATCCATTAAGTTTGACGTTTTCGTGGTTGGTTTCCTGAAGGAGAAGTACCGCTGGTCTTCTCTTGCCCATTCTTTCGAGTTGAAGTTTGAGCTCCGCACTTTTGTTTGCAAAACCTCTACAATTCCAATAAAAAATCCAAGGGTGTACCTTTGTATCTTGATAGTTTGAGCCGTTCGGTTTCATAATTACTTTGGTGGGTGTTTGGCAGTGGGGAATTTGTCGAATTTCTCGCCGATGTAGTTCACCTTGGTGAGAATCTCAAATGCTAGAGATTCTAGTTGTTCTATTCGGCTCGTGTTGGTCTGGACGTTTGCGAAACCTTGCTCAACCCTTCGGCTCAGTGTCTCGAACCTTGCTTCCCAATCGAGTTGCATCCTAGGTGTAATGTTTGAAAGGAGTGAGGTTGGGCTCTGTTGCCCCGGCTGCCGTTGTTGCGCATTTCCGGATGGTGCGGAGGTTGTGGAGTAGAATAACTCTGCCGGATCGGTTGCTTGTTGATTAGACCTTATTATGTTAGCCCACGAATTGTCTGAGAGAGTCCTCATTGGAGCTGGAGATGTCTTTGTGAACATACTTTGCAAAGACTGCGAGGTCATACCTCCTCTCGTGGCAAATCTTACTTTGACTATTTCTTCGCGTGTTGCTTCTCGGTGAAATTTTTCGTTTCGGGCACTCGTTGCTCGTGGCAATGTGCGGTCCCTCGCAGTTCAAGCACCTTGGTGTGGCCTGGCATTCTTCAACTTCTCCATGTTCATGTCCGCACGATCCGCATCGTTTGATCTTTAAGGGGCATACGTCAGACTTGTGGCCGAGTTGATGACACCCGTAGCAGACCAGTGGTCTTGGCCTGTATTCTGACACCTTGTAGACCTCAAAGACGTAGCGGACATGTCGGGGCACAGTTTTGCCTTCGAAGGTAACGAGAAAGGTCTTTTGCTTGATGCCCAGGGCTCGTGCTGCGACAATCTTGTGCGTATTGCACGTAAGCTCGTTTACGAGAGTTGCTGGGTCATCGTGTGGTGAATTAAGGTATATCACCCCTCGCACTTCGTTTGAGCTTATCGCCTTGTAGGGTTGCACAGCCAGTGGGCCGTGTTGTTCGTTTGGGATTTCTGTGATCTGCAGAAACTTGGAAACGAGCGAGCTGTTCCTAGTGGTGATGGCAATGGTGTTCGCTTTTTCGTGTCTGTGCAAGGTGAACTCGTCGACGTTGTTTATCCCGACCTTCTCGATGGCGGTGCGGAGTTCTTTTGTCGAGAAGTCCTCGATGTTATGTTTGCACACAGGGCGGAGAACAACCGTCTGGGTTGGTGGTTTTGGAACATTTTTGTCGAAAGACTCACGTTGGCCTGCTGCCGCCTGGTTGTGTTTTCGCTTTCGTCGCACTGTCTGCCAGCCGTCGTCGTTCTTATCGTCGGTGATGGGGCGATGTTCTTCGCGTGTTTGGTGCGAGCTACTTTCAAGAGTAGGAAAGTCTTCTTCGTTCATGGCAGAGACTTCGTCACAAAGAGGTGTCGTTTCGGTCTGGCTTTCTTTGAAACCATTGTTCTCTTCGTCGTTGTTTAAGAGCAGTGATTGAAGTTTCTCCCGCTGCTCCATGCATTTCCTCAGGAATGCTTGGTTAGCCATGCAAGTGTTGACCCAATCCTTGTTGGTACTGCACGTCAGGAAGTATCCTGCGTCCATGACGATGTTCCGTTGTAAAACGGCGGTCGAGGACGCCTGGCTTCCAATGCTTCCTTGAATCGCTTGGGCAAGAGCAGCGGTAGGCTTAGCCGCTCCGCTTCCAGTATGCATCTTCTGACCCTTGAAAACGCCTCCAAGGGTCGCTTGGCGTGTCGGCTGGTTACGTGACTCGTCCTTGTCGGTCGTCGGTATCCATGGCGGCTGCGATGAGGTGCCAGGAACCTTTCGTATCGGTGCAATGATCGAACCTTGGAAGGAAGCTCACGAGCAAACGTCTGGTTTCCTCGAGAGCTCAAGTCAGTAGACTGAAGAGAAGGAATGACCGAAACTTTCTTTTTTTCTTTTTTAACTGGTTCTTCCAGCATGAAATTGGAACTAATCTTTACGAGTTTTATTAAACTATCGCATCCTGATGAAATAACTGAGTCTGGGTATCCTGAATACCTAATACTTTGAATCTGGGTTTTTGGATCCAGGGTAACCCAAGCTCCTGAGGAAAGAAGAACACCAGTCTACAATCGGATGAAAAAAAGAAGAATAAAGGGGCATATTCCTCGAGGCGCCAAGCAAGCGCGCGAACATTTGACTCCATGTTTTTCATTTCATTGTCATTCTTCCTTATGTTGTAATAACGAACCAGTTGCTAGTCAGCGCTTTGTCTTGAGTTCTCTTCGTCTCTGTGTGTCCTCGTCCCAGTCGCGCTGTTTTTCAACATGAGCTCTCACCACCTCGCCCAGTTATCGATCCTTATCTGGATTCGTTTTTTGCATCTATATGACAATGGTACTGTTCGCAAGTGGTACCAATAGCAAGTAATACCACAAGTGGTACCACTTCCAAGTGGTTCATTGAACAGGGACCATTTGGAAGTGGTACCACCAGCAAGTGGTACCGCTCGCAAATGGTACCTGTTAAAAAAAAAACACTTCCAAGTGGTACCAATTGCAAAAATTTCCCCTTGATATTTTTAGGAGTGCTATGGACGTAAAGTATTGTGACTATCTGAGAATTCGTTCTGGGGGACCAAGAGCTCGCGGAAGCTACATTTACAGGAATGAGGGTGGTCGCAAGAAAGTATTTCGGGTACCCAGCCTTGCGGAGGCGCTCTTGCTGTGTTTATAGGCTAAACTCAACAAGGTGGAAGAAGTTGACAAGCTGCACTCAACAAGGTGGGAGGTGGAGGAAGAAGACGACAGAGATGTGTGGACTGTATCGCGTGGTCTAACCGTCTCGAATCAACGTTTCGGCGGAAAGTTTCAGGTCTTGGGCTCGAATCTTTTGGAAAACTTCAAGACCATCGCCCTGTTGCTGGCAATTCAGGACTTTGACGAACTACGGACACCTCGGCCATTTTCTGGCAAACTGTCGGCCCAGCCAACGAGCTATGCCTAGCTGTAGTGGTTGTAGTACATAAACTCAAAGTTCTTTTTCGTCATGATTGTGTTGTCCGCGCAACGGAGAAAATGGGAAGCTTCTTTCGCCTGAAGATCGAGTATGATCGAAAGTGATATCACTTGTAGTGTATGTTTCAGAGAGCCAAGGGCTTTGCCACGGTGTTGTTTTCTCCGGTACGTGACCGTTTCTACAGTCATCGTAAGGATTGTTTTCTTTTTTCTTCAATATATAGTCGTCATATGCCAAACAAGAATGCTCGTTGGCTGGTTCACGGAAGCGTTGCCTGCTTTCTGGCTACAATTCTGTCCAAAGATGAAGTCCCTCTTCGTGCGGTGGGGGTTGCAAAAGCGGTCTTGCTCGTCATTCTGTTTACCATTCCGCGCAGCGCGCTTCAGGCTTTCGTGCTCGTCATCGTCGCAATCCAAAAGCACGTACTCTACACCGTCTTGTACAACGCATGGCAGAACGTCAGGATTGAGGTATTCCTCCTTCAAGGCGACGTCCTCCACCGCAAGTAACCTGCAGGTGTCCTTGTTTCCAGCGTGCATCGCCTTGCAGGAGCATACCATGATAATATCCTTACTGTCCGTTGATCTCGTATTCGAGTTGTAAGCTCCACATTTGTCGCAGAGAGGTGTTGGTGTGCCAAGGTTCGTGGTTCCACAGATAAGAAGACATCTAGCAACAACCATCCATCTTAAGTACCGTCGGGTGCCTACGTATCCAGGCCACCCCAACCTTCTTATGGGGAACAAACAGCTCCGAAAGTCTTCGAAGAGTTTGACCACAGACCGTCGGCGAACTCCAGTCCAGATAGTCATCCTGCAAGTCAGTGTGAAGCCAGTGGTCCAGAGCGTCAACCTGAAGATCAACGTCGTGGCAGTGCTCCACAACGTCACACTGATCTTCCTGATCCTCGAAGTTGAAAGTTATACCAAGAGCTTATTCCTGAGCAAAGCAACCTTCTTTCTTCGAAGGGTCTGCAGTCAAGTCTGCCTCCACGGGACTCATCCCAGTTACCCCCGGGATTTGAAGACTTTGAACACCCTACTGAAAAAAAAACATTTGGAGCCTATATGAAAATAAACGGGTCCATACCGGTAACAGTTGAACCATACCGGTCACCAGTTTGTCAAAGGGGTCACCCGTATGGCTCAAAGGGGTCCTCCGTATGAGCCATAACGGTCACCTATTTGGAGAAACAGGTCACTCCTTTGGCAACCGGGTCGCTCCTCTGGGCAAATGGGTCGCTCATCTGGGCAAATGGGCGACTCGTTTGGGAAAACTTGTCGCACGTTTGCTCAAACCGGTGACCATGTTGCAAACTGTACCGGTTTAATCAAACGGCTCTCCGGAGCACGTTTGATACTGAACGTACAGATCGGCGGCGTGGGCACGCTTAGCGTTTCAGCCGTGGCAGCCAATGTTTCCGGAAGGCTGGGAGCGCCGCTTCATCGATTTCAGATCGTTCGCGTAATGCAAGTAATTAAATTTGTATTTCAATTGGGCTGATGTTTGTTTATACTGCAACTAAAACCTCTTTTTTTGCTGTTTTTTTATGTAAACGCGCGGCGTTGCTGAGTCGATATTTTTGACAGAACTTTAAAACTTTGTGCATATTTGTTGCATCAATTTACTTATTCAGCTCGAATCTCTCTCGCAGAAAACGCGACCGCGTGAAAGAATGTACGTCTAGACTCCGTTTCACTTTAATTCAAGACGCAGCGAAGGTAGCACGCGTACACGCGGCTGCAAGAACATCGAGCTTTGCGAGAGCACGCCCGCCGTTGCAGCAGACAAACTACAAGCTCGCGCTGAGTACTTTATTCGCTCGGGCTCAAGCCGAGCTTCTGGCCGCCCCACCGCCATTCCCAAGGTTCAAGCGTGCTAAAATTCATGCGCGCGCGCGTATGTTTTTCGAGGCTTCAAAAACACATCTTACTGGAATGCCTGGGGAGAGGGAGAGGGGCTGTCCCGGTGGTCCCGTCGCCTCGACCTCGCCCCCTCTCTCCTCTCTTGTCACCCCTGTCACGTGACCCGCAGCAACGCGCGAGCTACACGCTGATAAGCATCGAGATCCGGAAAAGTGCGCCTGGCAGCCACTTTTTTCTTTGTCTGCTTGTTGTCAGTTCCAGTTCGAACGATTCGCTAGTCCACCTGCTTCGATCTGTCGTCTAACCCTGCGGTCTTATTAGGATGTCTCTCGACAACGTATTGAATGTGCACCAAAGCTATCAGTGTTCGAAAAGTCCTACGCCTATATCGGCAACAAGCGGTTCTTCAAAGAAGTCAGGAATTCCTGCTGTTTGGTTGGGTTCTGCAAATGACAACTTGTGCGCCACATTGTGTTGAAACTTCCAAGGAGCCGTTCCCTCTCGTTTGTGTTTGTGTGGTTTTCCTGCTTTGACCATGTCGACAAATATCACGGATTACATCTTTCAAGTCCGCTATATTTATGGTAAGTGCACTGCAACCTACTTCTTGGCAACGATTGACCGTTCTTCTACTCCTACTCTTCCACATTATGTATATAATTATGCAGCCACTATTCTCGCGGCAACCGGGCGAATAATTTCCCGAAAGTCTACCTTCATAGTCTAGAATTACCTCGGTTCTTGTTTGCTTTGCTATCTTCTCAGTTGTATAAAAGCTTAGAGTGTCTCTCACATTTCACAGATCGCTTGCACGTTTGTACTTGTCTACAGAAGACGTAATAAACTTTGAGGAGAATTGGAAACAATCTTTTGTGTCTGTTTTCCTGTCCATTTGCAAGCACCTTCGTGAGCACATTTGTTCTACGTGTTTCCTCCATGTTATAAATAGGTTTCTGACTTTCGGAACTTCTTAATTAAGTTTAAGATAACCAACCTACCAGACGATCCCCATTTAGGGCTAGCGCAAAATTCCCCGATTCAAATGGCACGTTCAAACGTGTGGTCACGTGCAAGGTCGAACGGGCACCCGTACCAAACGGGCACCCGTATCAAAGGGGCACTTGTACCAAACGGGAGCCTGTGTCAAACGGGCACCTGTATCAAACGGGTACCGTCTCAAGCGGGTACCGTTTCAAACGGCTACCCGTATCCCATAATCACGTTTGATCCAAACGGGTCGACAAGCTTGCACCCGTTTGATTGAAACGGGCCGACCCGTTTGAATTTCAAATGTTTTGTTTCAGTAGGGCACCTGTCCGATCGCGAGTTGGGCCTGGTGCGGAATGAGACGCACAAGGTCAAGGTGCGACATAATGTTCCACCAATGCAGTCAAGGCTAAAACTTCTTCCTCTAACTCTTCGTGACGCCGTCTCCGAAGAGATCTTCAAACTAGAACGGTAAGGAGTCATTGAACGCGTCAACGCTTCGGAATGGGTTTCTCCCATCGTCGTTGTCAAGAAACAAGACGGAAATATCCGGATGTGTGTGGATCTGCGAGCGCCAAATCAAGCCATCCTCATCGACGCTTTCCTACTCCCGCACATCAACGAACTTATGAATTCCCTCCGAGGAGCAGCCGTCCTCTCCAAGCTAGGCCTTGCATCTGGGTACCATCAAGCTTGTCTCGACCCCGCGAGTCGAGATCTAACAGCTTTCATCACGCATGAAGGTCTTTTCCGTTTGAAGCGCGTATGCTTCGGACTGGCATCTGCACCTGCGGCGTTCCAAAAGAACATGTCGAAAATTTTGGAAGGATGTCAAGGCTTTCAGTTTTATCTCGATTATGTCATCGTCTACGGATCTTCGCAGGAGGAACATGATGTAAACCTCCGCAAAGTCTTGTCTTGCATCTCCCGTGCAGCAATGAAGTTAAATCGGAAGGGTGTTTTCAATGTCTGTGAAGTCTCTTATTTGGGGCACCTTCTCTCCATAGGAGGGTTAGCACCCCTTGCATCGAAGGTAGATGCTGTTCTGATTTTTGAGACTCCGTCAGACTCTGCAAGGCTGAAAGCATTCTTGGGATTTGTCGAATGCTATAGCAAATTTGTCCCGCATTGTTCCACTGTGGTCGAACCTCTTCGTCGTTTACTCCGAAAGGGCGCTTGTTTTGTCTGGTCCCCCGCAGCGGACGCGAGTTTCCAAAACCTCAAGAATTGTATTCAACATGCACCCATTCTAGCCATGTTTGATCCGTCTCTACCCATCATCGTGGCTACAGACGCCTCTCATTACGGGCTGGGCGCCGCCCTTCAACAGCAGCATGGGAACCATCTTGTCTCTGTCGCTTTTGCCTCCCGATCACTCACAGACGCTGAGCGGAGGTACTCAACTGGGGAGAAGGAAGCTCTCGCTTGCCTTTGGGCCTGTGAGAAGTGGCATGTCTACTTATGGGGAGGTCCATTTGTTATTTGAACAGACCATCAAGCGCTTGTGACGCTTTTATCTAACAAAGGATCTGGTGTTCGTCCGTTGCGCATCACACGTTGGACGGCGAGACTGATGAATTATAATTTCCGCATGGAATATTAAAAAGGATCTACAAACTTAGTCGCGGAAGCGTTTTCACGACTACCTCGCCAAGACACCGAGGGTGGTACTCCGTTTGAAGAGGATGTTGTTACTCTCATAGCAACGCCCTTGTCATGTCAGGAATTTCAAGAAGCTACCGCCAATGACACCGTTGTGCCTAGCGTCATTCGCTACACCACTGAGTCCTGGCCAGAGGACA
Organism: Ixodes scapularis; assembly: GCF_016920785.2. NCBI lineage: Eukaryota > Metazoa > Arthropoda > Arachnida > Ixodida > Ixodidae > Ixodes > Ixodes scapularis. Next base: position 12,212,866 of record NW_024609881.1, on the reverse strand, counting down.
ACAATGTACACCCAGAACTTCGACCGTACTTCAGCGTACGAGATCAGCTGTCCCTTCATGACGGAATACTTTTTCAAGGAGAGAAGATTGTTTTCCCTGAAAATCTGCGAGACCACATCATTTAACTGGCTCATGAAACTCATAAGGGATTTCTAGAACAACGACCATCATCAGAGATAAGTACTGGTGGCCGCGAATGAACCAGCAGATAAAGTTCAAGTTAGAAAACTGCATAGTCTGTCATTACAACAACAAGCCGGTCAAAGCAGCACCAGCACCTCTTCAACCGATCAAGTGTCCTGATAAACCATGGGAGAAGCTCGGGATAGATATCGTGGGCCCAATAAAACTGGCGCCATTAAGTCAGCGGTTCTTCATTGTCCTCATGGACTACCACTCCAAGTGGCCCGAAGTTCAAGCAGCAGCTTCCGTGACCTCATCTACAGTTATACACTTTTTGAAAAACGACTTCGCACGTAAGGGATTGCCCTACGAAATCGTCTCGGACAATGATGTCCTGTTTGCGTAGAAAGAATTCCAGGAACTTCTTCATCAGCATTGGATAAAACATCTCAAGGCATCCCTGTACCACCCCCAATGCAATGGGCAGGTGGAAAGGTTAAATAGAGTTCTCAAGTGCTGTCTACAGTTGGCCGTCGTTCAAGGCCGTCCTTTACCAGATGCGGTCCGTGATTATCTGAACACGTATCGTCGGACGCCGCATGCAGCAACCGGAGTTGCACCGTCGTGGCTTCTTCGCGGAAGAATTCATCGGTCGAAACTGGACCTACAAGGGTTGGAAACCAGGTCCCTCCCAATGGATTTTCCTGAGACACGCGCACGACTGCCACAGCGTGTGCAGCAGTACCAAGAAAAGATGAAATCGTATTCGGACAGTCGTCGAGCTGTTCGACGGCGCCAGTTCGTCCCTGGACAAGCTGTCCGGATTTTTCAACCATCCCATCGAGGCCAAGTTACAACGGGAGTATTCACCTCCACAGACCATTCAGAGACAAGTAGGATTTGCAACATACGAATTTGCAGATGAACGCCGCTGGAGTGCTTCAAAATTAACGAAGAAGCCACTGAAGACAAGGCGAGAATATTTTGATTCAAATTGGGAGGATGACGATATTGATGTGCACCCTTTTTCTCAACAGTCCGGTCTTTCAGTACCAAACACTTCGGGTCCTGGCCCTGCCCCCGAGGTGGCTGGATCTCTTCCGTTCCCAGTTGTGGGGCCTCTTCTGCAGCCGGTTCCCGGGCTGGCGACATCCCCTTTTCTTGTACAAGGGCCTACGTCTGATCCTGGTGGGGTTCCGGGTCCTTTTGCTACGTCTGAGCCTGGTGGGGCTCCGGGTCCTCTTGCTGCGTCTGAGCCTGATGGGCCCCTGATGTCCACTGGTGCAGCTGAGCCTGCTGCACGTGTTCCTGACGTCGAGCCACATACGCCTTTGGTCCCTTAGCCATTGGCTGTTCCTGTCCCTGCCGCTGTGCTGAGTCCCGGCTCCATTGTTCTTCCTGATGCTGCACTCACCCTAGAGCCTCGGGTTGGCACTGTTCCTGACTGCGAGCCTGCACGTGCTGTTCTTGCTCGAGATACCGGTCCCGGCACGCCTTCAAAATAAACTGAGCCTGTGGAGGTACCCTTTTCTTCTGCGACCGGCCTCGCTGACTCATGTGAAGAGCCATTCAGACCAAGATCTACAAGTACTCCGGTCCCGTCCCTGACCGGCTCATCACGTTCGATGCCTCCTTTGGAGGACTCCGTAAGTGCTTGCGAACCTGAACCAACCGTGGCCGTTGCGACAAATCGACCAAAACGCCAACGAAGACTACCGGAGAGGTTGAAAGACTATGTGCTCTCGTTCTACAACACTCAAGAGTCAACACCGGAGAAACCGCGCCAGGAGGTGGGACCAGAGGTATCCCCCACAACGACACAGAGCTTTACACAATTCGCAAGCCTAAAGTTTGAGGAACTTGCAAAGTGAACTGTGTATACGTACGAACAGTGCCCTTGGGGCATTTTACAAAATCCGAGGGGGAAAAGGAAAAGATAATAACTGTGTTTTAAGCTTTGCTTCAAAGAAAAAAAAGAAAGGAAGGGCATATGTAGTGGTTTTAGTACATGAACTCAAAGCGGCGCCAAAAGCCGGCGCCGCCATGTTGCACGCTCTGGCGTGCCCGCGTGATACCCCACGATAAGCTCGTGATAAAAGAGATCGTGCTTGGATTCGGACGGGGCTCGTCGTGTCTGTTTTTTTACCCTGAGCCGGCGTTCTCGGACCCACAGAATATTACACTAGGCTTGCTGCCGCGTCGCGGGGACTGGGCTAGTCGAGTACGATCGCTAGGGACCCGCAATGCCTGTGTACGCCGTGGAAGGCGAGACAATATCACCTTCGGAGCTGGCGGACGAAAAATGGGAAACTGTTAATCGGAATCACGACCGACTACGAGACTTGAAGGCTAAAGGGCCCGCATCGACTGACGACGACCCTGCGCAGCGGCACAGCCAAGGCAAGTCGAACTCGAACTTTCCAGCGCGAAAGAACGGGAAAAAGCTACTTGCCCTCCGCAAGAAAGCCAATCTTTCGCGCTTACTGACCGACGACTACAAAATCGTCCGCCGACCGCAAAGTTGGAACCTGAGGGACTTTGCGCCCGGACTTCTACTCTTCTGCGCATGCGAAGCGGCCAGGCTGCCGTGCCAGACGGTGAAAAATGAAGACATAATCGGCGTTAATTTAGGCAACAACACTCTCACGCTATGCACTCCCGACCGTCAAGGGGCAACAGCATACACCAACATCGCAGCCTTGAACCTACAAGGTAAAACCTACAACGTGAATCATATGTGGCGGCGCCCAAAGGCGTGGTCAAATGGGTCATACACTACGCCTACGTGGGAGACTCGCCTGAATCGGTCCACCAAGGCCTCGGAACAAGAAACACAGGGATAGAAGTTGTGGATGCCCAAATGATCGGACAGTCCAAAACGATACAGATCACTTTTTTTTGAGAAGAAGCTACCCAGCCAAATTATCTACCACTGCGACGTGTTTTGGGTCCACCCCTTCATAGAGCAGCATGAAGTTTGCTTCAACTGCTGGAGAGTAAGACACCGGGCCGATGTCTGCTACAAACCCAAAACGCTCCTCTGGCGCCGTGGAGAAGAAAATCACCCACCCCTGGCGCAAGGAGAACAGCCCACCTGCCAACCCGTCTGCATCGTCTGCAACGGGGGCCACAACACAGGCAGTCGGAATTGCAAGTGCCGGCTGATTAAGAAGAACCAACTAGCAGCGTCCCAGGTCAACCTGACACCCAACCAAGGGGACCACCACTCAACACTGGCTGGTCACCAGTCGCGGTCCAAACTCCAGTGACAGGGTGCTACTGGAAACGGAGGCAACCCTCCAGCTCCTTGCCACCACTGGGGAGCTCAGCAAGCAAGGAGAAGAGAAGCTCGAGCCGCGGGCGCAGCGAAAGTCGCTCCAACAAAAAGGTGACCTGGCCGACAGAGGCCTCCCAGTCAGAGAATACTCAAAAGAAGGTATTTAAACTCCAACTACAATCCCGAAATCAAGAAATAGCCAGACTAACAAAAGAGTTGGCTGAAATTAAACACCCCTTAAAAGCGCCTTAGGCAATGACAGCCATTGCGCGTTACCCTCCCCCCAATGCGTCTCATACTTAGGCCATTGATGCGATGGACACAGACGACGTTCCCCCACTCCCCCCACCACGTCCCAGGTTGTGGCCAATAAGGCCACGTAACCAGACGCCAGAAAAGCACCTAAGAGACCGCTTCCTCCGAAGGAATGTGAAGAACCCAAACGAAAGGCCGAGCCGTCGGAAGCCGACACCTCACAGCCGCCGATAGCGCCTACCAAACTCAGGGCAGACATAAACACTCTCTCCGAAAGAACTAGCCTAATTTCAACGGAACAAGCAGCCTTCGAATGAGTTGTTACCGACGAATTTGCAGTGTTAGACTACCGTTTTAGAAGACTAGAGGGAAAAGTAACCCAAATAGTCACCGGCATGCAGCAAATAATGGATAGACCTGCGACCACCGAGGCCCGCCTAACCCGGATCTTGGATCTGTCCACGACGCCACAATCCTGTATAACCCAGCATTCGCTCAACCGGCGTGCCTGAGCCGCGTCGTCTCCCTTATCTTCCGTCTAAATATGCTTATATCACCGGCTAGTTTCAATATGCCATTGCTGTTGTCATCCATCGTGGGAACCGTAGTCTTCCTGCACGCACGACAATCACCCTGAAGGTCTGCGTGAGCAGAGCACGAGACGGCACAAGCTGTCTCGGGCACGGACTCCTGCCTCTTGTTAAGTACCGAAGCAGCACGGTCTGGATGAGTATCGTACCGGCGTTCGGTCGTGTATTACTACTGCGTGGTGCACGTTAAAGACCCCAGGCTAACGGTTGTACTGCACTGGCTAATATTCCCATCTACAGCTGGGAGACTCGTCGCCCGTTGAGGCAGACCAAGTTCTAGGCTGTATAAACATGCACACAACCCAATTTCTTTGTTTTTCCCAAGCAGAAATAAAAAGTGATTTTCGGTCGGCCGATGGTTGGCCAGTATCTGGAGAGCTTGGCCACTGGCAAGTTCTTGGCCACCAGAGACCTAGACAAGGCCGGCATGAGTCCGGCCACAAACTAGCTGTTCTTAGCTTGGCCGGCGGAGACATAAACACTGCCGGCAAGTGCCGCGCCAGCAGTGTTGATTCTCGGCTTTGCCGCCGGAAGAATAGGCGGGGTCGGCGAGTATTTGGCCAGCAGTGCTGATTTTCAGCATAGCCGCCGGATACATAAGCACGGCCGGCAAGCGTTTGGCCAGAAGTGTTGATTTTCAGGTTGGCCGCCAGAGACAAACGCTGTCGCCAAATTTCTGGCCAGCAGTGCTGACTTTTAGCTTGGCCGCCGGAGACCAACACTGCCACAAGTGTCGGGCCGGGAGTGACATACACCTTGGCCACCTTTGCGCCGTGCAGCTTCTTTGGAAATCTAAAATATAACATTCATGTAGCTGTCCTATTCACTCGGTATCGACAGGAGGGTAGACGCTAGGCGTGTTTTAGACCAATCGTGTCTCCGGTTAGAGTCACGTAACTACGCTCTCGAAGCTGCTGAGAAGGCAGAACATGGCATCTGCGTGAAGCCCAATGCCACACAAAGCATCCACTGCAATGTCAACCTTGAGTACAAGTGACAAATTCTGTTGTTTTGTTCATTGTTGGGATGCCCCTGAAGATTAGCATTTGTAAGCACACCTCCATTCTCACCTTGAGAGAGCTACTGCTTTTCCACTCCTGTCTTTTTTTCTCTCTCCTTAAGCTGAAAGCGTGGTGGACGGTTGTGCACTCGCCGGACCAATCCATCGTAGACTGTTCATTGCTCCACTCCTCTCTCTATGCGCCGGTAACAACAGAAGCGTGGTAACGTGGTTTGGCGAATTACGCATTAGCCGTTGATAATTCGAGCATGCCTGCTGCGTAAGTAATTTCGCGTGTAGTGCAGCCTGCAGGGCTGCCGTGTATTTCCCTTCTGTGGTAAATCGTATGTCGTTCGAAAAGTGGTACCCATAAATCTGCCACAAACCATTTCTTCAAAGAAGCCCATGATATTCTTGTGATTCGTTTAGTTTTCCTTTCGGCAAGGGGCACCTTGTGCTACATCAAAGTCAAAAGTCATGTCAAAAAGTCTTTATTTCTTTCCGTTTGGAGAGGGGAGGCAGAGAAAAAAGCAACTCAGTGTTGCTTGACGAGCCTCTGCCCCCCCCCCCCTACAGCAGCAGAGAAAAAAATGTATACACGTACACACCTTCATACAAATTCACAATCTCTACACAAAAACCGAAAGTACGCCCTTCCGAGTTCCACTTTAAATATTTATATTCAATTCAATGCAACAATTTAAAACGCGCGATAGCGCATATCTCAGCATTTGATCGCCGTAATTGGTCCTGGAGTGGGGTACTGCACACGCATCTTCAGAACGAGTGTTGTTGAGCGTTTTCTTGCACTGAAGGTTTGAGATCGATAAAAGTAAACTTGGTACAAAACGACTTTTTATAGGCAAGGGCTAAATTGTAACCATAGTGACTGGTAAAGCGCACAATATTAATTTGTTTAAACAGTGCTTTCGTATGACTGTCATAGTTAGTATGACATATCATACGAATAACTTTCTTCTGAAGAATATGCAATTTGATTGATATTAGTTAAGGTCGTATTTCCCCATACCAAAAAGCAATAGCTATATTGAGCGTAAAGAAATAGAGTTGTAAACGAGTATCATGGCCGAATTAGGAATCATGTGGCGATATTTGTATATTATACCCACAGCCTTCGATAGCTTTTTACATGTGTATTGCATCATATCGTTCCAAGTCATGTACTGATTAACGATTACTGCCAGGACTTTCACACTCTCAACTATATCAATAGTGCCTGTACCAATCAAAAGTACAGACCAAGGACTACAATTTGTATTTCGAGATCTACATACCACGGCCTTAGTTTTACTTACGTTCATTTTCAGGGAATTTGATAATGCCCAAGCCTTTAATTGATAAAGATAATGATTTGCATTGCTTACAATTCTATTTATGTTAACACCGGAAAAAAATATGCTCTTATCGCCCGCATAAATAATGCAGTTCACATTACCACCAATATTTACTAGGTCATTTATATACAAGTTGAAGAGGAGTGGACCTAAACTACTGCCCTGTGATACACCGCGGCGGTTAGTGCTATGAAATTTGATCGTTTTTTATTTATTTCAACACGCTAAAGGCGGTTTTGAAGGTAACTTGTAATCATTTGTAAAGCGACCCCACGAACACCATAAAGGTACAGTTTCGTAAGTAAAGTTTTATGATTTATACGGTCGAAGGCTTTTGTGAAATCAATGAATAGGCCGAGTGTTACCAGCTTCGCTTCCGTGTTGCTTAAAAGTAGTTCTTTTTGTTTTAAAAGTGCAATCTCAGTCGAGCGACCTTTCATACATCCATACCCTGTTCGAAAATTTCGATGATGGAAAGATGTTGGAATAGGCTCATACAAGCGTAACCGTAATATGGGACATACTATACCAGCGAAAAGGCGGCTCCAGTATAGTGGATTAAGGCGGAACGATACAGGCGGTCGGAACCATACAAGCGTGGCGTATTATGGGACAGCCTATACCAGCGTATACGTGGATTACGGGGATCCATGGAGGCGGACGGAACCGTACATCCATAACGTAATATGTGACATCCTCAACGAGGTAGAGGGGCTTAGAGTGATAAACCGGAAGTTCGGAAGCGGCACCCCCCCGGTTGCCGCCATGTTTTCCGCAAATGTGACCACTCGTCAGGTGACCTCACAAAAGCCGTGACGTCGCAGGTAAGATGGCAGCGCCCACAGCTGGTGACTGGGAGCTTGTTCGGTGCGCGGCAGCCGTGATGTGCAGCGGCTTTCCGACAATTTCGGGCTTTTTCGTGCTCGCTGACAAAGGTATAATGTGAAAGTATGACGGAATGAGACTTTATACCCTTTTTCCGCAAGATCGCTCTGCATCATTTGGATATTAAAAACTGTGAGACTGCATCAGCCGTATCGCCGTACCGGTGCTCGGATTCGGGATCTGTTCAAGGATCGATAGAACTTTGAGTGGTTTTAGCATAAAATTTTCGCATTCTCTTAGCTTTGTTTGAACGTTGGAATGTCTGAGAATCGACGCGAAAGGTATACGTCGCGTTAGGGCCTAGGAGACGTTGTTTCAGGCCTGCGTCACCGAATAACCATAGCAACTTTTAGCGAGGAAGCTCCTGCGATCTTTAACCCTTTGTGCTAATCGACGATTCTACATTCGATAGCTTTTCTTCCTTTTTTGGTGAGTGCGAAGTGCACACTTATTTTTTGCTGCGAGGATGACATTTTATTGAGTGTGGAGATGAATAAATTGTTGTAGGCACCTGCTTCAAAGGTATTAGACTTGCAATAAGAACAACTGTTTTGGTGTATGCATGGATGAACTACACCTTTTTCTCTTTCGTAGGATTTATTGCAGCAATTCTTTTTTTTCATCAAGAGTGCATTGTATTAGTCGGTCAATTATTTACTTGTTCTAATTACCTGGATAAGATGATTCATATTTGTGTTCATCCCTTGCCTGAAGGGCAGTCTTGTTGAAAAATGTTGACCATTCCTTTCGGTCTCCTTAATAGCCTTTTTTGGAAAGTGTGGGTTGCCTATACTTCGTATCATTGTAACCTGGAAAAGGGCAACCGCCACAGCCCCCTCGAACCAATCAGAGAGACAGAGCGAAGGTGTGTGACAAATCTGTGCAGACGAGCACTCTGAATGACATGTTGTCATGTGCCTCTCTCCAACGTGCATATTGGCTCACCGAGACTGTAGCCTTTACTGTTTGCTAAATTGTAATGACACGAATTACAGTAGCTACTACTTTAATTACCCCAGGCTTTCATACTTTGGTCATTTGATCGACAAGAGTGTTATGTCCGCCATCACTCTGAACTCGGCTCAGCGCCTAGTGGACTCGAATGCTGCATTTGCATTCGACGTGAACTGGGGCCCATTTGTGTGCTTTATGCCGAAAAAAATGTTAACAGTTGTGTTGCTTGATGAGGTCCTGCAAAGGGTTCATTGTGTCATACGTATAGGAGGTGTCCTGCTATATAACAATGCATCAACACATAGGATTAAAGTATATGCTCAGAAGTGTGTTCAGGAGAAGTGGAATGAGTGCAGCCCAATGCAACAAGTCTGCCAGTCTGGTATGTCCCATTAATTCAAATTGAAGGGTCAGAGATGCAAGTGTACTCATAAGGACCTGCGCGTGTGGTGAGCACAATTCTTTGTGTACACACTCTCAAGGCGTAAAGGCAAGCGCAAATAGGTTTATCTGGTTAGTGTATCAAATATGTTTATTTCCACTGGATTACATTATTATTGATTCTTAGTTAATGGTTCCAGAACGAGTTCTTTCTGCGACAGTCTCCTGTCATGCGTTCAGTCGTAATACCTGTGGACCTTGTGGGATGACGCTCCTGTCACGTCGGTGTTCAGTTTGGTCGAGTAGCAACTTTGACCGACTGATGCCGTCTTGTAATCATATGTCATGTGCGCCCACTGAGATCTGATGCACTGAAGCTGCAGAGCTGGCTTCTAATCCGCACAATTTTCCTGGTAGTTTTCTGCATCAATGCAGCAGGCTCGGGCATGTATTGGTCATGTGGCTGTGCCATTTGCTACACCGTTGACTTGGTAGCTGGCAACAATGTTTGCTATTCAAGCCATTTCACTTCCATTTCGTAATGGAGGTTTATTCTGCATTCCACGACCACTGCAACTTGTGCAAGTCCTGTGTGGCAAAGTGAGGTCTCGTGATGCTTGCAGTCAACTTTTGAGAGCAACCAACCATTCTATTTAATAAGGTCACTGAGCGGCGTTCTCCCTCAAAGTTGGAAATTGTGTGCTTTGTGGCGTGGACACAGATAATTAGTGTCAGCAAATTATTAGGTATTGTCCTTGGGCGACAACCGACACCAGATCAACTCTCCTTGCATTGCCGTTCACCTGCTTTGTCGTGCTTACCTCCCGTCCAGATGAAGTAGATCACGAGCTTCGGGGCAATGTCGGTACCAGGGACAAAGACCGCCGAAGGTAATCCTCAATCTTCCCCGGACGCTCGTCGAGACGTGGTCGAGGGTCGTTCGGCACGAACCCTTGCAGGCCATTTCATTAGTACGGGCACCTCCAGTAGACATGGTCGGCCTCATGCAGTGGTAGCAGAGTGGTTTTCGGTCAGCCCTTCGCAGTACCTCCGTTTTCCTCGGTGTGCATTGTTCAGTGCGGACCTACACTGGTTCTTCCCGGTGTCGGGAATGCTTTGGCGTTGGGGTGTCTCGTTGAATTGGCATTGAATAGTAACAGGTAGCCAATGGTGGTCGTTGTGACTTTGTGGCATAAGTCGCCCTCGTTTTGTCTTTGTGGCATAAGTCGCCCTCGTTTTGTCAGATGCCGCTTCGCTCGAAGAAGTCTCCAGTTGAAATGCCTCCTGCCTTCTGAAACAATCTCGGCGATAAAAATAAAAGCCGGGCAGCTGATGGCAGGAACTAGCTTCCTTATCTCCTCCCGGACACCGTTATGAATGATGTCACGGATGCCTGGGGGGCTGGCGTCGAAGTTGCAGCTGGACGACTCGAGTGTCGCAACGCTGGGGAGTTGTTGATAGTGACATGCTCGGGCTTGCAGTGTACATTCAATGTTGGAAGCTTCATTGATATGAACCCTTCGACTGTTGTCGTGGGGTTGTGGACAAGGCTGCTGAAGGTGTTGTCTTTCACATGAGGAACATGGGATTCTTAGCTTCTCGTCTTCTGTAGCATCAGGGTTGGCGTGGGTGCTTGATCAGGAGCAAAACATCCTCCACGAGGGTGGTGACGCTTTCGTTGGGGCCGTGTCCTGGAGAGAATCAGGAATTCGGCTTTTTCTCGTCAATGTTGGCAGATGAACATGCATTTCAGCTTGATCTTGTAAACTTCCCACGACGTTAAGAAGGATTCGTGTTTCTCAAACCAGTGCCTTGCACTTTCTTCCACGAGAAGTATAGGTTCTGCAGGAGCTGGTTGTCCATCTACCCGCTGTGGGGGGCGACACGGTCATATTGTTCAATCCAGCCCTCGACGTCTTATGCACCTTGCATGAAAGGGCATTGGAGTGCGAGGTGCGACGGGCATCCAAACGATGGCGGGAGCGGACGTGGTTTGCTGCTACAGGTTTGTCATTGTTGGCTTAGTCAGCTTCGGTTTTTTCTGGCAAAAGACCTAATTTCGGTGTTTTTTGCTGGTAGCAGCGACTGGCTTAGATTTCAAGTTCTTCGTGGTGTATTTCCGAGTTTTGTCTTTGTGGTACTCGCTCGGTCTTCCGGTTTTTCTGCCGGGCTCGGGATATTACTTGATTCACGGCTCGCCGGGGGTTTAAGACTCGGGATAATGTGCCACCCGTGCCTTGTTATCGGGCAACTCGGCTGAGGAGCCGCCAGTGCACACACAGAGTGAAGGGCTATGGGTAAAGTGCCCAGTACCTCCACCAGAACATACAATGACAGCTGAGCATGGCCTATGGAACTTTCCAGAATAGTAAATATTGATAGAAAATAGGACTGGAGCAAGCATTCGAGACAATATAACAAAACAGACAGAAAAGAGTCTATCCTGATCACTAAAGAAGCTGCACTGCTTTAGTGGCATTCTGTCCGAATAAATCCTCTCCTTCGGGGTCTGGCAACTGCCGTGGATAAGCTGAACTGAAATCGATGTGAGACCACTTTTCTGGTAATGAGCCGCTGCAGACTGCCGTCGCAAAGCGGCGTGAATGGGTGGACTGGGTAGGTAACACGCGCTATGAAATGTCCATACAGCTTGCAATTCGCGTAACGAGTGTTGATGAAACTTTGGTGTCGACGAAACGTGCAACAGACCAGCGGAATCAATACCAACTGCAACACCTGGGCTCCGTGAAGGTGCACGTCTACGCCAGAACAATTAAGTAGGCAGCACAGCATCCTTACAGCACGGCACAGGAACTACCAGCTTGAAGGCAGCTCTTCGGCGCGCCGCACACCTGTGCTCCGTGAAAGTGCACGTCTACGCCGGAACAATTTGGGAAGCATCACAGTATCATTTAGCACGGCACGGGAACTACAAGCGGCAAGGCAGCTCTCCGGAGCACCGCACAACCAAAGTGAGCCTTCAAGCATTTGAAACGAAGCGGCACCACGATTGCACACTGCCAAGCACGACTCACGCAATTTCCGTCGCTAAACTGTGTATCCAAATATATTGCACACGCTTTACTACAGATATCGAAGGTTCCGATGGTCAACGAGAGCACAAAAACGTCGCCTTAAATTTTATCCTAGCGGTGTCCGAATCAATCCGAGGTCCGAGCAACGTAGGGCCGATTGTCTCCTTCGTGGCAATATCCTCGTAGGTCAATATCGAAATGCTCACCGTTCCTCCGTATTTTCACGTTATACCTACGTCGGACACCACGCTGAACTCTGAAGCCGCTTTCGACCGGCCTCATACAACCTCATACGACGGCTTCCGCGTCTAAAATCAACTCGCCCAGACGAACGACAACGAACAAGGCATCCGACAAGCTCCGGCCAATGCTCCGGCCCAGCTGGGGCCAGCCGCTGCATGGGCGCTGCCATCTTTCCTGTGACGTCACGTCTTTGGTTTGGTCATGTGACGAGTGGTCAAATTTGCGTACAATTGCAGCCGCCTTATGGGGGTCACTTTCGAGTGCAGACCGGAACCCCGGTTTATCGCTCTAAGCCCCTCTACCTCGTTGGACATCCTATTCCAGCGAAAAGGCGATACCAGCATGGTGGAGCCATATGGCTCCAACATGCTGGTATCGCCTTTTCACTGTTGTACAAGGCGATTTATTTTGAAGCTTTACATATTTTTAGAAAGGTCGTGAAAGCTAAATTATTGCGGTTTATGCAGGCGAGTTATATAGCCAGGGGTAAGTAGTATAGGGACCTAATCCTAATGATCAGTCGGATAATTAAATACAATTTGTTAATAAACTTTTAATTAGTGAAAATGAACATATGGTTTCAATTAGCAACTTGCTGAGTTATTGAAAACCACAAACTTAACTCTTTTTAGAGGGATATAATGCAGGAATAGAATTTTGCACGTTCTGTAAACACGCTTTATTTGGATGAGTCTCTAGGTTTCAGTTTCTTATCGGAGCGCATCTCTGCGCCCACGGTCTTGTTCCCCAGGGGCTTAGATGCGCAACACACGTGCGCCTTGCTTCCCTCCAAACTACGAGGGAGGCGAGGGGGCGTCTTCGCACTGCGGCCACCGGGCAGCAGGGTCGCAGGCGCAAAGATGCGCTCTCGTAAGAAACCGAAGTTTGTAAACGCGTCCAAATTGACTATTTTTTTTAGAACGCCACAAAATTCTGCTCTCGTCTTATATCTTCCCAAACAAAGAAATTTGTGTTTTGATGATACTTAGTAGGTTTCTAATTGAAACCATAGATAAATTTTCACAAATTAAAATTTTAAGAAACATATTATACTTAAAGGGAAGCTGAAACAGTTTTGCATTTGAGGAAACACATTAAAATCTTTCTTTTGACCTCCAGGATATCAAATATCAAAATTATTTTTCAATTTGGTTAAGTACTGCTGAAGGCACTTCCCTAGAGAGTGACGTCACAAGAGCAGCTTTCGAAATCTTTGTTCACGCATCTTCAGCGCCTATCAAAGCTATGCACGCACATGCAATTTTTTAAAAGGTCAGAAAAATATGTCACGACTGGTGCCAGTGCGGGAGAATATACCTAGAAAACTTCCGATTGGACGCGCGGCCCTTAAGCGGCACACGCTTGGCGGCCGAAAGGTCTTGTTACGATGCCACTATTGGTAGCATGTATTTTTTCTGTTTTCTCGCGTTTAGTTATATCGTTGTGGAAAACGAACGGGATATTCAGATTCGCGGAATATAACTACGCTAGAATGAACCTCCATCTAGCTTTCTGAAAGAAGTCTGGCACTTCTCTGTAACAAGCCGACTGATAATTACGAATTAACCTTTTATACTATGCCCCCTTTGCCATATAACTCACGTGCACAGGCCGCGTAAATACAGCTTTTACGGCTTTAAAAAAAGGAATCTGTAAAACACACAAAAAACATTCTTTAGAATCCCTTAATACGATACGATTGTATGGTTCCTTTCCCGCTTGTATCGTTCAAGAAGGACTGGTGGACATCCAGCCTTTCATTGGAATGCTAGATGTCAGCGAGTCTCTACATCAGTGAGTGGTTTCAAACAAGCATGATGTTTGCAAACCAGTAAGCTCTTATCCGAGGCCCTCCAGGAGCACTAAAAGCAGAGGCAAAATGTAGTGACCTGGTAAATTTGGTTGCAGGCATTTATTTTTAGAAGAATCACATGCAGCAAAGTTTAACTTTGCTCAAAAGAAGATACTTATAAATTCAATACTGAACAATGGTGTCCCTTGAGCTGTCAGACCCAACTCCCACTCTTGCCACTCAGGAGTTCTTAACTTGTGCGTAGAGGATCAGCACAACCCAGATTTGTGCTGCGAGCACACCTGCAAAATAAAAGTTGAATAAACATGATGAAAAAGGAGACGCTTACAATTCTCTGTAATATGAAATTAGAGTACAGATCTTGAAAAGGAGGATGGGAGGATGTGCCCCCCCCTCCCCCTCCCCTCCTCCTCTTCTGCTCCCTCAATTTTAGTGGGAAATTTCCCTGAATTTAGCCGTCAAATTTCCCCACTAAATTTAGCGCGGAATTTGATGTCACGTGACCTCAACACCAATGCAGTTTTCCCGCTAAAAGTAGCGGGAAAATGATGTCGAATGACCGTGTCACGTCATTCATAAAAAAATTCAGTTTCTCCGCTAGACTTAGCGGAAATATTAACGTCACATGACCTCAACATTAATTCAAATTCCAGGCAAGTTCAGTGGGGCGGTTACGCCGACAGCGACACCGCGAAATGCGGAAACGGGTGCCTAAGAGCTGCGCTCAAGAAACGAAATGCCTCAAGTGAAATAAAGTGAAAATTAGAAATAAGGGAAAGAAAAGAGAATCTAAGATACCGTTCTCAGATCCTTCCTTTTGTCCGTTCTCAAATGTCCTGATTTCAAGAAAGGAGTATCTCTTTATTCATACCCATTGAACCCCTCCCAGTTTCAGCATGAATGCAATAATTCAATGCAGACTAGACCTTGTGAACTATAATGCACATAAAAAAGGAATGTTTGCCACATAGTCATGCATGAGTCGGTGGCTCAGATCTCTAAATACATTTGTAGTGAGGAACATTCTTGAATAAAACTTCTAGCCTTCGAATTTCACAGCTTTAACTTCTATAAGGAACACTGTATGGCACTGATTTTTTTTTTGTGGCACATCGGAAACGGCACAGCACTGTCCATCCTAGCGTACCTAAAAATAATTTGCATTTTTTTAGCATGGCATGTGCTATTCTAATGCCCATGCAGCCCCCTTTAACAAAATTTCCTTTGCATAGCTTTTTTTTGGTTCTTACTTAACTCGCACGCGAGATTCGGTACCTTGAATTCTCAATCGGCATCAACAGTTTTATATATTGATGTAATACCGAAAGACAAGATGTATGGGATTGAGTCTGGCTCAACAAACACAGATGTTGAGAAAAGTACTGTCGAAAACTCAAACGTCAAAATAAAAACTAGGTAGAATGTGGATACAATTATGGATATGGTCATGGATACAGTTAGCAGAATCAACATGAAGAATATGTGTTAGACGCACGCTCATAGAAACCTGTTGCATCTATATTCATGCAAATTAATTCGCAGAACCCAGCGCTGCAGTCTTGGGTGGGAGTTCGCTGAATGAGTCTACCGGAAATGAGTGTAGACGAAAAAAGCAGTTTGATCTGCGACAGTGAGCATTACATAAGCAAGTGACATGTCATTATTACAGTTACAGTGCTGAATGTTTCAAACTGCCAGTCGCGTCATTCTGTGAGTTCCCTCCGTACATTACAGGGTTTGGCTCTCTCGAATGCTTTGGGAGAAAAATGATGAACTGGAAATATCTAGCGCAGTTCTAGAAAAACTATTTCTAGAATCTTGTCTCAGCATCGTAAAGAAAATAAAAAGTTTCTAAAGAAAAGGTTAGTGCAGGAGTTGAATAAACTAAATACCTAGTTTTGCGAAACCATCTTGCCTTAGTAAATGTATAGAAATCTCCTAGGTGGAGTTAGTCATTACGGATGATTGTGCCCATTGCATACCGTAAAAATTTAATTTGCGACCTGCAATATTTACAGACTCAACCAACTCTGAATAAGTGAAACACTTGGAATTAAAGATTGATCTCACCATGACTGTCTGCAAACATCCACTTAATAATTTCCATGAACCTATGTATTTCAAGAAAATATTTGGTGCGAGCTGCTTAAAACACCATAATACTCTTTAACACTAAATAGAAAGCCTGTAGTCGGCCACAACGTAAACAGTTTTCGCTTCATTATGAAGAGCCATTACACATATATGAACCATGAATATAGGCCTGGACTGAATTGTTTTCTTAAGTTGAACGTCCTATGCTCTGTTTACTATATAAAACTTAGCAGAGCTGACAATGTGCAAGTTTCTGTTTTTCTTTATATTTCACATCTCCTGAGTGCTAGGTGTGGTAGGTACATAATATCGATGACGCCAACGTAACACAATAATTATTTTAGGAATTTGTTAGGGTACAGCACGAGTAAAGCGATCTGCGGGAAGTTATTTCGGTGACACCGTCAAACCTACATCCGCAGGCTTTAAGTTCACATGTTAATCATGTCTGCAGACTCCTTTTTGTAATTGGAACTCCATCCAACCCAAAATTTGAATATGTTTTTTGCATTTTAGGCTTAGTAGTTCTTTTGCTGTTATATTAATATGTAAGAAGAATGCTTATTTCAAGTGGCATACCTAACACCTGGTGGCACGAGGACTCCCCTGTCGTGACGCTGATCGAAAGTCACAGGCAGGGAGATTATTGCGATGCTCTTGTTGCTGGGATTACCTCCCCCAAGGTCCTGGCCAGACCACAGAAGAAGATCAAGTCCAAGCTTGTGGCCGCTAGGATCTCCAGATCTTGAGGTATCCAAGTAGCTGAAAATAAAAACAAATCACGATCAAGTACTTGGCAGAGCTTCATTAGAATGGCTAGCATATTCTTTCGTGATCAGCATCTAGTCATAATAACCCCCCAAGACAAGGCTACGTAGGCCTTAAAATGATGGTTACCGAATTAAGGCGAATGATCAAATGCATTCATTTAACCCTCTTTCGCCCCAACCTGAGAGATTTTTGTCAAATATTAACATTCTTTTATTTATTTATTTATTTAGGGATACTACCAGCTCCAGTCAAGGAGCTATAGTAGGAGTGGTTCCAACATAAACACAATACACACAGCAACACCAAGCGAACATTAAATAAACACGTTAATCGTAGCGTTCCGCAGCCGCTATAAAAGCATGAACAGAGGTTAAGGTGACAATATCATTACTTAGATTATTCCAGCCGCGAATTGCCCGCGGAAAAAAAGAATACCGGTAACAGTCATTTATAAACCTGTATTGCCTTAAAGATCTAGAGTGGTTTAATCGTGAGGACCCGGACAATGATAGCTGTAACTGGTGCTATCAATGTGAATGCTGCCATTTAGTATGTTATATAAAATTTTTAACCTTTCGACATCGGCCCTTTTATCCAATGATTGAAGCTGGGCCCTTGCAAGTAACGGAGTGGGGGATGTATTTCTGTTAAAGTTATTATATTTAAATCGGGCTGCTTGCTTTTGAATACTTTCGAGTTTGTTAATACCAACCTTTGTGTAAGGGGACCACTCTGATGAGGCATACTCTAAAATTGGTCTTACGAATGTTTTGTAGGCTATGAGCTTAGTATCAGGATCGGCAAATTTTAATTTCCTTCTTAGCGCAAACAGAGTACCTCTTGCTTTGTTGACGGTCGTTTCCAGGTGCAGGTTCTAGTTTAGCTTGTTATTGAATATTAATCCAAGATATTTGAATTCGTTTACCCGTTGTAATGATTGACCGCTGAGATTGTAACTGAATAAAATTGGTCTTTTTTGACATGATACTGTCATAACAGCTGTTTTATCATAATTCAGTTTCATTTGCCATTGAGTACACCATTTAAGTATTTCGTCGAGTGCTTTCTGTAACTTATAATTATTATCCAGGTCACCTATTTTTTTATATATTATGCAATCATTAGCAAACAAACGCAGGGGAATGTCGATGTTATCAGCTATGTCATTAATAAAGACTAAAAACAAAAGGGGACCAAGTACAGACCCCTGAGGTACACCGGACGTGACAAGAAGTTTGGAGGAGTCAACTTTTTTGTAATGAACATATTGGGTCCTGTTTGTTAAGTACGCCGTGATCCAGTCAGTTATTTGAGAGTTTTTTAGTACATCTGAAAGCTTGACTCTTAGTTTTGGGTGCGAAACCTTATCAAATGCCTTTGAGAAATTCAAAAATACCACATCAGTTTGTCCCCGCTCGTTAATTGTTTCCGCCAAGTCGTGAGTTAGTTCAATTAGCTGGGTTGTGGTGGAAAGCGATTTTCTGAAGCCGTGGTGTTTTTTATATATAAGGTTGTGTTTGTCCAAATAACTTGCGATGTGTGTAAAGATGATGTGCTCCATTAATTTGCATGTTGTACTTGTTAAAGAAATGGGCCTAAAATTAGATGCTAAGTTAGAGTCGCCGCCTTTGTGCACTGGAATTACTTTTGCCGTTTTCCCATCACTAGGAAGGGCAGCGTGCTCAATGGAAGCTCTGAACATAATGACTAAGTACTTCGATACCCATTCGGCATATCGTTTAAGGAATGTGTTTGGTATCATATCAGGGCCCGCACTTTTCTTTGAATCTACTTTAGTTAGTAATAAGTTCAAAACTCCTTCCTGTGCTATAGTTACGTCATCAATTTTAGGAACTAGACTAGGACGAAAACTATGGGTCAGCCCGTCGTCATCAGTAAAAACAGATTTAAAGAAAGCGTTGAACTCATTCGCAGACAGGTTACTTTGTACAAATGACTTCCCCCTGGGTGAGATGTACCGCCAAAATTTTTGTGGCGAGCTTTTGATGAAAGAACGCAAAGTCACATTGAAGAACTTTTCTTTCGCTGTACGGATCTTTTTTTTAAGGCTTGAGGTTAGACCAGAGATTAGCTGGCGACATGATGATGTCCTATTTAGATTAGTTTTCTTCCTCACTCGGGCAATTCGACGCTTCAAATGCGAAATATCTCTATCAATCCAAGGGTTATGAACATGAATCTTTTTCATTCGATAGGGCACATATTTCACCACACATTTGTTCACTATATTTTTAAAACTAAATCATAACGCCTCAACGTCTGCACCACATTCAATAGACAATTCTTCAAATGTGCCAAGAGACAACTCCAAAAAATCTATTATAGAAACATCGTAGCTCGGTTGAAATCGGGAATTGAAACTACTGTAGTGCGGGATCTAGGTGTTTGGCCTAAAGAAATTGACACATGTACCATATCATGATCTGAGATACCCTCTACCACTTCAAAACTGTATTCTTTTGAACCCAGGTTATCAGATAAAAAGACCAAGTCCAGTAGAGACTCAAACCTAGTGGGGCTGTTAATTATTTGTGTCAAGTTAAGAGAAAACGCCAAGTCAATTAAGGCTTCCCCATTAGCGCGATCCTGGCTGTGTGCGGAAAGGGTATCCCAGTCGATGCATGGTAAGTTGAAGTCACCAAGTAGTATAAAATTAGTGGAACACTTAACATGTTGGAGCAGATAGGTATTGAGGTCGATAATCATACTAACGGGGGTATTTGGTGGCCTATAAACTGCGCAGACCACCAGAGAAACGTTATGACAAGTGAGTTTGCACATCAAGACCTCGTAATCAATTTACATAGAAACGGGAGTAAGCTGATAAGATTGCTTAAAAAATATTGCTATACCGCCTCCCCTAGAAGCCCTGTCTTTCCTAACAATATTGTACCCAGGTGGGCATAGTTCAGAATTATCAATGTTAGGGTGAAGCCATGTCTCCGTTACAACCATAATGTCCGGAGAGTGCAACAGTAGAATATGTTCAACTTCTTCTACTTTATTGGCCAAACTTCTTGCATTAACATTTAACACTTTGAGCTGGCACTTCTGAAAACCCGCAGGTCATTGTGGGCCTTGTTTGCGCGTCGCGGAAACTTTGATTCTCGTGCATTTTTCCTGATCCCACGCGTAAACGTCATCGTTCACGATTAGCTTGTCATAGCGAAGAAAAACCTTGTCATCTGGCGTCCGGGTATCTCTCACTGTCTGCCACAGCTGCTTTCTTATCGTTTGCATTCAACTGTAAAGCCCATAAAAAAATACTACTGCAATGCGGAGCCGTATGGTGGGAGAGTTTAGCCAGTGGGTATGGCGACGAAGGCGCCGGAGAGGAGGAAAGGGAGGAGAACTCCGAAGGAGGGAAAGAGAAGGCAGCAAAGAGGCAAAGAGGAGACGACCGCCATTTTGACGCAACGCTGTCGGCACGGAGCACTCTTTCTGCTACGCGTCGTCTGCTACGGGTTTATTTCTTTTTTTTCCTGAATAAAAGTTTGCATTCAAACATAGAAAAACTTCTTTCTTTCGGTTTTTAAGCCACCGAGGAATAACACTATGTCATTTTATTGCTAGAGCCTGCGAATTAAAAGGAAAGAACCGAAATTTGAATATAGATCCCATGCCGGGCGAATGAATGAAAATGGTGGCCCTCTCCGCTCACCTGGGAGCAGCCTAGAGTTCACGCGCATGCGCTCTCGCCTCTCGCTCTGTGTCGCGGGCTGATTAGCTTACTCGGAAGGGAGACGTTACGGCAGCGAAATCATAGACTGCCCAAACTCTCCCCATACATGACTGTGCTGCACTGGAAAGATTTTCCTACCCTCAAGCTCAACGAGTGTCGACTGGGGATACAACTCCTGTTCATACACTTGCTGAACATGAGGGTAGAGTGTACCAGCAGAGGGCAGGTGTCTGCATAGAAAGAGTTTAGTTGGCGCACCAAGGTGCTAATGAATAAAAATGGGTACTACTCTGAGCAAAATGCCAAAAAGGCGTGGATCTCGACTTGACACTAACAGCGGCACACAGTATCTATTTTACTGACTAAAGAGTACTAAGTCATTATTTTCAGCTACCTAATTAAACTAAACATTCTTCTCGGCTTGCTTTTTACGAAAATATTTAAATCTAAAGAACTATTAAGAAATCGGCTAAAAAAAGAAAGCAATGGCAAAACCAACAATCGAATTCGCCTGCTCTCCAGTAGCACGTCATCTATGGCAGGCAGACCCGCAGCATGAGCAAGCAGTCTAAAAACAGAATATGTCTTATGTATAATTTTTTTCATGCTGCAAAGCAAGCGCTGGAAGGAGGTTTCACGACAATAACGAAATATCTTGCAATCAGTTGACAACAAGTTAGAGCAGTGAACTTGTCCTTGACCCTGGCATAACATTTTAGTGTTGCCCATGGAATCGCACATAAATTTGTAAATAAAAAAAAATACTAACCTTCATTAAAAAAATCTGTAACTTTGGCAAAGAAAAGTTACCTTGAACAAAATATGTGAGACAGAGTTGTTCAGCTTCCATTTGTGTGCCTAACCAATCTTGAGGCAAATCGGCGAAAATGAAAAGAAGTCGTTCGAGTACAATTAAGTGAAGGACAGAAAGGATGCACACCTACAACAACAAAAAAAATTAGAACGACCACGGGCAGAAAACTCAGGTGAGGCTCTCGGAGTGACTCCCTGCAATGGGCCTGCGCAGACCACAGAACAAGATCGGTCAGAGCTTGCAGCCATAAGGTGCTTCATACAATGAAGTTCCAGATGCAGCAGCAATTGGAAGCAAAGTGCATTTCATTTCTCTGCTGAACGGAGAGTTTAGTAGCATTTATAAGGTGATACAGTCATAGATACACAGACTTTCACAGACTTTTCAATGCAGCACTATATCACCAAATGGTCAACCGTGCCGGGCAACAGTAAAAACCGAGAGCATTATTCCAAACCATCTTAGCTTAAAGTGAACCACGACAGGAGCTTCAAGTTATCCTTGCAAATTCAGTGCACAAAGCACGCCATGTGACCTTCTAGTTGGACGCCGTGGTACGTCGAGCTTATAATGATATGTCACGCTGTTTGTGCTGCAATGGATTGTAGTGTCAAAAGTGGTCCAGCTTAAAGAGATGCAAAGTATAGACGTTTGTGAGTGCGGCCACGACCTAATCTTCAGCTACATTGCGAGGTAGGACGTTCCAACCGGGATGTTTACTGCCTGTAACCACACGACCAGCTTGTGCCCAGCGATTGTTCGAGCTGAGTATATGTCCTCGATAGTACCGTTATTTGACAAGCAGTTTTATGAATGTTAAACATGACTGACTTACAGTGAGAGTGCGTCTGAACGACTAATGACTTGGTATACCTATCTGAATACTGATATATTAACTAAATGTGAAGCAATTACCTGGCAAGCATCAAATTTTTCAACGGGCTCAGTAGACTCCGCATTAAGCCGAAGAACTCGATGCCTAATAGGACAATACAAACAAAAATATGCCTTAGAATTCCTTTTGCACCCCCCCCCCCCTTCAAAATTATGTGTTTTTTAAGGTAAGATACACAATGTCCTTGATTTAGAAAGTGTCTCAGCTGTACAAATGGATATGCAGTAAGGGCACTCGCCAAGCCTATTCTCCCCAGCTCTGCGCAAGTTAAGGTGAGTTAGAGTATAGAAGTGCAGGCTCACTGACAGCATGAGAAAGGTAGGGAGAAGTTTCAGTTGTTCCACCACCAGCCCGCCTGCTACCTTCGATAACGTTTCAGCCTCTCATAAGCATCAAGCGAGCACATCTGTCCAAAGCGGGGTGAAAACCACAAGCACGTGCTGGAGGACAACCAGCCATTCTCTTTTTTTCATCGGCTATACTACATACTTTAGTAAGACATAGTTTTAAGTGAGAAAATTATGGCAAATATGCAGTCCACCTTTGACCATAATACAGAATTCTGATAAAGATAACAACAGTTGCCATCCACCATTTTCCAAATAGGTGCTCCCGCCTATCGGAACATCTACATATGTGGTGTGTAAGTGGGTTCAGGACTGAGAGGGTAGAAAACGAAGCGCTCACAAGGCTTGTCTGGCCCTTTCAACCATGCGGGTACATTCGTCGCCAATCCGTGATTTCTAGTCAAAATGATTTAGGATGAGCAAATCTTGTCCACGCCCGACGTGGACTATTGAATTGTGATTCCCCCAGATTGTGCAAATCCTCCTTCAAACTGCGGTGCCACCTGCAAATGAACTATGCTGTGCTGCGGCACGCGTTCATGCTGCCTACTTCAGAGAAAAACCACTGCTCGCATTGAAGACGACATCCCACAATGTACAGGCAAATATGTTTAACGAACTAAACTAAAATTGATATCATTCAATAGACACACTTAGGCTCACAAAGTGACAACACCATGATTGTTGTTGTTGGTTTTACTCTTGCATACAAACAAAGTGACTTCCTCTTTTCTTTGATGCAAAGTAAAACCCCCTTATCTTCGTGGCCCCTATTTCTTCTCGAATCGGTCACAGAGGACATAATCACAGCCACTGAATTCCGCAAAATTAAAGGCCGGGAAAGTTAAAGGCTCGCCAACATTAAGGGGTTCACTGTTCTTACATGTGTCACATGATATTAACATTTCAAGGAGGATGAAGGTATTGGTTTAAGAAAAAATTGACCTATGAAAAAAAAGCCCTTCTCCAGGTTAGGCAAGCGAGGTTTTTTTGGACTACCTATAAGGTGCCAAGTTTGTTTCGCCAGTGCTTTTGGTAAAATGGAGTCTCGAAAATAGCTATGCTTGGCGTCAACTGTTTTGTGCTGCATTATAAAGCTTTAGTAGATTCTACAGTGCTTCAGCATAGCACTGTTGCAAGAGCATATGTGGTTTAGTGTTGCATTCCATTTGCATGACCTAGAGAAACTAGCGCTGACAGAGTTGGAGCACTCCAGTATAATATTAACACGCCGACTATAGAAGCATTGAGAGATGCGCACATGCCAACTGTGCATTTCTTAAAAGTGGATTCGAGCAAAGGTAAAAACAATATGTATACTTACGGTGGTCATACTTGCCATACTTGCCTTTCCCAAGCATCACCACTTTTCCCTCAGTAGCACGATCCAGTAAGAAGCACTAGCAACACGCCCATGAGACGTCGCCTACTTCTTGATTAAATGACGACCCCCTGAGGTATTGGAAGGAGATCCGGAACACTGCTTTAGGCCAGATTTTGTATCTGGCGGGACAGGGGCTAATAGTGAAAATTAACAAATTTATCTGAAGCATTACATTCCTATAGCATAAACTCTAGGATAGCAGTACTTTTTTTAGGTCAGTGATGCGTTTTAATTAAACACAATAGGTTGGTTTATGTGATGAACCAGCAGCCCCCGTTTTGCTTAAGTGTAAAGCAGTGTCTTACGTTACGTCCGACGGAACCCGAAATAAAACTTTAAGTTAGTAGTCAGCCGCGCGACGAGACACACATTAGCAAAGCGATTGGGGCAAGCGACCAAAGGAATGAGCGACGTTTTCTAGAAACCCAAAAACCAAGCGACGCAAGCAGCGACAGAGAGAAATCGTCGTCGCTAGTCGCCCGCACTCGTAGCTCGTCGCCGTCGCTCGTTTCGTTGATGGCTATATTGTTTACATGCCGTTCAGAAAGGCGCTCTAAGTGCTTACCATTGCATTGGGACCAGCCTCGCATACAACCCCAACAAGTCTTGTCTCTTTTTTAAGTCGCCCAGGTAGAAGTTAACATCGTTGTGATGATGTGACTTAATGTGGAAAAGAAGTGCAAGTCAACCCATGGATTGGCCGAGAGGGAGAAAGGAAGATGACGAAGGAGGGATTTTGGAGTGCGTGCAGAAAGGGCGTGAAAGATGACTGGCCGAAGAGAACGTGCAGAGAGCGGAACGACACCATCGGCCAGGGCAATCGGCGGCCTCCTACTGTCTGACCAGCAGCCTGTTCCAGCGAGAGCAGCGAATAGAAACCTACGCTGCTCCCGGCTTCCTACAGCGGGAGCGCTTGGTGCGGTAACTCTGGTGCCGCCGACGGAAGCCAACCGCTTCCGCTCCTGACTTCCAGCCACAACCGTGGGCCGACAACGACAGCACAAGACACACTGCTGCACAGGGACTCAAAGACATGGTGACTGATGCGTTTACCTTTCTTTCATTTATTTAACTAAGTTTTCTTTTTTTTGTATAAGCATATGAACTCTTTGATTCTTTTTTTGTACATACAAGTTTTTATGAAAAACGAAGGACACTGTATCTTGTCAATTATTAACCACAAAGAACCCTGTGACAATTAACTGGCGTCCGCGACAGGACAAGATATTCTGTTCCTTCGTTTTTCTACGTAACAATAATTAATCAGAATGGAGGTTAAAGAGTTAATGTCTTTGGGCGCTGAGTTGGGACTGGCATGAGTGGAGTTGAGGTCTTGGGTGGACGAGGAGCGAGCACGCCAACGAGAAGAGAGGGCTGCTAAGAGGGAAGCACAGCGCCTCAAGGCAGAAAGTGAGCAACGCACTATCGAATTAAAGATTCGTATATCAGAGGCTAGTGCAACCGAGATAGGACGAGCAGATGGCAGTTTAAGGCCAGGTCGCGCATCTATATCGCTATCTCCTAGTCCTCACAAGCTTATGCCTCCCTTCGATGATAAAAGGGACGATCTCTACTCGTATTTGAGGAGATTTGAGCGTGTAGCTCAGGGGCAAGATTGGCCGCAAAAGAAGTGGGCAACTGCTCTAAGCATGTGCCTTGTTGGCCCAGCTATGGAGGTCATAGGTAGGATGTCACCTGAAGACTCTCTGAATTATGATAAGGTGAAGAGGGCTTTGCTCCAGCGGTTTTGGTACACGGCAGTAGGGTACCGCGAGAGATTTAGAGAGAGCAAGCCGTTGGACGGAGAGACAGGAAGCCAGTTTGCTGCGAGACTAGAGGGGTTTTTCGACCGCTGGGTCAGTATGAACGAATGCCCAAAAACGTAAGAAGGGGTTCGTGACCAGATGATTGGGGAGCAATTTCTTCGGAATTGTCATCCGAGGCTCGCGGTCTTCTTAAAGGAAAGAAGCTGTAAGACCGCCTCGGCGTTAGCTGAAATGGCGGACCACTTCCTGGAGGCGCAGAGCCAGCCTAATCTGGCCAATTTCAGGAGGGAGGCAAAAGTAACCTTAGATTCCCTGAAGGAAGATGCGTAGGGCAGCAAACCCGCTCTAAAGGTCAAATGTTTTTGTGTGGTAAGTTGGGCCACAAGGCAACGGATTGCCGATCAAAGCCAAAAACACACGGGTTCTGTCAAGTGTGTCAGAGATCAGGGGGATCGGTGGCCGAGTGGGCTGAAGCGCACACCCAGCTCGACGCGCGTGGAGCGAAAGCTCGCGCTGCAGAACCCAGGGATCCTGGGCTCGAACCCCACCCCTGCCCGTTTCGATCTGGATGAGCATCGTACCGGCGTGCGGTCGTGTATCACTACTGCGTGGTGCACGTTAAAGACCCCAGGCTAGCGGTTGTACCGCACTGGCTAAATTGCTCATCTACAGCGTGTGATTCGTCGCAACTTTAATGGCAGACCAACTACACGCTGTATAAATATCCCCACGACCCAATTATTATTATTCGTGTCGGAGATCAGGCCACGAGTCCAGATCATGTCGCGAGGAAAGAACGGAAAGACAGAAGTTTCGTGTTTCGCGAAACCCGACGATGATCCGGTTGGTAAGACGAACGTGTTCTTACGGGGAAAGAAGACAATCTCAACAAACGCCTTCAGAACGTCCCCCATGGATATGACTGAAAAGGCGAGACCAATTCTGTCGGAAAGTATGCCGATCAAAGATGGGATATTAAACGGCAAAGCAGTAAAGGTGTTGAGGGACGCCGGGAGTAACACAGTGATAGTGCGCCGGGAACTGGTCGCACGTGAAGATCTTACTGGCAGAGTCAGTCTCGTATTCTTAGTGGACGGGACGTGTCTGATGTTGCCAGAGGTAAACATTCACCTTGTGTCGCCGTTCCTAATGGGACAGGTAACCGCCAAGTTTATGGACCGGCCTCTGTATGATGTTATCGTGGGGAATATTCATGGAGCGAAAGACTCGACCGAGCAAACCCTGAAAGGGGTGGCTGACGCGGAAGGCGAAGTCGTCGCTGCCGTCGACGGCCGTAAGTCGAGTAGATTAGACCAACTTAGTTACGTTGGGGGCGAACGGATCACCAGGGATGTGCTAAAGAAACTTCAGGTGGAAGATCCAACGTTGGAGTTATGTAGAAAACAAATAGGCACGGTGCACGCGACGAAGGGAGGAAACAGAATAAATTTTTACGAGAAAAAAGGGCTTATAATGCGCTGCTGCAGATCATCAACGGGCCGAGGAATACATCAGGTGGTGGTGCCGAAGATGCTGCGCAGCAAGGTACTACAAGTGGCGCACGATATTGCTTTGACCGGACACCAAGGTGTAAAACAGACAACTGACCGGGTGCTGGCAACCTTTTATTGGTCCGGTGCCCAGGCCGATATCAAGAGGTATGTCAGTTCATGCTACATGTGCCAGCGAACAATCCCAAAGGCAACAGTAGGATAGGCGCCGCTGAGAAACATGCCTATCATCGACACGCCTTTCGAACGAGTGGCCATTGATATAGTTCAATCAATCAATCAATCATTTTATTTTTTCAAGTCAAATACAAATTCGACTTGAACGGTCCGCTGGCACAAAAGGCAAACAGGTTGCCTGACGAGGTGCCAGCGGCCGGTAAGGACGGCAAAATCCAGCGGCAAATACAAAAAAAAAGCAAAAAAAGCAAAAAAAAAAGAATCTGCGCTTGCAGAAACCCACAGTAACACAACATCGTGATAACACCCAGACATCATACAAGGCAAAAAAAAACACCTATGCGTACAAACAACACCAGGAAGCACAATGGTCCGTTTTCTCCAACGGCTGGGGGAGGTTATCGGTATGTACTGACAATGGTGGATTTTGCCACCCGATACCCCGACGCTACACCCTTGAAGAGTATCGACTCGCTTAGAGTGGCGGAAGGGTTACTCGAAATGTTTTCAAGAGTAGGCCTCCCACGAGAAATTTTGTATGACAGGGTCGTAGTTTCACATCAGACCTGATGCGGGAGGTGACAGAGCTGTTATCAGTTAGACATCTGCTGTCAACGCCCTACCACCCCATGTGCAACGGTCTTGTAGAACGTTTTAATGGGACTCTCAAGCAAATCCTTAAAAGGATGTGCTCAGATAAACCCCGCTCGTGGGATAAATATTTAGCCCCGCTCCTTTTTGCGTACCGCGAACTTCCCCAGGCAAGCTTGGGGTTTTCCCCTTTCGAACTGATTTATGGACGGAACATAAGAGGACCTCTCTGTGTTAAAGGAAATATGGGTCGGGGACCAGATTAGTTCAGATCTGAAAACAGCATATGGATATGTGTTCGAATTGAGGGATCGGCTAGAACAAACGACAGAGTTAGCGCACCAAAAACTACAGGAGTCTCAACGCAAGCAGAAAAAAAATTTCAATACGAAGGCAAGAGGCCGTCAATTAAAGATTGGAGACCGAGCCTTGATACTTTTGCCCACTAGCAAAAATAAATTGTTAATGCAGTGGAAGGGTCCTTTTCCGGTGTTGGAAAGGAAGAACGAAGTGGACTATGTACTCGATCTGGGTCACGCTCGAAAGCTGTTTCCTATTAATATGCTGAAGCGGTACGAAGAACGAGTCGTAGATTCAACTAGTAAAATGCAAGTGATTTCTTTCATAGCAATCGAGGACAGTGTTACGGAGAAGGAACTTCCATGCATGAGCGTGGAGAGGACCCAGGGACCGGAAGATGTTATTCGATCAGACTTGTTGAATGATGACCAGGCCGCCGAGATAGACAAACTCCTCCACGAGTTCGACGGGGTGTTATCTGACCTACCCGGTAAGACGAACTTGTTGGAATGTCGTTTGGATCTAGTGTCGTCAACTCCAGTGAAGACACCGAAGTACCCGATTCCCTTCGCAATGAAGGAGGTAATCGAGGCGGAGGTTCAAGAGATGTTGAAACTCGGAGTGATACAGAGGTCTAATTCCTCCTGCAGCTCTCCTCTTGTTTTGGTGAGAAAAGCCGATGGTAGTGTTCGCGTGTGCATCGACTTCCGTCGCCTTAACAGTCTCTTGCCACAAGATGCCGAACCGATTCCTCGGATTGATGGGATACTGGCCGAGGTGGGAACGAAAGTTTTTTTTTCAAAGCTAGACTTGGCCAAAGGTTACGGGCAAATTCCGTTATCAGACGATTCTAAGGCGAAGACAGCCTTCTCAACAGAGTCCGGGTTGCACCAGTTTAGGTTTATGCCTTTCGGAATTAAGACCGCATCAGCCGTGTTCACTCGATTAATGAGTAAGCTTCTCTCGGACATTCCAAGTGTTCAACACTACATCGACGATGTGCTCGTAGCAACCGACAGATGGGAAGAACATATGGAGACGTTAAAGCAGGTTTTTGAGAGAATGCGACAAGCTGGTATTACTGTAAAACCCAAAAAGTGCGAAGTCGGTATGAGGAAAACAACATTTCTGGGTCATGAACTGGGTAACAGAGAGGTAAAGCCTCGTTTGGAAACGTTGGAAAGGATAAAGGACGCGAAACCGTCCCAGAGTAAGAAGCAAGTTAGGGCCTTTCTTGGCTTAACAGGATACTACCGCCAATTCATCCCCAACTACGCGGAGTTAGCTGGGTCGTTCCGAACTAACGAGGAAACGGAAGAAAAACCACGTCGAGTGGTCTTCTGAGAGAGAAAAGGTGTTCTCTAAGTTAGAGGACGCCCTGACTGCAGCACCGATTCTTCGGGTACAGGACCTCTCGAAGGAATTTATTTTGAGAACCGACGCCTCCGCGAGCTGCATTGGCGCGGTGCTGTTGCAAGAGCAGGAGGGAGTCTTGCACCCTTTGGGTTATGCTAGCAGACGACTGTTGCCTAGAGAGTAAAGATTCTCGCGATAGAACGAGAATGTCTGGCATTGGTCTGGGCAATAGAGAAGTTCTATGTGTATTTGTATGAAACGCATTTCGTTGTGCAGACGGACCACCATCCCCTACAATATCTAAATAAGGCGAAACAACTTAACAGCCGAATGTTACGCTGGAGTCTGATGCTGCAAGAGTACTCGTTTCGCGTGGAGTACATTAAAGGCAGTGAGAATGTGTGGGCGGACTATCTTAGTAGGCTGCAATGAATTTGCGCACATCAACAGGGTCTTGGTTTTTTTTTTGTGTATGTGAGATCCTTTGGTACTTAAAAAAAAAAGCTTAAAGGGGAGCTTCTTGTGAGGATGAGACTTAATGTGAAAAAAGAAGTGCAAGTCAACCCATGGATTGGCCCAGAGGGAGAAAGGAAGATGACGAAGGAGGGATTTTGGAGTGCGTGCAGAAAGGGCGTGAAAGATGAATGGCCGAAGAGAACGTGCAGAGAGAGCGGAACGACACCATCGGTCAGGGCAATCGGCGGCCTCCTACTGTCTGACCAGCAGCCTGTTCCAGCGAGGGCAGCGAATAGAAACCTACGCTGCCCCGGCTTCCTACAGCGCGAGCGCTTGGTGCGGTAACTTTGAGGCCGCCGACGGAAGCCAACCGCTCCCGCTCCTGACTTCCAGCCACAACCGTGGGCCGACAACGACAGCACAAGACACACTGATGCACAGGGACTCAAAGACATGGTGACTGATGCGTTTTCCTTTCTTTCATTTCTTTAACTAAGTTTCCTTTTCTTGTATAAGCATATAAACTCTGATCTTATTTTTTTTGTAAATACAAGTTTTTATGAAAAACGAAGGACATTGTATCTTGTCAATTATTAACCACGAAGAACCCTGTGACAATCGTACATACATCGTTTTCAAGCATGGCTCCTCGTTCATTGCTCGATTTACATTTTCGGTAAATGACAAACCGTAATGAAGCACAATTATTCTAGCTCCAAATTGTCACGAACACTTGGCACGCATGCTTACATTGAAGCGCACCTAACTTATTTTAAAGGTAGAATAAAAAGGGGACGAGATTTGTTTACCGCTTTACGGAAAGAGAGACGCTTTCGGATCCTAATCCTACCGGCCGAACTTCAAAGTCGCCGACGGTGCGGCGATCGAACGAGGCGTGCCGGCCGTGCTGCGCTGACCCAGGCTGACCACATCTGGGTGAACTATGAGAGGCGCCGTCGAGTTGAGAACCAGACTCGCAGTAGAAACGGACCGCCAAACATCTGTCTGGCGTACAACGAACGAGCCGACGTACCCCACGCCGCTACGTCCCTGCCATCTTCTCCGCGCCGGCCGCTTTACGTTTCGCTTTTAGCCAAAGCCGGTTTCAACGGGCCGTTTGCCGCTGTCGACCGGTGACGCGGTATCCTGGCTTGGTGTCACGATCGGTTTGTTGCCGTGCACGTTGGCTTTGCTATGCGTATTGCTCCGTGTTTTCTGATAAATCCGAAAAACTCAGAAAAATACCCGCCGGTAAAATTTTGTTCAATTCGGATTTATCCGATAAACTCCGAATGTTTATGTGCCAATGCAAAGCCCCCCCCCCCCCCCCCCCCCCCGCAAAAGAAACGTTTTTCGTACAGTTTGACGAGTACGGTGTCAATGATCCTGGGAAAATGGAATCATCATTATCTTTCAAACTTCAGACCGTTGTCAAAAGGGGTCTTGCCGCTTGTCTCGTCGAGGTTGATTCAGGGCAACAGGTCATTGTACACTCGGGTCGCGACAAAAGCCACTCTTTTGGTTTCCAGTTGGAGCCATCCGATTTGTGATTTAGAGAAAGGAGAGGGTATGTTTTTGTACCAGTGAGAGCTATGTACCATAGAGATTGCATTAAATAGAGAAAATGGACAGTTGAAACTGTCTATTACATCCTTAACCATTCCAACTCGCGCGGCCGCGGCCTAGTTTGATGAAATAGGATGGGATGACTACGAGCTTCGTAGCGACTGCCCCCGAGAGTTTATTGATCTTAAAGTATCGACGATTATCGAAGCAACACTTGTTTGCGACTTTTGTTGTGAGACAAATTAATATTGCCAATGGCAATGGCACGAACGTCAAATTCAACTCAAGAAATTTTTACCCATACAAGCACGTTTTATTTTTTATCTGGCATACGTTTACATCCGGTTATTATTTGCATATTTATTTTCAATAAGAAACCCTGTGAAATTAAACACCGAACTTCGGGGAATTGGGAATCAAACAAATATAAACTCCGGTATACACCGAATCTTCGGCAAAAAAATAACTCTGAAAAACACCCTTCAAATTTGACGAAAAATAAATTCCAAAATCACAGAGCCCTAGCTATGCGGTATGGCTGGTGCGGCTGTGAAATACTTGTGGTGCAGATTATTCGATACAGTCGCCCCAAGTTGTCGCCGTGAAGAGTTGACCGAGGAATTCGTGTGGAGCTCAAGGTCGGTCTGTGTTCCGTTTCGACATGTATGGTACATGTAACGATACCGCTGGTAAATGACTGACATTTTTGTTGGAAAATGGCGGTCGCTTTTCTGCATATATAATTTGGTGATACCGGTGGCCCTGGAGTATAAGCGTTGCGTTGGAAAGATGATGATTGCCTACGTCGTCGGACGCAAAATCACACCAACCGCACCGGTTCATATCGGGAAGCAAACTGGCTGCCAGTATAGACAGACGCGGAGCCATAGCGGTGCCGGTATCTCCAGTTATTCAGAACGCCAAACAAAACTAGCTGCATCCATAATAACGAGAAATTATGTTGGTGTCATACCAAAATTGAGAAAGCAGCAGGTGTTTTTCCTGTATGTTTTTCCAATAGGGTACTGACAGGGCGTAATGATTGAAAATTTCTCACAAAAAAATTAAGCCTTTGATGTATGATTTTCTCTAATCCCTTGGAAAATATGGGTCAAACCGAAATAGGTCGATAATTTCCTAAGTCATTCTTATCACAAATTTTATATATTACAGTCACATTTGATATCTCCATTTTTTTTTTTGAAAAGGTACCACATTTAAGTGCTAAATTGAATATGTACGTTAAATAGGGTAAAATCGTCCGCACTACATGTTTAATTGGTTTTATTTGAATGTCGTATATATCGAAGCTTTTACTGTTTTTTTTTTTAAGTTTCGAAGCGCTGAGAATACTTGCTCTTCGTCGGTTGGGGCAAGAAATAAGCTGTCAGAAACACTAAGCATGTATTTGGAGGCACTCATAGAACACACACTTTGAGCGGGCTTAAATGTTCATTAAATTTCTCAGCTAAAGCTTCCCCCTCTATATCGGTGCCTTCAATTTTGATTTTCGTGATTATCTCCTTGTGCGGCCCATTCCTAAGTATACCGTTCAATTTTTTCCCTATAACATCAGATCTGTTTACACGTTGAAATAAATTGTTAAAATAAGAACGCTTTGACTGCCTTAAGGCCCTAGTACACTGATTTCTTTGTTCCTTAAATTTAGCCAACACGCTAACCTCTCTGCTACGTACGAATTGATGGTAAGGAGAATTTTTCTATTTATCATTTTTCTTATTTCTGATGTAACCCATGGTTTACGTGACTTGCGGGAAATATTTCGATGTTGGTAGGGGAAGCAACGGTTGTATATCATAATAAACTTATCGAGAAAGTAATCAAATGCTTCGTCAGCTGATACGCTAGACAACACCGAACTCGAGTTCGCAGAAAATATCTGTTGTTCAAAATGTTGCAAGTATTTTGTGCTGATATTTCTTAAAAAAATTGAGCAGCGCTAGTTTTTTTGCTGTTAAAATTTACATTACTAAACATAAGATCAGCAGGTGATCGCTAATCGTTACCCCGATCACGCCAGCATGTATCTCTGAGGTGGGAACGTGCGTTAGAAATAAATCAAGCAACGTGTCATTCAGAGGCGCTACACGAGTAGGCCGCGAAATAACATTAGACAATCCATATGACTGATACAGTGACAGTAAATCAAGCTGATGTTTAGAGGAAGTAAGCATGTCAATATTAAAATTACCGGCAAGATAAAGACACGATTTATTTTCACCAACAACCATTAAAGAATCTTCAAGAAATTCAAAGAAGGTCGCAACATTCCCAGATGGCGGTCGATAGACGACAGAAAATAGAAATATAGCACGTTGTAAAGTTAAAATCTCATAGTCATTTGCTTTCGCTGTAAAATCCCTAACGATATTATATTCAAGGTCTTTTTTAACGTGCATTCATACTCCCCCTCCTACTTTGTTGCTACTAAGTTTAGCTTTTTCCCTCGCACTATTACCGACTGGAACGGTTAACCTGTCGAACTATTTATCGACACCAACTTTGTAGAAGGTCTCGAGCGTCTTGATAACTAGCATGTTTTGCTTCGTAGATTGCTGCACCTTCATCTTTTTGGCATGGACATTAGGATTGTATAAACCTTCATACTACATCTGGATAGGTCCTTTTGTATTAGTGCATAATGGAATTACATACTGCTTGATGCTTGCTTCCCCCCCTCCCCTTTTTTAAAATAATATATCCTGTATATTTGCTAGTTAGTTGTTGCAAGCCTTTTAATGTCGTGCTATTTGCTTTCGTTGTATGTGTGAATGCATATGTTGTATCCCACACCTACTTGGGCCTTCAATGGCCTGTAGTATCCTCTAAATAAATAAATAAAAATTCAAATCGAATACTGCATACTTCTCGAGTTGGTCCACTTCATCACTCTGGTTATATTATGTTTCAGTTAGCATTATTATATCAAAATAAATAGTAAAACTGTCCAGAAAGATGCGAAGTTCATCAAATTTATTTCGCACTGATTGAACTTTTAAATGTAATAAAGAAAAAGGCATATTTGGTTGGTCTTAAAAATGTTTAACAACCTCATTTGGCAATAAGTATGATAAGACTGTCATTGCGAGTGAAGTAGAAAAAATGCAATACCCAAAGCAAAACTACTCTAATTTTCGCAAGTCATCCTTAGTCTTTATTAGATGCGCTTGAGTTCCGTCCTTCTCCCTGAGCAGAATATTACCGTTTTTATACGAAGCGTACTGTAACCTGTTTGTTTTTGCTCATTTTTTTACTTCCCCCTGTAGTGCCTTATCTTGCTCCGTTAAGTTTTCCAACATATGTGTCTTACTCCGAGCATTCCTTAGTCGTTACCGCCGGTCTAGCCACATATCGCGTGTCGCCTGGCTGACAAAGCGAACAATGACTCCGGGGATCGTGTCTGCACGTGACGAAAGTCTGTGTGCAGTGATAATTTGATCCCATGACATATCAGGCACATCCAGGTCTTTTGCCACTTCATTTATTTTAGACAGAAGATCTTCATTTTCGCTTGCAGGAATCCCATGCAGTTCAAGGTTTTGCCATCGATTTCTTCATTCAAGGCCGTGCACCTTTTGCTTTAAGTATTCGATTTCCATGTCTGACCTCGTCTTTTTCAAGTTTGCAACCCTGTTCTTTTCAGGCTGCTGCCTACAAAGTGGAGAAATAAGATTAAAGACATAATTAAAAGATTTGACTTCTAAACTTTTTTATTTCTTCGTCCTGTTCACCAACGTGCTTGAGCATGACGTCAAAGTTGTCTGACATATGCTGGAGTGACTTTTCCGTTCCATCTTCTGTTTCCTCAGGGTTCAAAAGTGTGTCAAGCTTAGCATTCATGCCAACCAGTAGGACAGCTACATTAAGTTCACTGGTTTGCACGTCGGTCTGGGTACCGGAAGCGGCACTTTGTTTTTTTAGGTTGCCTATTGCTTTGACTACTCCGAGACTCAGCAGCTCTGCAAGTGTGGCACAGCCATGTTTTTCGTACATTTGCATTCCTTTCAAGTGTCGCTTCAGAAATTCCTGCACAATTGCCTAAGTAATAAGAGTGTTGACACTCAGTGCATTTATTCTGTAATTCACTTTCTGAGATTTCTTCAGTACATGCCAGACAGGTAACATCTGTATCATGAGCCATTTTGATTGTAAAACGGAATCACGCAATAAACACACACAAAAAAACCCAGCAAAATCACGAAACAGAACACAGCAGCAGCAGCAGCAGCAGTGAATCAGGGAGAAAAAAAAATATACAACGTGAAAAAGACCACCTGAAATGTCGAGATGAGGCGTTTAGTTACAGCGCAGCGTACTGCCGCTGCTGCTGTGCGTCCAAAAGCCGAGAGGGTTCTTTTATACCACAAGGGGTGATGACGTGGCCGCGGAGACGCCGGTCCTATTTGCCTATTGCCGGCGGTGCTCCCAAGCTCAGTCACGTGCAAATGATGCTGAATTCCTCCACCAATCGCCGATGAAGCTCCCGGTCACAGGCATGAGTAGATGATCCAGGGCACGATGACGGTGTTTCAGGGCGATGAAGTCCGGTAGAAGTCTGCTCCGTAACTTAAATGTCGAGATGAGGAGTTTAGTCTCAGTGCAGTGTACTGCCGCTGCTGCTGTCGAATCTTCATGAATGTCTTTCTCCTTCTTGTGTTTGAGTGGTTGTATTGTAGTGCCGATGTCGACATATATCTCGGATTACTTTTTTTAAGTTCGGTATCTTCAACGTAAGGGCGCTGCAACCTACTTGGCGACAATAGACGGTTCTTCTACTAGTAGCCTTCCGGATTACTTGTAGAATTAGGCACTGACTATCTTCTGCCAGCAGGGACAATAATTTCCCCCTAACGTCTACCGCCAGGGGCTTCCAATTAGCTGTCTAAAATCACACGACTACTCCCGGTAGAACACTGACTTTCCTGTTCTCCGAGCATTTCGTGGAAACACGTTTCATAAACAACGTTTCGTGGATACGCGTTTCGTGGGCACGTTTCGTCGGCATTAACATATCAAACACATTCATGACGAGAATTACACGCTGCAATGACATTTCTTCGCGTTTCTGTCACTGGCCGGCAGACCCGTCCATGCAGCTCCGCGGCGACCCATTCTGCGCCATCTCAATACAAAAACGTTAACCCACGTGGCCCTCCCTACAAGACATTTACGGCAACAATCTGGGGTGACTCGTTAAAAAAAGAGCAAATCATAATTATCTGTAAAACAATCTGTTCCTGAAACGTGGTACTATGAACAGATTGCTAGTACCAACGCTAGTGTCTGCCG
This sequence comes from Ixodes scapularis, assembly GCF_016920785.2. Lineage (NCBI taxonomy): Eukaryota > Metazoa > Arthropoda > Arachnida > Ixodida > Ixodidae > Ixodes > Ixodes scapularis. Next base: position 12,175,914 of record NW_024609881.1, on the reverse strand, counting down.
GTAGTATTTTTGGGAAAATTATTTTAACAGCTGCCGGAACAGTAGACAATATAGCCTAGAATTACCCCGTTTGTTGTTTGGTTTGCAACCTTTTCAGCTGTATAAAAGCTTAGTAGTACCTTTTTACATTTCCCAGATCATTTCCACGTTTGTATTTGTCTACGAAACATGGTGTGTGCAATAAACTTCTAAGAGACTTGCAATTTATATTTTGTGTCTGTTTTCCTGCCTGTTACACCTGTGTGATAATATTTTTTACGGGTTTCCTTTCTGTTTTAAACATGTTAATTCAGTTCGGGACAACTTAAATAAGTTTGAGATATCCAACCTTCTAGAGGGTACCCATTTCGGGTTAACAAATAACTTGCCCGGGTGCCAGATGCTAGCTTGAGAGCGATTCATTTCAACAAACATCGGTCATCGAAGGGAATGCCGCCGGCTGTACTTCTGCTAGAGCATGTGAGCCAGCCCTGCCTATCGTTGCTTGATCGTGCCTTCTCATATGTTGTGCGTGATATATTCAGTTCCATAGTTCAGAATATTCAGAAAGAGCTGATGGCGGCCAGTCATCGTTGACATCACGACGACTTGACTGAGGTTGCGAAATAACTTCTAGTTCATCTTCTTTAAAACATCTTGATTCTACAGAAACGAGTGAATTTATGTTGAGCCACGGACATTGTCAACTTACGCGGAAAATAGGTGGAGTCGTCGCTACAGTTGAATTACGAACAAAAGAGAGTGTTAGTAGATCGTTCCGATACCTCCGATCGCCTTGATAACGATACCATGCATGCGCAAGGGAGGCGGGGGCGGAGTATCGGGTATCGTTATGCGTGTGTACGTCCAGGCATACTCTTTTTAAATGACAACCCGCTTGCGGATAATTTTGCATACATAAACGAGACCTTTAGAAGTTATTTTTAAGTAAAACTATTCATTTGACATAACCCCTCATGAGGTCACGTGACCCACTCCCCGAGGTCACGTGACCTGGGGGTGTCACTTGACCTCGGGGGAGGGGGGGGGGAGGGGGGGTCACGTGACCTGGCGGTCACGTGACCCCCTTGAGAAGTTTTTTCCGCTAGATTTAGCGGGGAAATGTTTTCACTAGATCTAGCGGGAAAGTTTTTCCGCAGAATTTAGCGGGGAAATTTTTTCGCTAGATTTAGCGGGGAAATTTTTCTGCTAGATTTTGCGGGGAAATTTTCTCGCTAGATTTAGCGGGGAAATTTTTCCGCTAGATTTAGCGTGGAATTTCCTCGCTAGATTTAGCGGGGAAATTTTTCCGCTAAATCTTGCGGGGAAATTTTTCCGCTAGATTTAGCGGGGAAACATTTCCGCTAGGTTTAGCGCGGGGAAATCTTTCCCCTAGATATAGCGGGAGCGGAAAATATTTTCCGCTTGATTTAGCGGGGAAATTTTTTCGCTAGATTTAGCGGGGAAAAGTTTCCGCTAGATCAAGTGGGGAAATTTTTCCGCTATATTTAACGGGGAAATTTTTTCCGCTAAATTTAGGGGGAAATTTTTTCGCTAAATTTAGTGGAGAAATTTACCCATAATGCACCACGCGGTTACGCCGACGGCGACGGCGACGCCGCTCAAACTGAAAACGGGCGCCTAAGAACTGCGCTCCAAAAAGAGAAAACAGCCGTCCATTACAACATTCTCGCTAACTCCGTGATTCACCAGGAGCTCCCATAATAGCATTTTTACTGTAATAGATAGTATCGTCCTGTACCAGTTTATATTGCGGGAAGCTGTACTGCTTGCGCTACGATCTTGAAAAAGATCAACAGTATCAGTTGAAAAAAAAAGAAAAGAAATCAAGCTTTTTTTTGTTTTTTTTTTTGGTAAGAATGAAGTAAACCATTTCTTGACCGACATTTTTTATTGTTTCATTTTGGAGTAGTACAAAAATTTGGTCAATGCACTGGCGTCATTTTTATTATTGAAATGGAGAACGTGCACTGCTTGGAAGCTATACAGATTGACAAGCATCGAATGGGAATATTGAGGATGAAATTTTTTCACGTTTCTTCAATTTGGTTTTAGTTTGACGCACCCACTTCCACTACATATCGGCAGTCTCAGACTCCGTACCGGAGGTTCTTAGGGCTTCTCTTTCCCATTAGTCCCAGTAAGCTTGTGTGAAGCCTAAAAACATCGCAACTGTACATCGTTGCAGTGTGTACTCACAGTGTACGTTTGAGTACAGGTTGTGTACTAAAAAAGTCAAATAAATATTGAGCACCTTTACAGCAACTTCGCGTGTAATTAATATGCAAATTTTACTGGTGTTAACGGGATGCTCAACCAAACGTTTCAGTGTCTATAATAAGCGGCGCACTATCGTTTTCATAAGTCAGCAGCCCCTGGTGAGTACGAGCACACGCAATAAAATTGACGTCATCACATCCCCAATTCACGCTTAATGAGCTTGAATGGGGGATATGATGACGTCAATTTCGTTGCCTGTGCTCGCGCACACCGGCGACTTCTGACTCGCGGAAAGATAGCGTGCTTCTTGTTATAGACACTGAAATGTTCGGTTCAGCATCCCTTTAAGCTCTCAAACTTGGCATCCCGAAATTCTTGACAGTCTTTTGAGGAACACCCAAATTTCCTGGCAGTCTGTGACATATTATATATAACGTGTATAACTACAGCCACTTGCGGCCAGTGACTGACCGAAAGTCAGTGGCCACTGGCTGGCGAAGCGTGAATGGGCAGGGGCTGGTTAAAAGTGAAAGGCCAATGGCTGGCCGAAAGTAACTGGCCAGTGGCAGGCCCAATGTTAATGGCCAGTGGCTGGTCAAAATGGAATCGCCAGTGACTTGCCAAACGTGAATGGCTAGCGACTGGCCTAAAGTAGATGGCTAGTAACCAGGCGAGGACCAAAACACTGCTATTGACTATCACTTTGTCCAACCTCGGGCCATCGAAAATATGGTTGGCCATGGTACACTTGCCAGCGATGGCCCATTCACACCATGCTGCTTGGCTACACATATGGCAGCGTCACGCATGCGTGGAACGCTTAGTGAGATCGGTCTATTCAGCGCTGGTCTATTGCTTTTGGCCGCCTTTTCACTCTCGAAGTGGGATCGGCGGAATTGCGGGATCTGGTTTTTATTTGCTGTGCTGCAACACTGCACTTGACCAGGTCTGAAATCACGTGCTAAGGAAACTCGATAAATGTATGTCGACGTACATGGAGTTCCTGTGAAATGAGAACCGCGTTTTCGGCCCGGGTGAATAGACATCTCAGAAAGAACAGGCTCTGCGGGAATGTTGTGTTAGCGCTGGGGGTTAAAATGCGAAATTCGAAGAACATGACTTTATCTGGCTAAAAAGATAAGCGAGGAACAGGAAATTTTTTTATGAGCTTACGTCCACCTAAGCCGAATATCGGAAACACAGAACTCGATATTATGGACGATTGTGGGATTCATATAACTGGAAAACACTTGCCAGCAAGAAAGAGGATATTTTTTTCTTATTTGTTAACAAGTTTTGACGTTGAACTACATCTGTCTCCGTGATTAGAAAGGGGTGCAAAGTTGTGAGGTCGATGTCACGAAAACTTGGTCACGGAAGTGACGTCACACAGATACCACCGGAGCGCCGACCTATTTGCATCGCCACGCTCCCTGGCGGCTCGCCGTGCCTGCTGCCGGGAACCGCGCAGTGCGCCCGCGCGTCCTTTTAATACGATGGTAATATTTACCTACCCCCCCTTCCCGAAATTTCTTGTACTTTCTATTCTCCTAATTAGCAGTAGATATGGCCAGTGGTAGACCATTTTAGTTCACATTCTCACACTCCGTCACATTCGCATCCTCTTTTAAGGTGCAACCCCACCGAGCAGGACGTTTTGGTGCTTTTTTGACGGCCTATAACTTTCTTTTTGAAGAACTTAAAACTATAAAACTAATGTCATATTAAATAGCTAGTTTTGAGCATTACATTAATGTCTCAATATTACAATTATATATAATCGTGATTTATTTATTTAGCTTTTAATAGACCACAGTTTCTAATATTGAAAAATTATTTCTCGAGTTATAACGCCCCATTGTCCACGATATTTTACGTGAGCGTACGATTGCATATAATTAATTGAAAAAGTAAGCAACAAACGGTACAGATAATGTATACTTTGAAATAAAAAATAAAGTTTGAAATGGTAATATTTTAAGGTGCTATAAAATGGAATCACGTGAACTAATCAGAATGACGAGACATTAACTTACGAAGCATCCTTTGATATTACATTTTCCAGAACTTCCATATTGATATATTACACGTTAAGAATGTTATAGGACTTCAAACTTTTCCCATTCAGTTACGGCAAATTGCAGTTTCTTAATATAAAATCCAGATGGCGACACGTGTTCAAGAATAACTTGATGTGCATTTTCCGTCGTGTGCCGCTTAGAACGCCACGTGAAAGACAGAAAAAGCGCCAGATGTCAAGAGTGCCAGATGCTTGGACGACCGCAGTAAGCGAGCCAGACGTGTGAGAACAACAAGCGCGAGGTTGCGGGTGCACCACAGCTGCTTTTGCGCGCGTTCTGCTGTGCGTCCCAACACATGCCGAATGATAGTCTAGTAGGGCTAAACTAAAGCCACTAAATAAGCCACGCTTCAGAGTAATGTCACTTACGGATATTGGTGCTTAAATTCATGGTTGTCAGTTATCTGAAGCTGTAACTGAAATCACAGGAAACGGTTTTCCTTCCTCCACAAATGTTTAAAAAGTTCACGACAATGCAAAATAATATATTACATGAGCTTCCAAACACCGGAAATAATTCGGGGGAAGTCCCACTTTTTAATCATGACGATCGGCAGTTGAGTTTGATTTGTACAAAGCATGAAGACGGCGGCGCCCACAACAATATCGAGGAAAGTTGTGCCGATACGTTTGATCGTATTTCATTTAGTGACTCTAGGCTAAACCAAGTGCGGTGGGGGATCATTGGCCGATAACAATAATAATTGTGTTTGTGGGGATATTTATACAGCGTGTAGAGTGTCAGTCATTTCAAAGTTGCGACGAGTCACTCGCTGGTGAGAAATTCAGCCAGTGCAGTACAACCCTGTTGTGTGTTGGCAACCGAGGATATCCAGGGATGCCGGTGAACTGGTGCACGCGCGCATGCACGAGACGTTCGACTGCTCTGGCCCCAACCCGGTCGGTTGTGCCCGCTGTATGCTGTAATGTATATATTATGTAAAGATTAAATACACAACATTGGCGACGAAGTGGAGTCAACCTGCGGCGGCAGACCTTCTAGAGCGCCGTTCACGGCGCCATGGCAGAAGCAAAGGCATCAGCGGCGCCGGCATTCGGCGGCATCGAAGAGTTCGCACCGAGCACCGGTGCAACATGGCCACTGTACCACGAAAGACTTGAGTTCTACTTTATCGCAAATGAGATCAAGTCAGCCGAGAAGAAGCGTGGAATCCTGTGTACGGTCTGCGGGGCGGCAACGTACGCCATCATTCGTTCACTCTGCTCACCGACTCTACCTTCCGAGACGAGCTACGACGACATCGTCTCGCGACTGGCGGCCCACTTCAACCCGAGGCCGTCCGCCATTGTTCAGCGTTTCGAGTTCGGGAAGCGCGACCAGCGTCGAGGAGAAAGTATCGCCGACTACATCGCCAAGCTTCGTCGGCTGTCGGAGCACTGCGCTTTCGGGCCAACGTTGGACGACATGCTCCGAGACAGGTTAGTCTGCGGCCTCCGGGAAGAGTCCCTTCAGCGACGGCTTCTCTCCGAGCCGGAACTAACCTTCGCGGTGGCCAAAGAGAAGGCAATAGCAGCAGAGTACGCCCACCACCAGACAGAAAAGATCAGGGGGGCGTCCGCAGAGAGCAGCGATGTGTGTCGTGTTGGTAAGCAAATGGCTCCGAGAGCTAAGCCTAATGCCGAGGCAGCAAGAGAAAGGACTGCGTCGAAGTCACAGCAAGACGCTGGCAAGTGTTTTCGCTGTGGAGGGTCACACGCACCAGACGAGTGTCGTTTTCGACACGCACAGTGCCACTTTTGCAAGCAGCGGGGTCATATCGTGAAAGTTTGTCGACGAAAAGCGAAACAGTCCTCACCGACGCCTAGGCCTACAGGTGGCAGCCGCCAGAACGGCCGGCGGCGCGACAGTGAAACAGCGGATGTTTTCGGCATCTTCCAAATGACTGCCGAGGAACCTGCTATCCGCGTGGTCGTAGAAGTGAACGGGAACCCTCTCGAGATGGAAGTCGACTCAGGAGCGGTGTGCTCCGTGATCAACGAAAGAACTATGCGTCAGCTGCGGTTGTCCAAGCACAAGCTGCAACCGTGTGAACTACGTCTTCGCACGTACAACCAGCAGGAATTGAAGGTGCTAGGCTCCGTGATGGTCCAAGTCACCTATAAAGGGCGTCAAAAACGACTGCGTCTCGTCGTGATCAAGGGAGCAGGCGTAGGCTTGCTTGGCCGAGACTGGTTCAAGGCTCTTGGGATTGAGCTGAGAGTCAATCAGCTGGAAGAAGCAACGAACAATCAGAGCCCGTCCAGCGCAGCAGTGCTGAGTCGTCACGCCGACGTTTTCCAACCAGGTCTAGGCAAGAGCAAGGGACCACCAGTTCGAGTCGAAGTGAAACCGACTGCCCAGCCCAAGTTTTTCAAACCGCGTCCAGTTCCCTTTGCCTTACTACCAAAAGTGGATGAAGCCTTGGACAAGCTCATCAGGCAAGGCATTTTGGAACCGGTCCGACATTCCAGTTGGGCCACTCCAATAGTACCTGTGGTAAAAAAGGATGGCACAGTGCGAATCTGTGGCGACTACAAGAGTACGGTAAACCCTGTGGTCCGTTGGGAAAGCTACCCCCTACCCACACCTGAGGAACTTTTCGCGAAGCTGGCAGGCTGTGCAAGGTTTTCCAAGCTTGATTTAGACCAAGCGTACCTGCAGCTGACAGTTGACAGTGAGACAGCTTACCTTCTCACCATCACCACACACCGTGGACTTTTCCGTGTCACGCGCCTACAGTTCGGAGTAGCTGTTGCAGTCGCTATTTTTCAGAGGTACATGGAAGAGCTGCTGCAAGGGCTGGAAGGGGTGAAAGTTTTTCTCGATGACATCCTGGTAGGCGGTAAAGATGAAGCCGTGCACAACACCCGTCTGCAAGCTGTGCTTCAAAGAATTCAAGACGACGGTGTCCGGCTAAAAAGGGACAAGTGCGTTTTTGGAGTGGATGAAGTTGTATTCCTAGGATACAAGGTCAGCAAGGCAGGAATACAGCCGACAGACGACAAGGTCAAGGCTATCCATGGGGCACCCGAGCCAAAATGCAAGAAGGAGTTGCAAGCGTTCCTAGGGGCACTCAACTTCTACAACAGGTTCCTACGGGGAGCGGCACACACTTTGGAGCCCTTGTACAGGCTGCTCGACAACGGCCATAAGTGGAGATGGACTACGCAGGAAGCAGAGGCTTTTCTGCGGGCCAAGCAGCTACTGCAGTCTTCGGACGTCCTTGCCCATTACAGTGTCCACCAGCCACTAGTCATGGCATGTGATGCCTCTCCGTACGGACTTGGGGTGGTACTTAGCCACGTTGATAGCGAAGGCCGGGAGGTACCGGTAGCCTATGGCTCTCGAACTATGACAGCTGCCGAAAGGAACTACGCACAGATAGACCGGGAAGCTCTGGCGATAGGTTTTGGAATACGAAAGTTCCACAAGTTCATCTACGGTCGGCATTTTCGGATCGTGACCGATCACAAACCTCTACTGGGACTCTTGCATCACGCAAAACCGATGCCTCAAGTGCTGTCGCCGAGGATGTTGCGATGGTCGTTAATGTTGTCGGCTTACGACTACGAGCTGGAGTACAGGCCTGCTCATCAGCTCAGGAACGCGGATGCACTGAGTCGACTGCCCCTAACTGTGGAAGACAGCTCAACTGACGAGAAACTTTTTGAAGTCCGGATGCTGGAGACTGCGCCGGAGATTCCGTGGGATGCCCAGAAGATTGCCCGATGCACCCGGAACGACCCAACCTTGTCCAGAGTTCGACATTGGACGGGGGTTGGATCGCCTCAAGGCAGGCTGCCGGACGAGTTCACGCCATTTGTTCGACGGCAGCACGAGTTGTCGGAGTATCGGGGATGCCTGCTGTGGGGATGTAGGGTCATCATTCCAGAGCAAGCGAGAGACCAGGTTTTGGAGCTGCTGCACACCACGCATCCCGGGATCGTCCGCATGAAGGCGCTTGCCAGAAGCACAGTTTGGTGGCCGGGTATCGACCAAGATATCGAAAGGAAGGTCCGAACCTGCCTGCCCTGCCAGGAGACAAGGCCGCAACCTGCACGTGCAAGACTGCATCCGTGGGAATTTGCCAGAAACCCATGGTCCCGAATCCACATCGATTTTGCAGGACCCTTCCAAGGAAAGGTTTTTCTTCTGGTGGTGGATGCGCATTCGAAATGGCTGGAAGTCATCCAGATAGCATCCATGTCGTCAGCAGCAGTGTGTCAAAGGCTGCGAGTGCTGTTCGCAACACACGGTGTTCCCGACACTATAGTCTCGGACAATGGGACAGCGTTCGTCTCACAAGAATTTGAAGAATTTTTGCAGAGAAACCAGATCCGGCACGTTAAGGTGGCGCCATATCATCCATCGTCAAATGGCCAAGTGGAGCGCATGGTCCAAGAAACTAAACAAGTCCTCAGGCGCATGGAAGGAGGCGACATGGCCACCAAGTTGGCCCGATTTCTTTTGAGTCAGCATATTCTCCCGCACTCAACGACCGGAAAGAGTCCGGCGGAATTGTTGATGGGTCGGAGACTCCGTACTGCACTGGACCGGCTTCACCCAGACCTACAAGCAGAGATGGTGGACAAGCAAGAGGAACAGGCGCTGAGGGGAAGACAAGGTGTACGCGAATTCGAGCCGCGAGAACCATCTTCATCCGCAATTATTTAGCAGGCCCCAAGTGGCTACCCGGTATCATCACTGAGATCACCGGTCCGGTGTCTTACAAGGTTCGCACCATCGACGGTCGTTTCTGGAAGCGGCACGTGGACCAAATCCGGAGACGGGAGTGGAGCACATACCTGGACGAGGAGGAGCCTGCGACAGAGCTGTCACCTCAGCAGCTCTCCTTACCAAGCGAGCCATCGCTTAGGAATGAATCGGTGGAAGAGTGCCCACCATCTACGAGTAAAGCGGACTTCCCTGAGGAGTCAACCCCAGTGGCAACACCTCCAGCTTCCTCACAACGTTCACCTGCTTCACCCCATGAACCGAGGCACCAAACAGTGTTGCCAACTTCAGCGCCTGCGCAAGAACAGTCAAATCGTCCCCAGCGACAACGGCGACGTCCCGACTACCTAAAGGACTATGTGACCTAGGGGGGAGGGATGTTGTGTGTTGGCAACCGAGGATATCCAGGGTTGCCGGTGAACTGGTGCACGCGCGCATGCACGAGACGTTCGAGTGCTCTGGCCCCAACCCGGTCGGTTGTGCCCGCTGTATGCTGTAATGTATATATTATGTAAAGATTAAATACACAACAAACCCATAGCCTGGGGTTCAACGTGCACCACGTAGTAGTGACACACGACCACACGCCGGTACGATGCTCATCCAGATTGAAACGGGCAGGGGTGGGGATTTAACCCAGGATCCCTGGGTTCTGCAGCGCGAGCTTTCACTCCACGTGCTCGGAGCTGGTGTGCGTAACCCACTCGGCCACCGATCCCCCGATCGTTGGCCGAATAATTGGGGTTGTGTAAATATTTAGACAGCGTGTAGTTGGTCAGTCATTTCAAAGTTGCGACGAGCCACTCGCTGTAGGTGAGAAATTTAGCCAGTACAGTGCAACCGCTAGCCTGGGGTTTTTTAACGTGCACCACGCAGTAGTGGCACACGACCGCACGCCGGTACGATGCTCATCCAGAGCGAAACTGGCAGAGGTGGAAATTGAACCTATACACGATTGCAAGCAAGGCATCTGGCCGCCGCCATGTTTCCGCTCGTGCGGTAAAGCCAGTGCAATTTAAGCTTGCCAAATTCATGATCACGCGCACGCTGCATGTGCTTGCACACATGGGGCACCAGTCATGGCGCCAGGCTTGCAATTGTCTATAGGATCCCTCGGTTCTGCAGCGCGAGCTTTCGCTCCGCGTGCTCCGAGCTGGTATGCGCTAGTGTGCGCTAGCCCACTCGACTACCGATCCCCCTGATCATTGGCCGAGTATAGGGCCGCCCACACTAGCGAGAAAACGCGCGTGGCACGCCGATCGCGGCAAGTAACAAAATGTCGCCGAAGCACAGTCAGCGCCACGAGCGCGTGCAGAGACACGCCCTTTATCTTCCCGCTTAACCGATTTATCGGCGCGCCGGGCGCGTTTTCTCGCTAGTGTGGGCGGCCCTTATGTCGGCGCACCGCAGATCGGAGCACGTGGAGAAATGCGCGAGCGCGAGCTCCATTCAAAGCACGGAGCTCATGCTGCAGAACCTGCAGGGACTATGAGTTCAATCACCCATCTGCATCGCACAGGCGTGCGATCGTGTATCACTACTGCGCGACCCCGAGCTAACGATTTTACTGAACTGACTAACTTTATAATATACAACGAGTAACAATGTCGTAACAACGTGTCCTGCTGTCCAATAATTTAACGACTAAGTTTGAATGCGCCGTGACATTTAAATTTTATTGCGTGTTCCCGTTTTCTTTTTTGTACAGATTTCATTATGCGGTTTTTACTTATGATAAAACATAGTTGTGGGACTTGTGGGAAAATAATAAATATCTTTTTTATGTTTAAAGAAATATGTTTTTCGGTTTCTTTTATGTTATGCTAAATGAGTTTAATGCCTTTTTTTAAGTTTCACTTGAAACTTTTTTCACAATTGCGCATGATGGCCCTTATTTTGTTAACGTGGAACCGAACACATCGGAAGTTTAGGTTTATGGTCTGTAGTTTTAGCAAATAGTTAAAAGGTTATGAGGTATAACAAACAAAACACATAACAGAATGAAACAGCATAGTTAATTCCAGCGTTTCATTATAGCCAAGCGAAGAGAATGCGCTACAATGCGCCACTGCACATATAATACAAAAACTACGACACAATACGCACCCAGTGAACTACACAGAAGGCTGTCATGTTGTACCATGTGTTACAAATAAAGGACAACAGCTGGCAATAAACACTGACAAAAAAGAAGTTATATTCATATATTATCTTACAACTCTTGCGAAAAACCATGCCGCCCAGAAATGGCTCCTACTTGTTGACACGTCAGCAGTTATTACGAAGACAAAAATTATGACGTTATGACGCAACTGATGTTCAAAAAAGTACGGTGCAGCACGTGGTGAAAATCTCATCGCCACAGCATTTGCATTTCAAATGGTTACTAAAATGACGGAACTTGTTAATAAGGCATGAGTCTTAGGTTATGCTAGAGCCCACATAAGATTAATAAAGATGATTTACTCGCTGAACAATGCCAGCGCAAGGGAATCGACCTTAAATTTTAAAAACAATTCAACCCGACAGCAGAAAAAGATTCCCGACCTGACAACCATTTTCACCCAACGCGCTCGTGGTGCGATCACTACATGAGGACGTAGGTACAGAAGTCCAACATTCATTGGCCGTTGACGAGTGCTTTAAATCGGTGAACAACCGGCATCTTGTAGTTTCCACCATTGTTGCAGCTCTGAATCTCGCGGTGATATGAAACCATCTACGGAGTGTTATAGTCCTGCAAAACCACTTCGCGTAGTGTTTTTGTCTTTACAGCTGTAACCTTGCTGGTGAGCGAATAACGCTGCACACGCTGCCACTGCACTGCGGCTCATGTGGCGGACGGAAGTAGTTTTGTTTTCTTTATAAACTTTTCACTGCCGATCAATCAAGATCGTCCTTGTCGATAAAAGATCGGCAGCATTGAATAAACGTTGAGTGTGTTGGGAAACCAGACACGCTGCCCATGGCTCTTTTCTTCAGCGTTCACCTCAATGGCGACGAGGAGGCCGAACCCAACGCCTCAAACCGGTCAACTCATCCCGCATCACACGCACCATGGCCTTCGCAGTTCCTCAGTTCAACGAAAGCACAGATAAGTGGACCTCCTATTAGCCGCTTGGAGGCGTTCCTCGAGGGAAATGCCGTGACCGACGTGGTGAAGTAACGAGCGCTGCTAGTGTCAGGCCTGGGTACGAAGACAGTTGAAGTTTTAGAAGCATACCGCTCATCGACAGTGCCGAAGTCACGTATGCCGAAGTCGTTTAGCGGTATTCACTGACTACGCACCAAAACTGATCGAAATCGCCGAGAGCTTCAAGTTTTTCGAAAGGGATCAGAAGCCAGATGAGTTCGTACAGGAATATTGCGTTGCGCTTCGCCGCCTACCAGACACCAGCAACTTTGGCGACACTCGCGAACGTATACTCTGTGATCGCATTGTCTGCGGAATCACAAACGCAGAAGTCAGGAAACTGCTGCTCACTAAAAGAGACTTAACCCTACAAGCGGCCGAAGACATGGCGCTTGCTGCGGAAGCCGCTACTGTAAACATCGCGGCCATGAAGCCGACGCCGGATGTCGTTCAGATTGACCAATTTCATCGATGGCCGCCGCTCGGATACGATGATATTCGTTGTATCTACGAGCTTTTTCTTCCGATCTCGTGTATCGAAAAGGTACCGAGGACCTGAATGCGGACGCTCTCAGTCAGCTGCCGTGCCCAGCAGAAGAGGACTTGTCAACCGAGGAGCTGCCAGAATACGTCCTTCTGATGGACCAGCTTGATGAAAACTTCGTTTCGACGGCGGACCTGCAGCAGCTGACAATTGAGGACAACAATTAAGATATCGTTTCAAAGTGGCTCCTGGCCTTCGAAGGATCATAACGAGGAAGTAATCCTGAGGCCATACGTGGAAAGACGTTGCACTGACCACTTCGTACGGGTTGGTGTATTTGGGGTCTCGAGTTGTGCTACCACAGAGGACTCGGAAGACTGTACTTGATCTCCTGCATGAAAGCCACCGCGCCGCCATTGCCGTGAAGACGTTATTTCGGTCCATTATATGGTACCCCGTTAGAGACTAAGATTTGGAGCGTATGGTCAGTCAATGCCCGAAACGTGCCCAAGTTGCTCCAGTCCCACCGGCAGGAAATCCTGTTCCGTGTCCGGAGACAAACAAGAAATGGCCCAGAATACACTTGGACTTCGCCGGCCCAGTAGACGGGCTCATGTCGTTGGTTGTCGTAGACTTCCACAGTAAGTGGATCGAAGCAGTTCCACTCAAGTGCACCACAGGGGAAACCACCAAGTACGCGTTACGGTCTGTGTTGAGCCAGTTCGGAATACCACGTACTGTTATTTCGAATAATGGTCCCTAGTTCGTAAGCGCAGACTTCCAACTATCCAACTAATCTGCGAGCGGAACAATATTCGACACCTTTCCTCACCTACCCATTTCCCCCAATCAAACGGTATCGTCGATCGAGCTGTCCGCAGGTAAAAAAAGGGCTCCAACGGCTAAGCAAGGGCAGCATGGTGACTCGACTAGCGCGCTTCCTGCATGAGTACCGTCGCACACCCGGCAAAGACGGTCATTCTCCATCTCAGCGCTTACTCGGCTACGATAAATATTCACGTTTAGACGCCGCCTTGCCTCCATTACCTACACCTTGCAGTCAACCGAACAGTAATCTTTTTCGTCCAAGACGACCAGCGTGGTTCCGAAACTACCGTCCCGGCGACAATTGGGGCCCCTGAATCGTCAAGTCGACCAATGGTTCCCGCCTGGTACAAGTGCAGTCCCCAGACGATATCAAGGACCACCGGCGCCACGCCGACCAGCTCCGCCGTCGTGATCCCGGTGACACAGCTCCTGAACCGTCCGCCCCACCACCCGCTTGCGAGGCTGACCCATCCGAAGCCGTTCCAACATCCGATTTCCCGGCTCTAGTGCCCCAAACTCCACGACGATCAACGCGAAGTCGCCTGCCCCCCTCACGTCTCTTCTACAAGAGTAGAGGACTGTTATGGAGCGAGTGATGCTGCACAAGCTGCGGCTGCACTGCGGATCACACAGCGGACGGAAGCAGTTTTGTTTTCTTGATAAATTTTTCAAGGCGGATTAATAAGATCGTCCGAGTCGATAAAAGCAATCGGCAGCGTCGAATAAACGTTCAGTCTGTTAGCAAACCAGACACGCTGCCCATGGCTCCTTTCTTCGGCGTTCACTTCAGGCATCGTTTCGCTAAACATGCAACGGTATTTTAGTTCAGGTGAAATATTCAGGGCGGTGTACTCTCGTCCAGAATGTTGCACAGCGGTTCCTAATCAAAAATGGGAGTAGATATGTGCCCTTTTTTGCTTCTTTTACCCAATATTTCTCCTTTCTGTTTTATTGCTTCGAGAAAACGATGTGGCTCCCGTATTTCTAATCCATAGGGAACACGGGGGTCGATAATCTCTGGTAGCAGGCATTCCTTGTAAAAGAAAAGCAACTGTGGAAGCATGTGTTTATTCCAGAATTTCTCATCCCGCTTGACAACTTCTATATGAGTGTCGCCTGAGGTCCATACTACGAGAACGCAGTAGCTCCTCTTCGAAATGTTCCGTTGTCCTTGAATCTGGTAAAAAAATCGTGTCGCTTCTTGAGGCACAGCTTTTAGTTTGGTCCAGAATGAAGGCAGAATTGTTTGCGTGTTTCCGACAATTCAAGCAACGTCTTGTCGCTGTCGGGGCACTTCACTTCAATGAGCCCATCGTCTCCAATCAAGCCGTCGGGAGAAGCCGCAAGATATCCATGTTCTATGTCCACAAATAAACCGCACCTTTCTACGACGCTGTTCGTCTTTTCCTCGTACTCCCGAATTCCTTTGAGCTCATTTTCTTGACCACGCTTCATGGCGGGCGTCTGAACAGGTGACGCGTAGAAAAGGCGATAGACCAGTTTGCCGCAAAGCGTCGTTGGTAAGCGCTTGCAAACCTTCCCGAACATGGACGCTGTCAGGCGATCTCTTCGTTCGAGAGCCCACCTTTCAATCACTGACTGCCCGACCGTTGCTCTCTCGAGCTCATGTTGTTGAGCGCCGGTGACTTGAAGCATGGCAAGTTTTCTTTGGACCTGTGCTTGCCTCTCTTCTTCAGAAAGATTTGGTTGAGGCTGTTCAGCATTGGCTCCGTAATGTCTGTCCCCATGCGGCGCTTTCACCTCGGATTTCCATCGAAAAGTTGAGCGTGATGCCTTGGACGATGCGGCAGCCAGACGTTTTCTCTTAACTTTTTGAAGGTACCGTTTCAAGTAGAAGGAGTAGCCGGAAGAGGACGTCATTGACTCTTTCCCACCGTTGTATGAGATTGCTGCTCCAACACACCGTCTTTGGTACGATCCTCTTCGCTCGTGACTTACGCGCTTTCCGCCAGAAAATTTTGAAACTACAGACGTGTAGTTTTCTGCCAGATTACTGGTTGAGTTTTCAGTAAGCGAAGAAGATTTGTCTGCTAGATTATTGGAAGTTCTCATCAGATCTGATTGTAGCGTGCACGGGAGATCTTCAAATGCGGTTGATGCTTGCTGCTGACGTTGTTGACAGTAGTGAGGAGAGCAGTTGTTATGCGTTCCGAATACATGTCTTGGTCCATTTCGCAGACTGCTGGCGAGCTCTTGGGTTGTCTGCTTGAGTGCAAGGGATGCAGAAACAGCTCCTTTTGCCGCAGCTACCAATCTTCCAATTTTTACATTTGTCAAATGCTTTGCGTGACTTTGTCCTCAGCTCCTAATGGCGTAGAGTGACTTGGTGTAGTTCTTAATAACATGGTTGACGCAAGCCATCTTTGCGATCATCCTTCCATAATCAACGCTGGTTTTGAGGGCCTTCTCGACGTTGGAGTCTCCATCCCCCACAACTCTTCTGTACTCTAAGCCATGCATCTCGCGGCTTTTCCGGAATCCTTCGGCGATGATGTCAGACTCCATTGCAGTTGAAGGCCCGTCCCAGTTTTTGAAGCAGGCGTGATTTCGTGGAGTCTCGTTCTTGCTCATGTAGAAATTGCAAGTACTGCAATACTTGTTACGAACAGATAAGTATAGGATTTTTTTTGTTCGTGAGCCAATTATGATTGCAACGCCTGAGCTTGGTGTGTATCGGTGGCCGTAACTGCTGTGGGCCCATCCACCATCGACGACGACAGTTATATACGGCACTCCATCCTCAGTGTAGTCTCCGGATTCGCATGCCATTCTGTGCTCATCTTTTCCAGCTGCGACCATTTCAGAAAGCAAAATGTCTTCCCACTGTAGCCCTACGCTGTCTACATATTTGCTGAATGTTGTCGGCGACATGCAAGGAATGTTCAGGAGAGAGAATATCTCTTCCATCGAGCTGAACCCATTTCCGGTGCATAACGTGCCCACTGCAGCTGCCTCGTTGACGTTGGTTTGCTTTGAGTGTTCAGTTGAAATTATCCGTTCTTCATTGCAGTGTGTGCACAGAAACGTAAACCAAGAGCATAAGCCCTGCCTTCCCTCGCGAACAAATCGAAATGTGCCACACCTGTCCTTCGGGCAATCATGGCGTTCAAGCTTACGGATTTCGGTAATGAAATGCCCAACTGAAACTATTCTTCTACTTTCGACTTGAACTTCGTCCAGTGGAGGAGGGCAGATCTGAACTGTGTATGGTAGCTCATCGTTCGAGACAAAGGTGGAGCTTCCATCGCTTGGATTCGTGGTGATCATACTTGGTAGATTGGCTTGACTCGAGGTTGATGAGCTTGCTGATGGCGTTGGTCCTGGTTCAGTACAGGTCGTCCGATTTGACACGTAACTGTGAAATGAAAACGCAACATTAGCAGACTAAGTTAATATTAATTTTAGCATCATCACATTGAACAAATAAAAAATATGTATTCTCCTATTATTGTTCGTTCTCGCACGACATCTCACGTCATGTTTAATGGTGGAATAAAAAAATCATGCCGTAATTAATAAAGAAAGCCTAAGGAATTTTTTTGTTTCTGTCAATGGAAATTACATGGTCTTTCTTTTTGAGATAGACGAGCTTATAAAATAAACCAAAAGCAAACTCGGCACTACCTCAGAGCCGTGAGGTCGGTGTGCTCAATTACTGCGGCATGGTTACATCTGCAAGAGAAATATTTAGCCGGCACACTGGGATGCTCATCGACATCGAAAGGGGCACGTGCAGAGATCGAACCCAAGATCCCCGAGTTCCGCAATGCAAATATTCTCTTTGCCGAGGGATGCTGAACCGAAATCTGGACTCCCCAAAACACGCGGTAAAAGAGTGCAACGGGATGCTACAAACACCAAAACATCACTCATACAGCGATATCTAGAACGGATGACCGTATTTTTCAAAAAAAGAGGCGCATTTGGCAGGAATGTTGACGTCATGTTTCTCCGAGAAGGAGAGGGAATGGCCTCGCGTCTTCTCCGCCTCGCCGCCTTGAGGGAACGAAGCGAAGAGGAGGAGGAAACAAGGTATCTTGACAATCACGCGCCTCGTCGGCCTGGTTCAATCTCGACTCCTTTTTCCAAAAGGACGGCCGTCCATTTGAGATATCGCCATACCAGTAGTGTTGTAGGGATTGTAACGTCCCGCCTACATCTCCAGCATTGTTTTTTTTTAAATCCAAATTTTGGTTCGCCATCCCTTTAAGCACCTTAAAATACTCGTACAGCGTAATTCTTTGCCAGCATATTATGTGAAAATCTGAACACGCACAATTTTAACAGTCGAAAGTTAACAATCTGAAATATAGTGACGATTGTGTGATTTAAAACGCGGTCTGATAATCGTTTCGCTGGCGGTGAATAAGACTAATTTTGTCTAAGTGTTGAAATTCGGTCAATGGTCGGAGACCATGAGCCTCCTACGTTGCCCGGGGGGGGGGGGGGGGGGTGCTGCGAAAAGGGACCTGTTAGGACTTGTTTTGGGTAGTACAAATTTTATCGTCTCAGACTGTCACGCATGCAGAAGCGTGCCTGCTCTGGTGCGGAGCGCGAGATCACGATGAGAATACAAAGAAACAACAAAAATCTGAACGACGTCAAAGCTAAGACGCTAAGAGCATGAGCCAAGAGATGCCGTTTCACGCGTTCCAAAGTAGACATGAAAACGAAAAAAAAAATGAAAGCGTCGAGACACAGGTGTTGTGACGTCACCACCCAGAGATAAGAGAGGCGTGACCTAGCGGTGGTGCCATGAATTTGGCCCTTTCGACTGTCTTGCAACGTTGAGTCTGGCCGATTTCTGGCGTCCAAGGGTGTTTTTTTCGTTCTTCAGCACCATACAATTAATAAAGCTGCACCAACGTGCCATAAGTAGTGCAAGGCTCAATCCGGTGAGCTTGTACTACCCAAAATGAGGGCGCTGCAGTTTGTTCAAAGCTTCAACGCAGGAGGCCCATTGCATGCCCAGATGGCCGTTCTGGTAAACAACTGCTAGAACAGGGGTGGCCAGGTTGACCCGGCCTAAAAGCCGCAAACAAAATCATAAACTTTTCAAGAGCCGTGGGGTGGGGGGGGGGGGGGGGATTTTCGTTTAGAGCAATAAACGAAACTCGAACTAATTTCGGTCTATCCGAGTGAAAAGCAGTCCAATTGTGCGTGAGGCAGCAGTAGCACAACACTACCAAACCGCAACATGTGTTTCGATTTAAAACGCGTTTCATATCTCTTTTAGGGGAAGTGCTCCGGAAAGGGGGAAAGGGGGGGGGGTGAGAGGAGTCATAAGGCAGGGAGCGGAGAGCCGCATGCGGCTCGCGAGCCGCAGCTTGGCCACCCTTGTGCTAGAAGGAGAAGCTTGCGACAAACTCTACAGTAGAGCACTGCACTGGCGGGAATTCACAGGCCCGGCCGACCCGGGTCGGTGGGTACACGGCCTGAGCCCGGCCCGGGCTCAATAAGTTCTTGAGCCCGAATCCGGCTCGGGCCCGACAGCCTTTTAAAATCTGAGCACGAAGCCGGACCGGACATGAAGTTTTGTAGATGTGATCCCGTTTCAGTTTTTCTCCACGACATGACAGGGGCGATATAAAAAAGGGCCGATTCATGTTTTATATATTTTAAAACGTTTGCACGCCCGACTCGGATAGGTTGGCTTGGCTGGCCCCGGCTTGGTGGGTCAGCTTGTCCCGAAACATTTTTGTAACAGTCCCGAGCCCGGCCACCCGAGAGAAACATGCACTTCGCGACCAGGGCCTGGACCGCGGATCAGACAGTGCTCGGGCTTTCTGTATGGTCCGAGCCCGTGCAGCGTTCTACTCTCTCAAGTAGAATTACTTTGCCTTCGTCAGAGGAAGACGCAGATGCTTTCTAACACTGCAGCACTTCGTAGTTTTCTAATATTACTTAAACGAAACGTCTTACCTCCCGATATCTGTAGAGCTTGCTTTCGCTGCAGAAGCGGCAAGCTTCTGGCAGTGCCTTTTTTGCTTCCTTGCTCTCATCGTTCTTGGTGCGAAGATTGAACTAAAAGTCGACCATCAGCATTTTACGTTGTCGTTGCCGCGGTTCAATAGACGTGTTAGTGATGCGTTAGCTTGAACTTACAGAAATTGACGTAGAAAGGACAGGACAACAGATAACAGCTGACTAACAACATTGCTTTAGCGCTCTTCTTCTTCGCATGCTCAATAGACCCTTTCCGGAATTCAGTGCCATCTGGTGACTCAAGTGGCAGTTTATCTTTTACTATACTAATTGCGGCAATGAACTTGTGGTCTGCAGTATTTAATGGGGCACCGTCACTTAAAGGTATATGGTAAACGAGAATCTGCACTTCACAAGAATTATTTTTCTATCTGTTCTAGTGTCGGTGGCGAAACAAATGAAGCCAGTCGGAACGAAGTGCCAACCATAGACGTCTTGATAGAGTTCTATACATCAAGGGGCTTTGAAGCCGAGTGAGTGCTACTAACGGATTGACTGGGACCGAGTTAGAAATGAACGCTTACGCAGCTCTTGCGTCCAATTCCTGCTTCACGCCGCGCTAACATCTAGAATGTATATGCCTCGAATCATCTGCCTAGGAGCATCTTCAACTTCTTCCTTCATCAGTAAACAGAGGGCCGCCATTAGTATAGCACATATGCCGTTTTCAGGTGATGATGATAGTGATCAAAGTGGCCAGACTGAATTCCGGAAAGGGTCTATCGTCTTTTTTATAGGGCGTTCCTGTATACATAAATTAACTATCAGATTTAACTAAAATTTACAAAAGAAAAATGTTAAATTTACTGTTACTCGCTTATCCTAGGAGTTATCTGGGCGTGGCACACCGCAAATATGGTTTCCCTTTGCTGTGCATTCGTATGGAGAGCCAATTGGGAGTTGCACACTGCAAATCCAGCTGTTTTTTTTTTTTTTTGGTATGGATAGAGATGGACGAGGTGCTAACACATTCTTCCCCGTGATCTTTGATAGCTCGTGCCTCGAGCATCTCATGTGCAAACGGATTCTTGTTTGTTGCCAGAATGGTGATGTTGCTGAATGCTGCACTGCAATTGCAAACCTTTGAGCTGCTAAAAGACCTGTTGCAGTGCCCTTCACAGACGCTGAACGTTCTCAGATTCCGTCGTTTATGCAACGGCCTGTATGTCCAATGTGGTATTTACCGCACAAAAGGGGAATGTCATAGACAACTCCTATTTGGCACCGGGCAGCTCTTGTTCTTTGGGAAGTGTCGCATGTTTTCCTTTGGTTTTTTGGAAACATACACATAGAGTATGCGTTGTTTGGTGCTGAGCAAATTACTTGAATATTCGGTCTTCCTGCGATCTTTTTTTTTATCTTTTGGGTAATCCCGTGGATGTATAGTATAACGATGTTCTTTTTCCGGGTATTTTATTTTTCTTCTGAGTCTGCCGTTGTGCTTTCAATTTCTTGCATATGTCGCGCATCCTGCATCGGGTAGTCTGGAAATCTATTCTTCAAAGCTTTCACGGCTTCTTTTAAACAAACCTGTTAAGCTTGAAAAAAAAAACACCCTGTATTTTGTTTTACAACCACCTCGGTGGCTTTTAACTGGTAATGGTGTTAAAACAGAACACGGAACATTAAACCGTCTTGGTGACTCTTAGCAAACGCGTTGGCAAATGAATTTATATTTGTCGGGTTGGAATACCGGCCGAAGTGGCCGCGTTTTGACGGAGGTCAATCTGAGATTTCGGTTGTAAGACAAAAGGGGTCCGAACCCGCGATTGTTTGGCTGGGGCCTGCCAGATGATCGTCGTTAGTTTGGCTCGTAAACCTCTGAGATCTTATAATTTGCTCCGTTTTACCCTAGTTCAGAGCGAATTTAACGCTAATGGCTGATGAAGCCAATGAAGCAGTCCAAAGGTCATACAGTTCGTTTTTGTGCCTCTGCGATTGGGCTCAAGAAAGCGCAGTGGGGGATCGGTGGCCGAGTGTTTTGGCGCACTGCAGCTCGAAGCACGCGGAGAAATGCGCGAGCGCGAGCTCCGTTCAAAGCACGGAGCTGACACTGCAGAACCTGCACGAGCCCTGAGTTCAATCCCCCCTCTGGATGAGCATCGCACCGGCGTGCGGTCGTGTATCACTTCTATACTCTATCTAATGAGTTGCGTGCAGCAGACGCAAAAGCACAGGCGCGAGTGTGTGGCTTTCAGATTTACTTCCCTTTCAAGAGCACTCGCGAAAGGCAAGCAAATGTAAAAGCCATGCGCCCGCGCCGTGCCTTGGCCTTTGCTGGACACAATTCTTGAGACAGAGTATACGTGATGCACGTTGCAGACCCCCGGCTAGCAGTCGTCCTGTACTGGCTAAATTTCTCGTCTACAGCTACATTGTTCTCAAACAATGTAGCTGTACGAAATTCCTGGTGTCTAAAATATAAGGATTAATTTTGAATGCGCCGTGAGATTGCATTTTAATGTGCGCGCGTGTTCGCGTTTTCGTTTTGGTTTACACCTTCGATTAGGCGGCTCTTACTTATGATGAAACAGTATAGCTGTCGGAGTTCAGGGAAAATATTATATAACCCAAAAATAAACACGCCAACGCAAAACAAACAAATGTGGCGCTTTTAATGAAAAAAAAACACAAAATAAGAGCGGTTATGACAATTGTATTTTAAATTTAATAGACGTTTGCGCCTAAATTACCTTAGGTATGAGCGTACCAAAGGCCATAAAAGCAAGCTCCATGATTTGAACAGCTCTACCAACCCCGTGCGCTTGCCCACTGGAAGATTAGTTCAGGACAGCATGGTCGTACTTGTTTACAAGCACGAACATGCTGCGAGCGAACCGGAATCTATGGGTTCCGCTTCGCTCGCACGTCTCCTGAAACCAAATGCTTCAGTGTATTTGGTGAAACAAAGCTTACCTTCTTCATGTGTGCAAAGCCCTCAGTTTTCTCGAGACTGCACGCATTTCTATTATTACTTGTTTCGTTTGTAGTCCTACTACGATTCAGCTCATGCTCGTTTGTGTGCGGCGTGCATTAGACACCAAGGTACCCAGGAGCAAACTATTTCGCTTATTGCAGAAAAACTAATGGTAGTGGCCGCGCGTGTCACAATCAGCGCACTTCACACATGGTCGGTAGTCTGTTTAAACAATGTTGTTCTTCGAGAAGAACTGCGACGGTATGAAATCACGAGGCAGAAAACACTCTGTCATCACGCGCTCAGTTGCAAACACTTGGCAGCCAGTGAATACTCATCATGCGAGCCAAGATTATAAATAGCTGTCAGCAAGTCGAGTTTTTCTATCGACCCAGAATTAGAGTGTTTCCTTTTTTATATTGTAAGCAATTAGGAGACAGCTACACCAAGCCTCAAGGAACTAAGGTAGTAATATGACCATTCAAACGTAACGGCCTGAGCAGTACGTGAACTTTCGACGCACCCTTAACTTTCGACGTGCGCAACGCTAGTAAAAAAACGTAGCTCTGTTTCAGTGTTCATCAGCGTGCGATGTGCGTACTTGCAGCATATTTATACGTCACACTCTACCCTTTGTATATTCTCCAATTTTCTTGCATACCACTTGTTTGCATGCACATATCCCCAAATTAAGACTTATATTGCTTAAACGTTTTGAAAAATAGCTATGCACAGAAACAGAAGCTTTGACTGGCCAATCGTTTAATTTATCACTGTACTCGGACTAAAATTAATTTTGATCAATATCCACACCTTAGAGGCTTTTTTGTTTTGTTTCCGTGTCTCGTGGTTTTGGTCAAAATATTCACCTAAATGACCTAAATGAGACACCTGAACAAAAGAAAACTATTTTTAGAAAATTAATTTTTACAGCTAGAATTTCGGAACACTACGCTTATCATGTCATTATGATCCGGTGTGCTAGCGGCGCACAGGCGATCTTATATTTTTCAACGCGTCGGTTGTTTTGTTGTGCGTGTGTCTCGCCATTTCGCTCAGGACTATTTTCGCGTTTTGTTCCGCCCACATTTGCTGGAGACGTGAGCTCGGAGCGTAGGCAACTGGCCCCCTTGCACGAGAACTGGCGCAGCCGTGCGCGTTCCAAAGAAAGCTCATGCAAAGAAAAACAAGCGAAGGACCAGGAATGTCAAATTTAGGATAAAGAAAATTTCCCCACTGTATCGAAGCGCCACCACACACGAGTTTTCGCATTGATGTACAGGCCTAAAGGCGATCCCAGCGCCATCTGTTGGCTCAGAATCACACTAACGAAGGGTGGGGTTGCACCTTAAGTATCTGACAACTTCGACGTCGTCCTCGGCGACGTCCAAGAGGCCGTCCTGGACGTTGACCTCGGCGGCGTCCCAGAAGTTGTCCATGAGCTCGTCCTAGAGGTCGTCCTGGACGTCGTCCTCGAGGTCTTCCTGGATGTCGTCTTTGACGCCCTCCTCTAGGACGTCATCTTCGACGTTGTCCTTTAGGTCGTTTTAAGATCGCCTAGATGTCGTTCTAGAAGTCTCTATCGATGTCACCCTAGATGTCGTCCTTGAGATCACCCTAGAGGTCGTTCTAGAGGTCGTCCTAGACGTCGTCCTTGATGTCGTCCTCTGGAACGTCGTCCTCGACGTAGTCTTAGACGTCATAATTGAGGTTTTTCTAGACCAGGGGTTCCCAATCATTGATATTTTGCGGACCCATTGTGAATTGGCGGAGATGATGAAGGACCCCGTTCGTGGTGAGGGGAGGGGAAAGGTATAGTTTATTCATGATTATAACTTAATAAATGAATATAGCTAAATAGTAGTGCACAGTAAACTTCTATTGTTTACATATACACGAGAAAACTCGCCCGAAAGTTTAAACTTCTTTGCTCAATCAGAGAAAAATCAAGCTTTATTGTCGTGTATGACTGATGAGGCTGGACTTCGCGCAAACCAAAGGATCCGTTGACCCACAATTGAGAACCACAGTCCTAAACAAAGTCGATTGCAATTCATAGAAAACCCACAATAGTTGTTTTTGTAGGAATATTTTTAATCTCCTGGCTTGCTCGTTTCCTCGGTTCAACACGACGCGCTCCTGCCTGATTCAAACTGCGATAACCGCCGCTCATGCAGCCGATTCCAAAAGCTTTGCTCAGTGCTCTGGACAGCGGCCGAGCTCGCGTTTTCTGCGAAACGGGTTGTTCACGCGACCTTTAAGCGCGACTCGGCGAAACGCTAACATACCCGCCCGCCCCCCTCATTTTGTTTGGCACCTACACGTAGTTCTTCGGAAATGTATGCAGCAAAGTGCACCTATGCACTTACCCATATTTTTGCTGTAATAGATGATACACTGCAGGCGGCCAAAATGTCATTTCTCGTTTTGGCAATATTAGGCTTAAGTGGACGTCGGCCTAGAAGGATTTCGCTTTTCTTGATTATCTTTTGACCAAGATAACTTTGTATTGTCAGACTTTTGCATTTTCCGAACCGCTAGCGTCAGATTCTTACTTAGTTCGAGCTCTCTGCGATGCAGAGTTTATTTGGCCGGGCCGAAAAACACGGTTTATTTTCTCTCGGAAACACCCAATAGTTCTGTTTATGGTCTATTTATTCTGCTTCAGAAAGTTTTCACTTTCAGCGTGTTCTCAAACTTCGAAAGTGGGCGCCATGCTCTATACTCTGCGGCATCATGGGTGCTAATTTTATTTTATAGCAGAGACGTGAATATTTAATCGGATGCGGTTCCCTCATAAAAATGAGCATAACGCCACATCTATTGATGCCTTTTTTGTGTTTTGCAGACCCTGACAGGTGCCGCTCGTCTATTCAGATACTTTTATTTCACCGTACACTAGACTTTCGCGGTGCTAGGGAGAACTGGTGCAAGAACTTGAAAACATTTACTGAGTACGTGCCCGCTGGGTCTGTAGCCCGCAGTGTACGGTCTACTAAAACATTGCGGTGGTCCGCAGCCAGTAGATTGCATGTTTTACATTAACCGTTGCAGCACTTACTCAGCCTACTTGGGAGAAGAAGAAGAAGGTTGCGGCGAGCGGACGCATGCTCATTAAGGCTCCGCGAAAAACCGATGTTTCGTGCTGAAATTCTTGATTTCCGAGCGAGAAGAAGTCTTGGATAGACAACGTTAGTGACCCAGTTCACGTGGATACCTTCCTCAAGCTGGTGAGCGGAATATTTTGATTTTAGAGGCATTTTGTTTTGAACCCACGAGGAACCTCGCTAAGCCTCGTTGGGCCTTGCTCGACTAGGGCGATGAGCCGAGTTCGCTCGGTGCGGCCGCCCTACTGGCCCTAACCAGCTAAGCGTCACCACGTGGAACCGCCGCGGCGGCGGTGGAAAACGCAAGATGGAAGTAATATCGACGGAAGCTCTCGTGCTCAGCCCCAGGACCGGATACGATCCGCACAAGGTGGCTTTTGACTCCATAAATCCAGCGGCGCGGCCCCTTTATACGGATGGAATTCAGAAAACCGCCTCAGAGGAGCAAGTAGGCACGCTACCCGGCAATAGCTGGGTACAAGTTCTGCATAGAAAGAAGACCCAGAAGAAAGAAGTCCATGACCAGCGGAAAGAAGACCGAGGACCTACCGGTAGAGCAACGGAGGTCAAGAAGAAAGAGACGAAGAGACCGTTTCGGCTTCCCAGCCTCAAGGAATTCAGCACAAGATCATTGTGAAGCCACGGAAGACGGCGGTCGACTTGAAAAGCTGCCGGGACCAGATCGGCGAAGTGGTGCAGAACTCGCTCCCCAGGTGTCTTGCGGAGAATTCAATCGTCCGGTTGTTAGAAGAGCAAAACACCATTATGATCTGCACGGACATATTTATTTATTTATTGTACATACCCTCAAACGCCGAAGCATTGTAGAGGGGAGGGGCAAAGCAAAATAAAACAAACTGACAAAACAATAAAAAACAAACAACAAGAAATTGAAATATCAAAAACACACAGCCATTGGCAAAAGCGGCAAGCAATATATTTTACGGAAAAAAATAAACAAAATAAAATGACTCATGTTGGCTCACCAAACAGAAATGTAGACAAAGATTGGCGAAAAAGAGAATAATCAGGTATAGTTGCGATATCTGCTGGAAGGTGGTTCCAGTCGTTTGATGTATGCGGGATAAATGAATAAAAAAAAGTGTTTGTTTGGCAACGTGTTAATCCAACTTTATTCCGATGGTCCAGACGGGAAGAGTAATAGCTAGGCAATGTAAAGAAATGGTCTCGCGGCGACTGATGATGATACACTTTATGAAACAGGCAAAGTCGAAAAAACTTTCTGCGCAATGACAAAGAGGGTAACAATAAACTGGATTTCATTGATGATATGCTAGCTGTTCGATTATAATTAGACAGAATGAAACAAACGGCGTTATTTTGAACTAGTTCGAGAGCTTTATGCAGAAACGTGTGGTTAGGATCCCAAATAGAGGCTGCGTATTCCAATTTTGACCGTACAAGAGTGTTATAAAGAAGAAGTTTTAAGTTAACTGGGGCCGTTCTGAAGTTTCGTCGTAAGTATCCTAACATGCGGTTAGCGTTGGCGATTATTATATCAATATGAGGCTTCCAGGTTAATGTCGACGATATAGTAACACCCAGATAACGGTATGAGTTTACAGATTCAAGTTGAATGTCGGTTAGTGTATATTTTGAAGGGCGTGCGCCTTGCCGGGAAACGCGCATTAGTTTGCATTTGTTAGGGTTTAATTCCATACGCCATTTTTTGCACCAAAGAGTAATATTATTTAAATCAGATTGCAAAATGCGTACGTCATCATCATCATGAACTTCCCGATAAATTACACAGTCATCTGCATATAAATGCATGGAGGAAGAAACACAACTTGGTAAATCATTAATGAATATTAGAAAAAGAAGCGGGCCTAAAACTGAACCTTGGGGTACGCCCGATACAACATCAGTCAGGGATGAATTAACGCCATTTAGAGTTACATATTGTGAGCGGTTGGTTAGAAAGCATTCCAGCCAGGTTAACAAGTTAGGATCTAGGCTTAATGAAGAAAGTTTAAGCATTAGTAACTTATGATTAACCTTGTCGAATGCTTTAGAAAAATCGAGAAAAATACAGTCAGCCTGATGGTTTTTGTCCAGTATAGCATGCAAACAATGGGTGAAATGAAGCAGCTGCGTTTCACAAGAAAATGAGCGACGGAAACCATGTTGAGCAGGAGCGAAAAATGAATTGGATTCTAAGTAATTGAAAATATGAGAGTACAAAATGTGCTCCATTATTTTACAAGGAATACTTGTTAGTGAAATGGGTCGATAATTTAATGGAGAATGCTTGTTACCGGACTTATGCAGTGGAACCACCTTCGCAGTTTTCCATTCTATTGGGAGCGTTCCACACTCAAGAGATTGCTGGAAAATTTTGGCCAAAAAAAAGGATGAGTACATTTTAGTTTGTCTTAGAAATTTTGAGTTAATATTATCGCTTCCACATGACGATGATACTTTCAAAGAATCAATTAACTTTACAATTCCAGTAGGTTCCATGGAAATTGGAAACCTAGGGCTAAACTCACAACGTGGAACGTCATACGATACATTTTCATCAGCTACAGAAAAACTATTTGAAAAAACATTATTAAACACTGATGGATATTCTGCTGGAGGGATTAACGCCCCAGACTCATCGCTAAGAGAAATTAAGCCGTCGTCATTTATATTAACAGTCTTCCAGAACTTTTTGGAGTCATTCAACAATAGACCCGGTAAAGTGTTCTTAAAAAAATTCTCTTTGACGTCAGATACAGCTCGGGAATATTCGACCTCAGCTGCAAAGTATGCTTCCCACCTATCAATCGTGTTACGTTGTTTAGCTGAACGAAAAAGTCACTGTTTTTTATTGGAAAGACGTTTTAGGGTGTTAGTATACCAAGGTGCTTTAGCATCAGATTGAATACGCCTGACGGGTACATGCGCATCAATCAGTTCGTTTACTTTTAAACAAAATAATCTCCAATTTTCCTGCACGCTTCGCTGATCAAATTCTGGCAGATATGTGTCCAGATAGCTGCACAGTTTTTCATTAATAAGATCAAAATTGGCTTTATTGTAATCAGAAATAAGCTTTACTTTTTTACTATTGATTGGGGGAGCAACTTTGAGATCAAAATTTAACAACGAGTGATCACTTAAGCCTGGAAGATACGTAAGGGAAGATAGAAGGTCAGGGTGTGTGGACAGAATTAAATCAAGTGTGTTCGCTGTATCATTGACATACCTTGTTGGTTTCATTACCAGCTGTGTCAAATTAAAACACGCACACAGATCCAAAAAAAGTTGACTCTGAGTTGAAACACGTTGAAAAGAAGGTGGGTCAGACCACATGATATCAGGAAAATTAAAATCTCCTAATAAAAAAATAGGAGAACTGGGATACTGACAAACAATAGAATTCATAACGTCATGTAAATCATCAATAAATGTCACTGCGCTGTTTGGGGGGCGGTAGCAGACGCCCAATAAAATTCTTGTGTTATTTAAAGTGATACAAGCCCAAACAATTTCTAGATTGGAAGGAACATCTACGCAAAATGAAGGTATGCTCTGTGATACGGCTATGAGTGTGCCACCCCCATGTCTACCATCTCTGTCAAAACAATATACATTATATGTTTTATCTCCTTGGAAAATTTCAGAGCTGCAGACATGTTTACTAAGCCATGTTTCCGTAAGAAGGATTAGGTCTGCGTTCGTTGAGCTGACAACAGAGTTAAGCTGATCTCGTTTATTCATAACACTTCTTATGTTAGTAAACGTAACTGAAACAGATGGAAAGAAAGTAACATGTTCGCCACCACTTCCAGCACGTAGCTATGACGCTTCTGACAGTGTCTGCGAATTCGAAGATGTCGCTGCCTGATTTTTACGAGCACGGGTGGAATACGCTTGTTCATTTGAACGTACTCGGTCACGGTCGCCCTTGACGAAGCCGAAGCGTTGGAGAAGCTTAGAAGGGACGATGCCGAAGCGTTGGAGAAGCTTAGAAGTTTGATATTCCCGTCCGGATCACTCGACGTTGAGGCCTACCACGTCTCCCCGAGGGAAGAGGCATGCCGTGGCGTCATTCATGGGGTTCGGCCGGAGCTGTCTAATGCAAAGATCAGAGAGAAAATCAGGGCCCCAGGACACGAAATACTCGACGCTAGGAGGCTCGGAAGGTCCAAATCGGCGCTCATCACTTTCGCCGGGACCAAAGTTCCGTTCACGGTCACTTTCAACTGGCTGGAAACGCCCTGCTTTCTATACAAGAAGACAAAGGCAGCCTGCCTTAACTGCGGAGAGGCCGGCCATTGGACGGATGTGTGCAGCAAACCGACGGGTTACGCGTGTGCGATGTGCGGGGCCCCGCAAGCGATGGAGGGACACCCATGTGTCCCGAAGTGCGCACTGTGTGGAGGGGCGCACAAAACATACGACAGTCACTGTCCTGAGAAGTTTTTCAAGGAGAAGAGACAAATTGAGAGAACCTGACGGAGCCGCTCGAGGTACCGCAACGGAGAACAGCAGGTGCGCTGGCTGTCGAAGGAGCGGAGTGGCTCAAGGCCGCGTGCTCGCTCTCGCAGCAGATCAGCAAGCTGCAAGAGAAACTCGTCACGCCCGGCGCCTCTTTTCGAAAAGAAAAGGAAGAGGAAAAGTCGTAAAGGCTGGAAGAAGCAAAATTGGAATCAAAGATCTATGACGCGGGACGGGCAGAACTTGGACCTGGGGGACCAGGAGAAATGGCCCGAGCTGCAGAAAACTGATAACCATATCAATGTGACCAAGAATAACCCGCCACCGAGGTCAAGCGGGAGTAGCCAGCATACACAAGTCCTCAGGCAGGATGCCCCGAGTAAAGGAGTGGAAGATGTGGAAATGAAGAGCATTTGCTCTGGGACCCCCGGGATCACTACGGACCAATTTCGAAAAATCGTGGAGGCTGCGGTGAAACAGGCGGTGCAGTCTGCCACGCAGCTTTTAATGGAAAAAATCACGCAGCTTTCCAACAAAGTGGTAGCGTTGGAGCGAAACCGGGAGTCCATGCTCAAGCAACTTGGGACAAGCGGGAAAAAATCGACATTCTTGGAACGAAAAAGAAGTTCCCTGCTCCAGGAGCTAGGGGCGAAGAGAAGATCGCCGACTGATGCACGACGTGAAGTGGAATCAGTAGAATACACGAATAACCATGTGTCGTCTAAAACAATCATATCTGAAAATATGGCAATGGAACTGCAGGGGGATGGGTCGGAAGCAGGCCAGTCTCAGCCTTCGGTTGTCGCTTGAAACCGATCCCCCTGGGGTAATACTTCTGCAGGAACCTGGAAAGAAGCCCGTAAAGATTAAGGACTACCGGACGGTCGGCGGAACCCAATACTTCTCGACCCTCGTCCACAGGACATTCGCGGCCACGGAGAGGCACCTGGACGGGGGCGGTGTGGAGTGTGGGTATGTGGTGATCGTCCCGGTGAAGAAGGGGGACCGGGGTGTCCACATAGTGAATCTGTACGGGAACCCCAAGCTTCACAAGGTTGACTACAGAACTCTCCTGGGAAACGCGGTGAGGGCGGCCGGCAAGGAACCTCTCGTCATCGCGGGGGACTTTAATGCCCCGCACCCGGGATGGGGTTACAAATACGTCACGCCGAAAGGGCGCAAACTTTTCGAAGGAATCAACCAGGAACGCCTCACGCTCCTCACGGAACCTGACCAGCCTACCAGGACGGGGACTAGCACGTGCAGAGATACGTGCCCGGACCTCACGCTGGTGAAGAACGTGGGGAGCGCCGTCTGAAAGAACCTGGAAGAACAACTTGGAAGCGACCACTGTATCCTTGAAACGACACTAAGAGAGGCAGGATACAAGAGAAAAACTGGAACCGCAAAGATCACGGACTGGGACAAATGGAGGAAGAAAAGAGAAAAGATTAAGTGCACCTGGCGGACATTGAGGAGTGGGCTGCGGACGTGACCACGAGCCTGCGCCCTTTTGTCACGGAGGTTGAGCTTTCGGAGAAGACCCCGGCTGTGGATGCAAGACTCCTCCACCTTTGGGAGGCCCGGCGTGGTCTGACCAAGAGGTGGAAACGTCAGCGACACAACAAGAAGATTCGTACTAAGATCCAAGAACTAACTAAGGACGCGGAGGACCATGCGGTCGACCTCGCTAGGAACAACTGGTATGGGATTTGTGACTCTATACGCGGCAGCCTTGGTACGGCACGGTCGTGGCGTCTCGTTAGGGCACTCATAGATCCAACTAAGACTAAGTCGGTTACGGACAGTAGAATAGCTGAACTCATATACGAGTTACCCAACGATACAGAGCAAATCATGGACCAACTCGCGCGCAGATATTTGTGTCTTGAACGCGCGGAGGAAACTCTAGAATATCTAGGACACGAAAACTCCGAACTGGATAGGCCGGTATCGGTGGCACAATTCGAGTACGAGCTCGGGGCCATGAAAAAGGGCACCGCGCCGGCGCCCGACACCATCACGGCAAAACTCCTTTATAACTTGGAAGAAGGCGAACTCGGGAAGCTAGTTAATCATTTTAACGAGCACTACTGGGCTAGGGGGGTGACGCCAGCTTGCTGGAAAACCGCTGACATTCGCTTTATTCCCAAGCCCCAAAAGAACTTAAATCTAAAAAATCTTAGACCCATCTCACTTACCTCATGCGTGGGTAAAGCTTTTGAGAGGGCACTAAACACTATAGGCTCATGAGGTACTTGGAGAAGGAAAATCTCATGCCCCATACTCAATTTGGGTTTAGACCTCGTACCTCAACACAGGACATCCTCCTGTGGATATACAAAGATCTTTTGGAGAACCCTTCCAGGGGACAAACACGGTGTATTCTCGCTCTTGATTTAAAGGGGGCTTTTGATAACGTTTCGCATGTCTGCGTACTCAGAGGCCTGAACGAGATCCACTGCGGACAGAGAACGTTCGAATACGTACGGAGTTTCTTAACGGACAGGAAGGCTACTCTAACCTTAGGGAGCATGAAATCCAATAGCTTCGAGCTCGGCTCATAGGGGACGCCTCAAGGGGCTTTTTTATCTCCGCTTCTTTTCAATCTGGCTCTGCGGGGTTTGCCGGAGGCGCTGGGGGTGGTTCCCGGTGTGGAACACGCCATCTACGCCGACGACATTACCCTGTGGTGTTGGGAGGGAAGCGACGCGGAGATTGAAGAAAGACTACAGGCGGCTGCCAAAATTGTAGAAGACTACGCTGAGGAGTGCGGTCTAAAGTGTGCACCAGAGAAGTCCGAATTACTTGTCTTGCGGAACCCTTATGAACGTGTGTCGGAACAGATTGAGGCTTGAGTGAGCGGGAAACGGGTCTCTAAACCCACGGAGATTCGTATCCTCGGCCAGCTCATTCGACAAGGCAGGGGCAACAAGTCGACTATCGATAAACTTGACACCATGACCACCCAGGTCTGTCGCATGCTTCGAAGGATAAGAAATCGTAGGAGGGGCATAAAAGAGAAAGAAGCAATGCAACTCGTTCAGGCCTTTATTATCTCCAGAATCACTTACGCCACACCGTACTTCGTCTTGAGTAAAGCGGAACGGCAAAAAATTGATGTTTTGATAAGAAGAGCTTACAAAAGTGCGCTAGGGCTTCCCGAGAGGACAGCGACCGACAAATTACTAAAGTGAGGGGTCCACAACACGATAGATGAGCTTCACGAAGCACATCTCGTGGCTCAGCTAAAGAGGTTGGCGTCCACGAAGAACGGGGCGTGGCTCATGGACAAACTCGGGATGGCGGTTCCGGGAGGAACGCATACGGGTACTGTCCCCGACCACGAGCTGTCAGCAGAAATACGGAAGAAAATAGTGGTGAGTCGTATCCCGAGGAATATGCAACCAGGAAAGGACGACGGCAGAAGAAAGGCCAGATCTGAGGCCCTGTCTAAGACATGGGATCACAGAGAGGGAACGCTATATGTTGACTGTGGCGGCCCAGTAAACGGAGTTGCCACAATCGCAGTGGCTAACGCCCAGGGTCGGGTGTTAAGATTAGCTTCGGTCAGAGTAGAGTCGGCTGGGCAGGCTGAGGAAGCGGCGATTGCGTTGGCGGTTGTTTCCAACCCCAGGGCGACTGTCATCTCTGACTCCCAGAAAGCATGTGGAAATTTCGCTCGCGGGATGGTGTGCGCAGTCACTGATAGAATACTACGTAAGACGGAAGTGCAGGGGGTGCATCTGATCTGGTCCCCTGGCCACATGGGGAACACTGGGAATGAGGCAGCAAATGCTGCGGCCCGAGGCTGTATTCTCCGGGACTCGTCCCAGTCGGGCGGTCAAGTGGACACGGACCTCTCGTTTAACGAGGCACTCAAAATGAAGAAACTCGACAGGCGCGTATTCCGGAGCCCGTGCGGGGGGCTTGGAAAGGAAGAAGAATGGACTTGGAGAAGGTTCCAGACGGGCACTCTTGTGACCCCCTCCAAGTTGCACCAGTGGTACCCCGACCGGTACACTACGGGAGCCTGCCCCTTCTGTGGTGACCCCTGGGCGGACGTGCATCACATTACTTGGAAGTGTAAGATCCCTGGACTGGATCCACTGGTGGAGGCTTCTACTCAAGAGTGGGAAGCGGGGCTGCAGAGTGAAGTCATCGATGTGCAAAAGCTGCTGGTGACCCGCGCGCTGCATGCCCAAACCGCAATTGGAGCCCTGGAATGAGGGCATACACCCACTCTCTATCTCTTTAACTCCCCCTTCCCTTCCCAATCTTTCCTGTTACGTCCAGTAAAGTTTTCAACAACAACAACAGCCTACTTCATTTCTTTGTGTGCGGAAAACTGTACAATGCCACCTCAAAAAGAGTCAGAGCAAGCGCCTTGTAGATCCAAAAACACAAAAATTTTGTTGCTTGGGAAAGGATATCTGTTTCGGGCCCGTTTGTACGCAAGTCAAAGCGATGTTGTCATCTTGGCTTCATTTTAGCGAACACTTGACAACAATTGTATTTGCACAGTAACTTACCCAAGTAACATTGATATGTTGTAGATATGTTGCGAGAATGTTCCGAATGTTGTAGGAGTGTTGGGAGATGTTGCGCAACAGTCCCCAATATGTTTCTCACACAACAGTGATTGGCACGACAAACACGCAGGGTTACGCCACTGTTTCGAACGCCATGCCGCCTGGGGAACTGTGTATTAAAAGTCGGAAAAGGCTGAAGGTACAACGTTTGCTAGGCGGCATAATTTAATTGTTAAGCACCTGTAGCGCGCGACATGTTGCTTAAGCAATGTGGTATCAGTGTAGTACAGATACGAAAATCGCAACGTTGTGTAGTGAACTGTTTCCAATATGTTTCTGGTGCAATATTGATCGGCACAACAAGGCACAGCGTTAGGCTACTGTTTCGAGTTTCATGCTGCCTGCGAAACCGTGTACTAAAGGTAAAAAAGGTTGAAGGTACACTCTAAGAAAAAATGACTCCCCTGGGTAGTCAAATGGCGCTTTGGAGGCTTTGACTACCCCAAAAGGAGAGTTACTAGCCTTTGGGCAAAGTGACGACCCGAAACCGGTGTGGAATGACCGCCTCTCTGCAGGTGACGACGGGGTGTGGTTACTTTCGAATCCGATATTCACGTGCAGGCAGTCGTAAATGATATTAGTAACTTGGATAACTACTGGAAGACTATAAATGATATGCTTCCTTAGTTTTCGCGATCTTTTAAGATCCGCCAAGATCACATATGTTGTGCAATTCGCGCAAATTGGTGGAATAAACATTTTGTCAGCGCGAGCAGCAACACTGGTCTCGACAGCCGTGGACTGCTGTGGCAACATAACAACAACACACGGCGTGGGTGTTTGCCGAACTGAGGTGAGGATATCTTTCTGCCCTATTTTATTGCAAAGTATATTTTAAAAAAAATGATTAGTTGTATATCTGATCGTGTTGAACCATTGAACACTGGAGTAGGGTGGAAAGTTGGGCTAGTTGATAGTTATTCATCTTGGTTTTAAAAGCGCTTTTAAAACCAAGATGAACACTGGGACCGAGGATCGGCAGGGTAAACACGCTCAGAGGTATGTGACTGTGTCGCCCGTACTGTTTTCATCAATCTCAGACTGGTTGAATTTCTGAGCTGCACCCGTCGTGGTTGTGATCTCCTGGCTGTACGTACGTAGTGCGCGAACTTTCCAATTCAGTAGCAGGTTGAAATTCAGTGGTAGCGTAGTAACTGGCTTTTACTAGATTGTTGTGTCGTCACGGGCGCTATTTGTGCTTTTACAAGCGCCAGCGCGAGCCCGAACTTGCGCCTCTTTCGCCGTTTGCGTTCTTCTGGTTTGACGTTCTGCTTTATGATTTATTAAACCTAAATCTAAAGGTCAATCGCCTCTGCCTCGTCACCCATCAGGACACCCCATAGCGCTGCCGCTCTACCGGCCCTTCCTGGATGTCTCCTGCTGCCAAGTAGCAGCCGGATCGTGGAACCACCATCATCGTCGCCTCTCCATTAGAGGATCACTACATGTTGGTGCGTCAGCTACCATTATATTTCGGCGCGTCAGCTACCGCTATATTTTGGTGCGTCGGCCGAGCCTGGCGGCCCGTCCCGTTTCTTCAACTGCGCAAGAACGTTGTGAAAAAACCCGCGGTTTTTCAGAACGTTCTTTCGCTCGTGCTCGTTAATATTTTTTTTAGGGCAGTATGCAAGCTTTTGAGGTTCTTTGCAGTGTTCCAACACTTGTGTTCCTTCAGTTCTTTTAGGACAGTAAATAAGCCCCTGATGTTCTTCACAGTGTTCCAACGCTCGCGATTTTTCAGTTTACCAGTCTGCCTTGCAAGACCCTTGGCCGGTTTTGGACTTTACGAAATTTCATTACATTGAGACATGCTGCCCTATACTCCCTTCACCCCTAAGCTGAGACAGAGCCATATATGTTGAAAGTTTGGCCATTCGTTCGGAAGTATAGGAAACAAATGAGGAAGTGTAATTGGCCGAAAGCAGGCTGGGTGTGTTCCAGGGCGTCTTCAGAAATTCGAATGTGGCCAATCAGAAGCCGGAAATAATACCCTGGCGGTGTTTGCGAGAACCAAAATTCATAAGTGCGTTGGAGTAACTCTCGGTGACTGAAAATGTGGTGCATGTGATGTTTCAATCACGGTCATCCGAACTTATGGTGACAGAGTGCGACCGGCGGAACGATCGACATAATCCGTGCGCCGAAGACCGGGAATCTACCGTCTGAGCGGTCACACTCTCCCCGAGCAAAACAGAGTTGAACGGCACATTTGTTTCTTACATCTTTCTGCATGATCATGATTGTAAAACCCTGTGCACCCTATTTTAAACCATGAAGGGTAACTACACTTCACACTTACGTGCTTATTAAAGCCATACACAAACATATACCTATGATTATTACAGTTTCTCGCTACTACTGCTAGGAATTTTTTTAGGCTTCTGGTTGGCCAAAAGAGAATATCAAGCCCACTTTCTGCTTCTGGTGCACACCCAGGCTCTGCCTGCGCCTAGCACTGACCAAACACTCTCTAAACACGGCTCTGAGCTGAGACTGCCGTGGGAACTACTTCCCCGCCGAACTAATCAGCCACCTCCCTTTCATCACCTGACCCAGTCCTCGGTCTGTGGATATGAGCGGGAGCGTGATCACGTGGCGAAAGAGGGATGTATGACTGGTTCATTGAGGACGTAGCTTTCACCGCAGGTTCAGCTTAGGGATGAATGGAATATAGTCAGCGCGCAGGATGGCCACCCAGCCCCGGCCTCCCAAGAAGTTGGTGTTTACAAGACGGCCGCTGTCTTCATTTGCCTCCTCGCTCGAAACCGTATGCCGAAGAACGAGCGTGCACCAGCATGCGACACGAAGCTTTATCGATGGCTGCCCGTACGCGGACGAGCTGGCATCTCCTCCGTTCTAGACGGGTGCTTTCGGCGAATCGCAGTGCTGTAAAATTATTTTTTTCTCTTTCGATTTTTTTTCTAAGAAAACAATTTATCATAAATGCCTGTGACCACAACCGCCACCATTATGTCAACATTTTCCTCTGATTGCGATTATCTCAAATATGACAAACTCTCCTCGGATATGAAGTTTTTTCAATATCATTTCTCATTGACCACTTGTGTGTATTAGCAGATAAGTGTTGTGTTCTGGTATTTTTATTATTGTAGTCTCCCTATAGCTACTGTTAAAAAAAATATTAAGAATGGAAGATCAGTAGTTTTTTGTTCTGCTTTAATGGGGTACGGAAGCAACATTTTAGCGCCTACTTCTTTGTGTAGACATGGTCGGCTTCATGACAGCAGCTCACAAACAGCAGTCTTTTGTCTATAAATGCAAGAAAAGCACTTTTAAAACAAATAAAAAAATGTCCTAATACCACCTGGTAGTTGTGGTCTGAGCTTTGTTGGAATGTCTCACGTGCCGGGCCCATCAGGAGCTACGCCACGGTGTGGCGTGTCCGATGGAGGCGTGCGGGAGCGAGCAACGCTTGGCGCACGTCTCAGGTCTAGTACACCGTACCTCGGGCATTCCGACTTGTCAGAATTGTAACGCGCTGACGATAAAGCTGGCGCCACCTAGTGACGGCGATCGTATTCACTATACCCTTGGCCTCGTATGGGCCCGTGACGTTGCGAGAGTGACGTCACGGCTAAATATCCCGAGATTTGCGTGCCGACTCGATGGCTGTTTTTGAAGCGCTCGCCAGAATCTGTCGGTTGGAACAAAAAATATAGCCATCTGCTAAAAATACAAGCGTGCCATTATCATTTACGGATATCGTAAATCATATTTCACTTATTTCAAAGTGTTTCTGGAATATTCCAAGTTTTGATTCTGTACCCCCTTAATATCTTCCTCGGGGTTTTGTTTAAAAAAAATGTAAGGAAAGGAGAATCTAATAATTGGCTTTTACTAGTTTGTTACATGGTCACAGACACTATTTACACTATTATGAGTGCAAGTTCGAGTCCGAGCCTGCACCTCTTTGCCATTTATGTTCTTCAGTTCTGATGTTCTGCTCTATAATTAATGAAATCAAGACCTAAAAGTCAATCACCTCTGCTTTGTTGCCGGCAGGGTTCGCGTTGACTGTGAACCCCGCCACTACTCGTCTCCCATCAGGGTACCCTATCACCTGGCCGCTCTACCAGCGCTTTTTGGATGTCTCCTGCTCCCAAGGAGCAGCCTGATAATTGAAGCACCGAACCTCCAACATTGTTGCCTCTCCGTCAAGAAACTACTACAGGTAGGCTGGCCCACTTGTGGGGAAGCTTTGTCCAGAGCTGATCTGCCTGGTGTTGGTGCTGTCCTCTTGAGGTACCTACTGTTGTCATTCGTATACTATAAAGTGAGCAGACATTTTCAGGAATCCGCCATAGGCCTAAACTGCGCGCCAACACAATCTGTCCCACACCAAAAAGATGGTTGCCTCCCATGTGCAGGGACGAGTCCAAATGCATATAGACAAAAATCAATCGGGGACCTGATGTGGTAGCCAAATAACAGTTAAAAAGAATACTTCCTATCTTTTGCTGAGGTTCTGCAGCAGTGGAACTTCAACAACAGCGGGGAAGTGCTTGCAAGCCTGGTTCCAAGACTGTGTGGTTGAACCTTATAAATTCCCCCTTGTTTCCACGTATCGCATGTTCGAATAACCTGATGAACTGCGGGTGATACAAAGGGGTGGAGGGGTGATGTACATGACTGTTGTAAAAACTGTTTGAAAACAGTACTATTAATCTGGGTTCGTTGTCATCAAGCACAAGTGTCCTTGGCTGTCCAAATCGATCAAAGATGTCGCACTGGGCTTCCACTCTGGTCTCGACCGATGCTTTGATCTGATTTGTGTCTATCAGTATCACGTAACTCTCCAGCTGTACGGCATAATATAACCCATGTTCAGCGTTGCTTGGTA
Organism: Ixodes scapularis; assembly: GCF_016920785.2. Classification (NCBI taxonomy): domain Eukaryota; kingdom Metazoa; phylum Arthropoda; class Arachnida; order Ixodida; family Ixodidae; genus Ixodes; species Ixodes scapularis. The sequence continues at coordinate 12,136,502 of NW_024609881.1, read as the reverse complement.
TCCAATGAGCTGACCCGAACCTGCACCAGGGACATTTAACACGACTGGGCACATGTTTCGCACCTTCTTACATGGTCTTAAATGTCTTTGTCAACACCGGGGTACCAAAAGATGGTTTGTGCCAAGCTCTTCATGACTGACCTGCCTGGGGCCCTATGTCACGCGTTGTGGGCTCCCATGGCGACTAGGAACAAAAAAAGTGACGTCAACAACGCAGCAAGCACAGATGAAGTGTTGATTAGTGAAAGTCGCTGATGACGAATTTCCGCAGAAGAAAACAAAGCTCACTTTTTCTTTGTTTTCTTCTGCGGAAATTCGACATCAGCAACTCTCACCAATCAACATCCAATCTGCGTTTGTTGCGTGTTTGATGTCACTTCCTTCTCCCTAGTCGCCGTGGGAGTCCAAAAAGCGCAACATAGGGCCCCAGGATAGGCGTCATGGAGCATAGCCTCCTGTATACTGATAATGCCTGCTCAATTGCCAGTTGCCAGCTATCACTACAAGGGTGTGTCGCCTTCCTATGCAAGGCAGAAAATGTGAATGAAAATAAGCCTCTCGTGCGTTCTTGTATTCTTGGTGCTGTTTTTAGCATTTGTCGTGGTACCTGTGGGCAAGAACTTGCTGTGCTGTCATTTCACGAGACCCCAAGCAACACCCGGGATCATGGAAAGTGACTAAAGCTTATTTTGAGGGAAGACTGCGTCCCAAATTCGACCTCCTATATACTTAAAGGACCTGTGCAACGATATTCAATTGGAATGTTTTTCACTTGACACGAGCTTAGTGGCACACCTAGGACTCAAGGATACTCACACGCAACGCCACTGGCAAAGAAACTCCTTTGTTGCGGTGTAATTTCAAGGACAAAAGTGATCATTTCCATTCAATCTCTCCTTTGCAAAATTTGATGACGTAACGTGGTGATCGCAGTACACCCAAGTGAAGATATTTGAATGCGGTTCATAGATTGGACCCGAGTATTGCGTGGGCACTCGACTTGGGCTTGTGATAATTGCTAGCTCGAGGAGCATTCGGGTAGTTACCCGTGTCCAATCGCTGCAACGACGACAACAGCCGAGCCATAACAATGTCTGGAACTTACCGCGTGTCCTGCGCTTTGCCAACCCCAGCGCGTGGCTATGATCAACACTGGCGGCATATAATCGGCTCCAGATCACGTGGCCGCTTGTTCTGGCTGCAAGTTGAGGGGGTGAACGCTGCTCGTTTTTCTTTAATTTTTTTCTGGGACTTCTATTGCGTGGGGTGAAAAACGAACGCGTGTTTCATAGGTCATTAACGTTAGGGATCCGTTTTAAGCGGTATTTGCGCAAAGTACAAAAATTGTTGCATCGCTCCTTTAATAGTGTGTGGTGGGCACCTTTTTGTGAAGTAAATGAAGGAAGGCTTGTCTGGTCCTCCTTCGTGGATTCTGCTGAGGTTCCACTCAAAGCCCAGCTTGGCTCAGACCTCTCTGGTGTCAAAGCTGGATGAGCCCATGTACCCTTCCAGGTCCTGTTTTGGTGCTGCTTGACTGTCTGTTACTGCTTACCTACGCACATCTTTCTCGCACTGCTCGAGGTATATAGTGACGGGCGCCCGACAACAGGCACAGTGCGTCATTACGAAACGTGAGCCCTGGCATAGCTAACACCTTCCACAGTGCTTATGCGACTTCGTAGCGGTTGTTACCCCAGAGGACCCTGGCTGTTGCAATTCCTCTTCACCTTCTGAACTTTAAAACAAAACCAATTATGCAGCAAAACCAAAGCATGCACTACCTTTCAGCATTTTAGCACCGCTTCTCGGCATCATTGTCGTTGTTGCAATACTTTGTTTGTCTGTAGTTGAGATGGTGATGTCACAACACCTTCCTTGTCACTCATGGTGCTTGCAGTAGCTTCGCAGAACACGAAAACATTCAAACAGCTTGCACCTGACACTGCAGTGAAATGACCATAATATGCGGTTGCAATTTCTGCTTGCGTCGGCCAGCTCCCCACACATGTTTTCTAGTGTATTTAATAATGTTACTGATTCATTTTGTCCATCATATCCTTCACATGACTTTTTTCCCATGAATCCAATTGTCATTGATGAGTATGGCATTTTAAAGATTATAGAGTCAACTAAACAGTCATCGTCATCTGGTGTTGACAATATTAACACAAAGTTTCTAAAGAATACAAAAGAATATACATCAATCATTTTGTCTAAACTGTTTGAGCAATCTCTTTCACTAGGTCAGCTTCCAGGCGACTGGAAAACTGGAAGGGTGATTCCACTGCACAAGACTGGAGACAAACATTCCCCTTCTAACTTTAGACCCATTTCACTCACAAGTATTTGTTGTAAAACGATGGAACATATAATTTATTTTAATCTGGTTAATTTTCTTGAATCTAATTCATTCTTCAACGTTAACCAACACGGTTTTAGGAAATTTTTTTTATGCGAGACACAACTTGTAAGACTAACAAATGATTTCCATCGCGTTCTAGATCGTGGTTCACGAATTGACAGTGTTTTTCTTGACTTCTCCAAGGCGTTTGACAGGGTCTCTCATAACCTTCTTCTTCTTAAGCTTCACAAACTTAACATTGAACCGCATGTACTTTCGTGGATTCGCGCATTTCTAACTAATCGTTCACAGTTTGTAAGTTGAAATAATACCGACTCGTCCAAAGTTTCAGTAACGTCCGGAGTACCTCAGGGATCTGTGCTTGGCCCTCTTCTCTTTCTCATTTACATTAATGACTTACCATTGAATGTAACATCTTTTATTTGTTTATTTGCAGATGATTGTGTTGTATACCGCGAAATTGTTAACAGTTCCGACATCATACTTCTTCAAAATGATCTCGATTCCATCTCAAGTTGGTGTGACTCTTGGCACATGTCATTAAATGTCGACAAGTGTAAACACATGATAATTTCCAGGCGAGTTAACGATCCTCCTTCCTATATCCTTAATAATATGACTTTAGAGCGGGTTGACACTTACAACTATCTGGGCGTTTACATCACATCTAACCTGTCATGGGAATCGCATGTTAACCACGTCATTTCCAATGCCAACCGCATGCTTGGCTATCTAAAACGTAATTTTTTCCAGACTCCTCCGACTTTGAAACTCTTTTTCTATAAAAAACTAGTCCGGCCAAAACTTGAGTACGCTTCTGCTGTTTGGGATCCTAACACTGAGAGCCTCGTCGGCGCCTTGGAGGCTGTCCAAAATAGATCTGTGCGTTTCATTCTTTCTAATTACCATCGTACATCAAGCGTAACCCCTATGAAAAAATGCCTATCCTTGCCAGCTCTTTCTTTACGCTGAAACTTTTATCGACTAAGTTTATTTCAGAAAATATTTTTTCACAACCCTTTACTTAAGACTGAACTCCTACTGGAGCCATCCTACATATCATCACGCAATGATCACATACATAAAGTCGAAATTCCACAGTGCCACACTAATACCTACTACAGATCATTCATACCTCGTACGTCTGCTGACTGGAATCACCTTTCCACATCCATCGCCACAATTGTTAATCCTGTTGATTTTAAAAAAGCTGTATCAATACTACTAGAAGTTGATTGTGATTTGAGTGTTCCATTAACTTGTACGTAATAATCCCACCCCCTCTGTAATGCCTTCGGGCCCTGAGGGTACCAATAAATGAAATGAAATGAAATGAAATGAAAAATGCGACATCGGGACGTGCCATGTCATAGTGTCATAGGACGCCAGCTACGATTGATGTGGGAACCATCATACAATGCCTGTCTCGTGCACGTGTTTCACATCTACTTTGCCAACTGATGCAATGAAAAGAGTTTTTGTTGAAGGCTACTGAGTTGACAGGTTACAACCGCCTGAGCATACAGCTAATTGGTGATTTTACTTGGCTACTCGTTTCAGTGGAATTTGTAACCTTGATTCTGTTTGTACATAATCTATGTATTGGCTGGTTTGTTCGAAAGTAACTCAGTCGGTCTATCTAAGGAAGCCTCAAGAAAAAGCTTTGCTAAGGCAGCACTAGCCTTGACAATTTTTTTTTGTTGAGACCAAGATAAGGCCATCTGATTTTATTTTGAGCAAGCCAGCACACTGGAGAGGAGGAATGACCCAGATTTAGCATGAAGTTATAGGTTTCACATGAGCACATTCTATTTGTAGCTGAAAAAGAGGTGTCACTTAATTAGAAAGACAGGTGAAAGAAAAGCATTTTTATATATTTTGGTTAAGAAAGCTGTGCATACTTTAGCTCAGCTTTCAGTATTTTGGGTACATTTTGCTTTGTAGCTTTGAGTTTATCTATGATAACTATTAGTTCACTTGGAGCATGTAAAATACATGCTCCAGGTTTTGACAGACAACCGCACTTGGGCATCTATCATATGTCTGAGCTGAGCTGTCACGGGTGGTGACCAAAGAAACACTAAATAAACAGAAAGAAAGAAACGTTTAATGTGGCGAACTTGTGCCAAAAACTAAAAGGGTACAAAGATAATAACAGAGCGTCGCGGGCGTCGAAGTCGGCGTAGCAGCACAGTCGAGCGCTGGGGCGAAACTGACTGCGGCTCGCCACGCGGAGCCCCTTATGTACATGCGTGGTCTTCTGGAATAATCGGCGAAGAAACTTCGACGCGTGGAACATTCGGGCCTGGAACAAGCAACATGATTCTCGAATTCTCCAGAACACAAAATTAGAGGAATAAACAAAAGACATGTCGCTCCAGGATTCGAACCCTAGCTTTTCGTGTGGGAGGCAGGCGCGATAACCATTAGGCCACGCGCGCGCTGCCTACTTGGCGAGCGCGCGCGGCATTACTCCCCCCTTTAAAAAGTGCATCGCCCCGATGCAGCACAAAACAAAAAGCAAACAAAAAGAACGGTAAACTAAAGAGTCATTTGGAATACGTAAGGTCCACTGTCCTATCGAGCGTAGTACGGCTTCATGCGCACGACGTGGACGACTTCTGGTCGTGGAGGGCGGCGTGATGAAGTCCGTGTTCCATCGGGCATCACCTCGTAGTTCAGATCACCGAGTCGACGAAGTACTTTGTAGGGTCCGAAGTAGCGCTTTAGAAGTTTCTCACTGAGACCACGGCGGCGGATCGGTGTCCACACCCACACCCTGTCTCCGGGCTGGAAGTGGACGTCCCGACGACGAAGGTTGTAGCGGCCAGCGTCGACACGTTGTTGGGCTTGAATACGGTGTCTGGCGAGCTGACGGACTTCTTCTGCCCGTTGGGCAACCACCTGGGCGTCGTCGCTTCCGTCGAGAGCCGGTTCGTGGGGTAACATCGCGTCCAGCATTGTCGTTACCCTGCGCCCATGCACCAGTTGAAAGGGTGTCACTCCGGTGGTCTCTTGTACGGCCGTGTTGTAGGCAAAGGTGACGTACGGCAGCACCTCGTCCCATGTCTTGTGCTCCACGTCGACGTACATGGAAATCATGTCGGCGATGGTCTTGTTGAGTCTTTCCGTGAGCCCGTTGGTCTGCGGGTGGTACGCCGTGGTGCGACGATGGCTGGTGTGGCTGAGACGCAGGATTTCTTGGGTCAGCTGTGCCATGAACGATGACCCTCGGTCTGTGATCAGGACTTCGGGGGCGCCATGCCGGAGGACGATGGACTCGATGAAAAACTTGGCGACTTCCACAGCAGTCCCTGAAGGGAGGGCTTTCGTTTCGGCGTACCGCGTGAGATAATCTGTGGCGACGATTATCCAGCGGTTTCCCGATGTTGACGGCGGAAAGGGGCCAAGTAGGTCCATTCCGATCTGCTGGAACGGTGCGGTCGGGGGAGCAATCGGCTGCAGGAGACCGGCCGGTTTCGTTGGCGGTTTCTTACGTCGCTGGCACTCGTGGCACGATCGGGTGTAGAGGTGGACGGCTTTGGGGAGCTTTGGCCAGTAATACTTTTCACGAATACGGGCCAGTGTTCGGCTGTAACCGAGGTGTCCCGACGTCGGGTCGTCGTGACATGCTTGAAAGATCTCCTCCCGAAGGTCGGTCGGGATTACCAGCAACCACGGTGTGCTGTTGTCGCCGAAGTTCTCTTTGTAGAGTACACCTTGTCGAATGGCGAAGGTCGGCAATACTCGTGCGAAGACACGTGGCACGGTACCCCCACCCCCTTCCAGGTGCTCGATTAATGCGCGCAGCTCAGGATCGTCCCGTTGACGTCGTGCCATGTCGTCGGCGTTTACAGCTCCTAGGAAGCTCTCGTCGTCATTGTCGTCGCTGCAGCCGGAAGGGGTTTCGACGGGGGCTCTGGACAAGCAGTCGGCGTCGCTGTGCTTCCGGCCGGACTTGTAGACCACTGTCATGTTAAACTCTTGTAGTCGGAGGCTCCATCGAGCAAGACGTCCTGACGGGTCCTTCAGGTTAGCAAGCCAGCAGAGCGAATGGTGGTCCGTGACTACACGGAACGGGCTCCCGTACAAGTACGGGCGGAACTTCGTGATTGCCCAGACGACCGCAAGGCATTCTTTTTCAGTCGTGGAGTAATTTCGCTCCGCCTTGGACATTGTCCGACTTGCGTAGGCGATGACTCGCTGGGTGCCTTCTTGAACTTGAACCAGTACCGCGCCAAGTCCTGCGTTACTTGCGTCCGTGTGAATCTCGGTTTCCGCATCCTGGTCGAAATGTCCAAGAACAGGAGGCGTCTGCAGTCGTCGCTTCAGCTCGTCGAATGCCTGCTGCTGCTCCTCGGCCCATTCGAACTTCTCGGCGTCCTTCGTGAGGTTTGTGAGCGGTGCGGAAATCCTTGCGAAATCTCGAACGAAGCGCCGATAGTAGGCACATAGCCCAAGGAACCTTCGCACGGCCTTCTTGTCTCTTGGCACTGGAAATGCTGCGACCGCGCGAGTCTTCTCTGGGTCTGGATGAATGCCTTCGTTACTAACCACGTGACCTAAGAACTTCAGTTCGTCATAGGCGAACCGGCACTTTGACGGCTTGAGAGTGAGCCCGGCGGTCTGTATGGCATGGAGAACCGTGCGGAGTCGTCGCAAGTGCTCGTCGAAGTCAGCTGAAAATACTACGACGTCGTCCAGGTAGACGAGACAGCTCTGCCACTTCAGCCCTGCCAGTACGGTGTCCATGACACGCTGGAAAGTTGCTGGCGCCGTGCATAGTCCGAAGGGCATCACCTTGAACTCGTAGAGTCCATCCGGCGTGACGAAGGCTGTCTTCTCTCGGTCCCGTTCGTCGACCTCGATTTGCCAGTAGCCGCTCTTCAGGTCCATCGATGAAAAGTATCGAGAGTGGCGCAGCCGGTCTAGAGTGTCGTCGATGCGGGGCAGTGGGTAGACGTCTTTCTTCGTAACCGTGTTGAGCTGCCGGTAGTCCACGCAGAACCGAAGAGTTCCGTCCTTCTTCTTAACCAGCACGACTGGAGAGGCCCATGGACTGCTTGAAGGTTGGATTATGTCGTCATTCAGCATCTCTTGAACTTGCTGCTGGATCACCTCCCTTTCCTTCGCGGAGACTCTGTACGGTGATCGATGCACAGGGCGCGCGTCGTCCTCGGTAACGATGCGGTGCTTGGCAACCGCGGTCTGGCGCACCTTCGACGACGTCGCAAAGCAGTCGCGGTATTCGGCGAGGAGGTTAACCAGCTGACGTCGTTTAGGGTCCGGAAGCTTAGGGTCAATGTCGAGCTGCGCTGGCGACGTACTGTCTTGCTGGGACGGCGAGAATTCGTCAGTAATCGCGGTGATTTCGGCGGGGTTTCGGAGTTCCTCGACGTGGCCCACGGCTGCACCTTTCGTGAGGTGTTGCGTTTCGTTTCGGAAGTTCGTCACGAGGGCCACAGTCCGCCCATCCTTAAGTTCAGCTACTCCCCTTGCGACGCCTATGCCTCTTCCCAGGAGCAATTGGAGGTTTCCCTCGAGAAGAACTTCACCATAGGAAGCTTCATCGATCCCGACAAGTACGAAAACACTCGACCGCGGTGGTAGGTTTACGTGGTTTGCGAGGACTCGGACCGTGGGTGACGTCGCTTGGGGTTCCTTCGATGGTGGAGCAGGTTTTCGTAGCGTCAGCCGGTTTGTTCCGAGGTCGATGACGGCGCCATACTCGCAGAGAAAGTCCATTCCGAGGATAACGTCCCTCGAACAGTCTTGTAGAATGACGAACCTGACAGGGCACGTTTCACCGTGGATCTCGACGCGAGCAGTGCATCTCCCGACTGGTGTAATGAGATGTCCTCCGGCGGTTCGTATTTGGGGTCCTTCCCACGGCGTCATGACTTTTCGAAGGCGGCGGGAGAGCCTCCCACTCAAGACTGAGTAGTCTGCTCCGGTGTCCACGAGTGCCGATGCGTCGTGGCCGTCAATGACGACGTTTAGGTTGTTGGACACCGTTGCAGGGGCGTCGTAGCGATGCGTGGCGTCGGGGGAGTGGGAGCGCTCCGTCGTTCTTGGAGGCTCTTTACGTCGGTCGTCTTCGGCAACTCCACCTCCAGGGGTTGCCGCGCCTAGTTTCCCCGGCGAGGAGCGAGGGGTGACAGGCTTTCACGTCGGGGTCGGTGCATCGGCGAAGCTGGACGTCGCGGCGATGGCGACCGGAACTCTCGGCGGGACGCAGGCTCGGGGGACTGGGGTCGTCGCAGGTACTCGTCGATCTCCCGAGGGCGTTCACCATACCGGGGGCGCGGGTCGTTTGGGTGGAACCCGCGCAGCCCGAGTCGTCGGTATGGGCATCGGCGGTACACATGGTCGGGTTCCCCGCAGTGGTAGCAGAGCGGGCGTCGGTCGGCCGTTCGCCACACGTCGGTCTTCCTCGACGAGGGTTGCTCCGGGCGGACGTCCTGGACTTGCCCTTCCTGGCGTCGAGGATACTGTGGCATCGGAGGGTCTCGTCGGGGTGGCGCCGTGGCCTGGCGGTTAGCTTGCGGCGGTCGTCGGGCCATGGCGGCGTAGCTCAAAGTCGGCTCCTCTGGCGTCGTCATGTTGGTCGGAACCTCAGGTTGGAAGGCCCGATGAACTTCATCTCGCACGACCTCGGCGAGCGACAGGGAGGACGGGCGATCCATAGCGGGGAGCATCTTGCGGATTTCTTCCCGGACGACTTCACGGATGATGTCACGGATGCCTGGGAGGTCGGTACCAAGGTTGTATCCGGATGTCGCCAGAGTAGTCACGCCAGGGTGTCGCTCGTAGTGCCTGGCGCGTGCTAGTAGGGCACGTTCCATATTCGTCGCCTCCGTGACGAACCCGTCCACAGTTGTCGGGGGATTGCGAATGAGACCTCCGAATATCTCGCTTTTCACACCCCTCATCAGGTGTCGCAGCTTCTTCTCCTCTGTAGCCTGAGGATCGGCGCGGGCGCTCAGGCGAAGAACATCCTCGACGAAGCCGGTGACGCTCTCGTTGGGGCCCTGGGTTCTGGTTCGCAGTAGGTCCTCGGCTCTCTCTCGGCGGTGGTGGTTGCTGAACGTAGCCTTGAGATCGGTCTTGAACATGTCCCACGACGTCAAAGAGGACTCATGATTCTCGTACCAGTGCTTGGCGGTACCCTCAAGCGAAAAATAGACGTTGTTCAGGCGCTGCTCGTCGGTCCAGCAATTGTGGCGGGCAACGCGTTCATACTGGTCAATCCAGTCTTCGACGTCTTCGTATTGCTCGCCGTGGAATGGAGCAGCCGTCCGCGGTACGACGGGCAGGTAAACGACGGCTGGAGCGGCCGGGGTCTCCGACTGGTTGGCCATCGTCGTCCTCCTTGTTTGCCTGGTCCTGGGTGGCAAGGGTCCTAACTCCGGGGGTAGGCCAAGGTTCCGGCGACTTAATCGGATCTCGGTCTGGTCCTCGTTGGGTTCTTGGGGGCTTGTGTTCGGACTTGCACTCCGAGAACTCGGAGGGGAGCGCTGCACGGGCATGCGGTTACCCCGCACCTCCACCAAAATGTCACGGGTGGTGACCAAAGAAACACTAAATAAACAGAAAGAAAGAAACGTTTAATGTGGCGAACTTGTGCCAAAAACTAAAAGGGTACAAAGATAATAACAGAGCGTCGCGGGCGTCGAAGTCGGCGTAGCAGCACAGTCGAGCGCTGGGGCGAAACTGACTGCGGCTCGCCACGCGGAGCCCCTTATGTACATGCGTGGTCTTCTGGAATAATCGGCGAAGAAACTTCGACGCGTGGAACATTCGGGCCTGGAACAAGCAACATGATTCTCGAATTCTCCAGAACACAAAATTAGAGGAATAAACAAAAGACATGTCGCTCCAGGATTCGAACCCTAGCTTTTCGTGTGGGAGGCAGGCGCGATAACCATTAGGCCACGCGCGCGCTGCCTACTTGGCGAGCGCGCGCGGCACTGGAGAGGAGGAATGACCCAGATTTAGCATGAAGTTATAGGTTTCACATGAGCACATTCTATTTGTAGCTGAAAAAGAGGTGTCACTTAATTAGAAAGACAGGTGAAAGAAAAGCATTTTTATATATTTTGGTTAAGAAAGCTGTGCATACTTTAGCTCAGCTTTCAGTATTTTGGGTACATTTTGCTTTGTAGCTTTGAGTTTATCTATGATAACTATTAGTTCACTTGGAGCATGTAAAATACATGCTCCAGGTTTTGACAGACAACCGCACTTGGGCATCTATCATATGTCTGAGCTGAGCCTTCATTTTTTTTCAGTGGAAGTGTATCTCTCACTTGGCTTTATCAGTATCTACTTCATGTACTGAATGCCTTTTTACAGGGTTGCGTTGCCGCAGTAGACTTGTGCGCTTGTGGGTGTTTCGTGAGGGGTGTCACCAACCACCATGAGCCCCGAGCCCAGCATGGGTTCAGACCCCCCCCCCCCCAGGAATGGCTGTGCTAGGTGTACCCGTTTCTAATGAAACTGGGGTCTCGACAGTTGAGCCAAGCCCGGGCTAGGTTTCCTTCAAGGGCCCCCCAGGTTAGGCAGCACACCACCCCAGCCCACGCCCTGCACAAACAGGTGTCCTGCGTTGGCTCGCCTAGGACGATTTGGTCAGTCGCTTTGCTTCACCACTCCTTTCCTCTGACGTTCTTCTCCATCCCTGTTTTCAACCTCTCATCTTTCTGATGTAACAGAATTCTTTGAAAGTGAAAAGGAATTATATAGCCCATGGGTGTTGAAAACCACCAGGGTGTGACATGACGACACCAGATACTTCACTATAAAAATATCTCACCCCATGAGAATCCAATGGCCTGGACACAAAGAGGCTTTGCATGGTTGGAACGACTGGATGTGCAGCAGCCTCAGGGTTTTTGCCTTTGAACAGACCAATTTCACCAGCCAGTTTCATTAAGCCGCCGCTGCCACAATGCATCAAAAAAACTTAAGTCTTTTTGCATGTGGGAGAACCCCGCTGGAGCTTTGCACGTGACGAGATGAAACGAGCCGTCTCGTGCACTGCCTCCTGTGAACTAAAGTTATGGCGGCATCACGCATGCGTGGAACGCTTAGTGAGATCTGCCTATTGGGACAGTTGATGGCAACAATAGATGACTGTTCCCGTCTATGGTTGTGGACACCTGGAGCACTAGTAGAGAAAGCTGCCTCTGCTGTCTCGGCAAACCCGGTATCTCTGCGTGTCCATGGCAGCCCTCTCCCTTGGTGCGGCATGACTGCTGTAAAGTGTGGACGGTGTGATCCTCATGCATTCTCTCAGATCGGTAGTGTCTACACCGTTAGGAGAGCAACATTTGGGAGTGTGGGTGTGCTGGCGTAAATGAATGGAGACAAATGTATTTTTCCTGGTAAAGTATTTGGTGACACTGTCAACTGGCATGCTTGCAGCCAGGCTAGCAATGGCCGCGGTAAGGTGACTCGTATCCCAAATGTCCCAAGATGTCTCTGTCACATTTCAATGACTGCGTTAGATGTGCTTGCAAGAATGGGACATTTACAATAAAAATATAGCAATTCACTCAATGTAGATATTAAACAAAGTTTAATTGCATTATCACTGCAGGGTCAGAAACTTAATTGACAACAAAATTTGATTGCTTTATTTTTTTCTAGTTTTGTAATTTATGGTTCTAGGCGCATCAGCAAAACACATAGGCATAGTTCCAAGTGATAACTGCGAAAGTTTGGGTTTATATAGCATGAACTAATTTTATTTTTGGATAGTGATCATACCAGAAATAGCGCGTTGCTATTTCAGCGGTTGCTGCTCGTAAACTCAGGAGACTGGAATTGCAGCTATTGCTACTTCAAGATGTAACGAGCTTTCAGCTGCTCGTCAGACCATGGCCAGGCGGTGGAATGGATCCTCAATCCTTTTGGGGGGCGTGCTTGTTGGTTTAGATCGTGAAACTTCCAGAATTCTGTTTGCCTTGCAACGTCAGAATGTTGAAAAAGATTTTTCGTGTGAAGCCAGCCTAAAACATCTCTGTGTGCTACATTGTTACAGGTTTGTCACTCTGTTTTTCTTTTTTTTTTGCTTTTTTTCACATAGTGATTTAGAACTGTTGTGGGAAACACCAGTGCCCGCAGCCGAGCACAGCACCTCATGTGGCAAGCACCAGCAAAAAGATGTGAAAGAGGGTTAGCAGACAAGGCCCACCATGTAATAGATGCCACCAGCCCGATAACCCACACAACCCCGTATTGTATGCAATGAATCAGTGGTCGTCGTTAACCTGTCTCGACCACGACATGCCGGCAGCGGTGGGATCTAGTGTTGCCCATGAGAAGAATAAAGGCTATATAAAAATCATAGGAGACGATTGAACATTGCAGTATGCGCTTCTGCTATTTGTACTGCAGCCACCAACAGCTTGTCAGCTACCCTTGAATAGACCCTTTTCAAAAGTATGCACCAGATATTTTATGTTCACCCTGCCGGACCAATCAGCCGCCTCCCTCTTATCACCCAGTGATGTGATTGTTGCGCGAATTGTGCCAAACTGTGTCTAAGTGCTTATTCTGCTACACTTTCTACATTTGATCAAAATGTGAGGAATTTGCACCAACATTGCACCAGAACTTAAGTTCAGTTAAATAATACTGAAAATATAACAGCTGCAGGCCTTGCTGCCGGGGCGAATCGTTAGTGTAGGCTCGTGCGGGTATTTAGGACTTCGATAATTGTCTCAAATAACATATTATCCGATTTGATTTCGCACCAAGCACTGACAGTACTCAGAAGTTTCGCAACAAGTCTCGTGTCTGTGGTCTGTTCTGGTGCGTTAGTTAGCTTTGTTGAGTGCGCTTCTCACCGCATAGTAGTGTAATGCAGTGAAGCAACAATTGCAAATTTGGCGTCGCTATGTTACGTGTCTTGCTTCGCCACAGCACACCTGCGTAGTAAGGGGAAAGGTACTCCTCCAGAGCGAGACGGGGTGCAAGAAGGTATATATGGACTCGTGTAGGTTTATTTTTTATGCTTTTTTTTTTGTCTGAATTAAGAGTTGCAGTTTTGTTACAACCCCCCTTAGAACTTCAAGGACACATAAATCTAGGTGCTCAAAATGATTGTATTTGAACATTTTTTCAGTGGGATTTCGTACCTAAAATAATCATTCACAGCAGTTTGCGCTGTTCTTCATCAGTCGTCTTCATGTTGCCGTGTCTGGTGCTTCCACAAGCAACTAAACAGCTGGTGTTTGTTCTCCTAATATTTGCCATCTCTCCTCACATTTGCAGCGATATAAATGAAAATGAAGTGTGGGGTTGTGCTCCAAAAGCTCTTTTTGCTTCTCCAAAATGAACTTTAGGCTGCTCAAACAGCTGCTCCAAAATGGCTATGACCAATCACATCACTGCTTTTATAACCTGACCCAACTCTTTGAGCGCGGGTATGGCCGGGAGCGTGATGATGCGGCAAAAGAGAGGCGTATGGCTGTACTAACGAGGACGTAGCTTCCACCACAGTCTCAGCTTAGAGGTAAACGGAGAATGGTAGCTGCAGCACCAGTTATCGAAGTCTGCCATTATTTGGGCATACACTGTGGCCGATGTTGCTTGATGTTACAGAGAAAATTGCCTCATCTCAATTAACCTTATGCGAAATTGCTTGGTAGTCTGACAACACTGAGAGCGTCACTGTTTTAATGTTAGCGAGCGTTGTCGGTACTGAAGCACGGTGGAGGGCAGTGTGTGATGGCGCGGCAGCTGTGTTTTACGCCTTCTGACCATGGAACGGGGACGAACAGTTTAAACAACCTACCGCAACTGTCTGTATGAAACTTTCGGAGGCCTGTGCACACGCTGGCGTTAACCCGCAGTGTATTAGCTTGTACAACAAAGGCGTAGGACTTGCTCCGCTGCTTCGACGAGGTTGTTGCCAGCGTGCACAGGCCTCCTAGAGCTTCATCAGAGAGTTGCAATAGGTTGTTTAAACTGTTTGTCCACATTTCATGGTCAGAAGGCAAAAAACAGCTGCTGCGCTATCGTACACTGCCTGTACGGCTCTCTCTGATGCCTCCACCGTGCTTTGGTACCGACGGCGCTTGTCAACATTAAAATGGCGACGGTCTTAGTGTTGACAGATCACCAAACAATTTTTGATAAGGTCTATTGAGCCTCTTTGACTGGTTGCCATCTTTTTTTTTTAACATGGCAAATATCAAAAGCTTTTGGTGCAGTGATTCGTTCCAGGTTGGATGCAAAAGTAACCGGAATGAATTTCTGAGAGGCGGGCTGTTTGTAGTACCAGCTTCCGCTAGCAGCGCTTTTCAGCACCCTTTCCGAGCGAGTTTGCCGACTGGCATTGTCTGCTATAAATATTTTTTCCAAGCACTTCAAAATGTTTTTTTTTTTTTTGCAATGTCTGATATGAAAGAACAACATGGGGCTGTGAAATATTGCTTTAGGTAAAACTCTGCCAGAAACTCTTGTAATGCTTCAGAGAGCTTACAAGGAAGATGCCTAATAAGAAATTGCAAGTGGTTTTCTCGCTTTAAGACTGGTGATTTTTTTATCGAAGACCAACCTCGTTCTTGGCGACCTTTAACCTCCTCGACTGAAGAAGAACACAAACAAATTTGGGCATTGATCACTCCGAGTTTGTTCCTCTTGGTGAATCTGTTAATCAGGTGTTTTACAGGGGAATTTTGCGACACTTGCGAAACTCAGTAAGGCAGAAATGCCCCGATATGATAAAAAGGGGGAATGATAATTCCATCACAACAACGCCCCAGCAGACACTGTCCTGGCATGACACCGCTTCTCAACCTCCCGTATTCTCAGGACCTCGCCCCGTGTGACTTTTTTCTGTTCACCCGTATGAAAAGTCTTGAAAGGAAATCATTTTATGGATGTAAAAGGTCTTCAAGTGAGACATTGCAAAAAACAAGGAATGATTTTGAAGCGCTTGGGGAAAAAATTTACAACATACCGCTAGATCCTTAGGAGACGACGCCGGTCGGCAAACTAACTTGGTAAGGGTGCTGGAAGAGGTGGTTGCTGGTACTACGAATGCCTGGCCTCCTGAAATTCATTTCGGTTATTTTTGGGTACCCACTCATACTTTTTTTATTGTTGAAACTTTGGTTCTATGGCCCAGTATCTTGCTTGGTGTAAATCATATCCCTTTTTGTGTTATACATATTTCCAGGTATTTTTTTTTTAGAATGGTGAACTGACTCTGATGCAGCATATTTTGATGATTTAATGTTTGTAATCCATACATAACATTGTTTTTTGGTTAAACGTTTCCTGTTTCCATGTACGTTTTTTGTTTTGTTTCATATTCAAAGGGTTGGTTCTGGCTTTTGAAAGTATCATTACTATAACTATTATAGTTCGATAGTCTGGTGCTGGAAAAAGACTCCTTTTCAGATTTCCATTGCCACAATTTGTCAAAAGTACCTACAAGGTTGTTTTAGGAGTTTTATTTATTTTTAGATGAAAATATTTTCAATATAAAATTGTATAATCAGGTTTGGAAAATAAAAGAATACAAACAATTGCCAAGTGAGCACTTTGTCTTCATTATAGCCACTTTATATATATATATATACAGTATATTTTGGGTTGTAATGCCCTAATGTTTTGAACCCAATACACTGTTTATATCAAGTGTCTCCATACTTGAAAAGTGCCAAACTTTTGTTGTAAACAGAAAACTTAGAGTTAAAATAATTTGATATCGATGTACATGTTCTCCGAACGCAGCACAAAAAAAAAGAAACCTCGGCTGTGCTAGTTGTTTTTGTTTCTTGTACAGGTACCCTAATCCCTTTTTTTCACATGAGTATAATTGAGGGGATTCTAAAGTGGAGCGAGTAGAGCGACTCATCGGTCACTCGATCAACACGGGAAAGCGTGCCGCCAGCGTTTGCCCGCTACAATTGTCACCTATTCTCAAGCACTAATTTTAAGTGCTTGAGAAATTTAAGCCCAAACATATTTCTAGGCAAATTAAAATTGTAGAAACTTGTGTGCCTTTATTTATGGCTAAGGTGAGTACATTCATACAAAAAGAACGGTGAAATTTCAAACCAGTAAAAAATTATTGAACGTATCAAATATGATACACTGGGCTTTTCTGCTACGTCCTTGCCAGCTGCAGTCTCGTGGCTTGTGGTATTCAAAGAAACAGTTGCGTCGCTTGCTCAGACTCGGAGTTACAATGCATTTCGCGCACACAACTGTGCTAAACGTGTTCACACTGGGAACACAGTTCCTGGATTGAAGTCGGTTGCTCGCCACAGTTGGAAGATACCCAACCCCGTCTTTTCGAACGTCATCTTGGGGATGACTTGGCGTGAACTTCCTCTTCTTCATCGGAGGCGAAGGCAGACTGACCGGCCGTTCTCTTGGTGCTTTTCCAGTAGAGATCGGGCTTTCTGATAAACTGGCAATGAAGGTTCTCAGCTCGAGTGGCCGCTCCTTCAGCTGATGGCTTTGGCGCCTGTGAATATTCCACGCATTCACGACGCAGATGAAGATAGCATGATATATGAGGTACGTGTAACAGCGCCTCGACCGAATGGTGTATTTGTACAGCGACACCTGATAATTATGCTGGTCGATTCCCCCCCCCCCCCCCTAAAACTGTTTTACATACCAACAATTGCCAGGTGTGTGATATCAATGTGGAGTGTGGCCTTCCGGTCATACCGTTTGACTTGCTGAATTGACTCGACAGAGACGAAGTTTGACACTAGGGTGACAGCTTTCCTGTCAAACCAGAGAACTACCACAATTCCTTTGTCATTGTCAACTCTGTAATCATGTGAGCCTTCGCCAACTTTTCTCAGAGTCTTCTCATCCTGGAGTTTGCAGTCTCTCAGCCGATTTTGCCTCAGAGTTCCAACGTACTGTATTCGTCTCGTTAACTCTTCAACAAGGTTCAACGAGCTAAAAAATTGTCAGCTGCAAACTTGAAGTCTTCATTTGAAGGTATTTCAGAGCAGATGCTCAGGACAGTAACACCTCCAAGTCCAAAAATGTAGTTTTCTTTGGAGTGGCCCTGGTATACCTCGAACTGGTAAAGGACACCGGTTGTGCCTGCCCATCCCCAAAGCTTGAAACCCCACGGCGTCGGTTTGTTTGGGATGTACTGTTTTAGCGAGCTCCTTCCTGTAAATAACACCATTATCTCATCCACCGCATTGAACTCTTCTTGTTCAATGCTCTAGAGTCTAGAGGTTGTGCTGGAATAATGAAATCCAAGGACGAATCTTTCACAACTTGTCCTCCTTCGCTTCTTCGGTGGTTTCCATGTTGTTTACAACATGCATGCATTGCATCAGCTTCAAGAAACGATTTCTCGAACTCTTGTCAGCAATAGGAGAACACCTTGTCCCATTCTCCCAGTAGCACATGACATTCGGCATTTTGTAAGCCCCGTTTTCAGATATATTCTAATATATTGCTCCAGCTCTTGCAGAGTTGTGTCACGGAGCTGCCGTATTTCTGCGTACTGTACACATTTGTTTGCTCCACTAGCATAGTGAGCATATCAGTACTTAGAAACTGGCGGAAAAGGAACAATGGTGAATCTATGGCCTCCGGCTCAGAGAATACTTTGGAAAATTCAGCATGCCTGCTTTGGAGCAATTCCTTTCGCCATTTGTTGTATGGACGAGAAGACGAAGCTACAGATGATCCGAAGGAATTTTCTACGGTTTCTTCTTCATCACTTGTCTCAGAGGGCTCAGCCGCGGCGGGGGGACTAATTTTCGTCACTTTCCGACAGGTCACTAAAATCGCTGACATTTTCGCCGGCGACGATGTCGTTCAATATATTCCTAACTTAGGAACCTAAAATTAGAAGAAAAAACCAATAAAAAAACGGTTAAAACGTGTACCATTCAAGGCATTACCAAGAAAACGTATCAGAATCGGTACAAAAATTGTGCCATCAATTACAACCCACTGTATCGAAAATGATACACAGAAACTTGAAGCGATGTTACTAAGCGGACAGGACTCAAAAACAACAGCGAACGGAATAATGTGTTTCCGCAACACTTTCTGAGCAAAAACAAAAAGTGCCGAATATAGGACGGCTTACTGTTTTTCGAGTAAAATGACGCCGACGGTATGCCTTCAAGCGAGCTGCCGCGTGCGGCAATCTTGCTCTAGCTGCCAGCGGCAGCCTGGCGGGGCCTTGCTGAACTACCCAAATCGGAAAACTCTGTCAGCGGATAAAAACCGATACTGCGGGCTTTGGTGTTAGCCATAGAGTTATTACAATATTAACTCTATGGTCTCAGCTTCACGCGATTTATTGCCACTTTTTGAGTTATCGAACTCCACGTAGCAAATACGATACGCTCGGCTTTGTGGGGTATTTAACAACACAAGACTAAGAATTATGTTACCTTTAGCCGATTACTGACAAGGAATGAAGATATTATTGTAACCTTTGCTGCTATTACACGCGCGGAACGAGCATGGGGCAACATGGCATTAGTAAGCTTATCACTGCATGAATCTGAAACCGAAACTGATCGGGAGCATGCCATGTGGTGTTACTTTAGCCGATTACTTTCATATCATGTTGCCTTTCAAAGCGTTAGATTAAGAGAGGTGTCTAGCCGGCCAATCTAAATACTCAGAATAATTGCATACTAATAATACTTGCAGATACTCTTTGTATTCATCAACTAATCAGCGGCAGTCACTTGCCTAATCCTTGTCAGAACCGGGTAGGGCATATATACGAATCGGGTCGGTAGGGTGGTCAGAGTAGAGAGTCGCGGTGCTGTTGCGTTGCAGTTGCTTGTGCCTTCCCTATTGAAAAAAGACCTTTCAGCCCTAATGTGTTATGGGACCCTACTAGACATTCAAGACTTCAGCACTTCAAACTTTAGCCCTTCAGACTTCAAGACTTCAAACTTCAAGACTTCAGACTTCAAGACTCCAAACTTCAAGATTTCAAACTCCAGACTTTAGCCCTTCGGCCTAACCCGTTAGCCAACATACCTTAGAAATGCAGCTTTCCGGAAAGCCACGACATCATCAAAACGTATGTAAAGCGTTTACTCAAACCCGCGCGCAAGCAGCTCGAGACAAGTGATCAAACCAAATAAGGACAACCGAGTTGTTTTTCGCATAAAAAAACGATATATATATATTTCGAGGTACTCACAATGCCGCTCGGTAAATTCCTGAGACGTATGGAAGTTCAACTAGTAAAACCGAACAGATGCACCGCTCGAACTCAACGTCGACCTCGAGGGCCCGAAACACTAAGAGCGCTTCAAGGGATCGGCGCGATGCTACACGGACGGGTCCGTCAAAACCAACCTCGAGGGCCCAAAACGCAAAGAGCGCTTCAAGGGATGGGCGCGATGCTACACTGACGAGTCCGTGGACCACGACGCACGCACAGTAACAGCCGCAGCACGGTGTCGAGAAACTTCGGAGCACAAGCAGCGGAGCGCCACCTCTTTGCACGCTCGGTGACCGCCGAGCTGGCGGCGCTTCGCCGGCCACTGTCCTTGGCTGAAGCAGAGAGTGCGCCTAACCGCCTGGTAATCCCGAGCGACTCGAAGGCGGCACTGACCCAGCTCGCCAACCTGCAGCGTGCACCACCGCTAACCGGAGAGTTGGCGAATGCGGCGATCATGTTGCAGCACCAAGAATGTAAAAATATCTCCCAGCGGCTGTCGGCCCACTGCGGCATTCGAGGGAATGAGAAGCCGGATCGCTTGGCGGCTTCTCGGACGGACGGCTCCTGGTGAGTAGGGCCATCGTTGTGTACCACCCAGATATCGAAAACAGCCCCGTGCCGACCACACTCCCGAAAAACCTGCCGAGGAAAGACGCCGCAGGAATGCACAGACTTCGTTCGCACAAACAGCGCCTTCACACGAACTCACCGAGCGTCAATAGCTAACACGAACAAAGACTTTCCCGCCGACCCAGCCGAATGCAGCTAACGGAGTTTCCGGTTGGGCCGATAGGGGCGCCGCGTCGCTGGCTTCTCTCTCGTACGTCCACCCAAAGAGCAGATTCGTTGGTCTAGCCAACAGTCTCACGCCAGACTGTTTCGCCGCTGTGCTTTTGAGCGCTGGCGTCGTGAATAGGATCTTCGCTACCAAAACGGAAGCACTCTGGGCTCTTCCGACCAATCACCAACCTTCAGTGTGAGGGCAAACGACCGTTTTTCTCTTCTCTTTTTGCTTGAGCTCGTCACTCCAAGCTTTCAAACCGTTCCGCGCGTGTTGAAATCGAAAGTGTACATTTTACGGAGTACGGAGCTGCGCGTCTGCGCTCAGAAAATGATTAGAGGGATTAGAGACGTCTCTAGTTTGACAGAGATTCTGCCGAGCGGGTTGCGTGCCTCATGAAGGCGTATTACGGAGTCTACTGCGCGGCCAAGTGGTGTAACAGTTCTTCAAAAGAACTCGGAGTGCTTATTCTTCCGGTTTCCAACAAACGGCGGGTGAGCCTTTATATCAAACTTTTTTGTCAACGTTCGAAACTGGAAGCATTGAAATATATGATCTCTCAATCTTTCCATTACAGCATCGAAATGGATTGCGTATGCAAAGCGCCAGGACTTTGGAAGCCTGCCGGTGAGCAAGCTGTGTCCGTGTCGTCTGTGCAGCGAGCACGCCGGTGCAACCGCGTTTGCAAAATGTAGGAAGATTCGTTTGCGGAAAAACGCGTGCCTCACCGTTCTTGTTATGAATCCGTTGCTGCAAAGACTGGTTCCTCCAAGTGAGTTGCTGTCAGAGTCTTTAGTTAATTTGACAGCTTCTAGGATAGAGTACCTAAAAGCTCCCACGGTCAGATATATAGTCACTCCAGAAGATTTTTTTTTCTTTGCGTTGCCATATAGCGAGTTTGTTTTATGGTTTATTTATCGTTTATTCTTATGGAGCTCGCCTGCAACCCTGCATTAATTAACTTAAAATGCAAGCCTGCTTTATATCGGAGTTTGTTTGGGTATTCAGCATTTTTGTTTGTAGGAGTTGTTTATATACGCATTTACATAAATCGATTATAAGTGCTGTTCTGATAGTTTGTACACTAAAGTAGTTAACTTGTTTTTTACATATTTGATAACGTTTACTGCCTATTACAGTTCTTGGTTCCGCCTAAGCGGCGGTGGACTGCCGACGGAGTTTGTAAATACGTGCTTGGAATACTGCAACTAATTTGAATGGTGTTCAATAAAATATACATTTCAATGAACGTGCTGTTTCTGTTTTATTGCACTGATTTCTAATTTCAAGTCGCCCCTCCCAGTCGGGCGGTGGTAACAGCAGACTACTTTGCTTTCGGGGCACTCCACATTCCGGATGCCTCGGTCTGCGTGGTCAAACACCCTCTCCCAAAGAGAAGGAGAGATTTTCGCAGTGCGGCGGTGCGGCCGGGATTTGCTTCAGCAGCCGGAAGACACGCTTGGAAGCCGCGATCTTACGCCGGCTAAAATGCCGGCAACTTCTCAATGAATCGCATTTTCAACACTCCGTTTCTGAAGCAACAACCAAGCGCTGGTGGGCCTTGAATTCGTAAATATTGAAACGTTGTATACACGCAGACGGTGCTAGGAAGTGTTAGTAAAAATAGGCAATAGGTATAAGTCCGTCTGCTGTCCGTTGCATATGTCAGACATTTCGGACCGGCTTGGCTTACTTTTGTTGGGCGGGCGGCTGGGCCGCAGGGTGGCCCACTCGCACCGCCGAATTCTTGGGGCGAGATCGTACGATAAAACTAGCTCGATAGACTTCTATCTGTTCTCAATGGGCGGCAATATGTGTGCATCGTTTGCACTCAAATAGGTTTGATCAAAGCAACATTCCCTTGCAACTCCGTCTACATAATGAACCAATATAAAGAGCGAGACAATAGGTTTACGCACTCGCGTCACCGAAGCGGTCTGCCAATGAACACAGCACGTTTACGCACTACCGTCTTCGGATGAATTCTACGAGGTCCTTCCGATAATGTCTGGTGAGCTTCACAGACCCTTTAGAACTCCCCTGAAAGGCCACACAGACCTTTTAGGACGATCCTGAAGGAACGCAGACCTCTCAGAAAGATATCTTGATGGGCCCCACAGACCTACTAGAGGAGCCTGGTGGGCCCATCAGACCTTTCAGGATATCCTAAAGGGCCTCTCAGACTCTCACACAAAATCCTAGTGGGCCTCACAGACATTTTTTCAATAGGGTTGTTGTACTGTTGATATATGTATGTGTTCGGCATCGTGGTTGGTGTGTGTTGGCGCATGAGTTGTCATAGGTGCAGTACGTACGTAGTTCAGGAGCCTCAGGAGAGTTAGTGAATGAGCATTTTTTTAGTGCATCCAGCGGCTACTACTACACCTCCTAGGTGGTGCAAGCTGCCGCCTAATTCAATAAGCGAAGTGTTGTGCAGTCCTGTAGCTATTGATTACAAACAGATGGAATACGGTCCAGCCGTCCAGGCTTTGCGGTCTACCGGGTTCCCTACGTGCCTCACAGATTGAAAGCAATCGTAATAATTGTGTCACTCGGCCACCTAAATTATTGTTCTGTGTCGAAGAGCTGCGAAGTGCAGGCAGCAATGGATAACCACGTCGGTTGAGGTAGGTACAAACAAGAAGAGATAGGAAAAAAAAAAGAAAGAATGAAAGATTTCGGGGCGTTGGTGCGAGTTAAACGCCTCCGGTCGGTGTCGACGAAGGTCCCCAGCGATTCATCGCCGCAAACAGCAAGCATACGTTGTCCTAAATAAAGTCAGCGTGCCCATTACTCGCGTTATGATTTCTTTTTCGGTAAAAATACAGTCAATCTAGCGAGATGCCGTCGGGTGCAATCGCGGCGATTCCGGCAAACACGCTGGCGTCTTCCCGGCTAATTGGTGCGGTACCGGTGTCTAAAGACGGATGTTTAGAGTGTCTGATGACGCTTGGAAGACGTCGAATAGGCGTATGCGCCCTATTCCCTAACTCGGCCGAAAAGCCGTGCTGTTCGCTAGGCCTTACCGGGCAATCCGAGCCTCGCTAACCGTCCACCATGTTGCTTTTGGGGGTAGTCAAATTTGACTACATGCTTTTTGACTACATGTGAAGTCGTCATTTTTACCCTAGGTGTCGTTATATTTGGGACAACTTTTTACCACCCCAAAGGTAGTCACACATAACTACCCTTTTTTAGAGTGTACAGCGTTTGCAAGGCGGCATAACTTGAATGTTTCGCAACTGCAGCGCACGCGATGTTTCTTATGCAACGTGGTATTACTGTAGTACAGACGCAAACATCGGACCGTTGTGTAGTGAACTGTTTCCAATCTGTCTCTGACGCTACATTGATTGGCACGACAAACATGCTGCGTTACGCTACTGTTTCGAACGCCAGACTGCCTCGGGAACTGTGTATTAAAAGTCGGAAAAAGGTTGAAGGTACAATGTTTGCTAGGCGGCATAATTTAAATGTTGCGCAACTGCAGCGCGTGACATGTTGTTTAAGCAACGTGTTATCAGTGTAGTACAAACGTGAAAATCGTAACGTTGTGTTGTTAACTGTTTCAATCTGTTTATGACGCAACATTGATCGGCACGACAAAGGCACAGCGTTAGGCTACTGTTTCGAATTCCATGCTGCCTAGGAAACCGTGTGCTAAAAGTCGGAAAAAGGTTGAAGGTAGAACGATTGCTAGGCGGCATAATCTAAATGTTGCGCAACTGCAGCGCACGACATGTTTCTTATGCAACTTGGTATTACCGTAGTACAGACGTGAAAATCGCCACGTTGTGTAGTGAACTGTTACCAATCTGTTTCTGACGCAACATTGATCGGCACGACAAAGGCACAGCGCAAGGCTACTCTTTCCAATTTCATGCTGCCTATGAAACCGTGTGCCGGAAAAAGAAAGTCGGAAAAAGGTTGAAGGTTCAACGTTTGCTAGGCAGCGTAATTTAAATGCTGCGCAACTGCAGCGCACGACATGTTTCTTATGCAACGTGGTTTTACTTTAGTACAAACAGAAACATCGCAACGTTGTGTAGTGAGCTGTCTCCAATTTGTTTCTGATGCAACTTTGATCGATACGACAAAGACACAGCTTAAATCCGGAGCAGATTTAAGCTGTGATCAATCAATGATTTCACACTGGCTATCGAAACGCAAAAGCTTAGCGGATCCGCCCGTTTTCGTCATCGAATCGCGAGCAATTGCACTGAATCTTTAAGCAAACGACTCCGCAAACGCGACTCAACCGCCGGTGTGAATGGGCCTGCACTGCTTCAAGCTCCATGTTGCCTAGGGAACCGTGTACCAACGTTACTATGTAACCACTCTGTTAGGATGCGATGCACCCAGGTCGGCACGCGCTCCCTGAAATCACCGCTGAGGCAAGGTTGTATAAAAACAATATTAATTGTGCTGCAAAACCTTGAAGCTAAGGATATTATAAAAGATCACGCGCACGTCATTTGGTACTAAACTCCAATAGAATTTACAAGAAAACAAGCTTGTTCTGTTTGTTCTTACGCAAAAACATGCTTTCTGCAAGCTGAAGGTGACCACAGCAAAAAAAAGAAGGAAAAAAGAAGATTCAGAGTGGCGCTATTGTCATATTAAGCTCGGTCTCGGTGGACGCCAGTGGTACACGTTTCAGCGGTGAGTTTCCCGTCTGAGTGTTCTGGCAACGTTGCCGTGTAGTAAAATACGGAAAATGGCTGAAGGTACAACGCTCGCTAGTCCATTCGCTACCAAACCTTGCGCATCCCCGGTCGCGCCTGCAGAGACCTAATTGCCAAAGCCGACGAGTCGCCGGGCTGTACACAATTGTGGTTTCAAATTTAACTAGTGGATGGCGCGCTATAACTACTTACACTTGCAGGGCTTGGATGTATTACCACCGCACGGGTTATGGATCTTTTCTGCTAATTCGTGCTCGTTTACCATTGCGACATGGGGGAGAACGCCACAGCCAAAAATATCCCGATCTCTATCAACCAACGGCCGGAGATGACAACAGGAGATTGGCCGTTGTATTCAATTTTCAATCAATGATTTCACATGTCCAACAAACTTTCACCATGTAGAATACGCTGTCGTCCATCTCCGACGCCATACTTGCCAGCGAATTGCAGTGTCGCACCCGGGTTTGAAAGCATTTGAGAGAAAGGGCACTGCAGCATTGCCGCAATGTACTGTTCGATGCTAAACTGAAGTAATGATGATGATAGCGTTTATTCCACTTGCAAACGTGGGTTCCGTCTGCCATAGTATGAAGCGGCTTCTGTCTCCGCTTGAGACTGTATAATATACGCTAGATGGACAATTTGGTCATTGCAGGACAACTTAAAATTTGAAGAGGGTCACACGGACTTAAGCTTGCACGACGATGATTCATATCAAACCAGCTATGACATCCGCAGTAAATATGTTGAGAACGTGTTTTTGCGAAAATTTTTAGTCGCCAGTTGGAAAAGCCACCATGTTTTGAAGGTTGTTTCACAAGGAGCTATCTTTCGGAAAAAATAATTTTGACGCCTCTCAGCAGAGACGTAGTCACCTTCCGTTTTTAATGGGACCAAGAAATGACTTTCATTTCTTTTCATTTCATTTTCATTTCATCCACCGCACGTCGTAAAAGGTGTGAAACGAAACACAGAAACACGAAATAGGGAGCCAAAAAAAATTATTTGCTATAGAACTTTTAAAAGAAAACTGGTCTCTTTTGCGCCTTCTTTCCTTCGCCTTTTCACTACGATGCATCCGCGGAGACGGTGCACGTCAGCCGAATCCACGCCGCCTATTGGGTAAGACCCTACCTCATCAGCACCGCGATCGTAAACAATAAATAGCCGGCAAATGTTTTCTAAAAGTTTTGTTAAATAATATTCAGATCCACCTTTTGTAGCATAATTAGAGATGTGTGGCGACAATTGCCAAATTTAATAATGCTGAGAGCCAAGCGCCATCTATCGTGTGGTAAACGCAGTAGGGCAGGGCCGACTTCAGTTACTTGGGTCGCGACGTCCGACGAACGTTTATTTCCTTTGATTTCCTTCCTCTCAAAACTCTGACTGACTGAATGTTTATTTTTCTACGTGTTCTTCTCGCGCGTGCCGACTTCAAGCAGCAAGAAAAAAAGTACTTAAAACAGACCACGACGAACAAGAACGCTGGCCACAAATCCACCGACTCCGACGGAGCGAGCTGCTCAGAATATAGGCCTAGCAGGCACTCCGACTCGGCGCAGCGTTGCTTCGTCGCAAGACCGTCTGCCTACGACCGGCTGGCGTGCTGAATAGAATATGCTCGCGCTACCCTTGTGGACCCTTCCCGTATTATAGGTTGATCGCTGACCTCAATTTTAGATTAAGGGGTTAGGCCAATCTCTTCCCCTTGTTTCCGAGGCAGTGTTGACGAACACTTGTTTGAAAAGGGACTCTCGTCGATTCTACTTTCTTGTTTTGTGTGATATAGAGCTGAAATAAACGCCGTATGGATTACCTTCGTAACACGGTATGTACACTTTGTTATTGGTGTGCCATTTTTATCCTGACAGACTGCACATCCCTGTCGAGCTATAACAGTTCGTGGGAGGTATACGTGCAATGCCCGTCCAACCTTTCTTTGCCGAATGTCGCGTCAGTATCGAGTTGCAATCGTAAAAGATCGGTCCCGAAGCGCTTACCAATAGCGCGAATACAGCACTTCCATCAAACGCGCGCGTCCGCTCCGAGTGTGAACAGGTATTTATGTGGCTCTTGCTGACACTCATAGTTCAAACGTATCTTTTTTAACGTCGGCTCGCTCCTGCATCTCCGAGGCCGCGAAAAACGCCACGGCAATTTGTTTCCATCTACGTCGCTTTGCAAACGACTGACACGGGCCGCCTTTTACCAACAATGACAGTTGGGTTGACTTCTGGAGTCTTCACCGGAAGACTCGCTGCACTTCCCAACAGGCATAACGGTGTATGGGACTAGTCCCATGCTGTCGCTGTAGCGCAACATATCTCATTTAATTTCGCTCAGCTGCGATGCGGCGATGAGAGGCGCCGATTGAGAAAATACGTCGATGACATCAGCGCAGTAAAACCTACCGGCGCAACCCAACTCGTCGCCGCTAACGCTCCCATTCTCCTACTGCCGAGAGAACTTCCGGTTCCGGAAACGGCTTGTTTTGCGGTCAGTTGGAGAGAAAGAAAAAGTCGATATTTCATTAATTTTATGTGTAGAAGTTAATTAACCGAGACAAAAACGGATGCCTGTTCGGCATTCAGTGAACATTGACGGTTTAATGTAAATGTTATCTGGAAAAAGTAAAAAGGTCATTTCATGGTCCCTTTAATAACTGGTTGATAATGATGAACACAGTTAGCGGGCTTCGATTCTGGCGTGCCAGCAAAGGTGGAAAGCGGGACGAGAGGGAGCGAAATTCGCAAAGCACCCGCATGCAGACAAAGCCAAGCACCGCCGGCCGCGCGTTATCAGCGTTGCCAGATATTAGAATTCTCAACACGCGATGGCCGCCCTCTGGCATCGCGTGGCTGCTGGAACCTTTCCCGTGTCTGCACAAGGATTGCCTTGCGCAATAAAGGGTTCAGGTCGTCGATAATACATTTCTTTTCGAGACATATAAATCAAGCGACTTTCCCTAATCTCGTCATTACTGGTCGAAACATAGATTTCCCTCATAGGTTGTTCATCCCATTTTGAATTATTTTGCGAATTTATTCGTCCTTACCTCTGCTCGATGTTTGTTTTACAATTTGATCAAGACCTTTAAATATTGGCGCGGGTTTCCGCGATCAACGCTTTACCGAATTAATCAAATATTGAACAAGACTGGCATCAGGAGTCTGGAAGAAGTAAGCCGCAATTGTGGCTTCTAATTAAGACGGCGCAGTAGTGAAATAAGTCTTTGCTTCACCTATATCCACAACGCCCCATCGTTTGCACGATCATAATTTTTCCGTGACATAGGTGTGTACCACATTATACTCATAGTTACTATAGATGTGGCCCCACAGGCTTTCCCGTTATGAGCAAGTCGACTATTGAATGACCGGTGGCTCTCCTGAGTGAGAATAAATATTATCATCTCCCCACAACAACCACACCTTTCTCTCTCCTCCCTCCCCCCCCCCCCCCTTCCCCGAATTGGGGAGATATCAGGCCACTTCAGGAAGCAGCCTGTACACAGAGATTTTTGCTACTCCTTCTCAACACATTCGAACTTGGAAGTAAAAACATCGCATGAACATCGCCCAATTATTTGCAATCTAAATAATGTGGCTCTATTGTTAGGGCCCAATCAATTTCATCATCAATTATTATTTGTTATGATTTTATGGTGAAAGTATGTTCGTCGTGATCCCACAGAGGTGGTTGATTCATATTTCAAAGGGAGAAACAGATCCTCGTATTTATTTTGCGGAAATACTCGCTCCTGTGACGCTCCAGTGCGCAAGGTCAAAGCACCCGAGGCAGTGCGTAATACTTTACAAACTGCCATTGACAATGAAACATTTGTGGGAAGTGCGTAAAATTGTTTACAACATATATTGTAGCACTCTAAACAAAGGCATACCTACCCGCAAAAAAATGTCGCAATTGTCGCAAAGAAAAAACAGATATTAGCTTGCAAAGATTGTTGCCTCCCCCCTCCCCCCCCCCCCCCCCCCCCCGGGCCGCTTTCTCTCTCTCTCTCTTTTCATTTTTTTCCCCGCGCCACTACAAAGAAAAGAGGCCCAGCAACGAATTTCTGCCAAAACCTCGCTTCTTGGAGAAAGGGCTCGGTATATGGTAGTGAATCTGTCAGGGGGGTTGTAGAAATAATAGGCGACTGTTGAATCTAGCCTATTGCACAAATCATGCCCGGGATAATTCCATTTTCCTTAAACGCGATTAGAAGGCAAGACGCTGGCGGAATTCATGCGCACTAACATGCTGCTTCTAAGAGAGAGTGCGAGATTTATAGTGCATGTAAATTTACATGTAAATAGTTTAATCTTTGTACACAAACATTCTCGGCCTGGAGGATCACATGGAAGCATGGCAAAAAGCAGCTTGCCGGAAATAGAAGTCCATTGAATTGCACTGGTGTGAAAAATTATTATGTATTTTAGTCTTATTTCTGTGCGAAAATAAAAACAGCGTTTAGAAACCGAACATTTTGAGATTTGAGGAGCGCCGAGAGGATATAAAGAACCGGGACAACCTCAGCAATACGAGGCGCCTTTCGGCACTCAGCCGGTCCTGGTTTCTTGTTTTTCCGGAACCTTTCAAAGGTGGATGAAAAATTATGAACCGACTGACCCGACTTACCACATTAGAGCAGTTCATTTTCATTACGCCAGGCTCTCTTCAAACGTCCTGGGTTCAGCTTGGCACTGGTCCGTTTTTATTTTCGGTTCCTTTCAAAAAGTTAGCTCTAAGGCACCGGACCAATCTACCACATTCATAGTTTGCGGAAGCGAAGAAGTGGAAATGCGACAAAAGGAAAGATTCGCCCGCGTTATTTGAGGCCTATAGAAAAGCGGACCGGATGCAATGTGCCCAAAATCTTTTACAAGAAACACACAATGTTCTCTACAGTTTTGTCTAACAATTTGATATGAAGGGATGCTCGGACGCCTGCATGATTCGTTTAGAAAATAAAGCGAAACTTTGCACCGTGTCATTCTACGTGTACATCCACTACCATTCGATGATTATCATGTTTTCGAATTCGTATCTCCGATCCTTTTGACACCGGAAATGTCTCCCAGCAGTGTTGTGCCCGTTACCGAAAATGGGTAGCGGACATTTCGTCAAACGTCATTTCATCGAAAGCCGTTTCATCGAATGGATGGACATTTCATCGAACGCCGTTTCATCGAACGCCGTTTCATTGAATCGCTAAGGGCTGTTTCATCGAATTTCTCTGTTATGGCTCTGTACCGAATTTTGGGGCATAAATGTGCTTTATAGATATTTCACCTTGCATTTGTCAAGACTATTGTAGTCACTTGTAAAATTGTTTTGAAGGCTGTGTCAAATACTAAAAATAAAAACCATTGCAATAAAAAAAATAAAAACAATTGGGTATGCGACTTACTGAAAAGCTTTACTCGTGTACATACATGACTGAAACCACGACACTGCAAATAAAGGACAGAAACTTAAAACACTTTTAAATGTCTGTGCTCTCTGTTTTTGTCTAATTTTTCATTGTTTCGTGTGACATGGAGAGGGGTCATTGTTTCATGGATGCTTTCTTCTGGAAGCAGGATATTTTCATGACGGAACTTATCTCGTCACGGCACACAGTGATATGAACACAGAAACAAAAGAAAAAAAACCGAGAGAATTAGATGAAGTTGTGTGTAAAAATAAAAGTAAATTCCAAAATATTACAGACTGTAACGTTGTTCGATGAAAAGGCGTTCAATGAAATAGCTTTTATGGAACGGCGTTCGAGGAAACGGCGTTCGATGAAACGGTGTTCGATGAAACGGCTTCGATGAAACGGCATTTGATGAAACGGCATTTGATGAAATGTCCGGACGCACAAAACAATCAACGAAATAGCGTTACTCGTTAGCTTGGAAAAAAGCTAACGCGTTACAGAGCTCCATTTCAGTTTTGTAAATGTAACCAAATACCGGTGTCGTTACTTGTCATGACTAACGGACGTTACTTTTACGTTATTTTGTCGTTACTTTGGGTTTCACTGTTAGTATATGACAGCTGTTAGTATATGACTGTAGAGTCTCAACCACAAACGTGCCTATAAAATTGTCGAACACTTCTTGAGAGACGTGAGTTTGATGTATACGGTCGATCTTCCTCTGCTTCCTCAAGGGTGTGTTGGGAAAGTAAGTTGTAGCTTCGGTCTTTCCTTTCTCTGAAATTACCGCGAACCCTGTCAGCTTCTGCGGAGAGAGGGACTGGCGGAAAAGAAAAACAACTAGGACTGGTGCAAAGCACCGCTGTTTATTTCTAGCTATCGGTCGTGTGGAACAACGAAAGATTAACTAAATAAACTGCATCACGAATTAGTATAGACAAAAAAAAACTCTAAATAAACCGCCACCTTAAACATATATCGCATAGGCGTGTTTATATATAACTTCTATGATCCATTTATTTTCCTTCTGAATTATACAAGTAACTAAACTAAGGCGTTTTCGAAGGCTTTTTCGCTAGGTTACATTAATGCTCATCGAGAGATGCAGCTGAAAAACTGCGACTAACAAAACGATCTCGAAAGAAAGGTGGATTCTTTTGGCTAAGAAGGCTTAACGACGACATTTTAACGGAAAAGGGTAAGTGACATTGAAGAATAACTCTTAATGTGCTTTTTCAAATTAGGGTTCGACGTCCTGGATGTGCCCAGCAGCTTGAGTTTCGGCATACAGGGCAGACATTTAAACTGCCAATTGTCTGACTTCGTTTTGCCAAAATCGACGGATTTAGCCCGGCGGCTTTTGCTCTGCGCGGGGCATCAGCACATTTGCTGCTGCGTCACGCGCCAAGCGAGCGTGCCCTCGGGCGCCGTTCGTCAGTTATTCGTCGCACAACTCGCTCCATGGAGTTTAGCCTTTAGCCCGGGCAATAATAACAAAGTTTCGGTGGTCGTTGCCATCTCGCACAAAAAGTGAGTGCGAGATGGCAGTAAAAAGGGCTTTTATAACAAGCGTTCCAAAACGGCCTTGTTGGTTAGAGGCAGGAGTTGCATGACAAAGGCAAGTGTACAGTACACGGACTGCTCACAAACAGCGTACCTTATAGCCACATCGGTTTTAGTTACAGTCCGGTTTAGGCTACACAAGCAAAGAAAACAGGACACCGATCGCTTAAGCCTTAGGATAACCCATAATAATAACCAAAGAAGATTATCGATGATTATAAACGAAGTATAGCGCCGGCCATTCTTTGGTTGTTATTCCATGCGTACTCGTAGTATCTTTACGTGTATATATATCACATATATACACGTAAAGATACAACGAGTTCCCGGTTGGCCCGAGGGGCTGACCGGATGCGCTGCGGTTTTCGGGGTACGGGGCAACTTCCCGCGGACGGTCCGCACGGCTCTAGTTAGGAAGTTTACGTTACAGGCCCTCCCCCCTCCACTTGAAAGTCAGAGGGGAGGCGGTATCGCGGGAGCTCGCTGGCGTGCACAATATCCGTCTGTCTGTTTAGTGTGCGCACAGCACGGTCGATCTCGTAGTTGACAGCAGACACTTTTTGGAGAATCGCGTAGAGACCCTCGAATACGGGAGCCAGCTTCCTCTTGTTAGGATGCCAGGCAATTTCAAGAAGAAGCAGCTCGCCCGGGAGAAGGTCGGCTGCAACAAACTTTTTGTCGTAGATGATTTTGTTTTTTAGGTGATGTTTTTCGGAATTTTTAACGGCTTCTTTTCTTGCGTCTTCAAAAGTCGGGACGAGAATCGCAACCACCAAGGCGTTGGGCTGGGAACAGAACATAACAAAAGCTGGCGAAAATCCGGTTACTTTGTGAGGCGTGTTGTATTCCTCGACGACTTCTCGAAGAAGCTTTGGCGACGGTGTTTTTGGATGCTCATTAATCTTGAATTTGAGTCTTGTGACGATTGTTTGATTCGTTCCCTCATTCATTCCATTGCATTGTGGGCGTTGAGTGGACGTCATGACGTGATGATTTCCATGATTTTTCATGAACCTTTTGAATTTGTTGCCAATAAAGCCGGATCCGCGATCGGAAAGGAATTTCTTTCGACTTCCGGTGGTGAGGATTTGCTGGAGGCATGACACGTACGCGTCTGACGTTTCGCGTTTGTGTGCGAATGCCCGAACGAAGCGGGTTGTGTGGTCGACGGCAACGTGGATGAAACGTTTGGCGGAGTTGTATCCGGTTAGTCCTCCAACGGTGTCCATTGCGAGCAAGTCAAAGGGCACCTCGGCGGGCGGCAGAGATTCGAGGAGTCCGAACCTCTTTTGCTTGGAATTCTTGCATTTCTGGCAAATGTCGCAAAGCTGGACGTAAGCGGAGACGTCTTTTATGATGTCGGGCCAGTAGTACTGTGGAGACAGTAGACCTAGCATCTTCTTTACGTCAACATGGCCTTAATCTTCGTGGGCTTTTTTGATGGCTTGTTGGCGAAGCGAGTGCGGAACGAAGACTTTCCGTAGTCCTTTTCTTCTCATGACGAAGGTGCCGCTTCCTTGCAGCAGTTTAGGTGATCTGGTGGTAGATCAGGTTGCGCTCGTCGAATGTCCTCGATATCAATGAAGCCGACGATCGGTGATCTTGAGAGGGCATCTCCTTCTACGTTGTCGGTGCTTTTTAGGTGTCTGATGGTGTAGGCGTACATAGAAAGCTTGAGTGACCATCTAAATAGACGTCCGGAAGGGTTCTTGATGGTTTTGAGCCACTTGAGGTCAGCGTGATCCGTAATGACAGTGAGCTGTTGACCATGCAGATTGCAGTGCCACTTGTCGACGGCATCCACAATCGCAAGGCATTCCAGCTCTGTGGTGGAGTAGTTACGCTCATGATACAGCAGCTTCCGGGAATAGTAGGCAACGGGGTGCTCGATACCCACACCATCAGTTTGTTTCAGGACAGCTCAGATTCCTTCTTGTGATGCGTCACAGTAGAGGGTGCACAGCTTTCCTGGGTCGAATATTGCAAGGATGGGTCTTTTGGACATTACATGCTTGAGTTTAGTGAACGAAGTCTCACACAATGTTGTCCATCCCCACTCTGCGCCCTTCTTCAAGGGGATGGTCAATGAGAGCGTGATGTCTGTGTACTGGTCCACATAACGGCGGCAGACGTTTGTGGCGCCAAGAAATGTTTGCACGTTCTTGATGTTGTTCGGGCGAAGATATTGCAGTATAGCTTCTACGTTTTCATTTTTTTTACAGGATGCATGCTACCCTGGCTGAGAGCGTGTCCAAGAAATTCGATTGTTTTGCAAACCAACTGGCACTTCCTGAGTATGAGTTTCACGTTCTCAGCCCGGAGAGCAGTCAGAACTGCGTCAAGTTGCTTTATGTGCTCGCCCAGTGTCTCAAAGTGGATGATTATCTCGTCAAAGTAGTTTAGGACATTTTTGAGCTTGTGTTTTTCAAGGATGCATTTGACGACGCGTTTAAATGTCGCTGGAGCGTTCTTGAGACCAAAAGACATCAACAGCCATTCGTAATGACCACTGTGAGTTACAGATGCGGTTTTGGGGATGTCGTTTTGCTTCATGCCGACATGCCAGTAGCCAGAGGTTACGTCTAATGTGGTGAAATACTTTGAGGTGCCAACTGAATCAATCAGATCATCAATTCTTGGGATGGGATGATAATCGGGCTCGGTGACGGCATTTAGCTTGTGGTAGTCGACGCAAAGTCTAGTACGACCTTCATCTTTCTTGGTTGCTAGTACTACAGGTGCGGCTTAAGGTGACAAGGACGGGCGAATCAAGTTTTGCTGGAGAAGAGATTCCACTTGCCTCTTGATTAGAGCCCTCCTTCTTCTCCTCTCTTCAAGACCGGCGCCCGATTCAATCCCCCTCGTCTCAGACCGGGGTTCCCGGCCGCCTCTCCCCTCCTCAAGTAGTCGGAGATGTTCGCTCGGACAATAAACACAGACGTTTGAGCGGAGCCCATCTCGATCCCTAATCACACGCATCACATATATGATTAAAAAAGGTGACGAGCGTTTATAAGCTCTTTACCCTAAGTTTGTCTTTCGTGTTCAAAAACTTTTTTTTTTCACGCCGGTAGCGGCAAAGTAAGGGCTAAAGGGGTGTCCAAACAGGACACTACAAAACGCATGACTCCGAAAAATCGTGAAAATTGAAGCGGACGCGCCCGCTTCAATTTTTACGATTTGTCGGAGTCGTGCGTTTTGTAGTGTCCTGTTTGGACACCCCTTAAGCAGACGAAAGCCATCACTATTACTGCTACGAATGTGTCTTTTTAGAGAAATGGTATAGTAGCCTCGACACGCAACCAGGAACTGCGAGAAGGATTACGCGGGCGCAGCGTCCAGCATAATTCGGTCTTTGAATGCCAGGGAGTTGGGAACTAACTCCGATACAAAGAAGGTGCCGTACGTGGTGGTTATGTAGTATTTTGTCTAATTTTCGGGGCGCTATGGGAGAAAGGATGACCAGAGGATTTAGTGGGAGGCGACCTTCTAAACGGAAGTTGTTACCCAGCGAGCGACCGCACCTTTGTACCACGGCGGCAGGGATTTTAACTGATGGTGACGCCTTTCTGTTGACGGACGCCTTTCAATCCTGCGATAACCTTGCCACTTATTTTGGTTCAAAGCGTGGGAAAGTCAATGCTTCCAAATTTAGAGTTTATCCTTTCTGTTTTTGAGAGAAAGAGGATATATTTATTTTGAAGCGAAAGTCTTGACCGGCTGGAGTAGCTATGGACGATTCGGCAGAATCCTTCGAGCGGCGTCAGTTGCCTTCTGAGCGGATGTTTCTTTCCAGCGAGACGGCTGCTTCTTCAAGGCATGGCGACGGTGGCCTTAGTAGCTTCGATACAAAAAAGACTGCACCAAGGACGCTCAAGAATTCGACAAAGCGATAATCACACGCCTTTTAGTCCCGGTTGGGGGAACGTTGAAAGTGTCTTCCGAGGGAGTTTGAAATGAAGTCGTTTATACATAGCTTTGTTGGGGTTTCTTTGCCATTTTTTGTAGTGCGCAGAATGAAAATTATTTTGCTTTCGAACCACCATGCTGCTATTTTTAATCAGAAGTAACGAGTAATGGGTAACATAATTTGATAGCAGATGCCGTAAAATAATAATGACATCACTTTATTCGTTACTCATTTGGTATTCTAACGTGTACGATAGTACGTTACTAAAAAGAACTTACGCGTTACCAGTAACGCTGTTACTTGCAACGCGTTAGTTCTAACACTGTGACCCAGAAAGAATGAAAAGAAATTGATGTTGAATGCGAGCTTGCTCGAGTAACTTGTATCTGTTCAGAAGATATTCCCCTGTAAACGACAGTCCCCACCGCCTGGGAAGAACGTAAGTGGGCGAA
Organism: Ixodes scapularis; assembly: GCF_016920785.2. NCBI lineage: Eukaryota > Metazoa > Arthropoda > Arachnida > Ixodida > Ixodidae > Ixodes > Ixodes scapularis. The sequence continues at coordinate 12,100,118 of NW_024609881.1, read as the reverse complement.
CGAGACGCCTCTGGGTTTTGCGTCACGCCTGCATTTCAAGGGTCACACTTACCGCTCATTCAAATTGTAAGCGGATCCGTGCTCGCAAGGCGGTTACGAACGCGGTTCTAAAAAGATGCAGTATATTGCACGCGCACTCGATGACATCACGCGCGTGTGCGATTGTACTGAAACTTTTTACAACCGCGTTCGCAACCGCTTTGCGAACACGGATCCGCTTCCAGTTTGAATGAGCGGTTACTGGTTCCCGATATCAGCACGATTGACGGCTCCGCCCAGGTATTTGACTGTTTATTGATACGGAGAAGGGGAAGAGCGCGACGGCTCGCGGCCGTAGTGCGTTCTGGCTCGTGCTCTGGCGGGCAGTCAAATTAAAAATCCACTGCTGAAAACCACCCTGTGTACGGAGTCTAAAGCACGATAATCATCAAATGGGAGTGGACGTAGACGTATAATTATCCGATACAAAGTTTCGCTTGATTCCTAAACGAATAATGCCGGCGTCCAAATATACCTTCATATCAAATCGTTAAAGAGCGCGACGGCTCGCGGCCGTAGTGCGTTCTGGCTCGCGCTCTGGCGGGCAGTCAAATTAAAAATCCACCGCTGAAAACCACCCTGTGTACGGAGTCTAAAGCACGATAATCATCAAATGGGAGTGGACGTAGACGTATAATTATCCGATACAAAGTTTCGCTTGATTCCTAAACGAATAATGCCGGCGTCCAAATATACCTTCATATCAAATTGTTAGAGAAGAGCGCGACGGCTCGCGGCCGTAGTGCGTTCTGGCTCGCGCTCTGGCAGGCAGTCAAATTAAAAATCCACCGCTGAAAACCACCCTGTGTACGGAGTCTAAAGCACGATAATCATCAAATGGGAGTGGACGTAGACGTATAATTATCCGATACAAAGTTTCGCTTGATTCCTAAACGAATAATGCCGGCGTCCAAATATACCTTCATATCAAATTGTTAGAGAAGAGCGCGACGGCTCGCGGCCGTAGTGCGTTCTGGCTCGCGCTCTGGCGGGCAGACAAATTAAAAATCCACCGCTGAAAACCACCCTGTGTACGGAGTCTAAAGCACGATAATCATCAAATGGGAGTGGACGTAGACGTATAACTATCCGATACAAAGTTTCGCTTGATTCCTAAACGAATAATTCCGGCGTCCAAATATACCTTCATATCAAATTGTTAGAGAAGAGCGCGACGGCTCGCGGCCGTAGTGCGTTCTGGCTCGCGCTCTGGCGGGCAGTCAAATTAAAAATCCACCGCTGAAAACCACCCTGTGTACGGAGTCTAAAGCACGATAATCATCAAATGGGAGTGGACGTAGACGTATAATTATCCGATACAAAGTTTCGCTTGATTCCTAAACGAATAATGCCGGCGTCCAAATATACCTTCATATCAAATTGTTAGAGAAGAGCGCGACGGCTCGCGGCCGTAGTGCGTTCTGGCTCGCGCTCTGGCGGGCGGTCAGATTAAAAATCCACCGCTGAAAACCACCCTGTGTACGGAGTCTAAAGCACGATAATCATCAAAATGGGAGTGGACGTAGATGTATAATTATCCGATACAAAGTGTCGCTTGATTTCTAAACGAATAATGCCGGTGTCCAAGTATACCTTCATATAAAATTGTTAGACAGAACTGTAGGGAAGATTGTGTGTTTCTTAAAAAAAGATCTCGGCCCCTCCCATCCGGTCCGCTTTTCTATAGGCCTCAAATAACGAGGATGAATCTTTCCTTTTGTCGCATTTCCATTTCGCTGCTTCCGCAAATTATGAATGTGGTAGATTGGTCCAGTGGCTTAGAGCTCACTTTTTGAATGGAACCGAAAAAAAAAACCGGACCCATACAAGCTGAACTATGCAAGACACTTGAAGAGAGCCTATCGTAATGAAAATTAACTCCTCTACTGTGGTAAGTCGGGTCCGACAGCTCATAATTTTTTATCCACTTTTGAAAGGCTCCTGAAAAACAAAAACTAGGACTAGCTGAGTTCCGGTTTTTTACGTCCTTTCGGCGCTCCTCTAAACGCACAGTGTTCGGTTTCTAAACGCTGTTTTTATTTTGGCACGGAAATAAGACAAAAATGCGCAATACTTTTTCGCACCAGGGCAATAGAATATAGACATCTATTTCCAGCAATCTACTTTCCGCCGTGCTTCCATCATTACACGGGATCGGTCGGCGGCTTTGTGATTGATTTGGGAGAACCGGGGGGTCCACGCGATGTCGCGGTGTATGTGTGTTGACAGGAGACCGTTTGGCAACTTTGAGCTTACGCCGTCTGAGCTTATCGTTGTCTGAGATGTCCGGGGGCCTGAAGAAAGGAAGAGGGAAGGGGGTAGGGCTTTTGGGAAAATGAAGAAAAAAAGAGGGGGACAAAGGGTAGCGAGTGACATATAAGTTTGTTCTGTGAAATGAAGTTTTTACCTGAGGAAGTGGCCGAGTGGGCTAACTAGGGTGCCTACATGTTTCCGCCGCTCCGCTGTTTAGGGTGGCGACAACGTTTGTGATACCTGTTTCCGACAATCCGGTGTTGCCTACCTCGTCACCATGAAAACCTGCGCTGTTTTCGTCGACCATTTTGTTACACTCGCCGGTCCTGTGCTCGAACTACGCCGCTAATTGTCGTCAGCTCTAGGGAGCGCCCACCGCTCCAGTTCCAACGGCGAGGCTCCGGCGTCCGATGCCGGTCAGATGCGTTTTACTTTGTGGCGGGAACTCGCGTTTCTTTAAAAGCAACGCACACTTCCTGCTCCCAACTTCGAAATATGAAACACCCGAATAAAGAGATTGACAGCCACCACGACCGCCATCCTGCTGAGTCTCCGACTCCTCTCGTGAACGGAAACGGAGGTGGTCTCAAAGCGTTGCCGGTGTTTTGAGACCACAGGAATTCAACGTTGTTTACGTTTAGCGAAAAAAGAAGTGGAAAAAATTGGCGGTGGGAGAGTATCTGGGAAACGGTAACAAGAACCGGGCGCCACTCTAAAGCGGAGCAAAAACATGTAGGCACACTAGGGCTTACCCGTCTCAGCTCAAGGCTGTATAAACAGTACAGAGCAAGCCAATTTTTTTTTGTTTACGACCTCGTCTGTTTTGTTCAGTGTTTTGTCTTTTGTTCGTTACCCCCCCCCCCCCATGTCTGCAGTCTGCAACTATTCTCAATTTATTTCTCACGTACGTAAATAGGGCAATCAGGGAGCGACTGAATGAATCCGCGCCGGGCTGCTGGCCGTACCGTTATGTACATGAAGACCTAATCATGCATGAAGAGCAGACAGACCCTGAGACTACCCTGCAGGCCTTCTCGTCGGGTCCCGCGGGCCTCGTCTTTAAAAAGGAGGACACCTCCGACGGAACTCTCTGATTCTTAGACCTTCGTTTGGCGACCCATCCCGGGGGAATCTGCTGGGAGTTTAGGCAAAGGATGGAAGAAGCCAGTTCTGGATTTCGCTAGCGCTCACTCCAAGACCGTTAATTAAACCAGGGCTTGTCAAGTCCCTTATGACGTCAGCGCGTTCTAGATCCTGCCCCCGTTATGCGGAGAATAGTGTCCCGCTGCAGACGCGGAGTTTGAGGAAGGCCGGCTTTCCCGACGACTTGCTGGACAACTCGCTCAATAGGCTAATTTTCGCCCCTCCTACTCCGACACCGGCACCCAGACAAGGGAAGGGAAAACTGGCCGTCATTGCTTATATACACAACACAGCGCATCGGCTAAAAGCGCTCGCGTCCAGATTCGAAGTAGGGGTGGCGTTCCGCTGCAAATTCAAACCCAGTTAACAAAATGGTTAATTGCACTCCCTTAAATAAGACCTGCTTTAAGATGTGCGAGCATCAGTTCGTCCAATGTAAACAAGGGAGGGTCTACTCTATCCCGTTCACCTGCGGCGGAGAATGCATAGGCCGGACTGGCAGGTGTATCAACGACCGCCTGCGGGAGCAGACAGGCGCGGAGAGGCATTATGGGACACGCTGTGGGAAACGACGGACGGATTGAGATTCCTTGCTCTCTTGTGTCATGATGTAGCCGAAGAAAAGATGGAGGCGAGGAAAGGCAGCGCGTTGCCTTCTGGGGTTGGGAAACTCACTCTTGAAACCTGGGCCGCTAGAGTCCACCGAGACTGAAAGATAACGTAAACCATTGTCTGAAATGGGGAAGAGAACTTTCTCCTAACCCGTGCCCTCTCCACCTCAAAATTTCTCTTTTCCCTCGCTTCAATTGGATCGGGCGCGACACGTGACCGTTGCATTCTTATGACCCCGCGCGATTCCCACGTCTGCTAGAAACCAACGCCATCACTGGGTTAGGCGTAGCGGTGGCTCCTTTGCTTACGGTCCGGCCGTTTTCTTTTTTTCTTTTATTTTCTTTTTTACCAAGACCTCGACGACAACGCGATGCCATCATGCAGTGCTAAAGATTGCACAAACAGCATTGCGAAAGAAGCCCGTTTTTTGGCGTCCCGACGGGAAAAGAAAATGTTCAGCGACGGAGATATCATGTTTTAGTAAATCGTTTTCGCTCTCCCGCTACGCTATACGCTAAAGCGACGACGCTACAGCGAATGCGCGCTGCTAGCGGAAACACTGCGGAGCCGCGGAGGCTAGCAGAGGCGCGCTATCAGAGCAAAACAGCGAGGTGCGTAGCGCGGGGTGCTAGCGTGGGTCTCGTGGGACGAGTCTTGGCGGGATAAGGGCTGGGAAAGCCAGCGAGGGAGGCAATTGAAGATGGCCGCCACGCCGCGCCAGTCCGGTCTGTGTCCTTCGCGATCGTGGTTCTGAGGGGTGGGTTACATCTTGCAGCTGCGAGAAATAGCCGCGACAAATCTGTTCCACGACTGCAGCAGGTAGCAATTTATGGCTAACGTCGAGTCTAAATAAGAGGAGGGGACACGTTGCAATATTTGTGAAGCCTAGTCATAGAAACTTGAAACGATTTTGTGGCCAACGTGACCATCGATCTCTTTGGCAATTGGTGCGCGTGACATGTCACGTGCGAGATGGATGGTTGATTCTAGCAGTATTCCTTGCAGGCTTGCGCGCGCTCCGTCCGGTAGGTTTTATCATATCAAAGGCTAGAGTGAAGCAAGCAAGCAAGCAAACAAGTGGTTGAGGCGGATCACGAGCAGACGACACACCGCTGCTGGTACATGGGACCTGTGCGCGGGACGATCAGGGGAATCGCCGCAATCGCAAAGGAGAAAACGAAGGCCTCACGTCGTCGGGACACTTATTTCCGCCGGCTACAGGATGGGCGCTTGCAGCGTGGTTGGCTGCCGCATTCGGGCTGGCTTTTCTTCAGCGGGGGATACCTTTCACCGGTAAGCCCTGGACGCATTACACACAGATAGTTTTACGGTAACAGGAATCGGTCAACAATTCTCTTAGATTTCCAACGGTTGCCGAACTGCGAAAACGACGCATTTTGGCCGTTAGTCGCGGCGGTGGCTGGACCCCATCAAAATGGAGCGTGATGTGCTCCGTGTACTCCTAATAGTCAATAAAACATCTCCCAACCTCGAGTCAAATTCAGCTGGTCCGATTTGTCACGACCGCAGTAAAACGCCTCAGTGAACGACCTGTACAGCGGCCGCAACGAAAAGAAAAAGCCAAACGTATTGTAGTGTGATATAACATGAGAGCGATGAGAGCGCAGCTAACATTCGCAGGCGAAAGCGGAAGTCATCACTGTTAGAATGCGTAGGAATTGGGCAGGGCCGTACCCAGGCCCTATTGGAAAAACGTACAAGAAACAAACCTGCTGCTTGTATAGTTCTGGTATAACACCACCATAATTTCTAGTTATTAGCAGCTTGTTTGGTTTGGCGTTCTGCATAACTGGAGATACCGGCACCGCTATGGCTCCGGGTCTGTCTATAGTGGCAGCCAGTTTGCTTGCCGATATGATTCGATGTGGGTGGTATGATTTTTGCGTCCGATGACGTAGGCGACCACCATATTTCCACCAAAACGCTTATACCACAGGACCACCGGTATAACTAAATGATACATGCAGAAAGACGACCGCCATCTTCCAACAAAAACATCCATCGTTCACCACCGGTATCGTTGCATACACCACGTATGTCGAAAAAGAACATAAGCCGCGTTTACATGAATGCGACTTAGTCGCTTTGAATCCAGTTGCCGCATTCAATATGCGGTCACGTAAACGGCAGAATGCGCAAAGCGCATTGCATTTTGGAACGGGGAGGATAATCGCAAGGCCCTCGCTGCTTGAGCGAGTGAACAGCTGATAACATGGCGGCGACCAACCTCGTCGGCGGCGCGGAGAGCGGTCCCGCAATCTTTTTTCCCGAGAACAAGCGCAGGCTTTTATTGCGATCATAAGTAAGCGGAATATAGCGGAGCTGCTCGGTGAGGGCGGCCCCGTCAAAACCTTTGCGAAGTACGACTTGCGCGTCCGAAGGGGTCACAAAGGCTTCAGTGCCAGCACGAATGACACCGAGTGCTCCGAGCACTGTAGAGCACTGCATGGTAGCGCAGAACGAGCAGCTCCTACCTCGGTGCCGTTCCTGGCAGCGCAAGAGCCTCTCGAACTCGGAGTCCGGTTGGTCCGGTCGCGATCGGTGAGGTCTGGCGCGGCGAAACGCGGAGGCTTCCTTAAAGCGTGCGCACACACGTCGTCTCTCGTTCAGAGTGAACCGGCGGCCCGGCCTGGAGTCCTAAACGCCTTCGTTCTGATGCTTATTCCGTCTCGCAACTTCTTCCACAGCACCAAAGACAGCGGACGCGATCTTTACTTTCATTGAATGCGTCGAAAGGCCTCCACGTGCGATGCACCGGAAAACGTGGTGCGGCTGGTGCCGAGAGAGAACTGCGTAACTTCGAGCTTTGAGTGAACGTGCATGGCAACAAACCGATCGTAACACCAAGCCGCGGATACCGCATCGCCGGTCGACAGCGGCAAACGGCCCGTTGCTCGTATCGTGGGCCGTGACTCGTACTCGGCAAACTCGGCGTCCTTTCGTGGCCCCTCGCGTAGTCGCAACCAGCCAAAAAACCCACCAGCCCGATACCGTAGCGACCGTAGCCGGCGTTGGAGAAAAGCGAAACCGAAACGTAAAGCTTCCGCCCAGTGGCTTCCGCTGCCGCGGCTTTTCTAACTTCGCGGATTCCACTTCCGGTCGTCACGGAGATGGCGAACAATGGCGAAGATAGAGCGGTGTAGTTCGTTGGCTCGTTTACGGTTACAGGACAGATGTTTTGCGCTCCGTTTCTACTGCGTCTCTGGTTCTAAACTCGACGGCGTCTCTCATAGTTCAACCAGGTGTGGTCGGCCTGGGTCAGCGCGGTCAGCTCGCCTCGTCCGATCGCCGGACTGCCGGCGACTTCCGAGTTCTTTAGGCCTGGGATCCGAAGGCGTCTGTCTCCGTGAAACGGTAAGCGAATCTCATCCCGTTTTCGTTTTACTTTTAAATTACGTTAGGTGCGCTACAGTATAAGCATGCGTGCCAAGTGTTCGTGACAATTTTGAACTAGAATAATTGTGCTTCATTGCGGTCATTTGCCGAAAATGTAAATCGAGCAATGAACAAGGAGCCATGCTTGAAAACGGTGTATGTACGATGTTAACTTCTACCTGGGCGGCTAAAAAAAAAAAAAAAAAAAAAAGCCAAGACTGGTTACGGTTTGATGTGAGGCTGGTCCCAAGCACTTAGAGCGCCTTTCTGAACGGCGTGTAGGCAGTATAGCGATCAGCGGGACGAGCGACGGCGAGAAGCTACAAGTGCCGGCGCCGAGCGACGAAGATTTCTCACTCTCGCTGCTTGCGCCGCTCGGTTCTTGGGCTTCTAGAAAACGTCGCTCATCGCCTTGGTCGCTCGCACCAATCGCTTTCATAATGTGTGTCTGGTCGCGCGGCTGACTACCGTGCTTATTCGAATATAAGTCGAGCTTTTTTTTTTTTTTTCTTTTTCTTTGGAAATTGCGATTAAAGAATTTCGACCTACTTTCGCGACCAAATTTTGCGACCCTACCGGAGGCATGGAGCTATCGAGTCACCGAGCCGGCGTTGCCGTAGAGCGGCGCCGCTTCTTGTTTCAAAAAGCTTTTGGTAAATAACCGAAAACAACCGCGGTAGCCGGTGCCGCTATTGCGCGCACTTCTCGGGCGTTGGATTTCGCCATCGCGCCTCTAGCGTTCCCCTTGCTGGGCAATGGGGAAGGAGAGGGACGCAATGCGCCATGCACTTTGCCCTCCATCCTCGCAAACGCGCACAAAAAAAGAAAAAAAAATGTTACTTTTGTTAGTTGCTTGAGGCGGCTCGGCTTGCGTCTTGCTCATGGCGACACGGCGGCTTTACTTGCGTCTTTGTAGTTTCTCTTTCGTCGCTTCGCACCTCCTTTCGTTTCTTGTCATTTTACAACGGTGTCAGTGAAGTATTGCTGCGAATTTGCGAGGATGTCTACCCAGCTGACGAAGCTTCGGACGACGATGACATGTCCAGGAGTTCTGACGGTGCTTAAGTTTTTGGCACCGCCCCGTGATTTAGCTGAGAGTGATGTAAATAAAGGTTTGTTTCTTTTGCCCAAAATTTCCCCTGTTCTTAAAAATAAGAAGAAAAAGGTTGACCTATATTTGAATTATTTTTTTCTAATTTTCGGTGGGTCCAACAAATGGGGTTCGACCTATTTTCGAGTAAATACGGTAACTTTATTTTTTTTAATTTTGGGTTACGTCGGACGTAACTCGAATGCTTGACAGTTACGTTAGGCGTAACTAATTTTTATTTTGTTTTCCGTCGGACGTAACGTTAGACAATGCGTTACACTTAAGCAAAATAGGGGCTGCTGGTTCATTATATAAACCAACCATTTGTGTTTCATTAAAGCGCATCACTGGCCTAAAAGAAATACTGCCATCCTATAGGAATGTAGCGCTTCCAGTAAATTTGTTAATTTTTACTTTTAGTCCCTGCCCCATCAGATACAACATCTGACCTAAAGCAGTGTATTGGATCTCCTTCCAAGACCTCAGGCGGGTCGTCATTCAATCCAGGAGTCGGCGGCGTCTCATGGGCGTGTTGCTGGTGCTTCTTACTGGATGGTGCAACCGAGGGAAAAGTGGTCGTGCTTGGGAATGGCAAGTATGGCCGCCGTAAGTATACATATTGTTTTTACCTTTGCTCGAATCCACCTTTAAGAAATGCACAGTTCGCATCTGTGCCTCTCTCAATGCTTCTACAGTCGGCTGTTAATATTTGGAGTGCTCCGACTCTGTCAGCGCTAGTTTCTCTAGATCATGCAAATGGGTTGCAACAATAAACAATCGGGAAGGAAAAATTAGGCCAGTAATTGTGAAATTCGCCTCATTTAAATTAAAAAACCAGTTGCTTCTTTGTGGCCATAAGTTGAAGGGCTCCCCCTACTCGTTGTTGGAGGACTACTCGCCGAATGTTCGAACTGCGCGGAAGTTTCTTCTCGACTTTGCCAGGGCGCAGAACGTATCATTTAAGCTTCGTTTCGACAAGTTGCACATTGGTTCCAGGACTTACAGTTATGATTCTCAGTCTCTGTCCGTAAAAGAAATCCCCAGATAGGACGCGCCGGGGGGTGGCTTTCTTCATAACCAAAAATCAAGTTGCGGTATTAATGCATTGTACACGAACGCACGTAGTATCCTGAATAAACGTGACGATATATGTTCTCTTATTTTTTCGTGTAATGCTAACGTCATCGTCTTAACTGAGACATGGCTATCACCTGGAATTGAAGAGAGTGAGATATTTCCTGAGCACCCTAATCTGGTTATTTACCGGCGTGACAGGGATGATCAACGTGGAGGCGGTGTCCTTATCGGGGTCGATGAAAGTAATGAAAGCACCCTTGTCCCGACTGCTTCGTGCCTCGAAATGGTCTGGGTACGAATACAATGCAGTTTCAAACCTATTTTGGTAGGCGTTTGTTATCGACCTCCTTCGGAATCCCATTCGTTCACCAGCCGTCTGCACGACGACTTGTCTACCCTGTTTGCTCTCTATCCGGCGCACCCTGTTTTTTTATTCGGTGACTTTAATTTTCCATGCGTTAATTGGAACTCTGCGGTCCCCGTTTGTCCTAAAGGGAATGATTTGTGCAAGGACTTCCTTGACATGTGTTTGGATTTTAATCTTGTTCAACTTGTGTCCGTCCCTACTAGGGTGATGGATTCCTGTTCTAGTATTTTAGATCTCGTGCTAACTACTCATCCGGGTTTTGTAGAATCACCTCTAAGCTGTTTTGATGGCGTCAGCGATCATCGGGTAATGTACTGCCCTATATGCGTGGAAATCCAGAAACCGTTGCGCGTTCAAAAGAGCATACGGCTGTATGAGAAAGGGAATTATGAGCAGCTCTGCAACATTCTGTCCAAATATTTTGTGTCTTTTAATACTAATTTTGAGAGTAGAAGTGTGGACGTAAACTGGTGTCTCTTTAAAGATAAATTATGTGATTTAGTGGAAAAATATATACCTTGTATTGATATAACAACGAAGTCTTCGAATCCATGGTTTAATCGCAGCCTCAAATCGCTACGCAATAAAAAGCAAAGGCTCTTTCGAGTTGCCCGTCGAGCCGGTACGCCCGAATCATGGCAGAGCTATGAGGACTGCGCTAAGATTTACAAAATTGAGTTGAATAGATGTAAAGACATTTTTTATCGTACGACTTTGCCATCATTATTGATTGCCAATCCGCAGCGTTTTTGGAATGTTGTTCGCCCAAAAGACGAGTGTTCGTTAGAACTTGTTTCACATTCAGAGGACCCTGTTCCAGTGAACTTGTGCGCTAATGTGCTGAATGATGTCTTTTCTAAAGTGTTCTACCGTTCAGACCTCATTACTGTTTCCCCTCCCGTCTCCAGTATATCGTTCCCAATGGATCCTATTCTTATTGATTACGATGGAATCGTAAACATTATTAAATCCTTAAAAGTGTCTTCGTCATGTGGAATTGACAGCATAAATTCCAAGATTCTCCGTAACACTAATCTAACGTCTAGCCTTTTTTTAACAAAAATCTTTCGTCAATCTCTGGAGACGGGAGTGGTGCTTGAGGACTGGAAGTTTGGGAAGGTCATTCCGGTTCACAAGAGCGGTAGTAGGTCATCACCAGCCAACTATAGACCGATATCTCTTACCTGCATCTCGTCTAAAATAATGGAACACATCATCTTCAAGCATTTGGTTTCATTCCTGGATTCTAACTCTTTCTTCAGTGACGTGCAGCACGGTTTTTGCCGTAATTTTTCTTGTGAAACACAGCTTCTTCATCTGATTAATGTCTTGTTCTTGAATCTCGAATCCGGATACCCCACTATCGCTGTACTGCTCGATTTCGCAAAAGCATTTGAAAAAGTACCTCATAAACATCTACTTCTCAAACTTTCCACGCTAAATATTGACGCTCATGTACTAATCTGGATTGAATCATTTCTTTCTCAACGCCGTCAATACGTCTACGCTAACAACGCCTCGTCTCACGTCTCTGCTGTTTCTTCTGGTGTTCCTCAAGGCACCGTGCTTGGATTGCTACTTTTTCTCATTTATATTAACGACCTCCCATTGCGTATCACCTCTGTTTTCGCCTGTTTGCTGACGATTGCGTTGTTTACCGTAAGATTACTACTCAAGATGACCTTCTAATTTTGCAAGCTGACCTTCTCAAAATAACCGACTGGTGCCAGAATTGGAAAATGTCTCTCAATACTAACAAATGTAAGTGCATGCGTTTTTCTAATTCATTAGCAGAAACTAATCGTACTCTCCTTTTGGATGGGACTATACTTGAATATACAGACCACTATAAATACCTCGGCGTGCATCTTTCACCTTACCTCTCTTGGAATACTCATATTAACAACATTGTACAATCTGCTAATCGAAGTTTAGGCTACATCCGTCGAAATTTAGATCTGTTCCCAATAACCTTAAGCGCCTCCTGTCCGTTACTCCTGTCCGTCCCAAATTAGAATATGCGTCTTCAATTTGGCATCCTCATCAATCAACGCTAACTGATTTAATTGAATCTGTTCAGAGCCGTGCTGCACGCTTCATTTTTTCTGATTATTCCGGTTTTTCGAGTGTCTCGTTAATGAAAGCTCACCTTGACCTTCCACTATTATCTTCACGTCGTAGGATCTCTCGCCTTTGTCTTCTTCACAAGGTATTTTATACGCCCATCTTTAAACAATCTCTCTTAAACCCCCCATCATACATCTCGGCTAGAATTGACCATCCTTGTAAGATCGCCCGCCCACAATGCTTCACCCTCGCACACCAGAAGGCGCTCTTACCATCTGCGATTGTGGACTGGAATGACCTCCCCGAGAACCTCATCGGCATCACCGACAGTGGAAGATTTCGGGACGCCATCACCAACTACTTCATGTAAACCCACTCCCCTATGTAACGCCACTTGTGGCCCTGAGGGTATTATAAATAAATAAATAAATAAAAAAATAAACCACATATGCTCTCGCAACAAACAGTGCTGTGCCGAAACACTGTGGAATTTATTCTAGCTTAATAATGCAGCACAAATAGTTGACGCCAAGTATAGCTGCAACAAAATGGTGAGTTGGGCCAGTTGGTTCATAGCTGCTTTTGTGACTCCGTTTTACAAAACGCTCTGCCGAAACAAACTTGCCGCCTTATAGGTAGTGCAAAAGAACCTCGCGTGCCTAACCTGGAGAAGGGCATTTTTTTTCATAGGTCAATTTTTCTTAAACCAATACCTTCAGCCTCCTTGAAATGTTAACAACATGTGACACTCAGAAGAACAGTAAACCCCTTAATGTTGGCGAACCTTTAATTTTCGCGGCCTTTAATTTTGCGGAATTCAGTGGCTGCGATTATGTCCTCTGTGACCGATTCGAGAAGAAATAGGGGCCACCAAGATAAGGGGGTTTTACTGTACATCGGAGGAGAGAGGAAGTCACTTTTGTTTGTATGCAAGAGTAAAACCAACAACAACAATCATGGTGTCGACACTTTGTGAGCCTATCTCTGTCTATTGAATGATATCAATTTTGTTTTAGTTCGTTAAACATTGTTGCCTGTACACTGTGGGATGTCGTCTTCAACACGAGCAGTGGTTTTCTCTGAAGCAGGCAGCATGGACGCGTGCCGCAGCCCAACATAGTTCATTTGCAGGTGGTACCGCAGTTTGAGGGATGGTTCGCACTATATGGGGGAATCGCAATTCAATGTTTTACCTCGGGCGTAGACAAGATTTGCTCATTCTAAATCATTTTGTCTACAAATCGGGAACTTGCAACGAATGTACCCGCATGGTTGGAAGGGCCAGACAAGCTTTGTGAGTGCTTCGTTTTCTAGCATCTCAGTCCTGAACCTACTCACGCACCACATGTGTAGATGTTCCGATAGGTGGCAGCACTTATTTAGAAAATGGTGAATGGCAGCTGTTGTTATTTTTAAGGTGGACTGCATATTTGCAGTACTTTTTCTCACTTAAAAATATGTCTTACTAAAAATATGTAGTATAGCCGATGACAAAAAGAGAATGGCTGGGCGTCCTCCAGCACGTTCTTGTGCTTTTCACCCCGCTTTGGACAGATGTGCTCGCTCCAGGCTCATCAGGCGCTGAAACGTCATCGAAGGTAGCAGACGGGCTGGAGGTGGAACAACGGAGACTTCTCCCTGCCTTGCTGATGGTGTCAGTGAGCGTGTACTTCTATATTCTAACTTAGCTTAACCTGTCAGAGCTGAGTAGAATAGGCTTGGCAAGTGCCCTTATTGCATATGCATTTGTACAGCTGAGGCACTTTCTAAATCAAGAACATTGTGCACTGTCGTGAGCAAAAGTCTGGATAACACGGGAGCGCCGACCGAATTGCATCGCCGCGCTCCCTGACGGCGCAGCGCCTGGTGCCGAAACCCGCGCAATGCGCACGCGCGTCATTTCTTATCTGCTGGCCCACTCGTTCGCTCGCTTCAACGCGATGCGCTCCTGAGCGATTAAATGGGCGCTAGCTGCCGCCCCGGGAACCAAGATCCCGAGAGCCTCGCTCACCGCTCGGGACGAGCTTCCGTGCTCCGCGGCACGCGCCGTTCGTGCATATCTTTTCCGCGACTCGGCGACGCGTTAAAAACTGTCGCTTATGTTGAGGCAGCCGCAATGAATTGTAGAACTTGTATTCGCGCACTTGAGACAGCCTTGGGCTTCCTTCCGAGTAATCATGCACGGGCGGTAAAGTGGTGAATGACGAGCAAAAAGAAAACGCCAAATTACAAAAAAAAAAATATTTATTCAACCCCCCTCCCAAGAAAAAACAAGAAACAAAACGGGAGGGAAAAGAGGCGCAGGTTCAATTTGGGTGGCTTGTAATTTTTATATTGTTGATAGCGTCAGAAAGAATCGAAAAAACATCACCTTCCTGCAAAATGTTGGAATTCTGTTGTGTAATCGCAAAGCAGAAATAAAAATATTTCCCCCGCTGCAGCCGTGCGCGGCGGCAATGGGAAACGCGCCGAAACGGTGACGCGGGGATCGCTGCAGCTCAACGCCTCACAAAGAGCAGTAGAGAGAGAAAGAGTAAACATCCTTGAGGAGAGCGCACGCAAACCGGTGCATTCCCACGTCGACGTCACTGAGCACGTCATTTAGAGACTTGAGGGGTGCCGGAAACTTGAATCTTTGCTATTGTTTAAAATTATAATTAAGGCACACAGACAAAATCGCTTTTCTGTTCTTTACTTTAGAAATGTCGGAGAACAACTCCTAGAATTATTTGGCCATTGTCCGGAAATCGTTGCATAGCCGCTTTGTTTTATGACTTCCGGTGCAAGTCATTAGCTGATGTCGGACTGAACATTTTAAGGTCGCTTCGCGAGCAGCCATGCTGAGAACTTGTGGCCAGTACCATGTTTTTTTTTTCTCGTTGTTTTCTTGACTTCTTGACCCTTTACAACGCGTGCATAATAAATTGAGCAGCAGCTGTTTGCATTGTAGCCGGGGTAAATATAGGGGGAAGCTTAAAAATAACGAAAGGAGGGAACCGACAGTTTTTAACGCGTCGCCGAGTCGCGGGAAAAATATGCGCGAACTACGCGTGCCGCGGAGCACGCGAGCTCGTCCCGAGCGGTGAGCGAGGCTCTCGGAATCTTGGTTCCCGGGGCGGCTCCTAGCGCCCATTTAATCGCTCAGGAGCGCATCGCGTTGAAGCTGTTGAAGCGAGCGAACCAGTGGGCCAGCAGATAAGAAAGGACGCGCGTGCGCATTGCGCGGGTCTCGGCACCAGGCGCCGCGCCGTCAGGGAGCGCGGCGATGTTATTCGGTCGGCGCTCCCGTGTTATCCAGACTTTTGCTCACGACAGTACCTTACCTTCAAAAACACATCATTTTGGGGGTGCAAAAGGAATTCTAAGGCATATTTTTGTTTGTATTGTCCTATTACGCATCGTCTCCTTCAACTTAATGTAAAGTCGACCCAGCCTCTTGAAAAATTTAATGCTAGCCAGGTAATTGTTTTGCATTTAGTTGATATAACAGTATTCAGTTAGGTATCCCAAGTCATAAGTCGTTGAGGTGGAGTCTCTCAGTAAGTCAGTCATGTTTAACATTCATAGAAATGCTTGTCAAATAATGGCACTGTCAAGGACATGTATTCAGCTCGAACAATCGCTGGGCACATGCTGGTCGTGTGGTTACAGGCAGCAAACATCCCGGTTGGAACGTCCTATTTCGCAATGTAGGTGAGGGCCCCACTCATAAACGTCTATACTTTTAGTCTCTTTAAGCTGGACCACTTTTGACACTACAAGCCATTGCAGCTAAAACAGCATGACACATGATTATAAGCTGGACGTATCATGGCGTCCAACTAGAAGGTCACATGGCTTGCTTTGTGCACTGAATTTGCAAGGATGGCTTGAAGCTTTTGTCGTGGTTAACTTTAAGCTGAGATAGTTTAAAATAATGCTCTCAGTTTTTAGTGTTGCCCGGCATGGTTAACAAGTTGGTGATATAGCGCTGCATTGAAAAGTCTGTGCATTCATGACTGTATCACCTTATAAATGCATACTAGCTATTAAACTCTTCGTTTTTCAGATAAATGAAATACACTTTGCTTCCAATTGCACCCGCTTCTGTAACTTCATGGTATGAAGCACCTTATGGCTGCAAGCTCTGACTGATCTTGTTCTGTGGTCTGCGCAGGCCCATTGCAGGGATTCGCTCTGAGAGCCTCACCAGAGTTTCCTGCTCGTGGTCATTCTAAATTTTTTTTGTTGTTGTTGTAGGTATGCATCCTTTCTGTCTTTCCCTTAATTGTACTCAAACGTCTTCTTTTCATTGTCGCCGATTTGCCTCAAAATTGGTTAAGCACACAAATGGACGCTGTACAACTGTATTGTACATATTTTGTTCAAGGTAACTTTTCTTTTCGAAAGTTACAGATTTTTTTATGAAGGTTAGTCTTTTTTGTTTTTATTTACAAATTTATGTGAGTTTCCATGGGCAACACTAAAACGTTATGCCAGAAGCAAGGACAAGTTCACTGCTCTAATTTGTTCTCAACTGATTGCAAGAAATTTCGTTAATGCCGTGAATCCTCCTTCCAGCGCTTGCTTTGCAGCATAAAAAAAGAATTATACATAGGATATACTCTGTTTTTTAGACTGCTTGCTCATTCTGTAGGTCTGCCTGCCTTAGATGTCGTGCTACTGGAGAGCAGGCGAATTCGAATGCTGGTCTTGCCATTGCTTTTTTTTTTCTTAGCCGTTGTCTTAGTAGTTCTTGTAAATTTAGAGATTTTCCGAAAAAGCAAGCCGGGAAGAATATTTGGTTTAGTTAGGTAGCTAAAAATAATGATTTAGTACCCCTTTGTCAGTAAAATAGATACTGTATGCCGCTGTTAGTGTCAAGCCGAAATCCACGCTTTTTTAGCATTTCGCTCAGATTAGTACCCATTCTTATTCGTCAGCCTCTTGGTGTGCCAACTAAACTCTTTGTATCCAGACCCCTGCCCTCTGCTGGTACACTCTACCCTCATGTTCAGCGAGTGTATGAACTGGAGCTGTATCCACAGTCGACACTCGCTGAGCACGAGGGTAGGAAAATCTTTCCATTGCAGCAGAGCCATATATGGGGAGAGTCTGGCAGTCTATGATTTCGCTGCCATAACGTCTCCCTTCCGAGTGAGCTGATTAGCCCGCGGCACAGAGCAAGAGGCGTGAGCGCATGCGCGTGAACTCTAGGCTGCTCCCAGCTCAGCGGGAGGACCGCCATTTTCATTCATTCGCCCGGCATCTGATCAATATTCAAATTTCGGTTCTTTCCTTTTATTTGGCAGGCTCTGACAATAAAATGATAAAGTGTTATTCCTCGGTGGCTTAAAAACCTAAAGAAAGAAGTTCCTCCGTGTTTGAACGCACTTTTATTTAGGCAAAAAAAAATAGATAAGCCCGTAGCAGACGACGCATAGCCTCAACAGTGCTCCGTGCCGACAGCTTTGCGTCAAAATGGCGGTAATCTCCTTTTTGTCTCTTTGCTGCCTTCTCTATCCCTCCTTCGGCGTTCTTCTCCCTTTCCTCCTCTCCGGCGCCTTCGTTGCCACACCCACTGGCTAAACTCTCCCACTATACGGCTCTGCATTGCAGTAGTAGTTTTATTTATAGTCTTTACAGTTGAATGTGAATATTTGACAGAAGTCTCTCAGGTTGGGGCGAAAGAGGGTTAAATGAATGCATTTGATCATTCACCTTAATTCCGTACCCATCATTTTAACGCCTACGTGGCCTTGTCCTGGGGGGTGACTATGACTAAAATAAGAGGATCTATGTGCTGATCACGAAAGAATATGCTAGCCATTCTAATGTAGCTCTGCCAAGTACTTGATTGTGATTTGTTTTTATTTTCAGCTGCTTGGGTGCCTCAAGATCTGGAGATCCTGGTGGCCACAAGCTTGGACTAAATTTTTTTCTGTGGTCTGGCCAGGACTATGGGGGAGGTAATCCCAGCAACAAGAGCATCGCACTATCTCCCTGCCAGCGACTTGCGATCATCGTAACGACAGGGGAGTCCTCGTGCCACCAGGTGTTAGGTATGCCACTTGAAATAAGCATTTTTCTTACCTATTAATAGAACAGCAAAAGCACTACTAAGCCTAAAATGCAAAAAAAAAAAAACGCATTCAAATCTTGGGTTGGTTGGAGTTCCAATTACAAAAAGAAGACTGCAGACATGATTAACATGTGAACTTAAAGCCCGCGGATGTAGGTTCGACGGTGTCACAAAAAATAACTTTCCGCAGATCGCCTTGCTCGTGCTATACCCAAACAAATTCTTAAAATAATCATTGTGTTTCGTTGGTGTCATCAATCTTATGTCCCTAACACACCCAGCAGTTGGGACATGTGAAATATAAAAAAACAGGAACTTGCACATTGTCAGCTCTGCAAAGATTTATATATTAAACAGAGCATAGGACGTTCAGCTTAAGAAAAAAATTCAGTGCAGGCTTATATTCATGGTTCACATATGTGTAATTGCTCTTCATAATGAAGTGAAAACTGCTTAAGTTGTGGCCCACTACAGGCTTTCTATTAGTGTTAAAAAGTGCGTTAGAAAACATGATTGCGCTTTGAAGACGGGGACATAGGAAGGACAGACACAACAGAGCGCTAACGTTCAACTGATTTAATTCAAGAACCTCAGCGTAGAAACGGACTGTGTCACCGCACCACATCTCAACCAATCCGTGGCCCTGCCACGGACCGCAAGTACGCCAACTCCTTATCCGCCAAGTCAATTGACGCCACGCTGACACAACTTGTGCCGGAACTATTTATAGTGTCAGCCTCCATAATCTCGCTAACTGTCCTATCTTTGTGCCTCTCAAGAACAGTAGACGAAGCAAATAATGGTTTGCACCCGCAGTCATGACAGTGACACGACAGATGTTGACTGCGAGTGCAAACCATTAGTTGCTTCGTCTACTGTTATTGCTAGGCACAAAGACATGACTGTTAGAGAGATTATGGAGGCTGATGCTATAAATAGTTCCGGCACGTGTTGTGTCAGTGTGGTGTCAATTGACTTGGCGGATAAGGAGTTGGCATACTTGCGGTCCGTTGCAGGGCCACGGATTGGTTGAGATGTGGTGCGGTGACGCAGTGTGTTTCTACGCTGAGGTTCTTGAATTAAATCAGTTGAAAGTTAGCACTCTGTGGTGTGTGTCTTTCCTATGTCCCCGTCTTCAAAGCGCAATCATGTTTTCTAACGTACCGTACCAACTTGCCCAACAATCAGCACTTGTTAAAAAGTGCTATTGTGTTTAAGCAGCTCGCACCAAATATTTTCTTCAAATACATAGGTTCATGGAAACTATTATGTAGATGTTGGCAGACAGTCATGGTGAGGCCAAACTTTAATGCCAAGTGGTCCACTTATTCAAAGTTAATTCAGTTTGTAAATATTGTAGGTCGCAAATTAAATTTTCGTGGTACGCAATGGGCACAATCATCCGTAATGACTAGCTCTACCTAGGGGAACTTCATACGTTTACTACGGCAAGATGGTTTCGAAAAACAAAGTATTTAGTTTATTCAACTCCTGCACTAACCTTGTCTTTAGAAACTTTTTATATTCTTTGCGATGCTGAGATAAGATTCTGGAAATAGTTTTTCTAGAACTACTCTAGATATTTCCAGTTCATCATTTTTCTCGCAAAGCATTCGAAAGAGCCAAACCCTGTAATGTACGGAGGGAATTCACAGAATGATGCGACTGACAGTTTGGAACATTCGGCACTGTAACAGTAATAATGACATGTCACTTATGTAATGCTCATTATCGCAGATCGAACTGATTTTTCAGTCTACACTCATTTTCAGTACACTCATCCAGCGAACTTCCACCTGAGACTGCAGCGCTGGGTTCTGCAAAGTAATTTGAATGAATAATGATGCAACAGGTTTCTTTGAGCGTGCGTCTAACACATATTCTTTATATTGAATCTGCTAACTGTATTCATGACCATGTCCATAATTGTATCCACATTCCAGCTTATTTTTATTTTGACATTTGAGTTTTCCTCAGTACTTTTCTCAACATCTGTGCTTGTTGAACCGTACTCAAGTCCATACATCTTGTCTTTCGTTATTACATTAATATATAAAACTGTTGATGCCGAGTGAGAATTCAAGGTACCGAATCTGTCGTGCGAGCTAAATAAGAACCAATAATAAAGCTATACAAAGTAAATTTTGTTAAAGGAGGCTGTATGGGCATTAGAATAGCACATGCCATGCTAAAAAAAATACAAATTGTTGTTAGGTATGCAAGGATGACAGTGCTGTGCTGTGTCTGATGTGTCACAAAAAAAATCAGTGCCATACAGTGTTCCTTATGGAAGTACAAACTGTTGAATTCGAAGCCCAGAAGTTTTATTCATGAATGTTCCTCAGTACAAATGTATTTAGAGATCTGAGCCACTGACTCATACATGACTATGTGGCAAACATTCATTTTCATGTGCATTATAGTTTACAAGGTCTAGTCTGCATTGATTTATTGCATTCATGCTGAAACTGGGAGGGGTTATCTGGGTATGAATAAAGAGATAAACATTTCTTGAAATCAAAACATTTGAGAACGAACAAAAGGAAGGATCTAAGAACGGTATCTTAGATTCTCTTCTTTTTCTTACAGTATCTCTAATGTTCACTTTATTTCACCTGATGCATTTAGTTTTTAGCGCAGCTCTTAGCACCCGTTTCCGCGTTTCGCGGCGTCGCTGTCGGCGTAACCGCCCAACTAAACTTGGCAGGAAATTGAATTAATGTTGTGGTCATGTGACGTTAATATTTCCGCTAAGTCTAGTTGAGAAACTGAATTTTTTTATGGATGACGTGACACGGTCATGCGACGTCATTTTCCCCGCTACTTTTAGCGGAAAAACTGCATTTGTGTTGAGGTCATGTGACATCAATTTCTGCGCTAAATTTAGTGGGAAACTTAACCAGCTAAGTTTAGTGGGGAAATTTTCCCGCTAAATTCAGGGAAATTTCCCGCTAGATGGGAGGGAGCAGAAGAGGAGGAGGGGAGGGGGAGGAGGGGCATACCCTCCCATCCTCCTCTTCAAGATCTGTGCTCTAATTTCACGTTACAGAGAATTGTAAACGTCTCATATTTCATCTCATGTTTATTCAACTTTTATATTGCAGGTACGCTCGCAGCACAAATCTGGGTTGTGCTGATCCTCTTTGCACAAGTTAGGAACTCCTGAGTGGCAAGAGTGGGAGTTTGGTCTGACAGCTCAAGGGACACCATTGTTCAGTATTGAATTTTTAATAATCTTCTTTTAAGCAAAGTTAAGCTTTGCTGCATGCAGTTCTAAAAATAAATACCTGCAACCAAATTTACCAGGTCACGACATTTTGCCTCTGCTCTTGGTGCTCCTGGTGAGCCTCGGATAAGAGCTTACTGGTGTGCAAACGTCATGCTTGTTTGAAACCACTCACTGATGTAGACTCGCTGACATCCAGCATTCCAATGAAACGCTGGATATCCACAAGTCTTTCTTGAACAATGCAAGCGGGAAAGGAACCATACAATCGTATCGTATTGGGGGACATTCTACAGAGTGTTTTTTTTTGTATGTTTTACAGGTTTTTTTTAAAACCGTAAAAGCTACATTTACGCAGTCTGTGCACGTGAGTTATAAGCCAGGGCGGCATAGTGTAAAAGGCTAATTCATAATGATCAGTCGGCTTATTACAGAGATGTGCCAGACTTCTTTCAGAAAACTAGATGGAGCTTCATTCTAGCGTAGTTTTATCCCACGAATCTGAATATCCCTTTCGTTTTTCACAAAGATATAACTAAACGTAAGAAAACACGAAAAAACATCCTACCAAGATTGACATCGTAAGAAGATCCTTCGGCCGCCAAGCGTGTGTAGCTTAAAGGCCGCGCGTCCAATCGCAAGTTTTCTAGGTATATTCTCCCGCATTGGCGCCAGTCGTGACACATTTTTCTGCCCTTTTAAAAAATAGCATATGTGTGCATAGCTTTGATAGGCGCTGAAGATGCGTGAACAAAGATTTTGAAAGCTGCTCTTGTTATGTCGCTCTCTATGGAAGTGCTTTCACAGCGCTTTAAAAATGACTCTATGCAGCCTCGATTAATTAAATTAGCAAATAATTTTGATATTTGAGATTCTGGAGGTCAAATAAAGAAGATTTAAAAGTGTTTTCTCAAATACAAAACCGCTTCAGCCTCTCTCTAAGTATAGTATGTTCCTGAAATTTTTAATCAGTGAAAAGAGACCCATGGTTCCAATTAGAAACTTCTAAGCATCATCAAAACACACTAAATCAATTTTCTTTGTAAAGATATAACACAAGAGCAGCATTTTATGGTGTTCTAAAAAAATGGTCAATTTGGACGTGTTTCCAGACTTCGGTTTCTTACCAGAGCGCATCTTTGCACCTGCGGTCCTGCTGCCCGGTGGCCGCAGTGCGAAGCCGCCCCCTCGCCTCCCTCGTAGGATGGAGGGAAGCAAGGCGCACGTGTGTTGCGCGTCTAAGCCCCTGGGGAACATGACCGTGGGCGCAAAGATGAGCTCTGATAAGAAACTGAAACCTAGAAACTCGTCCAAATAAAGCATTTTTACAGAACGTGTAAAGTGCTACCCCTTCATTATATCTTTCTAAAAAGAGTTGATTTTGTGTTTTTCAGTGACTCAACAAGTTTCTAATAGAAACCATATTTTCATTTTTTTCTAAAAAGAGTTGATTTTGTGGTTTTCAGTGACTCAACAAGTTTCTAATAGAAACCATATTTTCATTTTTACTAATTAAAAAGTTAATTAACAAATTGTATTTAATTATCTGACTGATCGTTACGACTAGGTCCCTATACTATGTACGCCTGGCCGTATAATTCGAATGCACAAATCGCATTAATTTAGCTTTCACGACCTTTCTAAACATATATATAAAGCTTGAAACTAAATCGCCCTGTACAACACTGAAAAGGCGAAACCAGCGTGTTGGAGCCATATGGCTCCATTATGGCGGTATCGCCTTTTCGCTGGTATATGATGTCCCATATTATGCTGTATGTATGTATATAACCATGCATGTATGGTTCCGTCCGCCTACATGGTCCCGCAATAATCCACTACGCCGGTATAGGATGTCCCATAATACGACACGCTTGTATGGTGCCGCGTACCTGTATCGTTCCGCCTTAATCCACTATACTGGAGCTGCCTTTTTGCTTGTATAGGATGTCCCATATTACGGTTACGCTTGTATGGGCCTTTTCCTACATCTTTTCATCTTCAAAATTTTCCACCGGGGGGGGAGGGTTTCAGGGTTGGAACCTCCCCCCCCCCGAAATATATTGGAGCCGCCCCCCCCCCCCCCCCCCCCCCGCTTTCACTGTTGGCTGGGTGAGGGAGGAGCAATTTCGAAAGAGGCCCGGGAGTTATAGTTTACTGTCGACGGGTTATAGTTTAGATTTTATCGTTTCTAGTGCACGTAGACTGCTTGTACTCGCCTCGGTGACCGCTGAGGGGGTTCAAGGTAGAACCTTTGCAGTGATTCCTTATTTTCATGGGTTTTCTCATAGCCTAAAAGCCTTGGGTGCGAAATTTAACGTTAATGTGGTTTTTAAGACGGACTTTAGTTTAGACAAGCTCACCCCGTTCACCTTCAGACGTGAGGGATGTTGCGAGAAAGAACACAGAGATCCCTCAGCCTCCTGTGTTGCAGAGGTGACCCCCTTTGACTGCGGCCGTTAGTCGCCACAAGGTCCCCTTTGACTGCGGGTTGTGTTATGTTGGTCAGACAGGGCGTTGTTTGAATGACCGTCTTGTGGAACATAAAAAGTGTGTAAAGAATATGGCGCAGAATTCTGAATTGGCAAATCATATTAGTTCTTGTAATTGTTTCCCCCTCTTTGGGATGGAACTTCCGTTCTGTGTAACGAAAAATAATTGTTTAGAAGGCTAATTAAGGAGACTGTGCATTCGTGAGCGGGAGAATTGTGTGAGCCAGCCGTCCTTGGTTATCAGTGATCGGATGAAAGAGTTCTTGCTTGTTTGAGGGGGGCTTTGTAAACTGTGAAAGGGGGGGGGGGAGGGTTGGGGAGGGAAGGAAGAAAACCGGGAAGCGTTTGCTTGGAAGTAGCAAATGGAGATTAGGCATTAGCGTTTTGGAAGTCGCCTTGTCCGTTGACCTTGGGGCTGTTGTTCGGGTGGTCGGCTCCCTTTCGGAAAGTCGGAAAATGTTGGAGCCGGGGAGTGGCTCAGGCTGTCTGGGTCGAACTGGTTGCCCGTCTTATTTATGCGTTTGAGGTCTTTTTGCTTTTTTTCCTTTCCTTTTGTCTGAAGGTCTATTTATTGGTATGCTCATATTAATAAAATTCAGCTGCGTTTGAGATTTTGTTGTGTTCGTCCGTTTTTTTATTGTTCCCCATCTCAAGGTTTACAAGATGTCGGTAGGAGGTGTTTCGCGCGGTGAAAGAGGATGGAAAGATAATGACGAAGATTCGTTCCGAGCTGTGGGTTCTGAGTGTCGCCGGGCCCTGCAGAGGATGCGCAGGGCTGCTGTTAGGGATTTGGGTCAAGTATGGCTGTATATATTTTTCTTATTCTCTTACCCCCGGTTCCCTCTCACCAAATTCATGTTTACTGGGGTGAAGTTTGGGAGAATAAATAAATTTTTCCTAAGCTGAAAGCATGTTTTGTTGTGTTTGTGTATGCGTGCGTTTGAGCGTGTGTGTGTGTGTATATATATGTGTCGTAGGCCCCCTATATTATTCTTCCATTCACAACCCGGAGACCCCTGCTCTTACTTCGTTCCTTTTCTCCCTGTACCCTTCTTTCCTTCCTCAACGTTCCCCACGGAGCTCCCAAGACAGCCCCCACCCCTAGCCATGACAGCGCACCCAACGATGTGTATGTGTCGAGTGACACGCTGCAGGCCGATCGCCTGGTGTGCAGCCAGCGTGCTAGACCATTTTGTTTGCTCTCTGGCCTCCTCTTTTTACCTCCTCTTGGTCTAGCGAGGCGGCAACCCTACATACTGCGGGAGAGGACGAGACAAAATACCCTAGTTACACGGGCGCTTTGAACCGTAGTTGAGTTAAATTCAAGTTATCAGCCTCAACTCTGACTGAACTTAACTGACCTGAGATGTTGCTACACGGCTCTCTAGAACCCAATTGAAGCCAAAACGAAACTAGTTCTTGTGCCACGGGATCAGTCTAATTGCTAAAGTAATTTACTCGGCGACACACTTTTTATTTTTTATAACTATATTGTACATTATGTTCAATACTTTGTTACTTTTTACCGGCGTTTACACGAGTACCAAAGCAGATTCAGGGCTAAGTTGCGCAAATTTTAGGCTAGGTGGTGCAAGCTACCGCCCGCTACAGTGGGTGCACCCATTACTATTTGTCCATTTGCACAGCTGGTCCCGCATCCATCTTCGCTCGTTTGGTGGCTTACCGGCTAGCCGAGATCGTTTTAAGGACAGCTCGGGCGCCTAAACCTATTCCTTCCCCAATATTTTGCTGCTACGATTCTTTTTAGAGGCCTTTCCCTGCATTCCGGAACAGTAAGTGCCTTGCAACTGATGGCCGGCGGCAGCGGTCCCGCGGACCGGGGCCATTTTACCTCCGTTGGGGAAGTCCGTTCAGTTGAACTGAGGTAGGTAAGCTCAGTTGAACTCAACTGTCATTAGTTGCTCGATGACAGTTGGCGCCGCCGTATAACTCCGGCCGATCGCGATTGAGTGAACTGTCGTTGACTCAATGGCACTTGAGAGCGCCCGTCTAACTAGGGTATAATCAGTCTAGACCATGGTGCATGTGAAACATTTAGCTGCTCGCAATTGTTAATTATAGGCCGATCATTTACTTCTGTTTTTTTTTAAGTAAATATAAAAAACGGCCATTCAAGATCGCCACCGTGTTCCGTAAACCCTCCCCCTCCCCCCCCCCCCAAAGATATTTTCTGTGTACGGCCCTGGTCCAACCTGTCGGGTCGACATAGTTACGCAATCATATATAATTTTTTTTTGGCCACTGTATTAATTAGTGGCCAGGAGATCAAAAAGAATACTCCCCGCAGATGCACTGTACATTACCCAAAACACACAAACGGGCAATTGTTACAGCGCTGGCGTTCTAGTTGAATACTATCGTTTCCAGGATGGTAACGCTCCGTAGAAAATAGAATGCATTTACTTTACAGTTGAGGGTACATAACGAAGCGCAACAGCCGTAGACAGCGTCGGTGGGCGCGGGCCAGAGTTTCTAGTTGTGATGATTGATAAATAAAACCCTCCAGCACCACGCTCCCTGCTACCCGCAGCCTTCAACAAGGCGATGGTCACGTGCTGTTGTCAAGTTCGCCCGATAAGTGAAGGGTAAGGAGGAAAATGAGCATGGATTGTGGAGGCTACACGGCTGACGTCATGCCCCTTCCCCCTCCTCCACTTCTAATCTCCTTGGCAAACATGCTAAATACGGCCACAGAAAAAAAAAAAAGAAAAAACTTTGCAGTTGATGATGATTGGGGTTTAATGGCGCAAGAGCGACTACGGCCATATTGCGCCAAGAAAGTTAATTTAAGGAGCCTTGCATTTACATCTAACTTTACTTATCTATATCAAGTGCAAAAGGCCAATTGCATGTAGGAAACTTAAAACGCGAGCAAATGGTACCAAAGGTCTATCACCAAGCAAAAAATAAGGATGAAATGGAAGGTGGTTTCTGAAAAGTTCTGGAAAATATCTTCGACGTTGACGATCCAAAAATCTACAATTCCACAGGATGTGAAGGACGGTTAACATTTTCCCACACTTTTCACAGAGCTTTACATCTTCACCGCAGAGCAAGTGCAGGTAAGTCAATCGAGAATGACCAATTCTCAAGCGGCATAAAAGAACTTCCGAACGGCGGTCCTTATGGGAGGAACTCTCCCACACTTCGAAGTTGGGCTTAATAATGTGAAGTTTGTTATCTCTCTGTGTGTCCCAATCCTGTTGCCATAACTTAATAATTGACTTGTTTAAGGCTGGCTTGAGGTCTTGGTGCGGCAGGCCAAAAGACGTTTCCGTGTAATTTTTTACAGAAAGTGCAAGATGGTCTGCATTCTCTTTACCGGGAATGCCCACATGACTGGGCACCCAGCAAAAGTTTATAAATTGTCCTAGATGGAAAGCTTTGTTTATCTGAAAACGAACCTGTTGCACAAGAGCATTCTTGCTGTCTGCTAAAGATGAAATAGCTAAGAGAGCACTTTGGGAATCAACAAACAGAACTGCTTTGTTAATGTTATTTTCTAGAATATATTCAATAGCCATCAGGATACCATACAGTTCAGCAGTAAAGATAGTTGCTAGAGGGTTGAGTTGCCTCACTTCACTGAAAGCGAGAGAATAAACTGCACAGCCTACGCAATTCAATGTTTTCGAGCCATCAGTGTAAAAGTGGAGATAGTCACTATATTTCTTCTCTAGCTCTGCGAACTTCCGCAAGAGAACAAGACGAGGAACAACCTTTTTGCTGTACTTCGAAAGTGACCAATCACAAGAGATTGGCACCAAATCCCAAGGAGCAACCCTATAGGCCTTTCTCAACAAAGGAGGCTCATCAAAACAAAGGTGCAGCGACCTTGCCATGCTCTCAGCCCGAAGGCTCAAGGGCCGAACAATACTGGGCTTATTCTCAAAAAGGCGCAATGATGCAGAGGTCTGCAGAGCAGAGAATGCAGGGTGGTGTGGATCACTATAAACTTTGTAGGCATAGCAGAGACTAAGATATTGTCTGCGTCGCTCAAGGGACATCTGATGTGTTTCAGCATACAGACTCGGCACGGGCGACGTGCGAAAAGCAATTGTGGCTAGACGCAGGCCAAGGTGATGGATTGGGTCTAACATCTTCAAAGCAGATGGTCGTGCCGACGCATATACCGGTGCACCATAATCCAACCGGGACCGCACTAGAGAGTTATAAATTCGCAGCAGACATCGTCTGTCAGACCCCCAAGTTGTGTGCGACAGCACTTTAAGAATATTGGAAGATCGTAGGCATTTTCGTTTTAGTTCTTTCAAATGGGGTACGAATGTGAGATTCTTGTCGAATATCACGCCTAGAAACTTGTGCGCCTCCTTAACAGTAATGGTAACGTTATTCACATGCAAGGTAGGATCCGGTGACAACCCTCGACGCAGCGAAAAAAGAACAAATACGGTTTTGTCGGGGGAGAAGCGAAACCCAATTTCGGCTGCCCACTTGCTCATCCTGTTGATTGTCAGTTGCAGTTGACGTTCACAACTATGCAGATTGCAAGAAGAAACTTAAATTTGCACATCATCCACATACAAAGAATAAGATACTGTCGGTGGTATCACCTGAGCCTGGCTATTGATTTTAACTGCAAAAAGTGTGACACTAAGCACCCCTCCCTGAGGGACACCACTTTCTTGAGAAAACACATCTGATAAGGTGGAGCCCAGACGGACTTGGAAAGTACGTCCCATTAAGAAGCTTTGTATGCATCGCAACATGCGACCCCGAACACCGTAAGCATAAAGATCCCGCAGGATCCCATAGCCCCACGTTGTATCGTACGCCTTTTGCAGATCAAAAAACACAGAGAGACAGACCTGGCGGTGTACAAACGCCTCACGAATAGAGGTTTCAAGGCGGACTAAGTGGTCCAGGGTGGAACGTCCAGCTCTAAAACCACACTGATCAATGTCAAGCACATTCTCACTCTCCAAGAAATGAATGAGACGTCGGTTAATCATTCTTTCGTAGGTTTTTCCCAAGCAACTTGTGAGAGCAATGGGTCGGTAGCTAGTTGGTTGAGAAGCATCTTTGCCAGGCTTCAGAAGAGCGATTACATGAGCTCTTTTCCAAACCTCGGGGATGCAGAGCGATGCCACAATGAGTTATAAAAAATCAACAAACTGCCTAGAGAATCAGGTGACAGGTGCCTTAACATCTCATAATGAACATTATCTGGTCCAGGAGCAGACTGTTTCTTTACACTAAGAGCCACTTTGAGCTCAGAGAGTGTAAAAGGCCTGTTGTACGGAGCGTCACAAGCACCAGACAAAATGATTGGTTGTTTCTCTGCTGTCGAACTGAACTTTTTAAAGGCTTCACTGCAGTTGCGTAAACTAGAAACATCCTGAAAATGTTTCCCAAGAACATTCGCTTGATCTTTCAGAGATGTTGAAGATGATGCAGGGAAGAGAGGAGTTCTGAAAGGTACGTAGTCGCCCCTAACCTTTCTAAGCCGATCCCACGCTTCTTTAGTAGATACAAAACTACTCAAGGACGTCAAATACTTTCTCCAGGAGCTTCCCTTCGCCTGGCGTCTTGTCCAGCGAGCTTTAGCTCTCGTTTTCTTAAACTCAAGTAAGTTGCTAGAAGTTGGATATCGACGAAAGATGCACCAAGCTTTGTTCTGGGACTTTCGTGTTGTTTTACAGTCATCATTCCACCATGGCTTGCATCTCTTAGGAAGACGACCAGACGTTTGAGGGATACTCCGTGTGGCAGCATGTATTATAACCTCTGTGACATACAGCGTTGCTTCATCTGGATTCATGTTTGAGATTATAGAAGAATCAATCAGTGCCTCTAATTGAAAAATGGACCAATCTGCCTTATCTAGTTTCCATCGGGGCATTCGTGTTAATAGAGTCGGAAGAGAGACAGTACTCTCTAAAACAATCGGGAAGTGATCGCTCCCAAAGGGATTATTAAAAACCTTCCATGAAAAGCATGGAAGTAATGAAGGTGAAGTAATAGAAAGGTCAAAAGATGTAAATGAGTTGTGAGCAGAACTAAAAAAAGTAGGCTCTCTCCCGTTAAAAATACACAAGTTAGATGATAATAAAAACCGCTCAATTACTCGGCCTCGAGAATCGAGGCGAGTACTGCCCCACATGGGGTGATGGGCATTAAAATCTCCTAAAATTAAGAAGGGTTGAGGAAGCTGTCCTACAAGACCCTGAAGTTCGTGAAGTTGCAATGGAACGTTTGGTGGCAAATAAATGGACACAATTGTAATGAGGCGGTCTAAAAGAAGGCGTACCGCTACAGCTTGGAGCGGTGTGCAGAGAGGGACCTCAGAGCAGGCAACCCCGCTCTGCACGACCACTGCTACGCCACCAGAACTGGAACTCAGACGATCTTTGCGGAACACTTGATAACGTCGTAAAATCTGTGTATGATGTGTTTGAAGATGAGTTTCTTGTAAAGAGAGGGCAATAGGCCGAAGATCATCCATAAAATAGTTAACGTCATCAATATTGGGTAAAAGACCATGACAGTTCCACTGCATAAAATGCAAATTCTTCATTTATCTAAAAAGGTGAAGTGTAAAATTAAAAAGAGAGAGGAAATGAAGAAATTGAGAGTATGAAATTAATGGTTATATGGGAGGGACCACTGGTTTTTTCCCTTTAGACTTCAAAGTCTGCCACTCCATGTCACCCTCGTTGGATGCAGGAGTGGGTGACTCAGCGGTATCATCCATCGCCTCTATTTCTGGAGGCGAGCCTTTACCTGAAGGTTTTGGCTGGCTCGTTGTGCGGGGTGGCTTGCCCCGGCCATGACCAGCCGAAGAGGCACCGGAGGTGCTGGGCAGAGTGTCTTTCAACTCTGCCTCCTCCGGCCCCTTGGGTACTGGGGGAGCGGCACGAGGGTTGTGCCGCTCTTTCGAAGAGGAGGTCCTCTCTGAGGAGGTCGGGCGGGAGTTTCGCCCCCTCTCCCCGGGAGAAGACCGCGAAGTGCGGACAGGTGCGGGATCTGCCGGCCTGTCTAGAACCAGTGAACCAGCATGTGCACTTCCTCCATGAAAGGGGGGCACTGCTGCCCCGGCTGGGGGGTTGGGGCCCTGAAGGCTGCCTCCAGAACCTCAGGTGAGACCTGGGTAGCCCTAGACTCCGAGCGTGGCACAAGACCCCTCCGTGCCACGTCGGCGTACGATCCCTTCGACATGAAGGAATACCTTTTCTTCGCTTCGCTATAGCTGATATTTTCTTTGGCTTTAATGGCAATGATTTCCCTCTCTTGCTTCCATAGGGGACAGCCACGACAGTAGGTAGGGTGTGGTCCATCGCAATTAACGCAGTGGGCCACATTCTCGCAATTGTCAGAGATGTGATCCTGACTGCCACACTTTGCACAAGTCGCCTTCCCTCGACAGCTGCGTGTTCCGTGACCAAAACGCTGGCAACGGAAACACCGCTGGGGGTTCGGGACAAAAGGGCGGATGTGGCAGTTCAGGTATCCAGCCTTGATTGTTTGTGGCAGTGTGTGTCGTTCAAATGTAAGGATGACGTGTTTTGAAGGGATTTCTTCACCATCTTTTTTGAACATAATCCGTTTTACGGCGACAACGCCGGCACCTTGGAGTCCCTCGAGGAGTTCTTCCTCAAAGGTGTGAAGGAAGTCGTTTTCAGAGAGGACTCCACGGATGGTGTTCAGTGTGCGGTGAGGGCTCACCGACACTTTCACATCAAGTATGGTGTTCAGCTTGAGAAGCGCTTCACTTTGCTTTTTATTATTTATCTCAACAAGGAGGTCTCCTGAGTGGAGTTTTTTTAGCCTTGTAGGAAAACCCTACAAGGTGTTCAAGTACTTTGGCGACGACAAACGGTGAAAGCTTTGAAACAGGTTTCTGTTCATCGAGAGAATGAACAACGAAAAACTTTGTGAAGTTTTCTACCTCTACTTCTTTTTCAATAGTCTTGTGTTCAGGGCAGCGCCTTTTAACGGCTTGCCCCGAACGGGGTTTGGAAGAGAGGGGCGCCATAAGAGGGCAAGGAGTGTTCGGAATTTGTGGCGCGCCGCCCACCACGGAGCCCAACGAGGGAATAGGTAACACCCCATAACAAATATGGCTTTGCTGGAAGCATTACTCTATTAGCGCTACCCAGAAACTATAACCAAGTGTGGATCTGGACGAGAGTATCTGTCACCACCCAAGGTTAGCCCTTGCCGCCAAAGGAGTTGAAAAAGGAAAGAAGGGAAATGAGAAGAGTGAAAAGAAGAAGAAGACAAGGGTGAAAGAAAGGAGGGGATAGTAGAAGTGGCGACTAGGCTGAATCATCCTGGTCGGGCCAAGCCAGAACTCCCGTCTACGGGAAGCGGGGGCCGAAGTGGTGTATTGCCTCGCCCGGGGGGCCCCGAAGGGTCCAAACCTACCCCGGGCTCGGCTCAACCACCAGGATGCCCTTTTCCCCGGACACGGGAAAGCCACGCACAGCCAGACGTGGGCGGGCGAACCCGCATGGCTCGGGGTCCGTGGAGACGCCACTCTCCAAACACCTGCTTTCACAGGTGCCCCCTGCGGGGAAAAACTTTGCAGTTTGTGGTGTTGCGAGCGAAGGGCGCGGCCTCCTGCTCGGCCGCTTTGTCGTGAGGACAATACTGACCAAGGAAGCGAGCGAGAAGGAGGATTTGAGGGATTTCCTTGGCGTTTCATTTTCGGTGAACAACGCAACAAGAGAGCCACGGTAATTGTCATTTTTTTATGGAGATTTTTCTCGGTGGCTCGGCGCTTGACTGATCTCGGTATAGCTTCGACAACTTTGCCCTCCAGTTGTATTCAATTACAAACATAATTGTCATTTACTTACAAAAAAAGCCACGATTAACACGTTATTCAATAAAAAACAAAATATTCTATTAAGAAAATGTTAACAAGATTATTGCGAAGAATTGCTTTAGAATACTGTTTTACAAGAGTCTAGTGTATGAAAGAGCCGCTAGTGGCGTTGCGTTAGCTCTCGTAACGCTGTAGTTCGTAGAGGGTTGCGTACGTTCTGCTAAAACTTAAAATGGTGGCTCCGCTACGCTACATGGAGCGGAGATCGTAGCAGCTAGCGGATAGCGCGGCGGGGGTGACTAAAGGCCGGTTCTCACATGCAGCGAAGCGCTGATGTAGCGCTCTTCACGTGTCATCAGCTACTTATCGTCTGCCATGAGCAGAGGTCGGCATTTTAGGTCGCCCTCACTCACCGTCACCCTCACAGCCACACTCACCTAAGCCCCTCACTCACCCTCACCCTCACAGCTACACTCACCTTCAGCCCCTCACTCACCCTCACCCTCACAGTCACACTCACCTTCAACCCTTCACTCACCCTCACTGAACCTCACGGCCCTCAGGGCCCTCACGCCCTCACGGCCCTCACGCCCCTCACGGCCCTCACGCCCCTCACCACCCTCACGGCCCTCACGCCGCTCCCTCACTCATGGCCCTCACGCTACTCACCGCCCTCATGGGCCTCACCGCCCTCACGGCCCTCACCGCCCTCACCGCCCTCACGGCCCTCACCGCCCTCATGGCCCTCACACACCCATAGCCCTCACGCCACTCACCGCGCTCACCGCCCTCACGGCCCTCACCGCCCTCACGGCCCTCACCGCCCTCACGGCCCTCACGCCACTCACCGCCCTCACGCCACTCACCGCCCTCACGCCACTCATCGCCCTCACGGCCCTCACCGCCCTCACGGCCCTCACGGCCCTCACCGCCCTCACGCCACTCGCCGCCCTCACGCCACTCACCGCCCTCACGCCACTCACTGCCCTCACGCCACTCACCACCCTCACGCCCCTTACCGCCCTTGCGGCCCTCACACCCCTCACGCCCCTCACGCACTGATGGCCCTCACGCCACTCAGGCCAGCTTCAGATACGGCGATTTCGCCCAGAAACTTTACGTCGCAACACCAGCAACACGGGCCACCCGCGAACACACGCAGCAACCAATTGCTGCAATTTGCCATCGTGATCATAAAATTTTATTTTTCTTGCACTATTTAGACGCAATTACGCGTTATAAACGTGTTTTATGCATTTAAATCTCGTTAAGCATACTAATGCACCTTTCTGAAACAGTTTATTTCCAAAAAACGATCGATTTCAAACTAGAACCAAGTCTTTCGGTGCCATCATCATCGGCACGAGGTATCACGTGAAAATTTTGCGTCCCTGATTGGATGCAGCAGCTTCAAAAGTATTCGCATTGCTCCGAGATGCTTTCTTTTTTCGAGCCGGACCCGATCTCAGCAATTCGTGTCCATTTAGGGAAAGCTAGAGAGCAAAACGCCATTAACACCAATATTGCTGAGAAAGATGCTCGATCTGAAGAGGGCCTCACGCACTCACCGCCCTCACGCTCTCATGGCCCTCACACCGCCTCATGCAATCACCGCCCTCACGGCCCTCACGCCCCTCACGCCTCTCATGTGACTCACTGCCCTCACGCACTCATGGCCCTCACACCCCTCACGCACTCACCGCCCTCACACCACTCACGCACTCATGGCCCTCACGTCACTCACCGCCCTCACGCCCCTCACGCACTCATGGCCCTCATACCCCTTACCGCCCTCACCGCCCTCATTTCCCTCATGGCCCTCACGGCCCTCACGGCCCTCACCGCCCTCACGACCCTCACAGCCCTCACGGCCCTCACCGCCCTCACAGCCCTCACTCACCCTCACACTCATAAATTTTCCTGGTTCAGAAACTCACTCACCCTCACCTCACCTGTGGAGTTGAGGGTGAGTGAGGGCCCTCTTGAGTGAGGTTTGCCGAGGTATGGCCATGAGCAACAGTTTTGACGGTGCGATACAAACCTGGTTAACTTTGCCGTCAGCACGCGCAAAGCGCGAGGTTAGCGCTATGCTTGTAGCGCTCCGCTGCATGTGTGAACGGGCCTTGAACGATATACTAAAACACTCGAATGGCTCAACCGGATCGGCCGGAAACGTTTTCACTGCCTCCGGAGGGGGACTTTGCTAGGTAAGTCATTATAAAACTCTGAATCGTATTACCCGTCTCTTTCGGTCTCGCCATTGAAGATCGACTAATAAGAGCTTGAGACGAGATAAACACGGAACAAAATTACCGGCACAAAGAACTTTGGCACGTCTTTTCCCGCGTATTTGATAATGAAGGCGAACTCCCTGGCTTGCACTGAGTCGGCCGAATTAACAATACATGAGAGACTGAAGTGCCACTAAAATAAAGAGGCTTCTAGTGTTACCAGGACCATATTGTGTCAGTGAAAGAAGAGTCACCAACGATCGAGTAACTCGCACTTTTGTTGTGCAACGTGTTTCCGCGATCGATACTTCACAAGTGGCAACTAAAATATGCTATGCTGCATTTATTTTTCGGGTTCACTTCACGAACGATCAGTTTGAGCCAGTGATCTTGGCAAAGACTGGCCTCAGGAAGCTCAAGCCATTTACAAATTCTTCCATTTTTTCACAACGACCTCTTCCGAACGTGCAATATTTTACCTTGTAACAATATATATTTTCTTGTCTCCATATTTGTAATTTTTCATCTGTGATTAATAAAACATTCTTTATTCACAATTAAAAAAAATGCTATTGTGTTTTTAAAGGCCGCTGTACAAACGGGACATTCTGCAGGGGAGAACCTTCTCTCCCGAAGCTGGGGGACGGGGAGGGAGAGGGCCAGCGTTAGATGGAAAGAGCGTCTAGAGAATGGGATTAGTCTCGGGGTGAGCCATCCTCTCGAAAGGGAGTGGGGACGGAACAAAGCTGCCGTGGGGGTTCCGGCTTCCAGGTGGACGAAAGATAAGCTTGTCAAACGGCGACCTCAGATGCGAGGACGGGCACGTCAGTGAATTTGAAAATAGCTGCTTGATTAGCTGGACGACCCAGTGCGGTCTACTGGCTCTAGAAGATGACTCGGTTGAAGAAAACGCGTTTCGCTCCAAAACTCTAAAATCATTCTGGTACGTGAACTCTTGCCACAAATACAAATAACACATGCATGAAAAACTACGAAGGCACCTAAGCTTTCGCCTATGATGTCAGAATGCGTGAGCATTACAGGCAGAGTTATGTTGTCGCAACTTACAACAAAGAAATAAAAAAAAAAGTTATGTTGGCGCAACGGATATCGCGCTAGTTTCGCGATCATGAGGGCCTAGCTTCAAAACCGGGCAGGGGATGGTTTTTTTCTCGTGTTCCCTTTTATTTCGTTTATTTTTTTTTTGTTCAGTGACGTGACAAGAAAAGTCACAAGAACAGACATCTTTTCGGCCACGTCACCAGAGATATTTTTTCTTATTTCTCCTTTTCTTTTGTCTTTTTTTTCTTTTTGGTTTACGCTCTCTTTCGCAAACTCATTGCACCTATTTCGCGTTACTTTGGCGTTGGCCAAACCATTTTATTTATGGCAGGGAATTCTGCCGTACGTAGCTTATGTTACTATTACCAACCCTGGCTTGCAATTCGCATAGAGAATTTCGTCCGGCAACCAGTTTGGGAATGACGAGGCCGAATGTGTGTTATATATATATATATATATTGTTTTTAGGTATAAGCATAATTCCGGTCTCGTTATCCGTCGATCTCTATGATTGTCTCTTCAAGTATCTTTTGGGAAGGTAGACGACAGGCATTTTTAGAGAGCACGTGTGTCGACCAGAGTGAACATTGCTGAAGCGGTTCCAGTGTGATTTTGGCCGTAAATAACTGCGGCTCCGGGCAAACCCACCCAATATAGAAAAGTATCCTACCTTTCTGGTTTCATAGAGAGCTATGAAAGCCAGAAGGGATGAATCCCAGCCGAGTCAAACTACCGGCTCGCAAACGCAATCAGGTTGATAATAGCGCAAAGGAGTTTGTATGACTCTCTCTTGTGGTGTGCAGAGGGTTAAGGCACGGAGGTAATATATGCTTTTGCCTAGTCACCTCGCAAACGGTAGGGTATTGGCTGCAGAGATTCATTTCGCTTTATTTTATTACCGGGATTATATCTTGATTTCTGTGTTCCTGATATCACAGACAGAACGAAATCGCTTTTCTCGTGTGGCGTCACGGTGGGGAGACAGAAATCAATCAGTAAGTAAGTAAGTAAGATTAAGGTTTTAATGGCGCAGCAGCAACGGAGGCCATAATGCGCCAAACAAAATGTTTATTAAAACTCAGCAAAACAGATGCTAGACTAGAGAAGATTTTTATAACTTGCGTAGATAACCAGTTTTGTTAAGAAAATTAAAAACTCGTCTATGTGGTACTAAAGCACTGTCACCAAGTAAAAACATGGGATGAAAGGGTAGATAGTCTTTAAAAAGTTCAGGAAAACATGATACGCGCAGTTGATGATAAAACCTACACTCCCATAGATTGTGTAAAATTGTAAGTAATTCCCCACAATGGGCACAAAGTGCAACTTCTTCGCCACAGAGGAGGTACATATGTGTCAGACGTGAGTGGCTGATTCTTAAGCGACAAAGCATAACCTCGAGACGACGGTTTCTGTGAAATGAACTTTCCCAGATGCCTATCATTGGTTTAATCACGTGGAGATTGTTGTTGGTTTCAGTGTCCCATTCTAGCTGCCAAGTCTTTAAAAGAGATTTCTTTAAAAGTGGTTTAAAATCCTGATAGGGCAGGCCAAAAGATGCTATTAAATCTGTGGCAGATGCAGCCAAGCGATCCGCACTCTCATTCCCTGCAATTCCCACGTGACTTAGTACCCAGCAAAATTTGATATTACTTCCACGGCGCAGAGCTCTGTTTACTTTAAAACGAACATGTTGTGTAAGTACATTCTTTGTGGAAAGTCTGAAAGAGATAGCAGCTAAGACGCATTGTGAATCGACAAAAATGACTGCATTCAATACACTGTTATCCAGAATATGCTCAGTGGCTAATAAAATACCACAGAGCTCTGCAGTGAAGATGCTTGCCATTGAGTCAAGCTGCACAGCTCTTCGAAAGCCACTAAAATAAACTGCGAAACCAACGGAACGTAAAGGTTTCGATCCGTCGGTGTAGTATTCGGCGCAACCGCTAGATATCCTTTCTTGCAAATATAGAAACTCTTGCTGAAGAAACTGTGGAGCCACGGTCTTCTTACTGTATTTGGTGAAAGACCAGTCACAACATACGGGTAGCTCATTCCGAGGGGCAATTCTCTCCATAGATTTAGCAAGTTAACACCACTTGTGGAAGGGACAGGGAGGTTGAGAGAGCTACAAACACTTTGAACTCGAAAACCTAGGGGGCGCACAATTGTTGGCTTGTTTTCAAACAAATTACAGAACTGAGGAATTCGTAAAACACTATAAGCAGGATTTTTCGGATCCGAAAGCACTTTGTAATAATAACACAGGCTCAAGTACTGTCGGCGTTTTTCCAGAGACATCTGATGCGTGTCCACATACAAGCTTAATACGGGTGACGTGCGAAATGCCCCAGTGGCTAGCCGGAGTCCGAGGTGATGACCCGGATTTAACATCTTTAGAGTGGAAGGTCGTGCCGAACCATAAACAACTGCTCCATAATCCAGACGTGACCGAACTAAAGCATTGTACAAACGTAGGAGGCATCGCCTGTCAGACCCCCAAGATATTTGTGACCGAACCTTAAGGATGTTTGAGGATCGCAAGCAGTTTTGCTTTACTTCCTTGAAATGAGATTTGAATGTAAGCTTTTTATCGAAGACGAAGCCTAAAAAATTATGTTCCTGCTTCAATAATATTTCTATGTTATTCAATTGTAAGATTGGGTCCAAAGTCAAACCTCGTCGCAGGGAAAACGGCACACACACAGTTTTCTCTGCGGAAAACTTAAAACCATTTTCATTTGCCCACTTGGTCATTCTGTTTATTGTGAGCTGCAGTTGCCGTTCACAAC
The DNA here is from genome assembly GCF_016920785.2 of Ixodes scapularis. Classification (NCBI taxonomy): domain Eukaryota; kingdom Metazoa; phylum Arthropoda; class Arachnida; order Ixodida; family Ixodidae; genus Ixodes; species Ixodes scapularis. The sequence goes on along the minus strand of NW_024609881.1, from coordinate 12,061,395 downwards.
TAGAGAGGTTGCAGGACGAAAAAGATATTTGCACATCATCCACGTAGAGCGAGTATGAAACAGATGACGGTATAACTTAAGCCAGACTGTTTGTCTTAACTGCACATAAGGTGGCACTTAAGACTGCGTTTTGGGGGGCACCATTTTCTTGCAAGAAGACATTGGATAAAGTCGAGGCTAATCGGACTTGAAATGTACGCTCACTTAAAAAATTCTGCAAGCAACGAAGCATACGGCCACGCACTCCACAGTTGTATAGATCTTGAAGGATACCATACCTCCAGGTAGTGTCATATGCCTTCTCTAGATCAAAAAACACCGACACGCAATGCTGCCGGTGTAGAAAGGCTTCACGTATGACGGTCTCAAGTCGGACCAGATGGTCCATGGTGGAATGTCCAGCACGAAAGCCACACTGCTTAGTGTCAAAAAAGTTTTTCTCTTCCAAAAGGAACATAAGGCGGCGATTTATAAGCCTTTCATAAGTTTTCCCCAAGCAGCTTGTAAGTGCTATGGGGCGGTAGCTGGTAGCCAGAGAGTGATATTTTCCAGGTTTCAGCAAAGGTATAACATCGGCACTTCTCCAAGAATGTGGGAAAGCAGCAGCTTCCCATAGGTAGTTGAAAAAGGACAACAGGTGGGACAAAGATTCATGAGACAGGTGCTTAAGCATCTCGTAGTGAATTCTGTCTGGCCCAGGTGCAGATTGCTTTTTTAGGCTGAGAGCAACTTCCAGTTCACACATTGTGAACGGTCTATTGTATGCAGCAGAGTTGAAGCCTGACATAGCGATTTTCTGCTTCTCAGCGGTAGACCGGTACTTTAAAAACTCCGTACTGTAATTGGAAGAGCTGCAGACATGCTGAAAATGTTCTGCGAGGAAGTCTGCTTGTCCTGTTAGCGATGCTGAGATTGAAGGAAAAAGTGGAATCCTGAACGCGTGGTACTGCCCACGAACTTTTTTGAGACGATCCCATACTTCTTCACCAGTAACAAAACTATTTAAGGATGAAACATACTTTGTCCATAAAGCCCACTTCGCCCGTCTTCGCGTCCACCGAGCTTGTGCTCTTTTTTCCTAAACTCTATCAAATTACGGAAAGTTGGATAGCAACGAAAAGTTCCCCACGCCTTGTTCTGGCTTTTCCGAGTGGAAGTACATTCCTCATTCCACCAGGGCTTGCACCTCCGGGGAAGATTTCCTGAGGTCTGTGGAATTGAAGCAGAAGCAGCATTTATAGTGCATTCTGTAACGTAAAGCGTTGCATCCTCAGGAGGCATATGAAGAAACATGGAGGGATCAAGTGTAGCTTCTAGACCAAAAATAGACCAGTCGGCCTTTTCCAACTTCCATCGTGGAAGGCGGGTTGGTATCGATGAAACTGGTAAAACGCTCTCTAAAATTATGGGTAGATGGTCGCTTCCAAAAGGATTGTTTAAAACGTTGCATGAAAAGCATGAAAGTAAAGATGGTGATGATAATGATAGGTCAATTGATGTAAAAGTGTTGTGGGCAGCACTAAAAAATGTTGGTTCTTTCTTATTGAGCAGGCAGATTCCAGTTGATAATAAAAGCCTTTCAATAACTCCACCTCGAGAGTCTTGACGAGAGCTTCCCCACAAAGGATGGTGGGCATTAAAATCACCAAGAATTAAAAAAAGGTTTGGGAAGTTGCTTGATGAGTGCTTGAAGTTCGTGAAGATGCAGCGGAACATTAGGTGGTAAGTAGAGTGATACTAGAGTGATAAGGCGGTTAAGAAGGATGCGAACTGCAACTGCCTTGAATGAAGTTTGTAAAGGAACTTCAGCACATGCCACTCCACTTTGAACCACCACTGCTACACCACCCGAAGGGTTTGAGGAATGGCGGTCCTTCCTAAAAACTTGTTGATGACGCAATACCTGCATGTGCGAATCAGTCAGGTACGTCTCCTGTAGGCAAATAGCAACAGGACGGAGCTCATCAAAAAATGAATATGTCATCTATGTTACGTAGAAGGCCGCGACAGTTCCCCTGCATAATGCCTATATGCTTAGCCAGTGCAAAAGTGAATATAAAAACTGGTAAAAAAGTAAAATTAGGTGACTATGGCTTAAAATCTATTTTTTTTTGCGCGGGGCATTTTTTTTTTACAGCCTCTTTCTGCTGGCCAGTAGAGTCACTGGTGGCAGAAAGAGAGGAGTCAGATCCAGCGAGGAAACTTTCCTCGCCGGACTTGGGTCCACCCTCGTCCATAGGCTCTTCAGGGGGAGCCGGAGGAAGACCCGGTGGGGTTGGTAGCCTTAACGGCTCACTAGGTCTCTGCTGGGTCGAGACGCGGGGTTGTGCCCGGCCTCGAGGAGGCAGGGAGGTAGGGGCGGCGGGAGGTGCCGCCCCCTGCTTCAGGGTGGACGTTGAAGGAACAGCGTCCACCGTGTGGTTGGAGTGCAGTGCAGCTGGCACTGCACCCGCGGGTTTCAAAGGGGACACTGGTGGGAGACACACCCCCCCTGGAGGGGTCTGTGTTCCCGCCGATGCCATCACAGGTCGTGCGGGTCCCCTGCGCACGACCTCGGCATACCCTCCTTTCGATAGGAAGGAGAAACGTTTTTTCGCCTCATGGTAGGAGATGTTTTCTGTGGTTTTCAAAGTAAGTATTTCTTTTTCTTCTTTCCATTTTGGACAAGAGCGCGAGTATGCTGGGTGACGGCCATCACAGTTGGCACATTTCGATTCACTCTCGCAACTGTCAGCAACATGCTCCTTACTGGAGCACTTCGCGCAAGTGTCGCTTCCCCGGCAGCTCCGTGACCCATGGCCGAACCTTTGGCACTTAAAGCACCGCTGGGGATTCGGCACATAGGGGCGAACACGGCACCGGAGGTAGCCTGCCTTTATAGCCTCTGGGAGAGTGGTGGTGTCGAAGGTCAGTATAATGTGTCTCGTTTTACGTTCTACACCCTCACGACGAAGGGTGATGCGACGAGCGGCAACAACTCCTTGGTCTGAAAGGCCTTCAACGAGCTCATCCTCAGACGAGTCCATTAGGTCGTCCTCCGAGATAACTCCTTGAACTGTATTAAGTCTGCGGTGTGGAGTAACGTTTACTTTGTATTCAGACACAGCGTTGAGAGAAAGAAGGGCATCACTTTGCTTTTTGGTGCTGATCTCAACAAGAAGGTCACCGGATGGCATATTTTCGGCAGAGTAATCTTTCCCAACGATTCCTTCCAGTACCTTGGCGACTAAGAAAGGGGACAGTTTAGCAAGTGGTTTTTCTTCTTCAGAGTGTAAGACCAGGACTTTTGGAAAATTTTCGAGTACTTTGGATGTCTCGGGAGTGACTTGAGCTTCGGTGCGGCCCCTTTTGGGGGGCCGATCAAAAGGTTTAAGTTTGGAACCCATATAAAGGGGGAGGGTTTTCAGAAACTGTGGTGCACCGCCCACCACCGAGCCCAACAAGGGAATAGGTTACGCTCCATAACAAGTATGGTTTGGCTGAAGACGTTACTCTATTAGTGCTGCCCAGTCTCTATAACCAAGTGTGGTTCTGGACAAGGTGTCTGTTGCCACCCAAGGTTAGCCCTTGCCGCCAAAAGAATTGAAAAGGAAAGAAGAGAAATGAGAAGAGTGAAAAGGAGGAGAAGACAAGGGTGAAAGTAGAGAGGGGATAGTAGGAGTGGCGACTGACTGAATCATCCTGGCCGGGCCTTATCAGGACTCCCGTCTACGAGAAGCAGGGGCCGAAGTGGTGTATTGCCTCACCCGGGGGGCCCCGAAGGGTCCAAACCTACCCCGGGTTCGGCTCAACCACCAGGATGCCCTTTTCCCCGGACACGGGTAAGCCGCGCACAGCCATACGTGGGCGGGCGAACCCGCATGGCTCGGGGTCCGTGGAGACGCCACTCTCCAAACACCTGCTTTCACAGGTGCCGCCTGCGGGGAAATCAATCAGTGTATACCGAAATTCGACGCTTGTGCTCGTTCTATAGCGCTTCTAAAAACCGTGCGATCACGGCTGTGCAACGTCAACATTGCATAAACTGCCGTTACTTGTACTCGTATTGCATCGTGAGGGAACGACTATGACTAAGTAAACAGGAATAGGGCGAATGGGTGCGTGTGATTTGGTTGAAGTTCAAATCAACAAATTGAGCTTCAACGAATGCGACAGTATTGCATTCACCCAACCAGCTATATGAGTTTTCAGATAAAGTATTCGCGTCTCCAGCTCGACGCTCGCCCTCCCGCGGCGGAAACGGGAAGCTCTCTAGTGAGGGTCTCCCGATTCTCCGGCTCAGCGGGCATGGTGGAGCTGCTCGCGATCATGGCTTGCGAATTGTCATTTCTGAATGAAAACAACACTCTTCGCTGTCCTAACGTAGTGCTGAAGCCGGTATGGGATTGTACCTTACTGGAGAGTTTTAGTATTGCGCGTAGAAGCAAACGCAAGGAGTATGTGGTTGCGTTAGAGTTGTGTGCCCCACGTTGTGTGTGCGCCTCATCACCATGCGCCATCCAAGACCGTAGTTTTGGACTCCGCGCACGCGCAGTGTAGAACACGCAAAGCTAACGTAAACACCCAGCGCTTGCGTTCGCTCGTATACGCAATACTAAAACTTACTACTGTTTGACCGGCTTCCAACGCCAACAAAACACGTGGTGCTGCAGTGAACCGAGGTGCAAACACGCAGGCGTTCGTTCGAACTGGAAAGGCTGAGATTGTCAAGACGACGGAGCTTAAAAATGAAAGTACCTAAACGTTATGAAAAAATTGGTAATTAAAACACTTCATTTATTTTTTGGGGGGCATTTTGTCTGGTTGAATATTGGCGCCGATTTTGGACTTTTGCCCATTGATAAAACTCGCGACTTTGATAGGAAAATATACTTTACCCACAATTAATGTAAGTTTACATGGATTTTCCACATTAGCTATAATGTTTTAATTGATTTTAGATTATTTTTATATTATTACTTAATACTTAAATGCTGCAATTGGCACCAGTGATGATTATCAGCGCACTTTTGATTGTCATGTGTTCGCGCTTTTGAAATTAGATCAAAAAAAGAATTAGATTAAAGCTCTTAATTTTAATATTATTATAATACAAATCGCAGCAATATATGCCAAGATCACAAAAAAAAAACGCCATTTAACCATAATAGTCTTTGCAGAAAGGTATATATTTTTTGAGCATATGAAAAAACTCTGACATCGTTATCAAGATAGACAAACAATCAAACACTGGATGTACTTACTATGAAGTCATATCCGTCACGCGTTGCTATAAAAACACAAACACACATACACACGTTTCAGCTGTCTGGCATGGATTCAATCTTTGGGTTGTTGCAGTGAGGACAGTGTTTGTTACTTTATACGTGTTGTGGACATATTGTAAAAATTTGAATCATTCTCTTATTCTTGTGCTGGGAATAATGTTAAACCAGTTAATCATCTACGTACCCAAAAACCCATTAAAAAGCCCGCAGTTCATAATTTCCCATGACAATTATCTGAGCTAGCAAAGGCAGCGAGAACGCGCAAATATAAGCTCTGATGTTTCCAACAACTCCAACAACTACACATACCAGCCTGGATCGAACATGTATGTCACAAAATAAAGTTTTCGCGAACAACGTCTCTAAGTAATTACGATGTGAGACACATCTTGAGTTATGAAAGAATCCGAAATTAAGACCTATATCAAGAAATTAAACCCAAAATAGAGACTATAGTTTTCGTTTAGCTCCAGAATTAAAATGCATATCCTTGCGTAAATATTACACTAAACACCGTTCTTCTTTTTCAGGGTAAGAAGGTGACCTGCGCTGATAACACCCTAGCTTCCTCGTATTGCCAGAAATAATTTGTGTCGCTCAGTGAAGCCAGCACACTAGACAGGCCCAACAGCGGCACGCATCTCCGACTCTCACTATAACCGCCATTTTGGAAAATTAGTGGCGCCAAATAGAGCTAGTTGGAGTCGCAAATAGAACGGTATATACCTTCCAAGTATGCGATTCGTGTTCTGCCAGTGGTAACTCAGCTAGATTAAAAAACAAAATCCACGTTGAAAAAAAAAAAAGAAAAGTTTACGGTGACTCGAGCCACTCCTGCGCCGAATCATGTTTCACGTAAGCGTAATCTTGGGTTCGATGCACGACGAGGGGTCTTCAATAATAAAAATATTTCGATTACGATTAATTGCAGCGCTGAAAATTTGAAAGCCAAGCAGTGAAGGCAATGGTGTTCTTATAAATATTATATGCATTTTATTTTACACTGTTTGAATACGCTGCCGTCGTTATGTCCTTGAATTATTCGCTAGCTTGTGGCGGACAGGGAGGTCTTGTTGGACCATATGACAGGATCTCCACTAAACCTGCCGCGCTTTGAAAAATGCTAGTCCAATGCATACAAGCTTGTTCAAGGCGGACGGAGCGTTGCGCATCCGGCAAAGCGCATTCGCTCGCTGCCGGCAACGTTTTTTTTATTTTTTTTTATTTTTTTTTAGCAGCGAAATAATTTTTAGTCAAGCAGTAGGCCCCCTCTTCGGCGGGTTAAGCCGGATTTAACGGAGGCGTCTCCTAATCCATTCTCCGTGTTGGCTCCTCGGGGGAGGGCGGTAAACAGATGGCGGAAAGCGGTGAAGGGAGGAAAGGATGGCAGGAGAGAAGGAAACTCATGCAGTAAGGCACACCCGCACGTGTACGGCAAAGCTTATATGCCTTGCAAGTGAACTCAAGGGTGTACCTTGCGCGTGATGACGTCAAAACAATACCTCGAAACAGAGTAAAGCGCGAGACACATGCGCGAAATATCCATCCGATCCGAACCCCGATCTCGCAATACGACTGCCTAATCCGAAAAAATGTGGTCGCTTCAGATGTCTAATCGGCGATCCGGCGTACGTGCAACGTGCCAGATAGTTTCGCAAGGCGTACGGACTGTCGGAAGCGTCCAGCCAGTAACAGCACAGCTAGCGTGGATGTCACGTTGAGATACTGGGTCTGGCGGGTCGAACAAGAAAACGGGACGGGCGACGGAGAGCCGGACGCGTGGATCCCGCTGACCCATTCAAAAAAGGTGACCCCGGCAAAGAATGCACGCGCTAGCGAGAACAAGCTTCTAACTTCGCTTGTGCGAGCTAAACCGTCAATTTGGGACAAGAGATCTATGAAGGCGGACCTCCGCTGGAGTGCTTGGAAGTTGGATCTCCTGAGCTGAGCCGAACGGATCGTCGTGTCGCTTGCAAGGTCGGAAGCGTGTGTCTCAATTGGTAGCGGCGTTCGGTCTGTCGGATCGGACGATTCTGCCGTCCATGTGTCGGGCCCTTAAGGATGAAAAGAGCCTCACTAATAAATGGGCGAAATGAGAAACCCACTGCCAAGGGAACCGATCACGCTATTTTTTTTAACCGAGGTGATACAAGTGAGTGTATTTGGTGAGCAGTTATATGCACGAGGCGCATAAATAGCAGTCGTCGCACGTGCACAGTCTTAGGTAGTATTCGACGTTTATAAAATGAGTACGAAGTAAATCAAGCTGCTGGAATGGCAAAACGAGCGGTATCGCTTAAAATTACCTAAAAGCCCTGGTTTTGCGCGCGTTGTGGTGTCTTTTATTTGCCTAACTCGAGTGATGCCGAGTATACAAATGTACTTTGTTCAAGAAAATGAAAAGTTTTTGCAGAACGTACGTTACGGACTGCGAGCGTTGCGGGCGCGTGCCAATCCATGCTCAAAGCGACGGCACGAGCTCCCGCCAGCCAACGCAGTCCTCCTACGAACCTCTTTACACTCAGGGAGAGGTGCAGTCTATCGTGTGCATGCTCTCACCTCTTGCTGCAATAAACGGGCAAACAAAATATATTTTTGCAGTGCATGCCGATGTTCCAAAATATTCAAGACTACATTGGCATTTTTTTATGTTTTGTATTTAGCGGAATCGTAGAAAGCTCGGAGAAAGAAAGCGATTCCAACTCTGCTCGTGTTATTATATTTGCTGATCTAGACTTCTTCACGTGCTTTAGAGCTCCAATAAATGTGCACAAACGCTAGTTCCTTCACGTTAGAAAACAGAACTGTCTTCATATTAAAAAAAAAAGAAAAAAAAAACTCTAGTCCGTCATTTGCAATAGCAAACAAGTACGACCCGGCACGCAGGCGCAGCGCCTTGTGGGCCTCTCCCAGACATGGCGGTGGGGGGCGTAGCGCGGAAGGAGAGCAAGGAGGATAACTTTTGATGGAAAGGAGTAAAACGCAGGGAGAGGAGGAATTATACTAAGCACGATAGGAGTTCCACCCTTGAGCGTCGAGTTGAAACATGAAAGTAGCTTCATATGGCTATCTGCTTGTCGCTGAACGTTCCCAGAGTCCGAAACACCCAGGCACGAGGTGCCAAGATGGCGGCTCAATCTTTTCTTTACTATGGATACAGTTGCCTTGTGAGGGGTAGTTGGAACACTCGGCCATGAAACTGGTCTTAACGAGCAGACCCGCAAACGTGGGGGAAAAAAAACAAACAAAAAACAGAGGAGAGCGATACAGGGAGGACAAACTTTAATCTTCAACAACATTTAATTTTCGCCTTCAAGCTCAAAGCCCGCACGCTCCGTGGGAGTGCGGGAAAGGTAAATCTTGGGGGAAGGAGAGGTAGTGGAGGAAGTGAGGAGGTTGCGAAACGAGGAAGGGAGAGCAGGGAAGGGGGCTCGGAGACTGGATGTGCGGGATAACGGAAAGAAAGGATGGGCGCTTCTGCCGGTGACCTTGTGGCCTCGTCTTGTCTGTCAGCGTTCGGCTTCCATTGTGGGCCTCAGAAAGATAATCTCCTTTCTTGAGAGCGAGATGAAGGGGTGCTTATTGTTTTCGGGCTTGTCGCCATCTGATGGGCCTCAATTATTTCTCTCAAAAAGAGAAATAATTGAGCCTCCTGCCCTCCTCTCCCGTCCTGGTTTGGCAACCTCCTCACTTCTTCCACCTCGTCGCCTTCCCCCAAGATTTCTCTTTCCCGCACCCCCACGGAGCGGTAGGGCTTTGAGCTTGAAGGGGAAAATTAAATGTTGTTGAAGTTGAAAGTTTGTCTTGTCTGCATCGTCCCTTATGTGTCTCCACTTTCTAAATGTTTAAAATGCACCAACACGCTCAAATGGTACAAGAGGATAGCGATAGCGCTGTAGTTGACATTTCCTAACTATATCCAGTTTTAGTATAGCGTTGCTGGCTCTTACGTAGGCAATACGCAATAATGTAGCGTGCGCTAAACGACCTGCTCGGACCGAATTTAGTTGTGCGTTACGTTTCCGAGTGAACAACTCGCGTGACCTTGGTTAAATTCGCCTGAGCCGTAGAATTCCGCGTGCTTATAAAGCCACCATGCTCCTCAAAAAATGAAAATGTTAACGTGGGACCTCATTTCATTTCAAATTAAACCAAGCCGCAGCTGCCTCGTCAAGCGAGCTTTTTTCCGGGGTACAGAGGCTACGAGTACGAGTGCGTAGCCAAATTCGATCACGGAGTTTCCGTCATTCGTCCCGTGGAAACGGCACCTTTCATCAATGCTGTTGCGGAATGAAATCAATGACCTACTGATGTCCAGTGCATCGCGACCACTTCGGCGATTCCTTGAAGTTCGTCCGTCGGCGATGAACTGCGCGAATAGGTTTAGCGTTGAGCAGATCGCAGCGTTGACGCACATCGCGAGCGTTGAACATATTCACTGTGCACTCCTTCAGCTGCACGGCGATCTGATTCGACCGCGGTAGGTCCCGGAATGCATTGCCGAGCTGAACACCACACAATTAAACGTAACCCTGTACTTCCCGAATTCCCTGTCGCCCTTGCTGCACCAGTCGAGGTAACTGCCATCTTGAACCTGCTGCTCTCGTTGGGCCCGAGATTTCTCGAGAGCTTCCCGCAAAGCCCGCTAGCCCCCAACGCTAGATCCCCAGCGTTGCGTGCGTACGCAATACGCTAGCTCTTCTATTGCGTTCTGCGCATCCGCGCTCATGACCCGCAATTTCCTTGCGTACGCAAAGCTCTAGATAATGGCCCACTAAACTCTGTAATATCGCTGGCCGTGAACTGCCAGCGTGTTGCGGTCGCTATGAGTTCGCGGCCTCTCATTTTATTTAAAGAGCACCCGCCTTCTGACGCTGCGAACGTGTTTCGCCTACACTACGATGAAACTCGAGATGAGAAATTAAAACAAAAACGGTCAAGGCAAACGCAGCTGGGGGTTTATTCACCACCAAGTGTGAGTGGATACGCATTAAAAGGTTAAAATGCGCGAACAAACAGGACGAAAAAAGATACACGTACGAGTACGACACGGACAGGCGCCAACTTCCAACTGATTTATTGAAGTACGAATCATCGTCAAACTCGATCTCAATTGCCTAAACATATGCAACTGATAAAAAATTCTTATCGCTAATTACATACATGCTTCAAGAAACGCAATTTCTTTGAGTTAGCAGACAAAGAGATGGTATGCCTAGGCATCTGTCAGCCGCTTTGTGTATACAGATACACAAATACAAATACACAAATGTGTATACACACAGCGGCTGCGAGAGGTGCGATTGGGATCAAGTTTGACGATGATTCATATTTCAATAAATCAGTTCGAAGGTGGCGCCTGTACAAGTCGTACGTGTGTCTTTTTTCGTCCTGTTTGTTCGCGCCTTTTAACCTTTTAATAGGAATGAACCAACTAGCCCCAACCAAAGTTTTATTGTGAATACACATTCCGGCAAAAGGTAAAAAAAAAAAAACACGTCCCAAAGCTCAGAGCGTTTACAGGCGGTAGTCCGGCTGGTTAATCCTCTCTTAGGTTCACCACGCCACTTAGACGGAAAGTGGGCACGCAAATGCCCAGAAAGGACACATCCCCCAAACCACTACAAAACCTATTCCTACTTTTGACTGAACCCCCGTAATTTTCTTACTTCTCACTACAATCCGCTTAATATCAAACCGGATGTCAGGGCAATGAAGAGAAATAAATAAACTTAAAACAAACTAAACCAACGAGTATGTCTCCCGTAAAGCTGGACGTACACATAAATAACACGGCTCAATATGTTTGGTAAGGCACTTTCGCCACCCAAATGACTCTTTAGACAGATTGAGGAGCATGTCTGTGAGGAATTCGTCTTTCCATTCTAAGAAGGAAAATATCACGTCGGTGTCCAATCCCTCGAAGGGGAACGGAAGGACAAGTCCATGACTGCGCTCCAGACCGACTAATCTGGTTATTGTTAGCGGTCTCGAATTATGCAAAAAAACGCCTTTCCAACTTTTTCCTGTTTAGCTTTCCTCCTCAACTCATAAATCGCGCATGCTTTCAAAGAGTTCAAGAAGACGGAAAGGGGGGAGTCCCCTCTTGCTCGCAATCTCGTTTCTGTTGCCGGACACAGCCATTGCCCTCCTAGAAGATTAGCCCGTGGCTCAAAATTCAGACAAAAGTTGCTTTCCCCACCTCGTTAAACCCGAAGCTGACAGTGCTGTTGGAGCTATGTGCTCGTTGCACCAGCCACACTTTTGTCGCGCGATCACGCTCTCTCGCGCATACCCACGCGCAGAGAATGAGGTCAGGTGATGAAAGGGAGGCGGCTGATTGGTCCGGCAACCGCGTAGCTTCCACCACAATGTCAGCTTAGGGGTGAAGGAATTAAGTGAGGTCCGGTGCCGTCTGACCTGCGTTTGGGCCCGGCGACGCGCTGCGGGGTCCGCGGATGTATCACTGTGAAAAGGCAGAGAGCTTACAAAGGGAAGGAGGTACGAAACAGTTCGCTACGTTTTCGAATTTTCGTACCGAAAATCAGGCTTTTAACTTTCTGCAACAGTAAGAAAGCACAAAACAAACAGAGGGACGAAAACACATGTACAATCTTTCAGTTTACAACAACATATATTTGACGCCAGCGAAGTCTGCACCAACAACCGTCGGTGGGGAAGGAGGGAACGAGCAAGAGGGAGAAAAGAAGGGGGAGAAGGTTGAGAGCGAAGAAAAGGGGGAGGGAAGGGAAGACAGCGTTTCCGCATACGAAGCGGATTGACTGCCGTTGGCCGAAGGGGGGTCTTGTTGTTCAAGGTTGTGCAATTGAAGTCCGAGAAAACGCCGGCCTCAGAAACACCAGTTCTGGTTTTGTCAACGAGAGGGATGGGGAAGCTATGTTTTTCTTGGTGGTAGTCATCCTATCAGCTTCAATGGACCTTTTTCCTGTAAGGAGTGCCTCATGACGGTTTCGCCGCCTACTACAAATGGAGGGCAACCGGACTCGCCTTCTCCCATAGGAACAGATTAGTGTCGCAAGAAAACAGTGCCCCCCAAGAATGGCGAAAGGGCGGTCAAGGTCAAGGGAAAAGGGTGTGCGCGTGCGCAGACGCTTACTGGAAAAAGGTCCATTAGGGAGTTTTCGTAGATCGTTTTCGCCGTCCCGCAAGGCCCTCCGCAATCCGCTACGATAGCGGGAAGTCCACAGTCAAGGCTATCGGCGCGCAGGCGCAGTAGCGACTTCTTCGTAGCGGAACGCTTAGCGGAGGGGGTAGCACGGTCTACGAAAACTCCCTATTCTCTCCCTCCCATAGCGCTCCCGGTGCCCCCCAACCACTTTGGTCTCGTTGAAGAAAGGCGTGCAAGCTTGGCACTCCTTACCGTGAACTATAATAGGATGCAATGACCCCTCTGGCTGTGACGCGCATTCAGTGTGGTGTTCTCGGAGGCGATCATTTATGCATCGGCCTGTTTGGCTGATATATTCCGCACCGCAGGTTAAGGAAACCGAGTAGACTTTTTTCTTTTGCGCATCGAACGAATTAAGAGCCGTGTTTTTTTGCACATGCTGGGGGAGGAACTGGCGTTGTTAACCAGTTTGCACATGGAACCCAGTTTGAACCTGCAATTGAAAATGACTTTGATGCCAAAGCGGGACGCGAGAGCCTTGACGCGGTGCGCCACATTATGCATGTAGGGAATGCAGGCAATCCCCCCGCCCGGAGCAGCTCGTGAAGTGCGGGGAGTTCGATTTACGATGAGCCTCTGCGTGGCAGAACTGAGTAGGTTCATCAGGTAAACTGCCTTGGAGAAGGCGGTTACATTGTGTTTTCACACTCGAGGTTGAGTGGTGACTGCATGGCCTACTGCGTGCAGAGGAGATCAACGAAGTGACCACCCCCGTCTTACGGAACTGGAATGGGAGCTGGAAAAGGGAAGAACTGGTTTCTCCGAACGTTGCCAAAACGCCCAGCAGATACCCGTCGCTGTCGTATGCAACCTGATGTCTAAGTACTGCAGTCCCTCCTCCGTGGGGTCCTCTCTCTTAAAGTTGAGGCTGCCTGCCGCGCTGAGAAAACAAGGCGAAATAGAATGGACCGGGGTCCCTGTGGGGTGAATTACAAGATAGTCATCCACATAGCGCACTACCTGACATCCGGGCACGATGCTCCGTAGTTCCTCGTCGATTATTCTATCAACGAAGGAAAGATAGATTTCACTCAGCACTGGTGCCAGGCAGGACCCAATGCATACACCTGATTTTTGAATAAACACTTCTCCGTTCTGCTAAATCATTGTAGAGCGGAGGTAAAGCTGGAGCACTGGATAAACCCGGATAGTGGAATGCCTGAAGCGTTTTGAAACCTGCATAGGCCGAACTCATTGATGGCATCATCAACGCACTTAATTAGGAAAGGAATGTCTAAACTATACTACATATCCTCGATGTCGAAAGAAAACACTGACAGTGGAACGGGCGAGTTATGTAGGGGGGTCAAAACCGTAATTAGCTCGTTAGAGTTACGAATTCGAAACGGCTGGGAAGGGGTGAGCAGGGAGAGGTGTTTTTGGAGAAAAAGCGCAAGGGGCTTCTGCCAGCTTCCGCCTTCCGAAACAATGGAGCGGAAGGGTAATTCCGGTTTGTGAGTCTTCGCTGAGAAGAACAGGGATAAGTACTGCTTCGATGGTTTCATGACGGAACTTTTGAGTTCCGTCATGCGGAACTCCGCTGCGTTTTCCTCTTCCCCTCGCAGGGGGCCACGTGATCTCGGGGGGGAGGGGGAGGGGAGGGGGTAGTCACGTGACCCTCCCGAGGCCACGTGACCTCCCGCTGAAGTCATGTGACCCCCTGCCCTCGAGGTCACGTGACCCCGGGGGGTGACTCGCCTCCCTCCGCCGAAGTCACGTGACGCCCCGCCCAAGGTTACGTGACCCGCTCCCATCGAGGTCACGTGACCCCCCGGACCTCTACCCCCTCCTCCTCGCCCCCCCCCAAGGTCATGTGACCCCCTCCCCCGAGGTCACGTGACCCCCCCGGACCATACTAAATGAGGGGAGGAGGAGGAGAAGGAGGGGGAGGAGGAGAAGGAGGGGGAGGGGCGCGACTACGCCGACGCCGACGCCGACACCGCTCAGGCTGGAAACGGGCCCCTAAGAGCTGCGCTCTAAAAATTAGACCGTTTTAGTGGACCGTACGCTGTACCTTTGCGTACGCAAGGAAATTGCGGGTCGTGAGTGCGCATGCGCAGAACGAAATAGAAGGGCTAGCGTATTGCGTACGCACACAACGCTGGTGATTTCGCGTTGCCGGCTAGCGGGCTTTGCGGGACGTTCTTGAAAAATCTCGGGCCAAACAAGAGCGCCAGTTTCAATAAGGCGGTTACCGCGACAGGGGGCAGCAAGGGTGCCGTGGTGTTCTAGAAGTTTTGTGTTACGTGAAATTGCGTGGTGTTCAGCTCGGTAATTCTTTCCGGGATCTACCGCGGTCAAATCAGATCGCTGTGCAGCTGAAGGAGTGCACAGTGAAAATGTTCACCGCTCGCAATGTGCGTCAACGCTGCGATCTGCGATCTCAACGCAGAAGCCTATTCGCACAGTTGATCGCCGACGGACGAACGACTCTTCTAGAAATCGCCGAAGTTATCGCTATGCACTGGACATCACCGGGTCATAGGTTTGATTCCGCGATAGCATTCATGAAAGGTGCCCTTTCTACGGGACGACTGACGGAGGCTCCGTGGTCGAATTTGGCTACGCTCTCGTACTCGTAGCCTCTGTACCCCGCAGAAAAGCGCGCTTGGCGAGGCAGCTGCGGCTTGGCTTGATTTGAAACAAAATGATTAGACACGGTCTAATTTTCAATATTTCTTTTCAGGAGCATGGTGACGCTATAGGCACGCGGAATTCTAAGGCTCTTCCAAATTTAACCAAGATCATGCGAGGTGTTCACTCGGAAACGTAACGCAGAACTAAAGTCGGTCCGAGCAGGTCGTTTTTAGCGTACGCTATACTATTGCATATAGCGTACGTTAGAGCCGGCAACGCTACACTAAAACTGTCTATTATCACAGTTAAAAAGTGAGAGATAACGCAAAATATAAATTCATAAAAAGATGCTGTCATGGCGCGATTTGAGCACCCAACTTCCACGCTGCGCAAAGTTTAGGCTCTGTACCAGTCAAATAAAAATATATCTATTTTTTATATTTCCAACATAACATTTGTTTGCATAATAGGTACACACTACAAAAAAGATGCCATATATTAGAACAAAAACCTGTTGCATACAAAAAATATACAAATGAAAGGGGACTCAAATTACCGGAAGCTCCGTCGCTGGCGCAGAGCTTCCGGTAACGACACTGCTTTTATCTCGAGTTATTTCCTTTTTATTTTGGCTCGAATATCCCTTTCCCGGCTGAAGTTTTACCTGCCGCTTCTAAAGTGTAAGGCTGGGGTTACTTGGATTCAAATCGCAGGCCTTTATGCTAAGTGTCTGCAAGCGAAATCGAACATTTGAGCTTGAAATTATGCGGATTTCTGTAATTAAGCAAGGACGCGAGAAAGTTCCATGACCCCATGGAGCTGGTCGCGCAACGTAAAAATCCTTCCTGGCTGCGGCCGCAGCCGCGAGACAAGAAAACCGGACTAGGCGGTCTATATGTAAAGGAGCAAAATATAGCCCTAGTGATCTAAATACAAGGGTGCAAAGGTTTGCCCTTGGGGTTCAATTATGAGGTACTAACGGAAGAGACGCAAACGTTGCTTCGATCCCCGTTAGTCGCCTGGTCTCTAATGGTTGTGGAAAAGCATTTCCCCCCAAAAACACTAAACGCCAAATGCATAGATCACACTTCACTCGAACTTCACTTCCAACGACCTTAAGTGGGTGTCATTACGTTGCATAAATCCCCCTTCCGTCGAAACTCTCCCTCGCCTCGCACTTCACTCGAACTTTTCTCCAAAAAATTCAAGTGAGCGGTGGCGCCGCCCTTCAACTCGCGTTGAACGCGTCGAGCTCCCTTCATCGCAAATGATGGCGGGTCACCCGGGTCACCAGAGCGATGCCGTTCACAGGATCGCGTCTTTTGAGTTCACGACTCGTGCGTGCTACCTTGTGTTCGGCGTTATGTGCCCGCTCGGTCCATCGGTGCCGCGGCGGAATCTGTCGGACCGCCTGAACCCGATGGAGCTGTACAATGACCGCCAGTTCATCTCGAGATATCGCTTTACGAAGCCGACGATGACGGAACTGATGACACTGCTGTCTCTCTAGTAAAGCGGCAACAACCGAGGACTGCCGCTCACCCCCCCTTTAGTTGCTTGTCATTCTTCGCTTTTACAGCGCCGGCACCTTCCAGATGGTAACAAGAGACCTGGAGCATGTCTCCCAGCCGAAGGTCTGCCGCACAGTCAGGACGGTAACGACGCTCATCGTGAGGGTTATCTTCAGAAGGCTGGTGAACTTCCCGGCGGCGTCGGAGTACCACGGCGTTGTGCGCGACTTCCACGCAATGGAGCGGTTTCCTGGCGTCACGGGCTGCATCGACTGCACCCACGTGCGCATCAGGAGCCAGGTGGAGATGATGCCGAAGTTTACCGCAATTGAAAAGTGGTCTTCTCATAAACGTCCAGGTGAGTCCATATTTCTTATGTCCCCTTTATGGGCGTAGCTTGCCGTCTAAACTGCCAGACTGGCAAGCATGGGTAATACTCACGCAACACAATTGCAGCTGTTCAACCCGAATATGGTAAATTATAAGGAAACCCTTTCATGAACTGTGTGGGTGCTGCTCACCGTGCACCTCTGGGCTCATTCGAAATAATCATTGCGCAGTGTATACATAGCTCGCATGTGACGTTATTTACTGACCTTGGCAGTATTTGATGGGTCGCGAGTGTTCGTTTCGCCGTGTTAGTTTCACACCGCAGAAGTTTTACTTCGAAGAAACCAGTAAGTAGAAATAACCGTCAGTTCCCAGCAATGGCGACGCTTGCCAGCTATCTAATAAACGAGGGATGGACAAGAAGCGTCAATCCGGCAGGTGCTACAAATTCTTGAGGTTGAAACTGGGTGAGTTACGAATGGTACTGTAGGTTTCATGTACTCCCTTGCATTTAGCAGGTGCGTTCTAGGGCTTGTATAGATCACTGGTTTTACAAATCGATGTTATCTATCGAAGGCAGGCGGCGAAAAAACACAAGGACAAGAAACGTTAACACTGATGCCGTGTGTACGTCTCTTCTTGTCCTTGTGTTTTTTCGGCACCTGTCTTCGACCATGAACCAACTGGCCCAAATTGCCGTATTAATGCTATGTTATCTACCTGCAGGCAATCACCGGTCCACAGCTACAGTTCTTTAATGTTTTGTCAATTTGGCCAAAATCTGTGCACGAGAGCCGCATCTCTGATGGCAATCGTGCACGGGCCCTTTAAGAGGAGAGCCGAGTGCCCGGCGTCCTGCTGGGGGATATGGGCTATGCCTGTCTCCCTTTCCTCATGACCCTGCTCGCAAACCCTGGAGCGACAATAGTCCCGGAGGCAGGTAAGCCAAATCATCGGCAGAAGTATAAGATCTGTTTCGGTATTGCACTGACAAAATAACTAATGTCTGTAATAGCAGACAGTCATTGCCGGTGGCAACCAGTTCTTCAAACGCTTCATGGCAAATAACTTTGTTGATATCCAATGTGCTTTCCTAGCTTGCCGAACTGTTGGTGGTTTCGACCACTGTTGTTCACGTTCCTCAGAAAAAGGAACGGAAGCTCGTTCCTCGTTCCTTTTAGTTTTTGAAACGCGCTCCCGTTAAATATTCCACCTGTGAGAAAGGAACTCGTTACCCTTACAATTTGAAAAAGGAACATATCGTTACATAGACGTTCCCTCTGCATTTTCCAAATCACCATATTTGGTGCAATCAAACTAAGTTTTTTTTTATTATTATCTTTTATTCCATCAAATAGCAACATACGATTTTGAATGCTCTAATGGAACGACACCAAGAGAAAAAAACGAGCGGAAAGATTTTATTTGTACGTATATTAACTTTTAAAAATCTCAGCGTTTTGTCATAATCATGCTTGTGGCAGGCAATGCAGACGACCCAAATGTACATTGCACGAGCACTTTACAAGAAGCTCACGTGTTCTAATTTAACAAAGTCCCTTGTTCGAACTTAATAACAGTTGCTCCTCGATGTTGCTGTCCACGATACAAGCAAGTGGAAAAGAGGGTAGGTCTTGAATTTTGAAGGCCAGTCTTGAAAACTACAAGTTCTCCGTGAAGGTTGCATTTGTTGTTCAGTTTGAAAGTGGGAAACGAGGAAAGAGGATAGTGGTTGATTTTCGCGCATCTGGCTAATGTTTTGGATAAAATGGTGCGTTCGATATCTGTTAACCTGTTTTTTTTTATGGTAACTGTAGGTCTCTTTGTGAAAGTTTAGTGCTGGCTGTAGTCGACCTTAGATTTCTGGGTGTATGAAGATTCGTGGAAGCAAATAAAGCAGCTGAATTTGACATGTCCCTTTTTGTCTTTTCCTTCGACTAAATGTGTTCGTTTCTCTACCGCAGTCTTGGGCACTGAAAACCGAATCAATGCCCACTATCTCTCCTGCCGCCGACTGTTACCAAGCGAGGACCCCACCAAATAAAGCTGAAGTAACAAAAACGTTAAAGAGATCCTGCTCTTTATAAATATATTGTTTTTATACCCTTTTTAGAACTCTCCTCTTAGATATGAAATAAAAATTTTCCCGCTTAAAGAAGAAAAAAGAACACCATTCCTTCTTCCGTTCCCGTAATAATGTAACGGTTCCCGTCCGAGTTCCACCGATGAAAAGTGGAACGGCGCCGTTCCTTCGTTCCTCCTAAAATGAACTCGTTCCATGAATGTCGTTCCTTGGAACGCCGTTTCGTACAACACTGGTTTCGACGAGGCTTGGTGCAAGCTCGAGCTTTAGATTACAAACCATTTTCACCGAGCAGAGCGGAGCAATGCAAGTAGGCTCAAGAGGACCATCACACATGTCAGGAAAGTGAGGAGTCATACTTTGAAGTGTGTGATACGATTTCGGTTTGACTTTGTAAGGCAACCATCAGTAAAGCAGGCTAGCAGTTTGAACATGATTTGTTGCGCAGCCCTCTGGCTCAGCTCCTCCAGCAGTATTTTTTCCTTGATACTCAGGAGCTTCATCTCCATTTTGTGAACTGAATTTTTCTTTTACAGCTCGTTTTCGCGCAGCATAATTTCCATTTCATGCAGTGCAGCGCTCCTGCTGAGTGCATCGCGGTGATCCTGCCCAAGGAAGTTGCAGCGCAGGGTGTGCTCCTTGTGTACGAACGCCATTCTCACATCATTTTCATCTGCTAGGCTCCTTTTAAGGAGCGCCATGCGTCGTCCAAACTGGCGGGCACCACTGCCTACAGCTGCTGCCGCAGCACCAATGTTGCACGCTGCAGCAGCCGCAGCTGTAGGAGCTGGTGACCCTGCAGCACATGTCTCGGTACTCAGCAGCAGTTGGTGACGGTGCTGCACCGACGTCTGAGGCCGGCCCAGCTGGTGAACCGGGCTTCTCTGCAGTGGTAAAGACATGAAGAAGTTATGAAGTGAACAATGGGAGATACAAAAAGTTTTCAAACGTTCCAAACCTCGCTGAGGTTTTATTGCGCAAAGTAAAAAGCCTTCCAGGTTTTTGAAAGTTTGAGATTGTATTTTTGTTTTGCCTGCCGTTTCAGTTTGAAATATTTGATGCCTTTGTATTGCTGATCTAATGTGAAACAATGCTTTCATTCACTTTGAACTTGAGACTATGCAACTAGATCACTGGATGGCTTAGCCGTTGCCACTTTTTGGAGTGCTTGGTATTGATATTCCTTGACAGAAATCATGCTATGACTATTTTAATACCCTGTGCTTTGTTTTTTGTCAAGGGAGTATGGTCATTGTAAATCTGCAGTAGTTGCCATGTACTGTTTTGAAGCTGTATGGAACCCAGCCCTGCAATAATGCATGTTACTTTGTAAGTAAATAATACATATGCAGTACACTACGCTGTTCGCACCATTTGGTAATGTTTACTTAATTGAATGTTGTCATGCACACTTTCTACTTTGTTATAGGCGACACAGTTATCTGCAAACAGACGAATATTTGATGAGATGGTGGCCGGAAGGCCCCTGAGGAACACTAGACGAAACGCTTGTTAAGGCAGACTCATGATAATCTGTAACCGTTTTGCACGCGTATCCATGAGAAGATTAGTGGGTCAAGATGAAGGGGTACCAGTTTAGAAAGTACAGGTCAAGACATGAAAACGGTTCAAGTGCTCTACCCAAGTCGACATCAAAAGGCTCCTCCACGCCGTCCAGTATCGGCTGCAGTGGTTGGAGAACTGAGAGGCTGCAAACGGGGGGCAGATAGGGTGTCCAATCGCTGCCCCCCATGTTCTCCTGCCTGTGGAACACGTGTAAGGTCACCACCCCGACCAGCATGAAGGTGGCGCTCATTGGCTTGCCAGGTGGTCCCCCTCCTAAACAAGCAAACAATAGTTATTCTAGGAACTCGAAGTTTAAATGTTATCTAAGGTCTGTTTTCCCCTTTAAATATACCCCAATTTACATAGGCATGCATTTGCTCATAGGCAATGTTCATTCCTTCTGCCCCATCCGTAATGCAGTGAAAAATTGAGCATCTGGAAGTGGTGAGTTGTGATCTACTTTACAGGTCCGCCGCAAAAATTGCAAGTAAAATTACTAATTTAACGTTAGTACTATATTGTCCTGCGGTTTTATTGCTCATTCATTGTCAGGTGGCTAATTTAACTGACAGAATTTGGTGGCATGAACGACTTCCTTGCGCATGTTCAAGCTCCATCCCTCATGACAGGTATTCCAGAAGCACCAGTCCGAAACAAGGGCGAACTTGTGACCGACAGCTCGGGCTACAAATATGGCCCATCATTCACTTCGAGGCACTTTCAGTGCCATGAGAAACCTGAACGACAGACTTGCGTGTTTTGTAGCCTTGTTTTCTTTTTTTTTTTGGAATGGTCGTTCTTCGCTTTGGCCTTCACATTTCCCACCATATTTTGAGCTGTTTAACGTCCCGTCGACATACCCCGTAGTTACAGTTATATTCTTTGCAGAGTCGAATCCAACTTCTCTTTTTTCTGTTTAACGACAATCCGTCGGTCTTTTTGCCATCGATGATTTTTTTGTATGCCAATAAATGTTCCGTGAGTATTGACTTTTCGTGTTTTGGAACTGCGCAGCGGGTGCCTTGGCCTCGTCCATTACACGCTATAGAAATGAAAACTGTAAAGGAACAAAAACAGGACGGCAAGTAATAACAAAAAAAGCAACAGAAGGAATTGAAACAGGAAGTGATGGAGCGGTGGCGGCGGCGTTAGAACAACAAACTCGGAAGGGCTTGAAATGGATACAGAATGGGCGATAACGGCTATATTGCCGGCTAATTTACGTTTAAAGAAAAAGTACGAGCTACGTTCGTTTCTGAAATCGCAACATGTATGTTATGTTCTAATGCTTCTTTATAAACACAAAATATGTAAACATACTAAGCAATTAACTTACTTTTGTGGTCTTAAGCAAAGCATAAATTAAAATTCTTCCCAACTCTCGCTCCCGGATGCGTCCCGTACACTCTCAACAAAAAGGTAGTCGTAGGCTACTACATTTGGGGTAGTCAGAAGCCGTCACAGATATCGCTACCCCTATTAGTAATACTAACAACCCCATGCGTAGTCACGCGGCATGAAATCAACAGGTAGTCACAGTGAGCACCCCCAAAAGCAACATGGCGGTTGGCAAGCGACAATGGAGCAATACGAGTAAGGCCTAGCGAGCTGGACTGCTTTTTGCTAAAATACGACTCTCAAGTGCGCATGCCCGTTCGCTGCCTTCCGTGTGCCCTAAAACACTCCGAAACGCGTCTCGATGCACAGGCACCGCACCTATTACGAGTAGGGGCGGCGATGTGAGGGGGGCATTCGAGGGGTTTGTCCGGGACTGCTTTTGGCGCGGCCGGCTGCATTTACTTTGCGGCCACAAAACATTCAAAGAAGGAATCGTATAGCGACAAATGAAATGATGTCTTTATTGAACAGAGAATCTGCTTGCTGTGCTTGCCGCAAGTGATCCGGCGTTTTCGGGTGACAGCGGCGAGGCGAGGCATCACCGATTCAAGCGGCTTCGGTTCCGATCGTTCAACGCTCCAGCACACCTGTTAGCATTCGTTATCCACTTTCAAGTCCCTGGTAATCCCCGCCGCGTCTGTGCACGCACTATTCACCGCGAAGAACACCCTTTCAACTGGCTATGGGACTGATCCACTGATCCCACTGGGACGAGAGGCCGAGAACGGAACCCTTTGTGGCTGCTCCGTGGAGCTATGGAGCGCCTCCATGTTTTTCACTCATATAAGTAGACACATAAACGCGCGACTCCTTAAATTGGGCGGCGACACGCGCCACCTAACGGACAGCGCTCAAACTAAGAAAAAAGAAACCAACAGTCTTTGCTCTGAGCGCCTCGCCTGACATGCACGTCCTACATATTCCACACTACACTTGACAGATACGCGACATACAGACACCATACAATATTATACATGAACGCGTTCACAAACAGCACAAGCACGGTGGAAGAAATACATTTAGGTTTTGACTCTGGCCGCTCTTCCCACGGGGAGCGAGCGACCAGATCGTGTTCGGAGCTAGACTCAGGAGTATACTCTGTTTCACCTCATGATGTACCGCAGGAAAGGCTACTAGCGCGAGCTCCTTGCTCTGAGGCACATTCCGGCGGCACAAGCTCTCGTGACTTAAGAGCAGCTGCCAACGCCATGACCTCGCGCTTCTAGCTTTCGCTGCGGTACAACATAAGGTGAAACGTATTGTAGTTGCTCTGCGCCGCCGCGGAGGGCGCTGAGGTGTGAGCACCGTGGGTATGAGTTCTCTCCTCGGTGGCCACGGTGTCGGGGGCGTAGCTTGCTCGCCTTTTTCGCGGTGTGGTCGTGGTGTGCGGTCAGTGGCTGGCCTCATGTTTTGCTTTGGTGCTGTGTCAATCACCGGTGCCACCATCGTGCACGAAGATGAGCCTTAACCCAAAGAAGAAGTTATGCTATAGGGATGGGAAAAACGTGCTTCGTTCCGAACTGCAATTCGGGGTACCGGAACTGCGCACAGCGAGTGTCCTTGTTTAAAGCTCCATTGAATGACGCTCGCCTGGAGCAGTTGTGCCATGCGATCCCGAGGGCAGATCGCAAGTTACTTAGGGAGACCACATTCCTGAAGGCGAAGTGCGGGACACAGTGACCGGGGAGGGAGGGTAGGGTGGAATAGGGGAGGAGGGTATTTTCACGACTCAAGAAATGAGTATTCAAAAAATTAACCATCCCGCACACCCCATATCCTGTGCAGTCCGAAAGCATATTATACACCTGAAAATTGTGTGGCGGCAATTAAGCTAAAATAATTTTCAATCACAGTGATATATTTTTGTGCAATTGTAACGGTAAATATTTTATTATGAGTGCCTAACTTGAAAACATATAAATCGACTGCAGCAGACCCCAATACATGAAAGGAAAATAAGAAACAATATATCATTTTCGACTTATTGTTTCCTGTCGATATATACTAACTATATATATATACTAATATATAATCTTATACTAACATGCTCTTGCACAAAATTAGAACCTTATGTTGTTGTTTTTACGACCCGTATGAGTTGCAGGTTTTTCGCCTTGTGTGGCTGTCTTCACTAAAAAAATGCTTTCCATAACAACCCTTTCGCACGACACTATATGATTTGCAAATAATTACAATAGTTCATTTTTCAACTTTTAGAGAGCAATTTTCGCTCGCAATATTTTGCCATTAAAGGTAGAGCCACAACGGCACATGCGCGTCCAACTCTTGCAGGAACAGCGGTCGCTTCCCGCAGGGCTTGTATAGAAAATAGCATACCACCAAGATTCGCACGTTTATCAGCGACCTCCGCGCAACCCCATGGCCCGTTCTTTGGAAGCGCCATAATTTGCGTGGTCGAATGCTACAACAATGCAAAATGCGGGATATTTTAAAGATTTTGGTATTTCTTGTGAAACTCGGGACACGAACCCTCAATGCGGGGCAGTCCCGCGAGTCGCGGGACTGGTGGTCACTCTAAAGTTACTACCTAGTCTCCTCGTCTCGTTGACCAAGTGAAGACCAGGCTTGACAGTCTAATTTCTGTCGAAAACTGGGAATGCGAAGATGTCTGGGCAAAAAAGGCTCAAGAAACCAAGGTTCTGGACTGCATGCTATATTATGTAACTGGGTTTATGAGCGTGAAAATAAAAAAAAAGCTACACGCTGCCCTGCATGCCGATACGCTTTCAGCATCGACAAGAACACTTCGACTGAAGCAGCTCTGACAAACGTGAAGAACAGAGGAGGCCTTATACACCTCACCAAGAACCTTTTCCAGCTACTGACGAAAGCAAAACAGTTCTTCATGAAAAATAAAAGCTACCAGACTGTCTACTTGGACGCAATCGACAGTGTTCTTGACACATGCACAATAACGTTTCCATACGTTGAACACAAAGAAGAAACAATTGCCCAGTTGCTCCACTACTACTTTAGCATGCGCGTGCGACAACACTGTAAGCATATTACGATGAGTAGGAACAAACAAGCTCAAGAAATAAAGAAATGAGCAAAGCAGCGCTCGTCTTTGTTTAAGGGCATGGGCGAGACACACAGGATGTAGGAGATGGCGTTCTTTGGTACTATGCAGTGAATTCAGCTTTTATGTATATTTTAAAGCAAAAATATTTGTCAGGTATTTTTTTACCTCTAAGACGGGGTGACACCATATTGTGAGAGTATATAGATGAAAAGTGATTTATGTCTCATAACCGCTACTATTGTTTGACTTTCAGTCACTGTGTCAAATGTAAGTCAGTATGTCATCACACTGTGGAATCGTTTCAGTCACTATGTGATCATAAATAGGAATTTTTTTTTTCTGCTCACAAGGTTTGCATGTTTCACAGTACAAGTTGACATTGTATGTATAAACCATTTGTAATGCTGAAACCTTTATGCGCATGTAAACAACTATCTAGGCCCCAGTATGTAACATTATTAGAATTATGTTTTTCAATAAGGCAGGAGCAGGGTGGAAAAACTTATATAAAGCCACGCAATGTGTGTAAACAATTTACGGAACTGTTACCAAACATGTCGTTTGACAAAACATGCGAGCACGACCCTGGTGTTTACTCTAAATTACTCTAAATTATTGAATGCCCAGTAGATTATGCCGGGAAGTTTTATATTTATACGAGTATTTTTTTCACGTTGAATCATCATCAAAATATTCTCGTTTGGAAAAAAAAACAAAAAAAAAACAGGAACCGCACGGGGGAAAAGGCAATCACTGCCAGTGCGCCAACATAAATCCATCATTTCACTACACAGTACACAGGGACCGAGTAAAGAATGCATGATTTCCTTCACAAGCCCTCGATTCAAGCCTTCACAAGCCCCTCTTACTTGCGCGCCATCTATTCCCGTACGAGTGAAGCGCGCTCGGTGCGTCGAACACAATGTGGTCGCCGCGCGAGACAGAGAGTCATCACCTAAATGTATTTTTTCCACCGTGGCACAAGGTACAACATGATATAGTGACACTCTACATTCCTATATACACGACTAGTCGACAGCACCAGCTTATATACTGCTGTATTTTCCGTGACCGATTAGGATGGTGAACACTGTCATATTTTGCATCAATGCGAAAAGACTGTGCAAGATTTATTCGTATATATTATTTTCCTCTACTGCCCTAACGAAAGCGCTCGTATCTCTTATGTTATCCATTGAAAAAGAGAACTGCAGCTTATAAATCAAATTGAATAGTCGCTACACGCCACGTTTTGATCAGTTTTGTTTTCTCGCTTGCCTACACTTCAAGTATACAGAAGCCTGTTTAATTAATTGTATTAATTATCCAAACCAATTTCTGCAATCCCAACTTTCTGAACACGCTAATGCATTTTCTTTTCTCTTTTTACATATCCGAATGACTTCAGCGGCTGTTGAGTAAATGTTGAGTACACTGAGCGCGCGCAGTTTATTTTATAGCGAAGCCCGTCCGCCGGTCCTCCCCGAAGTGTCGTTTCAGTTTTCTTTTTTTCGCCAAATTGTTTCTGCTCAAGCGCGTGTCTTTCAAATATGTGTTCTATGCGCTCGCGCTCGCGCCAAGAGGACAGTGCAGAATTGCCGTTTTCGGGCCCGTGCCTTCACCTACAGCGAACGCGAAATACGTGTGCCAAATTATCTGAAGCCTGGTTCAGACAGTTGCGTTTGACTGCGTTGCGGCAGCGAGAAACCAGCACATCCCTGCTGCTTATATCGCGTGCCAAGACGATTCCTTGAATTGGATTCCACGCTTCATACGAAGCACACATGTGCCGGAGTCGCTTTTGGTTCTCGATGCAACGCTGTCAAACGCATTCAAACTCAGGTGTCTGAACCGGCCTCAAGTATCAAAGAACGCCGAGAATATAGTTCTCTGCGCTGCACCTGCTGGCTTCTCCCAGCAGTACTTTTTCTAAAAAAAATCTAATCCATATAGCACGTGTATGTTTGCCAACCACTTACTTTTTGGAAATTTACTTGGAATCCTCTATATAGGTAAAAGGAACGCGTGCCGAGAGGCCTGAAATCCTAATCCCCTTCAAAGTACTACACCTTGGATGACAACACACTTGTTTGAAGCATTTTTTATCCAGTATGCTCGATGAAATGTGCCAATGAGCCAGTGAAGGCGAATCATATATCCCAAGACAGAGAAACACTCAAATACACAGGCATATTCCCAGATATCTGTGTACGTTCGTCCTGTCCGGCCTCAGTCGTGGTGTTCAATGCTTAATACTTCACTGCACTTGAAAGCAAAAAATTGGGTGTGACAGGCGTGCAAGTTCGGCGGAACCGAGGAGGCCATTTGCAACTGATCTGCACGCAGAACTGACCGATCCCACCTTTAATGAGAGCACGCTCTTTACTGAACCGCACAATAAAAGACGACAAGAGTATCTCGTCCGGCGAACATTCCAGTCAACTCACGGCTGTGCGTAGCTTCCTGTGCTCTAGGTCTATGACGCATATGTCCGAGTGCTTTTAAAGCGGCCCAGAATTTCTTTAGTTATCGCTCTCCAAATGTTGCCTCAGACGTGAGAATCAACCAAAAAGGGGCGTTTCCCACAAATTTCGGCATACGCGCCGTCAATTGTACCATCAGTGGCGACACTCAGCAGTCTATAATTAATTTTAAGGAATCTCCTCTAGGTCTATGATGCATATGCCCGAGTGCTTTTGAAGCGGTCCAGAATTTATTTAGTTATCGCTTTCCAAAGTTTGCCTCGGACGTGAGAATCAGCCAAAAAGGGGGCGTTTCCTACGAATTTGGGCATAGGCGCCGTCAATTGTACCATCAATGGCGGCACTGAGCAGTCTATTATTTATTACAATTAATCTCCTCTAGGTCTGTGACGCATCTGCCCGATTGCTTTTGAAGCGGCCCAGAATTTATTTATTTATCGCTCTCCAAATTTTGCCCCAGACGTGAGAATCAGCCAAAAAGGGGGGCGTTTCCCACAAATTTGGGCATACGCGCCGTCAATTGTACCTCAATGGCGACACTGCGCAGTCTATTATTTATTATAATTAATCTCCTCTAGGTCTGTGACTCATATGCCCGAGTGCTTTTGAAGCGGCCCATAATTTATTTAGTTATCGCTCTCCAAATTTTGCCCCAGACGTGGGAATCAGCCAAAAAGGGGGCGTTTCCCACAAATTTGGGCATAGGCGCCGTCAATTGTACCATCAATGGCGACACTCAGCAGTCTATAATTAATTTTAAGGAATCTCCTCTAGGTCTATGATGCATATGCCCGAGTGCTTTTGAAGCGGTCCAGAATTTATTTAGTTATCGCTTTCCAAAGTTTGCCTCGGACGTGAGAATCAGCCAAAAAGGGGGCGTTTCCTACGAATTTGGGCATAGGCGCCGTCAATTGTACCATCAATGGCGGCACTGAGCAGTCTATTATTTATTACAATTAATCTCCTCTAGGTCTGTGACGCATCTGCCCGATTGCTTTTGAAGCGGCCCAGAATTTATTTATTTATCGCTCTCCAAATTTTGCCCCAGACGTGAGAATCAGCCAAAAAGGGGGGCGTTTCCCACAAATTTGGGCATACGCGCCGTCAATTGTACCTCAATGGCGACACTGCGCAGTCTATTATTTATTATAATTAATCTCCTCTAGGTCTGTGACTCATATGCCCGAGTGCTTTTGAAGCGGCCCATAATTTATTTAGTTATCGCTCTCCAAATTTTGCCCCAGACGTGGGAATCAGCCAAAAAGGGGGCGTTTCCCACAAATTTGGGCATAGGCGCCGTCAATTGTACCATCAATGGCGACACTCAGCAGTCTATAATTAATTTTAAGGAATCTCCTCTAGGTCTATGACGCATATGTCCGAGTGCTTTTGAAGCGGCCCTGAATTTATTTAGTTATCGCTCTCCAAATGTTGCCTCAGACGCCAAAATCAGCCAAAAAGGGGGCGTCTCCAACAAATTTGGTCATACGCGCCGTCAATTGTACCATCAGTGGTGACACTCAGCAGTCTATAATTAATTATAAGGAATCTTCTCTAGGTCTATGACGCATGAGCCCGAGTGCTTTTGAAGCGGCCCAGCATTTATTTAGTTATCGCTCTCCAAAATTTGCCCCAGACGTGAGAATCAGCCAAAAAGGGGGCGTTTACTACGACTTTGGGCATAGGCGCCGTCAATTGTACCATCAATGGCGACACTGAGCAGACTATTATTTATTATAATTAATCTCCTCTAGGTCTGTGACGCATATGCCCGAGTGCTTTTGAAGCGGCCCAGAATTTATTTAGTTATCGCTCTCCAAAATTTGCCCCAGACGTGAGAATCAGCCAAAAAAGGGGGCGTTCCCTGCGATTTTGGGCATAGGTGCCGTCAATTGTACCATCAATGGCGACACTCAGCAGTCTATAATTAATTTTAAGGAATCTCCTCTAGGTCTAAGACGCATATGCCCGAGTGCTTTTGAAGCGGTCCAGAATTTATTTAGTTATCGGTTTCCAAAGTTTGCCTCAGACGTGAGAATCAGCCAAAAAGGGGGCATTTCCTACGAATTTGGGCATAGGCGCCGTCAATTGTACCATTAATGGCGACACTGAGCAGTCTAATATTTATTATAATTAATCTCCTCTAGGTCTGTGACGCATATGCCCGAGTGCTTTTAAAGCGGCCCAGAATTTCTTTAGTTATCGCTCTCCAAATGTTGCCTCAGACGTGAGAATCAACCAAAAAGGGGCGTTTCCCACAAATTTCGGCATACGCGCCGTCAATTGTACCATCAGTGGCGACACTCAGCAGTCTATAATTAATTTTAAGGAATCTCCTCTAGGTCTATGATGCATATGCCCGAGTGCTTTTGAAGCGGCCCAGAATTTATTTAGTTATCGCTCTCCAAATTTTGCCCCAGACGTGGGAATCAGCCAAAAAGGGGGCGTTTCCCACAAATTTGGGCATAGGCGCCGTCAATTGTACCATCAATGGCGACACTCAGCAGTCTATAATTAATTTTAAGGAATCTCCTCTAGGTCTATGACGCATATGTCCGAGTGCTTTTGAAGCGGCCCTGAATTTATTTAGTTATCGCTCTCCAAATGTTGCCTCAGACGCCAAAATCAGTCAAAAAGGGAGCGTTTCCCACATATTTGGGCATAGGCGCCGTCAATTGTACCCTCAACGGTGACACTCAGCAGTCTATAATTAATTATAAGGAATCTTCTCTAGGTCTATGACGCATATGCCCGAGTGCTTTTGAAGCGGCCCAGAATTTATTTAGTTATCGCTCTCCAAATGTTGCCTCAGACGCCAAAATCAGTCAAAAAGGGAGCGTTTCCCACAAATTTGGGCATAGGCGCCGTCAATTGTACCCTCAACGGTGACACTCAGCAGTCTATAATTAAAATTAAGGAATCTTCTCTAGGTCTATGACGCATATGCCCGAGTGCTTTTGAAGCGGCCCAGAATTTATTTAGTTATCGCTCTCCAAAGTTTGCCTCAGACGTGAGAATCAGCCAAAAAGGGGGCGTTTCCCACAAATTTGGGCATACGCGCCGTCAATTGTACCATCAGTGGCGACACTCAGCAGTCTATAATTAATTTTAAGGAATCTCCTCTAGGTCTATGATGCATATGCCCGAGTGCTTTTGAAGCGGTCCAGAATTTATTTAGTTATCGCTTTCCAAAGTTTGCCTCGGACGTGAGAATCAGCCAAAAAGGGGGCGTTTCCTACGAATTTGGGCATAGGCGCCGTCAATTGTACCATCAATGGCGGCACTGAGCAGTCTATTATTTATTACAATTAATCTCCTCTAGGTCTGTGACGCATCTGCCCGATTGCTTTTGAAGCGGCCCAGAATTTATTTATTTATCGCTCTCCGAATTTTGCCCCAGACGTGAGAATCAGCCAAAAAGGGGGGCGTTTCCCACAAATTTGGGCATACGCGCCGTCAATTGTACCTCAATGGCGACACTGCGCAGTCTATTATTTATTATAATTAATCTCCTCTAGGTCTGTGACTCATATGCCCGAGTGCTTTTGAAGCGGCCCAGAATTTATTTAGTTATCGCTCTCCAAATTTTGCCCCAGACGTGGGAATCAGCCAAAAAGGGGGCGTTTCCCACAAATTTGGGCATAGGCGCCGTCAATTGTACCATCAATGGCGACACTCAGCAGTCTATAATTAATTATAAGGAATCTTCTCTAGGTCTATGACGCATATGCCCGAGTGCTTTTGAAGCGGCCCAGAATTTATTTAGTTATCGCTCTCCAAAGTTTGCCTCAGACGTGAGAATCAGCCAAAAAGGGGGCGTTTCCCACAAATTTGGGCATAGGCGCCGTCAATTGTACCCTCAACGGTGACACTCAGCAGTCTATAATTAATTATAAGGAATCTTCTCTAGGTCTATGACGCATATGCCCGAGTGCTTTTGAAGCGGCCCAGAATTTATTTAGTTATCGCTCTCCAAAGTTTGCCCCACACGTGGGAATCAGCCAAAAAGGGGGCGTTTCCCACAAATTTGGGCATAGGCGCCGTCAATTGTACCCTCAACGGTGACACTCAGCAGTCTATAATTAATTATAAGGAATCTTC
Source organism: Ixodes scapularis (assembly GCF_016920785.2). Lineage (NCBI taxonomy): Eukaryota > Metazoa > Arthropoda > Arachnida > Ixodida > Ixodidae > Ixodes > Ixodes scapularis. The sequence goes on along the minus strand of NW_024609881.1, from coordinate 12,029,847 downwards.
TCTAGGTCTATGACGCATATGCCCGAGTGCTTTTGAAGCGGCCCAGAATTTATTTAGTTATCGCTCTCCAAAGTTTGCCTCAGACGTGAGAATCAGCCAAAAAGGGGGCGTTTTCCACAAAGTTGGGCATACGCGCCGTCAATTGTACCATCAATGGCGACAGTCAGCAGTCTATAATTAATTTTAAGGAATCTTCTCTAGGTCTATGACGCATATGCCCGAGTGCTTTTGAAGCGGTCCAGAACTTATTTAGTTATCGCTCTCCAAATGTTGCCTCAGATGCCAAAATCAGCCAAAAAGGGGGCGTCTCCCACAAATTTGGGCATACGCGCCGTCAATTGTACCATCAATGGTGACACTCAGCAGTCTATAATTAATTATAAGGAATCGTCTCTAGGTCTATGACGCATATGCCCGAGTGCTTTTGAAGCTGCCCAGAATTTATTTAGTTATCGCTCTCCAAAGTTTGCCCCAGACGTGAGAATCAGCCAAAAAAGGGGGCATTCTCTGCGACTTTGGGCATAGGTGCCGTCAATTGTACCATCAATGGCGACACTCAGCAGTCTATAATTAATTTTAAGGAATCTCCTCTAGGTCTATGACGCATATGCCCGAGTGCTTTTGAAGCGGTCCAGAATATATTTAGTTATCGCCCTCCAAATGTTGCCTCAGACGCCAAAATCAGCCAAAAAGGGGGCGTCTCCTACAAATTTGGGCTTACGCGCCGTCAATTGTACCATCAAAGGCGACACTGAGCAGTCTATAATTAATTTCAAGGAATCTCCTCTAGGTCTTTGACGCATATGCCCGAGTGCTTTTGAAGCGGCCCAGAATTTATTTACTTATCGCTCTCGAAATGTTGCCTCAGACGCCAAAATCAGCCAAAAAGGGGGCGTTTCCACAAATTTGGGCATATGCGCCGCCAATTGTACCTTTAATCGCGAAACTCAGCAGTCTGTAATTTATTATAAGGAACCTCCTCTAGGTCTATGACGCATATGCCCGAGTGCTTTTGAAGCGGCCCAGAATTTATTTAGTTATCGCTCTCCAAATGTTGCCTCAGACGCCAAAATCAGCCAAAAACGGGGCGTTTCCCACAAATTTGGGCATATGCGCCGTCAATTGTACCATCAATGGCGGCACTCAGCAGTCTATAATTAATTATAAGGAATCTCCTCTAGGTTTTTGACGCATATGCCGGAGTGCGTTTGAAGCGGCCCAGAATTTATTTAGTTATCACTCTCCAAATGTTGCCTCAAACGCCAAAATGAGCCAAAAAGGGAGCGTTTCCCACAAATGTGGGCATACGCGCCGTCAATGGTACCATCAATGGCGACACTCAGCAGTCGATAATTAATTTTAAGGAATCTCCTCTAGGTCTATGACGCATATGTCCGAGTGCTTTTGATGCGGCCCAGAATTTATTTAGTTATCGCTCTCCAAATGTTGCCTCAGACGCCAAAATCATCCAAAAAGGAAGCGTTTCCCACAAATTTGGGCATACGCGCCGTCAATTGTACCATCAACGGTGACACTCAGCAGTCTATAATTAATTTTAAGGAATCTCCTCTAGGTCTATGACGCATATGTCCGAGTGCTTTTGAAGCGGCCCAGAATTTATTTAGTAATCGCTCTCCAGATGTTGCCTCAGACGCCAAAGTCATCCAAAAAGGGAGCGTTTCCCACAAATTTGGGCATACGCGCCGTCAATTGTACCATCAACGGTGACACTCAGCAGTCTATAATTAATTATAAGGAATCTTCTCTAGGTCTGTGACGCATATGCCCTAGTGCTTTTGAAGCGGTCCAGAATTTATTTAGTTATTGCTGTCCAAATGTTGCCTCAGATGCCAAAATCAAAAAAAAGGGGGCGTCTCCCACAAATTTGGGCATACGCGCCGTCAATTGTACCATCAATGGTGACACTCAGCAGTCTATAATTAATTATAAGGAATCTTCTCTAGGTCTATGACGCATATGCCCGAGTGCTTTTCAAGCGGCCCACCATTTATTTAGTTATCGCTCTCCAAAGTTTGCCCCAGACGTGAGAATCAGCCAAAAAGGGGGCGTTTCCTACGACTTTGGGCATAGGTGCCGTCAATTGTACCATCACTGGCGACATGGAGCAGTCTGTTTTTTATTATAATTAATCTCCTCTAGGACTGTGACGCATATGCCCGAGTGCTTTTGAAGCGGTCCAGAATTTATTTAGTTATCGCTCTCCAAATTTTGCCTCAGACGTGAGAATCAGCCAAAAAGGGGGAGTTTCTCACAAATTTGGGCATACGCGCCGTCAATTGTACCATCAATGGTGACACCCAGCAGTCTATAACTAATTTTAAGGAATCTCCTCTAGGTCTATGACGCATATGCCCGAGTGCTTTTGAAGTGGTCCAGAATTCATTTAGTTATCACTCTCCAAATGTTGCCTCAAACGCCAAAATCAGCCAAAAAGGGGGCGTTTCCCCCAAATTTGGGCTTACGCACTGTTAATTGTACCATCAATGGCGACACTCAGCAGTCTATAATTAATCTTAAGGAATCTCCTCTAGGTCAATGACGCATATGCCCGAGTGCTTTTGAAGCGGCCCAGAATTTATTTAGTTATCGCTCTCCAAATGTTGCCTGAAACGCCACAATCAGCCAAAAAGGGGGCGTTTCCCCCAAATTTGGGTTTATGCGCCGACAATTGTACCATCAATGGCGACACTCAGCAGTTTATATTAATTTTAAGGAATCTCCTCTAGGTCAATGACGCATATGCCCGATTGCTTTTAAAGCGGCCCAGAATTGTTTAGTTATCGCTCTCCAAATGTTGCCTCAGACGCCAAAATCAGCCAAAAAGGGGGCGTTTCCCCAAATTTGGTCTTACGCGCCGTCATTTGTACCATCAATGGCGACACTCAGCAGTCTATAATTAATTATAAGAAATCTCCTCTAGGTCTATGATGCATATGCCCGATTGCTTTTGAAGCGGCCCAGAATTTATTTAGTTATCGCTCTCCAAATGTTGCCTCAGACGCCAAAATCAGCCAAAAAGGGGGCGTTTCCCCCAAATTTGGGCTTACGCGCCGTCAATAGTACCATCAATGTCGACGCTGAGCAGTCTATATTAAATTTTAAGGAATCTCCTCTAGGTCAATGACGCATATGCCCGAGTGCTTTTGAAGCGGCCCACAATTTATTCAGTTATCGCTCTCCAAATGTTGCCTCAAACGCCAAAATCAGCCAAAAAGGGGGCGTTTCCCCCAAATTTGGGCTTACGCGCCGTCAATTGTACCATCAATGGCGACACTCAGCAGTAAAATAAATTTTAAGGAATCTCCTCTAGGTCTATGACGCATATGCCCAGGTGCTTTTGAAGCGGCCCAGAATTTATTTAGTTATCGCTCTCCAAATGTTGCCTCAAACGCGCAAATCAGCCAAGAAGGGGGCGTTTCCCCCAAATTTGGGCTTACGCGCCGTCAATTGTACCATAAATGGCGACACTCAGCAGTCTATAATTAATTTTAAGGAATCTCCACTAGGTCAATGACGCATATGCCCGATTGCTTTTGAAGCGGCCCAGAACTTATTTAGTTATCGCTTTCCAAATGTTGCCTCAGACGCCAAAATCAGCCAAAAATGGGGCGTTTCCCCCAAATTTGGGCTTACGCGCCGTCAATTGTACTATCAATGGCGACACTCAGCAGTCTATAATTAATTATAAGAAATCTCCTCTAGGTCTATGATGCATATGCCCGATTGCTTTTGAAGCGGCGCAGAATTTATTTAGTTATCGCTCTCCAAATGTTGCCTCAGACGCCAAAATCAGCCAAAAAGGGGGCGTTTCCCCCAAATTTGGGCTTACACGTGGTCAATTGTACCATCAATGGTGACACTCAGCAGTCTATAATTAATTTTAAGGAATCTCCTCTAGGTCTATGATGCATATGCATGAGTGCTTTTGAAGCGGCCCAAAATGTATTTAGTTATCGCTCTCCAAATGTTGCCTCAGACGCCAAAATCAGCCAAAAAGGGGGCGTTTCCAACAAATTTGAGCATACGCGCAGCCAATTGTACCATCAATGGCGCCACTCAGCAGTCTATAATAAATTTTAAGGAATCTCTTCTAGGTCTATGACGCATATGCCCGAGTGCTTTTGAAGCGGCCCAGAATTTATTTAGTTATCGCTCTCCAAAGTTTGCCTCAGACGTGAGAATCAGCCAAAAAGGGGGCGTTTCCCACAAATTTGGGCATACGCGCCGTCAATTGTACCATCAGTGGCGACACTCAGCAGTCTATAATTAATTTTAAGGAATCTCCTCTAGGTCTATGATGCATATGCCCGAGTGCTTTTGAAGCAGTCCAGAATTTATTTAGTTATCGCTTTCCAAAGTTTGCCTCGGACGTGAGAATCAGCCAAAAAGGGGGCGTTTCCTACGAATTTGGGCATAGGCGCCGTCAATTGTACCATCAATGGCGGCACTGAGCAGTCTATTATTTATTACAATTAATCTCCTCTAGGTCTGTGACGCATCTGCCCGATTGCTTTTGAAGCGGCCCAGAATTTATTTATTTATCGCTCTCCAAATTTTGCCCCAGACGTGAGAATCAGCCAAAAAGGGGGGCGTTTCCCACAAATTTGGGCATACGCGCCGTCAATTGTACCTCAATGGCGACACTGCGCAGTCTATTATTTATTATAATTAATCTCCTCTAGGTCTGTGACTCATATGCCCGAGTGCTTTTGAAGCGGCCCAGAATTTATTTAGTTATCGCTCTCCAAATTTTGCCCCAGACGTGGGAATCAGCCAAAAAGGGGGCGTTTCCCACAAATTTGGGCATAGGCGCCGTCAATTGTACCATCAATGGCGACACTCAGCAGTCTATAATTAATTATAAGGAATCTTCTCTAGGTCTATGACGCATATGCCCGAGTGCTTTTGAAGCGGCCCAGAATTTATTTAGTTATCGCTCTCCAAAGTTTGCCTCAGACGTGAGAATCAGCCAAAAAGGGGGCGTTTCCCACAAATTTGGGCATAGGCGCCGTCAATTGTACCCTCAACGGTGACACTCAGCAGTCTATAATTAATTATAAGGAATCTTCTCTAGGTCTATGACGCATATGCCCGAGTGCTTTTGAAGCGGCCCAGAATTTATTTAGTTATCGCTCTCCAAAGTTTGCCCCACACGTGGGAATCAGCCAAAAAGGGGGCGTTTCCCACAAATTTGGGCATAGGCGCCGTCAATTGTACCCTCAACGGTGACACTCAGCAGTCTATAATTAATTATAAGGAATCTTCTCTAGGTCTATGACGCATATGCCCGAGTGCTTTTGAAGCGGCCCAGAATTTATTTAGTTATCGCTCTCCAAAGTTTGCCTCAGACGTGAGAATCAGCCAAAAAGGGGGCGTTTTCCACAAAGTTGGGCATACGCGCCGTCAATTGTACCATCAATGGCGACAGTCAGCAGTCTATAATTAATTTTAAGGAATCTTCTCTAGGTCTATGACGCATATGCCCGAGTGCTTTTGAAGCGGTCCAGAACTTATTTAGTTATCGCTCTCCAAATGTTGCCTCAGATGCCAAAATCAGCCAAAAAGGGGGCGTCTCCCACAAATTTGGGCATACGCGCCGTCAATTGTACCATCAATGGTGACACTCAGCAGTCTATAATTAATTATAAGGAATCGTCTCTAGGTCTATGACGCATATGCCCGAGTGCTTTTGAAGCTGCCCAGAATTTATTTAGTTATCGCTCTCCAAAGTTTGCCCCAGACGTGAGAATCACCCAAAAAAGGGGGCATTCTCTGCGACTTTGGGCATAGGTGCCGTCAATTGTACCATCAATGGCGACACTCAGCAGTCTATAATTAATTTTAAGGAATCTCCTCTAGGTCTATGACGCATATGCCCGAGTGCTTTTGAAGCGGTCCAGAATATATTTAGTTATCGCCCTCCAAATGTTGCCTCAGACGCCAAAATCAGCCAAAAAGGGGGCGTCTCCTACAAATTTGGGCTTACGCGCCGTCAATTGTACCATCAAAGGCGACACTGAGCAGTCTATAATTAATTTCAAGGAATCTCCTCTAGGTCTTTGACGCATATGCCCGAGTGCTTTTGAAGCGGCCCAGAATTTATTTACTTATCGCTCTCGAAATGTTGCCTCAGACGCCAAAATCAGCCAAAAAGGGGGCGTTTCCACAAATTTGGGCATACGCGCCGCCAATTGTACCTTTAATCGCGAAACTCAGCAGTCTGTAATTTATTATAAGGAACCTCCTCTAGGTCTATGACGCATATGCCCGAGTGCTTTTGAAGCGGCCCAGAATTTATTTAGTTATCGCTCTCCAAATGTTGCCTCAGACGCCAAAATCAGCCAAAAACGGGGCGTTTCCCACAAATTTGGGCATATGCGCCGTCAATTGTACCATCAATGGCGGCACTCAGCAGTCTATAATTAATTATAAGGAATCTCCTCTAGGTTTTTGACGCATATGCCGGAGTGCGTTTGAAGCGGCCCAGAATTTATTTAGTTATCACTCTCCAAATGTTGCCTCAAACGCCAAAATGAGCCAAAAAGGGAGCGTTTCCCACAAATGTGGGCATACGCGCCGTCAATGGTACCATCAATGGCGACACTCAGCAGTCGATAATTAATTTTAAGGAATCTCCTCTAGGTCTATGACGCATATGTCCGAGTGCTTTTGATGCGGCCCAGAATTTATTTAGTTATCGCTCTCCAAATGTTGCCTCAGACGCCAAAATCATCCAAAAAGGAAGCGTTTCCCACAAATTTGGACATACGCGCCGTCAATTGTACCATCAACGGTGACACTCAGCAGTCTATAATTAATTTTAAGGAATCTCCTCTAGGTCTATGACGCATATGTCCGAGTGTTTTTGAAGCGGCCCAGAATTTATTTAGTAATCGCTCTCCAAATGTTGCCTCAGACGCCAAAGTCATCCAAAAAGGGAGCGTTTCCCACAAATTTGGGCATACGCGCCGTCAATTGTACCATCAACGGTGACACTCAGCAGTCTATAATTAATTATAAGGAATCTTCTCTAGGTCTGTGACGCATATGCCCTAGTGCTTTTGAAGCGGTCCAGAATTTATTTAGTTATTGCTGTCCAAATGTTGCCTCAGATGCCAAAATCAAAAAAAGGGGGCGTCTCCCACAAATTTGGGCATACGCGCCGTCAATTGTACCATCAATGGTGACACTCAGCAGTCTATAATTAATTATAAGGAATCTTCTCTAGGTCTATGACGCATATGCCCGAGTGCTTTTCAAGCGGCCCACCATTTATTTAGTTATCGCTCTCCAAAGTTTGCCCCAGACGTGAGAATCAGCCAAAAAGGGGGCGTTTCCTACGACTTTGGGCATAGGTGCCGTCAATTGTACCATCACTGGCGACATGGAGCAGTCTGTTTTTTATTATAATTAATCTCCTCTAGGACTGTGACGCATATGCCCGAGTGCTTTTGAAGCGGTCCAGAATTTATTTAGTTATCGCTCTCCAAATTTTGCCTCAGACGTGAGAATCAGCCAAAAAGGGGTAGTTTCTCACAAATTTGGGCATACGCGCCGTCAATTGTACCATCAATGGTGACACCCAGCAGTCTATAACTAATTTTAAGGAATCTCCTCTAGGTCTATGACGCATATGCCCGAGTGCTTTTGAAGTGGTCCAGAATTCATTTAGTTATCACTCTCCAAATGTTGCCTCAAATGCCAAAATCAGCCAAAAAGGGGGCGTTTCCCCCAAATTTGGGCTTACGCACTGTTAATTGTACCATCAATGGCGACACTCAGCAGTCTATAATTAATCTTAAGGAATCTCCTCTAGGTCAATGACGCATATGCCCGAGTGCTTTTGAAGCGGCCCAGAATTTATTTAGTTATCGCTCTCCAAATGTTGCCTGAAACGCCACAATCAGCCAAAAAGGGGGCGTTTCCCCCAAATTAGGGTTTATGCGCCGACAATTGTACCATCAATGGCGACACTCAGCAGTTTATATTAATTTTAAGGAATCTCCTCTAGGTCAATGACGCATATGCCCGATTGCTTTTAAAGCGGCCCAGAATTGTTTAGTTATCGCTCTCCAAATGTTGCCTCAGACGCCAAAATCAGCCAAAAAGGGGGCGTTTCCCCAAATTTGGTCTTACGCGCCGTCATTTGTACCATCAATGGCGACACTCAGCAGTCTATAATTAATTATAAGAAATCTCCTCTAGGTCTATGATGCATATGCCCGATTGCTTTTGAAGCGGCCCAGAATTTATTTAGTTATCGCTCTCCAAATGTTGCCTCAGACGCCAAAATCAGCCAAAAAGGGGGCGTTTCCCCCAAATTTGGGCTTACGCGCCGTCAATAGTACCATCAATGTCGACGCTGAGCAGTCTATATTAAATTTTAAGGAATCTCCTCTAGGTCAATGACGCATATGCCCGAGTGCTTTTGAAGCGGCCCACAATTTATTCAGTTATCGCTCTCCAAATGTTGCCTCAAACGCCAAAATCAGCCAAAAAGGGGGCGTTTCCCCCAAATTTGGGCTTACGCGCCGTCAATTGTACCATCAATGGCGACACTCAGCAGTATAATAAATTTTAAGGAATCTCCTCTAGGTCTATGACGCATATGCCCAGGTGCTTTTGAAGCGGCCCAGAATTTATTTAGTTATCGCTCTCAAAATGTTGCCTCAAACGCGCAAATCAGCCAAGAAGGGGGCGTTTCCCCCAAATTTGGGCTTACGCGCCGTCAATTGTACCATAAATGGCGACACTCAGCAGTCTATAATTAATTTTAAGGAATCTCCACTAGGTCAATGACGCATATGCCCGATTGCTTTTGAAGCGGCCCAGAACTTATTTAGTTATCGCTTTCCAAATGTTGCCTCAGACGCCAAAATCAGCCAAAAATGGGGCGTTTCCCCCAAATTTGGGCTTACGCGCCGTCAATTGTACTATCAATGGCGACACTCAGCAGTCTATAATTAATTATAAGAAATCTCCTCTAGGTCTATGATGCATATGCCCGATTGCTTTTGAAGCGGCGCAGAATTTATTTAGTTATCGCTCTCCAAATGTTGCCTCAGACGCCAAAATCAGCCAAAAAGGGGGCGTTTCCCCCAAATTTGGGCTTACACGTGGTCAATTGTACCATCAATGGTGAGACTCAGCAGTCTATAATTAATTTTAAGGAATCTCCTCTAGGTCTATGATGCATATGCATGAGTGCTTTTAAAGCGGCCCAAAATGTATTTAGTTATCGCTCTCCAAATGTTGCCTCAGACGCCAAAATCAGCCAAAAAGGGGGCGTTTCCAACAAATTTGAGCATACGCGCAGCCAATTGTACCATCAATGGCGCCACTCAGCAGTCTATAATAAATTTTAAGGAATCTCTTCTAGGTCTATGACGCATATGCCCGAGTGCTTTTGAAGCGGCCCAGAATTTATTTAGTTATCGCTCTCCAAATGTTGCCTCAGACGCCAAAATCAGCCAAAAAGGGGGCGTTCCCACAAATGTGGGCATACGCGCTGTCAATTGTACCATCAATGGCGGCACTCAGCAGTCTATAATTAATTATAAGGAATCTCCTCTAGGTTTTTGACGCATATGCCCGTAGCGGCCCAGAATTTATATAGTTATCGCTCTCCAAATGTTGCCTCAAACGCCAAAATCAGCCAAAAAGGGAGCGTTTCCCACAAATGTGGGCATACGCGCCGTCAATTGTACCATCAATGGCGACAGTCAGCAGTCTATAATTAGTTTTAAGGAATCTCCTCTAGGTCTATGACGCATATGTCCGAGGGCTTTTAAAGCCGCCCTGAATTTATTTAGTTATCGCTCTCCAAATGTTGTCTCAGACTCCAAAATCAGCCAAAAAGGGGGCGTCTCCCACAAATTTGGGCATACGCGCCGTCAATTGTACCATCAGTGGTGACACTCAGCAGTCTATAATTAATTATAAGGAATCTTCTCTAGGTCTATGGCGCATGAGCCCGAGTGCTTTTGAAGCGGCCCAGCATTTATTTAGTTATCGCTCTCCAAAATTTGCCCCAGAAGTGAGAATCAGCCAAAAAGGGAGCGTTTACTACGACTTTGGGCATAGGCGCCGTCAATTGTACCATCAATGGCGACACTGAGCAGTCTATTATTTATTATAATTAATGTCCTCTAGGTCTGTGACGCATATACCCGAGTGCTTTTGAAGCGGCCCAGAATTTATTTAGTTATCGGTTTCCAAAGTTTGCCTCAGACGTGAGAATCAGCCAAAAAGGGGGCATTTCCTACGAATTTGGGCATACACGCCGTCAATTGTACCATCAATGGCGACATTGAGCAGTCTATAATTAATTTTAAGGATTCTCCTCTAGGTCTATGACGCATATGCCCGAGTGCTTTTGAAGCGGTCCAGAATATATTTAGTTATCGCCCTCCAAATGTTGCCTCAGACGTGAGAATCAGCCAAAAAGGGGGCGTTTCCCACAAATTTCGGCATACGCGCCGTCAATTGTACCATCAGTGGCGACACTCAGCAGTCCATAATTAATTTTAAGGAATCTCTTCTAGGTCTATGATGCATATGCCCGAGTGCTTTTGAAGCGGTTCAGAATTAATTCAGTTATCGCTTTCCAAAGTTTGCCTCGGACGTGAGAATCAGCCAAAAAGGGGGCGTTTCCTACGAATTTGGGCATAGGTGCCGTTAATTGTACCATCAATTGCGGCACTGAGCAGTCTATTATTTATTACAATTAATCTCCTCTAGGTCTGTGACGCATATACCCGAGTGCTTTTGAAGCGGCCCAGAAATTATTTATTTATCGGTCTCCAAATTTTGCCCCAGACATGAGAATCAGCCAAAAAGGGGGGCGTTTCCCACAAATTTGGGCATACGCGCCGTCAATTGTACCTCAATGGCGACACTCCGCAGTCTATTATTTATTATAATTAATCTCCTCTAGGTCTGTGACGCATATACCCGAGTGCTTTTGAAGCGGCCCAGAATTTATTTAGTTATCGCTCTCCAAATTTTGCCCCAGACGTGAGAATCAGCCAAAAAGGGAGCGTTTCCCACAAATGTGGGCATACGCGCCGTCAATTGTACCATCAATGGCGACACTCAGCAGTCGATAATTAATTTTAAGGAATCTCCTCTAGGTCTCTGACGCATATGTCCGAGTGCTTTTGAAGCGGCCCAGAATTTATTTAGTTATCGCTCTCCAAATGTTCCTTCAGACGTTAAAATCATCCAAAAAGGGAGCGTTTCCCACAAATTTGGGCATACGCGCCGTCAATTGTACCATCAACGGTGACACTCAGCAGTCTATAATTAATTATAAGGAATCTTCTCTAGGTCTATGACGCATATGCCCCAGTGCTTTTGAAGCGGTCCAGAATTTATTTAGTTATTGCAGTCCAAATGTTGCCTCAGATGCCAAAATCAGAAAAAAAGGGGGCGTCTCCCACAAATTTGGGCATAGGCGCCGTCAATTGTACCATTAATGGCAACACTGAGCAATCTAATATTTATTATAATTAATCTCCTCTAGGTCTGTGACGCATATGCCCGAGTGCTTTTGAAGCGGCCCAGAATTTATTTAGATATCGCTCTCCAAATTTTGACCCAGACGTGAGAATCATCCAAAAAGGGGGCGTTTCCCAAAATTTTGGGCATACACGCCGTCAATTGTACCATCAATGGCGACATTGAGCAGTCTATAATTAATTTTAAGGATTCTCCTCTAGGTCTATGACGCATATGCCCGAGTGCTTTTGAAGCGGTCCATAATATATTTAGTTATCGCCCTCCAAATGTTGCCTCAGACGCCAAAATCAGCCAAAAAGGGGGCGTCTCCTACAAATTTGGGCTTACGCGCCGTCAATTGTACCATCAAAGGGGACACTGAGCACTCTATAATTAATTTTAAGGAATCTCCTCTAGGTCTTTGACGCATATGCCCGAGTGCTTTTGAAGCGGCCCAGAAATTATTTAGTTATCACTCTCCAAATGTTGCCTCAAACGCCAAAATCAGAAAAAAGGGAGCGTTTCCCACAAATGTGGGCATACGCGCCGTCAATTGTACCATCAATGGCGGCACTCAGCAGTCTATAATTAATTTTAAGGAATCTCCTCTAGGTCTATAACGCATATGTCCGAGTGCTTTTAAAGCGGCCCAGAATTTATTTAGTTATCGCTCTCCAAATGTTGCCTCAGACGTGAGAATCAGCCAAAAAGGGGGCGTTTCCCACAAATTTCGGCATACGCGCCGTCAATTGTACCATCAGTGGCGACACTCAGCAGTCTATAATTAATTTTAAGGAATCTCCTATAGGTCTATGATGCATATGCCCGAGTGCTTTTGAAGCGGTCCAGAATTAATTCAGTTATCGCTTTCCAAAGTTTGCCTCGGACGTGAGAATCAGCCAAAAAGGGGGCGTTTCCTACGAATTTGGGCATAGGCGCCGTTAATTGTACCATCAATGGCGGCACTGAGCAGTCTATTATTTATTACAATTAATCTCCTCTAGGTCTGTGACGCATATGCCCGAGTGCTTTTGAAGCGGCCCAGAATTTATTTATTTATCGCTCTCCAAATTTTGCCCCAGACATGAGAATCAGCCAAAAAGGGGGGCGTTTCCCACAAATTTGGGCATACGCGCCATCAATTGTACCTCAATGGCGACACTGTGCAGTCTATTATTTATTATAATTAATCTCCTCTAGGTCTGTGACTCATATGCCCGAGTGCTTTTGAAGCGGCCCAGAATTTATTTAGTTATCGCTCTCCAAATTTTGCCCCAGACGTGAGAATCAGCCAAAAAGGGGGTGTTTCCCACAAATTTGGGCATAGGCGCCGTCAATTGTACCATCAATGGCGACACTCAGCAGTCTATAATTAATTTTAAGGAATCTCCTCTAGGTCTATGACGCATATGTCCGAGTGCTTTTGAAGCGGCCCAGAATTTATTTAGTTATCGCTTTACAAATGTTGCCTCAGACGCCAAAATCAGCCAAAAAGGGGGAGTTTCCCCCAAATTTGGGCTTACGTGCCGTCAATTGTACCATCAATGGCGACACTCAGCAGCCTATAATTAATTTTAAGGAATCTCCTCCAGGTCTATGACGCATATGCCCCAGTGCTTTTGAAGCGGCCCAGAATTTATTTAGTTATCGCTCTCCAAATGATGCCTCAGACGCCAAAATCAGCCAAAAAGGGGGCATTTCCCACAAATTTAGGCATATGCGCCACCAATTGTACCAGCAATGGCGACACTCAGCAGTCTATAATAAATTTTAAGGAATCTCCTCTAGGTCTATGACGCATATGCCCGAGTGCTTTTGAAGCGGCCCAGAATTTATTTAGTTATCGCTCTCCAAATGTTGCCTCAAACGCCACAATCAGCAAAAAAGTGGGCGGTTCCCCCAAATTTGGGCTTACGCGCCGTCAAATGTACCATCAATGGCGACACTCAGCAGTCTATATTAATTTTAAGGAATCTCCTCTAGGTCAATGACGCATATGCCCGATTGCTATTGAAGTGGCCCAGAATTTATTTAGTTATCGCTCTTCAAATGTTGCCTCAGACGTGAGAATCAGCCAAAAAAGGGGGCGTTTCCCACAAATTTCGGCATACGCGCCGTCAATTGTACCATCAATGGCGACACTCAGCAGTTTATAATTAATTTTAAGGAATCTCCTCTAGGTCTATGACGCATATGCCCGAGTGCTTCTGAAGCGGCCCAGAATTTATTTAGTTATCGCTCTCCAAATGTTGCCTCAGATGCCAAAATCAGCCAAAAAGGGGGCATTCCCACAAATTTGGGCATACGCGCCATCAATTGTACAATCAATGCGGCACTCAGCAGTCTATATTAATTATAAGGAATCTCCTCTAGGTTTTTGACGCGTATGCCCGAGTGCTTTTGAAGCGGCCCAGAATTTATTTAGTTATCACTCTCCAAATGTTGCCTCAAACGCCAAAATCAGCCAAAAAGGGGGCATTCCCACAAATTTGGGCATACGCGCCATCAATTGTACAATCAATGCGGCACTCAGCAGTCTATAATTAATTATAAGGAATCTCCTCTAGGTTTTTGACGCGTATGCCCGAGTGCTTTTGAAGCGGCCCAGAATTTATTTAGTTATCACTCTCCAAATGTTGCCTCAAACGCCAAAATCAGCCAAAAAGGGAGCGTTTCCCACAAATTTGGTCGTACGCGCCGTCAATTGTACCCTCAACGGTGACACTCAGCAGTCTATAATTAATTTTAAGGAATCTCCTCTAGGTCAATGACGCATATGCCCGAGTGCTTTTGAAGCGGCCCAGAATTTATTTAGTTATCGCTCTCCAAAGTTTGCCTCAGACGTGAGAATCAGCCAAAAAGGAGGCGTTTCCCACAAATTTGGGCATACGCGCCGTCAATTGTACCATCAATGGCGACACTCAGCAGTCTATAATTAATTTTAAGGAATCTCCTCTAGGTCTCTGACGCATATGTCCGAGTGCTTTTGAAGCGGCCCAGAATTTATTTAGTTATCGCTCTCCAAATGTTGCCTCAGACGCCAAAATCATCCAAAAAGGGAGCGTTTCCCACAAATTTGGGCATACGCGCCGTCAATTGTACCATCAACGGTGACACTCAGCAGTCTATAATTAATTATAAGGAATCTTCTCTAGGTCTATGACGCATATGCCCTAGTGCCTTTGAAGCGGTCCAGAATTTATTTAGTTATTGCTGTCCAAATGTTGCCTCAGATGCCAAAATCAGAAAAAAAGGGGGCATCTCCCACAAATTTGGGCATACGCGCCGTCAATTGTACCATCAATGGTGACACTCAGCAGTCTATAATTAATTATAAGGAATCTTCTCTAGGTCTATGACGCATATGCCCGAGTGTTTTTCAAGCGGCCCACCATTTATTTAGTTATCGCTCTCCAAAGTTTGCCCCAGATGTGAGAATCAGCCAAAAAGGGGGCGTTTCCTACGACTTTGGGCATAGGTGCCGTCAATTGTACCATCAATGGCGACATGGAGCAGTCTGTTTTTTATTATAATAAATCTCCTCTAGGACTGTGACGCATATGCCCGAGTGCTTTTGAAGCGGTCCAGAATTTATTTAGTTATCGCTCTCCAAATTTTGCCTCAGACGTGAGAATCAGCCAAAAAGGGGGAGTTTCTCACAAATTTGGGCATACGCGCCGTCAATTGTACCATCAATGGTGACACCCAGCAGTCTATAACTAATTTTATGGTATCTCCTCTAGGTCTATGACGCATATGCCCGAGTGCTTTTGAAGTGGTCCAGAATTTATTTAGTTATCGCTCTCCAAATGTTGCCTCAAACGCCAAAATCAGCCAAAAAGGGGGCGTTTCCCCCAAATTTGGGCTTACGCACTGTCAATTGTACCATCAATGGCGACACTCAGCAGTCTATAATTAATTTTAAGGAATATCCTCTAGGTCAATGACGCATATGCCCGAGTGCTTTTGAAGCGGCCAAGAATTTATTTAGTTACCGCTCTCCAAATGTTGCCTCAAACGCCACAATCAGCCAAAAAGGGGGCGTTTCCCCCAAATTTGGGTTTATGCGCCGACAATTGTACTATCAATGGCGACACTCAGCAGTTTATATTAATTTTAAGGAATCTCCTCTAGGTCAATGACGCATATGCCCGATTGCTTTTGAAGCGGCCCAGAATTGTTTTAGTTATCGCTCTCCAAATGTTGCCTCAGACGCCATAATCAGCCAAAAAGGGGGCGTTTCCCCAAATTTGCGCTTACGCACCGTCATTTGTACCATCAATGGCGACACTCAGCAGTCTATAATTAATTATAAGAAATATCCTCTAGGTCTATGATGCATATGCCCGATTGCATTTGAAGCGGCCCAGAATTTATTTAGTTATCGCTCTCCAAATGTTGCCTCAAACGCGCGAATCAGCCAAGAAGGGGGCGTTTCCCCCACATTTGGGCTTACGCGCCGTCAATTGTACCATAAATGGCGACACTCAGCAGTCAATATTTAATTTTAAGGAATCTCCACTAGGTCAATGACGCATATGCCCGATTGCTTTTGAAGCGGCCCAGAATTTATTTAGTTATCGCTTTCCAAATGTTACCTCAGACGCCAAAATCAGCCAAAAATGGGCTTCCCCCAAATTTGGGCTTACGCGCCGTCAGTTGTACCATCAATGGCGACACTCAGCAGTCTATATTAATTTTAAGGAATCTCCTCTAGGTCAATGACGCATATGCCCGATTGCTTTTGAAGCGGCCCAGAATTTAATTAGTTATCGCTCTTCAAATGTTGCCTCAGATGCCAAAATCAGCCAAAAAGGGGGCGTTTCCCCCAAATTTGGGCTTACGCGCGGTCAATTGTACCATCAATGGCGACACTCAGCAGTCTATAATTAATTTTAAGGAATCTCCTCTAGGTCTATGATGCATATGCATGAGTGCTTTTGAAGCGGCCCAAAATGTATTTAGTTATCGCTCTCCAAATGTTGCCTCAGACGCCAAAATCAGCCAAAAAGGGGGCGTTTCCCACAAATTTGAGCATACGCGCAGTCAATTGTATCATCAATGGCGACACTCAGCAGTCTATAATAAATTTTAAGGAATCTCCTCTAGGTCTATGACGCATATGCCCGAGTGCTTTTGAAGCGGCCCAGAATTTATTTAGTTATCGCTCTCCAAATGTTGCCTCAAACGCCAAAATCAGCCAAAAAGGGAGCGTTTCCCACAAATGTGGGCATACGCGCCGTCAATTGTACCATCAATGGCGACACTCAGCAGTCTATAATTAATTTTAAGGAATCTCCTCTAGGTCTATGACGCATATGTCCGAGGGCTTTTAAAGCCGCCCAGAATTTATTTAGTTATCGCTCTCCAAATGTTGCCTCAGACGCCAAAATCAGCCAAAAAGGGAGCGTTTCCCACAAATTTGGGCATACGCGCCGTCAATTGTACCATCAACGGTGACACTCAGCAGTCTATAATTAATTATAAGGAATCTTCTCTAGGTCTATGACGCATATGCCCGAGTGCTTTTGAAGCGGTCCAGAATTTATTTAGTTATTGCTCTCCAAATGTTGTCTCAGACTCCAAAATCAGCCAAAAAGGGGGCGTCTCCCACAAATTTGGGCATACGCGCCGTCAATTGTACCATCAGTGGTGACACTCAGCAGTCTATAGTTAATTATAAGGAATCTTCTCTAGGTCTATGACGCATGAGCCCGAGTGCTTTTGAAGCGGCCCAGCATTTATTTAGTTATCGCTCTCCAAAATTTGCCCCAGACGTGAGAATCAGCCAAAAAGGGGGCGTTTACTACGACTTTGGGCACAGGTGCCGTCAATTGCACATCAATGGCGACAGGGAGCAGTCTATTATTTATTATATTTAATCTCCTCTAGGACTGTGACGCATATGCCCGAGTGCTTTTGAAGCGGTCCAGAATTTATTTAGGTATCGCTCTCCAAATTTTGCCTCAGACATGAGAATCAGCCAAAAAGGGGGCGTTTCCTACGAATTTGGGCATAGGCGCCGTCAATTGTACCATCAATGGCGGCACTGAGCAGTCTATTATTTATTACAAATAATCTCCTCTAGGTCTGTGAAGCATATGCCCGAGTGCTTTTGAAGCGGCCCAGAATTTATTTATTTATCGCTCTCCAAATTTTGCCCCAGACGTGAGAATCAGCCAAAAAGGGGGCGTTTCCTACGAATTTGGGCATAGGCGCCGTCAATTGTGCCATCAATGGCGACACTGAGCAGTCTATTATTTTTTATAATTAATCTCCTCTAGGTCTGTGACGCATAGGCCCAAGTGCTTTTGAAGCGGTCCAGATGTTATTTAGGTATCGCTCTCCAAAGTTTGCCTCAGACGTGAGAATCAGCCAAAAAGGGGGCGTTTCCTACAAATTTGGGCATAGGCGTTGTCAATTGTACCATCAATGGTGACACTGAGCAGTCTATTATTTATTATAAATAATCTCCTCTAGGTCTGTGACGCATATGCCCGAGTGCTTTTGAAGCGGTCCAGAATTTATTTAGTGATCGCTCTCCAAAGTTTGCCTCAGACGTGAGAATCAGCCAAAAAGGGGGCGTTTCCTGCGAATTTGGGCATAGGCGCCGTCAATTGTACCATCAATGGCGACACTGAGCAGCCTATTATTTACTATAATTAATCTCCTCTAGGTCTGTGACGCATATGCCCGAGTGCTTTTGAAGCGGCCCAGAATTTAATTAGTTATCGCTCTCCAAAGTTTGCCTCAGACGTGAGAATCAGCCAAAAAGGGGGCGTTTCCTACGAATTTGGGCATAGGCGCCGTCAATTGTACCATCAATGGCGACACTCAGCAGTCTATAATTAATTTTAAGGAATCTCCTCTAGGTCTCTGACGCATATGTCCGAGTGCTTTTGAAGCGGCCCAGAATTTATTTAGTTATCGCTCTCCAAATGTTGCCTCAGACGCCAAAATCATCCAAAAAGAGAGCGTTTCCCACAAATTTGGGCATACGCGCCGTCAATTGTACCATCAACGGTGACACTCAGCAGTCTATAATTAATTATAAGGAATCTTCTCTAGGTCTATGACGCATATGCCCTAGTGCCTTTGAAGCGGTCCAGAATTTATTTAGTTATTGCTGTCCAAATGTTGCCTCAGATGCCAAAATCAGAAAAAAAGGGGGCGTCTCCCACAAATTTGGGCATACGCGCCGTCAATTGTACCATCAATGGTGACACTCAGCAGTCTATAATTAATTATAAGGAATCTTCTCTAGGTCTATGACGCATATGCCCGAGTGTTTTTCAAGCGGCCCACCATTTATTTAGTTATCGCTCTCCAAAGTTTGCCCCAGATGTGAGAATCAGCCAAAAAGGGGGCGTTTCCTACGACTTTGGGCATAGGTGCCGTCAATTGTACCATCAATGGCGACATGGAGCAGTCTGTTTTTTATTATAATTAATCTCCTCTAGGACTGTGACGCATATGCCCGAGTGCTTTTGAAGCGGTCCAGAATTTATTTAGTTATCGCTCTCCAAATTTTGCCTCAGACGTGAGAATCAGCCAAAAAGGGGGAGTTTCTCACAAATTTGGGCATACGCGCCGTCAATTGTACCATCAATGGTGACACCCAGCAGTCTATAACTAATTTTATGGTATCTCCTCTAGGTCTATGACGCATATGCCCGAGTGCTTTTGAAGTGGTCCAGAATTTATTTAGTTATCGCTCTCCAAATGTTGCCTCAAACGCCAAAATCAGCCAAAAAGGGGGCGTTTCCCCCAAATTTGGGCTTACGCACTGTCAATTGTACCATCAATGGCGACACTCAGCAGTCTATAATTAATTTTAAGGAATCTCCTCTAGGTCAATGACGCATATGCCCGAGTGCTTTTGAAGCGGCCAAGAATTTATTTAGTTACCGCTCTCCAAATGTTGCCTCAAACGCCACAATCAGCCAAAAAGGGGGCGTTTCCCCCAAATTTGGGTTTATGCGCCGACAATTGTACTATCAATGGCGACACTCAGCAGTTTATATTAATTTTAAGGAATCTCCTCTAGGTCAATGACGCATATGCCCGATTGCTTTTGAAGCGGCCCAGAATTGTTTTAGTTATCGCTCTCCAAATGTTGCCTCAGACGCCATAATCAGCCAAAAAGGGGGCGTTTCCCCAAATTTTTGCTTACGCACCGTCATTTGTACCATCAATGGCGACACTCAGCAGTCTATAATTAATTATAAGAAATATCCTCTAGGTCTATGATGCATATGCCCGATTGCATTTGAAGCGGCCCAGAATTTATTTAGTTATCGCTCTCCAAATGTTGCCTCAAACGCGCAAATCAGCCAAGAAGGGGGCGTTTCCCCCACATTTGGGCTTACGCGCCGTCAATTGTACCATAAATGGCGACACTCAGCAGTCAATATTTAATTTTAAGGAATCTCCACTAGGTCAATGACGCATATGCCCGATTGCTTTTGAAGCGGCCCAGAATTTATTTAGTTATCGCTTTCCAAATGTTACCTCAGACGCCAAAATCAGCCAAAAATGGGCTTCCCCCAAATTTGGGCTTACGCGCCGTCAATTGTACCATCAATGGCGACACTCAGCAGTCTATATTAATTTTAAGGAATCTCCTCTAGGTCAATGACGCATATGCCCGATTGCTTTTGAAGCGGCCCAAAATTTATTTATTTATCGCTCTTCAAATGTTGCCTCAGACGCCAAAATCAGCCAAAAAGGGGGCGTTTCCCCCAAATTTGGGCTTACGCGCGGTCAATTGTACCATCAATGGCGACACTCAGCAGTCTATAATTAATTTTAAGGAATCTCCTCTAGGTCTATGATGCATATGCATGAGTGCTTTTGAAGCGGCCCAAAATGTATTTAGTTATCGCTCTCCAAATGTTGCCTCAGACGCCAAAATCAGCCAAAAAGGGGGCGTTTCCCACAAATTTGAGCATACGCGCAGCCAATTGTATCATCAATGGCGACACTCAGCAGTCTATAATAAATTTTAAGGAATCTCCTCTAGGTCTATGACGCATATGCCCGAGTGCTTTTGAAGCGGCCCAGAATTTATTTAGTTATCGCTCTCCAAATGTTGCCTCAGACGCCAAAATCAGCCAAAAAGGGGGCGTTCCCACAAATTTGGGCATACGCGCCGTCAATTGTACCATCAATGGCGGCACTCAGCAGTCTATAATAAATTATAAGGAATCTCTTCTAGGTTTTTGACGCATATGCCCGAGTGCTTTTGAAGCGGCCCAGAATTTATTTAGTTATCGCTCTCCAAATGTTGCCTCAAACGCCAAAATCAGCCAAAAAGGGAGCGTTTCCCACAAATGTGGGCATACGCGCCGTCAATTGTACCATCAATGGCGACACTCAGCAGTCTATAATTAATTTTAAGGAATCTCCTCTAGGTCTATGACGCATATGTCCGAGGGCTTTTAAAGCCGCCCAGAATTTATTTAGTTATCGCTCTCCAAATGTTGCCTCAGACGCCAAAATCAGCCAAAAAGGGGGCGTTTCCCACAAATTTGAGCATACGCGCAGCCAATTGTATCATCAATGGCGACACTCAGCAGTCTATAATAAATTTTAAGGAATCTCCTCTAGGTCTATGACGCATATGCCCGAGTGCTTTTGAAGCGGCCCAGAATTTATTTAGTTATCGCTCTCCAAATGTTGCCTCAGACGCCAAAATCAGCCAAAAAGGGGGCGTTCCCACAAATTTGGGCATACGCGCCGTCAATTGTACCATCAATGGCGGCACTCAGCAGTCTATAATAAATTATAAGGAATCTCTTCTAGGTTTTTGACGCATATGCCCGAGTGCTTTTGAAGCGGCCCAGAATTTATTTAGTTATCGCTCTCCAAATGTTGCCTCAAACGCCAAAATCAGCCAAAAAGGGAGCGTTTCCCACAAATGTGGGCATACGCGCCGTCAATTGTACCATCAATGGCGACACTCAGCAGTCTATAATTAATTTTAAGGAATCTCCTCTAGGACTGTGACGCATATGCCCGAGTGCTTTTGAAGCGGTCCAGAATTTATTTAGGTATCGCTCTCCAAATTTTGCCTCAGACATGAGAATCAGCCAAAAAGGGGGCGTTTCCTACGAATTTGGGCATAGGCGCCGTCAATTGTACCATCAATGGCGGCACTGAGCAGTCTATTATTTATTACAAATAATCTCCTCTAGGTCTGTGAAGCATATGCCCGAGTGCTTTTGAAGCGGCCCAGAATTTATTTATTTATCGCTCTCCAAATTTTGCCCCAGACGTGAGAATCAGCCAAAAAGGGGGCGTTTCCTACGAATTTGGGCATAGGCGCCGTCAATTGTGCCATCAATGGCGACACTGAGCAGTCTATTATTTTTTATAATTAATCTCCTCTAGGTCTGTGACGCATAGGCCCAAGTGCTTTTGAAGCGGTCCAGATGTTATTTAGGTATCGCTCTCCAAAGTTTGCCCCAGACGTGAGAATCAGCCAAAAAGGGGGCGTTTCCTACAAATTTGGGCATAGGCGTTGTCAATTGTACCATCAATGGTGACACTGAGCAGTCTATTATTTATTATAAATAATCTCCTCTAGGTCTGTGACGCATATGCCCGAGTGCTTTTGAAGCGGTCCAGAATTTATTTAGTGATCGCTCTCCAAAGTTTGCCTCAGACGTGAGAATCAGCCAAAAAGGGGGCGTTTCCTGCGAATTTGGGCATAGGCGCCGTCAATTGTACCATCAATGGCGACACTGAGCAGCCTATTATTTACTATAATTAATCTCCTCTAGGTCTGTGACGCATATGCCCGAGTGCTTTTGAAGCGGCCCAGAATTTAATTAGTTATCGCTCTCCAAAGTTTGCCTCAGACGTGAGAATCAGCCAAAAAGGGGGCGTTTCCTACGAATTTGGGCATAGGCGCCGTCAATTGTACCATCAATGGCGACACTGAGCAGTCTATTATTTATTATAATTAATCTCCTCTAGGTCTGTGACGCATAGGCCCGAGTGCTTTTGAAGCGGTCCAGAATTTGTTGAGTAATCGCTCTCCAAAGGTTGCCTCAGACGCCAAAATTAACCAAAAAGGCAGCTTTACCCACAAATTTGGGCATACGCGCCGTCGATTGTACCATCAATGGCGACACCTAGCCACCTATAATTCATTAAAATGTATCTCCTCTCGGTCTATGCCGCATAGGCCGGAGTGCTTTCGAAGTGGTTTAGTATTTATTTAGTTTTCGCTCTCCTAAGGTGGACTCAGACGGAAGAAGCCCTTTCGAGCGCACGACACTAGAGTACAGTGAACTAGAATAGGAGTAGTGGAAAAATAGCCGGCCTGCAGGTGAAGCGCTTCTTGTAGAACATACCAGGTAGCTCGGGTGTTCGATTTCGGAGCACTCCTGCCAGCGAAGCCAGCGCCAAGCGTAGTTGTTTATGATCTTAGCGGTTCATTAGTGTGGCCTTTGTATGCTTCATGGCTCTTTCAAGGTCTATGAATAAATTGTTTAAAGCTTACTTTCACAATTTAGTGAAAACCGGGGTAACCAGTCTTGCATGCTGGCGTGTAGCGGTGCGCATCCGTCTTCTTTCTCTTTGTTTTCATTGCTTAGCGACAAAACTCGAAACTATGTAATCACAATTCTAAGCACTTGACATTCCCGAAAAAAAATTGCGAAAACGACCATAGACACCGCAGAAACCATCTGAGAATGTACGCGACGCCATATGCCATGTAACAGTAGCCATGTCCTCCGGATTTTGACAACAGCGCCACTCGCGGCAGTCTGCACTTCTGGCTTCACACGGCCGATGGGACGTCGCCGACAGTTTTTCCACTGCCCCTATATTCTAGTTCGGTGTAATTAGAGCGCCGACGTTAGACCGCGTGACTCGAGAGCGCGCTTGCCATTAGAGTGCACGTCAGAAGAGCGCATGACCAGTAGAGCGCATGTCACGAGAGTGATTACGTTGTCCGAAAACGAAGCTTTATTGTACGCAAACACTTTAAAGCGCACACAACCACTTGACGATCGGCTGGGTGCAGGAGCCGAGATTCAATGTTATTTCGAATGGTGAAGTTGTGTACATTAGGAAGTGACTTCCTACTCAATCATAACCACATTTTCTGAGTTCCAAGTTTGCGAAGTGCTGCTCAACAACACAAGGTGCACCTCACTAGACTGTTTTTTTCTACCACACAAACTTATGGTGTAGTGGAAAGTCATCACTGGGGCCACTAACTTCAGCGCGCCGATGTCGTATTAGCGCTGATATCATTCACAAAAACGTTATGGAAGTGCGTTACACACCGCTAACAAATAAATGCGCCCCGCAAACTCAATACTCAGCGGCCGCATCATCGACGTCTGCCCTGAGCCGGCTTTGCCATTCGTGCCTTCTTTTTCTGGACGGCATCTCCGTCGCTGTGCACACCGATGTCGCGATTGCCGGGGTACGGTAGAAGCCGGCTGTGTAGTTTCCGCTTCGTTTTTGTTGCGCGAGCGCTTGCTGCATCCCAACGCATCGCCGTCTACCATAGCTCCGTTGCAAATCGCGGTCGTCTCAACCACCAGCATGGTCGACACCGGCGTGCGACGTCCTTTTGTGGCGTAGGTGCACCCCATGTATGTTTGGTTTGTTTGTTTTAGGCTTCATATAGCAGTCTGAAGGGTGTAGGACATTTCGGTGCTCGAAATATTCGGTGTGCGGAGTTTTTGGTGCAAGGTCGTTTAACACAAAGCGACGCAAAGAGTCGCGTTTGTCCTCATTTTACGAATATTGTTTGTCCGAACTTCATACAGAAATGTCAACTTCTCTTTCTGCTCGACTTTTTAGCAGACACCACCGCAACAAAGGGGGTTAGAGCATGGGTCTTCTCGCCTCCGACCACAATGAATAAACTTGCACCGCCGTGTAGCGTCTTTTGGGAAGCCGGGATCAGGGACCGCAATGATGCTCGACGATTCCTCACGGGCGTTGACGCCGCCTAGGTCCCAGAGCAGTGAGCACACACGTTTTGTAAATAAAAAAGGTCCGTATTACTCTTTGTACATGATTATATTTCTTTTGAAGGCAGCTGGCTTCAGACTCTTACTTTATTACGTATACGACGACTCACCTGTGATACCTGGCCGTTATAGTATTTGGGAGGGCTAGAAACTGATTTTTTTTCTTGACTATATTATTATCAAGCCACTCATGCAAATAATTTCATATGCGTATGCTTATGCACGTTACATACCTATCATCCAGACATATTTATGACAAATCTTAATAAGGATGTCCTAGACGTATATTCTAAGCTTTAGAATATGAAAGCATGCTATTGCCAGAAATGACGACCTGTTTACACCGAAATATCCGTGTACCTTACGTCTTTTATGAACATGTACTCATAAGATCACACAGGCAAATAATTGCTTGACTACGCCTATCGTATATTTTCATTAGGGGGAAAAATATAGACTAATTAAGACATCTTGATAATTACATTCCTTATATTTTATGCGCCACTGCCGCCACAATATGTGAACATTCAAATGCCCGCAATGCCTGCTGGGAAGCTCAGCTATCCGAACCTCCAAACGTGTATTTATTTACACAAAAATCTCCATGCACCAAAAAGTCCTTGCACCGAAAAGTCCGTGCACCGAAATGTCGGCACCGAAACGTCCTACACTGAGTTGTTGGGATCCCCAGTCTAAAGAACCCAACAGCCTTGCGAATAAAGACAGAGCCATTTGACTCTCCTTGTATTTTTCTAAATTTGTAAAACTCCAGGTATCCGAGTTCATCAGAGATTTAGGCCACAACTGCGGCGACTGGCGGCTTCATAGTAATATATAAAGACAAAACTTATGCAAACTTTCAGGAGAGCGTTCGTTGAAACAGGGCGCTCTCACACTACCCCATGCCCCCCGCGCTTGGAACTATTGAATTAAAAAAAAAAAGAAAGAAAGAAAGAAGCAATACGGGAACGCGGTGTGTGTGATTCATGCTGAAAGCGAGGAAGGGGGGGGGGGGGGGGGGGTGGAGGCACTTATCGTTCTTCTTTGTTCAGTATACCAGGAACTTTGTGATAACATTTTTAGCCCCGAGAGCGAACACAAGCGTCGCTGCGGTCGCCGCGCCCTGATTGGGTGAGGTGCACCGTGACGTCAGGGCGATGACTCCGCTCCGCGATCTCGCTTCGGCTCACTTCCCAGCACCGGTTTCCTGGTTTGGTGTTGTGTGCCGCAAGCTCTTCGAGAAGCTGAGCTTCGTTTACCCGGTGTACAAGACGTGCTTCCGTACATGTTATAAGCCTGCTCGTCCCTTTTACCTTTAAAATTGGGTTACAAATCCCGAAAGCTCCCCGTCCGTCCACACGACACAAGGCAATTTTGCGAGGGATCGGTGAAGCGGTGGCGCAGGTGTTTCAGACGCTGGAATTTTGTTCCTTGCGTGTTCATGATTTAGAACGATATTACAACCCGCTTTCAAGGTATTTGAAGTGGCATTTATATTATGGGTGGTCGGCAAATTAACTCGCGACCCCGACTTTGCGCCGCCACTCTGCATGCGCTGGTTCGCAGATGTTTTAAAGGCCCCGTGTCTGATTATCTTTGAAGTGCTCATGGAACAGGGTTGTTTTACATAAATGTAGCTTCTTCGGGAAATAATTATAGTTTATATGCGTATGGAGGCATATATTTCTTAGAATATGCACAATTACTGGAAATTAGTTTGTATGGTAGCCGCAAAGACGGCCGAATTGCCCCCAGTTGCCTGTGTGATATGGATTGAACTGCCCAAAATATGCACAGCGATAGTGCCATAATTTGGAATGTTTATACTTTTTCCGGACATTTTTATTCCAGCCTTGGGCATTCGGAAAATACACCGTTTAGTCTGAATTGTCATTTCCAATTAAAAGAGACACTACTGCAGGTCTCCAAAAGCTTCCTCAGCCTCCAAACTCCCTACAGCTGGACTCTGTGACAACAGACGAAAACAGGAGTAAAAGCAAGCGTTCCATTGTCTGTCCAGTGGTAGATGCAGCACTACTAGCAGAAAATGTGAAACCTGTGAAGGGCGACAGTCTGCGTGAAAAAAGCTTCTGGTATTTTAGCTTTAGGACAATTCGATTTAAGTAAAATATCAATTTTGGGGCTTAAGGGACTAATAACGAGCTAGACACCTTCGCTTACGTTTGTTATACATTACTGTAAAACCCTTTATTTTCGCGGCCCCTATTTTTCGCGAATCGGTCACAGATGACATAATCGGGACCACTAAATTTCGCGAATTCCAGAGGCCTGCATTGAAAATCTTAAGAACCGAAATTTTCGCGCGTCCTTAACTTTCGCGAATTTTTCAATTCGTGAAATTCGCGAAAATTGAGGGCTCGCGAACATTAAGGGTTCTCTCCCCATGGCCCAGACTGTATTTAGCATGTTGCTCGAGCAGCATGCAGCTTTTCTGCTTCGGCGATCTTGTTTCAAAGCAGAAATAAAAAAAATGGTATACATAACCTGCCAATTCATTCAGACCATCAGCAGCATTTATTGTGCGAGATGTAAATCTATAGTGATGCTCCTGCAATTGCGGACATATTTCTCTATTTTCATATACCACTCATGCGTGGTCTGCCCGTCAACCATGCTTAAAATGTTGGTTGAAGTTTCGCCTGTAG
The DNA here is from genome assembly GCF_016920785.2 of Ixodes scapularis. NCBI lineage: Eukaryota > Metazoa > Arthropoda > Arachnida > Ixodida > Ixodidae > Ixodes > Ixodes scapularis. The sequence goes on along the minus strand of NW_024609881.1, from coordinate 12,002,660 downwards.
CTACAGGCCATACCTCAATAAAGGCACATATAAAAATTTACACTTCCTATGAAAAACGCGGCAAAAAAAAAATTAAATAGGAACGAGCGCGCCGACAGCTAGCGTCATCACAGCCTCCACAGGGCGAGCGGCGCGAGTCGGGGAAAAATTCTCTCCTCGCCGTGACGTCACCGCGGTTTGCCGTGAGGGGGCGCCACGCGAACTTCTCGGGGCTAATTGCCCCGTTCAAGGTTTTCGAAACGCACAATGTCGCTTTAGAGCCTGCTTGGGAAATTCCTTCGGGTCGCTGAGGTGGGGGCTTGATGGAAGTAGGACATCCGGACGCTACAAGCTGTTCCAGCCGATGCACTGCTGTGAGGGTTTCATATGACTCCTCGCTCCTTAGCGCGCATCGCTGCACCAAATCCGAATGCCACGTGTCACTTTCCCCACCACTGAGTCACCTCCGATATCTCGTGGTGTCAAGGCGCTCGAGGGGGAGGGGTGGGGTGGGGAGGCTCCACTGCGTTCTCTCTTGTGTTTGGGTTCAATGTTTCAAGCCCAAGTCTGTAAATAACGGGGAGGCTTGGGTGTAAGCTTCGAAAACCAAACAGCTTCTTTGGCAAATCGTGATTGATTTGAGCCTGAGCTACAAACTATGTGCATAATGAAATGTCCGAAAATATTTGTACCTTTTTTTTTATCCCTTTCATCGACTCATCTAAAACTTTCTGGTTTTCTCGCGCGTAAATGACATCTTTAAAACAATTGTGAGCTTGGATGTTCCCTACTTTAGACAAGCTTAGTAACACAAGTGTCACACAAATAGGCGGCGCACACCAAGTCACTGAGCCAGAAAGTTTCTGGTTGTCGCGTGGTAGTCAGCACAGCATAGTGTACGCGCGCTTGTCCTCATGTGACTACCATTATATTGCCGGTGAAAAGCAGTTTTTTTTTGGTCCTGACAATTAATTGAAAATATGACATAGAATATAGTTTTCCTTCGATGCAAAAGGAACTATTTCCGAAAACGAGAAACGATCTCCAAATACTATTTTAAAGCATTCAATCAAAAGGCTTTGATGAAATGGCGTTTGATTCAATGGCGTTCGATGAAATGGCTTCGGTGAGACGGCGTTCGATGAAGTGACCGGACCCAATCACCAGCATTAATTTGAAATACGAGTTCATCTTTCCTACCTTGCTCAGTCCACGGATAAAACCCCCTCATCTGGTTGGTTGCAAATATCAAAGACCTAATTTGATTTTAAATGCCATCAGTGACGTTTTTTCGGTGGCCCGTGACCTGCTTCTTTGTTTCTGTTTATTACTAGTAATTATTTGTCACAGATGTACAGACTATTTTGGCCGTGTATTTACCTTCCGCTCTATAACGACTTCGGGCCACGAGAGCGCATTCGATACACAAATACAGAAAATTAGTAATCGTGGTCGCGCTGTCAACTCTGTCCCTTGCTTAATCATGTATACAATGCGTAGGAAGAAACACGTTGATAGCAAGATAAGGGAAGAAGCTTGGAGGATCGTTAAGCGGGCATTGTTTTTAAAAGCCGGAGATCTTGAAGATGCGTGACAGAACGCAGGGGTTTGCGGCAGGAATTTGGAGACGGGGCTTTCAGATTTCGATTATTTCTTAAACTAATCATGGAATGGGCCAGAATCGTAAATGTCGGCAAGGAGCCCTTTATTCTTTCAGGAAGACCCGCTTGTTTTTGTAAATAAACGACCGTTGAAACAAATAACAGACATACACTGGATCCTCCAGTAGCTTCGAAAAGCCACGTCAAGTTCTCCGCTCAAACCGTGACATAAGACTTTAAAAATATGTGGAACAGAAACAACGATCAGATAGAAAAGCTACACTGACTGAGTGTATATCCGTTTCCCCATAACTCGGTAAACGGCGAAAGCTACGATCTCCATTGGCCAATCAGAGCAAGGGAGCGACGCACAAGACAGCTCTCCGTGGGAGGATCGTGTTTCAATGGTACATCGTCAAGTGCTTTGCTCCGATGCCCCGATTGGCTCACGAGGGTCGTAGCTTTATATCCTATGCTGTCTTCGGAGGACTGGCTCTCACAACACTTGAACGAGCACTTAACGCCTCGCCTTGTCCTGTGCGGAAGGTACTGGTTGGTTTTGTCCGGTTCGACATTCTGACAATATACAATGACACTTTCGTGAGCTGCTTGGAGATGTCTTCGGGGGAATCCGGGAAGTCAGACATACTGCTTTGGTACAAGATTAGGTTCTGTATACCCAGAGATAGAACACACCGGATGCTGGAAGTCGTTCCAGCCAATGCGGCGCTGCGAGCGCTTCATTTGGCTTCGTGCTCCGCGTGTCCCCACACTCAGCGCATGTCACGTGTCACACACTCAGCACTAATTTACCTCCGATGACTCGTAGCGTACGCTGCAGTCCATTTTAAGGCAGAACGAATCGTAACAGACTACGCTGCTTTGTGTTTGCGAATAATGGAACGCTAAAGGTCCATACGCACATTCGCGTTTGAACGCGTTTGAGTGCGTTGCGGAGTCCTTGCGGCCAGGTGCGGTCGCTTGCGGAGCGACGCGCGCCTTCCCGCAACGCTCGGTAGCGCGACGCAAGCAAGTAGAGACTCGCTCAACTTTCCGAAGCGTTGCGGTACGTTGGGGTGCGTTCGACCAATCAGAAGCCGAAAGAGGAGAGGGGGTGACGTGTTCGCTCGCCCCACCCGGCCGACTCGGCGAGACGTATCCGGTTCGCCGGTCGCAGTGCTTGCTTTTTCGTTTTGGGGAGCGGTGGGGACTGTATTTTCTAGGGTGCCTACATGTTTCCGCTCCGCTTTAGGGTGACGCCAACTTCTTGTTATCCTTTCCCAGATCCTCTCCCACCGCCATTTTGACCCACATCTTATTTGGCTAAACGTGCACAACGTTGAGTTTCCGTAGTTTCGACACACCGGCAACACTGTGAGGCCACTTCCGTTTCCGTTCATAAGAGGAGTCGGACGAGTCGGAGGCTCAGCGGGATGGCGGTCGTCGTGGCTGTCGCTCTCTTTATTCGGGTGTTTCATACTTTGAAGTTGCGAACAGGAAGTATGCGTTGCGTTTATCGAAACGTGAGTCCCCTCGACAAAATGGAACGCATACTTCCTGTTCGCAACTTCAAAGTATGAAACACCCGAATAAAGAGAGCGACAGCCACGACGACCGCCATCCCGCTGAGCCTCCGACTCGTCCGACTCCTCTTATGAACGGAAACGGAAGTGGCCTCACAGTGTTGCCGGTGTGTCGAAACTACGGAAACTCACCTCGACAAAATGGAACGCAACAGACCGGCATCGCACGCCGAAACCTCGCCGTCGGAACGAGAGCGGTGGGCGCTCCCTAGCCCTAACGAGGATTAGCGGAGTAGCGCGAGCGCACGACTGGCGAGTGTGACAAAATGGTCGACGAAACAGCGGAGGCTGCCACGGTAACGAGGTAGGCAACACTGGTTTGTCGGCAACAGGTATCACAAACGTTGTCGCCACCCTAAACAGCGGAGCGGCGGGAACATGTAGGCACCCTAGTATTTTCCAAGGCTGCGATGATTCAAGCTTGACAAAACGTCGGGGAAGCCGGCCAGATTGTCCCAAGATCGAACACTTCGACGCTGTCGCTGTGCGCCGCCACGTTGCCTTAGATTTCGCTTACTATTGGTGAGCCACTAGGGACAATACGCGTTTTTATTGGCTCTTGACTGAGGTTGACTGCGTGTCAACGCAACTGTGCGTACAAGTTTGGCGCAAGCGGTCTTCGCAACGCAACACGTCCGCTTACCGCTACGGAACGCAACGCGCTCAAACGCGAATGTGAGTATGGGCCTTTAGAGTGGGTCATTGGTAAATCCTGCTGGAGTTCAGCCTGAGCTCGCAAACTCTGGACACAATAAAACTATGAGGCGAAGAAATAAAAGCTTCTGAAAATGTCAGTATCGTTTATCTTTTTGTACTTGTAACTTTTGCTATTGCTTGGGACCGAGTTCGGCCCTGGGAGCTGTTTGCCGCACTGTAAATTCTTCTTGGGAGGAACATATCAGAAATAGTTCAAGGCTATATCTTGAACACATTGCCAAATAACAACTGACAAATATTGGGTAAAAATGTCAAAGCTGCCTAATTCGTGGATTTCGAAGTGCTGCATTCTGCATGGAGACAAAATAATGCAACATGTTAACGGAACCCCACGCGATATCGTGTAAAATATTTTCATCGAGAAAAAAAAGAAAAACAAAGCTTTCTTTTAATGGCCCGCTGAAGTTGGGGAACTTTTCACATTGAAGCACGTTTGAAGCGTTGCAAAGATTAAAGTTATAAACTCGAGTAAAAATTATTTATATGTGATATACCGTTCCGGGAAGAATATATGAAACAAAATTTCAATGCTATATCTAGAAAATATTACGAGGTATGCACTCGCAAATATTAGATACATATATCAAAGTTACACGCACGCACACACGCACGAAGGTACACAATAACCTGAAAACCGAGTGCAGTGGCTGATGTACGAGTAGTGATCAAACTGTTTCTGCGGTTGACATCATGGGACGTCGCGTTCATGTGGGAGCTGTAAAGGTTGGGTGATCAAAAATGCACAATCATGACAATCAGAGCACATATCTCCAACACTTTTTACCCTCAACAACCTTCTCCCCCCCTTTTTTTTTCTCGCTCAGAAAAAAATAAAAGAAAAAGAAGGGAGATCATTTAATGGTGCGACTTTTGCCGACAGTGCACGCGCGCAAAAGAACTTGTCAATCGCAGAAGTGTTATTTACAAGATAAAGTACACAGGAGAGTGATTGTCGCTTTAGATTTCATTATTAGGGGTGAGATGTTACGGTGGCGCCCTCGTTCGGTTACCCTTCGGGACGTCATTACCTTTTGAACAACAAATTCGATGGTGTTTGTAATGGGCATGGTGGAAGCATGAAATTTTAGCGCTCTCAAAGCAACACTGCCATCACCTTCAAAATGGAAGTTCTTACATTCCTCTCATTTCCGTCGATGAGAAATCCTTTGCTGACGTCATAGACAGCATTCGGCCAATTGTGGTAGGCCGACCACAGCGACGCTTTCGTTCGCTCACGTCGCCAATAATTGGTTTTAGTAGTGCACCCATACCGTAGCCCAACCACGTAGTTTTAACGCAACTACGTGAAAACGATCAGTTCTTTCGTTGACCCGTTCAAGACTGGCAGTTGTTGAAATATTTCAGCAAAGCGAAAACCGGGTATCGGCGCAGTTGATAAACTATACACAAACCCAAGCCCCTGAGATTTTAACAGAGCCTCCGTATATATGTGTGCGTGTGTTCACCTTGATTAGAGAAGTCATTCCAGATATAGCCACGGCAGTCCGGAAAGTCGAAGTGCTTCTGTCGTATTCCTATTAATGCTCGGAGCCTTTATTCTTGGCTGTAGGTATAGGTTAGGTTAGTTCGCACCTCACGCGTGATCCTTAGAACAAACGATTCCGTCAAAGCATTTTATGCTGCACAATTTACGCCACCTCAGCATATCGGGCATCAGGGATACATTACAATAGACTTGAGTAGCTCTTGCTGTGTTACAACTTACAAGCACAAGTAGAGAATTGAAGAAAAAAATACCATCTTCGTCTCCTTTATTAAAAACGAGCTTGCAAAAGCACAGTTATGGTCTCATCTCGGGTAGCGGACATTTCATCGAACGCCGTTTTATCGAACGCCGTTTCATCGAATGAATGGACATTTCATCGAACGCCATTTCATTGAACGCCGTTTCATCGAATCGCTAAGGGCCGTTTCATCGAATTTCTTTGTATCGAGTTTTGGGGCATAACAGAGCTTTATATGTGTTTTACCTTACATTTGTTAAGACTAAGGTAGTCACTTCTGAAACTGTCTTTATGGTGGAGCCAAATTACTAGAAATAAAAACCATTGGTATAAAAACAAATGGGTATGCGACTTACTGAAAAGTTTTACTCATATACCTGTCAGAAAACATGACACTGGAGGTAAAGGACCGACACTTAAAACACTTTTGAATGTCTTTGTTGTTTTTTTTACCGGCTGTCCGGGGGTTTCGGTAATGTGCCAGTCACACCAGCTCATTTGCACACTTACGCTTAGTTGAAGGTTTATTCATGAAAAGCATTTAACTGCCAGGGCAGCACGCTTATAATAAAACGATACTCTGTCAGGAGAGCACACGTAATAAAACATAATGATACTCTGATTATCAGCTTTATGCTCATATTGAATGTTTCTGCTTTTTTTTAGTTTTCAAACTCTGCAGAGTCAAAAGCTGCACAAAGTGTCAGCCAACATGGTTTCGGGCTACACCTGGACTGGAACCACCTCCCCTTCACAGTCAGCTTTATTACCGACCCTTTTGCCTATGAATCATCTTCAGGGCACTTTCTTAGGAAGGCCAGCCCGCACCAGACAATAGTAAAGTTCTGGGTATACTCTGTCACCCAAGAAGACAGAACCCTTTCGGATCCTCATATAACCCAAGGTTACAGGTACACGCTGGCAAACAATAAAACACTACCCGCTTCCCAGAAAGTACATCGTGCTTTCAGTTGTTGTTTTTTTGTCTCATTTTTAATTGTTTCATGTGACATGGGGAGGGGTCATTGTTTCGCGGAGGCTTTCTTCTCGAAGCAGGACATGTTCACAATGGAACTTATCTCGTCACTGCATACTGTGATTTAAAAAAAGGGAGAATCAGATGACGTTGGGTATAAAAATCAATATAAATTGCAAAAATATTGCAGGCTGTAACAGCGTTCGATGAAATGGCGTTCGATGAAACGGCCTCTATGAAACGGCGTTCGACGAAACGGCGTTCGATGAAACGGCGTTCGATGAAACGGCGTTCGATGGAACGGTGTTCGATGAAGCGGCTTCGATGAGACGGCGGTCGATGAAACGGCGTGCGACGAAATGTCCAGACCCATCTCATCTCATATGTTGCGCTGTAGTACAGCATGGCGACGGTTCCCGGACATTTCATCGAACGCCGTTTCGTCTAACGCCGTTTCATCGAAAAAAATGGACGCTTCATCGAATCGCTGACGGCCGTTTCATCGAATGTCTTTTATATAGAAAGCGTGGAAGCTGCTCTTTTATGCGCGAATCGAGTGCATTTTCGTGTCATTCCCCCATTTCATCGTCAGGTTTTTTTATGTCCAAACTTGTAGCTGTTACAATTTATTTTCATGCAAGTAACCCATGAGAATATTTGTACCGATTTTTATGCTTGTTTCGCATATTGTGCTTATCTGGTCACCACCTCTTGTATTACCAAATGGGCATTGAGGCTATTGTAACAAATGAATAAAAAGTCGCACTCCCGGTAGGAGCGCACTCCAACTCATGGAGGCCAGAAGGCGACTTAGGTTTTGCGTAAGCGCAACAACTTTAGCCGTGTGAGCCTCCTAGCCTCTCATGTCTTTCTATTGATACTTTTTTACTGCCCGAAACTTTACTTAGCTAAAGCCGAGGTGCTATTTATGAAACTACAAAGAAACATTGCCTTTTTAGTTCTAAGACTCAGTGAAGTCAAAAGTAAGTACGTCAAAATTTACTTGAAAACTTTCGGGTGCTCATATGTTCGTGCGACAGCCATTCACCGTTTCAAATGATGAGCAATTGCTCTCGAAAAGTCCCCCACAGCCATGCTCCGTCGGTTCATAAAAATGGCGGACCGGCCTTCTCATTTCTTGCTGCTATGGGCTTCTTCTGGCGAAGAGGCTCTTGGGAACTCAGCATCGCCTCCAGCTTGTCTTCCGTCAGCTGATGTTCTGCGACGATGCAAGTCAAAAACTTCCAGAACCGGGATGGGCACCTCCGACCAGCTTCAGGAAGCGAGAATGCCACCCTGGCGTTCGATAAGACGGCGTTCGATAAAACGGCGTTCGATGAAACGGTATTCGATGAAACGGCATTCGATGAAACAGCTTCGAGGAAACGGCGTTCGACGAAACGGCGTTCGATGAAATGTCTGGTCCCACATGGCGACACCACTGATTAAGATACTTTGGAGTTACTAGCGCATCGTAAAACCTCGTTGTCATCGGCGGCTTCCTGAGCAAGGTCGCGGCATGACAGTAATATATTATATTACACCTACATTGCACTGTTTGCAACAGCCGACTGACATTTCATTATCGACAAGCAAACTGTACTTGCAAAAATTAAATGTAATACGAAGAGAATGCTTATAGTTGTAGTAATCAGTAATTTGTAATGTGATATAATTAAATTTTAGCGACTTTTAAGAAAGGAATCGGTAATGTAAAACAGTTAGTTTTGGAAAGTGCTTTTACCATTTCTAGCCTAAAAATCTCAAGAGGGCGACTGTACCAAAGTGATTAACCATTTCGAAAAGAGATATTGAGTTGAGAAAAATTAACGCAATATTGTAATTACACTCCCAAAATTTGACGGGTGAACTTGTACTTTAAACTTTTGCTTACGGAAAGGTGGAGTTCTATACTCCGCGACAACTTTTCTTGGCAATGCGGTGGAAGGTACGTCCCGTGTCCCCTCTCTCAGTTTGAGTGTACGCAGGCTCTCCTCCTCCCCCATTTCCGGGGAGAGGAGGAGAGCCTTCGTACACTCAGAATGGGAGAGGGGACGCGGGACGTACCTTCCACTGCATTGCCAAGAAAAGTTGTCGCCGCGTATATTCATCGGTGTGGCCACGTGCAATATGACGTCTAAACGCGGCACTGGTCACTATGATCTCAAAACGCAATATAAAAATGCAAGAAATCGGAAAACAAAGGTTCTGCTTCGTAATAAGGATTTTTGCAGATCTCAATATTTGGAGTTTCGGTCAAATTTCAGACCAAAAACAACAGTTTGACAGCCCCCAGCACTGTTTATTCCAACGTGTGCCCCATATAGGCAACACCAGGTGGGTTGGGGTAAAAGCACCGGGCATGTTGAAGTACGCACGCTGGCATGAGTTCCCGTCCCGTAAACACTTTTTGTAAGGCTCGCCGCTTCTTCTTCAAGTACCCAGGGTCCCAATACACTCTGTAGTAGGTAGTTCCTTCAAACTTTAGGGTTCCTGGACGATGGCTCTTGGCCTATGCCCATGCTCACGTGGCCTTGGGTCGCTGTACATGGACGGCAGAAGCAGTCAAATGCTCGGAGTAGCCAAGCAGCCTATAAATATACAAAACAAAACAAAAATACAGAGACAAAACCGAGAGGCTAGGCTCTGAAATGCTGCGGAAAGAAGAGTTCGGTTTCAGGCGCTTCTCTGGTGTCGCCAGATGAAAGGGATAGCTGTGCCTCCCGCCGCACATCGCCCATTATGCGCTTAGCTTGGCTTATCTGGCCCCGAGATGCAGCAACAAAAGGAGTCCCCCCGCAGTCAAGTTAGCAGTGGGAGAGGAGGAAATGGGAAGTGTGGCGAGGGGAACTTTTTTTCTGGTTGAAAAATATTCTGCAGGTCGGTCTTTGAGCGCCGCGTGCCGCGTGGTGGGAAGTTTTGAAACTAGCCCGAATGTCTCGGAATCTTGGCCTTGTCACATCCAGTGGGACCGTGGCCTGGTTTATCCACTTACCCCTTTCCCGAACAGGCGCATTCGTTTCGTGTGAGAAGCAGAACTCTCGCGGGTAAACTGCCCAAAGAAATGCTCTTGCCTTGAAAAATGCAATCACTTTGAAAAGAGAAATCAAAAACTCAGAACGCTTGTTTCGTGTTTTATTACTTCACATCTCCGGTTAGCATGCACTGGAAGCAGTTCCCGAAGGACTAGCCACTTCGCGATGTTCAGCCTCCTTGTTCCAGCGACTCGCTATCACGTAGGCTGCACAAATGATGGTGACTAAGAGTACGAGTAGAGTAGACCCCAGTAGAATGAATGTCTCCAGTTTTGGCGCCTGTGGCGCCGAAGTAGAACTCTGCAAGGTGGGCGGAATTTCTGCTGCCCTTGTAGTAGTTCTTAATGATTGACTGGACGCTGAAGAATGTGAAGCGGTTTGGGTTGACGGTTTTGTGCTTGCTCCAGAGGTAATCGTTGAGGAAGCTGAAGTACGGGACGTCTTAGACGTTACGACCCGCTTGGATATCCTGATTGACGGGATATTCGAAACAAACCCAACTCGGCTTCGATTGTTCCAGTAGCGCATGCCGATAAAGACACGATCTATTTCGTCTCCAAGAAGCTCTGGGGGAACTCTAATTACCATGTCTTGGAATCTTGTGTGGAGGGTACATGCGAAAACAGAATATTTTGAAACGCACACATCTTGACAGGTTTTGTAGATCACGTTACAAATGACTTATACACAAGGGATGACAGCGTTCCATCAAACCAATTGTCGTTATTCACAGTATGGTATATTTGAGTGCGCTGTTCACTTCAAATGCTCAGCACGAGTTAGCATGCATAAGCTGCTAATACCCAATCCACACGGCAGCGTAAAGTAACTTTGACACAGGTACTTGTTGTAAAGGGAGCTGGAGATTGTAATCAAACAGCATATAAGGGCCCCTTCTGCTAAGGGAGGTCCTGTGTTAAACAGAGCTCGCCAAGCTCCCTTTACAGCTATCTGCAAACCCTAAATAAAAATAAAACATTTATATATCTATCTATCTTGGTTATTGCATTATAACAAATCGAATATATATAAGTAGCAAATTATCAAATTATTATGAACACAAACGTCATGGAATGATACACTAACAAGAAACGCATACTCCAGCGAGCAAGTAGCAGCAGCGGAAGATTGTCTGATACCAACCCGAATGCGATGGACCACTGCGAACTATTTTTGGAGGTTGTAGACGAGTCGTCCGGCTCATATGGTCGGAGGATGCGACCAAAAACCACCCAATCGTCTGACCGCTCCCAGTCTTCATACGAGCTTCGGGAGAGAGCAGTGACCAGCTCCAACTTAGATGACCAGCTCATACTCGTGTCGAGGGCTGTGGAAGCAGGAAAAGCTCAAGGCGTCTTGGACTAAGGACTCCTCCCCATCGCCTTCTCATAAAAAAAATGTTTATTCTCACTCTTTTCTGACCAGAAACTTTTGTTCTCGACATCTTCCGTCCCTTTCGATAGCGTGACTAGTGTAACCGTGAGACTCCAACTTGGTTCGTATCTGCCGGGCACGATTTACCTGCTTCAGTGAGAATTTTGCGTAAAAAGGGAGCTGCTAAACAGAAATAAGGTCGTCCACCTCGCAATGGAAACTCGTAAACGCAGATGATTTAGGGTCAATGTGGCCAGTCAGGTTGGACGTATCAAAGAAAGTCTCATTTAGGTGCGCCCTTAGACTTACCAAAAAGAATAGTGCCGCAAAAGCAAACACAAATATCATTCGGTTTTTAGATATGATATTTCACAAACAACCATCAAAAACTGCGCGTCAAATCGAATTCGAGGAATAATTGTTTCTCACGTGCTCCTCTCGCGGTTTAGCAAAAATGCAATCGACATCGATTCAAAGTGCTCCGTTTATTTATCGTGTGATTCAGAACGCCGCTTACTACAGGTACCATTAGCTAAGTGACGCAAACTAAACAAACCTTTACGCTTCCTTGTGATTTGGGTATAAGACTGGCAATCTTTGTGGTGTGTAAAGCACGTTGCACTAGAGGTGTGGAAGCTAGCCGTCAGCACCTGCTCGACATCCGCGGACTAAGGTTTGGCAGCATGTAAACTCTCTCTCGCTATAATATAAAATTCGAAAAAAAAACCTTTTTTTGGTTTAATATTTCTTTATCGGGACGCGTATTTCTGCATCTGAGGTCCGCCGAACTGCATAAATGTACGGTGAACACGGGGTCCAAGCAACTGCAGCCCTTTTAAAATTTCGAATAAAACCATAGTGACTACCAGAGTTCCGTGAAATAATCTATACACGGTGTATCACAAAACGCTGGACAAAGGTTCTTTAAAAAACTGCACACCGCAGAGAAAGTAAAAGTATACCTTATCACTGTTATTAACCGAGTACAAGACACACTGTGGTCACCAGATAACACACGAAAGGAATGCTTAAGTGAGCACAAGCTTGGCAATCCTAGAAGCCTAAGATAGGTCTAGTTCCCTTTTGCACTAGAGCGGTCAGTGCCAGAGTTTTTTTTTTGCGTTTGTTTTGCTCTCTTTCGACTCCCCGCATGATTGCCAAGGTGTCGAATTTGAGCCGAAATACGACGTATGAGCCTAAGGAATCACAGTCAAGCCTAAACATGGCACGTGTTTGAAACATTTGTACCAAAGTCGCCACATGACAACCGTACAACCAGAAGTAATGCCTATCTGGTACTTGTTTGGTGATCTAGACCTGAAGATTCGCCTAACCTTGGCAATGTTTGACAAATTAAGGTGAAGGTACCCCGACTCTGACCAAAGACGGCCAGCTTTGGCTGTACCTTGGCTTTCCCGGTCTTTCTAAGACCATATATAAAAGTTATGGTACAAAGAACTGTGTTGTCTGGGCTCTCAGCAAGTCATCTAGAATTGCATGCAATGGGTGATTAGATGTAGGGACATGTCTCAACTTTTATGAACATTTTAAGTTTTGTTTGGCGTTGTAGGAACGGAGAGGCGGATTTTGACTTTCCCAGTGGTTAGTAGGGATTTTCAGAGATGCAATTGTGAATGCTTTATTTTTTGCTGAAGACAAGAAGGCACACAAAAAAAAAGCAAGCCGTTTCATTCTGGGGAACCACAGGTCAAGCCTAATTACATCAGGCAGACTCAAGTTTACAAACTTGCAAAAACTGAAAGGACGCACCGGCCTGCTCCTGGGATTTACAACATCAACAAAGACAGCGACATGCCATGGTGCTTGTTGCAGAATCGTGAGCAGTGTTGTACATTAATTTTGAAGCAAAAAATCACCTGAAAGTTTCTACAAGCCAGGCACATTTATCCAGACTTGTAATGGCTTTAGACACGCCATCAAAATTAGTTTCGCTATTTAGAACCCACAATTTCTAATGACAAATTACCAACAAGGAAGCCGCGTTCGGTTGTACCTTGGCTTCTAAGGACTCTTTAAGGCCATAAATCAATTTAAGAAATCAGCAGAGCTGGGCTACTCGTCATTTTCTCAGCAAGCCATCTAGAAATGCACCTGACAGGCTGACAGCTGTCGGAACACATCGCGACTTGTGGTGACATTTTTTTTTTGTTTGGTCTAATTTTATTTTACTGTACTCTGTGTCACTTTAATTGCAAGGGAGGCCGGGGCTGCAAGCACGAGCATGTGTCCCTGAACAGTGCTTGCAATACACGAGCGTGCGTGCTTGGCAGGGACGCTGAAAGCCCGGAGCTTGCTCTTGTACCCTCGGTCTCGCTTGAGCTTAAAATCAAACGGCGTACAACAGAAACCCGGAGCTGTTCCTGTGTAACGGGTTCTTGTTTATGGTAATATCCAGAATGCAGTAAAATAGTATCAAAGTGCTTACATGCCACCTGGAATTGTAAAATAGTTTATGCAAACTCTGCATTTTTAACTAGAAATTCGGTTTCGCTGTTTTGAAACCTATAAGATCTTAAACGAAACCACATAAATATTAGTAACGGCGCGCGGAGAGGACACAGGGCGTAGGTGTTGTCCAATTAGGCCGATAATTGAGAGCATTGAGTCGTATAAGTCAATAGAAGCTTATTTTACCTGTAGGGACAGAAGTAGGGATATTTTTTCTCCCGAGTAAAGAAGAATAGAAGCTCTTTAATGCGGCCCTCTGAATATTTTGAGTCGCCAACCGAAGAACACGTTTGAGCACAAAAGGGCGCATCTGTCACCTTTCATTTGGAGATTTGGAAACCTATATCCTTGCCGCATCCACACTCTTTAAGAGAAAGCTTAGGTACTAATAAAAAAAAAAGGTGGGGCTCCAATCTACGCTGTGAAGGTGGTTGGCCTGAGAAAGCTGGGCCCTCACCTGCAACGATTGCCCTCTCCAGTGTGGACCCCTTTTATGGCAAATGCATCAGGTGGTGCTCCAGTTTTTTACAACCGAGAAAACTACCGATTTATAAAAATAATAAAAAAAAAACTTGCTTAACACCGCTGAATGAAATGAAGATGAAACGCTTAACAACCAATTTTCCATGTAAACGCCAAAACAACGAAGCAGTGCGCGATCTGCTAAAATGCTTCGAGTATTCTTGTAAACCAACTTGCCTCCTTCAAGATGTAATACTGTACAGCCGAAGGCCGTTGTTTGATCTCCAACATTGTTTTCGGGTATTATTTATGCTTTCTAACACTGGTGACATAAGCAAGCTCAACAGGCTTGCGAAGACGGTAGGGCCGGAAGTCGCTTGGGGCGCAAGCGGCAGTTTATGCTTGTAAACAGCCAAAGGGTCTATACCAAATGAGGAACTAAAGCAAGTAAATGCAACGTACCGAATCTCCTTTTATATATAAAAGTCTTCGTACGCTGCCGTTGCCGCGTCAGCTTATGCGATAGCTATCTTCAGCGAAAAACGCACACGGGGGCGCTACGTGCTTCGCATTGTGAGCGGGGCTAGTGACGTCACTCCCCACTTCGTACTCTGCCGTTGCCGCGGCAGCTTCTGCAATCGCAATCTTTGCCTACAAACTCATACTGGGAGCGATAGCACGCTTGTCATTGCTCGCGCCTGTATTATTATGAGTCTGAGAACCCTAGATTAACCGGTTAAAAAACTAATCGCGATTAAAGCAATAATTGAATGATGCAGTACGTTAATTGATGAATTTTCCAACGTTAAAAGAAACCACTGGCGGCAGGCATCATACAAACTTTGTTGAAAAAAAAAGTCCAATTCCGCAAAACAATCATTTCGTAAACCACATGCCAATGCTTGGCAGGGAGTATGATAACATATGAACTTGCGTGCTCAGTTATGTTGTTTGGACATGCCGTCGTGCTGTATTTTAAACGGGTGTAATTTTGAAAGACCCAAGTTCAAAGGAAGGAGTGGTGACGGAACCGCTGTCATGTCAGCAACAAGATACAGACTAAGTTCTTTCGAACCTTTTCAACAGTCGGGGAAGTCGGCTAACCGCTAGTGGACGAACCTTTCACCTTACAACAAAACCACAGCTGCGTCTTTGGACCACCTAAGATGTGGCTTGCACCGCTCGCTCAAACACGTCTTGCATCATCCACCCTAATTAAAGTCTTTATAATACTTCCTCGTTCACGCTCTGCTGAACACCGCCCAAACTCCTGCTAGGACAAATCGGTTGCTACGAGACAACACAATAAACTCCCTCCTGTTTTCTTCGGTGCATGAAGCTCATGTAAGTACACCGTATCTAAATTGTAACTAGTCTTGTGTCACGTGGCCACAACTTAGTTTAACGAAAATATTCTTCTATACTTGGCAGCTAACCTCCAAACAATTAGTTTTTTCATAAATCCTGAAACATAAAAGATTAGCACATCTCTATCTTTCGGTAATACAAAAAAAAGAAGAAAACGGTAGAAGAGATGGTTAATAAACTAGCCAGCTACTTAACGTTACATATTCTGAACCGGAGACGACGGACGACAAGGTAACAAGCACACACGTATTAATAATGACACGAATATTTTGCCTCTTGCCCTGCGTCGCCGCCTATTTCGAATAACCTGTAGCAAGAGACGGAATGCACTTTGAGTACTGCGACGAGCTCGTTTAACACCTAAGAATGTGGTGCAGAAAAAAGAAAAAAACAATGTACTCCATGTCACTAGCTGCGTACAATACAGGTGGAGAGAGCGCCGGGTGAACAGAGAAAGGGTGAGCACTAGCAAGGATGGGGAAGAGGTAAGAAACCTCCACTCCTCTGTAAGGTTCACACTGCTCTCTTTCTCCCCTCGCCCTCTATTGCCCTCCTCTTGCTTCCTGCCTTCCTAGTGCTCCCCCTTTCTCTCTTTGCTTTTCGTTGTCTTGGCCTGCAGTGCACACAACTAGTGACACGGAAAATTCTTGAAAGAACAAATAAAAAAGTGAGCGTCTCAAACTCTGCTTACTTGCAAGTTTCTTAAATATCTTATAATTACCCAAACAGTCGCCCTCACTTACGCAGAGCTCTCCTTTGTTAGAAGCATCTTCAAATACAAAGACCATAGGCATTCACAAGAGACCAAGCAGTAGAACTCACAATACTATGCCCTTATAACACTAATAACTCCTGGAGAGTTGGAACAAGGAGGACAGAGGACAAAGATAGCTAGGTGACTGGTGCGTGACTGACAAAATCCGCCTGGCCCTCGTATCACATGAACTCTCCATTAACCAGGCGGATATTTCCAGTCGCGCACCAGTCCCATAACATGTGGTTGGAAATGTTTTGTTTGTTCTTTGTGCACCTCGTTCCTCCTCTCAAGGGATCATTATTGTCATTCTTGTCCAGCTCTCTTGCACATTTGCAATATCTGCATTATCATCTGTACCCTCATCATCAGGCGCGACGGGAGGTACCTACATCTGGGTGACCCTAAGAACACGGCGACCGCTGCGCTTTGTACCCCAACTCGGCAAAGCTTCCCAAATTATGACCCCGCTTTACATCTCTTTCTGTCTTCAAATTAAGAAAGAACCCCACACAGCTGTTTCGGTAATCAATCGTACGATGTACGGCATATTGCTGCGAGCGCAGCTGACACAATAGGCAGCGCGCCCGTGCCTAACGGTTATCGCGCTTGCATTTCGCGCAGAAGGCCAGGGTTCGATTCCCGGCCGCGGCTACACATTTCTGTTGACACTAGAATGTGATGTTCTGGTAAATTCGTAAACCGTCTTGTTAGAAATTTCTACGCGCCGAACCTTCTACGCCGAATGCTCCAGAATCGCACGCGTGTACAAAAGCTGCTCCGCGTGCCGAGCCGGAGTCAGTCTCGCCTTAGCGTTCGATCCTTCTGTTTCGCCGCCATCGATGTCTGCGACGCTATCCTTTTCTTCTGTTCTGTTATTTGGGCACAAGTTCGCCTCATTAAACGTTTAGTTTCTTTAGTTATTCTTCGCCTCATCATTTGTCATTCGTGACAATATTACTCTTGACATCAATAAATGTAAATATATGAGAGTCTTCGCCACAATAACACATGTGCTTTCTACTTCATTAAAAAGCATCTCCTCCTTACTCTGCCCTCTAAATATCTGCGTGTTCATATAACCAATGATCTGTCCTGAAATATTCCCGTTTACTACGTCAGTGACAGTGTTGACAAATTATTGGGATTCATCAAACGAGATGTTTTGCTTGCGCCTGTTTTATTAAAACATCTTGACAAAACTCTCGTTCGTACCAAACTTGAATAAGCCACCTCAATCTGAAAACCGGTGTTACCCTCTAATTTGTAAAGAATGGTATTCAAAATCGCTTTCCTCGTTTAATTCTTTCTCATTACCATAGCTCACCTAGCCTCACTACCATGAAAGCATCTCTGCTATTGGCCAATTTCTCACTTCCAAGAAAACGTTATCGTCTAAATTTGTTCCACAAGATTTATCACTCTAACCCAACGCTTCGTAGTGCGCTATTTTCCAAACCATCTTAAATACCGTCACGCATTGATCAGGAAATAAAAGTCGGAATCCCCCGATGTAATACGTCCACTTTCAAAAATTTTCTTTTGCCAAAAACCTCCATAGACTGGTATCGCCTTCCCGCAGTCATCGTCACCAATACTGGCACTGATCGGTTCAGAGTTTAGAGTACTTAGCTTTTACATGATAAGTCGTAATGTTTTAGTCTTTTTTTTTTTGCCTTCGTACTATTTCTAACCTGTTGCGGTATTGCAAACAGACTCCTCTCTGTATTGCTTTCGGGCCTGAAAGAAAAACTAAATGAAAGAAAAAACAGTCTGAGGAACGTTTTGGCGTTACTTCCAAGCTGCATCGAGGCTTGGCTTATGCGTTTTCCTTTAAATCATATCCTTACTGTTTTTTTCATTGCTCTCATAACACCATTCTGTCGTTTATGTAGAACGCGCGTTTCAGACCATTGCACAGCCCAACTGCTGCACTTGTTGTTCTGCCTTGCAATCTCGGAGTTCATTTGTGGTGACGATTCTTTCATGTTCCAATAACCTGTCGTCCAGGGGTCTCGAGCTCTGTCCCACGTAGTTGAACCCTCATGCTAACGGCATCTCGTACACCACACCACAAGGAACTGAAGGTTTCCGATGAACGTTCGTGCAGCCTCTATGCCTTGACTGAAATGGTTTCAACCTGTTTATTTTGAAATATGCGCAGAATACTAGGTCTACTACAAACATTTTAGCGTGATCCTTTAGGTTATGGGGAATTTTGTGAAAATACGGCAACAAGCGCGTTGCGAAACTCGTGCGTCATTTCAGGGGAAATGTGGTGAAAGCACAATGAATGAGACTAGAAGCTGCAGGATATAAAGAGGAACTTATATGCATGCTATTGGAATTTAAGTTCAAAAATCAGCATCAGCAGTAGGAACAAAAAAAATATAGCTGTAATACCGTATTTCCACGGAGTACCCCATAAACTAATGGCATTTACCAAAACTTTTGGAGTAGACATAGTATTTTTTTTTAGATTTCAAAATGAGCAGGTTGACGCCATTTCAGTCAAACCATACATGATACCAGAAGGCTTATTGGGAACCAACCGTTCTTTGCGTAGGGAGCGTCGTGTATGAGATTTCTTTAGCATGCGAGTTCAAGTATGTGGGACAAACCTCGAGACGCGTCAATGACAAGTTATGAGAGCATAAGGGGAATGTAAAGACAAAGGCGTCAAACTCAGAAATCGCAAAGCACATTCAGGAATGCAAGAATATTACTAGGGACTGGACAGGAAAAAAGTTCTACGCAAAGAACTGAGTGGTGTTCAGAGAGTCGGGAAAGGAACAATGAGGATGGAACTATCGAAAACTGCGAAAGCCAAGACTTGATGCAGATTGGAAGCAGCTCCAAGAAGTTCCCCAGAATATAAACATTAGATATTTTTGTGTTCTTGAGAGTGAAAGAGCTGGAAATCGGTGGTATTATTTGGGAAGCCTTGCTCGGCTGGGGTACAAAGCGCAGCACTCGCCGTGTTCCTGAGGTCACCCAGGTGTAGGTTACCGTGCTCTCTCCTGTTGGTCCTGAAGATAAAGGCACCTTATTTTGGCCTTGACCGCTTGGTTTCTTGTGAATATGGTCGTACTTTGCATAATATTATGCTGCAAATAAAAGAGAACTCTGCGTAGAAGATGAGAGTGGCTGTGTGGGCATATATAGGACGTTTGAGAAACAAACATGTTAGCTGAGTTTGAGATGTTGCCGTCTGTGTTTGCTACTTCGACTAACCGTTTTTCCTTTTCTGCACTACAGTCTCAGGTGTTAAACGACAGGACGAAAGACGGAATGTTAATTTTTTTTGAATGGTAATAATCAAGGTCTTACTTCCAAGGGTCTATTGGAATTAGTGATCCACTCACGACGTCGTCCCACGTGATGAGTCTGGCCTTTGTAAAGTTGCTTACGAGCCTTTCTTCGTTTTCACTCATTCTAATCTCAATGAAGGAAGCTGCAATAGGTCGGATATAATTAACGGTGGCGTACATTTTTTTTACATACTAAAGCGCAGTTTCCAGTTGGGACAACACCTGAAACTGAACTAATCCAAGCAAAATATTAATATGATATTACATCATTTAAATATAAGAAATTTGGGTTAAAAAAAGCAACCAATATTAAGGGAAGGCTGACACAAAACTGTAAGATTTGTATTGCCAGTTTAGCGTGTTTTCAAACTAAATTTAACTTCAATATATTGTAGCTTTAAAAATTGTAATTTTGAAGGTGGTGCAATTTTTAGCGACTTTCAAGACATCAGGGCGCTCCTTCTTGACGCCTAAAATGTTTTCAATTTATGTTTACTCATCATATATAGCTTATATGTTCTGCCAAGTTTCTGTAGTGAGTCATAGGTCTCACAGAATTGTGTTAGGTGAGTGTAAGCGACACGACGCATTGGGATAATATGCTGAAAAACACTGGAACGTGCTGTGAACTGACTCATGGGTGAACGCTTGAACGTATTTTTTAAAGTCCGCCAGGGGCTCTAAACTCGTCAAACACAAAGTTGGGGCCGAAGTTGACGGGCCGCACCGATTGAATTATCACGACGATGACTGCGTCTTTTTGTCGCCGGCGCCCAATTGGCGCGCTTTGCGAACTTTCGGCTCCAACTTTGTGTTTCACGACTTAAGGCCCCAAATTAAATAGGCCTGGCAGAGTTTGTATAAGTGTCAGAAATAAAGGTGGCTTTCAATTATTCTTAAATTCCAGACTGGTTTTACAAATCTACCTGCCACGTCTGAAAAGTAAGATTCCATCACTGCGAACAACTTCCTGCAAAGCCTTGGAAGTTGTTATCTGATGATCGAATGTTGAACCAAACTTCGAAATAATGAAGGTGTGCATTTTTTCAGGTAAGCAACATACATGGAACTTGGATAAATAGAAATATGAAGCAGTGTACGCTGCTCAGTGCATAAAAGTTGTCTGGGTAAAAAAAAAAAAAAAGCTTGCTTTAAGAGGCATGTTTTCTGATATTTCTATGTTAAAGGACAGTATATTGAATTAAAAAGCTCTTCTTGCCCTGCGCCCTAATGACTGCAGGTATGAACACGTTTTCCAGATGTCTATTGGAGATCTTTGAATTTTAGCTTGGCGATGCTTTCTGAGAGCCCTACACAAATTATGCATTTCAAAAAATCTAATTAGGTGCAATTGCCTAGAATGTTTGTGCGCATTTTAGGTAAAGACTGTGTGAAACATTTTAAGAACTTTTATTTATGTACATAAGGTTAATCATGACATAAGGCAACAAAACCTGAAGGTGTAGCATAACTAGAGGAGGCACTTTCGTGACATATCGTGATTTTAAAAAGTGTCCCAGTAACACCGTCAGCTACTAGTACACATCTATTGAGCAATTTTCATTTGGTTTTTCCAATTTGTTATCCACAATTGTCCAGATTTTACGTTGAGCGTCTTCGAAAGATTTAATATTGTCCAGATTGTCACGATGTTTATTAAAGGAATTGTACGACTTTTACTTCATAGTCCTCGATTTGCATAAATATTGCCGCGCGTTGCCTCCTTGGCCGTGCGCGCAGCTGGCCAAGTAGGCAGCGCGCGCGTGGCCTAACGGTTATTGCGCCTGCCTCCCACGCGAAAAGCCAGGGTTCGTTTCCTGAGAGCGACGTATTTCTTTGCTTATTCCTGCAATAAATGTTCTTGAAAATTCGAGAATCATGTTGCTTGTTCCAGGTCCGAATGTTCTACGCCTCGAACCTTCTACGCCGATTATTCCAGAAACCCACGCGTGTACATAAGGGGCTTCGCGTGGCGAGCCAAGGTCAGTCTCGCGCCAGCGCTCAATCCCGCGGTTTCGCCGACATCGACACCCGCTACGCTCTGGTGTATTCGTCTGTACCCTTTTTGGTTTGGGCACAAGTTCGCCCCATTAAACGTTTAGTTCCTTTAGTTATCATCGCCTCATTAATTGCCATTCGTGACATTTTGCCGGAGGTGCGGGGTACCACATGTCCGTGCAGCGTTCCCCTCCAAAAGCCCGCAGTGCAAGTCCGATTCCAAGATCGGTGAGAAGACACCTCAACGCGGAACCTGAAACTCGGACCAGCCGCCGCACCAAGGGAGAAGATTTTGAGTACAGTTTGCTACTGCACAAGCCCAAACCGAAGAAGACGAGGATGGCTAACCAGCCGCAAGCCCCCGCCGCTTCTGCCGTCATCTGCCTGCCCGTCGCACCGCGGACGGCTGCCCCATTCGACGGCGAACTCCACGAAGACGTCGAGGATGATTAACCAGTACGAACGTGTAGCCCGTTACACTGGCTGGACCGACGAGTAGCGCTTGCAAAACGAGTATTTCTCGCTCGAAGGGACCGCCAGGTACTGGTACAAAAATCACGAGCCGTCCTTGACATCGTGGGAGGTTTTCAAAATCCAGCGGTAGGCAACATTTCTCAACCAACACCGCCGAGAGAGAGCCGAAGACCTACTTCAAACGCGAACCCAGGGCCCCAACGAGAGCGTCACCGGCTTCGTGGAGGACGTTCTGCGCCTGAGCGCCCGCGCCGACCCTCAGGCTTCAGAAGAAAAGAAGGTTAGAATCCTCATGAGGGGCGCGAGGGACGACATCTTTGGCGGCCTTGTTCGTAGCCCTCCGACAACAGTCGAAGATTTTGTCACCGACGCGACGAACCTCCAGCGTGCCCTGCAGGCCCGAGCCAATCACTACCATTGACCACCTGGCCTCGCTGTCCTCGCGCCGTCTAGGTGCAACCTCGGCTCCAGTATCCCAGGCATTCGCGAGGTCATTCGAGACGTTGTCCGGGAAGACCCCAGGAAGCTGCTGCCTGCTGCCAACCAGCCGGCTTCGCTGTCGATAGCCAAACTGGTGCGCGAAGACGTTCAACGGACGATTCAACCGGAGGCTCCTGCTAGCATAGCAGCACCCGAGGAGCCCATTTTGACCGACGCCGCAGTGGGCAGACGACCACGCCTCCTCCTAGAGCCTATGTCCCGCCGCCCCTACGTCGGTCTCCTGCGCCGCTGCACGACAGCCGCCGCGATGACCAGGTCCCGTACGCCGGCCAGGAGCCCCGCGCACCTCGGAAGACCGACGTGTGGCGAACGCCCGACCGACGCCCTCTGTGTTTCCACTGCGGGGAAACAAACCACACCTACCACCAATGCCCATACTGACGACTCGGGCTGCGGGGGTCCGCACGAGTGACCCACGCCCCGGTCACGGTGAACGCCCTCGGGAGATCGACGAGTAGCTACGACGGCCTCAGCCCCCCGAGCCTCCGTCCCACCGAGAGTTCCGGTCGCCGTCGCCGTGACGTCCAGCTTCGCCGATGCACCGACCCCGAGGTGAAAGCCTCTCACCGCTCGCTCCTCGCCGGAGAAACTAGCCAGGGCAACCCCTGGAGGTGGAGTTGCCGAAGACGACCGACGCCAAGATCCTGGAGGAACGTCGGAGGACCTCCACTCGAATGCTACCGCAGACCGAAACGACGCCCCTTCAGCGGTGTTCAACAACCTAAACGTCATCATCGACGGACACGACGCATCAGCACTCGCGGACACCGGAGCACACTACTTAGTCTTGAGTGAGAGGCTCTCCCGCGCCTTCGAAAAGTCACGACGCCGTGGGATGGACCTCAAATACGAACCGCCGGAGCGCACCTCATCACGCCACTCAAGAGATGCACTGCTCGCATCGAGATCGGCGGTGAGATGTGCACTGCGAAGATCGTTGTTTTACAAGACTGTTCCAGAGACGTTATTCTCGGAATGGACTTTCTGTGTAAATACGGCGCCGTCATCGACCTTGGTGAGAACAGATTGACGCTGCGCAAGCCTATTCCGTCTTCAGAGAAACCTCAAACAGCGTCAGCCGCCGTCCGAGTCGCTGCCGACCACGTGAACCTTCCGCCGCGATCAAGTGTTGTCGTACCCCTAGTGGCCGATGCAGCTACCTGCAGCGAAGTTGTACTGGAAGGCAACCTTCAATTGCTCCTGGGAAGAGGAATAGGAGTCGCAAGAGGAGTGGCTGAACTTCAGGACGGACGCACGGTGGTCCTCGTGACGAACTTCCGACAAGAAACTTAACACCTCACGAAAGGTGGCACTGTGGGTCACGTCGAGGAACTTTGGAACTCTGCCGAAATCGCCGTGATTGCTGAAGAGTCATCCCCACCCTCGGAAGACATTACGCCGCCAGCGCAGCTTGACATTGACCCCAAGCTTCCAGGCCCGAAACGATGGCCGCTGAGCGGCCTCCTCGCCGAATACAGTGACTGCTTCGCGACATCGTCGAGGGTGCGCCAAACCGCCGTTGCGAAACATCGCATCGTTACCGAGGACGACGCGCTCCATGTGCACCGCTCGCCGTACCGAGTCTCCCTAAAAGAAACGAAGATCATCAGAGACCAAGTGCTAGAAATGCTGAAGGACGGCATAATCCAGCCTTTAAGCAGTCCGTGGGCATCTTCAGTAGTGCTGGTTGAGAAGAAGGACGGAACACTTAGGTTCTGCGTGGACTACGAGCAGCTGAACGCGGTAACGAAGAAATACGTATATCCACTCCCCCGCATCGATGACGCGCTAGAAAGGCTGCCTCACTCTCGATGTTTTTCATCAATGGACCTGAGAGCGGCTACTGGTAGATCGAAGTTGACGAACGGGACCGAGAGAAGACACCTTTCGTCACGCCGGATGGACTGTACGAGTTCAAAGTGATGCCTTTTGGACTATGCACGGCGCCAGCATCTTTCCAGCGTGTAATGAACACTGTACTGGCAGGACTGAAGTGGCAAAGCTGTCTCGTCTATCATGACGACGTCGTAGTGTTTTCTAGTGACTTCGACGAGCACTTGCGACGACTCCGAGCAGTTCTCCAAGCCATAAAGTCCGCCGGACTCACCCTCAGGCCGTCAGAGTGCCTGTTGGCCGATGACGAACTGAACTTTTGAGGTCACGTGGTTTGTAACGAAGGCATCCGTCCAGACCCTGAGAAGACTCTCGCCGTCACCGCATTTCCAGCGCCCGCAGACAAGAAGGCTGTGCGAAGATTCCTTGGACTTTGTGCCTCCTATCAACGCTTCGTTCGTAATTTCGCAAGGATTTCTGCACCGCTCACTAAATTCACGAAGGACGCCGAGAATTTCGAATGGGCTGAGGAGCACCAGTTCGCATTCCAGGAGCTGAAGCAACGACTTTAGACTCCTCCTGTTCTTGGACACTTCGATCAAGATGCGGAAACCGAGATTCATACGGACGCAAGTAACGAAGGACTTGGCGCTGTACTGGTTCAAGTGCTAGGAGGCACCGCCCGTATCATCGCCCACGCATGTCGGACGCTGTTCAAAGTAGAGAGAAATTACTCCACGACTGTAAATGAATTTCTTGCGGTCGTTTGTGCAATCACGAAGTTTCGTCCGTACTTATGCGGCAGCCTTTTCCGCGTGGTGACGGAACACCACACTTGTAGTCTCTGACTACAAGAGTTCAACATGACTGTGGTCTACAAGTCAGGCCGCAAGGACAGCGACGCCGATTGCCTATCTACAGCCCCTGTCGAGACATATTCCGGTAGCAGCGACGACGATGACGACGAGTGGTTTCTAGGCGCAGTGAACACCGACGACATGGCGTGACGCCAAAGAGACGATCCTGAGTTGCGTGTGCTAATCGAGCACCTTGAAGGACGAGGAGGTACCATGCCAAGTGTCTTCTCGAGAGCCCTGTCGACCTTCGTCCTTCGACGAGGTGCACTCTACCAGGAGAACTTCGGAGAGAACAGCTCGCCATGGCTGCTGGTAAGCCCTGGCGACCTTAAAGCGGAAATCTTTCAAGCCTGCCACGACGACCTGACGTCCGTATACCTTGGTTACAGCCGTACGCTGGCCCTAATTCGTGAGAGGTATTACTGGCCCAAGCTGCCGAAGATCGTTCACCTATACACACGATCGTGCCACGAGTGCCAGCAACACAAGAAACCGCCGACGAGGCCGGCAGGTCTCCTGCATCCGATCGCTCCCCCGACCGTACCGTTCCAGCAGATCGGAATGGATTGACTTGGTCCTTTCCCACCATCGACGCAAGGAAACAGATGGATAATCGTCGCCACCGATTATCTCACGCGGTACGCAGAAACGAAAGCCCTTCCTTCAGGGACTGCTGTTGACGTCGCCAAGTGTTTCATCGGCTCCATCGTCCCCGAGTACGGCGCTCCTGAAGTTCTGATCTCAAACCGTGGATCCTCGTTCATGGCCCAGCTGACGCAAGGAAGCCTTCATCTCAGCGACACCAGCCACTGGCGCACCACGACGTACCACCCGCAGACCAACGGGCCGACGGAGAGGCTCAACAAAACCATCGCCGACATGATCTCCATGTACGTCGACATGGAGCACAAGACATTGGACAAGGCGTTGCCTTGTCGTACGTCACATTTGCCTACAACACGGCCGTGCAAGAGACCACCAAGGTGACACCCTTTCAGCTGGTTTATGGTCGATAAGTAACCACAATGCTGGATGCGATGTTGCACCACGAACCGGCTGTCGACGATAGCGACGACGCCGAGGTGGTTGCCCAAAGGGAAGAAGTGCGTCAGCTCGCGAGACTCCGGATTAAAGCCCAACAACGTGTCGACACTGGCCGCTACAACCTTCGTCGTCGGGACGTCCACTTCCAGCCCGGACACAGGGAGTGGGTGTGGACACCTATCCGCCGACGTGGTCTTCGCGAGAAACTCCTGAAGCGCTACTTTGGACCCTACAAAGTGCTTCGTCAACCCGGGGATCTGAACTACGAGGTGATGCCCGGCGGGACACGGTCGACGGGACAGTGAAACTTAAGTGTTCCAAATGACTCTTTTTTCTGCTTTACTTTGTTTTATGCTGCATCGGGGCAATAAAAATTTTAAAGCGGGGAGTAATGCCGCGCGCGCTGCTCGCCAAGTAGGCAGCGCGCTCGTGCACTAACGGTTATCGCGCCTGCCTCTCACGCGAAAAGCCAGGGTTTGATTCCTGGGAGCGACGTGTCTTTTGTTTATTCCAGCAGTTTAGTGTTCTGGAAAATTCGAGAATCCTGTTGGGCTTGTTCCAGGTCCGAATGTTCTACGCGTCGAACCTTTTATGCCGATTATTCCAGAAGTCCACGCGTGTACAGAACGCGACACTGTTAGCACGAACAAGCGAACGCCGATTTTTTCAATTTTTTCTCTTTCAAATCAGAAAATGTCATTCAAGTTATTATTGCTACGGAAAGAGCTCTTTTAGTTCCATAATGTAAGCGATAAAATTTTGTGCTCGGTAATACTATTTAGAAGTAAAATGCGAAAATGCGCCGATGTCGTGTTCGCGCTAACAGTGTCGCGATGTGTACATAGGAGGCTTTGCGTGGCAAGCCAAAATCAGTCTCGCCCCAGCGCTCGATCCTGTGGTTTCGCCGACATCGAATCCCGCGACGCTCTGCTGTTTTCTCCCGTTCTTTTTTGATTTGGGCACAAGTTCGTACCATCAAACGTTTACTTTCTTTAGTTATCATCGCCGCATAAATTGTCATTCGTGACAATATTTGCTAAAAATACCAACAAATATCGCTGAAAGAGTAATACAAATGTTCGGCCAAAATAATTTGTTCGATGGTATTAGGTTTACGATTTTGGTCCTCACCGCGTTTTTCAAGGGAACTTTCTAGTAGGAACAATTAAAAAATAGCGTCAGTGAAACGGAGGCCTTAAGTCTTTAACTACACTCGGCGACAACTTTTCTTGGCAATGCAGTGGGGGGTACAGGCACGCGTTCTCTCTCCCATCTTGCACGGTGGATAAACCTGTGCGTGGGCTCTCCTCCTCTCCACTGCATTGCCAAGAAATGTCGTCACCGAGTATCGACTTTGTCCCTAACTACTTGTTAGCAGTTTCATGGTGTTCAGTGAATGCTTTGGAAGCTCGCTCCAGCACCCGCGCAGCACGAAACAAATGCTCGGCATAATCCATTTATGGACTGCCTACTCGACCTGCAAGCCTGCCTTCCCCTGATGTCACGACACAGAACAGCGCTGGTAGTTTTGAATGTTGTTTTTTGCCCTTATTTTAACTTGCTGATTTCACAATAACTATTTTGAATGTTGCGATACAAAATTACATACCGTAAAGAGTAATGGCCGGTGCTCCCGAAAATATAGTTAGGGTCGGTACAAATATGGGCGGTGTATCTTTTTGAGTGTCGAGTTACTTGATTGAAACGCCTGTGCACAAGGTGTTTCCCCTTCAAAAATATGTATGGACGTCCTAGGTCCATACTTTTGCCGTTTTATTACCCCTTTGTCCATCCTATGGATTCCTGTAGACAGTTCTTAGACCGTCTATGTATCACTGGTTTGCCACAGAATGGACACAACAACGCTATAGAGATCTTCGCGAAATAAAAAGTTTTTCATTCCTTCCTATTTCCGTTCTATGGTCCAGGTGAGTCTATGGACATCCTATTGCCTCTCTATGGTGTGAGCTATATATTGGTACATTAATAAAGTGATGCCGGTAGACGTTTTCTTTAGGTGTAGCGACGTGTTCGAGTTAAAGAGTTGTTAATTAAGTTCCGGGTATCAATATGTTACATTGATGTCTGGAGGCATATCTAACCTCAGGGTATATTCAATGTGGAGATGGAAGTGTTTAGTATGTGCCGGTATAATGCTTTTACTTTCTCAGTGGGAGGTAGATATATGTGGTCGCTGCAGCCCCGGTGGATGTTCGCAACTTTCACAACCCATAGGGGCGCACTGGTGCCTATCGAAATTGCGGTCATCTCGATGATCGTCGTAAAACAGCGGTATACTAGGCTGGGTCTGCGCGCGACGCGTAAGTAATTCTAGTTATGCTGTGTACGTGCAGTATCAAAACCTTACTTTATGTTGTTTTTTTTCACGTCAGAAAAATGTAGGCAAGCCATTTAATTATAAGGCCAATCATCCAGGAGCTAGGGAGTGCGATTCTCACACCGCGGTACCACCATCGCTTAAAGTGGCTTCTCTAAGGACCCCGTAGGGACACCGCGCAGACCCTGTATGGCTTCTCTGCAGACTTCATAAGGAGCCCGTGTAGACCCTGTACGGCTTCCCTGTGGACCCTGTATGGCTTCCCTGTGAACCCCGTATGTACTCACTATAGACCTTGTATAGCTTCTTCGCAGACTTCTAAGGACCCTACATTCTTTGAAATGACGTTTACAGAGCACGTTTTTGCGTAAAAACAAATGGGAAAAAGCTCTTTTTGTAGAAACCTTTATTGGAGATCAGTACAAAATGACAAGGGCGTGATGTTTGCTTACACTTTTAGCTTACAGGGTTTTACGGCACAATTAATATTTTTTTTTACAGCCATGCCTCACCAGCGACTTCAGGTAGCGCGTCCCGAATCGGGTTCGTCCTAAATTCGGTTGCATTCGCGGCGGGTCCGCCTGGGAGACGGGGGTTGGCATCCCTGAAACCCCTCTTCTACCGTATATGTTTCGGCGCCAAAGTGGCCGACTGAAGCCAAAGCAGAAGAGTCACATGCTGTCGAATATCGATAGTCCCGAACCAGCACACGGGGTCGTGCAGTTATCCCAGTGGCCGCTGCGGGTGGAATGGTGGCGCTGCGATCGCAATTAGTTCGGTTTTCGAGTACAGATCGGTGCCGCTTTTTCAGAGCAAGCTCTTTAGCGCTTCCCAACTGACTTGCTCTAGAAACGTTGGTCGGTGCGGACCCCGTAGCAGACCGCCTGCAGATTGAGTGGCTTCTCTGCGGACCCTGTAGGGACTACCTGTAGACCTTGTATGGCTTCTCTGCTGACCCCATGAGGACCCTGTGTAGACCTTGTATGGCTTTCCTGTGGACTCTCCAGGGACTCCTTGTAGACTTCGTATGTGTTTTCTGCAGGCACCCTATAGACACCGTAAAGACCCTGTGTAGACACCCTATAGAGTCCCTATGGACTCTATATGGCGTTTTAACATAGAGAGGGTATAGGATGACCACACATCATCTATAGAATAGGATGTCCATAGAACGTCCGTTGGCCAATATTCTATAGGGCAGCCATAGGACGACTTCACGGAGGCAACAGAGGTCGTGGTCTGCCTATAGACGCCTTTTGTTCTGCCTGTGGACGCTGCTCTATAGAACGTCCTAGAAGTGTCCATACATATTTTTGTAGAGGTTTTCACCCATTTTCACCTTGGCAAGGAGCCCGCGCAGCATCCCTTCGCCAACGGCTCCAGCAGCGTTGAAAAAACGTGCGCTGCCTTATATGAGCCGGCTGCCGTCCATGCAAAGCATGTTACACGCATTGCTCACACTTTGCGTCGAGTGGCAGAGCAGATTTGCGAACTTTACCCAGGGTTGGGCAGAAATACTCAAAAATATATTTGGAAATACAAATACTGGGATACATTAAAATAGTAGCTAAAATACTGATACTAAGATACATCTGTAAAAATGTATCGCGATACGTATCGGAAATACATTTTAAAAAGAGGCAAAAAGTATTTGGAAATACAACTACAGGAATACATTTTAGGGAGGGCAGAAATACAAATGCAGAAATACTGATAGTGCAATACATTTTCCAAATTTTTTGAGACACCAACTGAGATGAAGGTTGAAGTTTGAAGTGGACGTTTTCGATCCTGAAATTACTTTCCTGTAGGCTTGGCACTTTGCCTTGAAGGTAGTGGTTTCGGACGACAAGGAGTCTTCAATGGCCCCCCCCCCCCAAAAAAAAAACAAAAAAAAACCGGTTTATTAAGGGCTGACCACGGTCCCTTCCATGACATGCTGTCTGTCTGACGAGGGAATCTTGTCAACATTGATCACATGATGTCACGGTGGAATGAACTAATATTGTTTATCTGTAGGCGTGGCCTTGAACATGAAACTTTACCACGCTGCTGTATGAAGGGCAATACGTAGTTTCGTTGTAGGTTATCTAGTTGAAGATCGTGCACGCAGTGTCATTTGGATTTTTTGAGAATAGTGGACCACCTGAAGCCTCTAGGAATGCATGCCTTATCTTCTGTTACGGTTGAAAAAAAAGACGATACAGTAGCATCCCTGTTTTGAAGGTCTTACTACCGACCCTCTGCCACCGACGCACGGATTGCAGTCCTCGAGTTTTGCCTAGCATCATTAAAATAGAAACCTTGTGGATCGTGAGCTGATATTACCGGCACAGGTGCGAGCTGTCCGAGAAACAGCGGTCTAGAGACGAGTCGCGGGAGTACGTACTCTGGGATTGCACAGCGAGGCCACTTCTGGCCTCCCTCTGGGGTTCGGATCACCAGAGCAGCGGGTTACATTCACGTCGGCTGATGACGTACCCTTGGGCTGTGCAATGTTACGGGCGCAGCCGCAGATACATTCGAATATGTGTTGAACTTCACAGCGCGAGTCTTCCTACTAGTTCAAGTCAACCACCGCCATGCTCGTGCGGCAACGAACTGGGACTCAGCTTTGCCTGCTGGGTGTACTGTGTACGCTAAGACGAGAGAGACGGTTAGCTGCGGCCATTGGATGCCAGCAAACAATGACTCAAGAAATCCTTACCTAAAGACATGCGGCAGAAGAGGCTCTGACTCCACTCCTGGCACGCCAACTGGTTTGAGTCCCCGACTACGCAAAACATCTCAGAAGAGAGAAGAGGACCCATAGAAAAATAGTTAGGAGAATCAAAAGGAACCTTGGTCAGCATAGTAACAATGCCCCAGCATCTCCTTGCCTCTAATGCCCTCAGAAGTAAGAAACAAAAAAAAAATGCGTCCGCACTTGTTTCTTTTTTTTTTTTTCGGGGGGGGGGGGGGGGGGGGGGAGTATTTCACAAGAAATGTAACGAAATACATTTTAGCCTAATTGTATTGCGATGCAAAGAAACATGCAAAATGTATTTCGATACCGGAATACAGATACTGGTGAAAAAAATGTATCGCGATACAGAAATACAGATACGAAATGTATTTCTGAAATACTATCGCGATACATTTGTATCGCGATACTGCCCAACCCTGGTTTTACCCCACGGTAAAGTGACTAGTGTCTGAAGCAGAAAAATGCTCTCGAAATCTGGGAATGAACGTAAGTTCTTTACCTCCTCTACAAACCTACCCTTACTTCTGGAGTCTGTGGTAACCCGATGGGGCATATTTCTAAGAGCAGCAATCTGCTACGCAGAAAATCGCGGAAAGGTGGCATACCTTGTGGAGAGGTTAAAGGGGACAACTGCTGCCGCAAAGCTGCCGCAAGAAAATGTGATCAGCGACTCTCTTGCCAGTGAGCTTTACGATATTGAGAAGAACGGATTTATACCAAACGCGATTGCAAGGCTGAAAACCGTGGGGCTCGATGAAGAGATGCAGTTTGAAAGCTTGGATCGTGTGCTACAAAAGTGGGGCGGCTCTGTGAAAGACAAATGTACTAAGTCGCCTGAGAAAAACACTGACATTATGTGGGTACGTTCACCATGAAATCCATATGGCGTTTATGACTTGGATGCTAAATGCGACCTCGGGTATTTTGCTGCTTGTTTTTGCAGAAGTAGAGCTATCGATTCCCCGTCTTTAGTAATTTGTTAAAAAAAGGCACCAGCTCAGCCTTGGCAAACAAACACTTAAGACGCTCCTGACCATTTCTCTGAACGCACAGGAGTAAAACGTGTGCTTCAATAATAAAAAAAGCTCAGTAATTATGTCAACGCTTATGAACATTCTGAGCGTACTCAGGGAAGCGTATATTGTCCAGGAAAGTGTGGTGAAGGTTTGAAATTTGCTGTCCCGGTTTTGTTCCAACCCACACATTGGTAGCAGCGGAAGCGCCAGCTACATAAGATTGACTTCGCTGAAAATCCTTGCAGGTTGAAAGGCAATTTTAGTTAACTATTGTACTCTCGCATCTGGTTCAGTTGTCTTTGCGCTGCTGCGGTTGCCGCGCTGAAATTCTTTTGTAGCTTGCGTCCGTTAGTTATTTTGCGGATATCTAAAATTGTTTTGTACGATGGCTAACTGCTGTGTTTGTTGAGATGCACTGTTCGGCAAAGATACTCTCATGGATGTACTGAATGCAAATACTTGTATCACCTGGGAGTTTGTTTCGGTGTTTCAGAATGAACATCTAAAACACAAGGTGAGGCACAATGATTGGCCTTGCCCGACATGTGGAACAGCTAGGGTTAGGAGTGGCCAGGTAGCACAGAAGTCGGACGAGAGCAACGTGACCACTACTAGCGAATCCCATTCACGATAGATAGCACCGCTCCTTTTTCTAAATGACGGTTATACTGAGGGTCGGAGATGTGCATTGGCGTAACAACCGGGGGGCAAGGGGGGCGCTTGGCCCGCCGCCCCCCCCCCAAGCTCTCAGAGGGGGGGGGGGGGGGCAAAGTTGGTGTTCCCCCCCCCCCCCCCCCCCCTGAAACAGCCGCCACTGGGCGGGACAAACTCTGGCTGGCGGCGCCCAAGGGATACCAAGGGCACCGCCTCCCGGCCCTGGGGGGGTCTGGTTTGCTCCCCTACTCAAAAACAAGTTGGTACGCCGCTGGAGATGCGAGCCGCTGCTGAGCCTGTCTAGCGTGCTGGCTTCACTGAGTGTCACAAAATATTCCGTCTTTTAGGAGGAAACTGACGTATTATGTGCGCAGGCCACCGCTTTATTTTCAAGACAAAAATTGCGTTTAGCGTAATATTTACACCAGGAGGCACGTTTTCATTCCAGAGTGAAACTGAAACAAACCTCTTTGAATTTGAATTTTTTTTCTCGGTGTATGTCTCAATTTCGGATTCTTTCATAACTCAAAATGTGTCTCACATTATAACTGTTTAGTTTAAGAAATTGTTCGCCGAAACTTTAATTTGATGCGTACCTGCTCGCGCCAGGCACATCAAAATATTTTTAGTTCAGTGACTCTTTAAATAGAGGATCTTTCAAACACTTTAGAAGTATAACAAAACATTGCATTTGATAAAAAAAAAAGTTGATGGTATTTGTGCGTTTTCGATGCCCTTTCTCGTTCAGATAATTATCACGAAAAAAAAACATTATCTGCGGGCCTTTTAGTGGGTTCTTGCTATTTAAATGATTAATTGCTTTGACATTGTTCCCAGCTGAAGGATAACAGAATATATCAAATTGTTTTGCAATATGCTCACAAAACGCATAAATTAAGAAATGCTATTCTGAGCAACGTTATTAGAACCAACTCAGTCCTGGAACTCCGCTCCGGATGGGGGTCCCTTTGCGTGGCACCTGCTTGAGGGCGCGCTGCGCATTAATACTCGCTATCATCATCGTTGACGGCGCGCTTGTGGCCGTGCATCTGGCCTACTGAGCTTACGGATGTTCGTTGCGCTTTTTCTGACATTAGCAGACGAATTTCAAATTGTTTCTGCTGCAGTTGGTAGTCATCGGCACATCTACTATTACAGTATGTACAAACTTGCCCTGATTGTAGCAACGGGTTTGTGGCGCCGACGAATTTGGGTTGTTTGAAACGCTTCGCGCTGTCAACACAGCTAAGGCAGCAGCATTTTACAATAATGCAAAGCGTATGCCAAAACGGTATTAGCGCTTTTCATGCTCAAATTGTAACTTTTACTGGCGAAAGGGCAAAGATTAACCGACAAACATGCTGAACCTCGAGAGGAGTCGGGACACGCAAGCACCCGCGAAGCAGTAGCAGACGAAAGCGCGTGGAATAATGCGCCGGCAGCGCCACCTTGCTGCAAAGCAATCGGACATGGTTTCGGACCCCCTATGGGAAGTTTCATAACTGAGTTCATCTAGTAACGGTGGTTCTGACTACCGAAACCCATAGACGGAGTCCGAGTCAGACAGCTGAAGTGTGTGGAATTTGTAAAGCAGCGCCTGGCGCATAGTTAGACTGTTTGTCTACCTGGACAACGATGTCAGAGATTTTTACATGCCAAAAATAAAACAAAATGAAACTTTTCTAGAAAAGCTATTATGGTTAAATGGCGTAATTTTGTGATCGTGGCGTTTATGGGGGCAGACATTGCCATAATTTGTATTAGTAATAACTAAATTTGGATATTTCGGTACGTAATTTCTCAAGCTCTAATATAATTTGTTGCTTATGATCTAATTTTAAATGCGCGAACAATCATGACAATCAAGTGTTCTAATTATCGTCACTGGTGTCAATCACAGAATTTTTAACTAATCAGGTATAAAATGAAAAGTGGAAATCATAAAACATTCTTGCTAATGGGAGAAATCAATGTAAAACTACATTAATTATGTAGATCACGTAGATGTGTATGTCTATCGTAGATGGTTCGAATTATTTTCTTTAAATGCAGTATCTGCCCGAAATAAAACCGTTGAACTTGGATTACTCTGACGAATTTGATTCAGATGACATTGACGTGTTTGATCTACCGACGAATAATGAACACTATTTGAATCAAACAAGTGGGCATGGAGCAGGTGTATCGCTAGGTCTTGTGAGGCCTACTAATGACAGGGACAGCGTAAGCGTTACTTAGAGGGTTTAATGAACGAACTCTGTTGCTGATTGCCATGAAGTACAAGGAAACATCTGAACGCATGACTCAGAAGCACGTCCACGATCCGAAATGCAATCCTCAGGAACAGCGTAGTGGTAAAACACCGTGTACAACAGCTGGATCACTTCCTTCGGAGAAGTAGTTGATACTACACTCGGCACTACGAGGTGGTTCACAAAATCGATGGCATTGAAAATGCACTTACCACTCTCACTCTGGGGCATTGTAACATGGTCGAGTGCAGTGGAACTAAATAAAACTTTTGTTGGCATGAAGTCCATTTTTCCCATATTTCTTGTGACGGAGCGGTTGTTGACTGGGCATTTTTGACCGCCATTGACATATTTCGGCACAGTGGACGTCATTAGCAGCCACCAATATCGGTCCTGTAGTTTCTTCAGTGTGCGCTTTGCATCCACGTGGCCGCTGTTACCGTGAGTCAGTTCAAGCACCGACGGACGCCACTTGTGGGGCACAGCCATTGTGTCCAAGTTTAGATGCGTGCACGGGAACAGGATGTCATCTATGACGAGGAAGTCCTGATTTGCTTCGTCATCGGCCAGCAGTCTCTGGTGTAGGGCAAGGCACTCCTCATCTTATTGCTGAAGTCAGCGCAAGTTCACCATGGGCTCCACAGAGACACAGGCAAAGCGTGGCATCATGTCCGCAACATTTTGTTTGCCTGGTTTGTGTTTATAGTAAAATTAAACTCCACAAGGTCCATGAGCGTTCACATGATGCGACGCGACGGCTTGAAATTTGCCGTTAGGCAGGCGACCGACCAATTTTCGGTCAACTAGCAAAACTTCCTGTTAAGTGGCGGAACGTCTGGGAGATAGCACGATGAACAGCCAAGCATCGCCAATGTCGCTGTGCAAGTCCTCTTGGGGGCTGGCAACGCTCTGGTAGAATACTCAATGACTCAAGGCTTTTTGTTGTCATTCCTGGAGTTTTGTATGGATAGCACTAAATGCCACAGCTGATGCATCCCTGGTCATCGCTGTGAGCGACGATGGATCAGAATTCCTCAAAACAGGAGCAGAGGTAAGCATTTGGCGGAGAGCTTGAAATGAAGATTCACAAGCAAGGGTCAACTTGGCTATCCTGGCGCTCGCTCTCAAGGGGGCCTTTGATAACGTCACACATTAAAGTATTCTCCCTAACCTGCACCAAACGGAATGCGGAAAGAAAACATTCAAGTATGTACATGATTTCTTAAGCAATAGAACGGCAACGATCAAATCGGAGAAGAGAAGTGGAAGCCGATAACCCTGGGACACAGAGGCACACCGCAAGGATCGGTTTTCTCGCCGCTTGTCTTTAACCTGGCACTCTTCCCGCTCGCGGCCCTGCTTCAAGACATAGAGGGCATAGATCATGCTCTCTACGCAGACGATATCACTGTGTGGACGTCGAGGGCAGGGTCGGAGAGTTGGATGGAGGAGACCCTTCAGAGAATGGCAGAGACCGTGCACGAGTTCGCTAAATTGTGCTGCCTCAGGTTCTCGCCACAGAGGTCGGAGTTACTCGTCATCAAGCCAAGAAGAAAGAAAGGAGAGCAAGGGAACGTCCGCATCAACATCGACGGGACGAGCATATAGCCAACTACGCAAGCACGTATCCTGGGTGTCACTATACATAACAACGGCAAGGCGGGGGCGTCGATCGACAAGATTCAGGTTTCTTCGGAACAAATTTCGAACATGATCAGAAGAGTCACTAACAGAAGAAGAGGACTAAAGGAGGACGATGCATTGACGCTCGGCCAGGCCTTAGTGACGTCACGCATCTCTTATGCGGCGCCGTACCTCAAGTTACTCAAGAAAGACAGGGACCCGCTGAACGAAATTATACGCTTGGCAACCAAGATGGCGCTGGGCAGGCCGAAGCATTCGTCGACCGACAAGCTTCTCGGCATTGCCAAACACAACGTCGTTGAAGAGTTAATAGAAGCTCATCTGTCTAATCAAAGAGTTCGGCTGAGTCAAACTTCGGCGGTACGTCGCGTTCTTGCCAGGTTGGGTTGGCAATAGGCAGATCAGAAGGAAAAGGTGCCGTTACCCAAGTTATGGGCGCATCAAATTGACAGTAAGCCGCTGCCTCGAAACATAACGCCGGGTTGTAACAAGGGCCGCAGAGGGGCTCGCATAGCTTTTTTGACAAAGAATTTGGATCAAATAGAAGAGGAAGAGGGCGTCACCCTCTACACAGACGCCTCGTTACCCAAGTTTTCATCGAAAGCCACGCTGGCAGTTACGGCGCGGGATGCGCTTGTAATCTGCACCTTCATCAAGACGTCTTTTCCGGAGGTGGCAGAAGAGGCCGCAATAGCACTAGCACTCGCGCAGCCCAAAGGGGAAATAATTGTCGCTGACTCGCAAAATGCGTATAACAGCTACAGAAAGGTGTGGGTGTCTCTTGCGGCACTAGATATTTTCAAGAGGAAACGCGACGTTCCTGAAAGGAAAGTTGAATTGATATGGACGCCGGCTCACTCCGGGTTGGAGGGCAACGAACTTGCCCACCATTTCGCCCGAAAGATGGAACACTGGGCAGAGGAAGGTGAGCCACAGTTCATAATTAGTTATAAGGACATTACGAACTACTACTGGACGGAGAGGCGACGTTACCCCGACCCTCACAAATCGCTTAGCAGAGAACAGCAAGTTATTTACAGCAGATGCAGGCAGGATTTTTTCCGCACCCTTACCTTCAACACAAATTGTACCCGAAAAGGTATAAAAAGGAATGTAATTTCTGCAAGAATCAGTTAGGCACGCTCTAACACGTCGTTGGAGTATGCGATTTCGTGAAGCCGATCCCCCCACCACTTATTATCCCCACCACCCCACCCCATTCCTCATCCTCCCTTACCGAGCAATGAGAGACCTTGCTAACCAGGCCCGTACTGGAAGACCAGCTCGTCGTGATGTCCAGGGGTCAGGCGACTAGGGAAGCCTTTGGGCCCTGTGACGAGGGAACCACTTCTATCGACGGCGTCTAACAAGACGTCATTACTTGCTCGGTTCAATAAAGTTTGCTTCTCTCTCTCTCTCTTTCTGTAGCAATGCGAGGACTTCTTTGCGAAAGTCGATGAACTCGTGACAAATGGTGGAAACGAGCAGGACATCGTCCAGATTCACTTGAACTCCACATTTGGGGTGTCGGGATTGAAGCTGCTCGAAGACTGCTTGCATGACTTTTTGAAATGTGGCGAAGGCGTCTTTGAGTTCAAATCTCATTCTTGTCCACTGTAACATGCGAAGATGCCTAATGAAAGACGTCTTGAGCTGGACTTTTTGGTGCTCTGGTATTTAAAATCGAGCAACCTGCTATATCTTCCATAATCTCCTCGGCTCGGGGAAGCGGCTGATTGACACTGACCTTCTGCTTGTTAGTGGAGTGCAGTTCACACACAGTCGTTTCTTGCTTGCGCGAAAAACGACGACCACAGGGTCCAAGGGCTGGGAGAAGGCTCTATGGTGCCCTTTCTCAGGAGCTCTTCAGTTTGCTGCTCGATGAAATGTCGGTCATGAGCGGCATACCAATATGGTTGCCGACTGTATATAACAGGGCGGCCAGGTTGACCCGGGCTAAGAGCCGCTAACACAACCACGAAACTTCCAGGAGCCGCGGCGGGGGCGGGGGGAGGGGGGGGGGGGGGCGAGCAGCAAACTTTTGTTTAGAGCAATAAACGAAACTCGAACTAATTTCAACCTATCCGAGTCAAAAGTAGGCCAACTGTACGTAAGGTAGCTGTAGCACAAGTCAACCAAACCGCAAACTGTCTGTCAATTTAAAACGCGTTCCATTTCTCTTTTTGGGGAAGCGCTCACGTGATCGGGAGGGAGGCGGGATAGGGGGGGGGGTGTAGTTGGGGAGGAAACCGCGAGCCGCACTTTAACCCGCGGAGAGCGGCATGCGGCTCGGGAGCCGCAGCTTGGCCACCGCTGGTATATAAGGTGCAGTATTTGACACAGGGTCAATGGCGTGTTGTGCTCCTTCATAGAGCCCCAAGTCATTATTACCTGTAGCAAAGAGAGCAATGTGTTCCTGCAGGATATTCTGAACCACAGCAGACTCTTCTGGTTGCAGCTCTGTGCCAATTTCGGTTTCGCTTAGAATGGAACTTGTCTTGTTGCTCTCGAAACTGTGTAGGCTAGATGTCTTTGGAGAATCACGCTCTGGCCGGGGCGATCCTTCATGGCTTGCCAGGTCCAGCCGCAAGGGCTGGTTGGCATCTGGGAAGGGCTTATGTTGGAGACCCCCATCGAAGGAATGGTCGGTGCTAAAGGGGAAACGTTCAGGGTGTGGAGAAGGACAGCGTTTGAAATCCTTGGCAACACTTTCTGTCACAGCCAGATGATGCCCGAGCTGGGGTGGCAAATCTTTGTTGGATAAGCCCACCTAACAACAAGTTCTGCATGTGCTGCTTCGAACCAGTCCTCTCCAAGAATCTGAGGCAGGGCTTTGTGTGCAAATGCCACGACCTTCACCACGGCAGAGACGGGGCGGACGGATATGAGGGTGTACAAAGCGGCAGCTGGTGCAACTGTGTTGCCACCAACGACGGCAATGTGTGGCTTTATTAATGGCAGCGAGCTCAAGGTTCCGTTGAGCTCTTGCGACAGCATGGATAACTTAGACCCACTTTCAAGGAAAGCGTCAACCATGACGGTTGTTGGGACGTCGGCTTGGACTACCGCACACTGGACCGTTGAGCCCTCAAGTGGCTCCGAGTTCTGCAGGAAGGATATGGTAGGGCATTTCTCTTGAAGCTGGCTGGCTGTTGATTACGTGGGGTCCTTGCAGCGGTGTACTTTGTGGAGAGGTGGCCCGGTTGCCGGCAATTATAGCATACAGCCTTGCTCATGCCTTGGCCAGGGCGATGAGACGGAGCTCCATGTTTGTATGTGATGACAATGTATCGTGCATCCTGTTGCTTTTCTGAAAGGGGCGATATGCACTAGGGTACGGCAGATACACGGTCAGCTTTATTTAAAGGTTGAGCAAAGGAAGGCGTTGCATGGTGGTTTAAAAACTAGTGGCCTTGCATTGGCAGCCTCTGTCCGGTTTGATCTTAGATGACAATGGCTCAAGGTCTGGTCGTGTCGTGTTACACAGTCGACGTATGCAGTGACCCTCGCAGGGCACTGCGGTTTGATGGATGTCGCTAGATGTTCGTCATTGATCCCTTGAACAGCATACTTTATAAGTTGAGCACCAGTCAGTACGACTGGGCATTTAGAGATGAGTTTCAGCTTTGATAGGTGGTCACCACGTCTGCAGCGGCAGCAGAAGTGGGGACCTTCTGCTGCCACTGCAGACGCGTTAAACGATCACCGAACTAAGCCCGGAAGGCCCTTAAAGCAGTCCCAAGTTACGCACTGGCGTCTAGAAACAGCTTTCCAGTTAGCTGCTAGGTATCAAAGCTTGCCGAAAGCGACTTGGAGAAGTGTCAAGGGCTCCCAGGAAGCCGGTCGTTGAGTCCCCTCCAGCTCTTCGATCCAGTGGCGGGTTGAAATACCTCCACCACCGTTAAAAGTTGGAGGCGACGCGGACAACGCTGGCAGGTTAGTCACCTGCAGAGGTACTGGTGCACGTTGAGACACGTTCAGGAACTGCTGCAGCAAGCTTGTCAGTAGCTGCCTGGACTGGGCCGGGTCGAGAGTCAAGAGAAGCGACGACTCTTGCCAGCCGTGCGCGGAGGCCGCC
This sequence comes from Ixodes scapularis, assembly GCF_016920785.2. Taxonomy (NCBI): domain Eukaryota; kingdom Metazoa; phylum Arthropoda; class Arachnida; order Ixodida; family Ixodidae; genus Ixodes; species Ixodes scapularis. The sequence goes on along the minus strand of NW_024609881.1, from coordinate 11,961,851 downwards.
GAGGCGGGCAGAGGCAGGGTTGATGACTGCGGCGGGAGGCTTCGGGCGATGTCGTCCAGCAGGGGGTGGATGATTTCCTCCTTAGATCCGGCGACGTCAAGTTTGCGACGAGACAACTCGTCGCGAAGGTACTCTGCCATGAAGCCGGCGAGGTCGCTTGGCGTGGCTTCGGCCCAATTGACAAGAGGCATGGCGGGCGGGACGGGTGGGCGGGCGAGTCAAACAAAAGATGGGACTCTTCAGGAGAGCTAGGCAGGTGGTGCTGGCGGGCGAGTGACCTGCGATTTCCTTGACATGGTTGGCTTTCGACTGCGCCAAATGTGAGGCGTACTAGTGACAGGAACAGACTTAGACTTCATTTAAAGGGGTTTAATTAAGGAAATTGCATGCAAACTCGCACGGTAGTTATGGCGGCAATAACGCGTTGTACGGGAGCGTCACGCAATGCTGCCAGAGTTACATGGCTCATTGGCTAAAAAAAGGTGCGGCGAAAAAATAGATGTATACTTAAGTAGTAATAAATATTAAGAAGTACTCTTTCTACACGTTAACAAGAATTTTATCGCGGTAATCTATTCTACGCCGGATGGGAGCTTGACATCCTTGTGCCTTCTTAGAAACGCATTTCAGATTTGCAACAAAGAACGAATATGCTGTTATTTGGGAGATTATTTTAGTATTAACATTCTCCAGGATACCCCTAAGTTGAGGGGTATCCTGGAGAATGTTGAACTTGGTCAGAAACAGCCGTGGTTGTATGAATATCATTACATCACATACTAGAATCACGGAGCTTTGACCTACCCTTTACAACATCGGGTATAGAAGCAGCTACATAAGCGACCATCCAGGTGTTATTTATGTGTACAAAAAATAAAAACCCAACACCACGAGCAGACATTTTTACGGATCTTCTCAGAATATTATAGAATATAAAGATCGCGAATTTAGATTCAAGCCAGGGGTGGGCAAAATACATGCAAATATGTATCGAAATACAAATACAAAATGCTTCGTCAAAAATGTATTTAATTACAAATCTAATTACATTTGCAAAAAAATATTTAAGTACAAGATACAAATACAACCAAATGTATTTTGTCTCTTCCAAATACTTTTCCAAATACATTCCTTAAAATTTGCGTTAGCGACTTCAGGGCACCTGCAACAGGTTTCTGGGTATCTCATTTTAATTTTGCATCGCACACTCGGGGGTTAGTGGGCGAGGCTCTAGTGACGTAATACAAATATATTCACAAAAAATGTAATCAGCTTGGACGTAATAGGTGAAAAAGTACAGAGCTTCAAGCAGTTTATTTTTTTATTACATGTTGGTATAGACAATCAAAGAACCGAGACGACCAAGACGCGCAGCGTTAGCTAGAGATTTTTTTGTTGTTGCAACTCGCACCAGTTACGAAAATCTGGATGACCCGCGCATTTAGAATGTTCGAGGCAAAAGTATGGATGGAAATCAGGCTGGAAAGCATCCCAAGTTGTCACCGGCACTTATTTAGCCAGTCTCCTGTGAACGTCGATTTCGTCACTATTCTTTCCCTGGACTAGAACCGTAATCACAAAGTCACTAAACGCTTGTGCTTGATTGAGAGACACTGCATTCGGTGCAGAACGTAGTTTTCTTCCTGCTATAGACAGTGACAATAAATTTGTGGGATGTATTTTCGCCCACAAAATTGTATTTAATTACAATTGTATTTGAAATACACACGTTTTAGTATTTAAATACACACGTCAAATACATTACCAAACTTGTAATTAAATACAAATGCAAAATACATAAAGTATTTGAAATACGTATTTCAAATACTTGTATTTGAAATACTGCCCATCCGTGATTCAAGCTTTCTGAGTTCGAATGGAATATAGTCAATGATAAAGTGGACGTTGAAGAAGCTTGTAATCGTTTCTATGCAAATATCAGAACATACATAATGTTGTTTCTTTTCTATAAAACTAACAACTCTCTTTTTGGGTTATCAGGGGAGAGAGGAAGGGCGTTCCCATCTCCGCTGCGACGACAAACAACAAACGCCCACACTGAAATCGCTGCAAGTGCCATCCGTAAAGCTATTGCTTAATACAGTGTTAAATGAGCGCTCAAAGGCTCCTTCACGCGGTTGCGTTTGTCTGCGCTTTAGACTGCTTGCGACGAGCTGTTGCTATGGCGACACTTGCGACGAGCCAATGGGGAGGCACTGGGGGGCACGACGCAACGCAGCGCAGTGCAGTCGACGCAACTGTGTGAACAAGCCTTCGTACGGACGATCGATGCACTGGAGCAGAGCAGGCGAAGACTTTCTTCGATCTCTTTTCATGATGTTACGCCAAAGCTACCGCTGTTGGCAACGAAAGCACCGTTCGTTTCGCGGGCGCGATCTGAATATTTGGCCTCTGTATAAAGGAGCACTGAAATTATTTTTTAACAATAAGGCCTTGATAAGAGGCACATTTTTGTATGTCTTTTTAGTGAAAATTATTTCTGCAATATTTGCGCTGTTGGACGATACCTAGCGTCCTTCCTGTACGTAAAGCTCCTCGATAAAGTTACTTTGCTAGCTGAGCACCGTTGATCGACTCTCATGGGTTGAAGAAACGATCGACGCGTAAAATGAGCGTTGAAACATTGTTTTTCCGTGCCGTAAAAATATATTTGATCGATGATTTTTTTTTTAATTTTAGAAAGAGTAGTTTAGAGAGAATTATTATTGTTTTCAAGAATATAGCGGAATAATATTTTCCCCTCAGGTCTAAAGGATAGCAAAAACAAGGCTGCCGGCGTTTAAGGCGTTCTCCGCGATCGTAGTGCCTTGAGCTCTGTAATTTTTATCAGTGCGAGTTCTGCGTTCACCAAGGTGGTTAGAGAGATATTTCTTCAACTGATCTAGTTGAAGAAATATCGTGTTGATGGTGCTAAAAGGTATTGTCCCGCAAAAGCCGCCCCCCTGCTCAGCGAGTTATGCAGCCGCCGTCGTTGGAACCATGGTCTTCAATATCGAGGACATGCCTACAACGTAAGAATTTCCGAGCCATTTGGCTCGAGCCTCAGTTATTTTAAGGTCCCCGATTTTACTAGGAGCGAAGTTTTCCAAGAAAATTGTTTCCAATATCACAAATCCTTCACCGGGCAAAATTTCAATCTTTAAGTCTACTCTTTGGACTGGGTTCTAGGTATGAAACAGAACAAAACACGTCTAAGAGCATTTCAGAATAAGAAGTCCTCAGTTATTTTAAGGTCCCCGATTTTACTAGGAGCGAAGTTTTCCAAGAAAATTGTTTCCAATATCACAAATCCTTCACCGGGCAAAATTTCAATCTTTAAGTCTACTCTTGGGACTGGGTTCTAGGTATGAAACAGAACAAAACACGTCTAAGAGCATTTCAGAATAAAGGCTCACCTTATTCTATGCAAATGTCACACGAGATCCTGCTAGTAACGCGTTAACTCATTCTTAAGTCAATACAGCTTCTATAGCCTCCTGACTTGGATACAATCAGGCGTTCGGATTGCATCAAGTTTTTCTAAGTACGTTGCCGTCATTTCGCTTCAAGAAACGAGTTTCCTTGAAGTTTTTCAGTGCAGCTAGCCTGCCAAACGTATATTTTAAGGTCGTTTTAATTGTGCGTCGATCATGACGCTCCCCACTTCCACAAAAACACCAACAGGAAAGCTGAAAGGACTGCATATCTATGTCGTTGGTGTTTTAGCTCTCGGTTGCTTGTATTGAAATGTGGCTCGTGCATAATGGAATGATATATCGCCGCTTTTATAGTGGCATCTTGCTCGCGTTGCGGAAGTTTTTAGAAGAGTCGGTATAGCAAAAGGACGAAGGCGAAAATCAAAGCCGACGCACAGCTTTCATGTCCACTCCTTAGAGACATTCCAGACGGCGATCAGCGGAGGTGGAACAATAAACAATACCGGAGGCTGGCGCACCTCCGCTCGCATAACTTGCAGGTTGCGTCAGACACCAGAGTAGACGCACCGCATATCACGAAATGGAGACACTAGGCTGCGGGCGTCTTCGGCCGAACACCCGAGCCAAACCTGCAGTAATGGGTGGGGCCATTGACCTCCAAGTGGTGCTTCGAGCGAGCAGTTACTTCCGTCTAAATTGCTCTTAACGTCGTAAAAATGCATGAAAATATATTTGTCGCGAAGAATACACAACAAAATTAGGAGTCCCACATATATGCGCTTTAAATAGTTTGACTTGGATTTCCATATTTTTAAATATTTTATTTATACGTAAAAGAATAAGTAAAGGAAATATTGTGCGGGAAATGTTCTTCAAGGCAATGAGAATGTAATTTATTTTTGTTTAGTGATACAAAATTTTACCGTAAAATCCTCTTAAATAAACAGGAATGAAGCGAATATCTCAATTCACATATGTCGCACAAATATTTGTTAATTTCCAGTTTCACCGAATTAAAGAATCGCAAATCAAAAGAAATGTATTGTCAAGGCAAATCTTTATATTGCAACATTGTGTGTCAGAGCATATGTTACAAATACTAAAATTTGGCACCATCCACACGTTTTCTGCTGTAAAAGTCAGACGTCAAAGTGTGTCAGTGATGTACAAGAGCTACGATATTTGAAATATCATAGGTCTTGTACACTAAACACGTAAAGTCATAGAAGAATACGTACCTCTAAGTTTAGTCCCATATGCTCCCATGCTAGTCCAACGCAATGGTACCAGTGGTTTTTCGCGGTCAAGTCTGAAGAAGTCCTCAGTTATTTTAAGGTCCCCGATTTTACTAGGAGCGAAGTTTTCCAAGAAAATTGTTTCCAATATCACAAATCCTTCACCGGGCAAAATTTCAATCTTTAAGTCTACTCTTGGGACTGGGTTCTAGGTATGAAACAGAACAAAACACGTCTAAGAGCATTTCAGAATAAAGGCTCACCTTATTCTATGCAAATGTCACACGAGATCCTGCTAGTAACGCGTTAACTCATTCTTAAGTCAATACAGCTTCTATAGCCTCCTGAAGATCACACATCTTAATGTACATTTTAATTATTCTTTATCTGCCCAATCCATGGATGCTAAAAAATATTGCAAACTGTTTAATATGACATAAATATGACAGTCAAAAGATTACGTAAGCTAGGTATGACAAAATAGTCTTGAAGTCAAAAAGATAACATTTGTTTTATTAGCACTTCGTGAGAACAGAAATTTCAGATGAACTAAATGCTTTTTTGACAGACCGTAATAAACATAGTTACATCACAAAGACGAGTGAAGTAATGGCGTAAATTTGTTTCTAGAGAAACGATAACAAGCAGGAAAGTACTCATTCCCAGGTCGATAACTATTTGACATTGCGTTTTTTGAAATCCAGAATCGACCTTTTCGAAGCCTTTGAACCTACGATATTTAGCTGAATTGGTTCTAAATTTTGAAATTGTTCTTACACCTTTATACTTGAAACACATTGCATCATTAAATCTCTAGGACCCCTTAAGAAGTCATGGACATAGCATAGGCATACGGAAACATTTGCATAACTTTGACACAATTTGTTTGTTTTTCTGAAAATTCCCGTTTAAAGAGCCAGCACGGCTAAAAACTAACATCACATATCAAATCCCAGGACAAAAAACTATTTATCTCAAGTGCGCATGGACGACTTGTTAGCATTTTCATACGCCCCCTCCCCTCTAGCTCTCTTTCTCTCGACCCCTTTCCTCCCCTTTGCTTCCGTCTATTTTCAAAGCTGTCCTTGTTTTGGTATTACTCTCATTGTTTATGTGTCATCTTTTGAACCAGATATATATATAATTTAGCCGAAAAAATTTACAAAGGGCTTTCCTGCGCTCAATAGCTGTTTTTAAAGAACGCAGACATATACAGGGTGTTTCAGAGAAGGCAGGCGAAATCGCTCCTGCGAAAACTACTCATCGCAGCAAAAAAAGGCTTGGGGTGATTTGGTCCTGGGCCAGGGGCCCATTTAGGAAAATTAATAAAGTCCGGGATAATTTATTTGTTAATTATTTTTGAGTCATTAACTTTTTTAATATTGTGTTTAAGGGCGTGGTTTAAATTAAAAAATTGCTCAGCGTCATCAAAAAACACTACATCAAGAAATTGCAGAACGATGGAAGGCACGCAAAGCATTTTACGGCTTTCTGAAAAACCGCACAAAATCGACGGGTTTTTAAGTTTCGGTTTGCTGTCAGAGCGCATCTCAGCTCCGGCGGCACCGGGCCCCGTGTAACCAACCTCTGCTGCGCCGTCATCGCGCGACGCAGCAGAAGCTCGTTGCACTATTTCTCTCTTTCCCTAACTTTAATGCAATCAATTCAATTATAACCTTTTCCCCTCTTCGTTCACAATATATTACGACTGCACCTGTCAATCTTCACTCATTCTCATTATATATATATATATATATATATATACAGGGTGTCACAAATGAAAATTTACACGGTCTTTTTTACCGCAAAAATAAACTAGGCATCGCCGAACGCTCATTCTCCGCCCAAAGGTAGTGCTAGAGGTCACAACCAGATGCCAAAGTTTCAGCCCGATCCGATATTTTAATCAAAAGTTATAACTGATTTTCTGAAAATTTCAATGGGAAAATGGAGCCCATTTTTGCCCGTTTTCGGTTTCTGGTGCCATAGAGCCAGCCCCATGTGTTCGAAAACTCCGTCGGCCGCCATTTTCCCATTGAAATTTTCAGAAAATCATTTATAACTTTTGATTAAGTTATCGGATCGGGCTGAAACTTTGGCATCTGGTTGTGACCTCTAGCTCTACCTTTGGGCGCAGAATGAGCGTTCGGCGATGCCTAGTTTATTTTTGCGGTAAAAAAGACCGTGTAAATTTTCATTTGTGACACCCTGTATATATATATATGTATGTATGTTAACGTTCGCTCGCTTCCAGTGGTCTTAAGAAACGCGTGAGACGGCAACTTGGTCGCTAACTAAGTTTGGACACCACTGGTACTTTTACGAGTATTTCACAATTCAATTGGAAGCGATCGGAGCCAATCCAGATCCGTGTGAGTGTCATATATGATCCTCGGGAAGGGCAGAGCGACGCTTATTCGCGTTCTACGTTTCCAGCGCTGGATTGGCTGAGATAGCTTGGAGCGTCCACAGCTGTCCTTTAATTGTTAGGGGAAACAGAGTGTAGTGACTAGAAGGGGATGCTTACCTGGCAACATTTTCCCGAGAGCTTGGTCAGAGGTGATCGGCAGAGCGCATTGGTTACGCGTCCAAACGGTTCCAAATCTCAACATAGTGTCTGAAAGCGGACCGGATCGCGCACTTTCTCTCTCTCCTGGTGGCGACGCAGCGGTATAACGAAACTGCTAATTGATTTGATCAAACTCACCGGTTTGACCAAACCAGTGAGCAGTTTCAAATCGATTCACTATGCCGCTGTGCGTTGTAAAAAAGTCCTCTCACCGCCACGCTCAAACAGGTAGGCGGCGTTACTAAGCCTACGGGAAATATCACAAGGCGGTGAGCCGTTTGACCGAATCCGTTAGCAGCCGTGCTATACCGCTAAGCGAAGGATTTGAACTGGTTACCGATATGGTTGAGTGGGTACCAGTATGAACCTGTGCGAGTTTCTTTTTTTCAGCAGGGGTAGACTGTGGAGTGCTGGTAAGATACTTAGGACAAGGTTACGCTCTTAGCTCCTTAAGCTCTCAGAAACTTTAGAGTCGCTGATAATATAAGGAACGCAAAGCACGACAGATTATGTTCATTGCCATATAATTCGTGAGCCGTTATTGGGCGTTCTGATTGGCTAAGGATGTAAGATAATTGACTACGGTAGTATGATTTGTTGCTCGAGGCTCGCCCTGCGCTCCTAAAGCAGTACGGGGCTATAGAAAGCAGCGAGTTACTACTGCTTCACAGTGTAGTATACTTACATCCCAGTCATACGTAGGAATTGTTTTGAGGTGTGTCGTCGTGTACTCAGATGAATTTCCCGGCTGTTGATAGCTCGCAGCTACTACATGAGCAATGTTGTCATCTGCAATAGTTTATGGCATATTAATTGTTTCGAAATCAATATCCCTTAATTTTTAGACATGTCCTTTGATAGCATATGCTTATCTTCTAAAATTTCCCTGGTGTTTAAACACACACACACAGACACACACACACACGCACACACACACGCACACGCACACGCACACGCACACGCACACGCACACGCACACGCACACGCACACACACACACACACACACACACACACAAACACACACACACACACACACACACATATATATATATATATGTGTGTCTTCTTCCTGACGAAGGCCGGACTCCGGCCGAAACGTCGAAGATTAAATCGTCCGTTGTTGCTGTTTTTCACTAAGGGTTTTTTTTTCTTCTCAGTTTTGTACCCAAGCCTTCGGCCTCCCGCCACCATGCCCGTTATATATATATATATTGTTACGAAGAAGACGACGATGACCGTCTTTATCGGGCCGCTGGCAATGGGGCTCGCTCCAGCGCGAGCTGGAGCGGGCAGTTCGATTAAAAAGATCGAAGCTGAAACGGACCGCTCTTGTCCTTGCTTTTGATTTCCATCGTAACATCGTGGTGGAGGTGCGGGTCTTTCATCTTCACCTCTCCGCACGCTAATCACCACGCTTCTCCGAAGCCACCAACGGCCCCCTGCGCTGGCCATGTCACAAGGTGAAGCGGCAGGCACTCCGGCGCTCCGCCCTGGCTCAGTGCCCTATCGCCAACGGGACCCTCCGACGTTCGCCGGCTTCGGCACCGACGACGTTGACGACTGGCTGCGAAGCTTCGAACGAGTAAGCACCCACAACGCATGGGACGACACTCTCAAGCTCGCAAACGTGGTGTTTTATCTACGAGACACAGCTAAAGTGTGGTTCGATAACCATGAAGACAAAATCTCCTCATGGGATGCCTTCAAAGCGAACCTGTCGGATGTTTTCGGATGTCCCGTCAGCCGCAAAGAAGATGCTACGCATAGACTTGCTACAAGAGCCCAGACTGCAGGCGAGTCGATTACTTCTTACACCGAAGACATCCTCGCGCTGTGCAAACGCGTTAACGCAACCATGCCCGAGTCAGAAAAGGTCGGCCATATAATGAAAGGAATCGCCGAGGACGCCTTCACCATGCTGACGTCACGAAACCCACGGACTGTTAAAGAACTCCAGGAAGAATGTCAGCGCTGGGAAGGGCTTCGAAATAGGCGCATATCTCGCCCTGAGGCCGTCCACCGACTTCAGAATTGTGTACCGTCCTCCGGAGTCCCTTCCACTGGGGACCTTACTACCACCATTCGAAAAATAATCAAGGAGGAGCTTGCCTTGCTATTTCCGCGTGGTTGCCACCATCAGCAAGACGACTCATCGAGCCCCACGCCGGATAATCTGCGAGCTCTCATTCGCACCGAGCTGGCGCAATCAGGAGCTCCACTCGCTCAGACGGTATGTGCTACGACCTCAGCACCACGTTACACCTTCGAGGCAGAACAGATTCCACAACAGTCAAGATACTTCCAGAACTCGGGACTACAACGCCCATGGTCACAGCCCTACTACCCGGTTATCCGTCGACCGACGTGCTTTTATTGTGGGATAGCTGGCCATATTGCCCGTTTCTGTCGCCGACGCATATCGGATATTTCAGGAAGGACTCCCGATTTCCGCCCGTCCACTTTCTATGGCACGAACCAACCGCCCTCTTACAACGAAGAAGACGACGAGCTCCCACGCAGGTACCAACGACGATCGGTATCACCCTCCAGTCGCAATGCTCGAGACCGAAGCCCTTCTCCCGGATACCGACGCCGCTCTCCTCTACGCACTGACCAGACCTTCCCCAAGTCGTTCGTCAATGGGGAAAACTAGTAGAGGCAGCGAAAGGGGGTCCAGCTGCTTCTGTTTTTCCTCGACATCCCCCACCGACTCCACCAACATTCAACTTATTAGACGTTTTCATTAAGAAGGTAAGATTCAAGGCACTTGTTGACACTGGAGCATCCATTTCAATCATTCGTGAAGACGTACGCAAAATGTTTAGACTTGTTTGTACTCCTTGGAACGGTGGCACTCTTCGCAGTGCGAATGCGACTTTACTTAATCCTCTTGGAATCGTTTCCGTCGAACTCACCATTCAAAATGAACCTCACAGACATTGCTTTGTTATCCTTCCTAACTGTACCCATGACATCATTTTAGGATGGGACTTCTTAGCCACTCGACGTGCCCTTATAGATTGCGCGACTAAATCGATTTATTTCAGCGATCCAATACCTTACTCCCAGCCATTTTCTCGCCCCTACGTTAATTTTCGTGCAACGTCTCATACTCGTATTCCACCATTGACTGCAGCACTCATCGAATTAGAAGCCGACGTCAATGACTCTACATATTTGCTCGAACCAAACAGAGAAGTATTGTTGCAGAAAGGTCTAGCTTTGCCTACCGTACTCGCACAGTCACAAAATAATCGAACCACTGTTTGGTTAGCAAATATTACTGAAATTTGTCAAGTTCTACCAGCTGGAACCTGCGTTTCGAGAACAAGTTTGAATGATTTCTTATATATCGGCGCTGTCACTGATGAAAAGATGAAGCCTCACTCCTCTCACCGCGATCAGGAAGCGTTAAGTTTACTTCGGAAAACTATCAACACTCGTCTTCCACGTCATCAACAGGATGCGCTCTACAATCTACTATGTTCTTTCGTGGATGTCTTTGATATCAGTTATCCTCACTTAGGTCAAACTTCTGTTGTCCGACATACGATCGACACCGGCGATCATAGACCGCTACGTAGTCGTCCTTATCGTGTCTCTTCCTCTGAAAGACTCATTATACAAGAACACGTAAGCAAGATGTTACAAGAAAACATAATTGAAGAATCCTCGAGCCCATGGTCTTCCCCTGTAGTGCTCGTCAAGAAAAAAGACGGTACGTGGCGATTCTGTGTTGATTACAGACGTCTAAACAAAATAACAAAACGAGACGTTTACCCTCTTCCTCGAATAGACGATGCTCTTGATCGTTTACATGATGCCAACTATTTCTCCTCAATAGACATGCGTACCGGATACTGGCAGATCACCGTAGATGAAAAAGACAAAGAAAAAACAGCTTTCGTAACTCCCGATGGTCTTTACCAGTTTCGAGTAATGCCCTTTGGCCTGTGCAATGCGCCCGCCACGTTTGAGCGGATGATGGACACTCTACTTCGCGGCCTACGCTGGACAGCTTGTCTATGTTATCTTGACGATGTTGTAGTTTTCGCATCTACCTTTGAACAACATCTCTCCCGCCTGACTTTGGTCTTGAAATGCTTCCGTAAAGCAGGTCTACAACTCAACTTAAAGAAATGCGCCTTCGGTAATACGGAAATCCAAATCCTTGGCCATGTAGTCAGCCGTCAGGGAATATCCCCCGATCCAGAAAAGCTCCTGGCTGTCACACATTTTCCTCGCCCTACACATTTAAAAGCTTTGCGCTCTTTCCTTGGTCTGTGTTCTTATTTTCGACGTTTCATTCGCGGCTTTGCTGATTTATCCGAACCGTTGCAGCGCCTCCTAAAAAAGAATGTCCCTTTCGTGTGGTCCCAAGACCAAGAGCAGGCGTTTCTTTCCCTCAAAGCGGCACTAACGACACAGCCTGTTCTGGCTCACTTTGACCCGTCTCGTGAGGTTGAAATTCACACCGATGCTAGCGGCTACGGAGTTGGTGCCATCCTCATTCAAACCTGCGACTCAAAGGAACATGTTGTCGCGTACGCCAGCCGGTCGCTATCCAAATCTGAAATGAATTACGGAATTACAGAGAAAGAATGTCTCGCCGTGGTTTGGGCAATACAAAAGTTTCGGCCATATGTATTCGGGCGACCATTTAAAGTTATCACTGACCACCACGCCTTGTGCTGGCTATCGAATCTAAAGGACCCTTCTGGAAGACTCGGACGCTGGGCACTAAAACTTCAGGAGTACGACGTTTCTATATTTTATAAATCTGGCAAAAAACACGAAGCCCCAGATTGTTTATCGAGAAATCCTGTTTCTACGGCACATGCGACACATCATAATCCACCAATCGCGGCAATCTCCTTGACATCCACATTAGATTTTGCTTCTGAGCAGCGAAGAGATTCCCACTTACAACAGGCTTTCAAATGCCTAAAAAAGGCTCATCTTACACGCCAAGAACAGCGTTTGACCAGTCTTTATACACTGAAAGAAGGCATACTTTATCGTCGCAACTATAACCCCGAGGGGCCCGAATTACTCTTTGTTGTTCCCAAACACCTCCGGACGAATATTTTGCGCGTTCTACATGATGACCCTACAGCTGGACATATGGGATTTTTTAAAACATACATGCGCGTTCGAAACACATTTTACTGGAAAGGAATGTACCGTGACATTTTTAAATATGTCACATCCTGCCTACAATGTCAGCAACGTAAAAAACCAACCCAAGCACCAGCTGGACTCCTGCAACCTCTTACACCACCGCGTTATCAATTCGAACGAGTCGGAATCGATCTCCTGGGACCACTTCCCGCCACTCAAGCTGGTCACCGCTGGATTATTGTGGCGATGGACCATTTATCTCGTTATGCAGAGACTTCCGCTCTCCGTACCGCAGACGCTGAAGACGTTGCTGCTTTTCTTTTAAAACAAGTAATTCTCCGCCACGGCCCTCCCAGGCACCTTATCAGTGACCGTGGAACAGTCTTCCTCTCCCGCGTCATTCAGGAGCTTCTACATCTGTGCCAAACTGTACACAAACCAACGACAGCGTATCATCCCCAGACGAATGGCATGGTTGAACGTTTTAATAGAACAATCGTTGATATGTTGTCTATGTATCTACAGTCAGACCAACAACAATGGGATTCTGTGCTTCCTTTTGTGACCTACGCATATAACACTGCAATCCAAGATACCCAAGGCTATTCTCCATTTTTCCTTCTGCACCATCGTTTTCCAACGACTTTTCTCGACAACCTTCTGCCATATAGTGCTACCGAACAAAAACTCCAACCGACAGTTGCACAACTTGTCTGCCGCGCCGAAGAAGCCCGCCAAATAGCACGATTACGCACAGCCTCTTCTCAACAACGCCAACGTCAACGCTATGACCAGAGCCATCGCCCGGTTTCCTACGCTATTGGAGATCTCGTCTGGGTTTGGACACCCACTCGGCACCAAGGCAAGTGTACCAAACTTCTTCACCGGTACACCGGGCCCTTCCGCGTCACTCGACGGTTATCAGACCTCACATATCAAGTGACGCTCCACGAACCAACGGCTGACCTTCGCCGGACTTCCACCGACACCGTACATGTCGCCCGCATGAAACCCTATTTGCAACCATTCACACCATAACACACCCTACTCTGTACTTGCGGTCGGGACGACCGCCGCCACACCGGGGGGGTAATGTTACGAAGAAGACGACGATGACCGTCTTTATCGGGCCGCTGGCAATGGGGCTCGCTCCAGCGCGAGCTGGAGCGGGCAGTTCGATTAAAAAGATCGAAGCTGAAACGGACCGCTCTTGTCCTTGCTTTTGATTTCCATCGTAACAATATATATATATATACAACGGGCATGGTGGCGGGAGGCGGAAGGCGTGGGTGTATAACTGAGAAGAAAAACCCTTAGTGAAAAACAGCAACAACGGACGATTTATTGTTCGACGTTTCGGCCGGAGTCCGGCCGAAAGGTCGAAGATTAAATCGTCCGTTGTTGCTGTTTTCACTAAGGGTTTTTTCTGCTCAGTTCTATATAAATATATATATATATATATATATATATATATATATATATATATATATATATATATATATATATATATATCTATATATATATATATATATACACAACACGGGCACTTCACACAATCGTACGTGGTCTACGAGGAGGATATGAACGAATATGTGCAGATAAATGAACCGTACTTAATCCAACGAATCAAAGAATCAAAGTTTTCAGGAACCCGCCGAAAGCCAAAAAAAGGCGGAGCCAGGATTTGAACTCTGGTTCTTTGATTCTTTTGAACTTTGCATTTTGATTCTTTGATTCATTGAATTAAGTACTGTTCATTTATCTGCACATATTCGTTTATATATATATATATATATATATATTACCGCGCGCGCAGCTGGCCAGGTAGGCAGCGCGGCCGTGGCCTAACGGTTATCGCGCTTTCCTTCCATGCGGAAAACCGGGGTTTGATTCCTGGCCGCGGTAAGGCATTTTTGTAGACTCTAATGTGATTTTTTGGTAAATTGAAGAACCATGTTGGGTAATTCGAGGTTAGAATGTTCTACACGCCGAAACGTCTACGCTGATTGTTCCAGAAGCCCACGCGTGTACGAAAGGGGCTCCGCCTGGCACGCCAGAAGGAGTCGCGCCCCAGCGTTGGACACTGGTCTTACGCCGACTTAACGCCCGCGACGCTCTGCTGTTATCGCCCGTTTCTTTTTTATTTTGGGGTACAAGTTCGCCCCATTAACCGTTACAGATTCCCCGGTTATTCTTTGTTTCACCTTGTCATTCGTGACAACATATATATAAAGTGTAGGATGCCGAAGAAAATAAAGCAATCAACTTATACTTCGAAATGTTATTTTTTGTGTTTTAAAGCATTTAGTTAGTCGACGGTTCGGCCTGAGTCAAGCCTTCTTCAAGACTGGTTTCATAAATTGATTTTAAAGTTGGTTTCGGTTGACAACCTGGGTCACATCACGTGTCTCATCACATGTCACACTGCCTATATGCGACTTGTAGCTAGAGGACGAAAGCTAATTACGCTCGGCCAAGGCACAAAAATAAGCTCCCTGCTTTAACAAAAGAACCCACACGGTGAGCAAAGTCAAGGACAGTCCCAGAATATTGTCATGGGTGGTGACCAATAAACAAGAAATAAACAGTAATAAGTAAACGTTTAATGTGGCGAACTTGTGCCAAAAATAAAAGGATACAAAAGATAATAACAGAGCGTCGCGGGCGTCGAAGTCGGCGTAGCAGCAGAGTCGAAAGCTGGGGCGAAAACTGACTCCGCTCGCCTTGCCGAATCCCTTATGTACCCTCGTGGATTTCTGGATCGTTCGGCGTAGAAGGTTCGGCGCGTAGAACATTCTGGCCTCGAACAAGCAACATGGTTCTCAAATCTACCAGAACATTACTTTACAGAGTCAACAAAAATGCGCCTCCGCGGCCAGGAATCAAACCCTGGCTTTCAGCGTGGAAAGCACGCGCAATAACCGTTAGACCACGAGCGCGCTGCCTTCTCGGCCAGCTGCGCTCGAGGCATTATCCCCCCCCCCCCCCCTTTAAAAAAGTGCATCGTCCCGATGCAGCACAAAACGAGAACACAGATCCCCAGCAAAAAAATAGCAGACTCGCGAGTCGCACTTAACAGTTCTCTCTTTGACGAAAGTCCAGAGTTCTATCGTTCGCAGTACGGCTTGAGCCGGGCGACGTGCACCACCTCGGGTCGTGGCGGGCGTCTTGCAGATGGGCGCGTTCCGTCGGGTAGAACTTCGTAGTTCAGATTGCCGAGGCGTCGGATGATTTTGTAGGGTCCGAAGTAGCGTTTGAGAAGCTTCTCGCTGAAACCACGGCGACGAATGGGAGTTTAGACCCAAACCCTGTCTCCGGGCTGGAAGTGGACGTCCCGACGGCGAAGGTTGTAGCGGCCAGTGTCGACGCGTTGTTGGGCTTTAATCCGGAGTCTGGCGAGCTGACGGACTTCTTCTACCCATTGGGCAACCACCTGGGCGTCGTCGCTTACGTCGACAGCCGGTTCGGGGGGCAAAATAGCGTCCAGCATTGTCGTTACCTTGCGCCCATGCACCAGTTGAAAGGGTATCACTCCGGTGGTCTCTTGTACGGCTGTGTTGTAGGCAAAGGTGACGTACGGCAGCACCTCGTCCCATGTCTTGTGCTCCCCGTCGACCTACATGGAAATCATGTCGGCGATGGTCTTGTTGAGTCTTTCCGTGAGCCCGTTGGTCTGCGGGTGGTACGCCGTGGTGCGACGATGGCTGGTGTGGCTGAGACGCAGGATTTCTTGGGTCAGCTGTGCCATGAACGATGATCCGCGATCTGTGATCAGAACTTCGGGAGCGCCGTGCCGGAGGACGATGGACTCGATGAAAAACTTGGCGACTTCCACAGCAGTCCCTGAAGGAAGGGCTTTCGTTTCGCGTACCGCGTGAGATAATTTGTGGCGACGATTATCCAGCGGTTTCTCGATGTTGACGGCGGAAAGGGGCCAAGTAGGTCCATTCCGATCTGCTGGAACGGTGCGGTCGGGGGAGCTATCGGCTGCAGGAGACCGGCCGGCTTCGTTGGCGGTTTCTTACGTCGCTGGCACTCATGGAACGATCGGGTGTAGAGGTGGACGGCTTTGGGGAGCTTTGGCCAGTAATACTTTTCACGAATACGGGCCAGTGTTCGGCTCTAACCGAGGTGTCCCGACGTCGGGTCGTCGTGACATGATTGAAAGATCTCCTCGCGAAGGTCGGTCGGGCTTACCAGCAACCACGGCGTGCTGTTGTCGCCGAAGTTCTCTTTGTAGAGTACACCTTGTCGAATGGCGAAGGTCGGCAATACTCGTGAGAAGACACGTGGCACGGTGCCCCTACCCCCTTCCAGGTGCTCGATTAATGCGCGCAGCTCAGGATCGTCCCGTTGACGTCGTGCCATGTCGTCGGCGTTTACTGCTCCTAGGAAGCTCTCGTCGCCATTGTCGTCGCTGCAGCCGGAAGGGGTATCGACGGGGGCTCTGGACAAGCAGTCGGCGTCGCTGTGCTTCCGGCCGGACTTGTAGACCACTGTCATGTTAAACTCTTGTAGTCGGAGGCTCCATGGAGCAAGGCGTCCTGAGGGGTCCTTCAGGTTAGCAAGCCAGCAAAGCGAGTGGTGGTCCGTGACTACGCGGAACGGGCTCCCGTACAAGTACGGGCGGAACTTCGTGATTGCCCAGACGACCGCAAGACACTCCTTTTCAGTCGTGGAGTAATTTCTCTCCGATTTGGACAGCGTCCGACTTGCGTAGGCGATGACTCGCTCGGCGCCTTCTTGCACTTGAACCATTACCGCTCCAAGTCTTGCAGTACTAGCGGCCGTGTGAATCTTGGTTTCCGGATCCTGATCAAAGTGTCCTAAAACAGGAGGAGTCTGGAGTCTTCGCTTCAGCTCGTCGAATGCCTGCTGCTGCTCCTCGGTCCATTCGAACTTCTCGGCGGCCTTCGTGAGGTTTGTGAGCGGTGCGGAAATCCTTGCAAAATCCCGAACGATGCGTCGATAGTAGGCACAAAGTCCGAGGAATCTTCGCACAGCCTTCTTGTCTCTCGGCGCTGTAAATGCTGCGACGGCGCGAGTCTTCTCGGAGTTTGGGCGGACACCTTCGTTACTAACCACGTGGCCTAGGAACTTCAGTTCGTCATAGGCGAACCGGCACTTTGACGGCTTGAGAGTGAGCCCGGCGGTCTGTATGGCATGGAGAACCGCGCGGAGTCGTCGCAAGTGCTCGTCGAAGTCAGCTGAAAATACTACAACGTCGTCAAGGTTGTGGTACGGTTGCCTTGCTGCATGCCCATCCGGGAGGAACAACACGGAGCCGGGGTTTCCAAAACGAGAAACTACATTTATTAAAGAAACAGGAATGGATTGTTAGTATCAAGGTCAAAGTAAAACATTGCCGGAGCGTTCGAACTGCACGCCTCCGTGGCCACGTTCCGTCCACCCCTTTCTGTGGGCGTGTGCCTTCTTTTATAGGCTTCTGTGCCTGTCCTATACGTGCGCTATTGCGCGCCTCGGCCGTTGTCCAGTTTGGGCATTCGGCAGCGGCCTCTGGCCGTGGTGGGAGACTTGCTCCCACACTCCCCCCCCCCCCCCCTTAAGCGTCTGGCATGTCGATGCCAGTGTTGTCGTGGTCGTCCAGGGGGTCGTCGTCGAGGGTGTGGACGGCGGCGCTGTGTCGGCGTTAGGGCGCGCTCCAGGTCGCGCTTGTCCTTTGGTGGCCGTTTCCGGAATCGCCGGCAGCTGCAGTTTTCGGTGCCTTCTTGCCCACTGGCCGCAGTTCCGCGGGGTGGGCTTCGCTGGTTGCTGCCCTCGGGGACTGGTATCGCCACGTGTCCTGGGACCCTGGTGTCGAGATGCCCGGGATTTGTAGTGGCGTCGCCCATGATCCACCTTCGTGAATCAAAACGAGCAATTGCCATGGGTTACTCTCATGTGTAACCTGGCTCTATGATGCATAAAAAAAGACGGATAAAGGATCTGGGGTGGGCACAATCGCGCACTATTTTCCCCTCTCCCCCTCAGAAAGGCGATCAGACCCGTGGGATGATATACGATCGAGGTACAACGCTCGAAACCCGAAAAAAAAAGGAAAAAAAAAAAGAAAGAATAATCCTGTCCACCGCTTTACAACTTCTCTCAGCCGTCACCGACGTCGCAGGTTGTACCGCCTGTGTGCCGGCGAGGGGGGATCCGGGAACGGGCCGTCGTCGGCATCGGTCTGATCCTGCGAAAAACCATCTTCCGGGATGTGGAATTGTTTAAGGTCGGTGACATGAGTTGGTCCTGTGGACTCACCACTGAAATGGTGAATTAGTGTGTATGTAAGCGGGGAAAGCTTTTTGCCTACACGAAATGGACCATCCCACCTGTTGGCCAGTGAGGCCGTGAAGCCTTTCGCCGCGTAACTCAGGGGGTGAGTGCGCCTGAACACCAAGTCTCCCACCTCGAACTGCAGGTCTCGGCGTCCCTGGTTGTACTGGTTGGATTGCTGCAGTCTGGCAACGTCAAGGTTCTCCCGGGCTTCCTTGAGGTTGATGGTGAAACGCTTTCGCAGGTCGTCTGCGAACTTTGTGTAGTTGCGGTCCTGTGCCCTGGGCTCTGTCGAACGGAGAGTGTTAGTGAGAGGGAAAGCAAGCTCTCTGCCAAAATTGAGCTGGGCAGGGGTGAGCCCGGTTGACCGGTTAACCGTGGTGCGAGTGGCGAAGGCCATTTCTGGGAGCTTCGCATCCCAGTTTTTGTGGCGCTCCGTATGAGCAACAAGCATCATCTTAAGGTTTCGATTCACCCTTTCGGTTGTATTTGCCTGGGGATGATACGGCGAAGTCCGTTTATGTTCAATTCCCAGAACCACGCATGCCTCGACGAACACTTTGCTCGTAAAATACGACGCATTATCCGAAATTAGGCTTGCCGGGAAACCAAAACGCGCGAAAACTTGAAGTAGGCAGTCCCATATTTTCTGCGAATCCAACTTCGTAAAGGGAACAGCTCCACCCATTTGGTGAAATGGTCTGTTACTACGAACAAGTACTGGTTTCCGCGTGGGCTACGTGGAAATGGACCCATGACGTCATAGCAACAGATCTGCCAAGGGCTCTGGCTTGCGATCGGTTGCATGAGACCCGGGGGTTGACCACCTCGTGGCTTCGCTTTCTGGCATGACGGGCAACTACGCGCATACCTCAGTACATCTTGCCGCATGCCGGGCCACGTCGCAATCTGGGACAACTTATCGTAAGTCTTGCTCCCACTGCTGTGTTCAGCTAGGGCAGAGCTGTGCATCTATCGGATGAAAAGCTTACGTAGCTTGCGGGGTATCACGGTCCGGAATGCTGAACCATCCGGATCGTCGTCGGCCTGGGGGATGTAGCGCAGCAGGAGGCCGTTGTCGCTCATCAAGTAGGAGTCGAACTCAGTGCCACTTGGGCGGTCGACTGGACCAGACGCTGCCAGCCAGGCAGTCACTTGTTGGCACAACCCAGCGTCGTGCTGGGCCTTGAGAAGATCCTCTCTTGAGACCAATGTACCCCACCGTGAGTCAGGTGGTCCCTTTGTTTTATTAGCGACTGCGACCAGACCTGGGGATTCCTGCACGTGGTTCTCAGGAAGGGGGGCGCGGGAAAGTGCATCAGCAATTTGGTTTGTAGCACCCGGCCTGTATACGATAGTGTAATCGTATTGTTGCAGCGTAAGTGCCCAACGAGCGAGGCGACCAGCGGGGTTCTGAAGTCTTTTCAGCCATGACAACGCTAAATGATCACATTGAATTTGGAATGTTGCGCCATCCAAATACATGTCAAATCGCTTTAACGCATACACTATGGCTAAGCATTCCCTTTCTGCAACACTGTAGTTACGCTGTGCGGAATTGAGGGTCTGACTTGCGAAAGCAACCGGGCGAAGTATACCATCATGTTCCTGCAGTAAAACAGCTCCGACGCCACAATCGCTTGCATCTGTCTGCAAAACGAATGGTTGGTTTAGGTCGGGAAGATGCAGACAAGCGTTCTCTGTCACTGCCTTTGATAAAGCTGCGAATGCGCTTTGTTGTTCTTCGCTCCAACACCATTTGACGCCTTTTCGAAGGAGGTGATTAAGCGGCTGAAAAATCTCGGAGCAGTAAGGAATGAAATCCCTATAGAATGCAATTATTCCGAGATGTCGCTGTAAACTTTTCACGTCATGGGGGGCGCGGGTACTCAGTTAGTGCGCGCAGTTTTTCTTCGTTGGGACGGAGCGCGCCGCTATCGACAACAAATCCGAGGAGGTTAATTTTGGGCTCGGCCAGTTGAACTTTCCTCGGATTGATTGTTAGGCCCGCGTTCCGCATCCGCTCAAGCACGATGGTCAAGTATTCAAGATGCTCCTCGAATGTACGCGAAAAAACAACAACGTCATCCATGTATGCCATCGCGAATTCGTATTTTGCGTTTCCGAGCACAACGTCCATCAGACGTTGAAAGCTCGCTGGCGAGTTGGACAAGCCAAAAGGCAAGCGGGTGAGTTCGTACAGCCCTCTGTGGAAAATAAAAGCGGTTTTCTGCACGTCTAACGGATGCACCTCGATCTGAAGGAATCCGCGGCTGCAATCCAATGTGGTGAACACCGTCGCGTTGCCAAGCGCGTACATTATAGAGGAAATGCTGTGAAAAGGGTAGCTGTCCCGTACAGACACTTCGTTCAGCCGTCTGTAATCTACGCAGAGTCTGGCAGTTCCATCTTTTTTCGGAGCGAGAACGACAGGAAATGCCCAAGGTCTCTTTGACTCACGTACTGCGCCGGTGTCCAGCATCTCCTGAAGGGCCATGTCCAGGAGTTCTCTTCTGTGCACGCTGATGGGGCGTGGATTGCACCTCCGAGGCTGTGCGTTACCGGTTTCAATCCGATGCAGCAAGATGTCTGTCTTTCCTGGTCGCTCCGTGAACATCAGAGAGAACGGCCGCAGGACGTCCTCCAGCTGTCTCTTCTGGAGGTCAGTGCCCGGACACTTCTGAAGGGTATCCGAGATTTCGGATGGTAGGGCAGCTGCAGGCGTTGTGAAGTGGGCTGGGAGGGTTGGGCCAGCGATGCAGTTCTCTCGTCTGGTGAACGGAGTCAGGTCCGCCTGGTTTCCCAAACGATAGCCGCCACCAGGGAAGTCGAGCGTCATGTTTACGCCTGCGATAAAATCTCGACCCAAGATCACGGGTACGGCGAGTCCCGGAAGATAGAGAAAGCGCTGACGCCGTTTCTTCTCATTGAATGAAATTTTAAGCCTTACGGCTCCGTCCGCCGATATTGTTGACCCGGAGGCTAACTGCAGACGTGTGTCTGCCAAACGAAAGGTTATTTTTTTTATTTTTGCATAGTTGATAGGTAGCGTCCCCTATAAGCGAGATAGCAGCCCCGGTATCCAAAAGCGCGGCAAAAGGAAAACCGAGCAAAGTGATCGTCATGCGTGGCTCGATCATTTCGCTGTTAGGCTGAATTCGACATACCGATGGAACAAGTGACGCTGCGTGCGTGATCCCGGCTGTGATAGCGGCCATCGGCGGCTCTGCAGTGGGGCTCCTTGCCGCCGGCCGTAATAGTTTCCCCATCGGGATGCCACCTGACCTTCCGGATTTTCACGGCCCATAGGCGCGCGAGGGTTGACCGGATTTCCACAATCCCTCCGCTCACTTCCAGCCCTTCCGCCATTTGTTTCGTTCTGCCTCGGGTTTGTATTTGGGCACTCTCTTTGGAAGTGGCCGCGCTGTCCACAGTTGTGGCATTGGTCCGAATACCTGCTTGAGTCGCCGGCACCAGGGCGCTCTTCGGACGTCCTTCAGTGGCCCCGCATTGAACCAAAACTGGAGCGCCTCCGGCTGCTTTGATTGGGCACTCTGTGCCAGTCCCGTGGAGGTCTTAGCGCCGGGATTGCCTCGGGGCCCTGCCAAGCACATGCGGGTTCGAGAGAGTTTGCGGCCAAAGGCGGTGGGAGATAGCTCTTCTGAGCGAGGAAGATCTCCTCTGTGCTGCGGGCATGCCGGGCTAGCTCTTCAATGGTCTCAAAGGGGCGGCCGTGTAGGTACACGTGGTACTTTGGGTGACATTGTCTGAGGACCCGAGCTATAATCTCCGACTCGAAGGCATTAGGTTGTGCCCTTCGTGTGAGTTTCTGCAATGCGCGAACATACTGAACCAGGCTTTTGTTCGGATGTTGCGTTCGGGACTCAAGGTCTGTCAAGATTTGTAACTCGTAACCAGGTGGCAGGAACTCGGCTCGGAATTGCCGCTCGAACTCCGCTAGGCTGGTGAACGTAGGTTGCAGCCTTAACCAGCACGCAGCGCTAGACTTTAGAGCGAGTGGGAGTATTCTGCTTATCACGAGGGATTCCGAGGCGCCTGAGGCGGCTTTGTAGACGTCGAGCTCACCCAGAAAGTCGGCGACTGACTTGACGTCGTTGTAGCCAGTGTACACCGGCACCGTCAGCTCGCGACGCAGCTCTGGCTCACGTGACTGCTGCACGGCGAGACGCTGTTTGACCCCATCACACATGGCTGCCACCTTCAGTGGCAATTCGGCCTGCTCATCCGCCGTGCCTGCTCCGGGATCCACGCTTGCTCCAGGCTTTTTGCCATCCTTCGTCTCGGACCGTAGTGTGGGAGACATGGCGGGAAAAAACAGAAACGCCAAGCAGACAAGAAAACGTGTGCGGCAACCGGCGGTATACTCCACTCGAGAAAAATAAACACGCCCCCCGAGCGATAAACACGCCCCCGCGTGACTAAGCAATGTTTTGAGGCTCCAATTCAGCGAGCACTCGCGCTGTCGCGAATACCAGCACTACTTGGAAAAGAAACACCGCGGTTGAAAAAACTTAGCGAGAGAAGAAACCAGCCCCGTGTCGTTCCGACAGAAGGGCAGCAAAAGCACGTTGGGCGCCATGTGGTAGGGTTGCCTTGCTGCATGCCCATCCGGGAGGAACAACACGGAGCCGGGGTTTCCAAAACGAGAAACTACATTTATTAAAGTAACAGGAATGGATTGTTAGTATCAAGGTCAAAGTAAAACATTGCCGGAGCGTTCGAACTGCACGCCTCCGTGGCCACGTTCCGTCCACCCCTTTCTGTGGGCGTGTGCCTTCTTTTATAGGCTTCTGTGCCTGTCCTATACGTGCGCTATTGCGCGCCTCGGCCGTTGTCCAGTTTGGGCATTCGGCAGCGGCCTCTGGCCGTGGTGGGAGACTTGCCCCCACAAGGTAGACGAGACAGCTCTGCCACTTCAGCCCTGCCAGTACTGTCCATGACACGCTGGAAAGTTGCTGGCGCCGTGCATAGTCCGAAGGGCATCACCTTGAACTCGTACAGTCCATCCGGCGTGACGAAGGCTGTCTTCTCTTGGTCCCGTTCGTCGACCTCGATTTGCCAATAGCCGGTCTTCAGGCCCATCGATGAAAAGTATCGAGAGTGGCGCAGCCGGTCTAGAGTGTCGTCGATGCGGGGCAGTGGGTAGACGTCTTTCTTCGTAACCGTGTTGAGCTGCCGGTAGTCCACGCAGAACCGAAGAGTTCCGTCCTTCTTCTTAACCAGCACGACTGGAGAGGCCCATGGACTGCTTGAAGGTTGGATTATGTCGTCATTCAGCATCTCTCGAACTTGCTGCTGGATCACCTCCCCTTCCTTAGCAGAGACTCTGTACGGTGATCGATGCACAGGGCGCGCGTCGTCCTCGGTAACGATGCGGTGCTTGGCAACCACGGTCTGGCGCACCTTCGACGACGTCGCAAAGCAGTCGCGGTATTCGGCAAGGAAGTTAACCAGCTGACGTCGTTTAGGGTCCGGAAGCTTAGAGTCAATGTCGAGCTGCGCTGGCGACGTACTGTCTTCCTGGGGCGGTGAGGATTCGTCAGTAATCGCGGTGATTTCGGCGGGGTTTCGGAGTTCCTCGACGTGGCCCACGGCTGCACCTATCGTGAGGTGTTGCGTTTCGTTCCGGAAGTTCGTCACGATGGCCACAGTCCGCCCATCCTGAAGTTCAGCTACTCCCCTTGCGCCGCCTATGCCTCTTCCCAGGAGCAATTGGAGGCTTCCCTCGAGAAGAACCTCGCCATAGGAAGCTTCATCGATCCCGACAAGTACGGAAACACTCGACCGCGGTGGTGGGTTTACGTGGTTTCCGAGGACCCGGACCGTGGGTGACGTCGCTTGGGGTTCCTCCGCTGGTGGAGCAGATTTTCGTAGCTTCAGCCGGTTTGTTCCGAGGTCGATGACGGCGCCATACTCGCAGAGAAAGTCCATTCCGAGGATAACGTCCCTCGAACAGTCTTGCAGAATGACGAACCTGACAGGGCACGTTTCACCGTGGATCTCGACGCGAGCGGTGCATCTCCCGACTGGTGTGATGAGATGTCCTCCGGCGGTTCGTATTTGGGGTCCTTCCCACGGCGTCATGACTTTTCGAAGGCGTCGGCAGAGCCTCCCACTCAAGACTGAGCAGTCTGCTCCGGTGTCCACGAGTGCCGATGCGTCGTGGCCGTCGATGACGACGTTTAGGCTGTTGGACACCGTTGCAGGCGCGTCGTAGCGATGCGTGGCGTCGGGAGAGTGGAAGCGCTCCGTCGTTCTTGGAGGCTCTTTACGTCGGTCGTCTTCGGCAACTCCACCTCCAGGGGTTGCCGCGCCTAGTTTCCCCGGCGAGGAGCGAGGGGCGACAGGCTTTCACGTCGGGGTCGGTGCATCGGCGAAGCTGGAGGTCGCGGCGATGGCGACCGGAACTCTCGGCGGGACGCAGGCTCGGGGGACGGGGGTCTTCACAGGTACTCGTCGGTCTCCCGAGGGCGTTCACCATACCGGGAGCGCGGGTCGTTTGGGTGGAATCCGCGCAGCCCGAGTCGGCGGTATGGGCATCGGCGGTACACAGGGTCGGGTTCCCCGCGGTGGTAGCAGAGCGGGCGTCGGTCGGCCGTTCGCCACACGTCGGTCTTCCTCGACGAGGGTTGCTCCGGGCGGACGTCCTGGACTTGCCCTTCCTGGCGTCGAGGATACTGCGGCATCGGAGGGTCTCCTCGGGGTGGCGCCGTGGCCTGGCGGTTAGGTTGTGGCGGTCGTCGGGCCATGGCGGCGTAGCTCAAAGTCGGCTCCTCTGGCGTCGTCATGTTTATCGGAACCTCAGGTTGGAAGGCCCGGTGAACTTCATCTCGCACGACCTCGGCGAGTGACAGGGAGGACGGGCGATGCATAGCGGGGAGCATATTGCGGATTTCTTCCCGGACGACTTCACGGATGATTTCACGGATGCCTGGGAGGTCGGTACCAAGGCTGTATCCGGATGTCGCCAGAGTAGTCACGCCAGGGTGTCGCTCGTAGTGTCTGGCGCGTGCTTGTAGGGCATGCTCCATATTCGTCGCCTCCGTGACGAACCCGTCCACGGTTGTTGGGGGATTGCGAATGAGACCTCCGAATATCTCGCTTTTCACACCCCTCATCAGGTGTCGCAGCTTCTTCTCCTCTGTAGCCTGAGGATCGGCGCGGGCGCTCAGGCGAAGAACATCCTCGACGAAGCCGGTGACGCTCTCATTGGGGCCCTGGGTTCTGGTTCGCAGTAGGTCCTCGGCTCTCTCTCGGCGGTGGTGGTTGCTGAACGTAGCCTTGAGATCGGTCTTGAACATGTCCCACGACGTCAAAGAGGACTCCTGATTCTCGTACCAGTGCTTGGCGGTCTCCTGAAGCGAAAAATAGACGTTGTTCAGGCGCTGCTCGTTGGTCCAGCAATTGTGGCGGGCAACGCGTTCATACTGGTCAATCCAGTCTTCGAGGTCTTCATATTGCTCGCCGTGGAATGGAGCAGCCGTCCGCGGTACGACGGGCAGGTAAACGACGGCTGGAGCGGCCGGGGTCTCCGACTGGTTGGCCATCGTCGTCCTCCTTGTTTGCCTGGTCCTGGGTGGCAAGGGTCCTAACTCCGGGGGTAGGCCAAGGTTCCGGCGACTTAATCGGATCTCGGTCTGGTCCTCGTTGGCTTCTTGGGGGCTTGTGTTCGGACTTGCACAGTGGAAACTCGGAGGGGAGCGCGGCAGGGGCATGCGGTACCCCGCACCTCCACCAAAATGTCAGGGGCGGTGACCAATAAACAAGAAATAAACAGTAATAAATAAACGTTTAATGTGGCGAACTTGTGCCAAAAATAAAAGGGTTCAAAAGATAATAACAGAGCGTCGCGGGCGTCGAAGCCCGCGTAGCAGCAAAGTCGAAAGCTGGGGCGAAAACTGACTCCGCTCGCCTTGCCGAATCCCTTATGTACCCTCGTGGGTTTCTGGATCGTTCGGCGTAGAAGGTTCGGCGCGTAGAACATTCTGGCCTCGAACAAGCAACATGGTTCTCGAATTTACCAGAACATTACTTTACAGAGTACACAAAAATGCGCCTCCGCGGCCAGGAATCGAACCCTGGCTTTCAGCGTGGAAAGCACGCGCGATAACCGTTAGACCACGAGAGCGCTGGCTTCTCGGCCAGCTGCGCTAGCGGCAATATTCAAACAGGAGCAACAGGCGGCAAGTGCCTTGTCGAAGGTCATGGCCCGCTGACCTGTCGACACTAACCCGTCGACGGGCAACACGGAAATTTACGCGAGAAAAGGCAAAACTTCAAGTAATAAGATCGAATTTGTTTCATTTACTCCGTTACAGGCGTATTGAAGGTGATTATTGTGTCGTTCTGTGAAGAACGAGAAATAAAGCAGTCCGTAAATTTTATTGTTGAATTAACAGCGCAAATACGACAAGGGAGAAAGGATAGAGCGCTGATCCTGTCTCCCTTGTCTCTCCTTCCTTGTCGTATTTGCGCTGTTAATTCAATAATATGATCAACCAACCAGCCCACCAGATGATTGTGAGTCCGTAAATCAGGAAGGGATTAGATCAACTGCCGTCGTTGTCGTCATCTTTATTCGTTTTACTCGTGCATCATTAATCTTTATACATCCTTTTTTTCTCCCATCTTTTCAACTGAAAATGCAGGCGATCAAACGAAATCATTAGAAAAAAAAAGAACTGAAAGAAAGAAAGAAAAGGGGAAAAAATACGAAATCTGCTGGAATGATTCACCATAGCTTTGTCTCCGTGCAGGCTGTCTTATTCTCTCCGACGTGCGTGATGGGTGCCCATTCAGACTCTGAGCTTGCTGGACGTACCCATGCGCCGTCCGAGATTATTGATCAACTGCATTCTCTGGTCGAGGAGACTCCGGTGGTCCCTCATTTTTCACTTTTGAATCGTCGTCATTGCCATCGTCATTTGTCCTTCGAACGTATTTTTTTTTAGTTTTCAAGAGATGTAATCTTTTGCGGTGGAACGTCCTGTCATCTGCGGTGAACCTGATGATATTGGAGCTACGCATGATTGTACCCTCGTTTTAGTTACCCATTTCGCGTTGTTTAGAAATTGGTCAGTGTCTCCTGGCGGCAACTGTCCCAAATGTCGTCCTTTTTGAAGGTTGTGTTTATGTTTTTTTACGGGCGGTGATGTTTCACTGTAGAAGTCTAGAACATGTGTTCGAATTCTTCCAACAGATGTGAAGCTTTCATGGTGAGCGACCGCCCTCCAACGGAGCCGCACGGTAGCTGAGAAGGCCCAGCCAGACACCCTCCCTGGTAGCCTGCGCCTTTTGGACTAGCCGCTTGACCACCTTGGCGCCTTTCTCCGCTAGGCCGTTGGAATGGGGTACCGAGGGTTTAACACTGTACGAATAAAGTTATACCGCGCAGAAATGTTTTCAAAATATTTCGCAGAAAACTGTAGGCTTCCGTCAATGCAGACCTCTAATGGTATTCCATGACGTGAAAAAGTCGTAGAAAGTTTGGCTATCGGGCCATTAGAAGTTACGTCCTCTATCTTCTCTACCTCCGGGAAATCGGAGTACGCATCATAAACAACTGGGTAATGTCTTCGAGCCAGTTCGAACATCTCTGCCTCAACTCGGCTTTAAGAATGTTCAGGTACCTTACGTGTACGCAGAGGCTCATTTTGCTCCATGTATACGAAGACTTGGCAATTCTCACATTCCCTAACTAGTGCAGTGATGTCCGCATTCATGACTGGCTAATAAACAAGGTTTCGTGCCCTTGATATGGCTTGGTGAGC
The DNA here is from genome assembly GCF_016920785.2 of Ixodes scapularis. Taxonomy (NCBI): domain Eukaryota; kingdom Metazoa; phylum Arthropoda; class Arachnida; order Ixodida; family Ixodidae; genus Ixodes; species Ixodes scapularis. The sequence goes on along the minus strand of NW_024609881.1, from coordinate 11,933,418 downwards.
CCTAGGAGACCATGATGTATTCGTTTAAATATTTCTTTGCGCATCGCTGTAGAAATTAGTACTTTGTTTCCCTTTGGCATGAGTCCGTTGACCACGGGGGTCCATATCACAAGAGCGAATTACATTTTAGCGAACAGCGACATCTGAGCGAATGGACGTTTTAGCGAATAACGGGGGCGATCGTTAACCCATCTGTCGTGCTGCGCTTTACGCCGCTTCGCGGCGACAGTATGCGGCAGCTCACTGCAAAAATGGGCGCGTTAAGTCGGCGCTCCTTTACTCCTACTCCGACGCTCCGAGTTTCATACTCCGAGCGCAGCAACTAAACGGCGCATATCGTACAGGAGCCCGACACAGCGAGGCTGCGTTCCAAACCTACTCGAATTGATCTGAGTTACCCTGGTGTTTTAAGTCACATGACAACAAAAATAGAGAAACGCTGAACGGAGGTAAGTCTTCGATAACCACTTTTACCCAAGAGTTAGATCGAGTAAGTTTTGGAAAACGGCCAGAAACAATCGACGGGCCACGGCCCACACGAGCACCTTCCAACCGTAGATACGGGTGGCAGAAGCCGAAAATATTTCGAAGATAAATAATTAGGCCCGTGTGGAGCGGCAGAGTCTAAAGCAAAAGATACGGGAACGTTATGAAGTTTCTACGAACGTTTTAATATTCCTGAAAGGTTTGAAGTCTCGCTTCGAGCACATATGTGGAAGGTTACCTTGGTTGGTCTATTTATTGACCATGCATGCTGTTCCGATTTAAATTAAAGACAATATTCTTGAACCCGCTCGTCGACGCAGGAAAACCCTCAAATTTTTCAGAGCTTTTCTGGTTCCGTCGGTTCCGTCTCGCAGTGAGACGGAAGCTGCGCCGACACCGGCACACCGTCGTTCGATTGCACGTCAATTCGTTTTTAGGCGGTATGCATGAACAAGCCTTTCCCGCAACGCTAACTGGTCTTTCGGCTTTTCAATCTAAGTATCTTTATTCGCTGCGGCTGGGCTGAGCATTCTAATCAGGGCAGCGGTCTGACTGTCTTTTCATCACAACTTTTCTTTCGCCGAGCTATCGGCACGCCCGTTCGATAGATCAACTCGTTTTCAGGCAAGATGCGCGAACAAGCCTTTTCCCAACGCTCACTGATGTTTCGGCTTTCAAGTCGAAGTATCTTTATTCGCTGGGCTAAGCATTATAAAAGGGGCAGAGCAGTCCGAATGTCTCCTCATCTCGACAACCTTTCTGTCGCTGTGCAATCAGCACGCTACCGTTTGATCAATGAATTCCTTTTTCAGGCGAGATGCACGAACAAACCTTTTTCGGAACGCTGACTCCTGTCTTGGCTTTCAAATCAAATCGTTTTTATCCGCTGGATTAAGCGCTAATCAACTGAAAAGGGGCAGCGGTCCGGCTACGCCTTTTCGTCTCGACGGTCTCAACAGCAGCGCAGCCATCTTGTTTGTTTACGTGACGTCACGAAGCGCGAAGAAGTCACTCGCGCCCCGAAAAATTCTCGGTGCACTAGGAGCGCGCTCGACTGTCAGTCTCTGGTGGCACTCCTGTCCGCTTAGTGAAAGAGCGCCGAACTCTCGCGCTCCGGAGCACGGACTTAACGCGCCCAATATGAACCCATTTGGCCCACCCGAAAATGCCGCTTCGCGGCGTCCGACTATTCGCTAAAGTGTCGATCGGTGAAACGTGGGCGTTCGCGAAAACGTCATGCGATCAAATGAGTGCGTCCCGACCGCGGAAAGCTCTATCATGACAGATTATAACTCACCCACGATTGGTTTTCCCGCGTATAAACAGTGGATCGCCTCCTGCAGGACCGGATCATTTGATGTGGCTGTCTGTAAGCTTCCCAAAGTCCGGCTGCCTACAGTAGGCTTGGAAAGTAATTCGCTACAAGTAACGGGTTGCTTGTTTCCCTTACTTTTTCAGGTAATTCTCTAATTGCTACGTTAATTGTTGAAGTAATCCCTAATGTAATTTCGTTACAAAAGAATAATAATAAATTAACTTATTTACTTCCTGCTTTTTAAAATTATGCCATAATACAGTAACTGGAGGATTACGAGCAGAACATTCAGCAGCATAACGAGAGCAAGTTCAACAAAGGAGAAAGCATCAGAAAGAGAAGAGTAGCGAAATAGAAAGCACAATTTTTTGCATAACCGGGCACTAGAACCACTAGAAACACGGGCAAGGCATGTACAAATATAAAAAAGAAAAATATCAATTAAGACACCGCCGAGTAGACTCTTCGTCGCCTTCCATCGTGTTTTGCTTCTTCTCCCGGGCAGAAGAAAGCTCTTCGTGTCTAGTTGTTTTTGTCATTTACGCCGTGTCACTCTTTCCAACTTTTTCGACGTCTCCCACTCCCCGCACGGACATCAAACTCGTGTCCTTACCCCGTCGATTCGCGGGTTCACAACTCGCGTAACAAACTATATAGCGTCGTGTGAGGGAGTCGAATTATCTTTGTCTTTGATGTGCTCTACTGTATCTAGCACGCTCTTCAGGCACGGCTGCAAAGCGCCCGGCGAACGGCTAAGGACATCGTCGTCCAGGATAGGGGCGATACTTCCTTCGGTTTACTTCTCTGGGCATGGTGGTTGAGTCCACTCCTCATTTTCCAGTGTGTGTGTGGGGGGAAGGAGGAGAGGGGTTTATGCTATATAAGGACTGCTGACAGAGGCAGAGAGAGAGAGAGGGAACGTGTAAAAGTGGTGTGATCCTCTATTGTTTTGTCAGACCGATGGCCACTGCTCCTCTCGCTCTCTACGCGCTCCCCTCCCCTGGCCTCCACGAATGTTGGTACGAAAGGGAGAACCGATGAACGATCGATAACTTGTGAGCGCCACTTTTTCTCTGGCTGGTCGATTTTTCGGTCATGAAGTGTCCGTCGTCTCCATGGCCATCTCTTAATGAGATGTTCAAAACTCATGGCATTAGGAAGAACGGAAACCTAGAGTTTCAGTGCATACTTTGCTTAGCAAATAAACACCACATTGTCATCAGCAAGAAAAAGCTCTTATCTACGAATACACATTAAGGTAAGTTTTGACACCTGCATTCTGCATTGGCTATACATTGTAACGTGAGATTTAAATTTTCTTTTCTCGTGAATAACAGGCGAAACACCCAAGTCAAAAAGGAGCTTTCGTAGATCGCTTCTCGAGCTCTAAATCTCGTAGCGGAGGTAGACGCTGCTACTGAGCATGCGCACCGCTAGCTTTATCTACACAATTTCAGGGATAAATTCCGAAGGCCGCAAGCTAGCGGGATGGAGTGCGTGCTTGCAGCTTTCGGTGCCTTGTCAGCTTACAGATGAACGGAGTGCACCTACACTCTTTCGTGTAAATACAATACCTCATTTTACAAGAACTATTATAATATATATGGTCCATGAGAAATGAAAAGTAGTGTTGCAGAACATTTTCGAAATTGTCTTTCCTTTTGGATAAGTGTACAAAAAAAGTAATTACGTGACAGTAATCTGTAACGTAACGAGTATATTAATCGGTTGCTTTTTAGCTAAAGTAGTTTGTAATGGTAATTAATTACATTTGAGGCTCAGTCATTTGTAATTGTAATCCATTACATATTTAAACTAACGAGCACACGTCTGCCTACCAGTATTCAAAGCACCGCATTTGCTTGTATTTCAACGTCCGTGGAGCTCCCTTCGACTTGTGACTCGCAAGAGGTGCAAAAAAGTGTGTCCTTGATCACCTGCTTCTTTGCCGGGAGAAACTGTAAATCAAATTTAAAATTCAGCAAACGAAGAAATAGACTTAGCAACCTTGGCGGCAATTCACCCAAGTTTCTTTTTTTTATTTTGCAAAAGAGATCAAAGGTTTTTAATTAAACGGCTCCAAGATTCGGCATATCCGAATTCGGTTATCTCTTCAGCTTGCGAAAAAATCGTGAAATACTTTAAAGCAGGTCTAGAGATCAAGCAACGTGACCTCGAGCAAAAAGAGAAAGGGAGAACTTCAGTCATACCGTAGATCCACCGCCTTTTCCACGCACTCAAAAAAGTCGCCTCGAGATTCAATGGGAATGTTGTTTTTTTTCCGCCCGCCACAAGCTCAGCTCAATGTGCTCCGCAGTCAACAAACGCGCGAGAAACGACGATCCTACGTCTCACAGCGCTGCAGCATCAAAAACCGAATGCAGTTTGTCGCATGCGTAGAAGGCGTGGTCTACATGATTCCGTTTTCCTGCGGGCGTGCATACATGCGACAGACCGGGCGTTGCCTTAACATGCGACTACGCAAACACCACAGTTCTATCAAAGGAACAGCTCGCCCACATCTCGCGATGCATTGCCGGGATGGCGGATGACAACCCCTTTTTACCAACACGACAGTGATGTTCCGACACAAGCACAAACCACCCCGAGAAATGATGGAGATGTTCCACATAACACAAAAGGGACCCTTGTGTGTGAGCCAGCTCACAGGGCCTTCAATGAGCAGTGAGATCGGCAGTTTGATCTCGGATAACTCGGCCGGTTTTGTGTTGAGTGAAAGAAGTGCCAGGGCCACGGAGGGGCATATCTACATGAGCAGCAGCAGCGTCACATGTATTTTCTTTTCAATAGAATCAGTTGCTAGTTCAGCGCTTGTTCTGTGTTTTCTCCTATGTCTGTCTTTGTCCCACTCACGCTGTAGTTATGATTAACTCTTACCAACTCGCCCAATTGCCAATTTTGCAAGGTCGATGGTCGGTTTCAACTAATACTTGTCTTCCTAGCACAAACTCGTTACATTTCTTGCACCCAAATACAATTCCTGATACCTCCATCTCATTCTGGGCATATTTACGTCTGTGTCTGTAAGTACTATTATGAAATATGCCACCACTTTCCAATACCGTCCCTCATGCTGGAACAATGGAGCACCCAGAACAAAGGCAGAAGCCTCTGTTAAGACATAGGTAGGCCTAGCGAAATCAAAAATAGTCAACACCGGTGCTTCAGTCGACATTTTTTTTGTATTTGCCGCTATTCACGTTCACGCACTCCCAACCATTCAAAAATAGTGTCCTGCTTAATGAGTTTACGCAGGGACTCGGTCTGCGTTGACAGATGGGGCAAGTATTTTCCAAAGTAGTTGAAAGTCCCTAACGAGCTCTGAACTTAGTTTTTACTTGGAGGGGTAGGTACCGCTCCAGCACACTTTACAAGGTCTGGATTTGGCTCAATGCGAGCTGCACTAATCGTATATCCTAGAAAGGTGATCATTTTTTAACCCGAAGACAAACTTTTCCATGTTTAGGATTCGTCTTTCAGATTGCATGGCGCTGAGAACTCCGTGAAAGCGTTGGTCATGTTATGCTTCTGTGACAGCCCAAATCAAGACATCGTTAATATACACCCGGACAACCGGAAGGCCATCTAGAAGGTAGCTCATTGTACGCTGATACACTTCTGGAGCTGAAGGGAGTCCAAAAGTAGTCGTAGAAATCGGTATCGTCCAAATTGCCGACTAAAGGAGCATATTCGAGATGTGCCGTCATCTAGCGGTATTTGACAAAAACCGCTGTTAGCGTCAAGCCTGCTGAAATATGTCGCGTGCGCCAAGTACGCTTCAATTTTCTCTCTTCGAGGTATTTTAAAATACTCTCTTTTAAGTTCTTCATTTGTATGACGGGGATCCATGCGTATTCTTCACTTCTTGTTCTTCTTGCGTACTATCACTAAAGGACACACCCACTTGGAAGGCTCTTGTGCTTTCGCAATGACACCGGCTTCCTGCATTCGATCCAACTCTAGCTTGAGAAGCGCTCGGAGTGCGTGGGGTACAGTATGAACTGGCTGTACCACAGGGAGGGAGGTTTCACAAAGATCCGTTTCGTATGGTCGTTTTCCGCCTCCTAGACCACGGAAGAGACATGGAAACTTGCTCTCTACTTTCCAGCGTAGTTGGTCTTCGTGGTCCACAGAGTTGACACAGTTGATGAGGTCGAAGTACTCGCACGCCTTGAAGTCCAAAATGTCCTGCCGTCTTTTCTTAAAAAGGAAGAAATTAGTCAGTCCCTGCTTGTTTTCGAATTGTTTTCAAAACTTTTCCAAGATTTTGGATGAGTTCGTCGAGTACATCGCCATAGCTGCAGAGGCTTGCAGCAGTTGGTTTAGGCTGTTGTTAGGCTCTTAATCTAGAGGGGCAATCTGTTCTAAAGCAGGTTAGCCGGAGTACCGCGGTGTCTACTTTTGTTCCTTCTATCAACGCTCCTCCTATCAAGCTTCAAAAGCTGATAACGCCTGTTCGTTCCATGGGACACTATTAAAAACAAAGCATCACTAAGAATTGTTCTAGAAATTTCTCTCAGTGGTTTGTGTCCTAGCTGTACGCTGGGAAGCTGAATGGCATGTTGCTAATCACATTATAAATGACGCTAGATATTGGTTCGGTGAGGACTCCTGATCCAGATATAAAGGGACGTACTGAGGGCCTGGGTTCCTTGCATTATACATTTATGGTAGATGCAAAATCGAACTAGCATGGCACTTTTGCTGTTAATATCTTTGAGGCATGTCTTTTTATGTAATTTCCCCTGTTTCTACACTCTAAGAAAAAATAACTACCCTGGTTAGTCGAAAAGTCGTTTTGAAGGTTTTGACTACCCCATTGAGTGAGTGACTAGCCTTTGTGCAAAGTGACGACACCAAACCGCTTTGAAAAAGACCACTTTTCTGCAAGTGCCGACGGGAAGGGGGGTGGGGGCGCACTTTTGACTTCGATATTTACGTGCAGGCAGTCGTAAATGATATTAGTAACTTAGGTACTACTGAAAGACCGTAAATTATATTGTTCTTTAGCTTTCGTGACCCTTTAACATCCGGCAAGATCACATCTGTGTGCAATTCGCGTAAATTGGAGGAATAAACATTTTTGTCAGTTCGAGCAGCAACAATGGTCTCGACAGCTGTGGGAATGAGAACAACAACGAACGACGTGAGTTTGCCGAAATGAGGTAAGGATATCTTTCTGCAGTGTTTAATTGTAATCATTCTCTAAAAAAAAGATACTAGTTGTAAATTTGACCGTATTGAACCATTGAACACTGAGACCGGTTCAACTGGCGCTAGTGCCTATGCCACTTCCGTGACGCATTTTCAAGCAGACAGTAATCAGTCTACTTTATCGCTGCTCCTATGCATTTCTATTGGGAAGTGCGCGTGCATTTTCTATTTTCGACTGAAAATAACACAAAACACTTCGGTTATCTGGGTCGTACCGAATAGTATGTACCTTGATTAACATTGTAAAAATGTAATTGCTTTAGTTAACGCATTTTTCGTCATCAGTGAATGATGTTTAACTTCGCTACACTTCAGCTTTATAGATGTCATACATGTGTTCCGGAGCAGGTGTGTAAAACAAGCGACAATTCAAAGCAATATAAGAATTGAAAGGAATATCGAGTATGTTCAAGGTTCGTAAGCATTTCAGTGACGTTTATATATTGCTGATACGCCAGTCCTGTCACTATATGAAAACGACCCCGTCGTGCGTTTTTATGATCAGATAAAACATTCAAAACGTAAATAATAAAGTACGTGGGCCATGAGAGGTGTTTTGTTTTTTTCTCTTTCGGGCAGCTTTTATTGGGCATTTGTTCTCAATGATGTCGAGCGTTCAGGTGATGTTTTGGAAGTAGAACAAGCATCTTCGCACAGACAAATAACTTCTCACACAGCAAAAAGAATAAAGGAGCTCTTAATTATTTAAAATCGAACTATATTACGTGGCCTTTAATTTATTTTGATCGTACATACAGAGGGAGCTACCGATCTAGTGCGACTGCGCAGTTCTGGCCGTCTCTCTTGGTTTTCATATATCCTTCGCTCGTTTAGCACGTATATCCCCTATGCTGAAGAGCGCCGACGTCGTGTTCGCGCTAACAGTGTCCGACAGTGCAAACAAAAATGCATTTACAAAGTCGTTTTAGCACCGTTTTCAATGCAAAAAATTTGAAAAACAAATGCCGTAACTGACCAATTATTTGACCCGCCTGACTGAAAAATGTTCCAAGCTACCGAGTACGGAAGCATTTTTCGGGAAATTTGCTTTTATGATCGAGCGCAGGGAAGAAAATGCACTCACTTTTTCCCATAGAAATGCACTACCGGAAGTCAATTTTTCAGTGGCTGCTCTCTGCTGCAATTTTCCTCAGCACACTAGAGCCAGTTGAACCTCTAGCGTACATTGTAATAACTCTATGGTAAACATGCTCAGAGGTATGTGACTGTCGCCCGTACTGTTTTCCTAGATCACGGACTGATTCAATTTCTGAGCTTCACCCGTCGTGGTTGTGATCCCCCAGCTGTACGTACGTATAGTGCGCGAACTGACCAATTCAGTAGCAGATTGCACTTCAGCGCCAACGTAGTAATTGGCTTTTACTAGATTGCTGCGTCGTCACGGACGCTATTTGTGCTGCTGTTCCGAGCGCCATTCGAGCCCCAACTCGTGCCTCTCTCGCCGCTTGTGTTCTTCAGCTTTGATGTTTTGCTTTATTAAATATTAAACCTAAACCAAAGGTCCACCATCTCTGCCTCGTCACCCGTCAGGTCACCCCATAGCCCTGCCGATCAACCGATCCTTGCTGGATGTCTTCCACCAACATCGTCGCCTCTCCAACAGAGAATCGCTACATTTTGGTGCGTCAGCTACCGCTATATATTGGTGCGTCGGCTGCTACTACGTTTTGATGCGTCGGCGGAGCCTGTCGGCCCATCCCGATATTTCGACTGCTTAACTCTTTCTTGGGCAGAACATGAGCCGTGCGGTTTTTCACGACGTTCTTGCGCTCGTGCTCACTCAGTTTTTTAGAGCACTGGTGCGGTCCATCCCACGGCGTCGTGACTTTTCGAGATAATGCCGCGCGCAGGGTCACGGACTTCTAGAACAACATAAGCAGGGATAAACAACAGAAGTTATGTCCGGAGCAAGAATAAACGAGAAAGTTCTAGAAGACCGTGACCCTGCGCGCGGCATTATCTCGAAAAGTCACGACGCCGTGGGATGGACCGCAGATACGAACCGCCGGAGGACACCTCATCACGCCTGTTGGAAGGTGCACCGCTCGCGTCGAAATACACGGCGAGACGTGTCCTGTGAAATTCGTCATTCTACAAGACTGTTCCAGAGACGTCATTCTCGGCATGGACTTTTTGTGTGAATACGGCGCCGTCATCGACCTTGGAGAAAACAGATTGACGCTGCGGACACCTGTTCCGCCTTCAGAGAAACTCCAAACTGCGTCAGCCGCCGTCCGAGTCGCTGCCGACCACGTGAATCTGCCGCCGCGATCAAGTGTTGTCGTACCCGTCGTGACCGATGCAGCTACCCGTAGCGAAGTTCTTCTGGAAGGTAACCTCCAGTTGCTCCAGGGAAGAGGAATAGGCGTCGCACGAGGAGTAGCTTAACTTCAGGATGGCCGCACTGTGGTCCTCGTGACGAACTTCCGGAATGAAACGCAACACCTCACAAAAGGTGCAGCCGTTGGCCACGTCGAGGATCTCCAAAACTCCGCCGAAATCGCCGTTATTACTGATGAATCCTCGCCACCTCAGCAAGACGGTACGTCGCCAGCGCAACTCGACATCGACCCTAAGCTTCCGGACCCGAAACGACGGCAGCTGATGAACCTCCTCGCCGAATACCGTGACTGCTTTGCGACGTCGTCGAAGGTACGCCAAACAGCCGTTGCGAAGCACCGCATCATTACCGAGGACGACGCGCGCCCTGTGCATAGATCACCGTACAGAGTCTCCGTTAAAGAAAGGGAGGTGATCCAGGAGCAAGTTCAAGAGATGCTGAACGACGACATAATCCAGCCATCAAGCAGTCCGTGGGCCTCTCCAGTCGTACTGGTTAAGAAGAAGGACGGAACGCTTCGGTTCTGCGTGGACTACCGGCAGCTGAACGCGGTGACGAAGAAAGACGTCTACCCACTCCCCCGAATCGACGACACGTTAGACCGGCTGCGCCACTCTCGATACTTCTCATCGATGGACCTGAAGAGCTACTACTGGCAGATCGAAGTCGACGAACGGGACCGAGAGAAGACAGCTTTCGTCATGCCAGATGGGCTGTACGAATTCAAGGTGATGCCCTTCGGACTGTGCACGGCTCCAGCAACTTTCCAGCGTGTTATGGACACCGTACTGGCAGGACTGAAGTGGCAGAGTTGTCTGGTCTACCTCGACGACGTCGTGGTGTTTTCCAGCGACTTCGACGAGCACTTGCGACGACTCCGAGCTGTTCTTCAAGCCATACGGACCGCTGGACTCACCCTCAAACCGTCAAAGTGTCGGTTCGCCTATGACGAACTGAAGTTTCTAGGTCACGTGGTTAGCAACGAAGGCGTGCGCCCAGACCCTGAGAAGACTCGCGCCGTCGCGTCATTTCCAGCGCCGACAGACAAAAAGGCCGTGCGAAGATTCCTTGGACTTTGCGCCTACTATCGCCGCTTCGTTCGGGATTTCGCACGGATTTCCGCACCGCTCACAAACCTCACGAAGGACGCCGAGAGGTTCGAATGGGCCGAGGAACAGCAGCAGGCATTCGACGAGCTAAAGCGACGACTCCAGACGCCTCCGGTTCTTGGACATTTCGATCAGGATGCGGACACCGAGCAGGACTTGGCGCGGTACTAGTTCAAGTACAAGAAGGCACCGAACGAGTCATCGCCTACGCAAGTCGGACACTGTCCAAGGCAGAGAGAAATTACTCCACGACTGAGAAAGAATGCCTCGCGGTCGTCTGGGCAATCACGAAGTTTCGTCCGTACTTGTACGGAGGCCCGTTCCGCGTAGTCACGGACCACCACTCTCTCTGCTGGCTTGCGAACCTCAAGGACCCGTCAGGACGCCTCGCTCGATGGAGCCTCCGGCTACAAGAGTTCAACATGACTGTGGTTTACAAGTCAGGACGCAAGCACAGCGACGCTGACTGCCTGTCCAGGGCCCCTGTCGAAACACCTTCCGGCAGCAGCGACAACGATGATGACGAGTGCTTTCTAGGGGCAGTGAACACCGATGACATGGCACGACGTCAACGAGACGATCCGGAGCTGCGAGCCTTAATCGAGCACCTAGAAGGGCGCGGCGGTACCGTACCCCGTATTTTCTCACGTGCCGTGTCGACCTTCGCCATTCGACAAGGTGTACTCTACAAAGAGAACTTCGGGGACAACAACTCGCCGTGGCTGCTGGTAGTCCCGACCGACCTTCGAGGGGAGATCTTTCAAGCATGTCACGACGACCCGACATCCGGACACCTTGGATACAGCCGGACACTGGCCCGTATTTGTGAAAAGTATTACTGGCCCAAGCTCCCCAAGACCGTCCACCTGTACACACGATCATGCCACGAGTGCCAGCGACGCAAGAAACCTCCGACGAGGCCGGCCGGACTCCTGCAGCCTATTTCTCCTCCAACTGCACCCTTCCAGCAGATCGGAATGGATCTACTTGGTCCTTTTCCGCCTTCGACGTCGGGGAACCGCTGGATCATCGTCGCCACAGATTATCTCACACGGTACGCCGAAACGAAAGCTCTTCATTCGGGGACTGCTGTGGAAGTTGCCAAGTTTTTCATTGAGTCCATCGTCCTCCGGCACGGCGCTCCAGAAGTTCTGATTACAGATCGCGGATCATCGTTCATGGCACAACTGACCCAAGAAATCCTCCGACTCAGTCATACCAGCCATCGTCGTACAACTGCGTACCACCCACAGACCAACGGGCTGACGGAGCGACTCAACAAGACAATCGCCGATATGATCTCTATGTGCGTCGACGTAGAGCACAAGACGTGGGACGAGGTGCTGCCCTACGTCACGTTCGCCTACAATAAGGCGGTTCAAGAGACCACCGGATTCACCCCTTTCCAGCTGGTACATGGTCGGAAGGTAACGACCATGCTGGACGCCATGCTGCCCCATGAGCCATCTGACAACAAGAGCGACGACGCCCAGGCGGTTGCTCAACGCGCCGAAGAAGTCCGCCAGCTCGCCCGACTCATGATTCAAGACCAGCAACGCGTCGACGCGGGCCGCTACAACCTTCGTCGTAGGGACGTTCACTTCCAGCCCGGAGACAGGGTGTGGGTGTGGACGCCCATCCGTCGCCGCGGTCTCAGCGAGAAGCTTCTGAAACGCTATTTCGGGCCCTACAAGATCATCCGACGGCTCGGCGATCTGAACTACGAAGTCCTTCCCGACGGAACGCGCCCATCTGCAAGACGTCAGCCGCGACCCGAGGTGGTGCACGTCGTCCGGCTGAAGCCGTATTACGAACGATAGAACTTTCTACTCTTGTCGACGAGTGAACTGAGAACTCTGTGAACTGTGAACTGTGGCTCGCGACTTTTGCTGCCGTTTTGTTATGGATTTGTGTTTTTTGTTTTTTTTGTTTTTCGTATTGTGCTGCATCGGGACGATGCGCTTTTAAAGGGGGGGATAATGCCTCGCGCAGGGTCACGGACTTCTAGAACTTTCTCGTTTATTCTTGCTCCGGGCATAACTTCTGTTGTTTATCCCTGCTTATGTTGTTCTAGAAAGTGCGTGTTCATTCTCGCCGCGAGCGCGCTACGCTCGAACCTTCTCCGCCGAATCTTCGAGATAGTGACTCACTCTATACTTCGTTTCAGCTTCGGTCCGAGCGCGGCCAATTTTATGAGCCGAAGGGCCAATCAAACAGCGAAAGAGCCACAACGTCATGGCGTGCTCTCTGCAGTTGATAGGACCAGCTGCTATTCGCCGTCTCTCTGTGCACGCTCCTCCGCCGGCTAGTCCTATCAAGCGCAAAGAGCACGCCATGACGCTGCGCTTTTTGCGCGGTTTGATTGGCCCTTTGGCTCATAACATCGGCCGCGCTCGGACCGAAGCTGAAACGAAGTATAGATAAGACGCCGCTCGCGACCTTGTCGAGTCAGTCTCGCCTTTGCGCTCGATCCTGCGGTTTCGCCGATATCGACGCCCGCGACGCTCTGCTGTTTTCTTTTGTACCCTTTTATTTTTGGCACAAGTTCGCCACATTAAACGTTTATTTCTTCTTGTTCATTTTCTGTTTTCTTTTGGTCACCACCGGTGACAATATAAGCCTGTGAAGTTCTTCGGAGTGTCTGAACGCTAGGGTTCTTTCAGTTCTTTGAGGTCAGTAAATAAACCCCTGAGGTTCTTCACAGTGTTCCAACGCTCGTCACAGTTCAGTTTACCAGTCCGCCCTGCAAGACGTGGCATTTAAAATCGGGTGATCTTTTCCCTTTGGCCGGTCGCTCTGCTGTACAAGGTTTTGTACTTTACGAAATTTCATTGCATTTAGAGATACTGCCCCATACACCTTTCACCCCTAAGTTGAGACTGCAGTGGGAACTACGTGTTTACCGAACCAATCAGCCGCCTCTCTCTCATCACCTGACCCATTCATCAGCGTGTGGGTATGAGCGGCAGCGTGATCCTGTGGCGAAAGAGGGATGTATGACTGGTCCACTGAGGACGTAGCGTCCACCGCCGTCTCAGCTTAGGGTGAATAAAATATAGTCACCGCGCAAGATGGCCACCCAGCTTCGGTATCTCGAGAAGTTGGCATATAATAAACGGCCGCTGTCTTCATTGGCCTCCTCGCTGAAGACCCTATGTGGAAGAACCAGCGTGCACCAGCATGCGCCCCGAAGCTTCATCGACGGCTGCCCGCCACGCGGAGGAGCTCTCATCTCCTCCGTTCACGACGGGTGCTTTCCGTGAATCGCAGTGCTGTGAAATTAATTGCTTTTCTTTCGGTGTTTGATTCTGCGAAAATGTATTGAATATAAACGCCTGTGACCTAGACTGTAGCCGTTAAGGCGACATTTTCCTTCAACTGAAACTACCTCAAATATGACTAACTTTCCACGGATATGAAGTGTTTTCAATACAGTTGAATCTCGGTACTTCATACTCGAGGGGCATCGAGAGTTCGTTTGAAAGAAACAACGTTTAAATTGCCGGGAGTTTCCTCCCATAGAGACATATAGGACGCAACCTGCATGTTAGTTTGAATAAGTGTCGTGCTCTGAGCTTATTGTTATTGTAGTGTCGCTGTAGCTAATGCTAAAAAAAAGATATTAAGAAAGAAAAAACATACGTTTTTTGTTCTGCTTTAAGGGGATACAAAAGCAAAATTTTTGCGCATATTTGTGTAGATGTGGTCTCATTTATGGCAGCAGCTCACGAACAGCGCTCTTTTGTCTGTAAACAATTTTTTTTAATTGGATAAAACGATTTCCTGATATCACCTGGTAGTTGGGGGGGGGGGGAGGCAAGATGCGTTGGAATGTCTCCCGTCACGAGCCCATTAGGAGCTACAACATGGTGCGGCGAGTCCGATAAGGCGTGCGGGAGCGAGTGGAACTTGGCGCATCTCTGAGGCCTTGTATACCATACCTTGGGCATTCCCACCTGGCAAAATTGTAACGCGCCCACGATAAAGCTGGCGCCACATAGTGATGACGATCATAATTACTGCAACATTGGCCGTGTAGAGGCCCGTGCCGTTGCGAGCGTGATGTCACGGGAAAATATCCCGAGATGCATCGCGCTGACTCGGTGGCTGATATTGAAGCGTTCGCCCGAATCTGTCGGTTGAAACGAAAAATATTGCCATCTGCTGAGAATACAAGCCTGGGATTATCATTTACGGATATCACGGATCCTATTTCACCCAGTTCGAAGTGTTCCGGGGATATTTCAAGTTTCAATCTTGTACCCCCTTAATGTCTTTCTTGAAGTTTTGTTGAAAAAATAAATATGGAAGCGGAAATGTAATAGTACGCTTTTACTAGTTATTTGCGTCGTCACGGACACTATTTGTGCTATTATGAGCGCAAGCTCTAGCCCGAGCTTGCGCACCTTTTGATGTTTTTTTTCTGTTCTGGTGTTCTGCTCTATAATTAATTAAACCTAAACCTAAAAGTCAATGATCCTTGCTTTTTCAGCTGCAGGGTCCGCGCTGGCTGTGAACCTCGGCCACTACTCGTCTCTGGCGGGGGGACCCCATCACCTGGCCGCTCAACCTGCCCTTTTTGAATGTCTCCTGCTGCCAAGGAGCAGCCTGATCGTTGAACCACCGAACCATCAACATTGTTGCCTCTCAATCCGAAAACTACTACAAGCAGGCCGGTCCACTTTTGAGGTAGCCATGTCCTGAGCTGATCCGCATGCTGCTGTTGCTATCCTCCTGGGGTTCCTACAGTTGTCATTCGTATACACTCAAGTGAGCAGACAACTTCAGGAATTCGCCATAAGCCGAAACTGCGCGCCCACACAGTCTGTCCCGCACCACAAGGATGATTGCCTCCCTCGTGCGGGGGCGAGTTCAAATCCATATAGACAAAAATCAATCTAGGATCAGATGCAGTAGCCGAATCACAGTTCAGAGGACAACTTCCTATCGTTTGCTGAGGTTCTGTGGTAGCGCAACTTCATCAAATGTGTGGAAATGCTTGCAAACCTGGTTCCAAGACTGCGACGCTGAACCTAGTGAATGCTCCCCTTGAGACTACATATCGCTTGCTCGGCTAACCTGATGAACTGCGGATGACACAAAGTGGTGGTGGGGTGCTGTGCATGACCGTTGCAAAAACTGTTTGAAAACAATACTATTACTCCGGGGTCCGTTGTCCACACAAGTGTCCTTGGCTGTCTAATGCCCGTGCCACACGGGCAACTCGAATGCCATTAAAAACGAATGGCATTTGAGCGGACGGCCAATCAACGCGCGACACTCCGGGCGTAGCGCATTTCACGCCCGACAGACTGCGAGCGGATTCGCCGATCACACAGATGTAACTGATTGTAAACGGCATTCGAGTTGCCCGTGTGGCACGGGTATAAATCGACCAAAGATGTCACACTGGGCCTCCACTGTCGCCTCGGCCGATGCTTTTATGCGCTTTGTGTGTAAGTGTACCGCGATCAATATTAATGCAAATCTCCAGCAGTACGGCATAATATAAGCCGTGTTCAGCTTTGCTTGCCATTCAACCAGCTGACCCGAACCTGCACCAGAGGCATTTAACAGGACTGGGCACATGTCCTTGCACCTTCTTAAAAGATCTTAATTATCTTTGTCCGCCCCGGGGTACCAAAAGATGCTATTTTCCAAGCTCTTCACGACTGACCTGCCTGGGTAGACGTCATGGGCATAGCCTCCTGTATACTGATTATGCCTGCTCAATAACCGGTTTCCAGTAATTACCACAAGGGTGCCTCGCTTTCCTATACAAAGCAGAAAGTGTGAACGACGAGAATAAGGCTCTCTTGTGCGTTCTTGTATTCTTGGTGACGTTTATGGCACTTTTTGTTGTACCTGTGGGCGAGAACGTGCCTTGGCTGTCATTTCACGAGACTCCAAGCAACACCCAGGATCGTGGTGTTGCTTCATTCTACCTCATTTATATACTCAATAGTGTGCGGTAGGCACCTTTTTCTGACGGACATTAAGGAAGGCCTGTCTGGTCCTTCTTTGTGCATCCTGCTGAGGCTTGCCAGATACCCGTCATTGGTTTGGCACGTAAAACACCCTTCTGCTGAGGCTTCACTCAAAGCCCAGCTTGGTTCAGTCCTATCTAGGGTCAAAACTGTATCAGCCCATGTACCGTTCCAGGTACTCTTTTGGTGCTGCTTGAATGGCTGTCACTGCTTACCTGCCGACATCGTTCTCGCACTATTCGAGGTATATAGTGACGGGCGCTTGACAACAGGCACAGTGCGTCATTAAAAAACGTGAGCCCAGACACAGCTAACACGTTCCACACTGCTTACGTGACTCCATAGCGGTTGTTGCCTCAGAGGACCCTGGCCGTAGCTATTGCTATTCACCTTCTGAACTTTGAAGCCAAATCAATTATGCAGCAAAACCAAAACATGCACCACCTTTGCAGTTGTTTGTTTGCAGTTCAGATGGGGATATCACAACATCTTAACTGTCACGTATGGTGCTCGCAGTAACTTTGCAGAACATGAGAACATTTAAACTGCATAGAGCTGACACTGCATTGAAATGACCAAAATATGCGGTTGCCATGACGTGACATGCGACATGACGTGTCATATCGCAGTGTTGTAGGACGCCAACTACGATTGATGTGGGAACCATCGTAGAATGCCTGTCTTTATAGTGCATGTGTTTTACGTTTACTTCGGCAACTGATTGAATGAAAATAGTTTTAGGTGAAGGTTATTGAGTTGGTAGGTAAAGACCGCCTGAGCATTCAGCTAATTGGTGATATCACTTGGCTAGTCATTTCAAAGGTATGTTTAATCGTGATCCTGTTTGTCCATAATCTGTGTATTGGCTGGTTTGTTCGAAAGTAACTCACACGGCCTATCTAAGGATGCCTCAAAAGCAAGCTTCGCGAGAGCTGCACAAGCCTTGACAATTCTTTTTCTTGAGACCGAGGAAAGATGACCTGATTTCATTTTGAGCAAGCCAGCATGCTGCAGAGGAGGAATGACCCAGATTTAGCATGAAGTTCTAGATTTCACATCAGCAATTTTTTTTTGAAGCTGAAAAAGAGGTGTCACACTTAATTGCAAACACAAGTGAAACAAAATTATCATTAGGTATTTCGGTCAAGAAAACTGTCCATACTTTAGCTGAGCTTTCAGTATTATCGGCACATCTTACTTTGTAGCTGCGAGTTCATCTGCGATGATTATTAGCTCAATTGTAGCATGGGAAATATATTGAACGCGACAGAAAACCTGTACTTGGGCATCCATCAAATGTTTGAGTTGTGCCTTTTTTCAGTTGAAGTTTATCTCTCACTTAGCTCAATCAGTATTTAGTTCATGAACTGGAAGCCTTTTTAGAGGGTTGCGTCGTGGCAGGAGACTTGTGCGCTTGTGGGTGTTTCGTGAGTAATGTCACCAATCGCCATACGCCTCGAGCCCAGCTTGGGTTCAGACCCCCTGCACGCCTGGCTGTGCTATGTGTGCTTGTGTCGAAAAACGAAAAAAAAAACAAAAAAACTAGGAAAATCTACCGTCTGGTGGGCGGTAGAACACCAAGACGACAATTCGACTTGCTCGTAAAGAAAGCACTTCGTAATCTTTAGTTGTACAGCAGTATTCCGGGATTGGCTCACACTCGATGCACTCTTTAATCAGCATCGATTCGCCTCCGTCACGAGACCTAGTACGGTTCAAAAGACGAGTGGTGTTCATAGGCAATTTGAAAAAAATTACGCCATCGGAGGATTACGTCTCCAATAGTTATGCCACGTCCAAGAATACCTCAAACTCAACAAACAAATCTTCAAGATCTGCTATCTTATTTTTTTTTTTCAAATGGCGTATTGAGGTGGAAACATTTCAAAGACGGTTTGCATCCAAGATATTGCTTGATTTCTGACGAGAAAAAACTTTCCATGACTGTGTTGTATTTAATCTGGCTAACGGTGCTTTCATAACTTACACAATCCAAGCAAGGTCAGCTTCCCTAATTAATTGAAAAACACCAGTTTTCGGCCTTCCTCATGAGAATTTCTCCTTGTGACACTCATAAGAACTTCCAGTTGCTGACCTTCTTGTTTTCAGTGGCTTTTCAGGGCATATGTTTGTTCTCCCGGCATAGATGTTCATTCACGTACACCGGTCCTGAATGCTCGAAACCCAAATCAGACGTTGTCAGCCTGCTTCGTTTCGCTGACAAAAGGACCTGATCACGGACGTTGTGGGAGATGAACAAAACAATCACGTTCGGTTTTGCTTTGTCTTTTGCGGGCACAGGGTGGATAACATCGATGTCTCCGTTTGCGATTTCTGAGCCTATTTTACTTCCGATGTCAGTCATCATCTTAACAAGGTTTTCGTGAGAGATATAAGGAAGCCCTTTAAAATCCAGGTTATTTCTGCGGCTGTATTATTTCGTCGCCACAACGCTGCGCCTCATGCCTTCCAACTACTTTGCTAGATCTTGGTTTTCTTTTTTTAGTCGCTGTTGCTCAGTTTTCAGTTCCTTTATTTCTTTCCTGACAGTTGTCAGCGTCATCTTAAACTCTTCAAATCCTTTGTTCTTGAAGTCCATCGCCATCGACATTGCCGATAGCTCGGTGTTTACTTTAGTGCTAATCACATCCAGTTTCGTCAAAAGTTCCGACGAAATCTTTACCGATTCTTTTATAGTGGTAGGCTGCTTGCCGGTCATTCTGAGCACTTGCAAAAAGTGACACCGCGCAATCCGGCAGGCGATTTAGACAAATATAAGCGAGAGAAAAGAACCGCAACAGTACCTGCAATACACGATGCATAAGTGCTTGCTCTCCGATGGCGTGTCTGCATCGCCCGCTGAAGTGGCGTGAACTGTCTTGGGTTGCAGCATTTATAGGGATGTGCCAGGAAGTCTGGCGACCGACTCTTAATTTATCTGGCGCTGCAGTCTTGGAAGAAGCGTTGCTAGAAGCGATGTCACCGAACCAGGCTTGTCACGGGAGCTTGTGTCACCACCGACGACAGACGATAATCCGGTCAGTGGCTCCCTAATCTGCAAAACACGATGGGTAAGTGCTTGCTCTCCGATGGCGTGTCTGGATCGACCGCTGAAGTCGAAGTCCACCCTTATCGATGTCCGTCATTGTTTGGGCACGCACTCTGGGCACATATTGTATGCGAGGGCCTTGCAAACATTGGGGCCTGAACTCAACTTGGCCTGTATCGAGAATAAATGCAGCATCAGAGTTCGGCAATGACATATGGAATTGCTGGCTTCCTGCCCAAGAAATGGTTACCGACACTGTTGCTTGATGGGATCATGAAAGTGTCTATTACATAGAAAACTGTCTCATCTCAATAAACCTTATAAAAATTCCTTGGTAGTCTTACAACACTTAGAGCGTCGCTTATTTAATGCTAAAAACCGTTGTCAGTACTGAAGCACGGTGGAGGCATCGGAGACAACCGTACGGGCAGTGTGCGATGGTACGGCAGCTGCGTTTTTCGTCGTCCGACCATGGATTGTGGACGAACAGTTCAAACAACCTACTGCAACTGTCGGGGGATCGGTGGCCGAGTAAGCTGAAGCGCACAGCCAGCTCGACGCGCGTGGAGCGAAAGCTCGTGCTGCAGAACCCAGTAATCCTGGGTTCGAGCCCCACCCCTGCCCGTTTCGATCCGGATGAGCATCGTACCGGCGTGCAGTCGTCTATCACTTTTACTACTGCGTGAGCACGTTAAAGACCCCAGGTTAGCAGTCGTACTGCACTGGCAAAATTGCTCATCTAGCGGGTAAACCAGTGTCGCTCCTATTGGCAGACCAACCTTACGATGCATAAATCACTAAAACGTCCAAGTTTTTACTGCAACTGTCTGACGAAGCTTTCGGAGGCCTCTGCACACGCTGGTAACAATTCGCAGTGCGTAAGCTTTCACAGCGAAGCCGTTGGACTTGCTCCGCTGCTTCGACGAGTTTGTCGCTAGCGTGCACAGGCCCCTGAGAGTTTCGTCATACAGTTGTTGTAGGTAGATTAAACTGTTCGTCCACATACTATGGTCAGAAGGCGGAAGACATAGCTGCTGCGCCATCGCACACTGCCGGTACAGTTCTGTCCGATGCCTCCACCGTGCTTCAGTACCGAGAGGTTAGTCAGACAGTTGTATCAGGCTGTTTAAACTGTTCAGTCTCCCCGCAGGGGGCACCCGTGAAAGCAGGTGTTTGGAGAGTGGCGTCTCCACGTACCCCGAGCCCCGCAGGTGGCACCTGCATCTTAGGTGCTAGGTGCTTGGTGAGTAGCGTCACCACGGACCCCAGCCACGTGGGCCACCATACAAGCACGCAGGGGGCACCTACTTTAGTAGGTGCTTGGTGAGTGGCGTCACTACGAACCCCGAGCCATGTGGGTTCGCCCACCCGCGTCTGGCTGTGCGTGGCGTACTCGTGTCCGGGGAAAGGGGGACCCAGGTCGTTGAGCCAAGCCCGGGCTATGTTTGGACCCTTCGGGGCCCCCCGGGCGAGGCAATACACCGCTTCGGCCCCTGCTTCCCGTACACGGGTGTCCTGGCTTGGCCCGACCAGGATGATTCAGTCAGTCGCCTTTCTCCACCTCTCCTTTCTATACCTTTCTTCTTCTCCTCTTCCTTCTTATTTCACCTTTTTTGCCGGCAAGGGCTAACCTTGGGTGGTGACAGATACCCTCGTCCAGATCCACCCTTGGTTATGGTTTCCCGGCAGCACTGTTAGCGTAACGTCTCCAGCCAAGCCCTTCTTGTTATGATGCGTTACCTAACCCCTTGTTGGGCTCGGTGGTGGGCGGTGCACCGCGGACTCTGAACATTCTTTGCCCTCCTATGGCGCCCCCCCCCTCCAAACCCCGTTCAGGGCAAGCCTCTAAAAGGCGTTGTCTTGAACCCAAGACCATTGAAAAAGAATCTAAAGAAGAAGCCTTTACAAAGTTTTTTGTCATTCATTCGAACAGAAACCAGTTGCAAAGCTCTCACCCTTTGTTGTAGCTAAAGTTGTCGAGCACCTTGTAGGGTTCTCCTATAAGGCTAAGAAGCTCCACTGTGGAGACCTCCTTGTGGAGGTAGAAAAAAAAGAACAAAGTGAAGCACTCTCTAAGATGACCAACATTGTTGACTTGAAAGTGTCGGTGAGCCCTGTGGGGGTTCTTTACGGAGGAGGTCCCTCTATACTAATAATCCCGCCCGATCGGTATGCGCTCCGCCCGCCACCCAGGGAGTGACATATAGCAACGAGGAGACAGCGAATTAGTTTACTGTACCTCTCGGTTGCCGGCCGTTGAGAGCCGGTAGTCCAGGCACAGCGACCCTTGTTGTCGGCCGTCGATCAGAGCTCAAAGTCGTGGTCGTGTCCAGGCCTGCGGATCGCCTTTCCCACGCCAGCGCTGCGTAGGCTGGCTGTCCCGGGTTATCAATGACCGAGTCTCGCTGCGGAACCACCCCGGGATCGTCATAGCCCAGGTCATATGGCCCGGGCACGCCGTTTCCACCGGTCTTGCTCCAGACCTCGCTGGTGGACCGCTCTGGGGTTCGTTATGGGCCAGGCCAGTCCAGCTTGGTTTCGACGTTCCTTGTCCAGCTACCAGCCTCGCTCCGTTCGCACTGTCTCGCCCGAGCTCGTGACTTCTCGGCCGGCCAACTGTCACGTGCCCTCTGCCTCGTCCTTCACCGTGGGCTCCCACACTCTCCCCCCCCCCCCTCAAAGCCCGGAATTCGGGGGACTTCATGGGCCTCAGGGAGCCGCTGGACTTGATGGGCGGCCGCTGTTGCTGTTGCCGGAGTGGCCACGTTGCAGCGTCCGAAAGCGGCGTAGGCGGTGGTGGCTAGCGAAGCCGGCAGACAATGCCGACCTGCCTGTCGCTCGCTGTCCCACTCACCGCGGTGCAGCAGGGGGCTTGCTCTTAGCTGGTCCGGCCGACGCAGACGGACTTGCCCCGTTCCGCTTAGAGGTCACAGCGGGCTTGTAACTGCCCGCCTGAACGGTTCGTCAGGCCGAACAACTGTCAGCCACCCTGAGCACTTGGGAAAACGAATGGTCCCGTCTGCCTTCCCGGTGGGCTTCCTGAATTACAGCGTCTATGGCCGTCTTTCCAAGAAGCTATTCTGCGCAGAACAAACTGTTAAAACAACACACAGTGAACAAATACTCGGCCGCAGATTGTGGCAGTGGCCATAGCCACTACCCCCACATAGCTTGCCGACGGGTTCGCGTACCATGCGGCTAACTCAGCAAGTCTGCATTCCAGAGCTCGCTCCTGGGTCGCCAAGAACAGGGGATTCCTTGTGTCCTACCGCAACCTCATGTAATACGTCTTCCCCATCGCGACAACGGCAGTATCCTTGCAAGT
This sequence comes from Ixodes scapularis, assembly GCF_016920785.2. Taxonomy (NCBI): domain Eukaryota; kingdom Metazoa; phylum Arthropoda; class Arachnida; order Ixodida; family Ixodidae; genus Ixodes; species Ixodes scapularis. Next base: position 11,910,550 of record NW_024609881.1, on the reverse strand, counting down.
CAGCGATGTGAACCGGGCAAGCCTCCTCGCTTGTATCTCGCCGAGTAAGCCTAGAAGCAAGACACGGCGCTCGCGTCTTTATAAATCGGGTGCCCTTCTCACTTCGGAGCAAGCGATACGGCAAAACCACTAGCTGCGTTGCTCAAAGCGTGAGTTTCCTTCAGAACAGGTAACGATGGCGTATACCTAGTCCATCGTTTGCGCAATCGAAGGGATCCAAAGCCTGTGGCGGGATGACCAAATACCATACCCGCGTTGCGCAACGGCTACATATACAATATGCTACTCGATGTAATCGTCAGTGTCCCGTTCCGTCCACGTGATACGAGCTCTAGGGACTGCTCGGTCCTCGGAGGGGGTGGCAGTTCAGCAAGCAAGCCCGCTTTAACCGTTCATTACTCAAGGCAAGCTGGGCAACTACAAGCCACCTAAATGTCTACCGCCTCATCCCCGGCCAGGTCGTGACGCGACATAACTTATTAAAAGTCTTGCTGTCACTGCCACAACCGGCCAGAGTGAAGTCAAGAAATTATCCAATAAAACATTTCGTAGCTTTCTCGGAACGACCCCTCAAGGGAGAGTCGTCCCCCTGCCCTTCGTCGGTTGTTGGAGTGACGCGAAGCAACTATAGCCGTCTTGGCCCAGCGGTTACAAATCATACTGCTCCTTAACTCGCCTGCCAGCGTTCCCGGTGTCAACTGCCATTTACGCCAGTTTACCCAACACCCGCTGACAATTTCGTCCGCCAGTGTTCCCGGTGTCGACTGCAATTCCCGCAATCTTTCCGACACCCACTGACAAAAACCCATCTGCACCCCGGGCCTCGACAATCGCTTATTGGCTCACCGCATCACTCCAAGCCTAGATCCTGAATATGCAATAAGTCCTGGCTGTTTTCCTCCTGCCAGTCGTTATCCTGCCTTCCAGCGAACATGCCGTGCCTCTCCTCTGCCTCCGAAGACGACTCTCTTACATCTTAACCGCGCTCCTCTTGTTCCCGCCGGTTGCGTCACCTTCTGGCAACCACTATTCTGGGGCACCCGAGAAAGCGCGTCCGCAACCTTGTCCTTCGAGACCTTCAAGTACTTGATTCGAGGAGACACCTGCTGAGCTCTGCTGTGAGACAAGTCACCAAAATTCCAACATACTTTGTCTCAACGGGCATCGTAAGCGTTAGTGAACAAGCCGCTTAACGAATCCGTGGGACTCCCTGGGGACGAATAGAAGCAGAGGCATACCGAACGGGCCCCACGTTGGATGCGCCATTTTAATGTGGGGTTCTTTACGGAGGTCACTCTACTAAAAATCGTCGCCCGGTCGATATGCGCTCCGCGCGTCACCCAGGGAGTTACACACTGCAACGAAAAGACAGCGAATGGGTTTATTGTACCTCTCGGTTGCCCGTCGTCGAGAGCCGGTAGTCCGGGCCCGCCGACTCTTGTTGTCGCCCATCGATCAGAGCTCACAGTCGGCGTCCGTGTCCAGGCCTGCGGATCGCTTTTCCCACGCCAGCGCTCCGTAGGCTGGCTGCCCCGGGCTATCAATGCCCGAATCTCGCTGCGGAACCACCCCGGGATCGTCACAGCCCAGGTCATATGGCCCGGGCTAGCCGTTTCCACCGGTCTTGCTCCAGACCTCGCTGGTGGACCGCTCCGGGGTTTGTTATGGGCCAGGCCAGGCCAGGCCATCTTGGCTTCGACGTTCCTTGTCCAGCTACCAGCCTCGCTCCGCACGCTCTGTCTCGTGACTTCTCCGCCGACCGCCTGTCACGTGCCCTCTGCCTCGTCGTTCACTCTCGGCTCCCACAGCCCTCACCGTACACTTAACACCATTCGTGGTGTCCTCTCTGAGGATGACTTCCTTCATACCAGTGAGGAGGAACTTCTTGAGGGCCTCGAAGGCTCTGGTGTTGTCGCCGTCAAACGAATAATGTTTAAAAAGAATGGTGAAGAAATTCCCTCGAAGCATGTTATTTTGACTTTCGAAAGACACACTCTACCAGAGACAATTAAAGCAGGGTACCTTAATTGCCACATCCGCCCTTATGTCCCCAACCCACAGCCAGCGGTGCTTCCGTTGTCAGCGTTTTGGCCACGGATCACGCAGCTGTCGCGGAAGGGAGACATATGCAAAGTGTGAAAGTCAGGGCCACGTTGCCGACATTTGCGAGGCCGTGGCCCATTGCGCTAAATGCGGTGGACCACACCCCGCTTACTACCGCAGCTGTTCTTTCTTTCAGCAAGAAAAAGATATTCTTGCCCTTAAAGTCAAAGAAAATATCACATACATAGAAGCAAAGAAGCGTTTTTCCTTTTTGTCGAAGGGTAGTTATGCTGAGGTGGTACGCAGGGGCCCTGCACCGCGCTCGGAGTCAAGGGCCACCCAGGTCCCTCCCGAGATCTTGGCGGCCAACCTTAGGGCCCCGGCAGCTTCCTCCAGCCCGTGGTGGTAGCATACAGGCTGCCCCTTCATCCAAGGACAGGCCGGCAGCAGCCGCGCCTGCCCCCTCTCTTAGGTCCCCTCCTAGGGAGGAGCGAGCTTCTCGCTCCTGCTCGGTGGAGACGGTCCCCCTACCGAAGGAGCAGCATGGTACCCGTGCAGCTCCTGTGAAAGGAGGTGTCAAGACAAGCTTGGGTGACTCCTCGCCCAGTTCGTCCGCCACTCCTCCATCCGGTCGTGGCCGGGGTTTTCCCCCGCGCGTGCCAGGCCGGACCAGCTCTGTCATGCTCCATCCATCGGACACTTCCCAGGACATGGAGATAGCAACTGATGCTGACAGTCAGTCTACTCCTGGGTTCGACCAGGACGGTATGGAATGGGAGACAGCTTCTCGTAAGTCTAAAAAAAAGCAACCTGTAGTAGCGCCCAAGCCAAGCGCCCAAGCTGTTTTATTGTGATCACATCTTCCACTTAGCTTGAGTTGGCTCTCCATAGTTTTATTTATTTTGCTAGGTGTTATCTCCTTATATTTACATATTTACACACTTTTTAATAGCCCTTACAAAAAAAAAAGTTGCCCAGTCTATTGAAATCTTTGCGACTTCTTAACGATCCTTGCGACTTTCTTCTTTACCCACTTTCTAACAACGTATTTGTATACATTCTGTGTACACCTTTTTCAGACACGGGTCTATACACTGCAGTGGTTAAAATTTTTATCGAAATTGGATTCATTATTACCGCCCGCTTTGCATATACTTTTTATCAACGGTATTGTTCAGACTTTGTATAGACTTTGCTGAGGTAAAAGTCTGTACACTGCAGTTGTTACAATGTGTATCGAAATTGAATTAATGTTTATCGCCCGCTATTTATATACTTTTTATCAATGGTAGTCTTCAGAGTTTGTATAGCCATTGTTGATACGAAAGCCTATACACTCCAGTTGTTAAAATATGTATTGAGATTGGATTAAATTTTATAACCCACTTTTTATATACTTTCTATTAATGGTAGTGTTGAGGCCTTGTATAGCCTTTGTTGAGACAAAAGCCTATACAATGCAGTTGTTCCCTTATGTGTCAAATATAAATTAATGTTTTATTCCTCATTCTTATATACTTTTTATTAACATTAGTGGTCTATAAAGCTAAATAACTTGACATATCTGTAATGCATAAAGAAGTGAGCTTCTTTTCACTTTCTACGAACAAAGAAATTATAAATACACAATGGGCAGAACTATGTTCTTTTTAGCCAAATGAACAAGATTCAAGCTTACATTGAGACCATATAGAACCACTCTACTGTGTAAAGAGCAACGTCCAAACGATGGGGCCGAAAGCCTGCTTTGGACAAGACCAGGGTGGACGCTATTCTGGAAGTGCAATCATTCTATTCTTTTGGCCATTATAGATTATTTTCTTTTTTTTAATATTTTGATATTTTTGTCTTTTCCGTGTTCCGAAATATCTGCCCCCGAATTTTCTACTTATTCTGACCTTTTTTTTCTGCTTACCTCCTGTAAACCTTCGCTACATTAGTCGGATAAAAGTGCAAAATTCGGAGAGCCATATCGCGGAACACACGCTGGTTATTATAATTACACAAAATGAGAGTCTTGGCATACGACCACCTCAAAGTTTGCAATAAAAACATATATCCTAATTATAGTAATTAAAAAGTTAAATACCGAACTTTAGTTGATTCGTCCGATGATAGTGATGGTTATATTCCCACCTAGTGTCCGTCAAGCCATATAAACACGCATCGAAAACCGCATTCATATTACTTTTCCCCCCTTTATTTAAAAACTTCGCGCAGCTAAGAAAATCAACAACAAACAACACTGTGTTGTAACGTTTACTAGAGGAATCCCAGATTCGGGACGAACTCCCTCGTGGAGACAAGAGCGTCCTTTCATACGGTGATATCTACAGCGCCGTGCGTGCCCGTCCCGGTTTGGAACCGGTTTGGAGGAACAAATGGGCGCATCTTCCCCCGTTGCCTCTGGCGGTTCGGGTCCTCCTCTCTTTCGAAGAAGGATGCGAGGAAAAGAAGGACAATGAGACGACGGCCAGAACGCGAACGCAAGCGAGTCTCTGCGCACGACATTTTGACTATTGAACGAAAGCTGTTCGCAGCGGAGTTAAAAAAGTGTTGTAGTTGTACTCAAGTAGCGCCTGATCTGCCAGCAAGAGAAAACAGCTGTAACAGAAAACTTGATGCTGGAAACCCGAGATTACAGCGCTGTGAACACTTGGAACGCCGAAAGAAAAGTGAGTGATTCTTCCTTCTGCTAGAACGACAGCACGGAAGTTCACAAGAAAAAGCGCAAGGCGGTTCGGTCACAAGTGACGCGGCTACAGAACGACGTTGAGGCGTTGCCGTAGTCTGCGCAACCCAACAGCGAGGACCTAAAGCTACTCATCGAACGACTGATCCTAGAGCAGGGCGAACGTAGCATCGCCGACGCCACCATCAAACCACTCATTTCGGAGTAAGACGGAGACCTCGAATTCACCCACGTCCTCGAATATGCGGACAAGATCGTGACACTACATGACGAAGATGAAAAGCCAGCTAAGATGCAGTGCGGAACGCGACAATCCAGCCAACGAGAGTAACCTGATTGGAAGCACTAACAGATCGGCAACGCTGCAGCGAAGTCGAGTATCAAACTCCCAAAATTTGAACTTCTGAAATTCAACGGTCAACGGAAGAAATGGCAGTCCTTTTGGGGAACAGTTCGAGAACGCCACCCATCTGAACTCGGACCTATCGCCGGCGGAAAGGTTCAACTACCTGCGATCAGCGCAAGCGGTCCACGGCGTCGGAGTATCACACAGTGGTACTCCGACGCCGTGGACCTCTTGCGGAAGACGTTCGGAAGCCAGGAAGCACTCATCCAAGTCCACATGGAGGGCCTAATGGATATTCCTCATGTGTCGTCGTCACGGACCCCTAAAGGCTTCATACGTTAGTATGACAACCTACACGCTCGCGAGGACTCAAGGAGTTGGGGGTGAGCGAGGACTCCCTCTCTGCAATGCTCTGCTCTGTTTTACGTTGTGCTCTCCCAGATGACATGCTTCTGGAGTACAATCTAAAGATTGCTCCTTTGGACACGCAGGACGACATCAGCCGGGGCCGGCTGCTTTGGATACAAACTATATAGGATTAAATGTCTGAAGTTTCCAGAATAAAAGCTTACAGGAGTTCTAGCAAACCTCTTCTATTCACAATGTATCCACCTTTTATCGCGTTTCTTGAGCCAATTGGCCGACCACTCGGGATCAAAAAGCTGTAGACTGAAGTGTCTGAACTTTGAATAGAAGATCTACAGACATTCTAGCAGTATTTGCTATCCACAATGTATCTCAATTTTTAACGACTTTCTTTATTTAATTGGCACGTCAGTTTCAATACAAAAGGTATACACTGAAATGTCTTAACATTGGATAGAAAGTCTACAGGCATTCCATCTGAATTTTAGACACTTTAGTGTACAGCTTTTCGAAACCCAGTGGTCGGCCAATTAGCTCAAGAAATGCGATAAAAAATTTGGATACACGTTCAATAAGTAATCGATTCAATGAATCCACAATTGTGTATACAAATAGGATACTCCCTCGCTCAATTTTTTTGTAAGGAAGATGACAAAGTTGCATTTTATGCAATAGAACTGTCGCGGTATTTTAAGAAATATTGATGATGTCAGTCATTTCATGGATGAGCTTCGACCCATCGCTCTTGCCTTGCAAGAAACCCATCTTCACTCTAATTCTTTTAACATTTTAAGGCTCCATCAGGTTTTCAGGGAAGACCGTCTCGCTTCCACTCCTTCTGGTGGTGTTGCAGTAGTTGTGCAGAGTGGAGTCGCTTGCTCTCAAGTTCCACTCCGCACACCTCTGGAGGCTGTTGCAGTGCGTCTCCTCGTGGACCGCCTCGTAACGCTTGTTTCTTTATACTTGCCACCAAATATTCCTTTGGATCTTCAAGAACTGCAGGGACTTGTAGGACAGCTTCCTCAACCGTTTTTAATTTTGGGTGATTTTAACGCTCATCATCCCATGTGGGGTAGTACCCGTCAAGACTCCCGGGGTGGAGTTATTGAACGTCTTTTATTGTCTTCTGGGCTGTCTTTTTAACGGAAAAGAACCAACTTTTTTTAGTGCGACACACAACTCATTCACATCTATTGATCTTTCTATCGCTTCACCTTCATTACTTCCTTGCTTTTCATGGAAGGTTCTCCATAACCCTTTCGGAAGTGATCATTATCCTATTGTTTTAGGAAGTACTGTTCCATTGCCTAAACTTTTAAAGCGCCCCCCTAGGTGGAAATTAGACAAGGCTGACTGGACACTTTTTAATCTTCACTGCACTTTAGATCCTTCGATTCTTTCTTCTATGTCACCCGAGAATGCTGCACTTCATGTTACTGAGCAGATACTAAGGGCTGCTCAGCGCTCTATTCCACAAACTTCTGGCAATGTGCCGAAAAAATGTAAACCTTGGTGGAACAAGGAGTGTGCCACAACCTTGGCAGATCAAGACAGGGCCTGGGGAAGATTTCGTAGATATCCCACTTCGCACAACCTTGTGGAGTTCAAGCGCCGAAAAGCCAAGGCTCGTTGGACTAGGAAGCGGGCAAAACGGAAGTCTTGGATGAAGTACCTCTCTTCTCTAACTAGTTTTGTCCCTGCCAAACAGGCCTGGGACAGATATAGGAAAGTAAATGGGGATTATAAGTGTTTTCCCATCCCAACTTTTAATGCTCCTTGATCGTCATTAAAAGACATAGCTAACATCCTCGGAGAACATTTTTATAATTCATCCAGCTCAGCCAACTACAGTGCTAACTTCGCACAGTTTAAAGCCCGTGCGGAGCAACAAAAGCTATTCGTAACAGGAGGAAAGGCAGCCTCTTATAATCTACCTTTTACGCGATATGAAGTTGAGATGCCTCTTAATGTAAAAAAGCTATCTGCTCCTGGGCCCGATGGGCTTCACTATGAAATGCTTCGTAACCTGTCCACGGAATCTCTTGAAAACCTTCTTCTTTTTTTAATTCCTTATGGGAAAAGGCTTGTTTTCCTCAGACTTGGAGGCATGCACATATTATTCCCCTTCTAAAACCTAATAAAGATCCTTCACAGCCATCAAGTTACCGCCCAATCGCACTGACGAGCTGCCTCGGAAAAACGTTTGAAAGGCTGATAAACAGGTGACTGGTTTATGTATTGGAACAACAGAGGGCCTTTGATAACAACCAGTGTGAATTCCGCCGAGGTCGTTCTACTCTCGATCACTTAGTACGCTTGGAAACTGTGATACGTGAGGCATTTGTAAACCGGCAGCACTGTGTAGAAGTTTTTTTTCGATTTGGAGAAAGCATATGATACAGCGTGGAGACATGGGATTCTTCAAGATCTGTATGCATGTAATATCCGTGGCCGTATGCTGCAATGCATAAGGGAATATCTAACAAGCAGAACTTTTCAAGTTCGTCTTGGCTCCAACCTATCCGATTCCTACGTGCAAGAAAATGGAGTCCCTCAAGGAGGAGTCTTCAGCGTTACTTTATTTGTGCTAAAAATGAATTCAATTGCGCGACTGCTACCTCCTTCTGTTTCATATTCCCTTTACGCTGATGATATACAGATCTTGTCTTCCTCTTGTAACCTTTCCAGCTGTGAACGCCAATTGCAGATAGCCATAAACAAACTTTCCAAGTGGGCTGACGAAAATGGGTTTCGGTTCTCTGCATCCAAAACAGTCTGTGTGCCCTTTTCTTTGCGTCGTGGGCTGTCATTGGACCCATCACTGGAACTAAATGGAAACCCTGTACCTGTCAGGAAAGAGCACAGATTTCTTGGTGTGATATTTGATAAAAAGTTTAGTTTTATTTCACACCTGAAAGCTTTAAAAACAAAATGTCTTCAGTCTATGAATCTTTTGAAAGTTCTATCTCACAAGTCATGGGGTTCTAACAGAAAATGTATTCTACGGTTGTACAATGCCCTCGTAAGATCTCGTCTTGACTATGGTGCGATAGTGTATGGATCGGCCCGGTCATCTGCCCTCAAGATGTTGAACCCAGTTCACCACCTGGGGTTGAGACTAGCAACTGGTGCTTTCCGAACATCCCCTGTCTCCAGTTTATATGCAGAAGCTAATAAGCTATCACTGAACAAACGACGAACCTATCTTAGCCTAACGTATGCTTTTAAGATTCTGGCTGACCCTCAACACCCTACTTATTCTTCCCTTACAAGGTCGAGGTTTTCCCGTCTCTTTAACAACAAGCCAAGCATTATGACACCATTAAGCTCCCGAATTGAAGAACTTTACACTTCGCTGCATCTTTCATTGGACCAGGTTGGCCTCATTCGAAATGTCGACGACCGTATTCCACCCTGGAAGACACTGCCAGTTGCCTGTGACTGGTCGCTCACAAAATTTAACAAACATGGCATTTCCCATGCTGTAATACTGCAAGAGTTTTGTGAAGTACAAATCAAGTATGATGGTTATCTTCATGTTTACACAGATGGCGCCAAGACTTCATCTTTCGTTGGCTGCGCTGTGTATTCAGAACGCTTCTCTAAAGTTAAGCGACTTAATTCGTTTGCCAGCATTATTACTGCAGAACTCTATGCAGTATCAATGGCAATAGACTACATTCTACATAAGAAAATAACTAGGGCTGTTCTTTTTGTTGATTCTCAAAGTGTGATTGTTGCAGTTTGCTCTGTTAAAGACGCTAAAAACAAGCTTGTACAACAAATTCAGAGTAAACTCACAGCTGCTCTACATGATTGTCAAAGCATAACATTTTGTTGCGTACCTAGTCACGTTGGCATAGAGGGCAACGAGAAGGCCGACAGGCTTGCAGGGTCTGGGGAAACCTTGTCCAATCGTCTTTTTGTTTACCATATCAGGATATAAAGCCTTTAGTAAAGTCATCCCTTTTTCGTTGTTGGCAGTTGGAATGGGACAGGGAGTGCGAAAACAAGCTCCACGTTACAAAGCCTGTTCTTGGAGCTTGGGAAAGCTCTTCATGCAAGAGTCGTCTTTATGAAACCTTGCTGTGCCGTCTAAGAATTGGGCATTCTTTTATCACTCATAAGTACCTACTTTGGGGGGAAGATCCTCCTATTTGTGATCAGTGTGGTGATACTCTTACAATTTTACATATCTTGTGGTCTTGTCCCGCTCTGGAGCCCGAGCATCGTATTTATTTTCCCGAGTTGTTTCAACAACAGATCCCGTTTCATCCGGCCCTCCTGCTGGGGGAGAATCCCATAGTCCCTTTTAGCAGGGTAATATACTTTCTTACTAGCATTGGCATTTTATACCAAATATAGCTTTACCAAATCCTAGGTTGCACTTTGGTAAAACCCTCATCAAAGCATGCTGATTGTTACTATCGTTTGGCGCAGATGGCCTCGTAGCTCTTGCGCCATTAAACCCCCAAAATCATCATCATCTGTCCAGACACGTTTCATGGTCAGAAGGCAGAAAACAGAGCTGCTGCGCTATCGCCCACTGCCCGTACGACCGTCTCCGATGCCTCCACCGTGCTTTGGTACTCACTACGCTTGCCAACATCAAAATGGCAACACTCTCAGTGTTGTCAGATCACCAAGCATTTTCGCATAATGTGACGTCAAGATGGCGGCGCCCATGAAATGCTGCATGAAAGGGTATATATCAGATTCGGAAGATAAAAAAAAAATACAAACTGCCACCTGAACACTGTCTCCATAATAGCCACTTTATATATATACAGTATAGTTTTGGATTTAATGTGATAATGTTTCGAGCTTAGTACAGTGTTTATATGAAGTGTCCCCGTGCTTTGAAAGTGCAAACCTTTTGTTATCAACTAAAAACTGAGATTTAAAATAAGTTGGTGAGGGTGTATACTTTCTCCAAATGCAGCACATAAAAAAAACGCGGTTGTGATAGTTTTGTTTTAATATTTATATATATATATACACATATATATATATATAGGGAGAGAGAGAGAGAAAAAACGAAGCGCAGGATGACGAAAAGTATATACGGAAGAAAACGAACCTGAGACGGTTGTTGGAGTTTTTCAAACATGTTATTGGTAAAGTTGGTCGACATTTCGGCCTGAGCCAGACCTTTTTCGAGACTGGCTCATGAGACGTCAAATTGACGCTCCTTGACCACGTCACGTGGCATTCCAAACATCTGGTTTCTCTCAAGAGTTGACGGTACCCCCGACACAGGCAACCCCCCCCCCCCCCCCCCCCCCGCGTAAACCTGACCCTGGTGAAAGAACTCGCACCATGTCGGAAAATCTAACTGAAGCAAAGCAGCAGAGGAGGGCGGAGGAGGGGCAGTCACAAGAACAGCAGGCGGCAAACTCTCGCCAAAAAAAAAAGCTTTTGAGAAAAATGTTTTGAGCGGTGTCCGAGCGGTGTACCAGCCGCACCCTCTGTCCGTGAAAAAAAAAGACACATATACATATCCCCCTTCACCTAATCAACTTCAAGGCAGGGAAGACGAGGGGTGGTTCTGGACTTCCTCGCCGAAAAAGGGGGAAAAAAAGAAAAAAAAAAGAAAACGGTTGCAGCTTCCGAGAAAACTTGCCCCAGCGGTGTACGAGCGGTGTGCGAGCCGCCTCCTTCAGTGCGTAAAAAAACAACACACACACGCATACATATCCCTTTTTTCACATAATAAACTTCATGACGGGGAAGACGAGGGGAGGTTGTGGATTTTTTTACCGATATGACTGCTCAAGATGTGTTAACTGCGCGCATGGACGTCATTATTCCAGGGTGTTCATTAAGGTAGATTGCATGCATAGATGACAATATGACATTATGACATCATTATGAGATTATGACATCATTATTACCGGCCCAGATTGAATTAAATTTGTAAATAAGATACGATTCTCTCTGCTCGCAACACGTTATCAGCTGCCCTTTCAGTCAACAATATTATTAGAACGAACCTATATAAAATAAATCGTGGATGGCCTGAAGCGTGTGGAATGTGTACGCTCACGCCAATACAGGAGGATCGTGGATGTTAACCGCGTGAATGGAAGATATAATGCCGGGATGTTCATTGATCGCGGCTTTGAACTTGTGAATAAGGTAAGATTCTTTCTGTTCGCGATCTCGGTTGCTTTTGAAACCAGACTGTAAAAATGTGACTTGGAGCTTATCAAATAAGTGTCTTGGATCGCTAACATGCTTGGAAACGGGAAGTGTGGGGTTTCATTTTGCATGCGATCTGTGATTATTAAACCGCAATCGGAAAGGTGTCTCCGTCTGGCCTACGTACTGCGCGCCGCAAGTGCTACACTGTAAAAGGTATACTACATTACAGGTGTCGCAATTTAAGTTGCCATAAATTTTGTAGGCGAAGTTGGAGTTTGTACTCTCTATGGAGTTTCTCCGTGTTACGTGTGGGCAGACCCCACATCCCGACTTTCCGCATGGCCGACTCCCAGTGCTCTGAGTGGCAGTTATCTTGGACCTGACTAAGGAATCCTTAATGATGCGCGAGCGTGTGTACACCACACGGGGACGGTAGAAATAACTTTTGCGAGGCGTCCACTTTGTTGGAAAATATTAAAATGTTTCCTTAATATGGCGCTAACATTCGGAGACTCATTGCTGTAGGTCAGCACGAGGCTGGCCTGTCGGCTTGTCTCCGCCTGGGGACCGCTGTCACCTAACAAGAGGTCGCGATCGAGGGCGGGCGCCTTACTAATTGCGTCATTTATGATTTTTTTTTGGGTACTTCTGTTCTTTTAGAACCTCGCGTAGTTGATTGGCGTTGGAGTGAAAATCATCGTTATTAGAACATACACGTTTAAACCTGTGAGCCTGGCTGTACGGAATACTGGTTCGGCAAGGTCGAGGATGGCAACCGTCGAAGTGCAAATATCTCTGGCTTTCCATGGCCTTTCGATACAGTTGAGTGACCAAAGTTGTGTCCTTAATTATTACTCTAACGTCTAAGAAATTAATGTCAGTTTTCGAGTAACTGTGTGTAAAGCGAATGGAAGGGTGCGCGGAGTTAAAATCTGCGATGAACTTGAGAAGCTCATTTTCTGAGTGTGACCAGATAAAAAAAAAGTGAAAGCCGTTTACAACTCCCTATAACACCGAATTAGAGCGCAGCTCTTGAGGAGGAGGAGGGAAGGGTACTGGGCGGGTCACGTGACCTTGGGGTGTCACGTGACGATGCCGATGATGTCATCAGTGACGATGACGATGCGGACTCCGATGACGTCATCAGCGATGATGACGATGACGATGCGGATGTTGGTGACGTCATCTGTGATGATGACGATGACGATGCGGATGCCCCCCGAAGTCACGTGACACCCCCAGGTCACGTGACCACCCCCAGGGTCACGTGACCTCAGCGGGGGTCACGTGACCTCCCCGATGACGTCATCGTCACTGATTACGTCACCGGCATCCGCATCGTCATCGTCATCATCACTGATGACGTCATCAGTGAAGTCACTGATGACCTCACCGGCATCCGCATCGTCATCGTCATCATCACTGATGACGTGATCAGTGACGTCACTGATGACCTCACCGGCATCCGCATCGTCATCGGCATCATCACTGATGACGTCATCAGTGATGATGACGATGACGATGCGGATGCCGGTGACGTCATCAGTGACGATGTCATCGGGGAGGTCACGTGACCTCGGCGGGGGTCACGTGACCCTGGGGGTGGTCACGTGACCTCGGGGGTCACGTGACTTCGGGGGGGTCACGTGACTTTGGGTGTCACGTGACCTTGGGGGTCACGTGACTTTGGGTGTCACGTGACCTTGGGGGTCACGGGACCCTGGGGAGGGGTCACGTGACCTCTGGGGGTCACGTGACCTTGGGGTGACCTTGGGATGACCTTGGGGGCCACGTGACCTTGGGATGACCTTGGTTACGCCGACGGCGACGCCGACGCCGCTCACGCCGGGAACAGACCCCTAAGAGCTGCGCTCTAAAATACGTCATCAATATACCTTCTGTAGAACATCGGTTGGAGCGGACAGGATGCGAGAAAAGTTAATTCTAGGTCGCCCACAAATATATTTGCAACGTTCGGGGCCATTTTCGTGTCCATTGCGGTCCCTCTAGTTAGAAGAAAAAATTTGCCGTCGAATTCAAAACTGTTTAACTCAAGAACCAGGCTCGAAAGGACGGCCAGAAGTTGGCTCTCCGGGAGGTCATCCCCCGTGGGCCTCATATGCCCTCACAAGCGCCTCTATGCCGTCTTTATGGGGAATATTGGTGTACAGAGCAGTTACATCCATTGTCACCAGAAAAGCATCCTTGGGTATTTGAATTTTAGAAATTTCTTTGAGAAAGTGAGTCGTGTCCCGAATGTACGACGGGAAGGTAGGCGGGATGTGTCAGATGAGGTTATCAACGAAACTAGAAATTGGCTCGGTGACCGTTCCTGAGCCCGATATAATGGGGCGGCCGGGATTCCCTTCTTTGTGGATTTTAGGTAACATATAGAAGCGCCCTGGTACAGCGTGTTTGGCAGTTAGCCCCCATAAAGTTTTGCCGGTAATTAAACCTTGTTTCTCTAGATCGATAAGTCGCTGGTGTATAAGTTTGGCATGCCGGCTAGTTGGGTCGTTGTTTAGATGACGGTAGAATTTGGCATCGTTTAGTTGTCTATAGCCTTCTTTTATGTAATCCGAGATGTTGAGTATAACCATGGCAACCCCCTTGTCAGCTGGTTTAATTATAATATATTTCCTGTTAGCTAGATCCTTGAGCGCCGTGCGTTCGGGAAGCGAGAGGTTATAGTGATGCGGTTGCTGATTTCTATAAGCTGACACAATGTCCTTTTGGACCGCCTGGATATAAAGGTCTAGACGCTTATCTCTGTTGGGACCGGGAGTCCAGCCAGACGATGTTGGGGCCTATCAAAGAAGAATTCCTGAAGCCGAAGGCTTCGTGCGAAATTATCGAGATCCTGGAGGAGGGTGAATTCGTCGTACTGGCCCGTGGTCGGGCAGAAGTTAAGACCCCTTGAGAGGAGCGACTCTTCGTCGTGGGTTAGCTTTACACTGGATAAATTAACTATGTTGCTATGATCAAGAGAGTTATTCTGCATGTCCCGTCCACTCACCGTCGTCGGGGGGTATTTAATATTATCCCTATCTAGCTTACTATTTTTTACCTCCTCGATGATCCCACGTTTCTTTTCTTCAAATGACTGTAGTGATGCGGTTTCCTGCGGTGACAGTTTGTTGGCGCGGAGCAAATTACTTTCAACCCTTCGAACATTCGTCAAAGTTGTCTGACAGTGATTTTTAACTATTTTTACTAAATCGGGAGAAGCATTCGTAAGCACCGCATTCTATTTTTCTTTAAATCGCTTTCAGAGAGATGTGTCATACTAGGTGGAAAAACAATTTGTAAACCCCTGGGAGCAATGCGCGCGTCGAGGCAAGTCTCAAGGTATGCGGCATGTGACTCGTGGCGTATCCTTTTGTCCGCTAACTTCAAAATTCCTAAAAAAATGTGGTGAAAATTTAACAGGTATCTCACTCAAAACAGGAGGAGCTTTTGATATACCAGGCGGAGACCGTCAGTCCTGTTGCAAGCAGAGAGCCGCGCTGCAAGTCTTGCGCAGATTGTAGCGCGATTGAGGGGCAGTTGCAGCAATTGGTTGCTGCGTGTGAACACGGGCGGCCTGTGTTGCTGGTGTTGCGACGTCAAGTTTCTAGTCGAAATCGCTCCATTTGAAGCGGGCCTGAGTGGCGTGAGTGCAATGAGTGCGTGAGGGCCGTGAGGGCGGTGAGTGCGTGAGGGGTGTGAGGGCCATGAGTGCGTGAGGGGCGTGAGGGCGGTGAGTGGCGTTAGGGCCATGTGTGTGTGAGGAGTGTGAGGCGTATAAGTGCATGAGGAGCGTGAGGGCGGTGAGTGGCGTGAGGGCTATGAGTGCGTGAGGGCAGTGAGGGCGGTGAGTGCATGAGGGGGGTGAGGGCCATGAGTGAGTGAGGGCGGTGAGTGGCGTGAGGGCCATGAGTGCGTGAGGGGCGTGAGGGCCGTGAGGGCAGTGAGGGCGGTGAGTGCGTGAAGGCTATGAGTGCGTGAGGGGCGTGAGGGCCGCGAGGTTCAGTGAGGGTGTGTGAAGGGCTGAAGGTGAGTGTCACTGTGAGGATGAGGGTGAGTGAGGGGCTGAAGTTGAGTGTAGCTGTGAGGGTGAGGGTGAGTGAGGGGCTTAGGTGAGTGTGGCTGTGAGGGTGAGGGTGAGTGAGGGCGACCTAAAATGCCGACCTCTGCTGGTGGCACGCAAGACGGCCCCCGCAGGCCTGACTGGCGTCAATGCTTGAACTGTGGACGACGAGTCCACCTTGCTCAATCTTGCCGGAATCCGTGCCCTCCACGCCAGGAAAACCCTCCACGCGTGCCCGACAGGGCGGGGTCCCGTGCGGTCCACGAAGATCCCCTGGCTACAACATTGATGTGCCAATCGCTGACCCCACCCCTCACTGTCTACCCGACTCAAATCGGAAAAGGTACCGATGCTATTATAGACACCGCAGCTGGGGTTTCCGTCATCGATGCTAAGTTGCTACGATCGGCCGACCGTATCGCATCAACAACACGCTGTAAAAAACTACTACTTCTCTGGCCAAACGGAAGCCACATTCCTCATATCGGACGCATCGAACTGACCGTGGAAACACTTGGAGAGAGTGTGACACTTTCATTCTTCGTTGTGAAGAATTTAAATCCTCCAGTTATTCTCGGATGTGACTGGTGTGCGGCAGCAGTCTGCTCGTGTCCTTTGAACGCGGTCATGCACAGTTATCAACACAACGGGAATGCAAGTCCCGTTGTACGGCTGCCGACGAATCAACGTTGGGACTTTGTGAAGACCTTAGGCCGAACATTAAGGAAACATCTGTGTACAAAGGTTTTTTCTGCTGCGCACTGTTTTTCCTGATCAGCTTCGTACAAACAAGTTTTAACACCATGCGCCTACTTGCTAACACATTCAAGATTGTTTTACGCTCTTTGCTACCCCTCAAGTTCGTTTGCGAACCGTTCATGGGCTCAGTTGTTGCCACGAAAGACATTACGGTTCCAAAGTCTTCGGCGGTCTGGGTCCCAGCAACACTTCAGGGAGATAAGCGATCGGGTGACTTGATAATCGAAACTGTCCTGCACTCGCGCCCCGGGGCGGAACTCGCCACACCCCGCTGTCTCACCTCCTCTCCCCAGGGCGTCTTGAACGTTCGTGTAGCTAACCTGGCCAGCGACGACCCTCACCTAAAGCGAGGCGACAGCTTAGAAGTTGCTTTTGAGGTTGAGTCACAAACGTTGGTTGCCACTCTTGTAAGTTCGCCTTCGATTCCCGCTTCAGAAGAACAGTTGGGCAGAACCGGACCCCTGCATGGCCTCAGTTTAACTTTGGACCCAATCTAACCACGGCAGAGAAATAATCTATTCAGTCCCTACTCATCAATTTCCGAAGCTGCATCGCCGTTACAAAAGAAGAGCTGAGTTATGCGCCCCTCGTGCGCCATGCCATCAAGACCTATGACCACGCGCCACTACATCAACACCCGCTACGAGTCTCTATGCCCCAGAGACGGAAAATCAACGCAAGTTGAAGATATGCTCCAATGGGGTATAGTGACATCTTCTAACAGCCCGCGGTCGTCGCCTCTGGTGCTCTTCAAGAAAAAAGATGGCTCGACAAGGTTCTGCGTCGACTATAGAAGTCTGAACAGCATCACTAAGCCCGGTGTGTACCTCCTACCTCGACTTGATATTGCCCTTGACCGTCTCCATGGTTCCCACTATTTCTTGACCTTGAACCTCATCTCGGGATACTGGGAAGTTGAATTTGATCCAGATGACGCCGAAAAGTCAGCCTTCGTAACGCCTGACGGCCTGTTTCAGTTCAGACGTTCGCAGTTTTAATTGTGTAATGCACCGGCGACTTTCCAGCGTCTTATGGATAAAGTCCTCGACCACTTGAAATGGACCATGTCCTTGGTCTACCTCGTTGACGTAATCGTGTATGCCGAAAGCTTTGACGAGCATTAACATCGTCCGAGTCTTGTTTTAGGTGCCCTCTCGAAAGCTGGACTTCGTGTAAAACCATCAGAATGTTTCTTCGGATATGACGAAGTAATCTACCTCGGCCATGTCGTCAACAAATATGGTATTCATCCAGACCCTGCAAAGCTGTCAGCTTTTGCAAATATAGCCGTACCCACAACGATAAAGGAATTCAAGAGCTTTCTAGGTTTCGCGTCCTACTTTCGCTGCTTTGCGGTGAACTTTTCAGCGAGGGCTTCTCCCATGAACCGGCTCCTAAGAAAAGACGCCAAATTTGTGTAGGGAGCGGAAGAAGCGGCAGCCTTCGCGGACCTCAAGAGAGCTCCTCTAGAACCGCCTACGCTGGCCTATTTTTTGATGACGCACGCACCGTCCTCCGCACTGAAGCCGGTGGAAAAGGCTTAGGTGCTGTCCTTCTTTAACATGACAAAGATGGTCGAGAACGCCCCGTGGCCTGCGCAAGCAGGAGGCTTAGTGAACCAGAACGCCGTTGCCACTCTTCCTAACTGGAGTGTCTCGCAGTAGTGTGGGCTGTGGAAAAGTTTCGCCCTCGTCTTTACGGCAAAATATTTACAGTGGTCACCGACAACTCTGCATTGCAGTGGCTCCAATCGAAGAGCGATATTACGCCAAAGCTTGCTTGCTGGGCCATGAAACTTCAAGAGTACAATTTTGCAATTGTTCACCGAAGCGGAAGGCACCATCAAGGCGCCGACGTCCTCTCGCGCAATCCCGTGGAGGATGGTTCAACTGTTTCTGTTTTACCTCTGCTTGATTTGCAGGCAGCGGATTCAAACGACACAGAGATGTCAACTATTATCAGTCATCTCGCAAACACAAACATTGACTCTTCTCGTCTTCACGGACGACGCCTGCAACGTTTGCGAGCACACACTATCAGCTACGTGACGGGCTTCTCTGCCGTCGATCACGGCAGTCCGTTTCGTGGCTGCCTGTTGTTCCCACGAGACTGCGCCGCAACGTTATGGTCATGCTCACGACGCTCCGACTGCTGGTCACCTGGGACAACGCCGGACATTACAAAAAATCGCTCAAAGTTTCTGGTGGGCGGGTTTGAGAGGTGACGTTCGGCGGTACGTTGCTTCATGCACCACTTGCCAAATGCGCAAAACACCGCCGAACCAAAAAAAGGCAGAACTTCACCACATCCCTCTCCCAAAAAGTCCGTTTGAAGCAATCGGTATGGACCATCTGGGACCATTCCCAAAATCAGAAGATGGCAACAGGCACATAATTGTGGCCATAAACTACATGACGAAGTGGGTTTAAATACACGCAGTTCCCGACATGTCAGCGACACCTCGTCAGGTTTCTGGACAACCACCTGGTGTTGCGGCATGGGACTCCAAGGATGATCATTTCTGACCGAGGAACATCGTTCATGTCTCGTGATTTCAAGGATGTCCTTAGGAACTACGGGATTGAGCATGCAGCGACTTCACCCTACCACCACCGAACAAACGGATTGGAACAGCGCACTAAACGTACTTTGAGCGATATATTAGCTGCGTTCGTTAACTCATCTCACAGAAACTGGGACCAATATATTGAAACTGGTGCGTTTGCACTAAGTACATTCCGACAAGAAACAACGAGCCAATCGCCTCTTGAGCTGGTGTATGAAGGGCTTCCCACGCTTCCAGAAGAGACAGCGATGAACACGACGTGGACCCACCGCGCGCGGGACTATGAATGCGACTTCTCTGGGCGACTGCGCGAAGCAAGAGAAAGAGCTCTACTCGCCATCCTTCACAAGCAGTCAGATGTCACCCAGCGCCTGCGCACTGGAAGTTCTGGATCATCGTTCAATTCAGGATATTTAGTGCTTCTTGAAAGTCCCCTCAGACGGCCACAGCGATCCGAGAAGTTGCTCCCAAGGTACTGCGGACCCTTCAAAATAAGCAGGCAACTCGGTCCTGTGACACATCGTTTCGAGGAATTGCGAGCGCTGCCTCAACGAGGAAGACACCGGACTCTCACAGCTCATGTCAGTCAACTCAAACTTTATGTGGCACGCGATGACTACGTTGGTTCTGTCCGGGACGGACAGTCCCTTGGAGGAAGGCGATTGTAACGGCCGAAAGTACAGAAGGCAAACGGGGATATTAGGAGGAGGACGAAGTACGGACACTAGGAAAAAGACAACGGCTTGAACGCTCGTAACAATATATATATATATATATATATTGTGACCTATCCAGCGTCCCGTGCAGCCATCACCCTCATTATCGTCATCATCACCACCATCGCCGATAGCTCGCGCTGCCCGCTCGGGGCAGCGCGGGTCAGTTCGAATATAGACATAATTGAAACCGGTCGCCAAGCGTCTGTCTCCCTCACATTATTGGTGGAGGTGCGGGGTATCCCAATCACTCTGGAGCTTCGTCCCAGAAGGCGACCAGCAACGATGACCAGCACTGGCCAATCCTCCTCCGGTGCCTCTGCAGCTGCCGTCAGTCCTGCCCCCAGCCAGTTGCGACATCCCAAAAACTTTGCGGGACTCCGCGAGGACGACGTAGAGGACTGGCTGGACGTCTATGAGCGGGTGAGCCTTTACAACAAGTGGGACGACGAAGCAAAGCTGCGCAACGCTATTTTTTATCTCTCCGATGTGGCGAAAATATGGTTCACGAACCACGAATATGAAATCGCGACGTGGCTCCAATTCAAAACTCAGCTGGCAGAAATTTTCGGAAAACCCACCAATCGTAAAGCTATAGCTGAGCGTAAATTGGCAGCCAGGATCCAGACATCTGGCGAGACTTACACTTCTTATATTGAAGACGTTCTTTCACTTTGCCGCCGATATGACAAAGACATGTCCGAGGCCGACAGAGTCCGCCATGTTATGAAAGGCATCTCTGAGGAGGCATTTAATGTCCTTCTTGTGCAAAACCCGACGACAGTGAAGGACATCACTACGCACTGTCAGCGGCTAGATGAGGCCCGGAATTCCCGCCTTCAAGTCCGAGCTCTGCATGACAGCTCATCAATTGCACTGCAATCTATATCCACGGACTCTCTGAAGCAGATAATACAAAAAATTGTACGAGATGAGCTTGCCCGTTTTCTCCGACCAACTACAAGCAACCCCACGCCTGAGACTGACGACACCGGGTTGCGACGTATTATCCAACAGGAGCTTGCATCCGTAGTTCCACCAACAGCGACTCCCTTTTCCATCACGGAAAGAGTTTGTTCTTCCGATGAAACTCTTCGTTCGGGAATTCCTCAAATGACCTCGGACACTCCTGCTCTGGCTGCCATCTCCCCTGCCTTCACTGGGGGCTCTTTACCCGCCTGGCGCAGTCGCCCCACTTATGTTAACAACGCATCTTGGGGATATCGACAGAGGCCAGTCTGCTACTACTGTGGAATCACCGGCCACGTCGCACGAGTTTGCCGGAGACTACAACAAGACCATGCAACCCGCGACTACTACTACTACAACCGAGACCGAAACCACCGAGACTTCAGGAGTCAGCCGCGCGATCAATCGCCGCCCCCGGATCCTTATCCAGCACGTCGTCCACAGGCTCCTCGCCGCCGCTCCCCGTCTCCCTATCCTCGATCCTACTCGCCCATGGTCTCAAGGAGAGACGCGAGGCCTGACACGGGAAACTAGGCACCGCAGTTGTCGGAGGAGCAACTGCGTCACAAAAAGGTCTTCATCATCCTCCTTCCGACCCATCTAACCTCATTGAAGTATACATCGATGGCTTACTTCTGTACGCCTTGGTTGACACAGGGGCGGCCACTTCTGTGATTAGAGAGGACATCTGCATCCGTCTTCATAAAGTAAGAACACCCCTCCATGGTTGTTCACTGCGGGCAGCATCCACAGACATTATTCATCCAACAGCCCAGTGCACGGCACGTGTTTTCATACAGGGTGCGTGCCACACCATTCAATTCGTTGTTTTATCATCTTGTACGCACGATCTCATCCTCGGCTGGGATTTCCTTAACTCTGCGGAAGCTGTCATTAGCTGCAAAGGGGTCGTTTTAAGAGATTCAAATAGCTGCGAATCCAACTCCAGTATTCCTAAAACAAAATTACGTGCCTGTGAAGACACGGTTATTCCCCCGCTAGCATCTCTTGTCATGAATTTCTCGAGTGAACCAAGCGTTTCAGGCACTTTTCTGGTAACTCCTTTTTCAAACATCTTACTATCGCACGGGTTTATTATACCTCATTCTATTTCTACACTTACCCATGGGAACACAGTGCTGCCTGTCTGTAACGTAACACATCAGCCACTGGTTTTTGTAAAAGGTACAATCGTCGCAAATATCGAACCTCATGCCTCTTTGGAACTTGCGTCACTGGAATCCGCATGTAATTTTGATCCTCCAGCACTTCCCGTTATCTCCAACGAAATCTTATTGAACGCCATCGATCCGAACCTTGCAGACACTCATAAAAAGCAATTAATTCATTTAATCACTCGTTTCACATCGTGCTTCGATGTTTATACGTCCTTTACAAGTTCCACGAAGTCAGTGGCACATGAGATTAATACGCCCCGCGGACAAATCGTACACCAGCGTCCATATCGCGTATCTCCTACAGAACGCCGTATTATTGACCAAGAGGTATCAGACATGTTACGTAAAGGTATCATTCGCCAATCATCGAGCCCCTGGTCCTCACCAGTAGTCCTTGTAAGAAAGAAGGATGGCAGCATACGTTTCTGTGTTGATTATCGTCGACTGAATAGGATCACTCGCAAGGACGTATACCCTTTACCACGGATTGATGACACACTAGACACGTTACAAGGAGCTGAATATTTTTCATCACTAGATTTAAAGTCCGGCTACTGGCAAATACCAATGAAGGAAGAGGACAAAGAAAAAAACAGCTTTTATCACATCGGACGGTCTTTTCGAGTTCAATGTTATGCCTTTCGGCCTTTGTAATGCTCCGGCAACGTTTGAGCGCATGATAGATAACGTCCTTCGCGGTCTTAAATGGCACATATGCCTTTGCTACCTTGATGATATTATTATATTTTCTCGTACATTTGATGACCATCTCCGTCGACTCTCCGATGTGCTCGGCTGTCTCCAGAAAGCTAACCTTGTGCTCAACACAAAAAAGTGCCGCTTCGCCTCTCGACAAATTAAGATCCTTGGCCACCTTGTAAATAAAGATGGCATCCGACCCGACCCAGACAAGATCAAGGCAGTACGCGAATTTCCTGTTCCCCTTAACATAAAACAACTTCGCAGTTTTCTAGGACTTTGTTCTTATTTTCGTCGTTTTGTCCCACAGTTCGCACAGTTGGCTGCTCCACTCACTCGTTTGTTACGAGCTAATACAGCATTTATCTGGTCCCCTGAATGTCGTGACTCATTTCATGTTCTTAAAACCACTCTCCAGTCCGATCCCATCCTGGGGCACTTTAATGACCTTGCGCATACGGAGTTGCATACCGATGCCAGTGGTTATGGCCTTGGTGTCGTCCTATTGCAGCGTGACCACAACACAACAAAAGAATACGTCATAGCTTATGCAAGTCGAATGCTCTCTACCGCTGAACAAAATTACACCATAACAGAAAAAGAATGTCTGGCTGTCGTTTGGGCCGTCAACAAGTTCCGGCCATACCTTTATGGTAGGCATTTCACTATCGTTACCGACCACCACGCCTTATGTTGGCTCTCTTCCCTAAAAGACCTCACTGGAAGACTTGGTCGATGGACTCTTGCACTCCAGGAGTACAATTATACAGTCGTATACAAATCTGGTCGCAAACATACAGACGCTGACGGCCTATCTCGATGCCCCGTAGACGAACCTGATGAACGTCTCGAAAACATGGACGATGTATTCGATGTTTCCGCTGTCAACTGCGAACATATTACTTTAGAGCAATCCAAGGATCCATGGATCAAAGAAATAATCGAGCATCTCAATAAACCAACTCACTTCCTTAATAAAAAGTTGCGCAAACAGTTACAGCACTTTTCCATTCAAGATGGTGTACTCTATCGGCATAACTTTTCCCCTGAAGGCAACAGATGGCTAGTTGTCGTTCCTCGCCAAATGCGCAAGGATATTCTTCAATCGTTCCATGATGATCCCACCTCAGGACACATGGGATTCCAAAAAACATATGCTCGAATTAGGCGACGCTACTTCTGGCCCCACCTTCAGACGTCCGTTTTTAAATACGTTCAGTCTTGCTTGAAATGCCAGCGTAGAAAACGTCCAACCACGGCACCTGCTGGCCTACTCCAACCTTTAGTTTGCCCCAGTACGCCCTTCGAAAGAGTGGGGATCGATTTGTTTGGCCCATTCTCAGTTTCCTCGCACGGTCATCGTTGGATTGTCACAGCCGTTGACCACTTGACTAGATACGCTGAGACCGCCGCGCTGACCTCTGCGACATCTGAAGAAATAGCTCACTTCTTTGTACATAATATACTCCTACCTCACGGCGCGCCACAAGTTCTCTTAAGCGACCGCGGACGGCAGTTTCTTTCGAGCACACTTGCAGCCATTTTGAAAGCCTGTCGGGTAGTTCACAAGACAACATCATCATATCATCCGCAGACAAATGGGGTCACCGAACGTTTTCATAAGACTCTCGCTGACATGATATCTATGTATATCTCAAGTGATCATTCAAACTGGGACACAATACTCCCCTTTGTAACTTTCGCGTACAACACTGCCCTTCAGTCTACTACAGGCTACTCCCCTTTCCATTTAGTGTACGGTCGCGAAGCTTCATGCACTATAGACACCATCTTTCCTGTTGCTCCGTCAACCGACCAAAATGACCTCCTCACCAATTTCATCTCCCGTGCCGAAGAGTGCCGCCAGCTCGCACAGCTACGTACATCGCGACAACAACATATAGCCAAGGATCGCTACGACAAGCATCATACCCATACCTCCTACGCTCCCGGTGCCCTTGTGTGGGTCTGGACCCCCGCCCGACAACCCGCCCGAATTGACAAGTTTCGTCACAAGTACATCGGCCCCTACCGAGTCATCGCGCAAACATCCCCCGTGTCGTACCTCGCCGAACCCGTGTCCTCCTCCTGCGATGGCCGCCGCCGCACTTCAGAGGTTCTACATGTGAACCGCTTGAAACCCTACCACCCACCGCTACCCACCGCCTCCCTTTAACCACCCCAACCCCCCAGGGGGGGGGGGGGGGGGGGGTAATGTGACCTATCCAGCGTCCCGTGCAGCCATCACCCTCATTATCGTCATCATCACCACCATCGCTGATAGCTCGCGCTGCCCGCTCGGGGCAGCGCGGGTCAGTTCGAATATAGACATAATTGAAACCGGTCGCCAAGCGTCTGTCTCCCTCACAATATATATATATATATATATATATATATATATGTGTGTGTGTATAATTGTTTCAAAGTACTTTTTTAACATAAGTTTAATATAGGGGCTTTAAAAGTGGAGCGAGTAGAGCGACCCATCGGTTGTTCGACCAACACGGGAACGCGTGCCGCCAGCGTTTGCCCGCTACAAATAAGTCGCCTACTCTCAAGCACTGAATTGAAGGGAAAAACGAACGAATTGAACAACACAACTTAGGATTATGTTACCTTTAGCCGATTACTGACTAGGAATGCAGATATTCTTGTAACCTTTGCTACTATTACACGCGCGGAACGAGCATGGAGCAACATGGCTTGTAAGCTTATCACTGCGTGCATCTGAAACGGAAACTCATCGGGCGCATGCCGTGCGGCGTTACTTCCCTATTGGAAAACCCCAATATGAACAGCGTATTATGGATATTGGTAAACAATATCCTTTTTTGTATTACAATACAATAAGGACAGTGTGCTGGAAAACATTACATTTATTGTATTGTATTACAATAAGGGTTTGTTATGGGATTCCAATATATATAATACGCTGAAAATATTGGAATCCAATACCATATAAACCCTTATTAGATTCCCATGTGTCGTATGGGAATCCAATAAGTGTTTACGATTCCAATATACTCAGCGTATTATGGATATTGGAATTCAATATGTTATATCGGCTACCAATAAAACTATATACGAGTTCGAATATCACGTTCAGCGCAACATTTCTCTGCAACGCAGTCTCTTGTGTGTATTTCTGAGTGATAAATTTAAAAAAAATGTTGTTGTTGTCAAATTGTGAATAAAGAAGCAAAACACTGGACTTATCCATACCAAATATATTTAACATATTCCTGAACTGGAGGATCTGGCATTTACTGCAAAAGAAAGTTAATTGTTTAGGACTCTCATTCAAAAACTTGATGTTTGAAAACAGAATGTGAAATCCTCACCTTACTGAAAACAGCACCTGCAAGCTGTAGCCATATAGAAACTGCAAAATAAATATTTGTGATTAGTTTGCGACAAGTAGCAATCCTTCACCAAGCCGGATAGATTCAAAATTATGTCTGCGTTTGATTGCGGAGAAATAAGCTTCAATGCCACTGCCACAGGTCATTCTGAGCTCGGTCAATTAAATATATGCATCCGCTCGTCTGGCTTCACTATTCCTGCTTCGCACCTAACTAGAGGATCTGGAATGCTCACCTTTGAAGAAAAACGAACTGGTGCTTGCTTGCTTGTAGGCCGTGGAAACTGGAAGAGAGATTTGCGGTTAGTTGCGTCCAAATAGCAGTTACTTTGAGTAGCCACTTAAAGTACACCAAGTCTGAAAGATTCAATATTACATGCGCGGGACATAGATATCCTCTTGCGACGTAACTGGGCACGTGTCAATGTCGCCCGCTTGTATTACAGAAAAATAAGCTTCAATGCAGGAACTCCCAGTCGTTCTGAGCTCCGTTAATTAAAAATGCTGTACCGGTCGTATGGCTTCAGTATTCCTGCTTCGGGGATCTGGAATTCTCACCTTTGAAGAAAAGCAAACTATGACCTGCTGGCTCTTAGGCCGTGGAAACTGCCAGAAAGATTTGCGATTAGCTGCGTCCAAGTATCAATTTCTTCGACCAGCCACCTACAGCACACTAAGCAGGATAAATTCAAAATTACATGTGCGTGACATAATATGCCTCTTGTGACAAAACTGGGCACACGTTTTGTCGCCTACAGCAACACTGAAGCCAGAAAGACAAGCGGTACGGCACCTTCAATTGACGGAGCTCAGAACGAGTAGGGACGCTTTCACTGAAGCTTGTTTTGCTGCGATACACACGGGTATTGCAGCAAAACAAGCTTCAGTGAAAGTGTTCCCAGTCCTCCTGTCAATTAAATATGCCCGACCGCTTGTCTGGCTTCAGTATTGATGATTCAGAGCAATCTAGAAAATCTAGAATCCTCACCTTTGAACGAGAACGAACTGGCGCCGGCTGGCTTGTGGGCCGTGGAAACTGCAAGAGAGATTTGCGATTAGTTACGTGCAAGTAACAATTTTTTGGGGTAGCCACCTACAGCACACTCAAAATTACATGCATGGGACACAGATGCCTCATGCGACGAAACTCCCTTCGTCCTTGTTTTCTGTTAACTCTGCTCACCTTCACCGCTCGCCTCCAATTTCTGCGCTACATCTTTAATCTCGATTCCCTGGTTCCCAAAGGCCATGCCATGGCTTGCGCCAGTCACGGATCTGTCAGCTCTGCGACTGGCGCTGTTGTGCCAAAGACGCCACAGCACCTGCACTTGATGTGCACTTTCAATATTTTGAGCATGGCTCAAAAGAGGTTGATGGGTGTCTGTTATGCCCTTTGCTTATTTGCGGATCGTTCCAAATCAGACGGTAGGCGCTTCTGCGACCTGGGCGCATGCTCGGTATTTTACAATAGTTGAAACCGAACTCTGCAGGAATCTTGAAACATAACAAACATAATGTGCACGCCAAAAGGCATAGCAAATGAAACACCCACCATCTATCTATTTTCGTTTCTTGTCCGCAAGAAGCTGTCGTATATGCAGCCTCCCTTGCTTAAGCTGTTCCTCCCTAGTGTCCGGTTGGGTCTCGTCCTGATGAATCGTCGGTGGAGAGCTGAGGAGCGGTCAACATCAGATTAGACCTTTATGAGACAGAACCATATACTTGCTGAGAGGAAGTACACCCAAACGAATCTCAGGCATGTCATTTATAGTGTGTTTTAAATTGAGACGCATGATGTAAAATGAGACGTCAATACAGATTCACCCCTTTTGCGAACCCAAAATTTTGAAGGCCTTCTCCCCCTCGCTAGAGAGACAAGGCACATAAATCCCGGCATGAAGATGAAATTTTTACCTTAACATCCCGACTCAATGCCCATCTCTGAATATTCAACCACCACACTTTTAGAAAAAAAATATTTTTTTTTGGAAAACACCGAGTCATCTACCACCCCTAAAAACGCCTGAACCAAGCATACTCGTACCGTGGCTTGTTTGCTCAGTGCCGCCCCCGAGTTAATTCGGGCTGACAATGTTGTTTTGTTTTTTTTTCAAATGGAACCCACTTTCTTAGTTTTGGTTTGTCTTGTAGAAGGAGGTGGATACTCTTATAAAGCTTCCTCCCTATGCGCTTCCGAGTCAACATTTTTGCAATGGCCAACCCCCGGGCTTTGATTTTGCGCTCCTTGATGAATGCTGAAACTCATATAGGCGGGCAATAGCTCACCTTGAAAATTCTTGCTTTTGGTGGCCGAGAACAAACTCGTGTTCCTGATTGGCAGCCACTTGCTGCTAAGAATTGCTGCACATATCCTAAAGAATAGTCTAACACAGATGCTTTGGCCGGACAGAGACACAAAAGCCTGAAACAAGGCCACTATACAGACAGGAAATAGAGTGTCTGTGAGGAATGAAACAAAAAACTCAGATAGGCATCAATCACTTACCTTGAAAACACTTGCCATGCGCGGCAAAAAACAAACTTCTGGCCTTGATTGGCTGGTTCTTGCCACCAAGACCTGCATGTATAAGAAAGAACCCGGTCTTAAATTAAACTTTGGTGCTTTTGCAGAAGAGAGACAACAAATTACTAATGCAAGACCACTACACAGAGGAAATGGCATCCAAAAAGAATGAAACACAAAACTCATATAGGCGGGCAATAGCTCACCTTGAAAATACTTGCTCTTGGTGGCCGAGAGCAAACACGAGTTCCTGACTGGCAGCCATTTGCTGCGAAAAATACCTGCACATATCCTAAAGAACCGAATCTTAGTCTAACAGAGATGCTTTGGCCGGACAGAGACACAAAAGCCTGACACAAGACCACTATAAAGACAGGACATAGAATGTCTGTGAGGAATGAAACGCACAACTCAGATAGGCGTCAATCACTCACCTTGAAAACACTTGCCATGCGCGGCAAAGAGCAAACTTCTGGCCTTGATTGGCTGGTGCTTGCCAGCAAGACCTGCATGTATAAGAAAGAACCCGGTCTTAGTCAAACTTGGGTGTTTTTGCAGAAGAGAGACAACAAAATACTAATGCAAGACCACTACACATAGGTTATGGCATTCAAGAGGAATGAAATACAAAACTCATATATGCGGGCAATAGCTCACCTTGACAATATTTGCTCTCGGTGGCCGAGAACAAACTCGTGTTCCTGATTAGAAGCCATTTGCTGCGAAGAATACCTGTAGATATCCTAAAGAACTCAGTCTTAGTGTAACACAGATGCATTGGCCAGACAGAATACAAAAGTCTGATACAAGCCACAAAAAGCAGGAAATAGTGTCTGCGAGAGATGAAAAAAGACCCAAGTGGAGAGGCTCGTTCTGTTTCACGTTAGTCAAATAGTGTAGCTCATTTTGCTAAAACGATGCATATTTGCTAAAAAAAAGTATCTATATTTTGCCCCATTTAGCAGAGTTTACTGCCAAGGGTTCCTGCACACCAGAATAAGTCAGAATTAGTCAGCTTTTTTCTCCTTTTGATGAGCGACAACAGAATCCTAAACAGGTGATGAAACAAAATATGAATCCAGCAAGACAGGCTAGTTTGCCTTGATGCAAGCACAGTGCCTCGGCCAACCAAATGAGGTTCTATTCTTTATCACTTGTCATATTTGGTGGGAATAGTAAAGTAAATGAAAATAAGGCAGTCTCTCTTGCAGCCGACAGCTGCAAACAAAATTCATATACTTCGATGAACGACCTGGAAATAAAATTGGGTGGTGGCCAAGTGATTTAAGGTGTCGAATTTCAAACTTACAGACTGTAGTTTAGGTTTAAGTCCTCATGGTGTATATTTTTTTCCTTGTCACTATACTTACATTTTTTGTATTTTTTAGGCACTAGTACTTAATTTATACGCTAATTCACCTTTAGAAGCATTTTAATTGCACTCCATGCCTTTCTAGTGCTCGTAATTGATTCTTGGTGAAAGCGGTCTTAAATTTTTCTTTTCTTGCTGTCGCTGCTGCTCGTTTTCTCGCCTTTAGAATGCTGACAACTCGACACAAAAGTAATGAAAAATGTGTTTAAAATGTCATGAAGATCAGCATTTCCAAGCTGTACTCCTGCTTCATGCCCCGACTATGCCACCATACCATAGCTGAGTGCAGTGACAAATGGTCCCAGGTTTGTCACCCGACCGTATATGGGCGTACAGTGTGGCGCGACTCATGCAGCTCCTATGCTTCGCGATGGAGCCAGTGAGCGAGGTGTGACACACTAGAGTTGTGTAAGCCACAGCTTTACAGCCTGCACACCGTGGGAAGATCCCTCTCCCTTTGCAGAGCTGGTATTAGCTCACCGGAAAGCTATTGCAAGCACTAGAAAGCCACAGAGTGTGAATAAAAGCACTTCTGAAAATGAATTAGTGTGTAAATTATTCATCTATATGTTAAAACTTAAAAAAAAGTATATATGTATATATATATATATATATATTTAAATACTAAAAAAGGCAAAAAAGAAAAAAAAATGTTTCCAGGTGGGCTTGCACCCAGAGCTCCACGGCCCTTGAATTCAGTTCCCTAAAGCCCGCTTCAGACGGAACAATTTCGCCCAGCAACTTCATGTCGCAACACCAGCAACACGGGCCGCCCGCGTTCACATGCGGCAACCGAATTACTACAACTTGCCATCATCCTCATAAAATTTTATTTTTCTTACAGTATTTAGACGCACAGTTATATCCTAAAAACATGTTTATATCTTTAAATTGCGCTGAGAATACTAACTCATCATTTTGAAACAGTTTATTTTCAAAAATGATCCATTTCAAACCAGAACTAAGTCCTGAGTTCTCATCATCACGACCACAGGGGTGTCACGTGAAAATATTGCATTCCTGAGTGGCTGCTGCCGCTTCAAACATCTCCGATTAGTCAGAGTTGCTCGTGCACTTTGAGCCGGACCCGATCTCAGCAATTTGTGTAGATCTAGGGAAAGCTAGAGAACAACCCGCCAGCAGCCCCAAAATTGCTGGAAAGGTTGCCCCGTCTGAAGCGATCCTATACTCTGTTTCATACATAGAGTGCAACGCAGTCAAAGCTAGCGCACCGGCTTGCATTGCTGACCGTGCCTACGTTCGCCCCATAAGATAGTGCGTCCCCTGCAAAAAAATTTTAAAAAGTCGCAAATTGTGCTTCCTCGGGGCTAGTAACTGATAGTGGCGTTATGATTTCAACGGAGCACACATGTTTTTTAAAACAAAGGAAAAGATAATGTAAACCACCTTAAATTGTTTTCGTGTTCGTTCGTGTGGCAGCCGCTGTGGGTTTTCGGGTTGTGCGGCATTGGCTGGTTTTGAGAAGATGGCGTCTTACGCAGCAAGCTCAAGTACCTCTCCTGCTCGGATGTTTTTGAAGATTCGTTGTGCGAAAATCTTGAAAGAGTGCAAGCAGATGATCGACAATGTGTACGGGAGTATAAGAACACATTCCCCGGAGAATTCGGTCGTGAAGTCCTGGAGACGGCCAGTAACGACACTGGAGTGTGCCCTGTACTGTCGCTAAGTGCAAGGCGCAGTGCCTATCTGACAAGGTGGCGTCCCCGAAGCAAAGACCTCGCAACGTGAAAGTTTCGAGCACGGGGACCGTCAAGCATGACGAGTTCACACAGAACGCCATACTCCTAAAGGTGCATCGCAAGTGCTCCGAGAGGGAGATTCCTACCCTTGACAGCTATTTCAAAATAAACTGAACAGGCCACAACTATTGTCGATTAACGTCTTATTATAAATTTTGGGACAAGGCCGCTATCAGGGCGATCCCTCATTCCACGCTGCACGAAAGAAAAATATAACTCGGACCGGTGCTGGAGGCAAATAACACTTGCAAAGCGGCAGACCAGATGGTAGAAATCTGGCCTCTCGGCGACTTATAAATAAAAATCAAGAAGGAGCAACTGAAATATGCACTTCGTCAATGCGCACAATCTTGCACAAAAAGTATGTCTAAAACAGAAAAAAAAAAAGAAAAAAACTTTCGAACCACGGCCACCGAGACGTCAGTATCGCCAGAGCAGCGCCTTCTACCACTCGTCCACGAAACGCGCGGAGTAACACTTTTTCTATTTTTTCATGCGCACCACTTTAGTACTTTTGACAGCGTTGCACGCTAAGTGTGAAACAGAGTATAAGACACCCTATTGTCTGGTACAAAGACCATTTATGAACGCTTGGGTGTTTAAACGATGTACTACACATTTTACAAAAAGAAAAAAAAAACATTGGGTGTTTAAACATTGTACTACCCTTTTTTCAATAGAAAAAAGCAACAACAACAATGATAAAAAACACATTTCAGAAGAAAAAGTGAAGGAAAAGGAATGTACCATTATGTTCAGTGAAGTTTGGTGACAAGACTCGGGACTCGAGCAGGAATGCAGTTATCCTTGGTGTGACCCCATGAGACTGTCTTGCTGCCTTTGCAGGGGTTTATCTAACTGAAGTACCTGTACGAAAAGTAGAACACATGTGCATAACACTCATCATTCACAAGAAAATTTGTCAATGTCCAAAATGACCCATGAAGAAAAATATGCGAGGAATTTTCAGGCTGCGTTGGCCGAGTCACCTCTTGTGGCCAATGTTTCATAGCAGCTTTAATTGTAGTGAACAGTTATAGGGTATATTACGAACAAAGTGCAATTTGGTTTTGTAGGAAACTAACACACAAAACGACACTTGAGTACAGTATGTTGAGGTACCTCTAAACAAACTCCTGGGTATCATGGCGCCTCCTTCAGATACCTGATGTTGAACATGAAATATGTGCACCAAGGAGTGAGCAAACAGCGACTTCAGATTTGTCTCTAACACCAGCGAAATGTCGACAAGGAGAACAACGTGTAGAAGGTCGTCTAGAAGTATGCCAAGATGAAAAGGCAAGATGTAATGATATCACAATAAGGTCACACCAAAGAGGCACCATTGTGGTGAGACAATCTACGATGTAGAGACAGTAATCGGGAGTCATCCGACGTACGGCCGCGATTTACTTTGCGTTGATTAAAATAAAACATGGCAAAAAAAATTTTAATTTAGAAAACGCGTTTTTTTTTTGTTTTTTTTTTACATTATTCGTTGAGCGCAGAGCAGTTGGGCGGCGTCACGAAAATCTGACAGACTCGCTAGCTTTTCTCAACTTCGTACAGCGCCAGTCGGCACCACAGATGAATGGTCGGCACTCTTAGTCTACCAGGGAAGAAAAAAGTACGAGCTCAGAGCCCAGCGTCGATCGCGACTTTCGTAAAGAGAAGCTCCGGTAACACTTCGGCGACTCGTGAGCGTTAAACAACGCCTCTTCGAACGAGCCCACGAATCCAACACGTCGAACGGTTTGCGCCGGTAAGCACGCTGGGAGCCGGGGGGCTGGAGGTTCAATATCCGAAAGAGACGAGGCGCTGGTTTCTACGTCTATTTCGCACATGAGATAACAAGATAGCGAAGCTAGCCGAGTGTAAACACTGACTGACGTTACATCAGAGTACACGCAGTCGAAATGACGTCTGCAACAGAGCACAGCCAGACGCTTTCAGCAGGGGACGCATGCGTTCAAATAAGCTGCGATTTCAAAACATCATGTCTCCTTTCTGTCCTTCAGTGTTCACTTTGATCTGTGTATACCAAAGCACTCAATTGCTGCGAGTACTAAAGTCGTCAATACGCACCGTTCGAAGCGATTGAAAGTGCGTTGCTTTCGCTTGGAGCCCACAAGCAAAGTGCGCGACGAACTTGACGAGCTGTCATCCGTCGGTCCCGCGGTCGCCGCCGTCTCGCCGGGTTGGCGCGGTCGCGCGGTCGCGGTCGCTGCGCAATGGCGCAATCTCGGCGGCTTGGCTAGGCTTGGCTGGGCCGGCGGGCTCGGCCACTCGGCGGCTCGCTGAGACGCTCGTCTGGCAGCGCATGCGCGCTAGCGCGCCGGCTCGCTGGGCTCGCCTCCCTTCGGAGTTCGAACTGCCTCCGAAGCTCGAGCGCTCGAGCTTTCGCGCGCGCGGGTTGACATTGGAAACTTTTCAAATAAAACGAGTCTGTAACGTATCGTTTGATGGCGCAAATGCACGTATTTTTCCCGTCGTTTTTTTACAGTGTGTGAATCTTGCGAAACAGGCGACGAAGAGTGGTGGGAGAAATGTGCTCGTGTGTGGTTGTGGATTTTGTGTACGACGTAGGATTACCCAGAAATGTGGGTCAATATCGATAAGTGTGCGGGTAAGAAGCACGTGACCTGTCAAGCCCATTAATCCTCATTATTTTATCGTGCGAACTGACATTGTCACGTATCGCGTTCGATTTGGGTTCCAAAATCGGTAACCCCTACTAAAAAAAAAACATTTGGCGCCCATATGAAAATAAACGGGTCCATACCGGTAACCGTTTAACCATACCGGTCACCAGTTTGTCAAAGGGGTCGCCCGTATGGCTCAAAGGGGTCCCCCGTATGAGCCATAACGGTCACCTATTTGGCAAACGGGTCGCTCGTCTGGGAAAATGGGCGACTCGTTTGGGCAAAGTTGTCGCACGTTTGCTCAAACCGGCGACCATGTTGCAAACTGCACCG
This sequence comes from Ixodes scapularis, assembly GCF_016920785.2. NCBI lineage: Eukaryota > Metazoa > Arthropoda > Arachnida > Ixodida > Ixodidae > Ixodes > Ixodes scapularis. The sequence continues at coordinate 11,876,011 of NW_024609881.1, read as the reverse complement.
GTTTAATCAAACGGCTCTCCGGAGCCCGTTTGATATTGAACGTACAGATCGGCGGCGTGGGCACGCCTAGTGTTTCAGTCGTGGCAGCCAATGTTTTCCGGAAGGCTGGGAGCGCCGGTTCATCGAGTTCAGATCGTCCGCGTAATGCAAGTAATTCTATTTATATTTCAATTGCGCTGATTTTCGATTATACTGCAACTAAAACTAACACCTTTTTTTCGTTTTACGTAAACGCACGACGTTGGTGAGCCGATATTTTTGACAGACCTTTAATACTTTGTCCATCTTTGTTGCCTCAATTTACTTATTCAGCTCGAATCTCTCTCGCAGCTGACGCGACCCCGTGAAAGAATGAGACTCCGTTTCACTTTAATTCAAGACGCAGCGAAGGTAGCACGCGTACACGCGGCTGCAAGAACATCGAGCATTGCGAGAGCACGCCCGCCGTTGCAGCACTCAAACTACAAACTTGCGCTGAGTACTGTCTTCGCTCGGGCGCAAGCCGAGCTTCTGGCCGCCCCGCCGCCATTTCCAAAGTCCGAGCGCGCGCGCGCGCGCGCGTTTGTTCTTCGGGACTACAAAAACGCATCTCCCTGGAATGCCTGGGGAGAGGGAGAGGGGTTGTCCCGGTGGTCCCAGCGCCTTGACCTCGCCCCCTCGCTCCTCTCTTGTCACCCCTGTCACGTGACCCACAGCAGCGCGCGAGCTACACGCTGATAAGCATCGAGATCCGGAAGGGCGCGCCTTGCAGCCGCTTTTTTCTTTGTCTGCTTGTTGTCAGTTGCTGCTCGAAGTTCGCTCGTCCTACCTGCTTCAATCTGTCGCCTAACCATGCGGTCTTATTGGGATGTCTCTCGACAACGTATTGGATGTGTCCCAAAGCTATCAGTGTTCGAAAAGACCCACGTGTATGTCGGCAACGAGCGATTCTTCAAAGAAGTCGCAAATTCTCGCGGTTTGGTTGGGTTCGGCAAATGACAGCTTGTGCGCCGCATCGTGTTGAAACTTCCAAGGAGCCGTTCCCTCTCGTTTGTGTTTGTGTGGTTGTCCTGCTTTGACCGTGTCGACAAATATCACGGATTACATCTTTCAAGTCCGCTATTGTTATGGTAAGTGCACTGCAACCTACGTGTTGGCAACGATTGACCGTTCTTCTACGCGTACTCTTCTAGATTATCTAAAGAATTATGCAGCGCCTATTCGCGCGGCAGCCAGGAGAATAATTTCCCGGAAAGTCTACCTGTATAGTGTTCACAGATCGCTTGCACGTTTGTACTTGTCTACAGAAGAGGTTATAAACTTCGAGGAGAATTGAAAACAATCTTTTGTGTCGGTTTTCCTGTCCATTTGCAAGCACCTACGTGAGCACATTTGTTCTACGTGTTTCCTCCATGTTATAAATAGGTTTATGAGTTTCGGAACGTCTCAAATAACTTCAAGATAACCAACCTCCCAGACGATACACATTTAGGGCTAGCGCATAATTTGCCAATTCGAACTGCACGTTCAAACGTGTGGTCACGTGCCATGTCGAACGGGTACTCGTACCATACGGCACCCGTATCAAACGGGCACCTGTATCAAACGGGTACCGTTTCGAACGGGTACCGTTTCCAAACGTGTACCCGTATCCCATAATCACGTTCGATCCAAACGGATCGACAAGTTTGATTCAAACGGGCGACCAGTTTGCCACCCGTTTGAATTTCAAATGTTTTTTTCAGTAGGGAACCTAACTTTTGTTGCATAAAAACTGCAATAAACATTTGTTTGAAAACGATCACTCCAATGAGCACGTCGTTATTGGGCTTTCTCATCAATTGGAAGGTAGGTCGCGGGTGTCCCAGCTAGTTATTCTGAATGGTTTGGTGTTTGTCTAGACATTTCAAGCGCTCGAGGCTGTGTGTACTGTGTGCCGTACGTACACTAGCGCTTTCGATCAATGTGAATGTGTTTGCAACGCGGAACGTTTGTGTTCTGTGTGTATCCACATCCAATATCGTTCTCTCTCGTATTGCCGTATGGTAACTCCTGCTGTTCTACGATATCATTCACGCGATGTCGTATATGTGGGCGTACCGATATCCACATGTTGCTTCACGGGCGATCAACACTGTGTTACGTATCCTCTTAGTCCGCGGTATATGTCGACGTAATTCATGTTGGTAACTTGGAATTCGTTCTGAGATTTATCCACGCGATATTGTATTCTCCTTTGGGCCCGTGATCGACGACCGATATTTATATATCGTGTGGCCGCACAGTATGTCCATTTCGGTCACCAATATGCACGCGGTGTCGTATTCTATTCCAATAACCGTAAGTTCAGTCGGGATATTGTGCTTCGATATCGTGTTGTATACCAATAACCGCAAGTTATATTGGGATATTGCGGTCCAATATCCTGTTGTATACCAATAACCGCATACTATATCGGGATATTGTGCTCCGATATGAATTCCCATCGTGCGTATTGGGTTAATCGGATAACAATAAGTTTTTATTGGTTTCCATCAACTTCATTGGAATACAATATTTCCAATAAGCCGAGTTCATATTGGCCTTTTTCAATAGCGTTGACCCGGTTACTTTCATATCACGTTTGCACTTCGGAACGTTAGATTAAGGGAGGTGTCTAACCTGCCAATTGAAATATACAAAGCACTCGTATACCTATACATCTTGCAAATACTCTTTGTATTCATCTAGTAAACAGTGGCCCTCACTTGCCTTATTCCTGTCAGAGTATAATAGGGCATATATACGAATCGGGCCAGTTGCGAGGTTTGAGTAGAATGTTCGGAGGTGTTGTGTTGGGAGTTGTTTGTGCCTTATTGTACTCCTGATATGACGCGGTATGCGCACTTCTCAACCGTGTTTGGCATCTATGTTGATGTTTCTGGTATGTCTGTGGCGGTGTACGAGCAGTCGTCTCGTGAAATCTATGTAAAAAGAAATGTCATTATTCTCTTTTAGCGCCATAAAGCGGTTACTAGTACACTTCCTAGGTGGCGCAAGCTGCCACTCTATTCAATAAGGTGAAAGAAGAAGCACTTCCTAGGTGGCGCAAGCTGCAACTCGATTCAATAAGGTGAGAGAAGGAATAATAACTCCACTGAATCTTGGGACAGGTATAATGAATGCGCAAACGAGTACAAGCGCATGCTTGCGGAACAGAAACGTATTTTCGACCAGGAAAGCCTTCCATCCCTGCTCCTCAATAACCCTCGCCAATTCTGGCAAGTTGTTAACCATACTCCACGCTCGCCACTTAGCCTGGAAGATGAATTTAAAAACATAATAGAGGTGAGTCAATGTGCCTCAGTTTTAAATAACATGTTCTCTGCTCAGTTCACCATCCCAAGTCCTTTAGCATTGTTACCAACCATTGCTAACAACCTCCCTTATATGGATCCAATATATGTTGATTTTGACGGTATTGTAAAAATTATTAAATCTATGAAAGTGTCTTCATCCTGTGGCGTCGACAACATTAACTCTAAAATACTGCAGGGCACAGTGTGTTTGTCGAGTCGTTTTTCAACCTAAATTTTCCAGCAGTCCTTAAATACAGCGGCAGTTTTTGACGATTGGAGGATCGGAAAGGTCATTCCGGTCCACAAGAGCGGCAATAAATCATCTTCCTTAAACTATAGGCCTATCTCTGTTACTTCTGTACCATCAAAAATACTGGAGCACATAATCAAAATGATCTACGCATTCACCTCGATTTCATTTCCTTTTTTAACAAGGCACAGCACGGCTTCCGTAGAAACTTCTCTTGTGAAACACAGCTTCTTTGCTTAACCCATGAACTTTTTCAAACCTCGACTCTGGTTTACCAACCGATGCTGTATTTCTTTACTTTGCTAAAGCTTTTGACAAAGTACCGCATAACCAGCTGCTACTAAAACTTTCATCGTTAAACCTTGACACCAACGTACTATCATGGATTAAATCTTTCCTCTCGCAACGAAACCAGTTTGTTTACGCTAACGACTCTTCATCTGCCTTGGCCCCTGTAACATTCGATGTGCCCCAAGGAACAGTCCTCGTTTCCCTGCTCTTTCTTATTTACATCAACGACCTTCCAGTTCAGGCGTCTTCATCTATGTGTTTGTTTGCAGATGACGGTGTCGTTTATCGCAAAATAGCACCTCCCTCTAATTCTGCAGCGCTACAAGATGACCTTGACATTATTAATAAACGGTCTAGTAATTCGCAAACGTCCCTCAACGTTAACAAATTTAAACACATGCGCTTCTCTCGTTCCACCTTCCAAACTTCCTCTCCTCTCACTCTTAATGATTTTCCTCTACAACAAACTGACGCATACAAGTACTTTGGTGTTCTTCTAACTAAAAACCTCTCTTGGGACAGCCATATTAATTCAGTGTTGTCTGCTGCTAACCGAAGCCTAGGTTACCTCTGTCGCAACTTCAGATCTGTCCCAAGTAACCTAAAGCGACTCCTTTACATTTCCTTAGTACGATCGAAATTAGAGTATGCATCCTCCATTTGGCACTTTTACCTTTCTTCACTAGCAGACAGTATTGAGGCTGTCCAAAACCATGCTGCCCGGTTCATTGCATCTGACTACTCACGTTTTTCTAGTGTTACCCGAATGAAATCTGACCTTTCTCTTCCCTTACATTTCCCTTACGAAAAATGTTTCGTATGTGCCTATTGCATGAAGCCTATTATTCCCCCTACTACATGAGACTCTTCTCAATCCGCCAACCTATTCGTCTTCTAGACTAGATCATCCTAAAAAAAATAGCCCGGCCGCGATGTTCTTCCACAGCACATCAAGGCGCCCTTCTCCCCGACGCCATTGTGGACTGGAATGGCCTTCCCGGTGACATCGCAGACATCGAGGACTCCGCCGTGTTTCGCGAAGTGATCAAGCGATATTGTAATACCCACTTTCCTCTCTAACACCTCACGGCCTTGAGGGTATTGTTAATAAATAAATAAATAAAAAAAATGTTGAGCAGTATTTATCTATTGATTACAGACGGCTGCCCTGCGTTCCGCTGGGCTGCCTGCCTCTCACTTCGAGAACAATCGTAATAATTGTGCCACTCAGCCACCAAAATGCTCGTTTTGTGTCGAAGAGCTGCGAACTGCAGGCAGCAATGAATAACCACGTCGTTTGAGGTAGGCAAAAACAAGGAGATAGAAAAAATAATGAGTTAAACGGCTCGTCGGTGTCGACGAAAGTGCCCAGTGATTCATCGCCGCATACGACAAGCATACGTTGTATTCAATAAAGTCAGCATGCCCATTCCTCACGTATCAATTTCTTCTTTCAGCGTTGTCCGCCGGCGCTATAAACACAGTCATTCCAGCCAGATGCCGACGGGGGCAATCGCGGCGATTCTGACACAGACACTGCCGTCCTTCCGGGTAATGGGTACGGTACCGGTGTCTGGGGACGAATGTTTAGAGTGTCTGATGGCGCTTGAAAGACATTGAAGAGGCGTATGCGTGCTATTCTCTCCAGTCTTGGGTAGTAACGCGTTGCTAGTAACGCGTTACTGTAACTTCGTTACTTTTTTGGTAACTTGTACCTGTAAAGAGCTAGTTTTTAAAAATGTAACTTGTAACGGTAGTTGTAATACTTTTTCTGAGGTAACGATGAAAGTAACGACGTTACTTTCGTCGTTACTTTCCAGTTTTTTTATGAATAATATATCACTGAATGAGAACGATTCACCCATTCTTTGCGCTTCCCAAATTGTCTGTTCCGACATTTCGAGTGTCACTTTATTGTTTGCACAAACTTGTGAATACGTTCTTTGTCGGCATTCACTACCTGAATATAGCCACGGGTAGATTTGGTTAAAGAAATGAGTAGTTATCTTTCGCACGCGCCTGTACTTCGTGACTAAACATTTGCATCTTAGTATCTTGAAGAACTATCTTTTTGCGGTTTTTCTTTTTTTTTGCAAAAACGCCTTTTAATCTTGCGAATCAAGAGTAAAACAACAATACACGCGGAGGGCACTGCGAATGTTTCGTATCTTGATTAGCGCCACCACTCCGCACTGCGCATGTTTCGTATTCTGATTTGCGCCACTACTCCGGTGTAGTGTCAGCGGTCGAGACAAAATTTACTGCTCTTTGCGCGGGGGTTGTTTCAAGCTTGCCGGGTACGAACTGAAATATGCCCAGGGACTCTATAAACCCAGCGCAATTGTAAACGAGCCAGCAATATGCTAGTACTACCAAGGGTATGAATGTTGTTAAGAACAAAGAAGAACTACCATGGCCGCCGTACTGAGTGCATTTTGCTGTGGTGGAGGTGGTTTCTAACAACTTGACCGCAGAAAACGGCACTCTGTTGCCTCAACGCCTACCCGACAATCAAAAACCTGTTTCGGCGAAACAACACTGCAATCCTATCCACCGTGTCAGACGAGCGCCTGTTCAGCAAGGGCAGGGATGTGTTCATTATCAAACGAGAGAAACTTTCAGACACTAATTTCGAGAAGCAACTGCTGCTAAATTACAATATGAAGTAAAAAGCACACTTCTTTTTATGCAAAGAAACTTGGTGAAAATCATTTTCTAGTTTTTCCTAATTTTTCTGTCATCGAAAAGTAACTGAAATGTAACGTCGTTACTTTTTAGAAGTAACTGTAACTGTAACGAGTTACATTTTTGTTTTGGTAACTGTAGCGGTAACTTCGCTACTTTTTTCTGAAAGTAACTGTAACTGTAACGAATTACTTTTTAAAAGTAACTTACCCAAGACTGATTCTCTCACTCGACTGAAAAGCCGTGCTCTTCGCTAGGCCTAACCGGGGAATTCGAGCCTCGCTAACCGGCCGCCACGTTGCTTCAAGGGCAGTTAAATTTGACTGCCTGCTTTTTTACCCTAGGGGTTGTTATATTAGGGACAACCCTTTACCACCCCAAAGGTATGGCTACCTTTTTACTTAGAGTGTAGCTGGCAGAGTTGCGCCCATATATGTGCCCCCTCTCCTTATACTTATACATACAACGGGCATGGGTGGCGAGAGTTTATAACTGAGAAGAAAACCTTTGGTGAAAACAGCAACAACGGACGGTTTATTCTTCGACGGTTCGGCCGGAGTCCGGCCTTCGTCACGAGTTTTCCCTACTGAAAAAAACCATTAGGCGCCTATATGAAAATAAATGGGTTCATACCGGTAACAGTTAAATCATACCGGTCACCAGTTTGTCAAAGGGGTCTCCCGTATGGCTCAAGGGGGTCACCCGTATGAGCTATAACGGTCACCTATTTGGACAAACAGGCCACTCCTTTGGCAAACGGGTCGCTCGTCTGGGCAGATGGGTCGCTCATTTGGGCAAATGGGTGACTCGTTTGGGCAAAGTTGTCGCACGTTTGCTCAAACCGGTGACCATGTTGCAAACTGCACCGGTTTAATCAAACGGCTCTCCGGAGCCCGTTTGATACTGAACGTACAGATCGGCGGCGTGGGCACGCCTAGCCAATGTTTCCGGAAGGCTGGGAGCGGCGGTTCATCGATTTCAGATCGTCCGCATAATGCAAATAATTATATTTATATTTCAATTGAGCTGATGTTCGCTTATACTGCAACTAAAACTAACATTTCTTTTTGTTGTTTTTGTTTTCCGTAGACGCGCGACGTTGGTAAGTTGATATTTTTGACAGAACTTCAAAACTTTGTCCATCTTTGCTGCCTCAATTTACTTATTCAGCTCGAATCTCTCTCGCAGACGACGCGACCGCGTGAAAGAATGTACGTCTAGACTACGTTTCACTTTAATTCAAGACGCAGCGGAGGTAGCACGCGTACACACGGATGCAAGAACATCGAGTATTGCGAGAGCACGCCCGCCGTTGCAGCAGTCGAACTACGAGCTCGCGCTGGGTACTTTCTTCGCTCGGGCGCAAGCCGAGCTTCTGGCCGCCCCGCCGCCATTTCCAAAATTCGAGCGTGCTAAAATGCGCGCGCGCGCGCGTGCGTGTTTTTTTTTTTTTTTCGAGGTTACAAAAACACATTTTTATGGAATGCCTGGGGAGAGGGGCTGTCCTTGTGGTCCTCGCCCCCTCCCTCCTCTCTTGTCACCCGTCACGTGACCCGCACCCGCGCGCGAGCTACACGCTGATAAGCATCGAGATCCGGAAGGGTGCGCCTAGCAGCCGCTTTTTTCTTTGTCTGCTTGTTGTCAGTTCCAGCTCAAACTTAGCGCGTCCACCTGCCTCAATCTGTCGCCTAGCCCTGCGGACCTGCGGTCTTATTAGGATGTCTCTCGACAACATATTGGATGTGCACCAAAGCTATCAGTGTTCGAAAAGTCCTACGTCTATATCGGCAACAAGCGATTCCTCGAAGAAGTTAGGAATTCTTGCGGTTTGGTTGGGTTCGGCAACTGACACTTGTGCGCCACATCGTGTTGAAACTTCCAAGAAGCCATTCCCTCTCATTTGTGTTTGTGTGGTTGTCCTGCTTTGACCGTGTCGACAACTATCACGGATTACATCTTTCAAGTCCGCTATTTTTATGGTAAGTGCACTGCAACCTACTTCTTGGCAACGATGGACCGTTCTTCTACTCGTACTCTTCCAGATTATTTATATAATTATGCAGCCACTATTCTCGCGGCAGCCGGGCGAATAATTTCCCGAAAGTCTACCTTCATAGTCTAGAATTACCTCGGTTCTTGCTTGGTTTGCTATCTTCTCAGTTGTATAAAAGCTTAGAGTGCCTCTCACATTTCACAGATCGCTTGCACGTTTGTACTTGTCTACAGAAGACGTAATAAACTTTGAGGAGAATTGAAAACAATCTTTTGTGTCTGTTTTCCTGTCCATTTGCAAGCACCTACGTGAGCACATTTGTTCTACGTGTTTCCTCCATGTTATAAATAGGTTGATGAGTTTCGGAACGTCTTAAATAAATTTAAGATAACCAACCTACCAGACGATCCCTGTTTAGGGCTAGCGCATAATTTCCCGATTCGAATGGCACGTTCAAACGTGTGGTCACGTGCAAGGTCGAACGGGCACCTGTATCAAACGGGCACCCGTATCAAACGGGCACCTGTATCAAATGGGTACCGTTTCGAGCGGGCACCGTTTCAAACGGCTACCCGTATCCCATATTCACGTTTGATCCAGACGGGTCGACAAGTTTGCACCCATTTGATTCACCAGTTTGCCACCCGTTTGAATTTCAAATGGTTTTTTTCAGTAGGGTTCACCAAGGGTTTCCTTCTCAGTGAGATATATATATATATATATATATATATATATATATATATATATAGAAATAGAGAGAAAACGTAGCGCAGGAGTCTGAAAAAGTATATACGCCAGGGAAACATACCTGAGACGGTTGTTTAAAGTTTAATAGTATAATATTCGTAAAGTTCGTCGACGTTTCGGTCTGAGGTCTTTCCCAGTCCGAAACGTCGACGAACTTTACGAGTACTATATTATCAAAATCCAAATAACCGTCTCAAGTACGTTTTCATGCCGTTTATAGTGTACATGCATGCATATATATATATATATATATATATATATGGGTGGTTTCATCTCAAATCGTGCAGGCAAAAAGGGTCGAATTTTTAATTTCGATGAAAAAATTATATGTTATGCCGCCGTTTCTAAAACCGCAGTCGACACAAACCGCAAGTTCGTCGGATTTTTTCTTCTCGACTTATGAATTTTTAAAGAGGCCGCGGCAAAAAGCAGTGTTTTTCACACCCGTCGTGGGTCGGATGTTTCGCTTGATCTCCCGCCATGGATTTTCAGTCCACATTATATTATCTTTTTTGAAGCACTCTGTGGACACATTTAAAAGGCTCCAATACCATGAAATGATTTTAGGCCTTTTGCTTTTTTTCTGTAAAAATGTCAAAAACGCCTCCTCGGTCAATTGTTCACGAACTTTGACAATTAATTACTGGCGATCTACTTGGGTTACACCAATATTTTTTATGTCCACGGAGAGCCCAAAACACGCTCTTTCTATTTATTATAAAATGCCTTGGCTGTATAAAATATTCTTTGCGGTACGTTTACGTTAATATTATGCAAAAACCAAAAAGTACCATATTTGAAATTGATTTTCTCAAAAAACCCATTTTTTATTTTTTTTATTTTTTGTTCAAATGTAGATATGATAGTTCTCTACACGAAAATTAAGCCTAGAAAGTGTATATTTTGTTTGTATGTTCTACATTTAAGCATCAATATTGTATAAAAACGTGTTTTTACGGCTCGAAATGGACTTGCGAATTGCGCGTCTTCACAAGCTTGGAAATAGTTTTTTCTTTTTTTCAACGTTCCCACATAAAACTGAAATACAGTATTTCCACCCTGATATATTTATTGATTATTTAAATTTTATTATAGGCGGCAAGCTACATCGGAGGAGTTCCAAAAAGAGAAAGCAACACTTCTTAACAGACCAGCAGGTGTCGTAAATGTTTAACGTGTAGGAGTCGGCAGACGTCTTATTGATTCGGGGCCCTCATTGGCCTGCATGAACGTCCCGCCCTTTCGGAGCCAGCAGATGACCAGGACCTTTCGCTCTCGTTGTGTTAGATGGGACGGCCCGTGACAGTAAAGCGAGCAGCGCACCCTGTGTCACGAGGAGTGAAATGGTACGATTGTTTCGTTGACGCGGCGAACAGTGACAGCCACCCAGGAGGAGTCTGTCAGAGTATTGCACAAGGGAAAGCAAAGGAATCGTTGCCTGAAAGGATGAGGACACCACGGCCTTACAATGTCGACGGTCAACAACTGTTGTGCCAGCCAAAACAACGCCGCGTGCGCGCTAAAACCGGCGGCGCGGGACAGAAATCCCGCAGACGCACACACGAAGATGGGCCGGTTTCTTTAGGGATGTGGGGAAATTTGAAACCAGCCATCCGTGCATGCGTGAAACGATACCGCCTGTTTGCCCTAGCTTCGAGCGCCCTATCCTTACCTTGAAACGGCCGTGCTCTCTCTCTCTCTCCGGGGAGATCCGATAGCACCGAAGGGTTATCTATTAAACTTGAGGAAGAAAACGAGAAGGGAGTGTTTAAGTTTAATTATCCCCACCAACCCGCTCGTTCTGTCCTTATCAAGGGTTATCTCTTTTGGAAACAGCAAAGCCCGGAGACTGACATTAAAACGAGCGTGTTGGTAAATATGCTTGTGTTTGTAGTCTGCCCGGAGACTAGTTGGGTCGAAGTCAGCCTCCTTGTCAACTATAACCGTTTGTAAAGAGTGGGCTTCTCCCGAGATGAAATGTTAGCGCCGGCTGACGTGTTCTATTGAAAAAGGGAAGGGGAAAGAGAAAGTTTGAGTAACTGCAGAAACTACCTCGAAAGCTCCTCTCCCGATGTGAAGCTTGAAGCATAGTCTCGGTTACCTTCTCGCGCGTCGCCTGCTGGAATCTATCTATTCTTCACTTTCTTTCGTACAGCCACTGTTCCGCACAGCCGTCGTGGATGTGCGTAATAAAGGGAGGAACAGATTCGAGCATCATGTGGACGCCGTCATCCTGCCAGACTTCAATGTCGTGGGACCGACTCGTGTGTGTTTCTTCGCCCCGCTGAACTTTGTTTCTCGGGTGCGGTTTTTTCTGAACGTTTTTTTTTTTTTTTTTCAATGTTTTCTTACTAACTGTTTGTTAGCACTGTTCAGTTGTTGGGTTTATTTCATCATGGCGGAGCGGCCTGGCGGTGATGTAGAGAGCCTGTTCGCACGCATTTGGTTGCGTCCCGTTTAGGGAATGCCCGGGGGAGTTGGTTTTTGTTCTTGCTATGTGCGGCTGAGTTTTCCCGTCTTTATTAAATTATTGATTTTTTGTTTTGTTTTACCTTTACGTGCCGTCGACTTCTTTGTCTGACTCTCCACCAGGCGTGGACCTATCGCCTTGCCACCGCTCGAACCTAGATACTTTATTTTTTTTTTTTAACGCAATTTTCGTTAAGATCGGAATTGGGCAATTTAATTCCTATTTATTTATTTTTATTTCCTACCCCTCTCCATGACACACTCTCTGTGTGTTTCGGACCGTTTCTCTGTCACCACTTTTGTGTATTACGGAAGTGAAAGGACATTCCCTGGTGACCTGTGTGATGTGCGGTGAACAAGCCCCAGTGTTTGGTTTCGTAAAGAATTGTATATAATATATCGACGTTGTGGTGACTTTCTTTGTTTTAGTAATATGACAGCTAATAGCTAGTCGTGCTAGTTTACTTTGAAAGGTTTATAAATCGAAACAATACAACGTCTGTGCCTTTTGGTTATTGAAAGTCTACTAGGCCTGCTGATTTGGTTAGATATGTATCTCATGGTTCCCGCTCTTATCAAAACATACATAAATATTCAATATCACAAAATCCGTTTATAATTGATTACAAAATGCAGAAGAAAATTCAAGAAAACTTTTTCACAATTCATAGAAACGCATGGGTCGCTATGTCTGACTTAGGTCTTGCAAAACAAAGACGTCTTTTTCTGATATTGAGGCCTAAATATAAAACATGCAAACAAAATATACACTTTCTAGGCTTGATTTTCGTGTAGACAACTATCATATCTACATTTGAACAAAAAATAAAAAAAATAAAAAATGGGTTTTTTGAGAAAATCAATTTCAAAAATGGTTCTTTTTGGTTTTTGCATAATATTAACGTAAACGTACCGCAAAGGATATTTTATACAGCCAAGGCATTTTATAATAAATATAAAGAGCGTGTTTTGGGCTCTCCGTGGACATAAAAAAATATTGGTGTAACCCAAGTAGATCGCCAGTAATTAATTGTCAAAGTTCGTCAACAATTGACCGAGGAGGCGTTTTTGACATTTTTACAGAAAAAAAGAAAAAGGCCTGAAATTATTTCATGGTATTGGAGCCTTTTAAATGTGCCCACAGAGTGCTTCAAAAAAGATAATATAATGTGGACTGAAAATCCATGGCGGGAGATCAAGCGAAACATCCGACCCACGACGGGTGTGAAAAACACTGCTTTTCGCCGCGGCCTCTTTAAAAATTCATAAGTCGACAAGAAAAAATCCGACGAACTTGCGGTTTGTGTCGACTGCGGTTTTAGAAACGGCGCCATGACATATATTTTTTTCATCGAAATTAAAAATTCGACCCTTTTTGCCTGCACGATTTGAGATGAAACCACCCATATATATATATATATATATATACATATAGCGGAGAAAAGTCTTAAAGATGCTTCGCCTATAGGCCGAACAGCAGTGTCTGGGCCAATGGCATCGAAGTAGTTAAAATACAGAGGGTGTGATATAAGTGACCACCAACGTCATTGTAAATACAACATCCCTTATTGCCACGCCTATCGTCTTAAAGAGACACTCAACCTAGGGAAAAAATATCTCCAACATGGTTAGGGCAGACCTATCTCAAAATTAATGTTCGGCAAAAAAAAAAAAAAAAATGTTACTCAATATTTATGCTTCAATACGAATTCTTTAAATTGCGGGAGAAACCTAGATTGTATTCCTGTGGGAAGATGATAGCGCTTGTACCACTGATCTTTACTAAACGGGGCTGTATAGCGCATAGCCGCACTCCGAGCAGGGTGCGAGTGAAGCTATCGGAAGTGTGACGCATGTCCCGGAGGTCGGCACACTGCTGGGCTTCCTAGCGCATTCACTCGATGGTTTGGTCCGTACTTTTCGGTGTCTTTGAGTGGGTTTTAACATTCATACTGCGTGGATGAGTTGGGCTAGTTGGTTATTGTACATTACGAGTGGAACCAGCTGATTCTACCTTCATTGTTCAGCTGGTTCTACTCCTAATATTAATAATCATGCTTCGAATAAATCACAAAATTGAGGCATTTGAACCTGGGACATGTGCACTCTTCATGAACTAGAATCTCCAAATGTTTACAATAAATAGCTTCCCATGATACTTGTCGGGTCTGCCTGCGCTCTTACTGCTCAGCAAGCAGGCCCCGTTGAGGTGACAAGCGAAACTCCAGCGCCCACGAGGCTTTTCGAACCAGCATTCGGAAGGGTCACAAAGCCTGCCATGCGCGAACTTCCGGGACAAGCCGCTTACTTCCGGTGGCTTCATACCTGTTAGCTGAATGCGGCCACCCAGCGCCCTATAACAAAGATCAGTAGTTTGTACCCTCCTAGTGTGGGCTCTAAGCTCACTGGACCTCAATGTTGCCTCAGAGCCCAAATTATTTGGTTAAAAACGCTACCATATTTTTCCGGCAGGGGCACAGTTTCAGTTTTGCCCGCACATCGAAAAAAAAGCGAATTGTAGCAAAACGGATGGCAAAAAGAAATATTTTTTTTTGCGAACATGTATTTTGAATCTTGTCTTAATGAGTTAGAAAAAAACTATTTATCCTAGGTTCAGTGTTTTTAAGGCGCATTTGTTCAAACGCGGAGGACTTTAATGCTAGTATTCATACTGTTAACCGTGTTAGATAAACAAAGTTTTCCACCACGTGTAATTGACGAAACAATTTAGAAAGCCAAGCTATTGAGCCGCCCGGACCTCATTGATGCATTGAAACTTTGCAGGGATTTTGGTCTCGATGTTTGTTTTCTGTTGCCAAAGCGGAGATGAAAAAAAAAAGAAAAACTATCTCTCCTCACGGCACGAAAAGAGACGAGTCGTGTGTTCCATTGGCTATCCCGTGCGAATAGGAAAGGAAGCGCAGCCTCGACAAAAAATGCATGTTTTTTCGGTGTTCTTCTGCGGTGAAGGTGTGGTTGACGTGCAGCGATGAGCGGAGAAGGAACGCATGCAGACATAAAAGGCAAAGCTCTGCGGGGAAGAGGGTTGCCGGGATCGAAGTCTGGCAGAACATTATTTACGTTTCGAGTTGGTTCAAAAAGTGTGACCTTAGGCTAATACCGAACGATGTGGAACATTCTAAAATCCTCATACATAACGTCTGGCAGCAGGAAACCTCCGAACTGTGATTTTGTATAACTCACTTGCGTCGACGCATGCTTTCCGCTCAACGTGAGAAAAGTAAAAGCGACAGCTGGAGCACCTTGACGCAATACGAAAAAGAAAAAAATCGTGTCATCAGGTACCGTCCTTAGGTAGCTCAGGTACATTACACGATTTTGCCCGTATTGCGCAAAGGAGCTACAGCCATCGCTTGTAGTTCTTCGCACATTGTGATCTAGAAAATCACCCTTTTTATATCGTCCCGCCTGTACCTCGACTGCTCCAGCACACCCGCATAATGAGCAACAGCAGAAGCTGCGAGCTCCTTAATATTGCAGTTCACTACCGTATATCCCAAATTGCACTTTAGTTTTCCGCTGATAACATGGTTGAAGATATGAGCTTTTCAGGCGAACCCCGCCCTTCTGCCTGACGCTGCGGTCTGGGGGCGATTGTGGTCAGACAATGTAATCATGATTTTGCGGTACCGTTGGTTGACTGGCTAAACAAGCAAGTAGCTTCCATCGCCCCTTCAGCTTATTCAGATGCACAAAGCAAAGAGCACATGTGACACAGTTTCTATGGTCTGTTTAAGCTAAATTAGGCATATGTTCAGCCGATACTTCAATATACAAATCTCGGACACTCATTGGTAACAATTGTTTCTCATCTTTACTGGGATGAAACGGAAGCTCGAACTTACGTTGTACGAACCCCAAGGTGGGATTTCTTCTTCGAGGGCTCATCTCAGGGGCCACTTCATCAACAACCGTCACATCAGCATGAACTTCATACAACCCTCGTGTCCGGTTACCCAAGAATGAGGTTGTGTAAACTCCGTCGCCCCTTTGAAAATCGTACCCTGCAAAACAAACATATGTTCGATCACGCCGTTACGCGCATTTCTGCAAAATTGTTCGTTTAAACTAAGATTATCCTTCTTTAAGCCTAACCAAACGTACTACCAAAAATAAGTATGTTGATTGGCAGCAGGAAAGGAAATAATCATATACAAAATACATATGTCCCCCGTGCAGATCAAGTGAGCAATGGCGTGGCTCTCATGAGAAATGTTTGATAAAAAACCAAAGTAAAACAATTCCAAATGCTTATTCTTCTCATGCTATTTGTAAGGGACAGAAGTAGCGTAATATTTTTTCAAGATACGATGAAACTTGTACGCACAGTCTACAACACTTTAATATTATGATATATATATACACCAATCTGCAATTGGCAACTCGCGTCTTTAACCTATCGTAGAATATTTTATGTTGTTCAACCAACCCGCCTGTATGTCTTGTGCTTTAGACAGTTTTTTTTGTTTGTTTTATTGTGGGGAAAGGCCACTCGGAGTATTGCAAGGCCTCCTAAATCATGTCATGATATCTGGCCCCGCTGGGGTGGGCGGAAGCCAATTTTTTTATCCGCGATTTACGTGCAAAATTCAAAGTGTCTGTTGAAATACAGCTTCATGACCATAATCTGGGTCATTCTCCCTTGCCCCAATGTAGTGTCACTCGAGAGGTCTGGGGAAAGTAGCGCAAATTGCCTTTTCTTCTCGCTAGGCGGACACAAACAGTGGCTAACATGTAATACCAAAACGTCGCAAGGCGATTCGGATATCAGTCTCCGTTGCCATGGAAATCACCACTTCGGTTCATTCAAAACTTGAAAAGGGACGTTTCAAACCAGTCGCACCAAGATCGCAATGAAGCGTTAATACATTCAACGCGTTTATCGCCAACGTATCCGTCTTTGGAGTTGCAATCCAATCCACTTGCCAATCATGGTTATCTTCATGGGTCTCTTACAATGAACTTGTTCTATCTGCTCGTTTCAAGAAAGGGAAATTAGTTTTCAGTGCAACCAAGCCCCGAAGCCGTATGCGGTGGCGGTGCAAAGATGTCCGCTTGTATGTCAGCCTTTGTGTGGATAACAAAATCTTAGAATACAAAAAAAAAAATCTTCATAAAGCAACCTGTCACCGGAATTCGGATTGGATTGCTAAAAGTGTAGAAGTCCAGAGACACCGCTAATTATGTGGACCAAAATGGGATCATACGGGAAGCTTCGCGCTATTTCTCAGAATCTAGTGTCTCCACCCCAACCCAACAACGAGGAGAGCTCGCGGCAGCCGTTTCTGTGGCGGCTGCTGCCGCCACGACCCTATGAGAGCGTGGGAGCAAGGCACGGGAAAACTCTCTATGGTCGAGGCCACGGAGGCATCGTTACCTATACAGCAACCGCGGTGCCCGGAACAAAAACTAGTTCTGGACTTCTTCTTTTAACGGCAATTGAACTCATGCTATTCCAGTTCTATCGATAATATATAAAAAACAGAAAACAAATCTTTACGAATCTAGGAGTTTCAAAGTGTGTCCAAGGTACCCTCTTAGCGGAAGGCAATTTTGCGGCGCTGGGCGCTCATGCGAACTTGGCTGGTTTCGCAGCAGACGACTCTTGGCCAGGAGACGACAGCCGGATTCTCCGGGTCTCCCATTTGGTGCTGCGAGACACATGCTCCCGTGACGTCATGTCACGTGCCTTGCTTCGACGCTTTTATTGGGTCATGGGGGCAACTCCTTTCACAATTAACCAAGTTATTGAGGAACGGAGTAAAGCCACCGAGAGCTTAAACAAGACAGAGCGTGGCCTGTTTTCTCAGAGCTTCTTGCTGGCGGCTTGGTCCTTCGGCGTTCTTTTTGTCTAATGCCCCGTCTCATTGGCTGCGGCGTGATTATCAAATGCGAAAGATTCGCCACACCCTACATCTGTTAAGCTGTCATTGACTGCGCAAGTTTAAGTTTACTGTTACTTCTTTCTTTGGAGTGAGATAGAGTCCTCTCTATAGCGAAGTTTGTTTATAATACGACAAGTTTAAGCACCTTTCGTGTTGTGCGCGATTCTTCGAAAGCATGAATGAGAAATAAAGAAAATAACTATTTATGCTGCTGTTCCCCGGTGATATCCGGGGTGACCATTCTGAAAATTGGCTTTCTCACCTAGACCGTCGTCGTGAAGTGTGATGCGGGTTCGGGATGAAGCATCGGGTGGTGTAACCGACACAACCACGTCAGCGTGTCGTACCACGTCGTTTCCTTTCGTAACCTTTACGTAGATTACGGGAATGTTGCCAGCAGTCACAACCCTTCTTCCAAAGTAGATGGTGGCTCTTGTTGCGGCAATATTCACGTCTTTTTGAAAAGATTGTACGAGAATGTCGACGTCGGCTGGCTCTCGATGGCGTGCTGTCAAGGTCAGCTGCCACTTCCCTGACTTCAGTGATTAGTTGATATCAAAGCAAGACGCAGAAGGAAAACAAGGCACCGGTGATTACACTTTGGATACATGGATTCTTAAAATATACATTTACTTTTGCGAATAGCACTTCAACCCACGTACAAATAATATTAGGTATTCAACAGTAAATGGTAGCAAACATTGCAAAAACGAAAGAGGCGTATTCGATCGAACTCATATATCAAAACAATTATTGAACACGCCGTTGCCTTACTATTTCTACTACAACCCCCACCAATACAAGGTGAAATCATCATGATGTTTAGCATCAAGAAGTAATCTGGCTCCACAACAACATAAGTTCTAGACAAAGAAATAAAGATTGAAATCGCAACATAATCAGTAAAGTAGATTGAGAATCGCACAATCCGGACATATGCCTTAATGTATTGTTTTTTTTTCTCAGATCGCCACGACTAACAGTTACTCTAAAGACGTTTGCAATCAGCCGCGCTTTGAAAACTAGTCTGGCAACCGCGGATGATAAACGCTTTGTTTGCGCGCCAGTCTAGAAACCGTGATTATCACTAATTAATTGTTGACTATCAGACGATCTACCTACACCAGAAGCAAGATGGAGGCGCTCAGATACCGTACTTGCAAACCCCTATAGCCTATAGGCACCTCGAAAAGATTACACCCTCTTAAAGTCGATCTGAAAATATTGCAAAGCGCCATGCACAAAAAGAACCAAGCTGACAAGTCTAAAACTGATTATTCCGCATTCTCGGATACAAGCGGCGAGAGTAGCGCAGCTATGCCCATTCTGGCCGCCGAGGCGAACGAACGCCCTCCTCATGTGCTCCGTCGGAGCGGTAAAATCAGCATGTCAGACAGTGGTGCTTGTTTTTTTTTTTTCTGTCCCTGAAGATTACAAGATTATTCTTTCTTCGCTGCCTACTGGTTTAGTTGTGACCAACGCTGATTCTTTATTGCGACGTACAAAGGTGTCCGTACCGGATCCATGAATTCCGCCAGGAACTGCAACGGTTGGAGGTGATGAAAATTCTGGCATCCGCCGGTCCTCTTCAAATGAACAATGTACGTTTGTATGTTCCGGATGCAGGTCGCCAGCAGCCAATCGGAAGTTAGTGGAAGAGAGGCAGCAGACCATCAAGGGGGGACGCTGCCTTGCCATCGACCAGGCGAACACGGCGGTGACATAGGCGCTGAGGCTCAATCTTCGTTGCAGTTTCGCTACGCCGTTTCCCACGGCCAGGTGAAGAAAAAGCTGGAGCGCTACGGCAAAATTCGCGAGGCCACCAGGGAACTCTACCGGGAGAAGGTGTTCGAGGCTGTCTAGTCTGACACCCAAAATGTGCACCTGACTCTCAAGAAGGTTACACAGTAGACAGCCTCCCCCACGTACTTTGCCTGGAAGGATGCATGGTGCTTGTCGTGCCGCCCGGACGTGCACCGCTCTGCCTTCAATGCCGTCGTGAACGGGCACCATTCGCCGGGACTGCCGCATGTCCGATGCTCCAACTGCCATCGATACGTTCACAAAACAGATGACAGCGTAAAGACGTACGTGTCGATGGCCCGTGACCGCAAGTTGTAGAATGACTGCGACTACTCCGTAAACCACGTTGAAGCGAGGGAAGCCGTAGGAGAGCCAGCAGTCACCGCCCTCTCACCGACGAAACCAAGAGCGTCGCCCACACCTAAGGACGGCGGCAACCCTAAAGCTGCGCCCGAGACGCGCGACTCCGAGGCAACGACGCAAGTGTAATTCATTTCTGATGACAATGCCATGGGGCGCCTGCCCATGACGACGCCATAGAGCACCTCACCTAATTTGAACCGTTCATCAATATTGAACGATTGCTGCATGTGGGCACGTTAAACGTGCGCGGGTTACGTTCCAGGCGTTGCCAGCACTAGGTGAACCGGCTCTTTATTGAGAAGGACGTACACATGGTAGCAGTTCAAGAGACAATGATGTAAAGCGAGGTCCAGAAAAGGGTGTAAGATAGAGAGGTGGGAAAACGGCACAGAGAAGCCTACCGCAGCGCCGTGACCGGATTGTGTACTCGTCTGCTTGCGCGTACCCCCGATTTGGGACAGATGGCGCTGCGGCGAGAAAAAAAAAAGTCGGAATCAGATTTGCGTAGAACTCTATGAGAGAGTGCGCGAAATAAACCGAGAGCACGACAGTCCTCCGTTGAAAATCCAAGAGAAATCATCTCCTTCAGTTTAGCCGGTCGTCACCGGTCGCCCACCCGGAGTGTGAGTTCGCGGTGCTCCACATAGATGGCGCCACAGAAAAAGAGAAAGCCGAGGGGGACACAATCCGGTCGCTCATTTGGCTCTCGTTTCCCTACTTGTGTGTCTTACACCCTGGTTTAGACGGAGAAAACGGTGAAGCTGTTTTGAAGCGCAGAATGACGCGTGAATCAGCCACCCTAAGGGGACGTCGGGGATGTCTTATTTTTAAGGGAGTTTATAGCTGTAGAACAAGTTGTTAGCTGTGATGCGGGTCGATTGGTGCTGCGCAACTTTGTTCATTTAAAATATTTGTTTTTGAGTACATCGCAGTTACGTCCGTACGAAGGTGAACGAGCGACTATTTTTTTTTCTTTCAAGCATCTTTAACAGTATGTGCAAACTCATTTCCTCGTTATTTGTCTAGGGGATTCTAGCTGCGTTTGTTTAGGCAGGATAGATCAAGCGACGCTCAATATATTGACGAGAGCAGCGAGTTATCGAAAGATATGTTCGAACAATGTGAATTTGAGGATATTGCACTTTGTGGGCCAAGTCGGCAGAGCGTACATTGCGGGCATTTTCAAGGCGCAAGCCACGCGCGCTTGGAGGAGGCTTTCATATCTCCCGACGTCAGAACATGCAAACAAAATGAAGTTGATAACGTGCCTTTAAGTGATCAATGTTTTATTTTATTTTATGCTTTGATCCTTTAAAAAATCGCCGAAGCCGCTCGTATGGAATCAATGGAAGGTTAATGCAAAGCTTCTAAAGGAAGATTGTTTTTCTTAACGCGATTCACCAAAACCTCAGAGATGAGGCAAGCGCTGAAAGAGAAGAGTCCGGCATTAATTGGGAATTTTCTAAGCAGAAAAAATGTCCGCCAATGAACGTTCCAGCTTTTTAAGCAAAAAACAAAAATAAATAAAACAAGAAAAAGATAAACCTTGATGTACGCGTAAGCAATTCTTATGAGCTGGGATTGCGAAAACATGCATGCCATTCTTCCGCTACCTTATGTTGTCTGCGGCGTCTTTGCGTCGACGGCAGAGCGCGCGCTCTCCTCGGCGCTCTGACCTTGGACGCTTTTTGTTACCGGTGCGCCTACGTCACGGACACGCAGCGCTATGGGGTGAGCGAAGGTCGTCAAACTGACGCACAGCGGCCAATCGGAGCCTCGTTCCTTGAAACTATGACAAACGCCAACCGATGGGACCGATGCAGAAATCCATCAGCTTCACTCACCTCCTTCGGCGTCGAGGGAACTAGATGCCGTTTGCCATGCTTTTTGCGTGGTTTCAAAAGTGGGAGCCGGCTTCACTCAAAGAAAGGGTGCCGTTTTGCGCGACTTCGAAGCTCACGACGTCGGCTCGTTCCATGGGACAGTTAATGCTTTTGCATTAAAAAGAAACGCGGAAGTTCTACGGCTTACTTCAGAGGCTGGTACAGGAAGAATGTCGTTCGCCTGGCACATACTCGGGCAAAATTATCAGTATTAAAAAGCGACCTGCATTTTTTTATACCAAACAAGATAATGAGGCCATGGTGCGAGCGCGATGAAAGCGGTTGTCGCTCGTTGGAGTGCCTACAAAAGGGACAAAGGCGTGGAAGGCAAACACGAAAGTAAAAATGCAAAAAGGGAGATTTCATACCACGGGGAACTGTCATGCGATAGAGATATCATCAAACGCGCTGTCGTAGACTATTACAAAAACAAATGTTTATCAGCAATGGCGCGCTTAGAGAAGAATGGTTTTGCTCTTTTATTTACCTTTAATGCCGTGACTGGAACAGAACTTTTAAGGAAGAGTTAGAAGATCCTATACAGTTGTGCGATGTGGAAAAGGCGATAAACAATTTGCCTTTAGGAAAATCCTCCCGTCATGGTGGTTTGGGTGCAAAATTGTATACGGCTTTTAAGGCCAGCTTTCCCCGGTCTTGCACTGCGTGTTAAATGAAGTGTATACGCCTAATCTATTGCCTAAGTCGTTTTATTCAGGCGCAGTTTTTGAACTTAGGACAATTGTTCCCTTGAAATTCTTTTATTTTGTTGGATCGTATTGCCCGATCACGTTAACTAATGTAGACTACAGAATTTTGATAAAAGTACTGGCGGAACATTTGCACATTATCGTCGGCCCGGACGAAACGTGCGGTATAGCCAGCCGGCAACAGCCAGGCGGCGCGAGCAGAGTGAGAGCTGACGGTTACACCCTGTCTCGTTATAACGTGGCGAAAGGTGAACGATGAAGCCCACATTGCGTGTTGATGGCTTCGATATGCGCTATGTATCAAACTCTTCTTAGATCCTCGCCGTTAGATGACGACAAGATAACGTCAACAAGTTATTGACCCAAGATACAAAGGCAACATAACAACGGCATGACAGGTTCGCTGGCTTGTGTTGGCCGTTGGCTGCGCACCTCGCGTTGTTCCCGCGGTGTGGCGTTGTCGACTAGGTTTGCGATCTGTCCCCCAGATGGTGCCACCAGTGAATACGCAACACTCTTTCCCCGAAAGTCAAGTCCTTTCACCGTTTTGGGGGAGCTCCGAGCCCTGTCTGGTCTCTTCATCCTGGCCATATACACATATTGCACTGAAATCATGACCGGCGTTTGCAATGCATGGCTTGCATTCGGATTCCCGAGTGGTGCCAGACAAGCAGCTTGCCGCTCTCCGTGGCTGGTGCCGTCTGTTGCAACTCTCGGAACACCGCTCCTGCGCACTTGGTCAACATGACTTCGGATAAAGTGCCCTCCTTGGTGCGGGGTTTGTAGGAAACAGGACCCGTCACTTCAACCACTGTCGTCGTTTCTCGTGCATGGCCACTGATGCAAACTGTTAGCAAAAATAACACGCCTAGACGTATAAACCGTTGCCTTATCGCGGACACGTCAAAACGTGTTCGTTTTACACGCAGCCATGTGTGTTATTCGTCTACACATCAGGTAACGTGCAAACTTAACACGATACACCGTGTTTGCCTTCCGCGAAACACGGCTGTACATGCTGAGCATAAAACATGGCGGCCAGCAGCCGAGAACTAGCGAGAGACGAGCCCAGCGAGCCGCGCGCCTTTCTTGCCGAAGTGAGAGCACACAAGACGCGATAGTTCTTGTTCGATGTCTTTTATACACAGTAAACAGTCTCCAAGTGGCGGACGTAGCTACGTGCAAAGGTACGTACGTACGTGCGTCGGCGGCGTCGGTAGCTATGACGGGACTGCTGGACAGATTAACAAATGACGAACTTTTTTGAATGGATAAATGACTCGAGGAAGCGAAATATTAGAATCGGGCAACGACTCGCGCCAACTAGTTGTAGCGACGTTGGACAGCTACAACGCAACTACTAGACAGACAAACAAATACCGAGCTGACATGGATAAAAAACTCGAGCAAAATATTTGGAACCGGGCGGTAACTTGCGCCTTCTAGGGAAATTTTTAGCCGTTTATATAACAAAACTGGTGTGTTCATACTCTACGAAAGATCACGAGTAGACGGCAACCATACATTGCAGACAAAACAAGCACCACATATTACACAGCACCAACATATACGCAAAAACTACAACCGACACTGTGCCCGACACTTCCTACTCGTCATCCATTTCTCGCCGCGACTTATATAAGCTTGACATGTGCGGGTGAGCTCTTTGGTCGCTGACCGTTACCGATTTATAGAAGATACAAAACACGATGCGATAGACAGCCGTGTGTAAGACCTGTTTGCATTTAAAAAGTGTGGAGGCAAAATCTATAATGTTAGACCGTTGCGACAAATAACGATCTATTAACAATAAATCTTAGACAGGCCATGAAAAAGTTCAAATTTTTGTTATTATCTTGGTTGACCAGTGTTATGAGCAGTCCTTCTAGCTTGAATCAGACAGAAAAAAATATTATTGGGATTTTGTCATTTTGTGTTCAATAATAACTAGAAATGATCCTTGCGCAAAGCATTTTCTATATATTCTTGTGAAGGATATCCGCCCAACACTTCACTTCCGCCAGTTGCAGTACGCGTACGGGATCAGGCGCCTTCACTTTTGGGGCGTTTTCATGCAGTTTGTTGTCGTATGTCGTGTCGGTGTCGAGTGGAGCGGTGGTGCTTGGGAGTTTGTTACCGGTGTTATTCGCGATCACTCGTGTGGTGCTGATACGGTTTTTCTTGTACCGCCGCCACCCCCCACCCCGAACTTTGAAGGTTCTCGGGCCCCGTGGCAGTGCATTATGCTGAATCGCGAGCTCCTTCTCTGTTGACGTCGCTTTCCTGGTACCACTCGTGGATACTGCACGCGTTTAAACAGTGTGAACCGTCTAGCCTACACCCCCGGTGACGTACTCGACCTGTTGAAACTTTCTGCTTCCGTCATTTTGAAGTACGCAAGGCAGTTATCTTGCTGCTCTGGTTTCGGTTACAAAAGCAAGGCAAAAAGCTCATAGTTCCCACCCTCAGTACACGTTGGACATCTTTCACACTTTGACACCGAATAACTGGATGAACGAGGATTTACGTTTAATTCAGAGATCACTCTCTCCGCTTCCTCACCGTCGAGCTGCAGGATCAGCTGGCGACAAGCCGCGGATGAAAGGCTTGGGCATCAAAAGCCCGAGCGCACTCGGTGCCGATGCGGGCGATGCGGGTTTCAGTCAACCGGTAGGCCAGCCCAAACCGTGACCGTTCCAGCTCTTCGTCATGAAACGGGGTTGCAAGAGCTGGGTACAATACAACTACAATGACCATTGAAGCAAGATCACGGTTATCATAAAATCTTGGCTTGTAATTGCGCCTTTGCAGATTATCTTATTCGTTTTGCTCGAGAGACGCACACGACGGGCATAACAAAATCATTTGCATATTCCGCGTACCTCGCAAAAGCACTTACCGAGTAACCTAGCGAAAAGTGCGAAACACGGAGACCACACCGTCCTGACTTCCAAGTTTTTACCTGTTTTAGAGCAGTTTGTACCTGCTAGTAGCTGTGCCTACTGAAACTGAAACTTGAAAATAGAGGCAGTGCCAGAGAGAAAGAGACAAAGTTGGGAAAGCTTGCTCGCTCTCCCCAATTTCTCAACTCTGAAGTGACTGTACCATAATAAATGCACCAACGCCTCTTCTCAAACAAAAAAAGCACTATGTTCACTTTCTAAAAATGGTCTCAGTTCATGCATCTGTGGGCAGGTAGAAAATCTTGGCCTAATTTATTCACACCGCATGATGAGCGCAACAAACTCACATGAGATCTACAGGAAAATATCGGTGGTGACTTAAGTTTCCCTCAAATTCTGTATAACCGGTCGTTTGCAGGACCGAATCATCTACTCGAGCGGTGTGCGTCGCTGTGCAAACAGCTCGCTGTGCAAACGCAGTTAAAGAGGAAGCATAAAAGCGGCAGATTTTGGACAGCAATCGGGTGTTCATTGTTCAATCAAAACGACGCAATTTTGTTGAAAACGCCCGCAGCTTTTTACTCACTGTATGCGTCGGGAATCTTCCACATTTTGAAACTGAACGAAAGAAGATATACTTTTAAAAACGCGCGCTGCCTTTTCCCTGACCAGCTGGACCGGATCAGCTGACGACGACGGGACTAAACCCGTGGAACCTCAACCCCACAACAACGAATCTGCGCTTCGTGTTAGTGTGGGTTTCTATCTCCAAGCACCGCACCACTCACCACGAACGGTTCAGCTCTTTGTCGCGTTACCGTGTTGCACCAAACCGAACGAGATCGCCGAAGTCAATGCAGCGCTGTCGTGAACCTTCGCTTGTGGTTGCGCACTCGTGCGCCCTGTGACTCCCTTCGCTTTCAAAGCACACAAGATGATTACGAATGATACTTCCCCTCTTCCGGGAACATCACAGGGCACTTCTCCGGTGACGTTTTCAATACATGTGATCGCAAACCGCCGAGTTCTGGTAACCGTCAAACCAAAACACTGCCGGCGTTGTTGCACTGTTGCCAGATTTGCTCCGACCAAACAAAAACAACGAAAGCAAACCGGCTCTGGCTTCCAGAGTACATCGGTGTTGCGCCATGGCCAGATTTTTTGTGGCAGCTGTAACTTAAAGATGACCTATAGATGCAGCAACACTGGTATAGAGTGTTAATATGGCGGCCACCACGGTGCTCCGTAAATTTTGAGAAGGGTGCATGAAAATTGGTGGCACCTTCCCTCCGCCCCTCTCCTCCCCTCCCCCCCCCCCCCCCCCCCCCCGCCCTCCGGTATTACACGGCCGTTCGCTTGCACCTGAAGGGTTGGAGCCAAAACGAATCCGACTACAATGTCACGTGTTCAAATCGAGTACATGTTTCACTGTTTGGAACGAGTAATTAGACCCATAATTTTATTTGTGGTGCGTAAGAAACTATTATCAAGACCCCTAAAATAAAGACAAACATCGGAGATATGAGGGAAGCCGCATTTCCATCGACCAGAATCAATAGCAGACCATGGCGGATCGCTAAAAGCGCGGGCTTTGCCCCGTCCTATGACATGGCGTAATTGCTTTGGTGCAGATCTTTGTCCGAGACTTGTTTCTTTCCGCGGAATTTGTCTCCACAGTCCTTTCCAGGTGTGCTTCAAGTATTATGGTGCTTCGAGAGCTGGCAATGCTGCGGTCCTCGTCGGGGGTGAGGCGTGTGTTAGAGGTAGGCTACACGATTATGCGTGTATGACCGAACCAAAACACGTTTTTTACAACCTCGCATGATTTTTTACTTGATTTTCGCATTACTCACTTGTAAATGTATGCTAATTTATGTAAATAGCGTGTTTTTTATCTCAAATATTCACCAAATACAGTGACTTGATAACAGTGTACTTGCGTATGAATGCTGGGTCTTCCGGTCGAAACACCCGTAACTTCGGTCGGGCTATGTCCCTGGAAGTTTAATTGGCTTTCTTCCTCGTGCTCCCAGTCAGGTCCGGGTGCAACAGGTCAAGAATCGTCCTCAACCTCCTGTTCATCAGCATATCCGTCGGGCTCCTGCCTGTCGTCGTGCGTGGTGTAACATGCTCCTGTAGCAGAAATCTGGCCAGACTCCGCCCCCAGTATCCCATTCCAATACGCCGTAGCAAATATTTCGGTGTGCGCACCATGCGCTCTGCTTGTCCGTAAGTCGACGGGTGGAAGTCCGTTAGTCGACGGTTTTCGAGAATGTCCGTAATTCTTAGTAGGGGAACTGATCCCCTTTTCCGAAAATATCGTGTCCAGTATTTCATAGGTTGCAAAGAGCTGACGCGAAATGTTTACGAAAAAACATGTTGTCATGCTGGATACAAGGGCAACCTCCAGTCAATTGGAGAACGAATCCACATCGATGAGGAACGTATGTCCCTCAAACGCTTCGGCAAATCTATATGCAACTTCGACCATGGTGCTCGGGTTGCCTTCCCCGTGTGTACTGGGGCGTGAGGAGGTACAGGTCGCGATTCTTGGCATACCATGCATTTGGTCACATAGTCTTCGATATTGTCGTTCATCTTAGGCCACCACACATAGCTGCGAGGAAGAGCCTCTATTCGGACGATGCCCGGATGTCCGACGTGGAGGGCCTCTAGCACCACGTTCCTGCCTTCCGGGGAAATTACGAGCCTGTTGCCTGTTGCCTGTTGACTGGCGATCTTCCCGAAGGCCTCCCGGCGGACAACCTTTCAGGGCCCAGTTGAGAACCCTTGACAAAATGAGGTCATTTGCTGTCATTTGTGCGATGCCCTTAGCGTGGTGTGGTGGAGTGGGTGTATCACGCAGAAAAGAAACCTCTAGAGAAGGTGGCAACACAAACTCTGGAATGGAAAGTGGGAGGCGACTTATTGCATCGGTGTGTTGAATGTCCTTCCCAGGTCGATAAACCAAACCGTGGTTATATGCATTCAATAGGATTGTCCAACGCACCATCCGTCGAGACAAGGTATGCGGCGTTCGCTTTTAAGGTGCGAACAGTCCCAAAAGTTTTTAGGGGTCTGTTGTTATCTCGAACCTCCGGCCATACACGCATTTACAGTACGTTTTACAGCGCAGCTCTTAGGCGCCCGTTTCCGGCTTGAGCGGCGTCGCCGTCGCCGTCGGCGTAACCGCGCGGTTCATGATGGGTAAATTTCCCCGCTAAATCTAGCGGAAAACTTTCCCAGCAAAATGTAGCGGAAAAATGTCCCCGCTAAATCTAGCGGCACGATGAATCTCCCGGCCATAGTGAAGCCTGAAGTGATGTTTTGGCGGAAGAGTTGGGCTTAAACGTCAGAAAGGTCTTGAGAGAGCCCGAGATTATCAAGACCATTGAAACTTCTGGTACGGTTGTCGGCGAAATTTCCGAACGTTGAAGCGAGGTGGAAAGGAGACGAAAGAAAGAGGGTCTCGAGTTATAAATGCTTCAACAAAAAATAAAGGTCTATAATGAGGTTAATACGGTCAATGACAGTTCTTAAAAATTAGATATGCGAAGCTCGCTACAGCCTTTTTGTGTCTGAGGGATCTTGGGTCTCTACGTGATCAACTTCGAACACACATGCACCAAGATGTGTGTTGGGAGGTCGAGCTGACCACAATGGCTTTTAAGTCTACTGCCAGCAGAAGTAGCCAAACTTATGGCTAGGTTTGACCCCGAAGAAGCAGAGACTGCTCTGTCGTGAAATTGAGCCTGCATAGAAAGTTCAAATTGTCCCCTGGAGCCTTCAGGATAACGCTCTGACAAACAAAAAAAGACTGTAAGTAAATCTACTCAGAGTTCGCCTACAGGCTTAAAAGCTCATAAAAAGCTGGCTTCGTGGGGCAAAGGCATTTGTAGACCGCGAAAAATACTGGAGCAATTAGCTCTAGAGCAGGTTTCTTGCAATATTTCTTCAACTTTGAAGGAAGGGATCCAACACTGACCCGAGGTCCAGACTACCTAGAAGGCAGCTGATTACGCTCATTAGTTTCGCTCAGGCGCAGAGAGGTAATAGACGATATGCCTGCATTTTCCAGAAATTAGTCGCGGAAGTCGAACCACTCAAGTTCAAGAAAGTACGAGCCGATTCCGGTCAGGCCGACACCAGAAAAAGTAAAAGTGGCTTCGGATACTAAAAAAGGCAAAGGGAAGCTGTTCAAGGAAAGAAAATCAATGCGATGCTATAAATGTCACCAAACTGGTCATGTGGCTGCGGGTTGTCGTGTGCCTAAAGTGTTTCCGGTTAACTTGAGTCTGCGTAATCCTGAGAACCTACTTGAGCCTTACTTATGTGCTATACAGGTAAACAGTACACTCTGCAAAGGTCTGCGAGACACTGGAGCCACGCAGGAATTGGTAGATTTTCGCTAGTAAAGCAATCGGAGCTCACTGATGACTGCGTGTGGATTCACCGTGCTCTGTAAGATCGGTCTTATAGCTTGCCCGTAGCTAAAGTAAAAATAAGCGTGCACTCTTATGTCGTGCAAACATATACAGTGGCCTCCAATGTCGTGTTACCCAGCTGTCCGTACATTCTAACTAACCGGACTGCAAAAAAGCAGTTCAGCGAGTCTGGTGTCTTGCTCGACATGAACCCTGCCCTAGTAGTAACTCGCTCAATTAAAATGAAGCACGCGGATAGGAAACGGTATTGGATGCGGCAGTTAGTGCGAACACCGACGCACCTCACGAGGAAGCGACAGGTGGATCGAAGATGACTTCGCTAGTTTCGCCAGACACCGAGGCATTGCATGAGAAAGCAATTGGTGGATCGGGAATGACTATGCTGGTTTCGCCAGACAGCCAAATGTTTTGAGCCCTAAGGAGTGTCGATAACATGACTCTTATTGCAGCACAGAAAGCAGATGCGTCGCTAGCTAAGCGCCGATATAGCATGAGAACTCTCACCGAACGTATCTTTCGACGAGCGCAGAAGTATTTTGTACCGTAACTTCAAGGAGAAATTGGGCAAAGAACAACTCGTGGTGCCTTGTAGGTATTGGGGGGACCTTCCTGAGCTTACACATAAGAAAGAGTGGTCTGGGCACCTACGCATCCCAAATACAAGGTGTAGGCTTTTAGCCGATGTTTAATGGCCGGTGTGCTTTAGGGACGTCGAAGAGTTCGTTCGCTCGTGTGACACCTGCCAAAGGACGGGAAGGCCAAACGAGCGAACGAAGGCGCCCTCAACCTAGTGCCGATGATCTTGGAGCCATTTAAGAGGCTTGTGATAAATGTCGTAGGTCCACTGCTTGCAACAAAGACAAACTTTAAGTTCATTTTGACTATGCTATGCCCAGCTAGCAAGTTTCCACAAGCCGTTTCCTTGAACGAGCAGACGTCGATAGAGGTGATGGAAAATTTTCTGGCTGTTTTTTCCCAAATCAGGTTCCGTAGTGAGATCCAGTGTGATCTCGGTAGCGGTTTCAGAAGCGCTTTCACGACAATTTTTTTTAGAGATGTGGCATAAGCCTTGTCCAGAGCTGAGTGAGCCACCTTCAAAGTAACAGCGTGGAGAGAGCACACTCGAGAATGAAATGTACTCTCAGAACCCTGTGCACTGCCCCGAGAGGAGAAATTACTGGGGCTTGGCTTTGCCTGCAATGCTTTTTGCGCTGCGAACCGTCTCTCATGGGTCGACTGGTTTCACGTCAGCTGAGTTAGTCAATAGATGAATTGTGCGTTCGCCGTTGCGATTGATGCGAGAAGGCAGGGAGGGCGAAGCCGAGAACCCAAAGGTGGTGGATTACGTGCTTTCATTGCTGAGTCGCATACAGAGGACGCGAGAGCCGGTTGAGGTTAACATGGTAAAAAAACGTGGTAAAATGTATTATGACATGAACAGCCGTCTTCGCGCCTTCAAGGAATGTGAGCAGATGCTGATTTTGCGGTCGGCCATAGCAAATAAGCTACAAGTCCATTGGGAGGGGCCAGCGAAAGTCGAGTAGAAACGTTCCGAGACAAACTATGCCGTTAAACTACCAGGTCGTAGAAAAGAGGTTCGCATATTTCACTGTAACCTGAAGAAAGAGTGCAGCTTTTGAGCACCGTGCTGAACCAGCCGGTAAAAGTGCAACCTCATATTCCTGAGCTGAGAAAATATCACGGGAGCATCACTGTCTCTGAGATTGTAGAGGCTAAAATCGATAAGAAACAGATGAGTAAAGGTCAGCTTTCAGAACTTACTGCCTTACTTTAGAAGTACCAACACCGGTTTTCGACAGTCTTTGAGAGGGCGAACCTGGCATGCCATCGAGCTCTCAAGTCAGGCTATGATTCACTGCAAGGCCTATCACTTTTTTCCAATGTCAGGAAAAGTTGTTAAAGAAATCGGTGGACAAAATACTGGAGTTGCAGTTGATAGAGCGGTGCGAGAGCGATTTGT
This sequence comes from Ixodes scapularis, assembly GCF_016920785.2. Lineage (NCBI taxonomy): Eukaryota > Metazoa > Arthropoda > Arachnida > Ixodida > Ixodidae > Ixodes > Ixodes scapularis. The sequence goes on along the minus strand of NW_024609881.1, from coordinate 11,844,268 downwards.
TTTCTTCTGTGATTTCGGTCGAGAGCTCCGGCAAAGATCTTCGGCCTTGCGTGGACTACAGGAAGCTAAATGCATTTACCGTAACAAAGGTTTACCCGATTTCCAACATTGAAACGTGCATCAAAGAAGTGAGCAAGGCAAAGTTAGTTTCAACCAATGACCTTGTGAGAAGTTACTGGCAAGTTCAACTTACCGAACGTTCCAACAACCTTGCAGCGTTCCTGGCACTATTCGCTAATTTCATGCTGCTCGTTTTGAGCTTCGGGTAGAAAAATGCTTCCTATGCATTTTCGAGGTTGATGAACCTGGTTCTGACGGGAACAAAGCCATTCGCTCCGCCGTGCCTCGACGACAAAGCATTTCTTTTTTTTTATACGTGGGAGGATTACTTTTAGCATTTGCAGCAGGTTTTTTCTTGCCTGCGCGACGTGGGCCTAACTGTCAAAGTTAAGAAATACAAGTTCGGGCGAACCCAAGTGTTGTACTTGGAGCATGTAGTTGGCAAGGGACAAAGGCGGCCTCAGGAACTTAAAGTGCTGCCTGCTGAGGAGTTCCGTTTGCCGCAAACGAAAAAGGAGTTCATGGTCTTCCTCGGGTTAGTGAATTATTAGCACCAGTACATTCCACAGAAGTCCGAAAAGACGAGCCCACTGACGGTCGCCCTTAAGAAAGCAAAGCTGAACACAAGCAAATGGTATGAGCGAACGCGAAAGGCGTTCCAGGCTCTAAAATATGCGTTTGTAACTCGACCTGCGCGAGCGAAACATAGATTACACAGAGCACGTATTGGTTCAATGTGACACAAGCCGTGAAGTGCTTGGGGTTGCACTTAGCCAAGAAAATGACCAAGTGGAAGAGCATTGAGTTGTGTTTGTCAGCAGCAAGCTGACTTCAAGGGAACAAACGCACACTGCTATTTAAAAGGAATTTGCTTGCCTTATGTGGGCGTTAGAGAAGCTTCGCTGTTTACTGTTTGGTTGCAAATTCATATTGAAAAATGATCACCGACCGCTGACATGATCGCAACAGCTGTCCCAGAAAAACGGTCGCTTGTTGCGATGGAATTGCTCCCGCAATATTTTTTTTTTGTTCAGGCACAAAAAATGCAAAATTGCACGCAAACGCGGATTCCTCGAGTAGAGCGCATTCCCAAGTACCCAGATAGATTTTTATTTTTCTTGTCAGCACAGTTGTAGATAGTGTCATTTTCAACGACTTGTACATAGTTTTATTCGCTTATTCTAATATTCCCTAAAAAAGGTGTGGTTGCGTAAGGGTCAAACTAAGCAATTTAATAATAAAGAGTGCACTCGGAGAATGCGGATATTGTTTCGAGCACCGCTGCCGTTTTGTGGTCCTCTGGTTGTAGTCGGCCTCTCTCTGTACCAGACACCTTGGGCTTCTCTGTACTGTTGACGCACCTGCCTGACGGCCTGTCTGACAAATGTTCCAGTGACCCTCGACTCGCCTGTGCACCTGATTGATTTCCCCGACGGCCGGTCGAACAAGTGCCGCTGCCCAGCCTCGTCTACCGGTGACTGACGGACGACCCCAAGCGCCGCCTTCGATTTGAGACTGTGCTGTACAAACTAAGCATCGTCAAGAATGTTGTTTTGACGCCAGTTACAAAGACGTCGTGCCCGAATTGTAGTCGCCGAACTTGTTCAAGCGAAAGTAAGGATCAATCCGGACTGTCTTCATTACACAAGCGTGTTGTACGGATCCGAACGTTGGTGAATGTACCAAGACCGGTCCGTTCGGTATTGTCTTCGTTTTGATGAAGTGCCGATGCATGGATGGGGACTACTTTTTTTGTTTTCAATCGTACCCTAAGAGGAAAGAGTTATGTTTTGTTGGTCTTGTTTATCGACGCTAGCGAGGGTGTCGCCGTCAACTTGCTGCGACACTGGGCGTGTACTGCGATGACTGCAGTGATGAAAGAGGCTAGCTTAGCAGCTCAAGCTCTTTTTCGTCTTGCTGCGGAGGAAAAATAAACGCAGTCAGACCAATTTCAGTCTCCGTCTTGGTGGGTTGCCCGGAAATGTAACAACAGCATAAACGCTCGTGCCGTCGTCTTTGTTCACTTCGGCCACAGTGGTGCTTTCTTTGCATTTGTCTCCTCGAACATCACCCAGATTTCTTGGCCTTAAAATTATATATGTGTGCTCAAGTTCAATATATTACTGGTGCGTAGTGTATTTAAAAGCGTGTATGAAGGATGCGAATTTTATTGAGTTTTCATTACCCGAAAAAAGTGATTAGTTTTAGCATTCCTTGAACGATAGCAACGTCTGTGATTATGAAGTCATATTTCTGCATTTCTATATCTGTGCTTAGGTTATAATGTCTTTTGCGATCGTAGAAAAGGCGTGTGGCGTGATTTGTACTATTGGTAAAGTCGTGATCGTCCAAGATGGCGTACCGCATCTTTTTCCTTTCTTTTTTCATCCACTCTGCCCCGCGTGCCTAAGCTGACGAAACAAACGTTAATAAAGCTTGAGCCAATTAACAACTTTGTGCATCTTCTACTACGCTAGGGAGTGACAGCGCGTCCCCTTCTTTTTAGCGATACCGCGGAAACGGCTGGCGGTGGCGGAGAAGCGGTTGTCGTGCTGACGACCTGCTGCGCTTCTTGCCGTGGTTGCAGAAGTGTGTAGGCGCGGCGCAGAGCGGTTGTTCCGGTCGCTCCGGTCACAACGGGCAAAGTCGTAGCTATTGCGCCCATCACAAGTGCCCAAATTACAGTTTGTACAGTCCGGAGTTGAAAACAAAACGGCTGCAGTTTCACCGCTAGCTAGTCGAGGAACCACGTTGAAGCACGTGGTGCAGGCTCATCGGTTTAAGGGACCCCATGTCTAAGGTCATCACTGAATGCTTTGAACATCCCGTACGTTGGAGTCGCCAATCGTTGCTCTTCGATTCCGACGAAGAACGGGAGTCTTTGTCGGAAAAGTCGCCGCACTTTCCAACAGGCGTACCGGCGTATGGGACCAGTACCATGCTGTCGCTGTGGCGCAACATATATAATTGAATTTCGCTCAGGTGCGATGTGTCCGTGGTTATCGCACTGATGTAGGGCGCCGATTCAAAAAAATATTTCGGAGGCATCGGCGCCATCGGCGCAGTGAAAACCTGTGGTAAAGCCTACCGGCACACTGCCAGCTCGCCGCTAACGCTGCGGAGAGAACTTCTGGTTCATGTGACAGAGCGCGTCATGACTGTCAAAATTATGTCGCGGCTTGTTTTGCGGTGTAAACTATTTCAATAATTTTTCGTGTAGAGGTTATTCAACCAAAACGAAAACGGAAGCCTGTTCGGCGTTCAGTGGAGATTGAAGGTCATTCTGAGCTCTTTCGCACAAGTTGCAAGACTTGGTTTTCCCGTAGTACGGTTTCCTTCTCGGTTGTTTGGCCGTGTTTTCGCCTTCTGTGTGCCGAGATACGGCGTTCACGTCGGGTATCACAGAATCGTTCCGCTACCGGTGCTTCGAGCCGCCGCTTTAGCTGCCAGTGCTTCTTCCTGAGAAATCTTGAACGTCTGATCTTTGTTCGCGAAGAGTTGATTTCGAAGATTTTCCTCTCTCAGGTCACACACGAGTCCTCGTACCATATTTTTGAGATTTGGATAGTGGCAGTTTTGTGACAGTAATTGCCGCGTAGTTCCGCGGCGAACACGATCACTTACTCCTCGGTACAGTGGGCTAGAAGTTTCTAGTGGCGCGAGCGAAGGCCGCTCCTATTGCATACGCCGGTACCCGCTCGCGTAGAAAGCAGCGGCGGCGCTGGCGGCGCCCGCTCTTGAAGCGCGCTCGCTTCTTCCCACTCCTTCCTGCAGTACTGCAGTCGGCGGTCGTTTGTTGCTGAACTTTTTGCTGGCGCCCGATGGCTAAATAGCGGCGTTTAAATCACTGCTATGCTCCTGGGTGCAAAACAGGATACGCCCGAACTCACCAGGACCGTAGGATTTCTTTGTTTAAGGCCCCAGCCGACGAAGAACGACGCCTGGCTTGGCAAAGGAATCTTCATAGGCTCGACAAACCACTGGACGCTGACTGTGCCGTGTGCGAGCTGCATTTCGAACCACACTTTATTTTAAGGGATTATGTGCATGTAATTAATGGAACCGAAGTTCGGACGCCAAGAGGAACTCCGACGCTTGCGGCTGACGCGGTGCCGACGATCTTGCCGAATCTACCTGCACATCTGAGCAAGAGAACTCCAGCCCCTAGGCCACAAAGGAAGCGACGGCCAGTGACTCCTGCAGAAAGCGACAGAAAATGCCGTAGAACAGATCAAAGATCGCCATCTCCACCGGAGAGTCCTTCCACAAGTGCCGCGGTGAGAGTCGATGAAGCAAGTGACGTAGTCCCCGGGCTCGAAGAGCTTCGTAAGCTCGCGCTTCCTTCAAAATCCTGGGCACTGCATGAATTCCCGGACTTCGTCGGTGTTTCGTACGTAGCCTGCGATCTGAACTCTCGCACAAGCGAACTTGCAATTGGAAGAGCAGTGTTCTTTCACCTCTCCAATGAAGACGGTGTGGAGTATAAAGTGTTTCTCCTGAACAAGCTGGTCGAAGCATCTCGTTTGGTGACCGTGCAAGAGGCGACAGACCTATTAAAACGAGCTGCAAGAATTCCACTTTGCTGTGGAGTGGCGGAGCCATCGTCAGTGTCGTCATCTGAGCTTACCGAAGGACTGAAGACACAGATGCAATTAAAAAGAGGAGTCTTCTTCAACGTCCACTGCATGGGGAAGTCACAAAGAGAAGGTGAGACTGAAATGAAGATTCACACTTTTTCCATTGAGAACAGATTATGCATCAATCATATTAACAAAGCTGACGTCTTGAAGTAGATATTTAGAACTAAAATCACAGCATATATCAAGATTTCATACGAAATTTATTTGACTTTCCAAGTAAGCAGAGAGTACAAAGTGCCACACTTCAAAGTCAATTGGTTTGATTCTGAGACATAGTTTCGGTATAACGCAAAAAAAGTGTAGGTTCCAATATGTTGTTTTCTCTATATATCATATTCTGGAATACAAAGCTTAGAACACTTTGTTGTGCCTCTGTTTGCATTTTAACGGTTGAATATTTTCTCTTTTGCAGGACTCCCATGCGTAAATTGCAAGTACCTCCGCAAGGCCCTGCAGACAAGGAAGTGCCGGCTCAAAAGAAGACCTGCCAAGACAACCCGCAACACAGCCCGTAGACTCCGTGCTTCAAACCGAAAGGCTAGAAGACTAGTATCTAAGGTGAAAGCGTTGAGTAACACTATCGCCAACATGAAGAGGGCGACAGCAGTCACTGCAGATAAAATTCTACAGGAGAAGTTGCAATGTCTGCCCTTAAAACAGCAACTGGCTGTGAAGCAGTGTTTTGAAGCTGCAAAAAGAAAAAGCACACGGGGTATGGCTTACGACAAAGAGTGGATGCTTGAGTGCATACTACTAAAAATGCGAAGTCCCAAGCTTTACGACTACATCCGAAGGCAGAGCATCCTAGTACTTCCAGGAAGAAGAACGATTCGAAAGTACATGTCGAACTACAAGGGAAGTTTTGGATTTAATGACCAAATGCTGCGAACCTTGAAGAAGAAAACTTCCGCGATGAAGCCGTTCAAGTGCCATGGGGGATTGGTGATTGACGAAATGAAACTTTCCGAGTACCTCTCCGTCGACACAGCTGGAAAAGTTGCCGGCTTTGTAGACTTGGGCCCTTACACACCACAAGAAGAGGAGCGCCTGCTGTCTGACCACGGCCTTGTAGTCATGTTCGTACCTCTAGTGGGGAGCTGGACTCAAGTCTTAGGCACGTTTGCCACCAGCACGAACGTCAAAGGAGAGCTCCTTGCGAAGATAGTCCTTGAGGCTACAGTCTTAGCTGAGAAAGCTGGACTGTTTGTTGACTATATCACGTGTGATGCGGCATCATGGAACCGAAAAATGTGGCGAATAATGGGTGTGAAGGCGACTTCGAAAGAGGTAGTTGGAAAAAGGCTGCACCCATCAGACAGCAAGCGGTTCCTCTACTTCTTGTCGGACTTCCCTCATCTAGTCAAAAACCTTCGCAACAGGCTCCTACAAACAAGCTTCGACACACCAGACGGAAAGGTAAATCAGTTGTTGCGTAACAGCCTGGAGCACATTTCATATATTTTAATGTTACCTTTTTGTTATATCTGTTGTGGTATGTTAACTAGTTGGCTGCTAACCAGGTGTCCATAACATGCATCACAGCCTTGTGATAAATAGTGTTTTATCGATATAGTTTTATAATGCATGGCTCATATGAAGACAGGAAATATATCTCTTTAATCACAATCTTTGCCATGATTTCTTACGTTAGCATTAGAACCTCCAGTTTGCTCATGTGACCACAATGCGGGAGTCACCTTTGCGAAGGTCACATGATTATAGTGAGATCGGGTTATGTGATCATGGTTTCAGAGGAGGATACGACCACACTGGAAATAGTGCTCTTTTAATGGTCACCTAACCTTGATCTGCGTAATTCTAACGCATTTTCTCTGCATTGGTTAGATTCATCGCCTTTCAATTTTTTACCGTCATTTCAGGTTTCCCTGCAGCCCCTCCGAGAGGCTCTCAAGCTTGATGCGAACAACATCACAATGAAGGCAATGCCCCGACTGACCAACACACATCTTCAGCCGAACAACTTCGAAAAGATGCGAGTCACCTACGCCTTCCAGTTATTTGGCACGGAGGCCTTGAGGGGTCTTCACTTCTATAAACCACAGCTTGAACGATGCTGCGGAAGCATCGACGCAACACTGAAGTTCTTTAGGTTTGTATTTATGATATATAACAAGTATTCCACTCACTGGAATGGCAAAAGGGATTCAGCAACTCACAGTTAGTTTTGTAGTCCTCTCAGTCAGAGACATTATATATTGTCTTAAAGCTTCTATTAAAAAATATGCATGTTGTGAGGTGCCCTCTTTCAGTTTATGGACATAGAAGGTTTTGTTCCGATGAAGATGCTTCTCTTAAAAACTGTTGCTCTGCTATTCGTGCCGGCTCTATCAATTGATAAAGTGTTCACACTTGTTGCTCTGCAGGATGATGAACTCCCTCATCACTCTCATGACGTCACGCTTCCCAGCTGAAGCTTTAAGGGCTGACTCATCTCAAGTGCAAGAGCTTGCGGACTTCCTGGACTTTTTGACGAAATGGGAGAACCAGGCAGAGAAGAAGCACTTTTTGAGCGATTCAACAGCAGAAGGGTTGAGAGTCACGATTGCAAGTACTTTGGATCTCCTCAGTTACGTTCATTCGGAGTTGGGATATTCATATATAATGACATCTCGCTTGAGCCAAGACAAGATAGAGAATCTCTTTGGCATTGTAAGACAATCGTCAGGCTGCAATGCGCATCCCACCCCGCAGCAGTTCCTTACCACAGTTAACTGCCTTAGTTACTACAATCTCGCGAAGAGTGTCACTGGGTCAAATGTCCACGAGGATGTGATCAGTTCAGTGCTGAGTGTCAAGGACCAGGCGGCAGGATCTTACAAGCAGCAGCACTTGGTTGACAAACTTATCAACAAGGGAGATTTCGGAGAAGCGCAAGCTGCTCTTGACAGCGACAGTACGTCCACTCCAGGGCATCCCTACAACATGCAAAGGAGTGATGCAAGACTAACCTACTATGTGGCTGGCTATGCGGCAAGAAAGTGCATCTTGAAAACGAAGTGCCGCATCTGTATGGACCAGCTCCTCCTCCCTGCTTCAGAAGGAAAGAACTTGAATGCCGCAGTGTTCACCAAATCTTGTGATTTCGGTGGCCTCCTTTACCCTTCAGTGAGACAGTTTAAGTTTGTTAGTGATATTGAAGATATCTTTACGGGCTGTTTCAGCACCACAAAGCTTCATCACGACAGCATCATGGATGTGTTGGCTGTTGTTAACAGGAAAGACATGAGTGGCATTGGTTGTGACGAACACTGCAAGGTCCTAACTGCAAATTTGGTTGGGTTTTATCTTGTGACAAGGATGCACTTTTATGTCAAGGGACTGAACAGGTCTCGCGACTTCACGCGAAGAAAGGCAAAACAGCATTTAAAACAGAGTCGTGTGTGAGAGTTCACAAGTTGTATCAAATGACCGTGATTCGATTTGTTTGAATAAAATGCGCCTTTCTTCACACACGTTTCATGACAACAACGCCTGCTAAAATTTGAAGGAAGGGCACCTACTAAATTATAAATTTGGATTGATCTAAACTGCTTTGCATATCACATTGTTATTTCAAAAGAAATCGATGTTTACATATCTAGTTGTCAATTACTTGTTAGTACCTGTGCCAGCCAATATGTTACTGGTTTGTGCAAACAATGCCTCGTGATAATTTCTGGTTGCAGCAACATATGTTAATGTAATGACGTATTTTCCCACATCTATAATCGCAATGAACGCAATCGCTCTCGCTGACTCCTCTGACAGTTTCACGACCTGTTTGGCACACATTTTGAGGAGGATTTTACGAACTAAATGGGAGAAAAACAGCGGCACACTGCTTATTTTTTAGTAGTATCACTCGATCCACAATTTTCCAAAATCACAGTTTTGGAGCATTTGGTAGTGGCGGCAAAGGCCAGCGCAACGGCGAACCAGGCCCGCCTTACGCGAAAATAAATTTAGAGCCGTTATTGCAAACCTAGAAGCTGGTGGTATCGTCATTCCTTAATCCCTCAACACTTCGACCCCGACCGGCTCATCCCGCGCTCGTGCGCAGCTCAAGCCGAAACTCTAAACCGGCGAGTACCTTCCAAAGCTAAGCGCTCGTTTTTGTAGTCTTTCCAGTTACTCCATGTTCAATTGAGACGAAGTGTAAAAGCAACGGACCAGTGATTAAACATTCCGCGCACATGAGCACCAGTCGAAGAGAGAACGGACGCAGAGCCAGCAGGGCTACGACGGCTACGATGCGAAGAGACGCTTTCAAGTTTCAAGAGCGGTCGACTACAGCGCCGCCGCAGGTTTTCTACACTTGAAGGGCCTCCCCCAGGCGTCCCCTCGCGCCACTAGAACCCTCTAGTCCACTGTATCCTCGGTACGCTAACTACGACGGTAGAAGGCGTTCCGGCATACGACTTCCGACAGTTGTAGGGCTAAATGTTTTTTTCTTCAAAGGGGCAAATATATAGCTAAAGGCCTTCGTTCCAGTGGTTGCTGGTAATAGTAGTGACTGTTGGAAGTCGAATGTGACAGCTCCGCAAACGCTGAAAAAGACTGCACGTTCTCCAGTTGGTTTGGTAATATCGTTTGCATCGATCAAAGTTCAATCTTGCCCCGTAGGCGTCCCACTTTTCCGAAAACTCCGGGTCGATTTCTTTTACATGTCTCACTGTCGTCATTTCTTGTTGGGAGTACAATGAGGGTACCAGAACAAAGAACAATGTTCACAAACCTTTCGCCACACCTGTATGTTCCGATGAGAGGCCGTATAGGCTGCGGCAGTCTCCTCGCAACCCATCTGGTCGCCTGGAGTTAGATCCTGGCCGGTGGATGACGACAGGTTAATACCACTATTTATTGACCCAGGATACAAAGGCTGTGTAACAACGATATTGCCACGCGCGTTGGCAAGCAATCGCGTGCGTGGCCGAGTAATTACCGCGCTTGACTGTCGCGCGGAAGGTGTAAGTTCGATTCCAGTTAGCGGACTCTCCTTTTATTTATTCTTTTAACTTGGCCTTGTAGTAAGTTGGAGTACATTCTCGTCTGGTCGAGTTCCGAGTGTGCTACGTACCGAAAGTTCTACGCCGAACGACCCAAAAACCCACGAGGGTACATAAGGGATTCCGCAAGGCGAGCGGAGTCAGTTTCGCCTCAGCGCTCGACTCTGCTGTCACGCCGACTTCAACGCCCGCGACGCTCTGCTTTTTTCTCTTCCCCTTTTATTTTTGGGCACAAGTTCGCCCATTAAACATTTCAGTTTCTGCAGTTATTATTTTTTCCACCTTGTCATTTGTAACAATATGACAGGTTCGCTGGCTGGTGTTGGTCGCTGACTGCGTATTTCGCGTAGTTCCCGCGGTGTGGCGTGGCCTTCTAGGTTTGCGATCTGTTCCCCAGATGGTGCCACCACTCAATACACAACTACTTTGCATCGCTTACCACCCGGGCGAAAAATGCCGATTCATAGCCAGTGGAAGCGTGCTTAGCGTCCGATATACCGCAGAACAGAGAGACTGCGCATGCACAGAAGGCGTTCAACAGCCCAGCAAACAAAAATGGCAGCGCACAAAAGACGATTTTTGGAAAGGCCTGTACGAGCGCAATACGCACATATTGGAACGTGACGCAGCGAGAACCTTTATACTTATTCGCAGTAAAAGCGCACTTCGGTGATACGAAGTCACGCTCCGATTGGCCCACCAGGGCCGTAGCCTCCGTCGTACTGGCATGTTACGTGATTACGTCTTCCTGGCCCACCCAGTACTTCTTGCTTTATACATTAGACTAAGCGGCGCAAGAATAGCTAGGTTCGACATTGTACATGCTCCTTTTAAAAGTACACGGAAGTGACGTCTTCACGTCTGATTGGTTGGAAGCAAGAGTGACGCAATTTTCCTAAAAAAGGGGGGGGCGGAGTCGGCAAAACTGGGCGGAGTCGGCTACCGGACGTGACAACATATTGATTTTTCGTTTTGTACTGAGTACGTTTCAAAAGGTGCTTGCTCCTGAGTAGGTGTCTTTCGTTGGTCTTATTTTCCAAACCGCGTCGTCATCGGGCGATTATGGCACTTTTCGAGTAATTTAGTTATTGTTTTCACCGGGAAAACTTACCGGAAGCACCGCGCAGCATTCGAGCTCCCGGAGGACTGCAAGCGTGCGACGCAGCGCCGGCAGCGCGAGACAACGTTGGCGCGAGGAGCCGGAGATGAAGAGACTGCGAAACGCAGCTCGTGGACGTTCACGACTGTGGAGCTTCAAGTGTTGTACACTTAGTTTCTGCGACACGGAGTGCTTCCAAAGTTTGTAGGCGAGCGACGACCACGTAGTGCGGGACGGAAGACAGTCGGCGTCTCTGTCCGTGTCGCGTCCGTCGCTATCGTGCGTCGTGTCGGGGTCCGGCGCGGCTGGCTCCGCTTCCCGGAGGCGCCGAGCGAAAGGTACGACGTGGAGACGGGCCTCAGGCCGCTCAGTAAGAAATTCGGCGTCATCGGTTGCGCGAACGAAACGATGATCGCCATCGTCGGCCCGTCCAAGAACTATCCCACCGCCACGAAGGTGGTGCACTGTTCCGCAAGCATTTCTACGCCCTCGACGGGATGGTGGCAAGTACGCTCGTATTACGTACTTAAGATCAGTTCCATGTGTGTCAAAACGAATACAGCGTAACGCCGGTACGGTGTCGATATGCCATTTTATAAATGAGAGGTGCGGGTTTGTGTGCTCCACCAGGGGCGGACGCAAGTATTTCTAAAGCGGGGGGGGGGGGGGGGGGGGGGGGAGAGGGGGGTCAGGTTTCTTTTAGCGTATCACGTTTAATCCCTCCCCCCTTTTCTATGCCATAAATATTGACAAATGAAGTATTCAAGTGGGGGGTCAGGTCATCCAGACTACCCCCTCTGAAACCGCTCCTGTGCTCCAACTGCACGAGCGTGTGCTCTTGGTCGTATGTCGTGACATTTAAAACGTGCGTCCTTCCGCACGTCACATTATGTTTGTTTGAAAGAACTGGTTTCTTGTCATCATATCTTGCGTCCATGAAGGTGTGTTGCAATCATGTTAATATTATCAAAAGAACTGGAAAGGTTCTGGAATTGAGACTGCTTTGTGCACAGTGGGTGGAACATTCAGGTAAATTCATGTCGGTATCTCTCTCATATTTCCAGATGCGTGACGCCGAATGCTGGGTAAGATGCATGGAGCCACGGTGTCCTGGGTCGGTGCACGATTTCTTTGTGTAATGCTTATCTTGGCTTTGCGGCAACATCAAGCAAGGGCAGCTGGTAGACGATGACAGGCTCCTCCTCGTTGAGCATGCTCGATTCATTCCTCTTGCATATGATGGCTGTGTACCGCTTGAAAACCACTGCACCACAGAAAATGTGCTGTACCAAACAATAACAACTGCGCAGGCCCTGTGTCTATACCTCTGGCACGTCTTTGTAAATACTATCCGAAGGAGCGTAGTACCAGGAAAACGCAAAGTTGCAATCGACTCTTTTCACTGCTTTCTTGCCGTCAATTTTAACAACAGATTATAATAGATTCCGTCCTCTGAACATGCAGGCGACAACGGCTAAGGCTTGGAGTCTTGGTTATTCACCCCTGTCCCTGGGATCCACGTGACCTCCGTTGCTTGCGCGCTGCCGGTCTAGTAAGGCACATTCCTCGGTGATGCCCGTTGTGGAGTGCTGCAGTGAGCTGTTGAAAGACAGATTCTCGTGTTTGCAAAGGCACCGGACTCTGCCTTACCATCTCTTCAATAGCCACCACAACCATTATAACGGCACGTGCAGTGCTGGCCAACGCCTGCCTTGTATTGAGTTAGCCGAAACCGGAGTCAGGTTCCGACCCTGAAAAGCGAGAGTTGGAGTCTGAGCCCAGCTAAGCTCTGGGGCAACGCTTGTCACCCGGTTCGAGACCTGGTGCAGCCGTGCCCCTGCGCAGCGCCACACACGCCAGGGTTGCAGTCCCACCCATGAGGGACGCCGCCGTCATCAAGGAGTTTGTCACCACGACGGTGGTCTCGCCCCAAACGACGCCGTCGGGGAGCCCCTACCGCCCTCGCCACGGTGATGCCCAGCACGGACGCCACCGGCGACGGGGATCCGCTCACCACCACGATTGCGGCCTCGACCACCAAGGACCCCTCTGTTCCCTTCCTTGCCGTCAGTGAAGCCGTCCCCGTGAAAGCCGTCGAGTGCACACTTCACTCCCTGCTCCGCAGTCATGGCCGTCCATAAGCTATGCAGTGTCTTCAGCTCTAACACCTTGCACAGTTCATCACACAGCCACCATGGCTAGAGCCAGCTTGAACTTGAGAAAAAAACATATTGCTGGATAACCAATTATTGTTTAACACTTTTTCCTCTTTATGTGCCTCAGCTATCCGCTTCTTTTTGTTCTTTTTTCTGACTGCTGTAGATACAATTTAGTGTGAAACGACCCACGTTTCAGCAAAACGTTAAACATTCCAAACACTATTGCTTTTCTTGTCGAGTTTGATGGAAGACACTCTGACGCATGCTGCTTTGTTTCCTTCGATTGCCATTGTTTTAAACGTTTTCGCATTTCTCGTGCATACAGGCTTTTGTTTCTTGCAAGAATGGTGATGCTGCTGAACACAACACTGCATTTACAGGTGCGGCAATGACCTGCTGTTGTTCCCTTGGCAGGTGCTGCATGGTTTCTTGTCCTATCATTTACGCACCTGCCAGTTTCACCGATGTGACATATGCTGCGTGATAGGGGAATGTGATAAACAACCACTGTGTCACACGGGACATATTGTGTCTTGTGAGAAATGGTGCACATTTTCTTCTAGTTGACGTTGCAATTTACTTTGTCTTGTCTTGTTAGGGCACACTGTGTAATGATCGAGGAGGTCATTTGAATTATGAAAGAGGTCTGGGACATGTATACAAGGCGATGGTTGTTCAATATATTTCAAGCTGTGTTAGAGACTTCATTCTTCTGTCCGTTTCTTTGTTGTCCCTACATCTCGGGGTTACTATGGATGTCGCTCACCAGCTCGCCTGCGTTTTGTACCTTTCTTCATACAATACGCCTTGTTTGGAGCAGAGCGCATGACCTTATTGCCCTGCCTCGCAGCTACTTCCTTTTAATCTATGGGTTATGCTATAAATGTAGGGTACTACAATTTTTCGCTTAGTTCTTGTCTTCTCTCTTCCACATCTGTGTCAGCTGATTTGTGTTACAGTTTGGTGCAGATGTTTTCAGATGCGCTTCCCAGGAAACCAATCGGATACTCAGAATCACGTAGGCAGGAAAATTGCTTTTCAAAACTTTTCCCGTTATTCTGGTGACAATATTTCTTTAATACCGATACAACAGCCAATGTAGGAAACACTGCGTTTTATAGTTCTAGAATGTCCAGAAGGAAACAAAAGAAATCCTTCGCACAACCTTGGTTCATACTTCCATCATTAGTTTATATTTTTTTGTTCCCCTTCTCCAGGGATTAATTTTATCATTAGTTTATATCTTTAAATTCCAGTGTGAGGTCGAGGAACGTGATGGATTTGTTCATAGGTATTTCATGTGGTGTGTTCAGAGAAGGACGGTACTGCCCCCAGATATGTTTTAAGTGAATGGCGGGATATCGATAGCCTTTCCATTTTATGAGAAGACGGCATGAAATGCGTGGGATAATGACAGAGAAAGCTTGCTGGTTGCCAAACCGACAAAGGTCACCTGTCTTTCTCCTGCGAAGAGCCGAGATATACTCTAGACCATTTGTAGACCTGTCAAGACCTGTTTCTTAGTGTTGATTAAACCAGGAATATTGCCATTTTGGGTAGTGTTTCATATCCCCTGTGGTTTTAAACATCCCGTTATTACCTTCTGTATTATGGCAACATCAGTAAGGTGGGTTTCTTGATGTTAGTGTTGAAATTTCTGTTAGTTAAGATATCTCAACTCATTCCAGGTTTCTCCCTCCCCCTTACTTTTTGTCATGGTGCCTATTTAAGCACTTTTTGGAAAATAAAAATTTCAGCTGTTTCAGACCTTTCGGTGTATGTGTCCTTTTTTACGTAGAGTATCAGGGTTTATGTTATGTGGCACAGCTAGTTTATTTTTTCAAAGGGCTTTATTTTTTTAATGCAAAACCGTAACTTGAAAACGTAAAATAATATGAAAACAAGTTTTGCAATATTTCATTCTCGAAAGTAAAAATGAACACACTAGCATAGCACAACGTAAACACTTAGAGATTCTTAAATCACGTGTTATGTCAAACATTGATTCTTTATTTGAAAACGTTTTGAGCACACTACATTTAGGTTGTATTTCGTTACATATTAAGGCATGCGATATTGAGGACAAGATTAAATGCGTCTAGACAATAATATATTTTAAGTGACCTATTTTCGGGATTTAGGTTAAAGCTTAAGTTTTGGAATAATTCGCGGGTTCTAATATTCGCGCCGTGGTGGGATCTCAATATAGATACCAATGTGTTGAAATTTTACCGGAATTGTAGGCAATTCGTGATTTGCGAATGGTAGGCGATTCGCAAAAATTAAGCCGTTTAGAGTATATACAAAAAAGACGTGGCGAAGTTTGCTACTGAGGTATTTCAGGCAAGATGAAAGTAGTTGCTGTTGCGAGTTATGACTACACTGTAGGTCTCAAAAAAGGTGAGCGCGCAGGTGAGCTCGAGAAAAGTGGACATACCTTGACCTGAGACAGAGAAGGAAAAAAAAAGGCGCGTCTCCGAACACCCAGCTGTTTTTGGAGACGCTGTTTGTTGACCCTTCCTCTTACGAATCTTGTTTATTCCCTGTCTCAGGGTACGTCATATCAACCGAATGTTTCTTGGGTTCAACGAAGCAAGCAGGCGTCTTTGTCCAGGTCGTCTGCTTGCTTCCGCGCCTTCATAAAGCGCCGGGACCGCGAAACGCTGGAAACGGGAGTTTTTTATGTGTAAAGCCCCTCGATATGTGCAGCCATCAGCGCCGCAATCCTGGCTTGCTTCGAGTTGTTGCTTTAAAGAAGGCGCGAAGTGCGCATCTCGCATCCCTTGTAAATTGAAACAACTTTCTCTCCAATTAACTCTTAAATATATTGCAAAATGACACAAAAAAGTGGTTTGTTTTAACCACGCCCAACAGCGACGCACAGGATTGGTTGCCGTTCCATCGCTAAACGCAGGAACTGCTCCCCGCGTCGTAGTAAATCCTACCCCGTATCCCGCGCCTAGGGACGACTCGGGGAATGCGTAGCTCCCTCCGCTCGCCGGGGGCTGGCTCCGGACGTCGCTCAAACGGGTGACAGGTGTCAAGTTTGCGATGACGTAGCGGCGTCAAAGTGGGCAGAGGTGCCACGTGAGTGTTGCTAGGACACGTTCCTTCTTTCCATTACGTCACTTTCATGTACCTTTTCTCAAATGTCGATCATAGCTATCCAGCAGGGTAATATTTCACGTTTGAACAAAGCAGCCGCGACTCTCAGGCTTATCTATTATTTCTTGCTTCAATCGCTAGATGGCGCCAAACCAAAGAGCAATGCAGGTTGCCAATAAAAGTAAGAATTATTATCAAGCACGAGCGTGTAGCGCGGAGTACTCTGGAATGTTATAATGGTATGGAGGGGAGAGCAGCAATGCTGCAAGCAAACTAAAGAAAAAAAGATAGAAAAAGCATTTGATCGAGTGTCGAACAAAACCCTTTTTGAAACTTTGGAATATCTGAATGTGGGGTCGATATTGTGCGATGTTTTACGCGTGGCGTGAAACATTGCGTTATTAATCTTACTGTAAACAAATACGTGAGCGAGCGCATTCGACCTTTTTCCTTCGTGCGACAAGGCTGCTCGCTCTCTCTTTTACATTGCTGTATTTTTGTCAGCCTTATAGCCAGCCGGCAACGGCCAGGCGGCGCCAGCAGGGTGAGAGCGCACGGTTATACCCTGTCTCGCTGTTACTTGGCAAAGGGTGAACAATAAGCCCCACATTGCGTGCCGAAGGCTTCAAAATGCGCGGCGTATACTAGCGCAACGCACGCATATTGGAGCATGACGCAGCGAAAAGCCTGATACTTCTTCGGAGTTGAGGCGCGCTCCGGTGATACGCAGTCACGTTCCGTTTGGCCCGCCAGGGCCGTAGCTTCCGCTCTACTGGCACGTTACACGATCACGGCTTCCTGGGATACCCAGTATTTCTTGCTTCAGACACTAGGCTAAGCGGCGCCACCAGAGTAAAAAGCTCACGTTTGAACAATGCAGCCGCCGCTCCCAGGGTTGCCCAATATTTCTTGCTTCAGTCGCTAGATGGCGCCAAACCAAACAGCATTGCAGGTTGCCTGTTGTTTGAGCATTATTCCGAGCAATTTTATTCGAGGGATCAAGTTACAAACTAGTGAAGTGCATCTCTTATCCAAGGCTAATGACGTGGCAATTTTTTGCGTTGACCAAGAAAGTGTTAAGAAAGCCGTAAAGCTAACCAAAATGTTGTGAATAGAGCTTCCATGCTGACTCCGTTTAAACGGGCTATGTGGATGGACTCGCGCTTCCGATATCTCTAATATCCTTCAGTACATTAACGCGACAACAATGAGTATATGCGCGAGGAAACACAGTCTTTGTGGGCAAAAGCAAACGAGTGGGGAGGTAATGGTTTATCTACGATTGCACACGCCTTTCTGTAACGAGATTTACTTGGCGCAAAAATGAAATTTGCGTTGCAGGTGTTACCCAGCTTTCACACATTCACACACACACCGTATGCATTGTTTTTGCCTTTTTGTTTGAAGATCGGTTTGGTATTCCGGAGCCTGTCACCTGTGTCATACAAATGGAACGAATCTTTTTCTTTGAATAAGAGCCGGTGGACTTGGCCTTTCTAAATTGCTCGTGAAGCGACTGATGAATAGATTTACTATCCTGCGAAATCAGGGAGATCGTTTTTTTTTTTTTACTGTTAGGCAAAATGAGGCTGCGCAGCGCGTTGCCGGAGTTTAATGCATGAACGAGTGAGGTGGTCTTTTATAAGAAGTGATGTGTGGGTATCGGTTCCTAAGCGCACGTTTCTCCCAGGACTACTTCATTTGAGTGTCACGTAAACAGTTTACGAGGGTTTATTGATGCGCTTTTTTTCTACCCCATTTTATCGTTCGTTGCTTAGGGCATGCCCTAACGAAAATGACAGATCGAAACTTATATAAAAAATATGGTTATATAAAAAAATTGGGCAGATCTGGCCATATCAAGCACATCAGTTTATATAAGCCTTATCTAGGCAGATCAGGGCAATTTTTTATATATCCATATCGGGGTGTGCCAAATAGGGGCATATTTGCCTCCCTTATCAGGGTGGTTTTTTTTTCTTTTGCAGATTCGTTTTTAAAAAAAGTCATGAAAGTTACACTTATGCGGTTTCTGCGACTGAGTTATACGCCTCGGGGCACATTACGTGGGGGCTAATCTTTGCGATTATTCGGTTAATTAATGATAATTCACTAATTAACTTTTCAATTAGTGAAAATAGACGTACGGTTCCAATAAAAAGCTTAATGGGCGTCGCCCGAAATTCCTAAATCAGTCATTTTCAGAAAGTTTTTCAGCGCGTGAGAAGAGCAGTAAAGTTACCATTCGTGGAGCAGGTACAAGGCTAGCGGTTTCTGTAAGGCGCCGGCAATATTTTTCTTTCACGGCTTCTTTTAAAACAAATCTGCAAGAATAAAAAAAACGGTATCGATCATGCTCGCGATTGACTGTTCGACCCTCCACTGCGAGAGCAATGGTAAACTGTGCCGCGCTCGGCTGTAGCAACTACCCGGTATCCCGACGATTGTTTCGTCGGCATTAACCGCGAGACAGAGTGACACAGTGTCCGTCAAGTTAGAGAAATTACGAGCGAGACGTCCGCGGATGACTGAGTTTGCGGCACGCATCTGATAGTGGCGAGCAACTGCACTTTCCTACCGTTGTTTACGTTCGCGCACGCTTTTGCATCGGCTTTTGCCCATTCGTGGAGTAGATGCCCTGTGCCTATTGTTACATAACGGCGGTTCCCCGCTTCGAGTGCACCTTCGGGGCTCCCGGCTTAGTACGGGCAATGGACCTTTTCCAAATACCGACGGCACCAGGCGGTGGCTGCACGAACTAAAAATCGAGGTAGTGACCTTCCTGCGCTACCAATCCATACTCGTAAAGGAACTCGTAAAGCCGCTCGTCAAATTTTAGAACGCGTAACTAAGAGTCTTTGTTGTTGTTGTTTTTTGGGGACACGTCAAAGCTGTCGGCGGCATATCGAAACTGTCTGCTTGTAGCGCAATCGCACCAATGCCGAAACATTCTGCACATTTATTCTCCCGGCCGCCAGGAGATAGACACGGCCTAATTCTAGAGGTAATCTGGAAGGATACCTTTAGGAAAACGATCAATTGTCGCGAAGTAGGTTGCAGCGCACCTACGTTGACGAGACGGGACTTGAATGGTGTAATCCGAGAGAGATGTCGACACGTTTAACGCAAAACCACCACTCAAACACAAATACGATAAGGAATATTTAACACGATGTAGCACAAGCTGTCATTTGTAGAATCGAACACTTAACGCATCACAAAAATTCTTGGGCTTCTTTGAAGAAGCTTTGAAGAAGAAGCAGACATCCGTAGCAGCCACGCAGGGCGAATTCACACGCCAAACTACGTCCGACTAAACGCATTCCGAGATAGCCAACGGCGAATGCGTCATCCGTGAAACCGTACGCGACGACGTACCTTCTAACACGCTTTCAACTTAGGGAGAGAGAGAAAAGGAGAGAAGGAGAGGCCAAAACGGGAGCATGCGAACAAAAGGCTTATCTTATGGGGCCACAACGAGCGGAGTTGTTCTTTTGTAACGACGGTTGACAGTGCAGTGAATGCTGTGTGGCCTTGGACTCCAGGCGTGTGTCATGTCCTGCTTTATCACTAGCTTCTAGACTGTAGCCACGTAACTCTAACTGGAGACACGATTGGCCTAAAACACGCGTAGCGTCTACCCTGCTGTCGCTACCGAGTGAGCATACATCTCTATGAAGTCCAGCTTTTGAACTTCAAACAGAAGCTGTCCAGCTCGAAAGTGACCCAAAACGATGCGAGTTTGAAGATACTATGTTTTACGCTGTACAACCCACATTAGAACGTTAAATGAAAATAATAAACATGAGTATTTTTGGAGCATGATGTCCACAAATAAAAAGATAAATAAATATGTATATATATTATTTAAAAATAAATTTAGATTTATGTGTACACTGCTTGGTTCGCGTTTTTAAATTTCAAAATTTTTTTGCGAAAGAACTACACATAAAAGACACCACGTACAGCACATCTTCCAACTTTCGACACACGATGAATCGCCGACGCTCGCAAACAAACGAATGCGATGCTGCGCGAATGGTTTTTGAAAGAGCTGCGTATAGTACTCCGGGAGCAACGGCTTCGCAGCCCTTCGAAAGGAAAACGATTCGGGACGACGAAGTAGCGCGTTTTGCATCTTCGGTAAGCTAACAGTTCGTGTTTACCCGCTCAATTTAGCGGGGAAACATTAACAAAATTAGTTTCAATGCCAGATTTAGCGGAAAAATTGATATCACGTGACATACGTACCAATTCAATTTCTCGCTAATTTAGCGGGGCGGTTACACCGATGGCGACGCCGACACCGCTTAACCCGGAAACGGGTGCCTAAGAGCTGCGACTAAAATCCATTGTTTGTTTAACTCGCTTTCCGATCGCACATCGTAATATTGTCACACATCAAACAGACAACCATATTTAATTTGTCTTTTAATCTTTTTAAATGCGGAGTTGATTAATTGATCCAAATACCTGGAATAACTTCACTTTAAGGATGTTAACAGTAGTTAACCAATTACATGAGACTCATGCAATATAGATCAATCAACTAGTATCTCAGCGAGTACATATTACTTGTTGCTTGCACGACCGAAACGGGCCCATATATCATTATCAGGAGCTATATTTACACGCGAATATGGCGATATATGGCAGTATTTACGCACTTATACTTCAACATTTGGCTGTATTTGCCCACTTATATGGCGAAATATGGCCGTATTTGCTCCCATCTATGGCGGAATATGGCCATATTTGACTGCTTATATTATCATATATTGCCTCGCGCTCAGCTGGCCAAGTAGGCAGCGCGCGCGTGGCCTAACGGTTATCGCGCCTGGCTCCCACGCGAAAAGCCAGGGTTTGATTCCTGGGAGCGACGCCTCTTTTGTTATTCCTGCAATTTATTTTTCTGGTAAATTCGAGAACCCTGTTGGGGGCTTGTTCGAGGTCCGTATTTTCTACGCGTCGAACATTCTAACATGACTATTCCAGAAGCTCACTTGTGTACATAAGAGACTTCGCATAGCGAGCCAGAGCCAGTTTCGCCTCAGCGTTCGACCCTGCTGTCACGCCGACCTGGACGCCTGCGAAGCTTTGTTATCTTCTGTTTCCTTTTTATTTTAGGCACAAGTTCGCCCCATTAAACGTTTAGTTTCTTCAGTTATTATTGCCTCATCACTCGCCGTTCGTGACAATGTGGCCTTATATAAAATATATCAGGGCCATATGTGACATTTTCGCACGGGTGCCCAGGACAGGATGCGCTGAAGTAGGTCAAAAGAATGATGCGGCCGATACACATGAAGACGTTTGGATTTAAAGTGCACGGCCAAATGCTGCGCTGCCCGTCAAAGCGTGGCTAGTTTAAAGGTGCTCGCTAATCGCGAGTACAAATAACGAAATCTCGTGAAAAAAGCAAAAAAAGAAATTGAAAACACGTGTGCCAGGATTGTTTGGACATTGTCTTTTTTGGGACGTCCTTCATAGGTCCCTCAAGATGAGCCTCCCCTTAGCGGCACATGGAAATCGTTTTCTTTCCATAGATTGTGAGGACAATACTCCCTATGATACAAGAATGCTCATGGCCTGCACATTTTATGGCGGTGCTGTATGGCCGTAGGCCATGCGGATATCGATGTGTGTTCTGTACAAAAGTTTTAATCCGAAAACGTATAGGAGCTGGTGTTGCAGAAAATCCGGTGTCGGCGTGGGCATCGCCGCCAGCGCCGGAGCCGGTGGGGCAAACAAATTTCATAATGCAACGCGCGCAGCCCCCTGTGTCATACGTGGCTGGGCGCGATGCATTATGGGATTCACCCACTAAATTTGATGGGAACATTTTCCCGGCAAGTTTAGCGGGTCAATAAGGTCATGAGGTCACAGCCACGTGTGACGTCACGCGACACATTACGCTACCGACTAGACCAAACACACTCTCGGACGGCTTGGCAATGAGCGCAGGTTTATATCAGAAGGCTTTGCGGACGGGACCCGGATAACGCTATCGTGTTACACTCTTAAGGCGAAGCTTAGGCTTCCCCAAAGTATTTTTGTCGAACATGCTTGCTATTTTAGAGAAATGTCCAGGGCCTTCACCCGAGTGGTTGCCAATGTTTGAGGGGCTCACAACCCTCACATATATCCAATTTGTTCAATGTCAGTAAAATAGGTTGATGTCTTTTGGCGTTTTACTTGCGTGCGTAAAGGCCTTGTACTATTGACATTAAGGTAATAAAAAAGGCTAAAGTGGCGCAGTAGCTAGCGTGCCAGGATTGCACGTGGAAGCTGGAAGGCGGCGATTCAGCTGTCTCGCCGCATTTGACGCCCCCAGCGCCTGTACTTTTGTTCTTGTTTCTGGGCACAAATTCGCCCCAATACCCGCTTAGTTTTAACGGCATTAGCCGTTTCTCCGCCTCTCATTTATGTGAATATAATAGTCACTTTGAATAGCTTGTATACAACTGATACTTGCCAATTTTGAGAGTCTTCTGCCTACAACACTTTGTAGTATTTTCAGAGTGACCTAGGAGGGCGTAATTTTTTTTTTATATTGACTATGACTACACCACGTGACGTAATACGATTAGTGGTAGTATTTCACGACCACTACTTATAATGTCAATATTTGTTTTTTTTTTAGTTGTTTAAACCTTATAAATATGCATATATTTGATTTTTTTTGCAGGATGGTGTTTCCTAGGAAAAGATGCCATGGACCTGGTTCATGGTCGGCGCATATTCTAATTTCAGTGGCTTAGCCAGGGAGGGGGGGGGGGCTTATGGGGCTTCAGCCGCCTCTCCCCTTTACCCCGCCCCCGTATACACATGCGTGTTTATGCCCTCCTTCCTTATGGACGCTAAATAATGACCATTCCAGCCCCCTCAGCCCCCTCAGCCTTTTCACCCCCCCCCCCCCCAGCACACACACACACTTTCGAAATAAGTTCAGAGCGACACCACTGACCAGTTTCACCAATGTAATGAAACAACGAGCGCTCAATGACACTAACTGCGATGCTTCAGTAAGCAATAATATATAAGTAATAATATAAACCAAACCTGGGCAGGTGAAGGTATAGTGACGGCAAAAGAAGAACTCGTGACATCATCCTTGATCAGCGTACAGTCCGTGCACTTCTTTCCACTCTCAGAAGTAAGATGAGCATCTAAATCTTTTCTTGCTCTGCCTACAATGCGGATGGACGTTTTGTTCCCCAGTTCAAAAGGAACAATAAATGACCGTGTCAACGTGTTCATAATAGTTTGTGATGTTTTCAGGAGCTGCGTCGAGAGACAACCAAAAAGAAAACATCACTTCTTCTAATATTTAGAGTTCTCACGCAATAAAACAGAACGTTGTTCGTAGTACAACGATATATAAGGTTCCAAAGAAACGAGACCATCCTTATCTACAGTGAGAACAATATGCAAAGTGGAGGACACTTTGCAACATTCTCCTGACATTCTTGTAGTTAGAGGTACCTAGACATAATCACCTTAATCACTCTCTCTACTAGTATACAGGCGATTCAAAATGTCTTTCGAACACACAAAAATATCTGCTTTGGTGGTTTGTTCTTGCGTACAATTTGGGATGAAAGGTTCGCCTCTGTTTTATTTTCAGCTTTCTTGTACGGTTATTTTTGTAGCAGGATGGGGAGCAAAAAGCCGCTTGAAGAGCGCTTGGCTGCCATTCGGCAATTTCGAGTATAATACTTGAAACAAGTTCAGCCTTTCATAAAGACCAAGGTGCAAAGAATAATTATCGTGACTACTTTGGGCCACATATTAAGCTTGGCCAATAATGAAGTTGAAATTATGTTTAGACATAGTATTGAAGACCGCTATGAACCCTGGGCAACATAAAGCTAACAAACCAGTTTCCCAGTTTAGTTTTACGTTGACATATATTAAATTTCTAGTTCCTCATTATTTTTTTTAAGAATACGGGTTATTGTTATCCTGGTGTTCCGCGAAATGGTTGTAAAACGGACATTTTTTAGATTGCGGCATTGGCGCCATTAGAACTGCTTCACAAGACAAGCAATATAAAGGACTGGCGTTAACCTTAATGGTTTTGCTTTTGTGAATTGCTTGATATAAAACTTGTGTGGAATGGTCGTACGTATAAATCGCAATTTTCATACGCACTTAGGTAACGAGTGGTTCATGGCCTTTAGGATGCAAATTGACTTACATCGTGACGAATAGTGAAACATAAACATGCACATGAAGATGTATTTTATCATATAACATTACGAGACCATGCACATAAATTGGAGTTCCCGTTTACGCCCGTACAAGCATTTTCCAGTGCGCAGACCTCCATAGGATGATTCCTCAGGTGCCATTAGGGTGAAGCTTTGGGTTAATTAAAGTACGGATATAACTGCACGTTTTAGTACACACTTTGATAAAACAGACCCAAATAAAATAAATGAAGGTAAGCACACAATACAATTAAGTCATTACGCGTTTTCTCAAGTAGCTTCTTTTTTTGATGAGTGCTTGCTGGTTGGGCGTCTCCACGAATCTAGGCTGGGAGAGCTTTGTGGTCAAACCTCTTTAAAGGGACCATGAATGATTTTAAAATCGAATTTCATCCACCGCACGTCGTAAAAGGTGTGAAAAGGAACACAAAAACACAAGACTAGGGAGCCAAAAAAAATTATTTGCTATAGAACTTTTAAAAGAAAACTGGACTCTTTTGCGACTTCTTTCCTTCGAAAGCTCTGCCTTTTCACTACGATGCATACGCAGAATCGGTGCACGTCAGCCAAATCCACATCCCCTATTGGGTAAGAGCCTACCTCACCAGCACCGCGATCGTAAACAATAAATAGCCGGCGAATGTTTCCTAAAGGTTTTGTTAAATAATATTCAGATCCACATTTTGTAGCATAATTAGAGATGTGTGGCGAAAATTGCCAAATTTGATAATGCTGAGAACCAAGCGCCATCTATCGTGTGGTAAACGAAGCAACTACTGCGCGTGCGCAGTAGGGCAGGGCCAAGTTCAGAACGGTTATTTCCTTTGGTTTCCTTCCTCTCAAAACTCTGACTGACTGAACATTTATTTTTCTACGTGTTCATCTCGCGCGTGCCGACTTCAAGCAGCAAGAAAGAAATGTACTTAAAACAAACCACGACGAACAAGAACGCTGGATCCACAAACACCCGAGAAGAGCGACAACAGCCGCGAATCCCGCTCCGACGAAGCTCAGAATATAGGCCTAGCAGGCACTCCGACTCGGCGCAGCGTTGCTTCGTCGCAAGACCGTCTGCCTACGACCGGCTGGCGTACTGAATGGAATATTCCCGCGCTACCCTTGTGGACCCTTGCGTATTATAGTTTGATCGCTGACCTCAATTTTAGGTTAAGAGGTGAGGTCAATCACTTCCCCTTGTTTTCCGAGGCAGTGTTGACGAACACTCGTCGAAAAGGGACCCTCGTCGATCCTCTCCTTGTTTTGTGTGATATAGAGCTGAAATAAACGCTGTATGGATTACCTTCGTAGCACGGTATGTACACTTTGTTATTGGTATGCCATTTTTATTCTGACAGACTGCACGTCACTGTCGAGCTGTAACAGTTCGTGGGAGGTATACGTGCAATACCGGTCCAACCTTTCTTTGCCGATTGTCGCGTCAGTATCGAGTAGCAATTGTAAAAGATCGGTCCCGAAGCGCTTACCAACAGCGCGAATACAGCACTTCATCAAACGCGCGCGTCCGCTCCGAGTGTGAACAGGTATTTACGTGGCTCTTGCTGACAGTTCAAACGTATATTTTTTAACGTCGGCTCGCTCTTGCATCTCCGAGACCGCGAAAAAAGCCGCGGCAAATTGTTCCCATCTGCACTTCCCAACAGGCATACCGGCGTATGGGACTAGTCCCATGCTGTCGCTGTAGCGCAACGTATCTCATTGAATTTCGTTCAGCTGCGATGCGGCGATGAGAGGCGCCGATTCAGAAAATACGTCGGTGACATCAGCGCAGTAAAACCCACCGGCGCACCCCAACTCGCTAACGCTCCCATCTCCTACTGCAGAGAGAACTTCCGGTTCCGGAAACATCGTACGTCACGGCTTGTTTTGCGGTCAAGAAAAAGTCGATATTTCATTAATTTTTTGTGTAGAAGTTAATAAACCGAGACGAAAACGGATGCCTGTTCGGCATTCAGTGAACATTGACGGTTTATTGTAAAAGTTATGTGGAAAAAGTAAAAAAGTCATTTCATGGTACCTTTAAGTACACTATTTGACATCTCCTGTTGTGGACCCCTTCCAGACAGTGACATAAAGTTTTTCACTCACCAGCACAGGTTGCTGCCACTCCGGAAGTTTTGAGTACACAACCTTCATTAAAGCTGTTTCAAGCGCCATCTGGGATGCATTTTCGACACCTCCGAAAAAATAGGTTTGGCCACCAGTTTTTAATGCGAGTCTGTACAAGTCTTCAAATTCAAAATAGAAAGTGTGCAGAAAGACATTCTTTTCCAGTAAGATCGGAAAAATATTAGCAATGTCCTCGCTGTGATTTAGCTTGGAGCCCAAAAAAATACACACTGACGCACCGTCGGTTGATTCACCTTGTGACAATATAACCTGTTGATTAGGACCACATTTATTAAATCAGTTAAATAAAAAGTTTAAAACTTACCCTCATGAATCTGTCAACTCCGCAGGCGAGACAAGTGTCGCCAGCTGGTGTAAGAGACCGAATGACATTCACAAAGTTTTCTCGGGTCGATGGGCCAATGACAGCAAGGGGGTTCTCGATGTGACTGCCTTCTTTGAGCGATGCAATACTTAGTCGATCCCCATCCATAAATACCTTTCGGATTATGTAAATAGCCGACCGTTTTACCAGACTCAAGAGGCTTGGCTTCTAAAATATTAAAGCAGATATTAGTAATAATGAGGAGTATTTACTACATCCGAGACACTAACCTTTAAACAATTGCACATCTTCTAACTTATCGCCGAATTCACAAACCTCACTACAATTGAGGCACCTCTCCACTTCCTTTAGGAAGGCGCGAGGGCCGGCGCTGGCGAATCGCAACGACAGATAGGCGGCCTAAGCTTCTTATCTTCGTCCCAATCGGCCAGTACCGGCCCTCACGGCTTGCTTGAGGCAGTGGAGGGGCGCCGCAATTAGAGTGAGGTTTGTGAAGTCGGCTGTCATTTTACTATTATATTGTACTTAATATTGCCACAACTTCAAAGTTTTGCGATGAACACATTTATAAATTAATGAGCCCTAGTATTATCGACGCTCGCTGTTTAGAAAACAATATAGTATCGAATAATTCTCAAAAGCATGCCTAATTTTAGGTGCCGTAACTAAAACTTCGAATATTACTGTAAAAACCATAATTGAGATTAAAAAAACTTACCATTTTGCTTGAAGTATCAAACACAAATACATATCGCCTTCCACGCCCCTCAATGTGTTGGATCTCATGAAAGATCACACCGGGTTCGGCCTCAAGTGCAGGGCCTTGCAACCTTGTTTAAAAAAAGGATGCGATGTTATTAAATCGTTAGTCCTGAGAACACTTATATTAGAACACATGCGTCAAATCAGACTAAACGAGGCTTACTCATGAAAGTCATCGCTCTGCTCTATAACAGCCCATGCTGGTTTGAATGGGCAAGTTCCGTTATGAGAATTCCTTGTCAATGCCACGTCATCATCCCCATCGTCTTTGCAAAACCTGAACACCTGTAAAAAATTGAGGCGTACCAAAATGTTTTATCATATGAAACACTAAGAAAAACCACATGGGATTTGCAAGACAGGTACCATCTGAAAGTTACTAAAAAAATTAACCTGACTGTGACTTGCATTTTCCGTCATAAAGAATGACAAGAAATAGTTCGCACCGGTATTTTTTAATTAAAACTTACAGAAAACGCGCTTCGCCTAATGTCGCATTTATCATGGTAAATTTGACAGATGCCATAATTTGTCTCGTCTGTAACTCTTCTGTCAATTTCACGTAACAGATTATTCAAAACCCCAGCCCGCCGTTCACCCTTTCGCGCACGATCGAACAACAGGACGAGCGGGGACGACGGAGTTGACGGTCGCAGGGAGCGTCAGCCTTGGTGCTGTTGTTCTGTTCGGCGTGTTCTTGTATCATTCAGTTTTTATGCGAAATCTGTAACTCTCCAATGAAGCGGACTGACGTCATCGGCATTTGAAGCCGCGCCAAACGGCACCCTCCCCTGTTCCGATGGAGCGAAGCCTGTCGTCTGTAGCAGAAATATGATGGATAGGCTCCCATTGACTGGGGCGTCATAGTTTCAAGGAACGAGGTTCCCATTGGCTCTCGCGCGGCATAGTTGCAAAAAACGCCACCAGAGAAGCCTTCTTCATGGCGGCGCAGCGCACACAGCGGCCGCACGGGCAATCTCCGGAGAGGTTACACGGCCGAACTCTGCGCGGCGCGGACACTTCACGAGAGTGCGCGCTGGGACGTCGGCGACTACCTCGGCAGTAGCGAAACGTGGCCAACCAAGCCAGTACGTCGTAGACGAACTGAGGGAGCGGAACAACGACATTCATGCTTCAGCATTCACAATTCATAAGAAGTGCTTAGGTGTTTCCTGTATTTTTTATTTATTTATTTATTGAAACTTTTGGCTTATGGCTGTTAAAGGGGTTGGTTTCTTGACAAGCGTACCCGAAAAAAACGAGAGCGTTCAAACAGAAGTCGTGTTTCGCTTCGCAAAAGCGTTGCAGTAAAGACAGGGATATGTCTCATTTCATGACACTTTTCGTAGATCGCGTACGCGCGGCTTTCGGGTCCTGTGGTCGACAGCACAATCTTTGCTCAACGTATTTGCAAAGGCTCCCGTAAGTAGTACGATACTTTTGCGCACGATTTAAGCAAAGTATAATCTTCTGAGGAAGTAGGAAAGAACTGCTTGCGCAACGGTCTATCAAGCGATACACATCAGGGCCCGTTTGCCCGAAGCCGGTTAACTCTAACCGCGGTTAACTCTAACCGCGGTTAAATGCTAACCGCCCTTCCCTACTAGGTACCTACAAGTACCTAGACAAGTTTTACGAGGGCTGGATGAGCGATAGCTCTGTTTTATTATGGGGTGGTAGCTGGTGTCACCTACGGGTTGTAGCCAAGATAAGTGGCTCGCGTGGAAAAATTTTTCGGAAAGGGGAGACCCAAGAACGCACGCTCTCGGCTTTTCGCGACGCACGTCGGCATACATTTCAGCAGAAATTTGTTGTTGCTCGTGGTGCAGATATTAGGTAAGGTAAAACTAAATTCACAAAAAATACCGTAGGGTACCAACGTTTCGGTGCCGGCTCGGCACCTTCTTCAGGTGGCTATTTAAAAGAGAAGCAGCTTCTTTCTTTTCTTCTGCGGTGAACGGAGGGCAGTATCTTCGTTTTTTTACGGTGGTTAGTTGTCAAACGAAGTGCAGTACCTTCGTTTTCTTCAAAGTTGGTTATTTACAAACGAGGATGAGCATCTTCGTTTTCCTCTATGGTAGGTGCATGTTTCTTTGGTGTCTCCTGTAAGTCTCGTAGTCCACTGACGTATGCTGAGGGCAAGGTGCCGGAGGATCGATTAATATTTCCTGGCGTGGTCTGTAAGCGCCATGACTCAATAAAGAGCCGTTGCCGCCAGTTGGTTTCTACATCCAGGATTCGGGTATCTTCAAAGTCGATGCGGTGGTCACTGCCTTCGCAGTGTTCCGCAACAGCGCTACGCTCGCGATCGAATTTGCATACGTCGTTCTTATGTTGGCGGACTCTTTCCTTGAGGATTTTTGTTTCGCCGATGTATGAAGCGGAACACTCAGCACATGGAATTTGGTACACAACGCCTTGTGCTTTTTCTCTCGCTGGACGGTCTTTCGGACGAGGCATTAGGGGCCCAAGTGTCGAAACAGGTTTGTGAGCCACCTGAATACCTTCTTTGGCCAGCGTACGGGCCGGAGTTTCGCTAGTTGTCTTTATATAAGGTACACAGACGCGGATGTCAGGGCGGGACTGCGTACTATTCTGTGGGTGTTCAAGACTGCGACACGGCTGATGAAGCTGTTGGTGTAGCCATTCTTTTTTAGGTGATCGAGAGCGTAGCGCTGTTGCGGAACACTGTGAGGACAATGACCACCGCATCGACTTTGGAAGTACCCAAATCCTGCATGTAGAAACCAACTGGCGGCAACGGCTCTTTATTGAGTCATGGCGCATACAGACCACACCAGGAAATATTAATCGATCCTCCGGCACCTTGCCCTCAGCATACGTCAGTGGACTACGACACTTAGAGGAGACACCAAAGAAAGAGGCCCCCTACCACAGAGGAAAACGAAGATGCTGATCCTCGTTTGTAAATAACCAACTTTGAAGAAAACGAAAGTACCGCACTTGGTTTGACAACTAACCACCGTAAAAAACGAAGATACTGCCCTACGTTCACCGCAGAAGAAAAGAAAGAAGCTGCTTCTCTTTTAAATAGCCCCCCTGAAGAAGGTGCCAAGCCGGCACCGAAACGTTGGGACCCTACGATATTTTAGAGATTGGTTGGCATTTGCCTTTATTTATTTATAGCATTTAACCCAACAAGGCAGAGGTCTGTCGAAATGTTCACCTTCAAAACTAAATTCACCAGTGTATGGAAAATTTCTAAATGCTTCCCTGTGGGAATTCAAAGACAAACCTCGTTGAAATTTCCTTCCAAGTTCGAAAGAGGACGACGAAGTTGAGTGCTAGAAACGATAAGGAAGGCGTGAGCAGTGAAAGGTAGGCGGTACACCGGCAGCATGTTTGGTCAGCATGTAACAACTGTATATAACACCATCATAAATTGAAAAACCTGTAATTCGAATACAGTGAAAATAGACCTATTAGTAAATTACCCAAGCATCAAGTAGAACGCTTGAAGTGTAATTCTACGGGCAGCGCGCTCTAGCCTTCCCGTATAAACGATTCGAAGTAACTAATCATAATAAGGCTTTGACGACCGCGCGTGCAAGGCACAATTTGTTTTAGGCTATTTGCTTTAGAACGGTTACTACTGCAGACGCCAGCACGAGCAGTGCGTGTAACTACACTCGTAGCGTGCACCTCGGTACTTGAGAAATTCAGCAAAAGATCGATTGGAACGCTGTATGTTTTTGCGTGCAGTCAACACCCGGCCAAATGAGTCAAGGCAATCCACGTTCCAAAGACGTTGCCATGCCGGCAATTATCGCGCTCATTTAGGCTTAGGAATGGCCAGAATCGAAAAACTATCTAAAAAATGGGGCGAGGTCATTGCTGATGTTTTGCGATTTAAGTGAGATAAGCAAAACGAAAGCCTTCTGCACCATTCATTGGTGACTAACGCGCCCGATATTGCAGCTACAGCGGCATATTAGTTCCAAAGCGAGCGGCGCTCACTTACCGGGGCACCGCCATATTTCCTCGCCGTCCCTGCTTTGCAGGCCACGTGACCTAAAATACCCCCTTGTAGGGAAACGCGGTTAACTTTTAACCGTGATTAGAGCTAACCGGCTTCGAGCAAACGGGCCCTGGAATCGGTTCGCGCGTCATTCGCTGAAAGGCCGTGACAAAGATCACGACTGTTCGCTGTAAGCACTTATAGAAGATAACCTACGCGTACCTGTTTTTCTAGCGCGTTTTGGGGGCGATCGTGAGGTGCGTTTAGAAGGGGCAGTTTTGGCGAGGCGGGTCACGTCGATGCGAATAACGGTACACGGGTGTATAATACTGTGCGGGCTGAATATTTATTTTGGCAGAGTAATAAATAAAATCTCTAACACGCCAATGACTTTATTAAGCAGTTCTCGCGCAGCGTTACCGCAGGCTACAGTAGTCACGGTACCGCAGGCTACATTAGTCACTTCACACTGGCGCGCGCTGAAACTTATGCTTCAAATGTGCTGCGCGACCTGCTGATCGCAGTGCCTCACCTTACGGAAGCCTGCGGTTACGCTATGCTAAAACTGCCTTTTAGTAACCATGGCGCAGTATGATTACTTGTTGAAGTGCACTAAAACCATGGCGGTGTGTAATGAGTTGTGAGCCTTTGACATAGAGATACTACGAGCGCTGATCAACAAGAGCTTGACGGTCACCCTGCGTGGCTCAGGTTTTAACGCTATAGCCTTAAAGGAGCGAAGCAAACATTATAACTTCAGAAGATTTTGCAGTTTTTGAACGGTTACATTGTTTATCTTGCCGAAAGGAGTGGAGAAACCGCCTTATTTTGAAATATTGCGATTCTGTTCCGTAAAAGTAAGGGAAAGAACGGAAGTATTTTGAGATTTGCAGGTGCGGGGTAGCCGCAATGGGAACTAAGGCGTGACGCACAAGAGACATAACGTAATAAGTTGGAGCATGTGCAATTACGTGCTCAAT
Source organism: Ixodes scapularis (assembly GCF_016920785.2). Taxonomy (NCBI): domain Eukaryota; kingdom Metazoa; phylum Arthropoda; class Arachnida; order Ixodida; family Ixodidae; genus Ixodes; species Ixodes scapularis. Next base: position 11,811,792 of record NW_024609881.1, on the reverse strand, counting down.
TTAATGCTATATTTTATAAATATTGCCGTTTCAACATGAGCGAATTCGTCCAACATCTCATATCATCGACAAAGTTAAACTCTATTCACTTTTAGTGGAACCATCTGCCCGAAATGAAAAAGGGTATACCTCCCTTGAGCCTCACCCCGTTGTGCCACTACGTGCGTCGAACTTCCCTGAGGAAAGGCAAGCTCCCTGCTCTCTCTTTCCCTCATCTCCTTCTCTTCACATCGCTCAAGCTAAGCTTCGAGTACTCTGTGTAACCGCGCGCGCTGGAGGTTATGAAAGAGAACCTAACTGGACACTGCCTTTTGCCCTTGCGCGTCACTCCGCACATGACTCGGAAGGCGGTGTACGAGTAGAGGGTGGTTTAGAGGCGCCCAAAATGTCGCTTGTTTGGCTTTTAAGTCGAAAGCCTTACTTGTCCGGTGGTGGTGTTGTGCCCAAAACGGTGGTGTTGTGCCCAAAATATGGTCATAAAACTGCTTCATCAAGGACGCGCCTAAGAAATAAAACACGAAGAAAATCACACCAACGCGGATGCATTGTCAGGGAAGCCGCGGAGCCGGCGGGGTCGCCGCTCCTGCGCACTGGTGGAGCGTGATGTCACCCCGGAGCTCCCTGTGAAAAATGAAGACCTAGCGCGCTGCTTGAAGGAATGCGCTGCGTGTAGGAATGGTTTCGCATTCCTACACGTAAACGGGCTTAAAGGCCGACGTACACTCCTCACTTTCCACTTTTTCCCGCCTCCTCCTTTCCTATGTTCATTCAACTTTTGAATCGGACCCAACCTGACTCCACCCGCAGCTGAGGAGAGGGCAGTGCTAAGAGGATTATCTTCGCTGCAGAAAACCAAGGTGTTACGTCGGCCTTTAACCTGACTTTGACCTGCTTTCCAGCCAAGCTATTAATGGCGAGGGTTCCGTGGATTCTTCGTGTGCATAACCAAAACATCTACGACCGCACCACACCCACGCGCCGTACGTGCCGGCGTCTGCAGCAGTAACTGTTCGGGAGCAACAGACTAAAAGAAATGGCATCCTCGACGCGCGTTCGACAACATTTCATTTTGGTTACTTAGAATATTTTATACGCGGGAGGCGTGCGCGTGCGGCGCGTGGAACATCATTTCCTGCATTCTCTTTGAAGCTTGGGTGATTCAGCTATTTTCCTGTGCGTGACCAAAAACTCTACGCCCTCACCGCCATATCTTAGTCGTCGTTCAAAGCGCTTGCCGTTCCTACCTTCCTTTCCTTCCGCTCTCCCGGGGTGGCGGTCACGTCGCGCGTGTCTAATTTCCGCCGGGCGGCGGTTCCGTTGAGCGTGTCTAGTTTCCTCCGGTTCTTCGGAGCGGTGACAGTCGTCCAGGCGAATGTATATATGTAAACAATGGAAGACAAGCTGCCGTTCCCTATTTTCAATTTCACTTCTCTCTCGTCGTTCTGCGAAGGCCGCGTATAGTCCGGGCGTGTGTTTGTTTCCCTCTCTTGTGTCCATCTTTTTGCGAAAAACCATGAATCCAAAAGTTCACCAACTCGCCCAACAACAAACTATTTTACCCGAAGAGCAACGTGCCTAAGAAGAGTAACGGAGGGAACGGCAACGAGAATGTCAGCGGCGGCGGCGGGTGGCAGGAGTGTGTGCGGACCTTTCGTCACGATCACTACCAATCAAGGTAATAAATTTGTTTGTACCTTTGTTCAAAAGCCTCTGGCACGTCTGTGCCGTGTGCTAAACAGCTTCGCTGCTCATCCGCCTTCACAGAGTTAAATGGCTCCCTATTTTCCTTCTTCTAAAGAAGTAACGCGCGTAGGCAATTTGTTTCCATTGCCTTAATCCAGACGTGATAGGGAGAAACTACAACAATTATTTGCCCGAAGTCCAAATAATGTCGCACGGACCGTTTAAAAAGTAGCGCAACAACTTCAGTGCTTTAGTGCTTTGTTTAAATAACCCGGGGAGTTGGTGTTTCGGCCCTTCCGAAGTAAAGAACATAAACCCGTTTTTGCCTGCATGCCCTAGTTTTATTTTAAAAAAAAAGATGACAGAGATTGAGGGTTTCGGCGGCTCTCAGCTCCTTCACCATTGTCGGGAGATCATCATCATCATCCTACCACTGCCACATGGACCCTCTCCCAAACAGGTCGCGAGCATACACGGCACGACTCACGCCTGCATTGCTATGCTAGAATAATCCTACGCAGTTCAATCAATCTTGTCTCGACCACGATAAGCATCTTTCGAGCCATTCGCGATGTGACATGAAAGACGGACGCCCGGTGTGCCGGTGAAGTTCTCTCTAGCGCCAGCAGTTTGTTCCGCTAAGTTAACGGAAAATTTCTTGCCAAATTTAGGGGGTCGATGGGTCAAAACGTTACAGCCATGTCTGATGCCATGCGCCATGACCTCGAGCGGGAATTTCAAACCCACAACAATCAAGTATGATGTAACGTACCCGAAACATGATGTCACACATGACACGTGACATCCCACGTGACACGTGACGTCACACGTGACACGTGACGTCACAAGTGACACGTGACGTCAGTGAACGTCACGTGACAGCACGCGACGTTACACATGACATCATGCGACGTCACACGCGTGATGTCACGTGCGACCTCGTGCGTGACGTCACACGTCACGCTAGCAACTTGGCTACGCATACACGCTTGCACGCCTTAAAAACGCGCGCGGCTTTACATCCGAAGGTTTTTCGAAAGGAGCACGATAACGCTCTCGCGTTCCACTCTTAAGGGCGATGTTTAAGCGCCCTCCAAGTTTTTAGTGCACTGGTTGCCAAGGGTAACGCAAACACCGCAATAATTTCGCCACCCACAGACATATTTTAGCGCACACAATGATTTGGCAGCCGCTCAAATCGCGTTTGCCCTCCGCGAAGCCTCACAACTTATGTGATGTTTCCGCAACCTCTAAAAACCATGCTCGCTTTCCTAACGCACATAGAAATCTACATCACCAGTGCTACGCTCCTACCCTACCCATTTTGAGCATGTAGCCGAAATGATTAATTTAAGCACACTGACCAGCATCGGCGAGCAGGTGAATAAAAAATCTATTGTCTTTTCCGCCATGTTGGAGCTACCCCGCCATCGATATGGCGCTGGAGTTGCGAATACTATTGGACGAATTCTCGAACCAAAGTTCTTTTTTTATACAATTTATTTCTGATACTACGCCAGAAAAACTTTACTTTAACTTTGATGATGCAAAGGAATAACAGTAATTCAAGATAGATGGCTCTGTCCCGGGGGAGCCACTGGTTCTTTTATTTCTTTATCGGGACTGTCTCTAAAACTGGACATTGTAACGAGATATTACGTAAGCGTACAATATTAAAAAGAAAAGCAAAGAATTAATTTTACCTGCAAGCCTTCGGTGCAGAAGGGGAGGCAACTGTTGTCAGAGGGATGTCCGGAATCGTCAAACACACCATATCGAAAACGAGCCCACTCGTGGATTAAAATAAACACTGAAAAATGCAATCGTCGTATCACCACACGTCGTTCTATACAGTACCGCTTGTTTACAAAATAATCTGAAAACCCATAGCGTCACGCCACCGGCACTGCGCATGCGCCATGCGGTATGGGCAAGAAGCGCCCTCTCCCATCAACAAACCATTGGTATGCGAAGTTGTCGGTGTTGGTGTGTTCGCTTTCGAATTGAAATTGGTGATCCTACGTCTTTCGAGCAATGTTCGATCTAGGTTAGCCGCCCCAGGCGAAATTAACGAGGCTCGTTACACCGCAAAACTTAGTGTGAATAAGGTATGGCGCAGTGATCTACTCCACGTGGACTTCGCAGACCGGACACCAAAGCCTGATTTCTTCGCTGTATCGCGCGTGAGCTGAGACGCAGCTGCACCACCTGCTCCGGCAACCGAAAAGCGCCCTTTCGGTTTCCATTGCAGGCGAAGCGTATGCGTTGGAAGTCTTTTTTGGCGTTCCTGTCGATCTCGTCCTCAGGATTTTACATTCGATCGTGTTCGTTTAAGTGAATGTATGGTTGAACCAGAGCAACTAACGCGTCTAGGCCTCTGATGTGCAGTGCCTGGATGCATCAAACGTTCAGGCACGATCTTGCTGTCCGCAATTCGGTCGTTTCGGTTTCCGAAATATCCGTCACGAACAGCTTGGGTAAAGGCAGTTCGACGGGACAAGTGGCTGCCGACCGAACAGAGTATACTAGGTTCCACACATTTTATTGAGGCTCTCCAATTTGTTGCGTCTACGATTAGGATTAAAAAAAAAAAAAGAATGATGTCCCGCTAACTTCTGAGGGTTGTGTGTACACGCTCTCTCGATAATATCTGCAGGTTAGGCGGATACACTCCTGAGATGAAGCCGGGTTGAAACGGCGTTTTATACAAAGTTGACGCCGGAGAATGGACACCAAAGTGTTCTACGATCTCATATCCTTTTTCCAATTTTTGTAGAGAGTGTAGTAAGGAAATTGAGAAACTGAACTCCCTCATTGCTAGACATATATCCGCCTAAAGCAAGTTTACTTAAGACCCAGTAAATAATACGTAACTGTGAACTAGTGTTTTTGTTATTTCAAGTTGTTCGTCCGAAGGCCTGAGACATCCTGACTATGTGCACTTGATTTTTGATTTTGAAGCCTCAAGACGACGTGCCAAACAATTTATTTCGTCACTGTCGAGTTTAGAAACAACTAAAACGATCAAAGGTACCAGCCCAAGCCGAATGCAAACACGAAGCGACCGCTGCTTACGAATCGAAATGCAGCCGTGAGCAGCTTTCCTGCACCGAAGATGCAGCAATGGCTGATTCAGGTACCAGCACCGAAATGACAACAAGCAAAGTTGAAGCTGTGTTGCAAGAACATGAGAGTCTCAAGAAGTAAGTGTGCGACATAGAAAATGAGCTCTCAAAGACGTCAAAGGCTTTGAGGCGCTTCAAAACATGCAATGAAAACCTCAAAGGAAGCCATGCGCTCCTAAGCTTCATCTTGTCGTTTTGTATACCTGACACCCACACGTTCCCTGAGCCAGAAGAACAACTCGTGATGGTTTTAATTACATTGAGACTTGTGCTGCTGACCGAGGACCCGGCATGCCATTTCCAAATCCCATCATCTAGTGTGAGTCTAATCTTTCACAGTTGGTTGGACATACTCTCGTGCAATCTGGGGGTGCTCTTGAGTTGGCCATCAGAAAGAGCTATCCGCTGCAACCTCCTAGATGCCTTAAGTGACCCCATATTTAAGGACGTTCGATGCACTGTTGAGTGTACAGAAAGCTTAATCCACAAACCATCGCTCTCGCATGCAAGGCGCCAAACGCTGTCCGAGTATAGACACCATACCACGGTTGCGTCCTTAGAAGACGTGCATCCAGCAGGTCCAATAAAATTTATTTTAAAGGCTCGGGTTCGATGTTTGTCCGACATAAAGCTCACTTTGGAATGCAAACAGCTAAAAAAGATTGACGAGGATGACATCATAATGACTGACAGAGGCGTCAAGTGTTAAGAACGCTTTGTAAACAAGGGTGCCTCAGTCCTAATGTCATCATTCACGAAGGGGAAGAAGCAAATGTCAGGCGAAGAAGTCGCCCTCTCTACGAAGCTTTCCCGGGCACAAATTTTTGTGGAACGGCCCATTCAGATATTGAAAATATTTCACATCTATCAGATACCCCTCCCCATCCTCTACTTAAAAAGTTCGGGAATGTAGGACTCAGCTCTATAAACAAGAGCATGACTCTGCGATCCGCACTGATGAGCATGCAAAGCTGCCTTAAGGAACAACTGTGTCAGAACTACTGAAAGTTCTGGAATTCCATGGCTTGCAGTGGTATATACACGAACTCATCTCTGTTACATCACGGCGCGGTGGTGGCGCGCCGGACGCACTTCCGGTCGGGGGCTGTGGGCGGAAGTGCCCGTGTGAGACATGTATTCCTGCGTTGTTTTGAAAGGAACCAGACAAACCCTGCGTTCTTGTCAAAATGCTGCGACTGGGGCCGCACCAAAAGTGTCGATAAATGTTTTGCTCAGTTCGTCCGAGAATCAGGATATGTGCCGTGAAAAGGGAAAAGCAGACGCCGTCGGACAACGGTTGCTTGGGCGGGAAGCAGTTTGGGTAGAATTCACGAATAGTTGTGGTCATCAGATTTATTTGTTTTGTTCCAACATGAACGCCACAAAACCGTCAAGTTGTGCGGACCACCTGCGGACTACGTTCAGTGCGTCTTCAAGTTCAAACGGTCGCCTGATCGTTCGAACTGTCGTCTGCTCTTTCAAAATGTTCTGCTTGTCGTCTGCTCTCTTAGACGATGCCGGCCCGTAGACCAAACGTGCGCCCGGTACTTGAGGTAAGAAGTAAGTGCAGGCCTCAAAAGTCTAAAGTTTGGAGGTTGGTAAGCAGGCTCGACGTAAGCAGTAGATACAAGAAGTTGTTCATCTTTGTTACGAGTGGCCATCACCGACTTTTTATGCCTGATTCACTTGGTTAAATTTTGCTCGCGATTTGCAGTATCGACGTCGACCATCTCAGCTACGGTTCACGCTTTTGCAGTCCGAGCGACGTCCCTACTGAAAATTGCGAGCGAAATCTCACCATGTGAATCAGGCTTTAGCGTACATTCTGCGGCGTCCACGCGGAATGAATCGACGCATGTAATAATATTCACGCGAAGTTTTGCGGTGTAACGAGCCTCGTTAATTTCGCGGACGCCGCTCAAGTAGTCAGACATCATAAGGAGGACGTAGAATCAACAATTCCAACGCAAAAAAGAGTGCGGGGACTCTCACCGACACCGACGATATCGCATTTCAATTGTTTGTTTATGGGCGACGGCGAGCTTCTTGCCCACACCCCCATCGCGCATGCGCGGCGCCGGTGGCGTCCGCTAGGGGCGCTCCGCGCGCTTTGGTTTGTTTGTAAACATGAGTTGGTGTATAGTCGGTGACGATACGAAAGGTAAATTTAGTATTTGCACTGAAAGCAGTTTCAGGAGACTATGTTGATCCCAATTTGTCTAGGCTTAGCTTAAGAAGTTTTATTTCACTCCTGGATCCCAAGGGAGATCGTTTCGGTCGAGATGGAGTGAGCACTACGGCCTGAAACGACACCAGCCATGAACTCTGACGGGATTTATTTTTATATCGCCCAGGAGCTTGAGCCGTGTTTGTGTGGATTTTCGCTACTTTGTAGGGAGCTTTTTTGTACATTGTGATTTAAAGCCGGAAGTTAAAAGTGAACCAGGATGTCCTGCAGTTAAGTGACCCGTGTTGGCTTGGTTAGAGAACTTGTTTTACGTACTGTGGTTTGAAGCCAGAAGATAAAACTCACATAGCATATCTACTAATTTCCAGTGTGTCTCGCAGTGTTCAAGTTTTATATTTGCAAAATCAAAAAGTATAGACGTAAATAAGCATTCATAGTAAAATAAAAAAAATTTCAGGTGATCAGAAAAAAAAAACTCAATACATATGTCCCCCCATTCCAGGCATGCAAACAAATCTTGGTACACACACAATTGTGACAGCATGCACTGAGTGGCTCAAAAAATCGGCGTCAAGCTGCTTTCAAGTGAGCAGAAAGAGCTTTGGTTGTATTGTTTTACGTAACATGCTGGAGTACAATATTTCTTTAACAAACATAAAAATTTTAAGGATCGACATGCTCTTCTGTCACTGAAATGGTTCTGAATCATCAGCTAAGATCACACTGGAAATATTTTTTCAGCGACGCAAAAACATGTGGAATAAATGTGATGAGTCACGGGAAACATAATTCAAAGACTAGAAGTTAATTGCAAAATCTGAGCTAATGGTTTTTCACGGGCTGAGGTAAGATACTCTAGTATTAACTTTTAAACTAGCAATAAGTGCTAATTCATACAGTCAGGTTTCTGCAAGCCTGTGTTTTTTTTTTAATTACTTGGCTATTGGTCTACTTGTGTCTTGTGTTTTGTTCATAGACACAGAAATGTCTTGTCGTTGTGAGAGTTCTTCCAGTGCTACTATTTGCTCATGCCAAATATTTTGATATTAAAAAAGACAAGATTTCAATTCCAGTGAACGCTGGAAAAGCGAGCGTTATAGAAAACTTAACAAAAGTAAACAAGATGGGCATAATGTCATATATGAAATGCTTAAATGAAAGGTTCCCACATTGTAGTGTTGAGGAAAACTCACAAATGAATGTTGCAAAAAAAATGTCTGCGATCGTTCTTTATTATATTGAACGAATAAAACATCATTGCAGATTCGAGGCATGGAGTGAAATGGAACAAAGATGAAATTATTCCTTTCGAATTCAAAGTTTTCTTTAAACGTATAGCAAAAATCCAGTTAAATATATCAGCCTTCATAACCAACACATACATCACAGAAATATTAAAACCACAAAGCAGCATTTGTTCCTTACAGTTCAGCGGTGTGGTCACCATATTTAAAAGTTTTTTTTTCTTAAATTTTTTTAAAGGCCCAAAGAGACATTACATAGAGGTGTACATAGATTATCATCACAGTCGTACACGGTGTCATTGTATGAAAATATTGTCACGGGTGGTGACCAATAGAACAATAAGTAAACAGAAAGAAATAAACGTTTAATGTGGCGAACTTGTGCCAAAAATAAAATGGTACAAACGACAATAACAGAGCGTCGCGGGCGTCGAAGTCCGCGTAACAGCAGAGTTGAACACTGGGGCGAAACTGACTCCGCTCGCTTCGCGGAATCCCTGTACCCTCGTGGGTTTCTGGATCGTTCGGCGTAGAAGGTTCGGGTTGCAGAACATTCTAACCTCGAATCAGCCAAGACGGTTCTCGAATTCACTAGAACATCAAATTACACTGTCAACAAAAATGCGTAGCCGCGGCCAGGAATCGAACCCTGACCTTCTGCGTGGGAGGCAAGCGCGATAACCGTTAGGCCACGCGCGCGATGCTTACTTGGCCAGCTGCGCGCGCGGCATTACTCCCCCCTTTAAAAAGTGCATCGTCCGAATGCAACCCAAAAACAAAACGAAGCAAATGAAACAAAACGGTAAAATAAGGGGTCATTTGGAACACATAAGGTCCACAGTCCTATCGAGCGTAGTACGGCTTCAGTCGCACGACGTGGACGACCTCAGGTCGTGGTGGGCTGAGTGACGATGTTCGTCTTCCGTCGGGCATCACCTCGTAGTTCAGCTCGCCGAGGCGACGAAGTACCTTGTTTGGTCCAAAGTACCGTTACAGCAGTTTCTCACTGAGGCCGCGGCGACGGATGGGCGTCCACACCCACACCCTGTCTCCGGGCTGGAAGCGAACGTCCCTGCGACGAAGGTTGTAGCGGCCCGCGTCGACGCGTTGCTGGTCTTGAATCATGAGTCGGGCGAGCTGGCGGACTTCTTCGGCGCGTTGAGCAACCGCCTGGGCGTCGTCGCTCGCATTGTCAGATGGCTCATGGGGCAGCATTGCGTCCAGCATGGTCGTTACCTTCCGACCATGTACCAGCTTGAAAGGTGTGAAACCAGTGGTCTCTTGCACCGCCGTATTGCAGGCGAACGTGACTTAGGGCAACAACTCGTCCCACGTCTTGTGCTCAACGTCGACGTACATAGAGATTATATCGGCGATTGTCTTGTTGAGTTGCTCCGTCAACCCTTTGGTCTGCGGGTGGTATGCGGTGGTACGACGGTGGCTGGTGTGACTGAGCCGGAGAATTTCTTGGGTCAGCTGTGCCATGAATGATGATCCGCGATCTGTAATCAGAACTTCGGGAGCGCCGTGCCGGAGGACAATGAACTCGAGGAAAAACTTGGCGACTTCAACCGCAGTCCCCGAAGGAAGGGCTTTCGTTTCTGCCTACCGCGTGAGATAATCTGTGGCGACGAATATCCAACGGATTCCCAGGGTCAACGGCGGAAAAGGACCAAGTAGATCCATTCCGATCTGCTGGAACGGTGCAGTTGGCGGAGGAATTGGCTGCAGGAGACCTGCCGGCTTCGTCGGCGGTTTCTTGCGTCGCTGACACTCGTGGCAGGATCGGGTGTAGAGGTGGACGGTTTTGGGGAGCTTGGGCCAGTAATACGTTTCACGAATACGGGCCAATGTCCTGCTGTATCCAAGGTGTCCGGACGTCGGGTCGTCGTGACATGCTTGATAGATCTCCTCTCGAAGGTCGGTCGGGATTACCAGCAGCCACGGCGAGTTGTTGTCCCCGAAGTTCTCTTTGTAGAGTACACCTTGTGGAATGGCGAAGGTTGGCAGGGCTTGTGAGAAAACACGGGGCATGGTACTCACGCGCCCTTCCAGGTGCTCGATTAAGGCGCGCAGCTACGGATCGCCTCGTTAACGTCGTGCCATGTCATCGGTGTTCACTGCCCCTAGGAAGCACTCGTCGTCAATTGTCGTTGCTGTTTCCGGGAGGTGTTTCGACAGGGGCCCTGGACAGGCAGTCAGCGTCGCTGTGCTTGCGTCCTGACTTGTAAACCACAGTCGTGTTGAACTCTTGTAGCCGGAGGCTCCATTGAGCGAGGCGCCCTGACGGGTCCTTGAGGTTTGCAAGCCAGCAGACCGAGTGGTGGTCCGTGACTACGCGGAGCGGGCTTCCGTACAAGTACGGACGAAACTTCGTAATTGTCCAGACGTCCGCAAGGCATTCTTTCTCAGTCGTGGAGTAATTTCTCTCTGCCTTGGACAGTGTCCGACTTGCGTAGGCGATGACTCGCTCGGTGCCTTCTTGTGCTTGAACTAGTACCGCGCCAAGTCCTGCGCTACTTGCGTCAGTGTGAACCTCGGTGTCCGCATCCTGATCGAAATGTCCAAAACCGGAGGCGTCTGGAGTCGTCGCTTCAGCTCGTCGAATGCTTGCTGCTGTTCCTGGGCCCATTCGAACCTCTCGGCGTCCTTCGTGAGGTTTGTGAGTGGTGCGGAAATCCTTGCGAAATCCCGAACAAAGCGACGATAGTAGGCACAAAGTCCAAGGAATCTTCGCACGGCCTTCTTGTCTGTCGGCGCTGGAAATGATGCGACGGCGCGAGTCTTCTCTGGGTCGGGGCGAACGCCTTCGTTACTAACCACGTGGCCTAGAAACTTCAGTTCACCATAGGCGAACCGGCACTTTGACGGCTTGAGGGTGAGTCCGGCGGTCCATATGGCTTGAAGAACACCACGGAGTCGTCGCAAGTGCTCGTCGAAGTCGCTGGAAAACACTACGACGTCATCGTGGTAGACGAGGCAGCTCTGCCACTTCAGTCGTGCCAGTACGGTGTCCATGACACGCTGGAAAGTTGCTGGCGCCGTGCATGATCCGAAGGGCATCACCTTGAACTCGTACAGCCCATCCGGCCTGACGAAAGCTGTCTTCTCTCGGTCCCGTTCGTCGACTACGATCTGCCAGTACCGCTCTTCAGGTCCATCGATGAGAAGTATCGAGAGTGGCGCAGCCGGTCTAACGTGTCGTCGATGCGGGGAAGTGGGTAGACGTCTTTCTTCGTTACCGCGTTCAGCTGCCGGTAATCCACGCAGAACCTAAGCGTTCCGTCCTTCTTAACCGGTACTACTGGTGAAGCCCAAGGACTGCTTGATGGCTAGATTATGTCGTAGTTCAGCATCTCTTGGACTTGCTCCTGAATCACCTCCCTTTCTTTGACGGAGACTCTGTACGGCGATCGATGCACAGGGCGCGCGTCGTCCTCGGTAACGATTCGTTGCTTCGCAACGGCAGTTTGGCGCACCCTCGACGACGTCGCAAAGCAGTCGCAGTACTCGGTGAGGAGGTTAATCATTTGCCGTCGTTTTGGGCCCGGGAGCTTAGGGTCAATGTCAAGCTGCGCTGACGACTTACTGCCTTGCTGAGGTGGTGATGATTCTTCACCAATCGCGGCGATTTCGGCGGAGTTCCGAAGTTTCTCGACGTGGCCCACAGCGGCACCTTTTGTGAGGTGTTGCGTTTCATTTTGAACTTCGTCACGAAGACCACAGTCCGCCCATCCTGAAGTTCAGCTGCTCCTCTTGCGACGCCTATTCCTCTTCCCAGGTGCAATTGACGGTTGCCTTCCAGGACAACTTCGCCGCAGTTAGCTCCCACGCAGAAGGCCAAGAATCAAACCCTGACCTTCTGCGTGAGAGGCAAGCCCGATAACCGTTAGGCCACGCGCGCGCTGCCTACTTGGCCAGCTGCGCGCGCGGCAATATAAAAGGAAACATAATCACGCTAAGAGAGCTCAATAACGCGTAAGAGGGTGTATGGTCACGCGCAGCGGATTATAACAATTCTGAGTGATTAAAATGTAATACAGAAGAAATATCCAAGTATTCATTTTCGTGTTAAAATGCTCTGGTACCACTACTTGCGAGACCCTAACCAAATATATCAGCGAGTTGTCTGAAATGATAAAACTTCTTAACGTCGCAGTTCAAAAGGTATCTTTAGTTTTTCCTTGTAAATTGCGAATTGTAGGCACCGATGTTGCAAAAGTACAGTCATAGAGACACTAAATTTATCCACTCAACTGGACATTCTTTTCTGAATTACTAGGGACGTCAAGGCTCGTCATGATGCATACAGAGGCCTATGTAGCGTGTGTATGCCACGGTAAACGATGGTCAATATGTCCTCTGGCGTCGGGACGCCGGACTGCGGTGCCGTTGCCGCTAGTGTGGTCTGGCCTTTATGCAACCGCGTTATTTCTTTTACTTAAGTTTCGCTTTTATTTTCCGTTTTTTTTTTTTTATTGTAAACCAAAGTTAAATTACAAAAAATATTATGTTCATTTCAGTAGACCATGGTCGTCCCGTGCAGTTCCGATATGGAGGTAGCGCATCTATTAACACGTGGGCCAAGCGCTCCGCCACTCGTCTTGGTAGTCGGCATCACCGCCCGCCATTTACACTGACAAGTTTCTTTTCCATTTTTTACACAAGGGGACCTATGCTTTGTAATTTTACAAACACAAAACCTACCTGTTAAATGCACCTTTGACGAAAAGTTTAGAATGCTACGTGCAGGTGCCGATATTTTGCGCCCCATTTAAGTCGAGCCCGTATATTTAGTTCAAGCGTAGATTCTACTAGCGGTAAGGACAAAAAAGTGAAAGCCGTTTACAATTACCTGTAACGCCGAATTGGAGCGCAGCTCTTGAGGGGGAGGAGGGAAGGGTACTGAGGGGAGGGTAGACCCCTTGTCCTCCTCCTCCCCTCATTCTTTAATATGCTCCGGGGGGTCACCTGACCTCAGGGGGTGGGGGTCACGTGACCTGTCACGTGACCTCGGGGAGGGGGGCCACGAGACTTGGGGGTCACGTGACCTTGGGGGGTCACCTGGGGGGTCACGTGACCTTGAGGTGACCTTGGGGTGACTTTAGGCGGGGTCCCGTGACCTTAGGGTGACATTGGGAGGGGTCACGTGACCTTGGGGTCGCATGACCTGGGGGTCATGTGACCTTGTGGTGACCTTGGGGTCGCGTGACCTTGGAGTGGCCTTGGCTACGTCGACGGCGACGCCGCTCAAGCCGGAAACGGGCGCCTAAGAGCTGCGCTCTAAAAGCAGAGCAGCCATCTAGTATCCGGGCACAGAGTAGAGCCCGCAGACTTTTCACGTTTATTTTATATGTGAAGGACACAGCATTTTTCCCCGACTACGACGCTTACGGTATTAAGGTGGCGATGCAAGCGAGTTGGTTCATGACTTAGGAAATTGGAAACAGCGCGCAAAAAGACGAAGACGACGAGAGAAGAGCACAGGACAAGCGCTGACTATCAACTAAGTTTGATTAAAAACGGCTCAAACAAGAAAAACACCAAACAGCCATCCACCGCCGAAAACAACCAATGGCGTGTCGCTCACCAGTCATCTATAAAATCTATCTCTTTTTTTGTGAAGATAAACAGAAGGTTGGCTGACGCAGTGCCCCGCGCCAGCTTTTTCGATAGCATGCGCCTCCAGCACCTCTCTTTCCACTTGTGTGCACCCCCTGCCAATGATTAAGGTAATCATTGGCAGGGGCGAAAGCTTTCTTTCTATCGTCATTGAGGATATAAGCGGGATATTTTGTTTTGGCTAGAATGTTTTTTAACGGTGTTACGTCTTCCTTAAAGCTGGAGTCTTCCGACTCCTACGTAAGCGAAGAAATTGACTTTACTGTATAGTTTTTTATGTTTTTTTTAGTCTTGGGGCTGTCACTATCAAAACGAAGAATCTGACGTTTTTCGGTAGGTGTGCTGTACAGCTTTGTTATTAATCTGTCTGCCTACTCCATAAATTTACATAACTCCAGGTCATGGTGTTTGCTGAGTAGTTGAATGCATCTTCACGTATGTTGAGGATTATCTTGTACTACTTCACGCTCGACCAGCACATGGATCACAAGTAATATAAACCACCAAAAACTATCTTCATAGTACAGGCTGAGGACTCAACTACGCAAGAATTACCAGACAACCAGACCTTCTATTTCTTGATCTGGTAATAACACTCCAAAACTAAACTGTGCCCTGAATAGTAGATGTATTCCGCACGTTAGAAAAAGAGCCTACTTTGATATGACTCAGCGCTCATCAAACTCGTAAAGGGAGGAATTATTGCCAGTGCCTTGGGTGCAGCACTGAAAGGTAATGCTAACACACAGCAGGGGAGAGTTTTAAAAACCGAGTGCAAACGAATTAGAGCTTCAGGATATCCCATATTAGTTATGACCAACATCGACGAACTCATGTTGAAATAATAAAGAAAAAACTAAAATGCAGAAAATTATCCGACCTGTTGCAATGCCTTACGTTCACCGCTTGTCCCAAACTTAAAACGAGTAGCCGTGGAATTTGAGGTCCCTATCCTCCTTACAGCACCAGTCAAACTTAGGCGACTGCGTATAAAGATCAATAAGCATTAAGACTCTCATGGCCAGGGTAAGACCATCCATGAACGGAAGTTCGTTTACTGCCGCACAATCATCATATACGCAATCCTGTTATCATGTGAGAAAGTGAATTGGGACTGTGGAGTATGCCTATTAGCGAATCACGCAGGGATCATGCACTGCCCCTTAAATCATCACCGGTGGGCTATCTACCAGCGCACGTGGGAGACTGTGGTGTCACCGGAAGGTTTTTTGGCACAAAAGTACTGAAGCACTTTAGTGACAAAATATCTTAGGAACCCTATGAGACGAATGTGATAGCACCGAAAGGCAAGCTTGCTTAAGTTCGCCTTCGATAGCCTTCTCGGCAAAAAAGCTGGCATTTTAAATTGGTTTTCCTGAATTACCTTCTTCCTCATTTTACGTGTAAATATTGTCCCTGTATTGCCCTCATCTTCATATTTTATATGTAAATTTTGCATGTAGCCTGTAATATATCCTTTTGAAAACTCCCAGTCAACTCTTGTCCGCCATTGCTTGCTCAGGCACCTTAAGCATCTTCTAGAGACGAGGGCTGAGTCAACGTTCAGCGATGTTCGGATCCAATCATGTGCTTCGTGTTTAGGCATTGCTGACCACTAATGTTGATCAATGAACTTTTGAAAAGGTCCTGTTTATGTTAGTCAGTCTATTCGTGATATTATTCCTATTAATAAGCAACACGTTCAGGAAAAAATATTGTTGTTAATTCTAGATTTCTAATTACTATGAAATGTTCTTTGCCAATAATATACTTCTTGTCTTCCGAAACCATTTTATTAAACGTCAGTTGTGAGTTAAGCGCTTGTCCTGTCTGCGATTTTCACTTGTCTTTGGCGCTTTAGTATTTATTATATATTACCAACCAGGCAAACATATGATTTTGGTCCCGATTAATATGGCGAGATTCTGCTTGATATCTACAGCCGCGACGTCGCTTGGGGTGCAAAAAAAAAAGCGTGGACGGTAGCTGCTATGCTCGATATCAATACTGGTCCTCGCATGCAAACTCAGACTACGCCAATCAGCCCTTACATGTCGGTGAAGGTACGCCGCTCTTACAAAAGCGTTTCAGGCCGTCTATAAACAAACCTTCACATTTGAACGGTCCATTCAATTTCTTATCCAGTTATGCCGTATAGACGATTTTCAATCGGTTTCCGATGGACTTTCTGTCAACAAATATTTATAAAGTTCAGAGGATAGGCATCCTATAAAATTTTTATCCCCAAGGCTCAAAAGACGTGTTTGTTACTATATTGTCACACAATCTTTATATAATAGATTGGACAAAATACTTATATGACGCAGTGCGGCGAAGCGACATCTCACACACTTGGAACCTCCATAAATGTATTTTTTTACTCCGTAAAATAAATGTCGCTTCTTGCACTGCATTAAAGTTAAAGGTAAACTCCCTCAACAATTAGAAATAACATTGCGTATGAATTAGTGGCAAGAAAAGACAGCCCGTAAGAGTCCTCGCCCAAATAATTGCCCTTCAAGTTTAGGTATATAAGGCCGTGGAGCCGTCAACGCTAGTGAACTGCTGGTGCCCTGAATTATCCGTGGCGTGTGCAATGGGATGTTTTCGCATGTGCTCAAGGCACATGCGAGAGGGGTGAATGAATTATTTTTACCAAGGTTTTGTGACAAAACAAAAATTAATGTTGAGGATCTATTTCTGTTCCTTCGCAAGAAACTGCCCAATTGTGTATAGAACAGAGATAGAACCGCCCTTAGAATCTTGATTTGTTTTGTACACAATTTGTTGAACATTTTCTATAGACTAACTGCTCTAAAACGGATGCAACAAGGCGTCCAAGAACCTAGAGACAATAAATAAAAAAGTGAATATATTTATTTAGAGTACCTATAGCCTCTATACATAATTCTGTATACATTTTTTCTAAAAAAGGGAATAAATATTTGCAAATATGTTACAATGAAGAACGTCCCCCTCTATGTACTGTTTAAGCCGAGTTCATTTTTACCCAAAGGTATTCATATTAAAAATATTTTGAGGCAGGTACTTACTTCGAATAGCAATTATCATTTCAAAATATGGTTTCGGGCCGTTCTCATTCGAACGAGAAGACAAACACTTGAAAGATCTCGCGGCAGTTAGAATATGAAGACACAGTGAACTTGGTCCGAATTGCCAGCAGAACCTGACTGTTCTGCTGCCTTAAGGTAACCGCGCAAGATCAATCACGCAAACCAACACATAGAAGGACAAACGCATGCACTGCGCGTGTTTATACTCTGTGTGGGTTTGTGCGATTGATCCTTGCGCTGTGATTATAAGATGTGAATAACCAACTCGCCCAAGTTTCCATTTATCAAAGTTATTCCGCGTTTATATCGGGAAAAAACAAATAAATCTGACGATCACACTTCTGCGTGAATTCAAGCGTATGTAATTCCCGCACAAGGAACCGTAGTCTATTGGCGTATAGTTCTCTCATTTTTACTACCGGGCAGGCCCGAAAACCTGTAAAAACTGAACTTGACCTTCTTCCAGGTTCTTTCAATGCAGCCCAGTCGCGGCGTTTTGCCGTGAATGCAGGTGTTAGCCTGGTTTCTTCCAAAACAACAAAGCAAAGCCCTGCCCACTTGGCGTCTTCCGCCGTCAGCCCAGACCGGAATTGCGCCCGAACCGCCACCAGCGCGGCTTGACGTAGGAGATTCGAGTTGTTCCGGATGAACCATACACACAGCTGCGTTGGGAATCCTTTGAGTGCGGCTGACCAACACCACCAAGAAGGCAAGGACTGCGCTTGACGTCGTGTTGGTGGATTCTCGAAAGGCCCAAGCAGCAGACATGCTGAAGCACGGCGAGAGAGAGGGCTCAAAGACGGCAGGTGCGTCCTTCTTGGCGTCGACGCGTGCTAGCGTCGCCCTGGTTGTAAGTCGCGGCATGATGCGCTAGCCGCGATGCTGACGTAATTCATGAGGCACAGCGTGGGGCCACTAGCGATGACGTCTGAGTGGGGAACGCGCACGCCTTGTATCCTACGTGGTATTGGCGTGACTGCCTCGCTACTTCGAATAACCAGGACATCCGTGCTTTGTATGCCACACACCGATTTCTACTGCTTGAATTGTTTGCAACGCCTCTTGCGAATGATGGATGACAAGGTGACTCGCGGCTATTACTAGTCACAACGCAGTTAAACGCGCTCAAACGCGACTGCGTGCGCGGGCGTTTAAACGTTGTATGCGGCTCGTCTTGTGAAACTTAACATTAATAAAATGTGTGAAATTGGAAAAAGAAGGGAAACGCGCAGTGCAGTTTATGTGGGCTTGTCAAAACCCTACGCAAAACTTTAGGGTTCTTTCCTAGCCTGAATTTATTGAAACATCAAGCACGTTGATTCAGCGTTCTTGATGTCTTAAATATTGAAGCTTTGTTTCTTCGTTCCGACAGAATATATAATCACCGTGCTTGTAATAATCAAGCGATGATTGTGTTAAAATAATCACGAATGCCATGCCTACCTTGACTCCCGCATTCTTCAAGTGAAGATAGATTCATGCTGACCAGAAATTCTGTCGGCACCTGGATGTATTCTCCCCTCTCTCCACATCCTCTCTGGTGGCGGGTGAAAGGGCGACTCCCGCTCCCACCGCTAGGGGTGTCGCCAACGCGAATGTCAGCTCTAGGGAAGAGGCTGTCCCCTGTCACCTGTCTCTCATTCGTCTGGGGCCAGGTGGAGGGAAGGACAATGGTCACGTGCTTGAAGTAGAACTTCCCGTAGGTCACCTGGTGCAGTAGTTGGGAGCCCTGCCTGAACAGCACCTTTAGAAAGAGTTTATAAACATAAGGATACTGAAGAAAAAAAGGATCACTATTTCTTTCGTTTGACCGATTCGGCGTGTAGCAAGAAACACTACGAAAAAGGTTAACGAACTTGAAAGGTACAGGTAAGCAACTTACAACTTCGAAAATGAATACCCAGTTATAAGTGAATGTTATCAGGCGTCAGTACGTTAGTGTACAATCTGTTAAGGTTCAAAATGTATCAATATTAAATAAGCGTAATGAAGTCTTGGTGTTGCAGCTACACTGCGAGTCATTTGAGTCATAAACCATTTGGAAAAAAGTTTCCTTTAAGCCTAAACGTCTGTTGGAGCAACAGACGTTTAGGCTTAAAGAAAACTTTACATAATATACTATGTCGTACTTTTAGTTAAATGCAATTTAAACTTCAGATGTTAGATTTACGAACACGAAATCAAAATATAAAATTGGCAATGCAAATCCCTTATGCAAAGCCTTAATACTATTTACTCTCCAATAAGTCGTTGTTACAATTACACCGTTAAGGTGAATTACATAACTACTGAAACTGCGGAAGGGGTGAAATACTGGAAGATTGTAAGCTTTTCCCAGGCAGCACGCCAGAAAAACGCCTTACGTGGCCCATGTTTGGAAGTCCAAGGGGTCTAACTAGGGCCTAATATGGTTTTGCGCCAAGGCATTACATAGCCATAAGGGTGATAGATGGGCTAATTGGTAGTCGCTGAACCCAATGAGGTAAAGAAGCGCAAACACCAAGGCAGGAAGAATAACGTTTTTTTCTTTGTGCCATTCGTGATTCGTGGAAAGTACTATCTTGGGTAGGCACAATAACAAAGCTACACAGGGGGTAATCGAGGTGTACTAAATCTAGATCAAGGACACAGACTGCACCAGTGAACCATCAGCGATGTTGTCGAGCAAGGAACTATAGATTTCCTGAATTTGACAGCGGAGTTCTTGCGCGTGCAATTGCGATTAACTATAATATTGCATGGGTGTTGTATGCACGTGCCATGGTGTGTAATCGTTGTGTTTTTATATTATTTTCATTTCTTCCTTATAGTTAAATCTCTAGCAGCGAGTTAGCGCCCCCTCTTGTCCCAGATATCTTCCTATATTTCTGTTCGCGCTATTTGTTCTCAGAATTAGTTAGTGCAATGGACTTATCGTTAGCCTCTCTATGGCCTTTTTCCGGTTTGCGACGTAACTGCTGAAGTACCAGAGATGAGCGAAATATGCCACGTATCAACCGAAAAACTAGCATTAAACCTAATTCTGGGCCGTGTTTTTGAAATTTAGGCGGGAAGATGCCAGTTGAAACCCGGTCTATAAACGCTCAAGTCCAACCCTGGCATTTTATAGGTAACTGAGCCCTTAAAGAGCCGCCTGACAACCAAACACACACGCAGGGAAGCCACACTCTTCCACTTCTTTGGGTCTTTAGGGCCAAACTATTCACACTGTGGTCAGAAAATATCAACATGGGTCATACCTTAGCTTTTCTTTGCGGCATTCAATTCTCTACATTGCCAGACAAAAAACAAATTTTGGTTCAAAGGACTGCGCTATTGGTTACCTTGATATTCTCGATAATCAAATTAGTGGGTTGTAGAGAATGGTCAAGAGCAACAACGACGCTGTATCCGCCATCCCTTCCATCAATGCTTGCTGGTCTAACCAGATTAAGCCATGCGAAAATCAATAAAACAATGAAAATCATTTGGTTATGATGACCTGGAACGAGACCCAAAAGAAAGAGTCATGCTACGACGTCATCTTCCGAGCCTTCCAAGTATCCGAATGCAGTGTAGACCTACAAAGAAGAACATAAGATAATTTATTGTCCCGAATACAGACGACGTACTAAAAACAAAATATATGTTAGTGTGCGTTCATAATACTCATAGTGAAGCACACTCATGGTTGTTAACATCGGCACGATAAAATGTGTACCGATGACAGTGATATTTCAATCGTAGTCAAACCAATATACTGTTTAAAAGGGCACCTAGGGGTTTCCGCTATACCACTGTGTTCTTTTATCATCAATGCGAGCTAAGGGCCTGCTACAAAAGCGAGCACAACGTTTGATCAGACCCACTGTGCACGTGCGCTCGTTAAATGCAAGTGTTTTTAAAGGCAAATCGCCCGTCCTTGTAGCGTAGGCTTCGCTCGTCTTTTGGAATGAAGTCACCTGGAAAGCAAGCAAAACAACATTCACTTAACTCTACCTAAGCAGTTGTGAAGAGTGATACGTTCAAACAAAATGAATGACAAAAATAAACGTTTATGCGTCTGCGAAGAGAGAAATGTTTTGTAAACCCCGTCGGCTACAAAAATGTATTAAGTGATTACAAAATTAAGTTCTAAATTATTCGTTATTCCTGAAAAAAAAATTTGTGTGTGAAGTTTTAAAACATAACTTTACTCGTTTTAACCTCAATAAAAAAGGAAAGTTTTTCGCATTGTGGATACACCGCACAAAGTAGTTCTAACAAGATTTCGTTGTAGGAGGAAGAATTGATACTTTTGGCGTTTGAGACGTGTTCTCTAGATAAAATAACAGATTTCCAGTCTCAAATAAACCTACATATATCTTAATTCTCCACATAAAGGGGAACATTAATAAAGCTCCTCAGAAAGCCGAACTTTTTTTTTAACGGTTCTTGAGGTGAAAGCGAGTATAGATGTCTATAGAAGAGTGACGTGTGTAAAAAAGATTGCGTCTACGACGCGGCATCAAACCACACTCACATAGTTCGGTTCTCTATATATAATATTGACATGTGCATTCCTTCTTGTTTACAATTAGGTTATCAATTACTCGTGTCTAGCTCTTCAATGCACATTCAAAGCTGCACAACACATTAGATAAAAACACTCCACTTTTCGGCAAAGTTGAAGCAAAGACCACGGTACGTGGCTGTACATTCGCTTTCCCTAGGCATATGACACCTGGTTGAGCGCGTCTGATGTAATAGTGGGGTATGTATTTTGTCGTCTACTGCTTAAACTCGTAAATAAAACTGTTCCCCCAAATGTTTTTTTTTAAATATCCTGAACATCTTCAAGTGTCGGGGTCTTTCCAGTGGCTCCTTTCAGAGATGTGAGGAAAAGTGAGAAGTTTTCACATTACACGCAGACACATTCTTCGCGAGGTGGGCGTTCCTTATCCCACTCAGATCGAAGAGAGTACATTTCGCTAGGCCTATTTTTGAATCGGGATGGGTCGCATTATATTTTTTCTGCGCTTTCCTAACTTATCTTGTTATGAACCGCTTCGTGACTTAGACTTCCATTCCCTCAACCTAAAGCCGCACGTCATCTTTCTTAATCGAGCTTTGCTTTGAGCGGTCCGTAGCGTCTGACGTGTAATAGGCTAGAGGAAGTGTAGAATCATGTTGGTCAATTGAATTTTTATCGCATCTTCATTTGTTGTCTTAGTTTCGTGGACCTATTCAGCGTAGTTTGTGGCTTCAGGCATTGATTTCAAAATATTTTTTTTTTTAAGATCGGAGGGCAAAAAAGTTAACAGGCTGTAGCGTTTTATTTGCGACGCGCTAGGGTACACACAAATTGCCGAGCCACTCTGCGCATGAGGAACGTGGCTGTTAATTGTGCAGATCTACAGGTGTTCCTTACACGTGGCTCATTTTTCTACCAACTTTCTTCCGGAACTCCATGGTCACTTCGGATCGTTTCCGTTTAAAACAGCCGGAACAACTGCGCGAACTTATGCTAGGCTGAAATTTTCGAGGTGTCGCACTTTCTTCGACAGCGTCGTCTGCTTCCGCCATCCCTTGAACCAGGTTTTCCTCGTCAACGAATGAGATATGCGCTGGAGCCCGGGATGGTTACGATGAGCTCGTTCACGATGCTTTCTGCCCACGGTGGTGTTCTTCGATCTAACTGCAGAACATTGTGCAGCAGCTCTTGCACACGACATCACTGGGGTTTACGTGCTCGGCGTCCTAGGCCGGTAGAACTCGGTTGAGACTATTGAGGTCGTGCTCTGCTACTTTACGGAAATGGCGACCGTAATAAACGATTGATTTGTGCCTTCTTAGGTAAACAGCGCACGCTTGCCGGTCTGTGCTGAACTTGCAAGTCATACCAATAACGAACGCTCCTGGCTTTCCGGAAACGAGAGTGCACTTCTCAAGTACATCAATCTTAGAACGATGACATAGGGAAAACTACCACTTCGAGATTGCTTGAGCCAAACAAGAACCTAATGGATCTCTACTGTCTTTTTTTTATGTAGAGCATGTTAGATAGGGCGCATAAGAGAAGGAGGAAGGGGAAAGGAGGAGCACATCGTCAAGGTGACCCCCAGATGCCCGGTTTTGTAATAATCCTTGTTTGCCGTTTACCAAAGGAAGCCTTTGAAGCCCGTAGGATACACTGACGGCAGATGTGTGCGGGTTTGGTGGCCGTCTAATTTATGCCAGTTCTAACTCAAAGCAGGGAATATAAGACTGAAGGGAAGTAGTGTCTACTTCGAAGGAATTGTGACACAAATTATTAAGGAAAATATTTGTCGCACGAGCACATTCAGAAATACCGCCTTTTCTACTCCGCATTATTCACAATCCCCCCCATTTTTACGCGACATGTTAATTCGAGTATTAATATTATTTCTTGTGGTGTTTGCGGCCCATCGTCGTGAACAGAAAAAGATGTCGCGCTCGGCACTCGGCGCGCAACGTGCGCACGAGCCACGATTGAGGCTCGGGCCGCCGGGAGTGCGTCGCTGCCACCGAACAGTAAAGGTGTGTTTTCTGAGTTTTGCCTCGTTCGTCCTTCTTTCGGGTGAGCAATAGCACCGAACCTTACATTATTTGCACCCAACGTGGGGCCTACTGCTCCCCCACGGGTTGGATTGCAGGCTTTTAGCCCGTTTTAGGCGTGTTAGCCTGGTTTTTCTCGCTTTTGCCATCCCCGATAGGCCTACGCGGTCATTCGACGAGGCTTCGGCCACCGGACGCCATCTCTGCCATCGGGGCTTGGCCGTTGTGAATAGTGTGCATATTGTAGTATATTGCGTGTTCTTGTTCTGTTCTTTCGTATTTTGTTCTGTTTTTGTGTTGGGCTGTTTTTCTGCTGTTGCTTCTGCGAGGCAGACCCGCGAAAGAGCTGCCGCGGACCAAGGAGAGACCCTGAAAGGGGCCTAACCCGACGTCCCTGGACCTGATGGCTCGGGTCGCCAACCTCTGCGACACGGTCGCGCATCGCCTAGTCCTGGCTGACCACGCACCCCAAGGGCAAGGTCCACGGCCCCAGGTGCCAGTCCCGTTGTACAAGGGCTACGACGACCGGAAGTCCGTGGCCGACATCCTGGCCGAGCTGGCGGCCTATAAGCTCGCAACGGGAGCCACGGACGAGTACGTCCTTGCGCGGGTTCTGCCCGTGGCGTTCCAGGCGAGCGCCGCGCGTTGGTGGCGCATCGTGGCCCCCTTCCTCACCTGGGAAGACGTTCGGCGGAAGTTTCAAGATGAATTTCTTCCACCTGAGTACCAGTCTCGAGTCCAGCGAGAACTGGAGCGCCGGACCCAGCACCCGGACGAGACCCTCGTCGAATATCTACGGGTGATGCAGCAACTCTATGACCGAGCCTGCCCAACAACGTCGGAGTCGGACAGGGCTACTCGGGTGGTGCAGCAAAGCCACCAAAGATTCTGGCCCTACAAGCACGGCCGCACGTACTCCACCCTGGAGCACCTCGACCCCGCCACCACCTGCATACTAGAGACGCTCCTGGCCGAGCTGCAGTATCGGCCCCCGCCACCGCCTGAAGAAGCTCTCGAGCCGCCCTGTGCCTGCGAGCTCCCGGGCCCAGAAGAAGACCGACTCAGCGCCAAACTCTGGATGGCGCGGTGTGTCCCCCCCGGGCGCTGGACTCCTACGCCTTCGGGAAATGGGAGCGCGGGAGACCACGCGATGGTTCGGACCCCCGCCTACGTGCCCGGCCGGCTGGATCGAGACTACGGCAGGGTGAAAGCCGTTTAAGGTTCTTACCCCGCAATGCCAACCAAGCCGCCCATCGCTGGTCCAAAGAGAGACACCAAGAAGGGCCGCAACGACAAGCGCAGGCAAGCCCGACGCACGGCTCTGACCGGCGTTACTCGGTGCGGTGCTTCGACTGTAGTCGCAATGGCCACTTCCGGCGTAACTGCCCCGACCTGCTGCGCAAGCGCCCTGCAGCCTCGGGAAACGAGTACGGCCGGTGGGGTTGACCCCTGAACGCCTGCCGGCCGTGGTGACGTTGGAAGACTCGCAAATCTTCCATCGGTATGTCGAATTCAGCCTGACCTTGAGCTAACTGGGCCTCGTATGAGAGTTGCAGTGCTCGGAGTAGCTGTGGCAGCGCTGATATATACCGGTGCAAGTCTGTCGCTTATTGGGGACTACCTGAATGAACGCTGCAAAGAGCAGAAAGCCAACCTGCGCGAGACTAACCTGCGCTTACAGCTAGCGTCAGGACCAGAAATGCTCGCCAGTCAAGCCGTGATGTTACAGATCGGGTTCAACGAGAAAAAACGCCGTCAGCGTTTCGTTTGCTTACCTGGTCTCACTGTACCGATTATTTTAGGGCGAGATTTAATTTTCGGGGAGAACCTGGTTCTTGACTTTCCGAAGAAAGGCTACCGGTTAGGTAGTGACGTGAGACTGATCCCTTTCACCAGACGAGATGATTGCGTCGTCACTGCCGATAACGTTGGCTTTAGAACGCCTGCTTTGCGACTCTCACGGCCGTATTCTTAAACGGGCCTCGACTCGACACTCCACTTCGACTCACTGGAGTGGAGGAAAGCAGCTCGCCTCCACTCGAGGAGCCATCGGACTTCACAGACGCGCCTCGGTGTTTCCTCGGCTGAGGAGCTCCTCGAGAACACTTCCTCCACTCGAGGAAACTCGAGGAGACGTGAAAGGCGTCTGGTTACGAGGTTGTAGTAAAAAACGAAGTTGAAAACAATATTGTGGTGTGAATTATGAACATATTAGTTCATTTTATTTGAAGGGACACATTTTACTACCATTAAATTGGGAGTCTGCAAGATTTCTGCTTCGCAGCGCGCATGTTTTATGCGTTGCGGCCGGTTTTCGGACAAACAGCCACAAGCGTTCTCCAGTCTGGCAACGGTGGCGGCCGCTCTCCAGCTTTTGCGTCGTAGAGGCAGCTGTAGCTCGCCACCGTCGTTCGCCTCTGCGTCTCGCCCGTTCTTCGCCGTCTCACCTCGTCTCACCGCTTATCTGCTTCGCTGTCACCGCCTAGAACGAGCGTTTTCACCCTTCCTCTTTCTTCAGAGTCCTACTAGAGTGCCTTGCCCTACAACGATGTCGTTCAACGAAGGTGACAAGAAGGGGCGAGTGGTTCCACGAAGGAGGGGAGCTTCTTCGTCGTTCTACTAACAACTCCCCGGAAGAAGCTAAAATTGACGCGTAGAAGAGTCTGCACCAAGTTTAAGCGCCAGCCGCAAGTCCGCCCACGAGTGTTGGGACAACGGTAAACCCAAGTGGAAGAAAACAGACTCCGAGAAGAATCGGGGCATTCACGCAACAGGTGTGTAAGCAATTTCTATATTCGGGCAGAATAACGCAACGGGTTTTCAAAATTACATGACAGGACATGTGTACTAAATAACTCTGCAAGGGACTTTGCTGTGGCCACCTGCAGCTAGTCAAGCACGTTAGTGTCGAGGCCGTAGGTGGGCAGTGCGGTGAATTGTCGCTATCTTTGGTGATTCTTGTGCCGGACACCGAACACTTACTTTGCGTGTTGTGCTATATCCAAGCGAAAATTACGCTGCGAACATTCTGGTTGCACCACACTACCTTAGCCTCCGGCCACTTTCTTGAAACTAGAGGCAACCTGGACGTATAAAGAAAAACGCGACGCACGAAACTGACACTAGTGCACGTAGAAGTTACGCTAAGTAGGAGTTTCGACTATGTCAATTAGACCTAGCACCTCATCTCCTTGTGTGCTAATCTTTGGAAGAAAAAAAATCTTGTGCAGGTTTAATTGACTACCAGCTCTCATTTCTTAATTGTAACCTCCTAAGAAATGCCATTATGTGAACATGAGACGTCCTGGAGTCCAGTTGTTGACAGATGCCTTTTTTCAGATGTCCATGTTAGTGTGCAACCATTGTCATTTATTTGCGAGGTTAACCAGCGCATTGTACTGGCATGATTAAGCTGGCACAAATTTAATATGGGTAGAAGTATACATTATTGATTTGAAAAGTTGTGTGTCTACAATATGACTGTTGTCGATGATCACATTAAGGTACTCCAGTATTTTCCATGCATATCAAGAAACAGCACAGGTATGACATCACTTGTTTTGCATTTATTTCTTGCAGTTAAGTGTCGAACAACAAATTGTACCGCATAAGTTGTAGTATGATTTGTTTTTCTTTCTGCGTTGTGCTCTGTACATCTGGACTCATGGATGCTGTCACAGGATATTCTTTGGCCTTTGATTGCAGGAGGGGACACTGGTGTCGCACCCGCTGAACAATGAGCCCGTCCCTCCATCTTGTGGGGGCACTGGTGTCCATCATGGCAATGCGGCTGCCAAGCCCGTACTACAGTGGCAGCACCCGCGCTGGTTGGCCGGTGCTCTCAATGCTGCCAGCCGCCATTCCCAAAGCCACAGTGAACGAGCATGACGACTGGCATGATGCCTGGTAAAAGTTTTCGATTGCATTTGCTACGTACCCCTGAAGGTTGGTTACTACTTGATCACACAGCTTCCAATGTTTATTTATAAAAAAAATTGTCTATGCTCTTCCGTTTATTATTTCGATTTTGGCATACTGTCTCGTAGGAACGCTAAAAACTGTGACAATGAGCCACATTTTCATGAATGCGACTTGTTAGGGGTGCCACGTAGGAACACAGTAAATTCCTTGGGTCTGGATAATGACATGTTTATTGACAAATACACCACACATGTGCCCGAGGGCCAACAAGGTCCGAGATAACAGCGCTGTTTCTTGTGACGGTATCACCATTTGGAGTCTGCCCTGCGGCTACTGACAGTATCACGGAAAGGAAAGGGTCAGAACAAGGAAGGAAATCTTTCATGTTTACCAACAGTTGGCATTTAACATTTCTGCAATGAGGTCGTTGTGACAGTTTCTACCAGTTCTCCGGTGTCTTCACCGTGCCTGTAACACTCGGTGTCAATGTGTTGTGCTTGCCTAGATTCACCTGCCTCACCGCTGCTGGACTGGGGTGGCATCATGGAGGTTGCGGTTGCTGCGCCACCAACCAAGCGCCCACCTCCTCTACCTCCTCAGCCGCCACGTGTGGGTGTCCGAGTGAAGACAACTGGAGGAGCTGCACCTGCTGCACCTGGAGCTACGTCAGTGTCAGGTTGCCTATTAACAGACGCAGGCCCGGGTTTTCCATCAGCAGCAGCGTAACAAGCTGGTTCGAGCTTGACCTGCTTCAGCTCAACAAACTAATCACGCTGCAACAACTGCTTGTTCTCGGGGCCCAGCTAGGGTGCCTTCATGTGCGCTTTGCTTAGGGTGGAGACATCTGGCCATTTTGTCTCACTTTTATTTATATTTTTTGTTTAGAAGCGCGTGAAAGAACGTGTCCCTGCACGCGCTCGTGGCGCTGACTGTGCTCCGGCGACATTTTGTTTTCGTCGATTTCTTTGTATTGTACCCGTGAGCGCGTGCTGTCGGCATCGGGTACTACAAAGGGTGGCATCACCCTAAACAGAAGGACATTGAGGCACCCTAGGCCCAGCCACAATCAGTAGGCTGATTTATTCGATTTGTTTCATCTTACTCTTTAGTAATTACAATGTTTTCCTTTCCCTTTTGTGTTTAAGAATGCTTTATTAAAGTATGTAACTTGCTTCATTTTATCCCTGACCTGAAGTTGTTCCAAGTATTGACCGTATCTCGTTCGTTAAAGCCTAGCATTTTTTTAACTTGTTTCTCGATTCGCTATTTGTAGTGAACATTTTATGCAAAAAGGCAGTTACGTCAGCTTTAAATCTATTCTTTTAAAACTTAAAAAGTAACCGAGTATTGTTTTTCTAAATAATTACATTGTTTGTATGTTTAGACAACGGGAAGTTAGTCAGCCCCAGTGAGCAACTTATCTCCACTGTAGACGAGATATTCAGCCAGTGTCGTACCACAGCTATCCTGGGGTCTTAAAGTTAAATCACAGTAGTGATACACAACCGCATGCTGTTGCAATGTTCATCCACATCGATACGGGCAGAAGCAGAGATTGAACTCAAGATTCCTATGTTCAGCTGTGCGAGCTTTCACTCCACGTGCTCCAAGCTGTGATCCGTTTATGCAGTCGACCACCAATCCCCTTGATGGAAATTAGGAATCTGTTTGAATGTGCAGCCACATGTTTCCTAAACATTGCCACTGTTATTTATGTAATGTCTCTTTTATTATTGTGTAGTCCATGTGCAGCCTCGCTTATTAAATGCTGTTGTCACAGAGTTTTGCCATAGTTTTCATTGAGTTAAGACGTCTCATTTCCTGTCCAGGATTTTGTGCCTCGCAATCCTCTATGAACTTGCACCGCCTACCAGAGTAAAGTCGACACCACATTGACGAGGCTTGCCCACTGCCTTTTCATTGTGGAGGTGGCGCCGTGTCACAGAGCTTTTGGTTGCTTGTCCAAAGATCCCCAGGTGGTCAAAATTAATCCTCGGTTCTCTGCTAGGGCGTGCCAGATGCCTGTCGTTGGTTTGGCACGTAAAACTCCCAAATTTGACTTCACTGCCTTTTCACTGCACACTACTACAATGCCGACGTAGCAATCGGACCCAAGTTTGCAGCTGACCACACAGTGATACAGTAATTGAGCAGCGGTTCCAGCTAAACCCTGGTACGGTGCTCACCTCATTCATGCTCGCATTCAGTAATACGTAGTGTGATGCCATCAGTTTGAGTGCATGGGCCCTGCGTGCTTGTGTAAGTAACTGTTAGGTAGGACACCCTTGACTGCCTAACATCCGAAGGTGTCTTCACAAGGAATCGCTGCGCTATTGTAATATTTATTCTAACCGAAAACTCTTCATGTGGGGTCACAGCTGCAACACATCATTTCAGACATTCTCGTGTATAAGTTTATTTCGAACAAATGTGCACTGAACAACTCTCTGAAAAGTCTCGAGTCTGAACACGGCAAAATTTTGAGATATTTTAATGTAATTACCTGAAGCTTCTCACTTTCTTTGTATCCTGCTACCCCCCTGCTTTGTGTGATGACAAATATTGAATTGTTCTCGAGCAAAATGTTTCCACAACAAAGAGGGCAAGTTGGTCTTGTTTCTTTTGGAAGATTGATAAAACAGCAACCACCAGCATAGTTTAAAACACTGTCGTCCAGCGGGAACCTGAGTAGAACAAAGACATTGCAAAAATCTGTGGTGACCAACTAGCTGAGAAACCGGCCTATTTGTTTCGGTTCAAATTAGAAAGTGTGTGGCCATAGTATAAGGTTGATTTGTTTCAGGCCCCATTGCATTTTGAGCTTTAACATGGCCAGTGACTTGATTCTTCGGTGACCTAAGCTAAAAAGGGCATGCTCTGCATTCAGTTCCTACTGGAAACGCCACACAACGAGTTGAGCCCGCACCCATGCCCCGTTGAATGTGTCCACGGGGTCTGGAGTCGATGGGAGATGAGACTGCCTTCAGCATCGCCAGTGGGGGGTGGGACTGGTAGAGTGGGAAGTGGCTCGTTCTGCAGGTGGGCCAAGTTTTGCAGTGCAAGTCCGCCAGTGATCATCACAGCTGACCATTCAGGCTTGTGCTGCTTGCACATGTCGACGCAGGGAAAGTGCCTAAGCCCGCTGCACTGAGTTCCTAGTCCAGAAGTGGGCCTTTTGGTACCTACATAAGACAAAAATGAAGAACAATACAGCACAATTATTGTTTGAATAGAAACTGTGGGACTAGTTTGTGGAGTAGTGTATGTCCAATTAATGCTCAGACTACTTTTTTCGATAGAAAGTGCTGTGTATGATAACACTCTTCTTCAGATGCACACACACAGCTTTTTGTGGTGAGTGGATAATGTCCTTTTGCGCACATCTTAAGCTTCAGAAAGTCTCGTTTAGATGGCTGCAGGCATCAGTCCGGTTCGGGTGGTATGCTGTACGATATGGACTTCGGTACTAGTTGTATTTTCAGTACACTCGGCTGCTTGCCGAAGGATGTCAACCTGCGAATGGTGTGGTATCAACGTATGTTTCCTACATTATTGTATATTTCTGTGGACTCCTAAGCCGCGGTCTCATTTAAGCAACAAATGCCAAGAACCAACAAAACACCAACCTCAATAAACAACAAATGTTATTGAGCAGTGGGTGTTCGCCGTGCAGTTTAGTTTACACGACACAAGCACATGCAGACACAAAAACTGTTTACATATGGGACTGTTGTAGTTAACAATTGCACAGACAACTTAGAGAATGCCACCAAATGAATGCTTTCATGTGTATGTAGAAAGTAAACATCGCGCATCATTTTCAATTTTAATTTAATTTTATTTTAAGTTTTCATATCTGAGAATCTGACGATCAAAAAGGTTCATCTGGGATGAGACTGTGCTGCAACACACATCGTCTCATCCCACATTCACAGGAAATGTGCTTTGGTCATGATCATTCTTGCAAGGAGGGTGCGCTCGGGCCGCTTCTATCATTGTGCTCGGTAACCCGATCGGGAGTTCGTTTTATTTTAACGTATTTCTGTGCTCTCACAAGAGTCGGCAACCATTTAATGGCATTTGTTTTTCTTCATAAGAACGGGAGTACGTTCACGCTCGGTCGTGCAAACTGTCGCCGGATACATATTTGTTTTAAAGTTTTGATTGATATCGTTACGTCAGAGTTTAGACCTACGACATCGCATCTCAGCGTAGTTTGATTAATTCAGTTTGGCACTCCTAACGCAAACAACAGGGATGAACTTACCTGCACGTTGATGGAGAAGTATCCATTTCTGTTTCGAGAACACTTCCACATCGGGACCGCCGGGTCCTCTTATCAATGCACCCAGTCGCCCCTGGAAACTTCATTTCGCAGCAGCCCCGCACGAACGCATTAAAGTTCGCTGCGCCCTGCGGGAGCTTCACCGAGCGGGTGAAAATGGTCCGTGCGAGGAGCCGCGAAACTCGCTCCGCAATCCGGCACACAGTCGGCTGCGGCATGTTCACATGGTTCCCGTAACAACTTGGAACGTCCTGGCACCATAAAAGCTCAAAACAACGAGGAGCTGCAGCATCGTTGAGGGCGGCAGGCCCTGAGTACTCGCGCTCCTGGCAGAGACAGCAGAGTGCTCGCCGGTCGCCTTCGTGAAGCGGCACCGCACAGGAAATCCGCGGTCACTGAAGTGTTTCGGCGGGTTCAGGCGTTCTCTGAAACTTTGTCTCGTCACACGTCTCGATTCGCTGCCGCCTGCGTCGTCGTAGAGGATCTCTTCTGCGCTTAAAGCGAAGTGCACGAACTCCGCGAACGACTCGCCGGCCGCCATGACACCCCAAACTCAAGTCGAGGAGCGGCTCGAGGAAGCGCCGGACCTACCTTGAGATTCTCGAGGAAAGAGTCGAGTATTTCCTCGAGTCGAGGAGCGTTTGGAGTGGAGGTCGGTTTATGAAGCGCAAAACCGGCCTCGAGTGGAGTTTCGAGTCGAGTTTGAGTCGAGGCCCGTTTATGAATTCGGCTGTCATGTGCGGTAAGCAGAAGTGTCCTGCTACGGACCAGCAAAAGCGGCGTCTCGAAAAACTGCCGGAGGAATTTTCGCCGATGTTAACAGAGAACCCCTGCAAAACCGGCGTCCTAAGGCATTCAATTAACACCGGGAATACACGGCCTCTACGCTGCAGCCCTCGACAAGTCAGCGTACACAAGGGAGCCCTGCTGGATAAGGCACTCCAAGAGATGATCGACACGGGTGCAGTACGTAAGTCAAAGAGCCCTTGGGCCTTCCCGATCATCCTTGCCCCCAAAAAGGATGGAACGGCTCGGCTTTGCGTCGACTATCGACGCTTGACTGCGGTAACCGTTCATGACTCGTACCCGTACCCTTCGATTGAGTCGATCATGTACAACTTGGGAAACGCGAGCTTTTTCACGACTCTTGACTGCAGTCGCGGTTTCCTCCATATAGAGGCCGAACCCGCTGACATCCAGAAAACAGCATTCAAATGCTACATAGGATTCTACGAGTTTGTGCGCATGCCTTTTGGCTTGAGTAACTCTCCTGCCACATTCCAACGTCTTATGGACATCGTGCTCGGAGATGCACGGCAGAACTACGCCATGGTGTATATGGACGACGTAGTGGTCTTCTCACGCACGTTTGGAGAACACCTTCGGACTATCTTCGAGCTCATGCGGAATTCTGGTTTGACAGATCACCCAGAAAAAAATGCAACTGACAACATCTAAGACTAACCTGCTCGGTTTCGCAATCGACGGCGGAGCGCTTCACCCAGCGAGAACAAGTTAAAAGCCATAACAAAGTTTTCTCCCCCACATGATGCAAAACGTTTGCAGCGATTTCTTGGCGTGGTGGAAATTTACCGCCAGTTTATCTCCCTCTGTGCAGAGACAACGCGGCCTCTGAACGAACTGCTGCGCAAATTCGTCAAGTGGCATTGGACGGAGGCACAGCGAAATGCATTACTTCAACTGTCCAAAGCTATTGCTGAAACAGCATCCTTGAAGCTCCCAGACCTCAACCGTCCGTTTGTACTGAAAACCGATGCGTGCGGCTACGGTTAAGGGGCTGGGCTGCTTCACGACTTCGATGGTATCTTACGACCCGTAGCGTTTGCTAGCCATACGATGACACCAGCCCAACGAAATTACAACGTTCGCAAGCTTGAGTGCCTAGCCATCATATACGCCCTGCAGAAATTCAACATGTAACTTGATGGCGCGCGCTGTGTGATCCAGTCGGATAATGCCACCTTGTCTTGGCTTCAGCGGCTGGAAAATCCGGTAGGACGATTAGCACCCTGGGCACTGACGCTTCAAGAATATGACTACACCATTGTAAACAAGCCGGGTTCACAAAACAAAGTCGCAGACGCTTTGTCCTGCGCTCCGCTCGGCGAAGAGCAAGTGCACGAGAACGCCAATGTTGTGGCTGCGATAGATGCTGGCTTGCGCTGGGGTACTTTGATTAGCCGAAAAGAACTTCGTGCAGCACAGCAGAACGATGGACTTTGTCGCAGGGTCTCTGAGTGGTCATATTCACGTGACCGACGTAGCAACAGAGACACTGACATGGGTCTTGACTCGTACTTGCTGGCCGAAGACGGTCTGTTCCTCCGGTACATACCTCAGATCGTCGACCAGAAGGTGGCTCCATAGACACTCCATTTGGAGCCGTGATACCTCGCCGACTTCGCACGTCGTTCATTAGATACTACCATGACTGTGCTTTGGCTGGTCAAGTAGTGGCTGCAAGACTTTGAAAAGTTAAGCCGTACTGCAACTTGGCCAGAAATTCGTCAGGACGTGCTGAGGTACGCTCGTTCATGCCTGGTTTGTCAGAAAGCCAAACCACGTGGTGGTCAACCCCCTGGTCTCATGCAGCCAGTCGTGAGTCGATCCCCATGGGAATGCGTTGCTGTCGACGTCATGGGCCCTTTCCCACCCAGTCCGCGTGGCAACCAGTACCTGTTGGTTGTCACGGATCACTCTAGCAGGTGGGTTGAGCTACTTGCATTGCGATCGCTGGCGTCCAAGAAAATCTGGACTTCTCGGATGGAGGCGTTCACACGCTTCGGATTTCCGGCGAAATTGATTAGCGACAACGCTACATATTTTGCCAGCAAAGTGTTCCGAGACTCATGGGCCGCATTGGGAATTCAACGCAGGGGGACATCTCCTTATCATCCTCCAAACTAACATCACAGAGCTGGTGAACCGGAACTTAAAATCGATGTTAATAGCCCACACCAAACGTCACTACGACTGGGACGCAAAGCTACCAGAACTCGTTTTGTTAACGCGCACAACCGTTAACCGGTCGACTGGTTTTACGCCAGCTTGCCTTAATTTCGGAAAGGAGCTGACTTTTTTACTGGAAAACACTTGCACGACACACAACCCTGACGCTGCTCGCTCATACGGTCAGTTTGCAGGAAGCCTACGACGCAGACTCAGGGACATCGTTCGTGATGCCCGGGACAGCTTGGACGCCGCACGGCTTAAGCAGGCTGAGCAGTGCAATCGTGGCCACCGGGACGTGTAATTCGAAGTTGGAGACCTTGTACTCCGACGGAGACTTTGTACTCCGACGGACACACCCACTTAGTGACGCCTCCAGAGGTTTCACAGCTGCCCTTGTGAACAGGCGGGATGGTCCGTATCGAGTGCGAGACAAGGCCTCACGCCTTACGTACACGCTTGTTCATTGTGAGTCTGGACGACTCGCCGGACCTGTTCATGTCACCAACCTCAAACAATATTAGGAATCGGATGACGAACTTCTCTCGCAGGTGGAGAGTGATGCCGATCCTGGTATACTTAATTCTGCGAGGACCCTTCCTAATGTCGGTGACGAAGACGAAGTTCTAAGAAGGTGCGCGTTGCAATACGCTTGAGCGAGAACTACTACTTTCCCCACTGGATTTGCGCGTGATTTTGTGCGGTGGACTCACGGACCTGGATAGTGTGCTCGTAAATTTAACTTGTCTATTGCCGTGTCCAACGTTATGAACGCTTTCTCATTGAAGAAACCTTAATAGAAGGCCACTTATGGCACCTTTTTTTTTCTTCTCTCTGCTCTCCAAGATACCTCGGCACTACAGACAGAGACGCTCACCTTCTCCCCCACCCCCTGGGAACACCAAGACCGTCGCCCTCCGGCTCCGGGACAACATTGCCGCCGGCCCTTTTACCGACGCCTGGCAACTCCGCAACCTGGACCGTGCTGGGCCCCAAGGGCCTACCCATCTCATAAACATCAAACCTGCCCTGGGAGGTCCAGCCCCGGCTCCTGACCACGGAGCCCCCGGCCGAAGTCCTGGAGCCGTTTCGGGGATACACTATCACCGACCGCCATCCCAACGACCCGGTGCAGCTGTACAATGAGGAGGAGCGCCGGATCCTGTGCCCCATTTG
The DNA here is from genome assembly GCF_016920785.2 of Ixodes scapularis. Taxonomy (NCBI): domain Eukaryota; kingdom Metazoa; phylum Arthropoda; class Arachnida; order Ixodida; family Ixodidae; genus Ixodes; species Ixodes scapularis. The sequence goes on along the minus strand of NW_024609881.1, from coordinate 11,775,967 downwards.
TGGGGTGCCCGAGATACACAGGGACACCCACCAAACCGGCGCTCTCCACCGTGCCCGGGAGTCGGCCACCGCCGCCAGGGCCGCCGTCTCTTGCGCCTCGCGGCCATCGACGAGCACAACTTCCAGCGGGCCCTGGCGGTCGTCCGGCGTCTCAGACCCGCCCTCCTCCAACCCCCCCTCGCCGGCCGACATCGCCATCACCATTGATGACAACGACGATCCCTTCTAACCACCCCCACCCCGACAACTCCAGCGAACTCGGGGGGGGGGGGGGGGGGGGGGAGGGGCAAGGGGGGAAAGTTTGTACTGTTTGCGGCCCATCGTCGTGAACAGAAAAAAAAAAGAAAATTCGCGCTCGACGTCCGGCGCGCAATGTGCGCACGAGCCACGATCGAGGCTCGGGCCGCCTAAAAAGTAACGCCAAGCTCCGCGTGTGGTCGCCATCTTGGTCCATGAAATGAGCAATTTCTCCTTGACCCCTCCGTTCTTGGTTAGCCTATCTAGATTCGCTGGTGACGGGTAGCTTTATTGAGTCGTTTTTTGTATACCGAGATTTTGGTAACCAGGCACCGGCAAAACAGGCGTACACGTTCGTACCACCACCAGATGCTGTGTCGGTGCTTGGAGGCAGTGAAAAAAGAGTTTACTGTCTTGAAATGCGCAAGAAGAACAATATAATTGGAAGAGATCCATGGAGATGGGCCTGACTAATAGGTTGATTGCATACGAAGTGCCAAAGACTCTTATATTGAAGACGAGCGCTTCCAGTACGATGATGCTCCATTGTGATCTTGGCGCGACTGGTTTAGAACGACCCCCTGGAAGCTTCGAGGATTTAAATGGACCAACATGGCGAATTCCAAGGCGACGTAGGCCGATTAGCCAATCGCCTTGCGAGGTTTGCGTCGTCTGTCTGTTAGTATCCGTTTGTGTCCGGCTAGCAGGTAGGGAAGGCAATGGCGCTACTTTCCCAAAATCCAGTGACTTTAGGGCCCCTGGGAGTGCGTCGCTGCCACCGGACAGTAAAGGTGTGTTTTCTAAGTTTTGCCTCGTTGGTCCTTCTTTCGGGTGAGCAGTAGCAACGAACCCTACAGTCTTCAATCATATACAAGCCAAAATATTTGTCATAACAGCACCCATGCGAAGGCGCAATACACAACGCACCTTTTCAAGATTTAATAATTTATTGCGGACATGCAAAAAAATATTCTACACTTTCGACGTACATGTATACTATGAACATGATTATAAGCCTGAGACTGGAGCATAGAAGAGAACACAACAGAGGGTAAAAAAAGAGGAGGCAACCTTTGAGACGTTGCCTCCTCTTTTTCTACCTTCCGCTGTGTTCTCTTCTATGCCCCAGTCTCAGGTTTATAATCATGTTCAACTTACACCAGCTCGCCTGCACTCTGACTATATTTTATATATGTCAGTTTCATACATTAGTACTACTAAAAAAACGAAAATAAAACTTTTTTTAATGCGATCCCACATTCGTAAGGCATTTGTTAACTGTAATGAATGTCGCAAATGTTTTCTTTTGCTCACAATATAAATTCACAATAAATATAAATAACTAAGCTAAAAATGATTATTATATAAAGCTAATTAAAATAAGCTTCTGTAGGTAACACGCAAAAAATGTCCACCCTTTGTGAGCAAATATAAAAAGAAACAGTTCGACAATATTTTTCCAAACATTCGGGAGCATAAAAAAAATCTTAATTTCTATAGGCTCGATGAAAACTATATTGAGATTCTCACCAAAGAGTCCTAGTGCAATAGCTTGATAAGAGACAAAATAGCGAGTGGTAAAAAGGCCGTCTCCAACAGGCTGAAGGAACGTCAGTTTTCGCCTCGGCCGCTTCAATGACAAATAACTTGAGAGAAAAAAAAAATCCAACAAGCTTGCCGTTCACACTGTCTTTCATTTTAAGAATTTTGTCGAAACATATATTTTTATCAAACTAAAAAAATGTACCCTAAACTGTGCCTGAGTTAAGATCAAATCACTCATGAGTAGAAAAACACTTGGCAGCAAGAAAATTAATATTGTCCTCTGGCGTGCACAAATGTTTGGTCATAAAATACTCCCCAAAGACGCTTGCAACGCTCAAACTTTCGCGTTCTAATCCGATCGCTAGCTTTAAGAATCTTACGAATTTCCAGCTACCTGCGAAAAGTTGTTCATTTACGCGGGCCAAGAAAACACGGTTCATTTTCTAAACACGCCCGGTGCTGAAAGCTTCCGAGTACCAGCGCCGAGGTACCGCTAGGACACAACGCTTCTGCTTCAGAACAGCGAATCGGATGCGCAAATGTGAGGTTTGAAAAACCAGAGTTAAACAAGCTCACCTCTGCTAAGGGTATCAGTCACGGAGATAATCGTGGAAACACTAATGCGTTCTAAATGGAAGCTTCCGCGTGCCTGTCAGTATTTTCTTCCTTTTTTGTTTTTGTACGTGGCTATATTTATGGGTTAATTCACAAAAAAACTCGTGCAAATTAAAGTTTTAGAGTAGGGGGCCTCAGCGTTTGGGTTCCTTTAAAAAATTGGGGGTTCCAAACGACCCAAACGCAACAAGATTGGAGTCGACGGGTTATAGACGCTTTGCAGCAGCTGTGCATGGACGCCGCCATAAGTGACCTTCAGTTTTTGTTTGCTGTTATTCCGTTTATTTCACTTCATCATTACCATAGCAGGCCAGGCTATTGCCATATTAGATTCAACTGTGTCCGTTTCTAAAACATCGGCCTTTGTAGAGGATCGTCAACTACCGTTTCAGTTGCTCGGCATCTCGGTAAGGCATGAGAAGGTCAGCAATGGCGGCTGTACTTTGGCGCGTGTGTAAAGCGGCGCCAATGCAGCTAACGAGAGTAATAATAAAAAAAAGAAACATATAATAAACGTTCAACATATTCGCTTGGGATGTACTTTTTGTTTACAAATAATAGTTCAGGTAAATCCCAGTTAAGCCGGCTATAACAAGAGACAGTCCAGAATAAGTAAAAATGTTGTTGGTTGTATTCAGCTGAAACAATCCAATCGGTAGCGTGTTCTAATGTGGCGTACATGGGGAGAAGCGCACCCGCAAAACTGTCACTCAAGTCCACACACACAAAAGAACGATACACTTACGCAGCGATGACTAACAACTCTCTGGTATTCTTTTGTGTGTGTAGGCTTGAGTGAACGCTTTGTTGGTGCACTTTTCCCCCTTTACATCATGAGCAACCAACTCGCCCGAACCTCCATGTTGACGTGTTATCTAATTTGGTGCTCGTTCTCAGACTTTTTGGGCGTCCATGTGCGCTGTGACCGTCTGTTGGCGAAGATTTAGGCCTTCAAATATGCTGAAATTGAGAGGAACGCAACCGAGAATACTCTGCGTGGATCTGCTCTATTTAGATGTGAGCTGGAGCTACTTTGAAGCATTAAAATACTTGCTTCCAAGCTGCACGTATCGTGCCACGAACGAAATCCTGTCGGAGCCGCGCAGTAGCAAACTGTTGCCATGTCAACGGTTACTGCGTCTCTTTAGGCCTAGGAATGGCCAAAATCAGGAACAATCTTTAAAAGGGGGCGAGCCCACCGCTCATTTTTGTGACTTGAGCGAAATAAAGCAAACCGAAAGCCGGTTGCACCATTCGTTAGCAATGAAGCTGGCTAATGCGGCAGTGACCATGACGAATTTGCTCCGAAGCGGGCGAAAAGGGCGCCGCCATGTTTGCCGACGCAACCCGGCTCCAAGCAAATGCCCCCCCCGCCCCCTATTTCTCGAATTCCGCGTTGAGGGCGAGCGCCAACCCAAAACCCCAATAAGAGTTTGGGTTCTGCGCATGCGCAGTGGTGAGCACCTATTTCATTGTGGCACCCTATTCTAACACTCTCTATTATCTGAGATCAAAGCCCATGCCCGCACCAGTAACTTTGACAGCGATGTATACTATTAGAAGTATGAAACAGAGTACAGAGTATTTGTCATCGAGTTATTATAATCTACGCTAGCGGTCCACGTGACGCTAGTGTACTCAAGGAAATTGAAGCAGACAGCAACCAGTCGAAACCTGACTTCCGGCAATGCAATTCTATGGGAGAAAGTGTGTGAATTTTCTCACTGCGCTCGATCATAAGAGCAAATGTCCCGAATAATTTGTACATACCAGGTAGCTTTGAAGATTTCTCAGTCAGGCCGAAGAAATGATTGGTCAGTTACGGCGTTTTTCTTTAAAATTCATCGTATTAAAAACGGTGCTAAAACGGCTTCGTACTTGTATTTACGTGCACTGTCGGACACTGTTAGCTCGAACACGACGTCAGTGCTTTTCAGCATGAGGGATATATGCGCCAAACGAGCGAGGGACATTTGGAAATTAAGGGAGATGGCAAGAACTATGCAGTAACACTGGATCAGTAACTACCCGTGCATGTACGATCAAAATAAATTGAAAGCCATGTAATAGATTCCGATTTTCAATAAGTACTGCTTTATTCTTTCGGCTCTGTGACCGAAAGACAAGTGATCAATAAAAGCTGCCCGCCAGAGGAAACAATTGAAGAGACACATTTCATAGCCCACGTATTTTTATTGTTTATGTTTTGAATGTTTTTATCCGCTCATGCACGACGGGGTATTTTCATACAGTGACAGGACTGGCATATTAGCGATATATAACCGTCACCGGAATGCTGGCGAGCCTTGAACACACTCTATATTTCCTTCAATTGTAATTTTGCTTTGAATCGTCGCTTGTTTTTACACACTTCCTGCGGAATGCACGTGAGGAAAAATCTTCCATGGCTACGCTACTGAACTCTTGCAGGCTTTCCTTTGTGCGATGAAGCAAGAACAGACTTATCTTTCTTCTCTCCTTCGTCTCTCCCATACTCCTACTGGGTATAGTCGGCTGCTCGCTTTTGAAAGTTTACTCGTCTGTTGCTAGTTGAAAGATGTGGTTGTGTTGTCCCTGTTTTAATTGTTTTATTCTCTCTTCATCCAAGACTAGGCAACGGCCACGCAAGGGAGGTTTGCTCGCTCTTTGTGTTTGTTAGTCTCACCAGCAATCGGCTGCATCGCTAGCGATCGCTGAGCGTGCCCCGCCGATGTTGATGCTGAGGACAGTGACCAACGCGAACTTCTTTTTCGCTGTTTGTTACATGGTCTCCGTGGTACGGGTAGAGGCTGGTTCACATATTTGCTGCGACCGCGGTGCGCTACCTTGTGTCGTGCAGCACAGCGCCTCCCCGATGGCTCGCCGAAAGTTTTACAATAGCAACAGCACGACGCAGGCAGTCTTAACGAGGCGCCAGTGGTTGCAGTCGCACTCGAACGCAAGTTTGTGAACGTGACTGAATGCGCCAGGCATGTGACGCGTGCTGCTTCCGCACCTGGGCAGTTACCGTGCTGATTGGTAGTAAAAAAACTGAGTCGGCTTCAACGTTAATGGGCTTGTCAATTTCGTACAGAGGCCATTTTGAACGAAAGACTTTTGCAGCGGGTGCCACAAAGTGGATCTTCGCCTCCCTCGCGAATTTCGGAAAGAACTTCCTATCAACCAGCGGAATTCACAACAAGCAACGCGTGTAGCGCGAGCGCCAAGTTGTACAGGACGCGGCACACCCGGATAACGACTTCAAAAGACGTGTATCACCCTGAGAGAAGCGTGAGAAACCAGTCTTGCAACAGTGTATTCCACTAGCCGCTTATCAAAGGCTCATCTGCTGGGGTTTCTTGCAACCGAGCGAGGAGAGTACATTATCTAGTGCCTGCGACGCGCGCATGACACCACCTATTGTACAGGGTGTCAGAAAAAAAAATTTACAAGGTCTTTTTTTACCGCAAAATAAACTAGGCATCGGCGAACGCTCATTCTCCGCCCAAAGGTAGAGCTACAGGTCACAACCAGATGCCAAAGTTTCAGTCCATCCGATAATTTAATCACGAGTTATAACTGATTTTTTGAAACTTTCATTGGGAAAATGGCGGCCGACGGAGTTTTCGAACACATGGGGCTCTATGGCCCCAGAAACCGAAAACGGACAAAAATGGGCTCCAGTCCCATTGAAATTTTCAGAAAATCACTTATAACTTTTTATTAAGTTATCAGATCGGGCTTAAACTTTGGCATTTGGTTGTGACCTCTAGCTCTACCTCTGGGCGGAGAATGAGCATTCGGCGATGCCTAATTTTTAGAGCGCAGCTCTTAGGGGCCCGTTCCCGGCTTGAGCGGCGTCGCCGTCGGCGTCGCCGTCGCCGTCGGCGTCGGCGTCGGCGTCGGCGTAACCGCAACCCTCGTAACCCTCGTGAGGGTTACGAGGGTTACGAGGGTTAATCTCATGAGGGTTACCCTCACGAGGATCACGAGGGCCACGAGGGTTACTTACCCTCGTAACCCTCACGAGGGTTACGAGGGTTAGTAACCCTCGTGAGGGTAACCCTTTTGAGGGTTACGAGGGTTAGTAACCCTCGTGAGGGTAACCTTCACGAGGGTTACCCTCACGAGGGTCACGAGGGTTATGAGAGTTACCCTCACGAGGGTTACTCACCCTCGTAACCCCCACGAGGGTTACGAGGGTTAGTTACCCTCACGAGGGTCACGAGGGTTATGAGAGTTACCCTTACGAGGGTCACGAGAGTTACCCTCACGAGGGTCACGAGAGTTGCCCTCACAAGGGTTACTAGGGTTACCCTCACGAGGGTCACGATGGTTACCCAGGTCGTGACCCCCCCTGGGGTCACGTGACCTGGGGATACCCCCCGAGGTCACGTGACCCCCCGTTGACGTCATAGGCACTGATGACGTCGTCAGTGACGTCACTGATGACGTCACCGGCATCCGCATCGTCATCGTCATCATCACTGATGACGTCATTAGTGACGTCACTGATGACGTCACCGGCATCCGCATCGTCATCATCATCACTGATGGCGTCATCAGTGACGCTACTCATGACGTCATCGGTATCGTCACGTGGCCCCAGGTCACGTGACCTCCCGACGTCACGTGACGCCCCAAGGTCACGTGACTCCCACAAGGTCACGTGACCCACAAGGTCACGTGACCCCCAAGGTCACGTGACCCCCCGCCCCCCGAGGTCACTTGACCCACCCCCAGTACCCTTCCCTCCTCCTCCTCAAGAGCTGCGCTCTTGAGGAGGAGGAGGGAGTTGTAAACGGCTTTCATTTTTTTCTGCGGTAAAAGGCACCATGTAAATTTTCTTTTGTGACACCCTGTATATACCTCACACCGTGGTCAAGACTCAAAGAGCGTTCGAGGATGTGTAGCTTATTTGCATTTCGACAAACCGGGTTGTAATTTCACCGGAATACCCAGTATGTAATCTCATTGCCCGTGGATTGGATGCATCGGTGCGTCAGGCTGGCGTTTAAGCCGGCGTTGACATTTGTGGTAATTAGGAAATATGCAACTTGTTTTTGGAAGCGAGAAATGGGCAGGAGTCACCCCAATTACGCCGTTGCCCCTGGACATATTACTCTGGCATGTTTGTGGAAAGAAGTGCGCGTGAGCTGCTCTAATCGAGGTTCACGCGCGTGTCTTGCAAAGCTATACACAAAAAGAAGAATGGATATACGGGTAGCTTTATACACCGCATTGCCCGTCGTCAAAACGGAAGCCGACAACACCGCCAATTGCAGGTTGATACAAAACGTCGGCCAACCACGCGCGTCAGCGTCCCATACATCAAGGGAACAAGTGAAGCACTGGCACGGATGCTAGCAAAGGAGGGCATTCAGATGGCCCACATACCGATTTCAACCCTTGGACGCTTTATGCCACGACCAAAAGATCGGCCCCCCAAAGAGAAAGCGCAAGGTGTGGTGTACGAGATTCCCTGCGCAGAGTGCCCGTCCACGTACATCGGGGAAACAAAGAACTATCATAAACGGATTCGTCAACACATGGCTGATGTACGAAACTTCGATCAAGAGCGCAGCGCGGTTGCTAAACATTGTGAAAAAAATGACCACCGCATTGACTTTCTGAACACACGCATCCTGGACATCAAAACTAATCCTCGCCGGAAGCTCTTCCTTGAATATTGGCACATTCAGACCACACCAACAAACATTAATAGGTCTCTTGGCGCACTGTCACTTGTGTATGTGAACGGGCTCCACTATGTGTCTTCAGAAAACGATCAAAGAGGAAGAAGATGGGGTCGTGCACATTCGCCTCCTTCATAAAGAAGAAAGAAGATTGCGGCTCCTTTCCTCCTAGTCGCCCCTGAAGAAGAAGGCGAACCGGTTTCAAAACGTTGGGCCCCTGATTTAGGGATTGGTTGGTCGTCGTATCCTAATAATAAAGCTACACAATCAATCAAGTTTTTTCGTTCGGTCGTTTGTTGAGGCGCGCTACTTTTTTAATTGGCTGTCGCACTGCACATTTAATATTAACCAAACGGTATCTTAAAACTTACAATTCCGGTATACTTCCATACAACTAAAACGCGGTATTTTCAACGTTAAATGTCACTTCTTCTTTCACTGAGAAGCTATGATTAAACAGTAAATAATTTAAAAAAAAAAACTCCTAGTCTTGAGGAAGCTCTCATTTCGAACGCATTAGCCTCCACGATTATCTCTCTGGCTGGTGCCATTGGCAGAGGTGAACTCATTTAACTTTGTATTTTCAAACCTTGCTATTCCGTACCGATTTGTTTTTTCAACGCAGGAGAGTTGTGTTTTAGTTGTAGCTCGGCGCTGGGTATCCAGGGGCATCTAGTACCTAGCGTGTAAAATAGAACCGTGTTTTTTGGTCAGCGTAAATGGAGCACACATCGGGGGGAGCTGAAACCTCGTAAAATTGTGGAGCTAGCGGTCGGCAGAGAAAGCGAGAGTTTTGAGAACGTGCTGTTAACTGGGTCAAAAACTAAAAGGAAAGAAACATTTTTTTTTTTTGGCCAACATCTACCTAAGCACAATATTGTCAAATGAGGAAATAATTTTGAAGGCATCTATAGGGTGTACTTTACTGGAGAAACCAGTAAGTAAGAAATCAATATTATTTTCTAGCCGCCAATTCTTTTTGTCGCCGAAAGCGAGATGCGAAACAAGCGAAATGTTAGCTGTGCTTCAGGTTAGCATTCCGTTTGCCTTCGAGGACTAAATCACGCAGTGCACCCTGCTTCTGGAGGACCAATAGCTGATCTTGTTCGCGCATGCCTCTCGGTTAGTTCCAAGGAAGTGAAGAAAATCCCCAGCTTTTGCGCACGGTGGCTCGCTCGAACCAGATTGCCTCCTTGGTGATAAAATAGTAGTATGTTGGACAAAATTCTCCCTTTCGTCATTTGAGACCATCCTTTTTCTTGGAGTGTGGAGCGTACTGGTGAACTCAAAGCATGTAGGTACGCATTTATTTAGTATCCATTCTACTAGTTGAGATACCACTGTTAAATGCACACATTTTATCGTTCTAATGTTAACAATAGAGTCCTTCACGATTAGTATGATGAACGCACTTCATTAGTGATTATTTTGTTTATTTTGTTGCTCGTAGTAAACACAACGAGTTCCTCTAATGTTAGCTCTTTTTTTATTTAGCTGCACGCTGCATTTAGAGTAAAGAAAGACTCGGAAGATGACTCCTTTTACATAAATCGTTTTTGGGCTCTCGTTCCAGGTCGTCATAAAGCAATGTATTTTACGGTAGTATTCATTCTCACTTCGCTACGTGAAGTTGCACCAGCGAGCATTGATGGAAGGGACGGCGGATACAACGTCGTTGTTGCTCTTCACAATTCTGTACCACCCGATGATTTCATCATCCAGAATACCAAGGTACTCAAGTAACACCGCGGGTTAAGATTCTAGATGCGTATAGGTTATTCGTTTTCACATGGCTTCTTTGGGCCTCAGTAAACCTACAAAATTCCATAAGTAGGCTTCAATGCTGATTTCTTTGTTTATATGTTGCGCACTTGGCTCATGTCTGGAGCTTTATCAACTGCTCTAAAATACTTAATTTTCGAAAAAACACAATTTTCTCGAATTTCGGGAATTGACTACAATTCGAGGAAAATAGTTTCCGCGAACAAGTCCGGTCAAATGTAGACACATTGGAATCTGTATTGAGATCCCACCGCGTCGCAAAATTTAGAACCCGTGAATTATACTAAAACTTCAGCTTTGACCTAAATCGCAAAATATTGAACCCGCGAAAAAAAAGTCGCTTACAGTACGTGGCAAAGCAGAAAAATTGAAAGAAAAACCAACAATAAGTACATGGCGCAAATCCAGAGGAAGAAGAAGGGGACAACACGAAGTGGTAACTCGTAACTTGGGGTTTTACTGTACAGAAGAAAGGACAGAAGGCAGAAAACACCGCATTACACTCCCTTCGCACGTGCATTCCCCACTCTGCGCCTGATAGCTGATCATATTTGCAGGTCCAAGAGTCTCACCGTCAACTTCATTATAACAATGTTTATGTTCGACTACATCACTCATGCTTCAGTAACGCTCTCTTTTTTTTTTGTTTTTTTTTTATGAAGATCTAGTAGGCTTCGAGCGCCTCCCCTCTCCGTTTGTTCTTGCGCTTTTTCAAGATAGTTGTGTTCCTTAAGCATGGTTGGCATAAAGAAAAGGATAATTCTATCATCTTGTATGTGCTAAGTTGCCTCAGTGTGTTCAGTGATTACCAATCAGCCCAGATATCAGTCTTATTAATAATCAATCTATTCGTTCAAAAGCTTATTATGCCTTAGTTAAAACACTAGGATCGCCAAACGCAGACGAAGTTAAGCGTTCTTTTGGCCTGCTGCCTAGGAAACGTTTACTAACATCCGGTATCTGACCCCAAAATATTATTCACTTTCGAGCACCGTAGTTTTTTTTAATAAGAAATGGAAATACGAAGTCCAATTCAAAGTGCCCGCCAGTGCCCTGTGACATAACGGTGTACCACAAGATGTCAGGGCCGTCAGAAGGGAGGCATAGCCGGAAGTCACGTGAGTTCTGTCCCTCCTCGTGATTACCGCGACTGCGTGTAATAATGTTTAATAGTTTTGTCATTCTCCGCACCTCTACGAGCAATACAAGCAGACAAGGTTTCTTTTAATTGCTTTTTATCGCCTAATGTTGCTGTAAAGGTAGAAGAGGAGGAGTCAGTGAACCTAGTAAACAAGTTCTACTTAAGTACTAGACAAAATACGTACTTTATGCTCGACGTTTACTTGTACTTCGTTCACTCACCAGTTCGTATTCTTAGACAGCAGGCATCTTCAGCCTGGACAGTATCCGATGATTCGACGACCGCGGTGTCTGAACCATCAGCAATGCGATCCGGCATGTCGTATGCTAGCAATCCTGATTTCTGCGAGCGTTTTAATTTTTTTTTTAAAACTCGATAGCTCATTTTGCGCTTAGTATGGCTCTGTAGTATCAGACTGATTGCATGCGCTCGTACACTGGCTTGTACTCGCAATGCTTTGATCATTGACCTCCATCACGTCGATCCACTGACTCTTCGTGCTCAACATTTACAGCACGCAAACTAACAAACGGTACAGTGATAGAAAGCTAGTGGAACTAGAACTTCATGTTCTGCAATCGCTCCTGACAAAAAAAAAACAAAAAAAAAACAGAATAATAAAGAAAAAGTCTTAGCCATGGCCGTGGAGAGCACGAGAAGTGAAACTCAAGTGACTTCCGGCGAACCCACTTTTTGACGTATGTTGATGCCTCCCTTCTGACCGCCCCAACACCTTGCGGTACATTGTTACGTCACAGGGCACTGGCGGGCACTTGGAATTTTTTTTTGCGCGTGAGAGGCCCTTCAACGGGTAGCTGGACGTTATGTCGCTTCGCGGTGTATCATAATATTTTATCAAGTATAGTGTATAAAGATTCTAGAGAATCATGATGTCAGTCCATTGACACGTGTTGAAAGAAACACCAGCTTTTGTCTCGTCTGAACTATACAAACTTTGGGTAAATGAAAATTTATAAAAAGCTTTAAATTTTTTTTGTACGAAGTGGACTCGATAGGAAGGCGATAGTGTCGTTGAAATGTGGGTAGAATTTTTATTGAAATCCTGAAACCTTTTGTGAGGGCAGCAGACACTCACCGACATTAAATGCCTGACTAGCATGATCTGATTCTGCTTGATGTTCCCAGTATTGATGAGGAGCATCAGAGCTGCCGTCCAAGCTTCTTTTGCAGCCCAAGCGACGTACCGATTGAGAATAGCAAGGAGGAGCTCGTCATGTAAATCAGAGAAAAGTTATGTTTTTGGGAGTTGGTTATACACAGGGATGGACAGTATTTTAAATACAAGTATTTGAAATACGTATTTCAAATACTTTGTGTATTTTTCATTTGTATTTAATTACTAACTAGGTAATGTATTAGACGTGTCTATTTAAATACTAAAACGTGAGTATTTCGAATACAATTGTAATTAAATACAGTTTTGTGGGTGAAAATACATCTCAAAATTATTGTCACTGTCCAGAGCAGGAAGAGAACTACGTTCTGCACCGAATGCAGTGTCACTCAATCAAGCACAAGGGTTTAGTGACTTTGTGATTACGTTGCTATACTCCGGTTCACCTTATGTTGGACCGCTGCGAAGGCTAGAAGCGCGAGCTCATAGCGTTGGCAGCTGCCCTTGGTGCACGAGAGCTTGTGCCGCCGAGATGGGCCCTAGAGCAATGAGCTCGCTCTTGTAGCCTTTTCCTGCGGTACAACACAAGGTGAAACAGAGTATAGTCCAGGGCAAGAATAGTGACGAAATCGACGTTCACCGGTAGACTGGCTAACTAAGTGCCTATTGCAACTTATGATGCTTTCCAGCCGGATTTCCATTCATATTTTTGCCTGGAACATTCTAAATGCGCGGGTTGTCCCGATTTTCGTAACTGGTGCAAAATGCGACAGTAAGAAATCTCTAGCTAATGCTGCGCATCTTGCTCGTCTTGGTTCTTTGTTGGTCTATACCATACTGTAATCGACAAAAAAAGCTGCATGAAGTTTTGTACTTTTTTCACCTATTACGTCCAAGCTGATCACATTTTTTTTTGCGATTATATTTCTATTATGTTACTAGAGCCTCGCACACTAACTCCCGAAAGGGCGATGCAAACTTAAAATGAGATACCCAGAAAGCGGTTGTAGGTGCCCTGAAGTCGCTGACGGAAATATTGAGGAATGTATTTGGAAAAGTATTTGAAGGAGACCATATACATTTGGTTGTATTTGTATCTTGTGCTTAAATGCTTTTTCGGAAATGTAATTAGATTTGTAATTAAATATATTTTTGACAAACTATTTTGTGTTTGTATTTTGATACATATTTGCATGTATTTTGCCCATTCCTGGTTGTACATAATAAACACTGAAGCGCCAAAGGCAAGGACAAGTGAAATACGTAGACACAACAAGCCCTAATCTCCTAACTGACGTTTGATAAAATGAAAGTGAAAAGAAATATGTTAAGGGCATTTACTTTTCAAAAAGGTTACAGACTTTTATTGTCGTCTTATTTACAATATTATTCTCTGAGCCTGTTATCCATTAATAAGAATAATATCACGAATATACTGATTAACAGAAATCAAAGGCTACGTTCAAAATGTGTATATAAAATATGAAAATGTTGGGGATTCAAGGACCATATTTACATGTGAAAGGGTGAATAATAAGGTAATTTAGAGACACCAAATAAAGAACTTTAGCCGTGTCACCGACAATGCTAGTGATGCCGAATCTATGCTAGCTTGACCTTCGATGCTATCTCTTTCACTTTATACACTTCTCTAGTTGTTTCGTCACTAAATCTTGAGTGCTTTTATGTCAAGCAATATTGGTGCTCAACTACAGTCCGTCAGATCCATTGCTAAATGGCCCGACGGTGACGATATAAAGGAATTGTCTGGTTGAAACCGCAAGTACTTAAGTTCTTGCGCTCGTTACGTCGAGGGAGCCTTCGTGTAGACAAACGTGATTTTTTATTTTTATATATGATTTCCCATTAATAATTAAACCTTCCATGAGCCTACGTATGAAACTGCACCCCGAATTTTGCCAACGTCAATGGCTGACATCCGTAGGTGCTGCGTGACGTCACAAAACGAAATGGTTTCTCGGAGGGTTGGGATAGCAAGAGTTGGTCGATGGATGTCTCGTATTTTGTTTCGAATTATACGGTCTCCTAGGCTGTACCCTACTTAAATACGGTTAGTTTAATGCAGTTCGCAAGCATGTGCGGAAAAATGCGCACCTTTTAGCAGGAGATTACTCGTAGACAGCCATACCTTTCGAGCAAACGTCTGCCGTTTCGAGCAAACACAACTGCGACGGCCACCGATCGAACTAGGGCCGCTTGTAAAGCAAAGGATGCAGATTTCGCGGCGGCACCTAATTACACGAAGCGGCATCTGGGTACAGATGTCAGCGGATCCACCGGATCGGTGATGAGGCTGCGGGTCTTAACTCAGAGGCGATATCCGCGGGTCGAAAAGAAACGGCGAACCGTTCAAATGTATGTCGTCTTTTGACTTGGACGAGCTTGGTGAATCGTATTCACGCTCCGTTTTCACACGCGGGTCAAACAGAACCGGGCTGCACGCGTGCTAAATACAACTTCTGGTATCGTTTCCAGGTGGCCTAGCGGTTGGTTTCGGTTTCGCTGCATAAGCAAATTGATTGATCCGATTTGGGCGAGGAGTGGATGGACATATTTTAATATCGTTGGCACAGCATCACACCTCAGCTTACTAGCCTTCCGTCCGCTTAGAGCTCAGCTCGTACCTCTCTTTGGCCAGATGATGGCTGCATAAGCGGGATCGCGATCTTGACGGGGACTTAGTCCCTACTCACGGCGACGATCCACTTCGCTCGACACGGCACGTCTCGCGGAAAACAGTGGAACGTCCTGTCTCGGCCCGCACGTGCTGCCCGGTGGTCGTGGAACCCAACCGCGCAACAAAAGTCTAACCAAACTACGAAACAAGTCGAGCACAACAACAAAAACGAAGCACGCTGAAACAGACAAAAATGCTCGCGTTGTGTTTTGTGACGTCAGGGCTTCAATGTTGCCAACGAAAGCAGGGTTTACGCTAGCATGCGATTGGAACAGCATAAATTCAATTACGTAGAGGGGCATATAAAATTCAGGTATTCCACGTACAATCCGTTTCGAGTCAATAACAATGATATTCAATTGTTTTCACGAATACAAAATTTGACCGGACAATCGCTTTAAGGGACATTAGAGAGTTTAAGAATAGGGAGCCCCAAAGCGTGGGGGCACCGAAGAAATAGGGGCTCACCACTGCGCATGCGCAGAACCCAAACTCCGTTTGGAGTTTTGGGTTCGCGCTCGCCTCCAACGCAGAATTCGAGAAATAGCGTGGGGCCCCCGAATTGCTTGGGGCCGGGCTGCTTTGGAAAACATGGCGGCGCCCTTTCCGTTCGCTTCGGAGCAAAATCGTCATGGCCGCGGCAGTATTAGCCAGTTCCATTGCCAATGAATGGTGCAACCGGCTTTCGCTTTGCTTTATTTCGCTCAAGTCACAAAGAATGAGCGGCGGACTCGCCAAATTTTAAAGATGCGGTAACAGCTGACATGGCAACATATTGCTACTTCGTGGCTCCGAGTGAATTTCGTTCGCGCCACGATACCTGGTGCTTTAAAACAAGTACTTCGAGGCTTCAAATTTGCTCCAGCTCATATCTAAATAGAGCAGCTGCTCGCAGAAAATGCTCGCTCGCGTTCATCTCCGGTTCGGCATAGTTGAAGGCCAAAATCTTCAGCGACAGACGGTCAGAGCGCTCATGAACGCCCAAAAAATCTGAGAACGAGCGCCAAATTAGAACGCGCTACGGATTGGATTGTTTTGGCTGAAGCCAGCCAACAACGTTTATACTGATTTTAGATTGATTGGGATTTACCTTAACGTTTATTTTTTGATAATTTATTTTTTTACTATTATGCTCGTTAGCCGCATTGGCGCAGCAAGCGGGAAACGTAAGCGCGCTCTGCACTGCGTTGCGAAACCCCAATTCTATAAGCCATCGACAAGAACCCTCTCGCGTTTGGGTCCCCCATTTTTCGGGGGAACCGAAACATTGGGGCCCTCTATTTTAAAACTCTCTATGGCATGCTCTCTGAGTCTCACGGTTATATACCCCCCCCCCCCCCCCCCCCCCGGACTGTT
This sequence comes from Ixodes scapularis, assembly GCF_016920785.2. Classification (NCBI taxonomy): domain Eukaryota; kingdom Metazoa; phylum Arthropoda; class Arachnida; order Ixodida; family Ixodidae; genus Ixodes; species Ixodes scapularis. Next base: position 11,759,783 of record NW_024609881.1, on the reverse strand, counting down.
CCAGGTGGGTAGTTCCATCTCAACTCAGGCACGGATTTTGGGTCGAATTTTTATTTTTGACGAAAAAATTGAATGTTTTGGGGGAAACCCTTTTGTGACAGGGAGTGCAAACAGCAAGTTCAGGCGATGTTTTGTTCTCTAGTTATGGACATTTTAAGCAGCCCAGGTGCATACTGAACTTTCTCTCGACTGTCGGAGGTGTCATGTTTCACTCCTTTCTACGTTTTGCCTCTTTTGGTAGTGCAATGTAACCTTTCTTTTGGCCACTCTCAAAATAAAGGTTATTTGTGGTCAATGATTTTATCTTCCCTTTTGTTTTAAATATTGTTAAAGTGTGTCCCTTTGACAATATTTGTCAAAGTTTGATCATTTCTTCCGTGTGACCTATTTGAGATATCGTAACATAGTTTGTATTATTAGAAAAGTAAGAGTATACTCTTTTTATTGATAACGAATTTAACGTTGTGTGTAAAAGTGACAGGGCAGTGTATTCTCGTAAATCAAGGACTATTTCGAATGTTTTCCAAATTGAAGGCTGATGTTCTAAAAAAAACGCCTTTTATTTGGTTGATTTTTTTTCCTAGCTAGATATTACGGTACGTTATAAGGTAATATAAATAAGAAAACGCAATATTATGTTTGTAGGGCAGCTATAAAAGCTTGAAATCTGATTTTGTTTGACTGTTTTGTCAGTAAATCAACCAACTCGCAAAAATAGAGTAATTCAAAATTGGCGCATCTTATTTTTTTAATAGATACCTGTGAACACGCGTATTCATTGATAAATAATTTTAACGCGATTGTTTATATAAATTATATTTGAGAAAATTTACCAGCTTTTCCGCGTGACCTATATGAGGTGTCTGAAAATATTTAGTATTTTCAAAAAATTTAGAGTATACTCCTTCTAATGATAACAAATTTGACCTGTGTAAAGGAGAAAGGGCTGTATTTTCTCGTAAAGCTATGTCTGTTTAAACAATTTCGCGAATTGGAGATCGATTTCTTAAATTGGTTTTCTCTAACTACCTGTGGCAGTGCTTTATAAAGTAAAACAAACAGAAAATGTAATATTTTGTTTGATTGGTGGCTATGAAAGCTTACATTTCGGTTTATGTTGAATTGTCGCCCGGTAATACAAGCAACTCACAAATGTACACTAACTCATAATTCACGCCTCTGAAAATGTTAGTAGCTAGCTATAAATTCTTTCAATAAAAGCAAATGCAAATGGTGAATTATGCTAATAAAGCGTGCAGGTCATATTGTCTTTAATATATTTTTTTTATTTTTTTAATTGTCGAAACGCCTCTCCGCAACAATATTTGGCGAAGTTCAGCAGGCTGCGCTGTGTGACCTAATCAATATATCTTTATGATGTTTACACCTCCGTAAAGCTCCAACAGAGTTCTTTCTCTTTAGTATAATTTTAATCTTTTGCGCTCAACATATAACGCGGCACATTTGCCTGAAAAACATATATTTATAAAAACTTGCAAATTTGAATTAAATTTAAAAATAACAACACCTTTTATTTCTTTCATTTTTTATTCACAGTTATGTAATATAGTACTGTTTTTAGGAACTACCAACAGAATTTCCAATATGTTGTCATGGGACAACATATTGGAAATGGCAAAGCTCATACACCTGGCATGATTTGCAAGGTGTATGAGCTTTGCCCTATGTATTGACGGAGAATATACGTCACACCTAGACTCCCGGACAAACTTAAGGCAAGAGGAAAAAGTGTGAGTAACAAGGCATGAATCACTGAATATAGAAATCAAACCTAAACACATTGACTAACGCATTTGAAGCCTTACATGCTACGAAATGCTCCTTATTTTACGAAAGAGTCCGTATGTGCTCAAAGTAAACTGTACTTTCTAAGCGTCAGATACTATATCGTACATATCTATATGCGCTGCCTATCTGTTTGACATAAGAAATTATGACAATTACAAATCAAGTTAGGTATTTCAAACTCAAAGCCGAAAGCAAAAGGCACCAGAGAAATTCTCTAACGATCTGCATTCCCCCGTATTGAGAGGAAGTAAGCGCTGGGTGGCCCGCACTTGTGGATACGGACTTCTAAGTTACTTATTTTAAGTGCACTACTCCAAATTTCATTAAGGTTTATGGTTGTAGATTGAGTTGGTTCATAACGATAAATAGAAAACATTACATAGGCCACACTTCTGCTCAGCAAAGCGCCTCTGCTAAGTTCGGTTCAAAACGCTCATAGCACGAGATTCGAGTCTTAATAGCGGCCATATAAACAAAATATTACAATTTCTGTTGGTAGTTCGTGATAGACTACTATATTAGCTAACTGTGAATAAAAAAATAAATAAAATGGAAGGTGTTTGTGTTTAGAAAATTGACTCCAAACTTGCCAGCTTTTCGAAATATTCGTGTTTTAGGCATATGTTGAGCATTATATATTGAGCGCAAGACATAGACATTATACTCAAAACAACGAGCTTAATTGGGCTTTATGGTGATGTAAAAATAAAAAAATATATTGATTAGGTCACACAGCACAGCTTGCTGAACTTCGCCAAATATCGTCGAAGAGAGGCGGTTAGACAATTAAAAAAAAAAACATTAAGGATCTTAAAACCTAGCCGCTTGATTGGCATGAAAAAAGCATATCTCGAAAGTTTTCCCACAACTTTATATTGATGTAGCATAAAAAGTAGGAAAACGGGATGGACTGAAATATGCCCCCCTTCCCCCCCCCCCCCCCCCCCCCCCCCGATCAGCTGGAAAATTGGCTGCTTCAACGGTCCATAACTTTAGAACAAAAAATCCGACGAACTGGCCGTTTGCGTCTTCTTTTATATGGTCATTGCCTGAGAACATGTATTTTTTGACAAGAACCTAAAATTTTGACCCAAAATTTGTGTTTGAGTTTAGTTAAAATCACCCACAAACTTTCTCACAGGGTAACGGGATTTTGTATTTGATGCTTTAAATTCAACGAGCTTCCGCGTCATTGTGACTCTACACTGGTTATAAAAGTCTTGCTGCTTAAATTTCGCGGCCACTCGCATTAAGTTGTGGGAAACTTAGGGAACGTAGGCTGTTGCAAATATAGGATATTTGTCTGGTGTCATTTTTTTATATGGCTCCAAGATGTTCTGGACGATGTTGGACATAACTTGTATTGGGTATCCTAAACCTGAAAGTCTTTGCACTTGGTTGTTGAAATTTTCTCCTTTTGAGTGTTCGCGAGACGTTTCAGTGCTTCATCTGTGGGCGCTAGTGCGCGCTGACTCGTATTGAAGTAGACTTTTTTGCGGACGTGGGAAGTACATCCAGCACAATTTTCGTTGTTCAGTGTTATTTTCAGATCAAGAAATTGCAGGGTCACTTTTTTTTTGTTAATTCATGTATGTAGTTGAGTTGCTAAGCGTGTTCAACGAAGAAAACTTGAATGGGTTTTACCAGTTGTGATTCGCCTACATGTCTTGCATTAGAGTACAAGAAAATCCTCCAAATATTTGAAGATACCTGTGGCCTGAACAGTGGTAATATATTCAGCAGTGTCTTTGTTATATATAGAGAGGTATAAATTATCCACAAATAGAGCCGCAGGATGTTATGCTTATACCATTATTTTGTATTATGAACTGCCGTTACACTTGAACACTGTGAAGCGGAGTTAAAATGATTAGGTTTCAGGAAGGAATTCACTGGATTACCACAGTTGTTTTAATACGACGCTTTCATTTTCAATACGTTCTCTAAACGCAGTAAATAATTCTTTGGGATGGATCGAGTAAAATAACCTTTCTACAACGAGAAACAGGCCACACCACAAGGTTGAAAGATAGTTTTCAGATACCCTAACACCAACTCTAAGTTTGGGACGAGGAATGGGTCACCCAATCGTAGAGTTCACAGATGTCATGAACGATACATTGACATGACTCATTGCCACTAGCCTTTCTTCTTCACAACAACACGACATTGAAATCTTCATTGTGTGTCTTGACGGTAAAAGAGACATTCAATTGGACCCTATTAGCTGCTCATATATGTTTCTTCTTTGTGCTAGATCACACCTGTAGCACACCTGAAGCGCCCTAGTTTTCCCAACCTTATATTTTTACCTTCATAGTTTGTTAATGTTTTTTTATTACAATCGGAGCACTCCTATTTTATCCGTATATATATCCTCTCGAGCGACAATACTTCCCCCTTTTATTACAGTTACAATAAATTTAATTTGTTTTGCCTGAAATAACCTGCAGTGTTGGATATTTTGTCTCCCAGAAGTTTCTACCATTTTCATTAACACATATGCACGTTCTCCTACACTCTCTCCTCTTCAAGATTATAGAGTTTTTGTTGCTAAGTCATGAATGGTGATCACCATCTGTACTCCCTGCATTTTAAGTGTGGTGTTAAATTTATGGACTTTTATAGAACCTTAGTCATTTCTAGGTGGGATGACCATCTTCCTTCTTTTGCAAGTAAATATCGTCCTTAAATCACTATCATTATCATATTTTATATGTAAATTTTCATTGTGGCCTCCAATTTATGATAACAGAACATTTGTTGTAAGTTATACTATTGAACAACAGGCTCAAAAATATTGTTGTTATTTCTACATTTTAGTAATTAATTCTAAGCTTAAATTGGCCTTAAAGGGGAACGCTACCGATTTTTTATAGTCCTCGATTCGGCTGGAAATCGGCAGACTGCACCGAAAACTTTTCGTTTTCAAATGAGAGCCAAAATATGTTATAAGGCTGCATACTCTCCAGTTTTAACCGAAAAACACCAATAAACATCCGCCGGTGACGGAAATAAAACTCATAAAAAAACACTTTCTAGATATTTTTGCCCCAGCGATTTTTTTTTATTGAAAACGTTTTTTGCAAACTTCCATCAAACACATTATACTATCAAAAAGCATGCACTTTGCCTGTTTTCTTTTGTGACCTTCGAGGGCAGTAGATTTGTTCCACTGTTCTTCAGGGTCAGCGGTCCCCCTAAGCCACCGACTTTGACGATCCCTATCAGTGGCCCGATAGGACAGTCACAGCTGGCCTGTACTGTCCCAAGCTACTTTGGACGTTTTTGGGCTTCCCCTGTCCAGCTCAAATGTTGAGCGGGCTTTCTCAATATTGTCACGGGTGGTGACCAAAAAACGATAAATAAACAGGAAGAAATAAACGTTTGATGTGGCGAACTTGTGGCAAAAATAAAAGGGTACAAAAGATAACAACATGGCGTTGCGGGCGTCGAAGTCGGCGTAACAGCAGACTCGAACGCTGGGGCGAGACTGACTGCAGGTCGCCACGCGGAGCGCCTTATGTACGTGATTTTTTTTCTGGAACAATCGGCCTAGAATGTTCGGCGACTGGAACTTTCGGAACTCCGATCAGGCAAGGATGTTCTCGAACTCACGAGAACCAAGTGTTCGAAAATTAAATAATAGAGCATTCCACAGACTGGAATCGAACCTAGACTTTCCGCGCGACAGTCAAGCGCGATAACCACTCGGCCACACACGCGGTCGCTCGCCGACGAGCGTGGCAATAATGTGGGTGGTGAATACGAAGGAATCACTCCTTCCTGCTGACAACGAGCAATTTCCTAGACACGAGCCTAGGGATGTATGCATGCATATACTACGATAATGAAGTGTCAAATGGTTTAAAATATGTAAATAATATTTAAAAAGTTTCTCGTCTTCAGTGATTGTTTACATTCCAAACTTTTTTCACCGGAAATCGCCGTTTTAGCGTCTGCAAGAGTGAATTCACCGAAAAGCGCCGATATTCTAGAAATAAATAAACACAGACAAACATCCCGAGATTTCGCTCATAAATAAAGACCGGAAAGTATACACCCTACTTTTATAACACTAATATTTTCCCGGGACGTTATGTAACTTTTAAGTTACTCCGGCCGTGAGGGCTTTGGAAGGTGACTCTTTACTGGCAACAATGGAAACTTCCTATTTTTCCCTACCCGCGTACGTCACTGGCGGTCAGGCGGACGAGCGATTCGCGCAGCCGTGAAGTGGCTTTCTCGGCGCCAGCGATCGAGATTATTTTTGCGCAGCCCCTTCAGGGTTAACAGTTCATTTCTAATTGGTTCGAAGTCTGTGCTCCGCGGTAGATTGCATAAACAGTGCCGGGAAAAACTTATTTTCTAGCCTTGTTTTCGTGGGAGCAACAAAATGCGCTTCCTGGCAGCAGTGGAGAACGGCCACGTCAAGGTACTTTTGCGCGAGTTGTGTGCCGAGAGAGCTAGTGTCACGTGAAAAATTCTCCCTTATGCTCGGAATACTTTGTGGACACGTGTAGCGAGTTTAGTATCTTTATGCAGCTGGAAAAGCTTCAAGAGCGGCAAGCGCAGACTCAAGCCGGTTGTGACCACTACGACATTCGTCCATAGAGGAGCGCTAATAATATGAAGGAAAATGGTGCACATTCTAGTACTATAGTCAACACTTGGTGCAGTCATATTCGTTGTTCACAATTGCTTTAGTTTTTTTTTTTTTCTCGTAGACATTATATCCGTATTGGACATCGAATTTAGCTCGGGCTGCTCTCCGAGTTCCGCTCACGCGGCCGATCTGTCATAGACGAGAAGTGAAACGTCTAAACGAAATTCAAGTCTGAGTTTAGAGACTGATATCACACTTGCTTCCGCTAACCGTTCCCTTGGATTCATAAAGCACAATCTTAAACAGGCACACGCTCACTTGCGTAAACTTGTTTATATCACTCTAATCAGTCTCAAAATTGAGTATGCTTCCGCCATACGGGATCGTGAGCACGCCTACATGATAAGTAACATCGAGTCTCTGCAACACCTTGCTGCGCGTTTTAATTGCTTTGACTACTCTCCATTTTCCAGTGTCGCCGCATTAAAAAATCAAGCTGATTTGCATGACCTATCACACCGCCGTGAACATGCCCGTCGGTCATTGTTTTACAAGCTCTATCACATTGCAAGGCTTTATGACGATTTTTTTAAACACCCACCCGTTATATTTCCAGGTCGCGATCATTCATTTTAAATAGCGCGCATCACATGCCACTCATCTAGTTACGCATGATCATTCATACCACGAACCATAATCGACTGGAACAACCTACCGGCTCACATTGCAACTGAACTAGATTTGTCTAACTTTCAAGAGCTCGTGCGTAGGTATACTAATACTTCAGTTCGTTTTTATTGCTTGTTCTTATATTGTTTTGCATAATGTTTGTTTGCTATCTGTGTACTATATATTTGCTTACCCCCCCCCCTCTAGGTCATTTTGAATAAATAAAAAAATTAATAAAATAAGTAAGACTTTCTACATATTGCTATTTGTGTATGGTGTTACAGAGGTTTATAGAAGAGCTGTTTAGATCCACAATCATACAAAATTTTCGGTGCCTGATTTGTCAAGTGCTTGGCGTCCAATATTCTCTCACAGAAAAGGTGGTGAAAACACCTTTATTTTATTCTACTGCGGCGAAATGCGATATACCGCTAAAAAGCTTTTTTTAAAACCTTAGCAGTGATTAATGTCTGTAAGGGGAGGCATGCGAATTTATAGCTGATAGACACTGCGCTAAAGAGAAGCTAAGTTTTACAAAGTTTTATAATATTTACCTCCTTGCCAGATGACTCGTGGATGACTGTTTGAGCACGTTGCATTCTACTCCGGCAGAAAAAAAAGGACAACATAAAAAATAAATGTTAGTACAATTTTTTAGTAATTTTTGTTAACTTATTTTCAATTAAAAATTTGATGATGCATTTCTGTACTTTACGCACATTCATATCTTCGAGCAAATAATCTTTATTCGAGGATGGATAGTGTACCCGTATATCTTGCACGCCTTTCATTGCACCTTGATGTTTAGCTCGGTGGTTGTTATTTTTATTTTAATTTTAGCACGACCTTCATGGTACAATAACCAGCCATTCGATACGGTTCATTCCAATCCCTACATTTTATTGCTTACGAGAACCACAGCATGGACGTGTTAGATGGGAGCCCAGCACGCGCATTTTCGCCACTTTGGAAGGCAAGCAAAGTACGCGCCACACGCACGAACCATGGAAATGGCGCCGACCAGAAGCGCTTTTCTGGAATGGCCTATAGGTATTTTTCAAAATTAATTAAACACCAAAGAGCATATGTATATTACAAAAATAGTTACACGTGCAGCCCTCTCTAGCAGTAAGTTTTAAAAGAATTTCTAAAACAAATGACACGTTCCTTCAGGTAACGCCAGCGTGGGGGGCATCTTTACCCGCATTCCCAACATACTCCGTGGCGCATGGGTAATTTGTCAAAGAATGTATTGCGTGAATCTTCGACCTTTCTTCACAAGCGCAACTGCAGCTTCTGATAAAAGGATAACGGATTGGCTAGCGATTTCACGAAGCTAGCGAGCCATGGCTTGATCGCACCGAGTTGAAAAAAACGGTTGTCTCAAGATTCCAATTGCTTCCGTTGTTTTATTTTCTCATAGCACGTAGCATAGATATTGGCGCGTAGGCCAAGATCATGCTTTGTTGAAGTAGAGATAATAAACAATTTTAGTATAGCGTAGCTGGATATTACGTGCGCAATACGCAATAGTATAGCGTACGCTAAAAATGACCTGCTCGGACAGAATTTAGTTGTGCGTTACGTTAACGTTACGTTAACCAAGAACATGCGCGTAACACCGCGCATGATCTTGGTTAAATTTGCTAGAGCCGTAGAATTCCGCGTTCTTATAGCGCAACCATGCTCCTGGAAAGAAATATTGAAAATGAAAACGTGTCCAATCATTTTATTTCAAATTAAACCAAGCCACAGCTGCCTCGTCACGCGCGCTTTTCTGCGGGGTACAGAGGCTACGAGTACAAGTGCGTAGAAAAATTCAATCACGGAGCCTCCGTCACGCGTCCCGTGGAAATGTCACCTTTTATCAATGCTATCGCGGAATGAAATTCATGACCCTGATGTCTAGTGCATAGCAAGAAATTCGACGATTTCTTTTAGAGTCGTTCGTCCGTCGGCGATGAACTGTGGGAATGGGCTTAGCGTTGAGCAGATCGCAGCGTCGACGCGCATTCCGAGTGGCGAACATTTCACTGTACTATCGGGGAAAAATGAAATGCGAACAGAGGAGCGCGTGGCTCGCGGTACAGGCTGCGCCGCCTGGAAGTGAACCTAGGAGCGAGGGTGCGTGGCCTACTTCGATGTGTTCAGGCCCCTCGATTGGCGCTCCCCCAGCTTCGGCAGTGCTCCTCTCAGTGCGCTGAAAGCTGTCACCGCTATCTTTGCCTGCTCGGCGAGTGCGGCGAGCTTCTTTGCACCGCACGCGCTGAGCCAGCAAAGATAGCGGTGATAGCTTTCAGAGCACCAAGAGCCGCACTGCTGAAGCTAGGGGAGCGCAGAGGGAGGGGCGTGAACACGTCGGAGTAGGCCACGCACCCTCGCTCCTAGGCTCACTTCCAGGCGGCGCAGCCTGTACCGCGAGCCACGCGCTCCTCTGTTCGCATTTCATTTTTCCCCGATAGTACACTCCTTCAGCTGCACGGCGATCTGATTCGACCGCGGTAGGTCCCAGAAAGAATCGCTGAGCTGAACACCACGCAATTTCACGTAACAGAGAACTTCGAAAACACCACGTCGCCCTTGCTGCGCCAGTCGAGGCAACCGCCATCTTGAAACTGGCGCTCCCGTTGGGTCCGAGATCTCTCGAGAGCGTCCCGCAAGACCCGCTAGCCAGCAACGCAAAATTCCCAGCGTTGCGTGCGTACGCAATACGCTAGCCCTTTTATTGCGTTCTGCGCATGCGCACTAACGACCCGCAATTTCCTTGCGTACGCAAAGCTATAGCGTACGGTCCACTAAAACTGTCTAATCACAGCACGAATGCCCCTGTTTTCTCGCTATTTGACGCGAGAAAGGCGGGTGCCAGCGTACCCGATTGCCGGCCGCGCGCCTCGCTGCCCGCCGGTGACGCCACGTTGGGATGACGGGATAAACTAGGGAAAGCCTGGGAAGGGCGAGGTATGGTTTTGGCAGCGAACAAAATATCACTTTTTTAATTAACTAGAATTCTGGAGGAACGAGATAGAATTTGAGAATCAGGAAGTCATCCTCATTCAGATTATGCCTTTGCATTAAGTAGCTAAAAAATCGGAGGAGTTCCCTTTTAACATTTTTTTTCTTTTTCATATGCTCTTCATTAAACGTGAGTTGTGAGTTTAGCGCATGTCCTCTCTACGTATTTCACATTTCTTTGTTCTTGGTGCTTCTGTGCTTATGACGTAAATCAAGCTTTAGCGTTCGTTCTGTGGAGTCCACGTGGAATAAATCGCCGCGCTTCGCATTATTTGCGCAAAGTTTTGCGAAGCAAGAAATCTTGTTAAGTTCACTGAGGCCACTAACATACTCATATATTGCTATGAATACGTAGAATCGCCAATAATAAAGGGGAAAGGTGCAGGGGACTTATACCACCGCCGACATGACACGCCAATGGTTGGTTGTTGGAAGACGGCGCGCTTCTGGCCTGCACTCAATGGCGCATGCGCGGCGCCGGTTTCATGCATCTAGGGACGCTCCGATTTATTTCTAAATAAAAGGTAGTGTACAAAACGAAGGGTGATGATGCTTGCATTATATTTTTCAGTGTTTATTTTAACTCATGAATGGGTTCGTTTTCGGTATGGAGTGTTTGAGGACTCCGGACATCCCTTTCACGACGGTTTCCACCTTTTCTGCCCCGAAGGATCGCAGGTAAAATTAAGTTTTGCCTTTTTATTCTTTGTATCTGTTTTATAGTTTTGTGAGCAATGTTTGTACATCCTGAAGTTAGTTTGTCTCAACCGGCGTCTTGCCTCTCAGCTGCACGAGAGCAGTTTCGTCAGTTCACTACAACCTCTAGCTTGAGGCTTTTGAAGTGCACAAAGCGGCAGTGATACACGACAGCAGGCGATACGACGCTCATCGAGATTGAAACGGGCAGGGGCGAGGATTGAACCCAGGATCCCTGGCTTCTGCGGCGCGAGCTTTCGCTCCATCTGCTCCGAGCTGGTGTGCCCCAGCTCAAATTTGGGGTTTTACGGGCCAAACCAACGACGGGCATCCGGCAAGCCCCAGCGGAGGGCTGAGGACTGGACCACCTGGGGATCTTAAAGGAGCGATGCAACCATTTTTGTACTGTGCACAAATACCGCTTAAAACGGGCCCCTAACGTTAATGACCTATGACACGCGTTCGTTTTTCACCCCACGCAAAAGAAGTCCCCGAAAAAAATTTAAGAAAAACGAGCAGCGTTCACCCCCTCAACTTGCAGCCAGAACAAGCGGCCACGTGATCTGGAGCCGCCAGTGTTGATCATAGCCACGCGCTGGGGTTGGCAAAGCGCAGGACACGCGCTGAGTTCCAGACATTGTTATGGCTCGGCTGTTGTCGTCGTTGCAGCGATTGGACACGGGTCACAACCCGAATGATTCTCGAGCTAGCAATTGTCACAAGCCCAAGTCGAGTGCCCACGAAATGCTCGGGTCCAATTTATGAACCGCATTCAAATACCGTCACTTGGGTGTACTGCGATCCCCGAGTTACGTCATCAAAGTTTGCAAAGGAGAGATTGAATGAAAATGGTCGGTTTTGTCCTTGAAATTACACCGCAACAAAGGAGTTTCTTGGCCAATGGCGTTGCGTGTGAGTATCCTTGAGTCCCAGGTGTGCCAGTAAGCTCGTGTAGAGAGAAAAACATTCCAATTGAATATCGTTGCACAGCTCCATTAAGCTCGGTTACACGGCGCCTCCTCCGCAATAAGCCTCCGTCAGATTGCGGGCACCTCGGCCAGGATTCGAACCCGCCACATGGGGATCTGGAGGCCAACGCTCTCTCCTCGGAGTCACCGAGCTAGCTCACTTTTACGTGATATCTTTTTAATATGTCCCGTTGATGAGCAAATCTTGACATACAAATCACATACCCAAGTTCCTCTTACTTGACACAGTTATGTTTCTAAAGATGCACTGATACCTTCACAGCCTCAAATATCAAATCAGTTTCTTCGGCGGAGTAGTAAAAATAAATTTTTGAGGAGGAAAGCTTTGTTACAAGCATTCGTTCAATAGTATCAACCGTTACATTAAATTTGCAAAAGAGCTACAGACGAGAAAATTTATAACATCTGTTTAATTTGCCGTGACGATTTGGACATTAGGCGAAGCCTAATGTTGAATTTCTAATTCCTGTACGGTCTAATCTAAAAAAATAAGAAAAAAAATGGGGCTAACTTATGCTTTTCATTTTTTTATGACGTGAAATAATACGCCGCATTGAGGTTAATTTTTTCTGCAACTTAGAGATTGTACCTGCTGTGCACACCTTATGTGGTTTCTATTAGAGCTTTACGTGGTGAAAAAAAATTGTAGAGCGCATCCACTTGCCGTCAAGATGGAGGACCAGCGAGGCTCCTATCTTGATGACAACTTTACAACTACGTACAACATCTACGCGCTTTACATATGACTGCAATTAAGACACGTAGTAGACTTTGTGGTTTAATTGTCTTTGTTTCCGATCGAGTCCAAGTCTGTTTATCAGCATCGCGGAAGCGAAAGAAAGGAAGGTTAGATCTGCGCGTTCTGCCCTCAGCCTCTTCACAGCGCACTCCTAGCTGAGATCAGTCGGTGAAGCTAGATGATAAAAAGGGATCAGGACCTCACTATCCAATAATGCCAAGGAAGGCTGACTCACGCGAGTTGCCCCCTTTTTTGTTTCTATTTATTTGTACTTGCCAAGACAAATGGGGAGTTTTTGTTAACATCGGCGGACGTATTTTTTTCCTTATCCTAGCGCATAACAGCTTCGCTTTAAAAAATGCTATGTCTCCTTTTTTGCAGGTGTTCAGGTTTTCCGACGGGAAAGGGAATGACAAGGTTTCACCGACCAAAAATTCTCGTTACGAAACTTGCTCATCTAAACCAACCTGGACTGTTATCAGAGAGAGCGACGACTATCACGAGTAAGCCTCGTTTAATTGACACGCGTCTTAGGATGAAGAGCTTTATTCATTAACAATTTCATTACACCGCATCGTTTGTTTGATCCAGATTGCAAGGCCCTTCGCCTGAAACCATACCCGATGTGGTATTTCATTTGGTTCAACACATCCAGGCGCGAGGAAGGCGAACTGTACTTGTTTTTGATACGTCGAGCTCGATCGTGAGTGATTAAATCCCAATTATGTTGTTGTTTTTTTGCAGTATTTTTAAACGTTTTTTTCTTCCGACACAAAACTGTTAGGTGTGCTTCCAGGATTTCTCGGAAATTATTTTGCCTTCTGAAGAGCTAGCGTCGACAATATAAAGATTGATTGATTTCTAGATTTATGCTCGCAGAATTTTGAACTTGCGGCATTACCAAATAGATTATAGCAGTAGAATATATTTGTGAAAGAATTTTCAGGATGAGCATTTGTTTTTGAGGTTTGCCTTCGGTGTTTCGTAAATGGACCTTCTTAAATAAAACATCTGATTCAATATTTTAGGAGCCAAGATTTTTCAGTCTGGTGAAACGTTCGACTCTCCACATAATTCGAAGTGTATTTCCCGATGGAGATCGTCTGAGCATTCTGTCATTCAACGAAGGCAGTGACATCGAACACCCCCTTGATGTCATTGGCCCTTCGACACGGGAAACATTTGCGAATGCTATCAGGTCTCTTAGACCGGGTGGCGATGCCTGCGTTGCTTGCGGAGTGGAGAGATCCCTAACGGTAAGTTCTAGACTCTTGATTAAGCCTATTTATAAATGTTTTCCTAATCAACAGGTCTTAATGTCGCAAGGTGAATCACCCGATGGTGCTTCAGTGTGCATATTTTTAGGCTCCAAATCAAATCAGAGCGAAAATACTGCTAATATTGTCCCGGCTATACTAGAAAAAATTGTCGTCCTGCACACCTTTGCTTCCGTATTTGAGGACTTCTACAGACTGTCAGTGAAAACAGGTGGAAAAGCCTTTTTCTTCGGAGATAAACAAAAATGGACCACAGATAGCACTGGAAGAAGCCTTAACTGAGGCAGTTTATTCAAATATTCCGGAGTGGCAGCAACCTGTGCTGGTGAGTGAATAACTTTAGTTCTCACTGTGTGGAAGGGGCCCTAAAAAGGTGATCAGGAACAGCGTGCTTAAAGGAGTTTCACACTTAGTTATGAGGGAATAATTTTTTGGAGGGACCAAACCTGGCATGCACCAATAAAAAAAGAGACGACTTTAAATAACACGTAATAAATTGAACTCAGGTGTGCATTGCTTCCTTTATAATATTTAGTGTTTGGCTCTTACCGATCTGGGCACTAAGAATATGCGGGTATTAATGTTATTTATCTTATCTCTAGCATAATACCAGTCGCAGTTGAAGAATGATCCTGTTGACGTCTGCGCACTGGGAAATGCGTCTAGGCAATGCACACGGGAACTCCAATTTACACGCTCGGTTCCGTAAAGTTCAGGGATATAATACACCTCAATGTGCATGTGCATATTTCATCATTCTTCACGATGTAACTCAATCAGTTCACTTATAAGATAAAAAAAAACACTTCTTGCTAGGGTGCAATTCACTGTTTCCATTTTAATATTGGGATTCTATATCACCACCTGACACACAGCCTTTAAGCAACAGAATAAAAAATATATATTGTGGTGCTCCTTTATTCGGAAGTGATTCACTCGCCTCGTGAAGCACTTTTCAGGGAAGCCAGTATCACAACCAGAAAAAAAAAGAAAATTCCAATTTAACTATTCTCCCGCAGAGCACTATAGATAACAAACTAATGCATTCTTTTAAAAAAAATCTCAACAAATGACGATGCAATAACTACGTTTAAGCACGATACGATTTCTGTCTGATTCACTGAGCAAGTCGTTTCATATTTCTCAGGGCTTATCGAGGTCTTCAATGTTAAGTCCCAGCAGAATCCCAAACTTGTCATTCTCTAAGCTTGATCTGCACGCTGTACCTGAAAGTAGGGTCACTATCATTTCTCTTTTCACTGTAGTCTCTTTTATGGGCCTAAATTATTTTAAAATATACATTTCAAATTCGAAATGCAAGCCGAACACTGTTCAAGCGAGTTGTAGCCGTTCATCTTGGGGAAGAAATAAATATAATAATTCTGAAAAAATGTGTAGAACAGTGATAAAGCTTTGATCAAAAGCGCAACAACGCTGCGGTTAATGTTTCGTTTCTAAGATATTTTGAATCGCCTTTATACAAATAGAGCGAGAGAGATGAGTGTAACGTTAGCAGGCACCACGCACCATAAGAATGCCAGCGGACTGTTTTGAAATGTTCTCTATGTTTTCTGCGGAATGACGCAGGACGGGAAGGACGTGTCCGCCTGCGCTCCGCAAAAAGACGTATGTGGCTCGTGCGAGGCTCGCTTCAACGCGAAGCAGCAGTTTCTTGTCTGCTCGGCAGGTTGCAATCGCCGTTTTCATTGTAAGTGCTTGAACGTCACCCATGAAGAGTACAATTTCTACATGAAGAGTGGCACGAGCGATTTCAAGTGCTCGGGCTGCACCCGAAGGAGTAGTGCGTCACCGAGGAATGACGCCGCTGCTGGTATCGGAGGTGTGGTTTCCGCTCCTGTGGCGTTCGTCGAACCATCGAATGTGACGCTCGATGACGGCTCCGTTCCGCCCGCTCTGCTACGCCTCGTCGAAAGCCTGTCAAGCAAATTGGACATCGTTACGGCAGAACTCAAGTGCCTTAGGGCGGACAACAACAGCCTTCGCTCCGAAGTGCGTCATCTCCGTAAAAGTGTCCATGAACGAATGCCTCTTCCGTCTTCTTCATCAACCATGTACGCGTCCGTCGCAGCGCTGCCGCCTGCTGCACCAACGTCAGTGTTGAGACCTCGAGCTGCAGATTCGCTTCTCAACGCAGTTCCAGGGACGAATCTGGGGGGGGGGGGGGGGGGGGGGCTGGCTTGGAATCAAGTCCATCAAAGGGTGCGAGAGCTGCGGGTGAGAAGGACGCTGTGGACGACGGCTACACAATGGTGGGGCCCCGGCGGCGAACCAAGCCGTCAGCTGGAACGGCTAAGCCGAGTAAGGTGACCGCTGTCCCTCGGAAGAATCGTCGTTTGGCACTTTTTGTATCTAGGCTAGATCCGGATACGAGCGTGGACGATGTTCTTGCACTTATCGAACCTCTTGTAGCGGGGAGGCAGGTCCTGTGTTCAAAAATGTTTACACGATTTGACACATACTCTTCGTTCCACATCTCGGGTGACGAGTCAGTTTTCGACGCAATTAACAAATCCGAGGTGTGGCCTGAAGGTAGCATTTTTCATCAGTTCTTTGGTCGACTGGACAAGTCTCGTGTTCATACTGATGACGGAGTAGAAAACGTTCATGACGCACAAACTTAACGTGTTTTACCAAAATGTACGAGGCCTGAGGACTAAGGCCGACGAGTTTTTGTACAATTCAACTAATTCAAGTCATGATATTATATGTATTACTGAAACCTGGCTTTGTGATGGTATATCAGTCTCTAGTTACTTTAACCCCAGCTACACGGTCTATCGGAGGGATAGAGACTACTTGTGTACGGGGCAAACGATGGGAGGGGGCGTTTTAATTGCAACTAAAGTTTCCGTGGCATCGCATAGGCGGTTTGATCTTGAAACTTATTCAGAATGTGTTTGGATCGAGATTAAGGCAAGTGACGGATTTAATTACCTGATAGGAACGTACTATTTTCCCCCGTTATTTGATGAAACCACTTTTATTGAACATTTTGAATCTCTCGGAAAGCAGATCGATTTTGACAAGTTTCGTGTTCAGATATACGGAGATTTTAATCTTCCAGGTGTAGAGTGGTCATTGCAAGCTTTAAACAATAATACGTTAACAGCTAGAAAGGCCTTTTCTTTGTTGTCTTTTATTAACTTGAGTGGTCTAGAACAATTAAATTCAATACCGAATTGCGCAGGTAATATCTTAGATCTCGTTCTTTCAAATGTCGACATTATAAGCTTATGTCTGGCTTCCGATCCTTTGGTACAAGTTGATAAGTTTCATCCACCTTTAATAGTCCAGTTATCTCTTCCGTGGAAGTCGCGGATATCGTCAAAGCCATTAGCTTACAGTTTTTTAAAAGGAGATTACCTTGGCTTGTATAAATATATTGAAACTTTCGACTGGTCTAACGTTCTCGCCATGACTGATGTCGATCGTGCTACCGAGACTCTAACGACAATTGTAAAAGATGCCATCGACACTTTTGTACCGAAGCGTTCAACAAAGCCATTCAAATATCCTGAATGGTTTTCCAGGGATTTAAAATGTTATTTGGTCAAGAAAGAACATTTCCACCGTCTTTACAAAAAATGCGGCTCTTCACTTATGTACACCAAATTCAGTTTATTTCGGGCCTTGGCGAAGAAACTGTTCAAGCGCGATAAACGCATGCATCTTGACAGCGTAGAAAATAGCTTGTTTCGCCGCCCAAAGACTTTCTGGAAGTTCACGAAGCAACATACACGTGACGTTAGTCCTATCATCTGCTTACGTGCCTGTTCAGATAACGCCCCGGGTTATGTTTCATCACCTCATGAAGTTGCAGATGTTTTCGTTGATTATTTTGCCAAATGTTTCTCTGAAAATCAGCAATCCGTTCTACCGGAGGATAAGGAGCTGATTTGTCACGATTTCTTGAGTTCTATAAGAGTGGACTCTCTTGATATTGCCGAGGCGATAAGAAAGTTAAAACCGAAGTTTTCTTCTGGTGTAGATGGTGTACCAGGTTTTGTGATCAAAGGTTGCGGTCAGCTGTTCATTCCTATTTTGAAGCACATTTTTAATATGTCACTCAGTTCAGGCGTTTTCCCTTCGCTCTGGAAAAAAGCAGTTGTTGTTCCTATCTTAAAAGGCGGTGACGCATCTGTAGTTTCGAACTACTGTCCAGTTTCTCTGCTTTGTGCTTTTTCCAAGGTTTTTGAGATTGTTGTGCATAGCAGGATGACTTTTTATTTCCGTCAAAAAATAACGCCCTTGCAGCACGGTTTTTTAAAGGGTAGGTCTGTGGAAACAAATTTGTGTACCTTTTTAGATTACTGTGTGCCGTTTGTTTTAAACAGAGAACAAGTAGATGCAATATACTTTGATTTGTCAAAAGCCTTCGATAAAGTGAGTCACGTGTTGCTTTTGTCCAAGTTGCATCTGTATGGTGTCTGTACAGAATTGTGTAACTGGTTTAAGAGTTATTTGTCTTTTCGATCAAATAGTGTTCGGGTCGCTGACAGTTATTCTAAAGAGTTTTTTTCAATATCAGGCGTGCCCCAGGGTTCAATTTTGGGTCCTCTACTGTTTTCAATTTTTATAAATGATATAGCGTCATGTGTAAAGAACGTTGAACTGCTTTTATTTGCTGACGATATCAAGTTGTTTAAAAGTGTTCACTGTCATTTAGATTGTGATCTGATACAACATGATGTGTCTAATATAGCACAGTGGTGTAAACAAAATCAGTTATTTCTTAATCCTTTAAAAACAAAAGTGATATCTTTGTGCAGACGCCGCGCGATCATAAATAACACTTATCATCTGGAGGGAAATCCGATTGAACGAGTGTCAATTGTAAGGGATCTTGGTGTGTTCATTGACTGCGGATTAACTTTTAAAAATCATGTCTCTTTTGTTGTCAGCTCTGCAATGAAAGTTTTAGGAGTTATATCGCGTTTGACCAAGCATTTTAAAAAGCCCCATTGTTCAATACATCTTTTTCAATCCTTAGTGGTTTCAAGGCTTGAGTTTGCTTCTGTGATTTGGAATTCAATTTCTGTAACACAGGCTTTGATCATAGAACGTGTGCAAAAACGATTTGTTCGAATTGTTTATGATAGATGGATTGGACGACGCGTGTATTACGACTATGAATGCTTACTGAATAGATTTTCGCTGAAGCTTTTATCACACAGAAGAACAGTCCTTGACTTGGTATTCCTGCATAAGATCATTAATGGTGCCATTGATTCTTCATGGCTTATTAGTAAAATCCATTTCCATGTTCCTTTCCGTGCGACGAGACAGCTCACCTGTTTTGATATTTGCTCACCATGCCGTGTGTCACCTCTTTCTCGTTTACAGACATTGTATAACAGCATTGTGCCACCTCAAGTTGACATCACCACACCCCTGCCCACATTTTGCTGTCAGTTGGACGAACTTTTCGTCACTTCATAGCGCGTCAGTGTATATGCATATCTATTTCTTTTTAATGAGTAGGATTTTTGTTTAAGAGTTTTTTTTTCTTTTTTTTTTTTTATTGTACGAGTTGGTGTAACTAAGAGAAGGCCGCTCGGCCGTTTTAGGGCACCCGAAAAATAAAGATTATTATTATTATTATTATTATTACCTAGTTTTCTCGCCATAGATAAGTATTTTGTGATTTCTTTTGAAAATTATAACACAATAAAACTAAATGTACCATCATTAAATCTAGGCTATAGACTCAACATATTCAGAAGTAAGGTTTCCTCTTCTGTTTCATTTTACAGCTCTTGAAAGCATCAAAAACGTTTGTGAAGACGTTGACGTGCATGTTCAATTTCCCAATTGAACTGGGGAAGGTAACATCCGTCCGCATTGTAGGCAGAACAGGACAAAAACTGGACGCTCGTCTTATTCATGAGAATGGTAAAACTTGTGCAGACTGCACTGTAATCAAGGATGACGAAGCCACTTCCTTTCAGCTTATTATACCTTCACCTGCCCAGGTCAGGCTTGCATTATTACAGATTTGTGTTCTTTACTCACGCACAAGCGATTGCAGTGCCACAGCATGCTTGTTGTTTCAGTACATTATTAAAACCTTTAGATGCACCCCCCCCCCCCCCACAAAGCAAACTTGTACCTAGCTCAACTACTCTACTCAAATTACTGTAGTTTAACTACTTTTCTGGGTAATTTAGGAACTTTCAATTACATTTCTATTCATGTAATTACTTGTTTACTTTAATTACGTTTTCCGAGTAACTTCTACTTAAGTCACAAATTAATTTCAAACTTTTGTGGTAGGTTAACAAACATTCCTGCAGAAATATAGATAGAAGATCAGCTAAGATTTGAACGCTTGTTGTTTCAGTACAGGGTTAAGTCCTTTAGATCCGCCCACCACAACGTAATGTCAAGATAGCTTACCCCAAGAAACAAAATATAGGCACATATATAATATATAGGTGTTTTTTTTAGCTGAACCAAATTTTAAATAGAAGGGGAAGATTTATATGAATGCGGTTATTACACCGTGTTTATATGGCTCGGCTAACATTAGATGGCGATATAACCATCAGGATTATCAGAATAATTACCTGCATTTGGTAATTAACTTTTTATTTAGAGTAATTAAGTTGTATATATAAAT
This sequence comes from Ixodes scapularis, assembly GCF_016920785.2. NCBI lineage: Eukaryota > Metazoa > Arthropoda > Arachnida > Ixodida > Ixodidae > Ixodes > Ixodes scapularis. Next base: position 11,739,346 of record NW_024609881.1, on the reverse strand, counting down.
AAACATTTGAGGCGGTCGTCTGTTGAGACTGTTCCCATTTCTAGAATTCAAAAAACCGGCCTGTGTTCCGCGATATTCGTCACCGAATTTCATTCTTTTATGCGTGTAATGTAGGAAAGTTCGGCTATAGAGGTAACTTTCGTGGGTTTGCCAGATTGAGTGGAGAAAAGGCGGGTTATGTTGAAAATTCGGGGGCAAATATTTCGGAATACGAGCTGGTTGCGTGGCTTCAAGAAAATACAGCAGTCTTTGCACACAACCGCCTCCAAATTTGATATATAAACATATCCTAATTACAATAATAAGAAAGTTAATTGACTAATATGAGTTAATTAGTCTGATAATAGTGAGGGTTACAATCCCGTAAGAGTACGCCGAGCCCTATAAATACGCAGTGAAAACCGCATTCATATAACTTCCCACCCCTTTATTTAAAATTTTGCATCAGCTAAAAGAAGGAGGTCAAACACGAAGGAAAAAGGATATAAAGCAAATATTGACTTTATAATAAGTGTTCTTGGAATACTACCTCTTACTCGTGTCACCTCAGGCGTAGCAGTTTTAGAGCACCGGTAACTTAATAAGGCGAAAGCCTTACTTGTCCCATCCAGCTAAAAAACGTCAGAAAAGCCGATAAAAACGCGATTGCGCGGCACGCGCTGCTCAATGGGTGACCCTACTAGTCCCATTACCTTGGCGTTGTCGATGCGGTCGACCTAGACATTATCCTACAACTCTAGAAAGACTTCAATTGTTACATTACATGAAAAATAAGCGGCATCAGCTTTGTCCTGCCCAAAAGAAGGTCACAAAAACACGTCATCAAACGTCATCAGCGTGATGTCATCAAGCGTCGTCATGCGTTAGCGTGAATCCACTGCCGCAGCGCCATGTGCAAAAGCTGCGCTTTGGAGTTCACCTCTGCTCGTTGCCTGCTTCGTGCGATGGACTGTGAGGCGACCGCGTCTAAATCTACGGCCTCGAGAATGGCAGCAGCGTCTACATCCACGGCCGCTTCCGTAGGCAAACGCGGCCACTCACACAAATACGCCAGATCCTCCTTAAGTGTCCTCCTCCCGCTGTCGTTCTCGACGTCGTTCCAGAGGTCGTCCTAGAAGTCACCGTAGACGTCATTCGTGACGTCGTCTACGGTGACATCTAGGACGACCTCTGGAAGTCTTTCTAGGACGACTTCTAGAAAGTCGTCCTAGAACGATGTCTAGGACGACTTCCTAGAAGTCGTCCTAGACATCGTTCTTGACGTCCCCCTAGAGGTCCTCCTAACGCCGTCCTCTTAGCGTCGTTCTAAACGTGGTTCTAGAGGTCTTCTTTAAGGTCTTACTAAGGGTCGCCTTAGAAGTCGTCCTAGACATCGCCCTCGACGTCGTCCTATACGCTGCCCTTGACTCGCTTTCAAATTTCTACACCTGAGCAGTTTTAAGTGTACTCCTGTAACTTCGTACTCTCGAAATTGTAAAGGCTGGGACTTAAAGACATATGGACAAGTTGCGCACTCCTCAAAGTACGTTACTGTTTTTGTTATCCTTTCAGATTTTATTCTTTTTTAACTTTTAGAATATCTGTGGTTTCGGCGCCAGATTACTCTTCGGTGCTAAACTTTATGTCAATGATTGTTTTGACTTTTCCTGGTAGGGGTTCTTGTAGAAGTCGGAGAAGCAGCGGTGGTTTTTTTTCTATTGTTTTGATAGTGGAGCCTGGGAGCAGACTCCTCTTTTTCATGTGCAATATTTGCCATCCTTTACTGTTCAATAGCTATATATTGTTTGTTTCTAGAGTGATACATTCTTCAAAGAACGGGATTTTTATTTTCGCTTTTCTGATTTATCTATAGCGTATTCAGCGGCGACTTGTTTTTCTTATGCGCCTTGCTTTGATATCACCTAATTTGTTCCAGTCAGGGAAGTGGCAGCTGACTTTAACAGCACGCCACCAAGGACCAGCTAATGTCGGCATTCTCGTCAAATCATTTCAAAAGGACAAGAATGTGGCCACCGTAAGAGCCGCAATTTATTTTGGAAAAAGTATCATAACTCCTGGCAACGTTCCCGTAGTCTACGTGAAGGTCACAAAAGGAAATGACGGGGTACGGCATGCTGACGTGGTTGTGACGGTCACACCGCCCGATGTTTCATACCGAACCCGCATCACACTTCGCGACGACGGTCTAGGTGAGAATGCCCGTCGTTGGAATGGTCACTCCAAATATCACCAAGGACCGATAGGATAAACACTTCTTTTTCAGTTGTCGCATAAACACCTTCACCGAACTGTGCATAATATGTAAAGTTTGTAAACTGCCATATTGTACAAAACCCTCCCTGCAAATGCAGATATCATAGAAGTCTTAAATAAAGAGTAGCACTAAAACAAACATGCTGTCAATGAAGCCTTAAGGGATGCAGGGCGTGGTGAGTCCCGAACATTTTATGATAACTCCACAGCCTATAATATGGTGGAATTAGACAATAAGAACGCCTAACAGCCAATTAGGAAGGAAGAAGCATTTTCATAAGAAGCCATGCCCGGCGTTCTTTAAGCTCTCAGCGAGTATTGCCCACTATAGTCATGCGGTTGGCTGGAGCGGCATAAAATATCCTACGACAGATCGAATGCGCGAGTCGTATATTTCGCATTGCATCATATATATATATATATATTAAAAATACGGAGCTTAGGTTTTGCTCTCGGAATGGGAGGCCACGCTTTACATCGCTCCCGCCATGTGATCGTTCTTTCTATAAAACAGAGCTTTTCACACCATCATACTTTTAGCAGCTCTTTAGGAATAGCACCAAAACACGTGCCCCCATTGGCTGGTCTCCGAGCATTTCTTCGTAGTTTCTACAAGTTTCTTGTCGGGCCTAGCGAAGAGCACGGCTTTTAAACGCATGCGGCGGACTCACCGGGCCTGCGTTTTGCCAGCTTCCAAGGGAAATTACGTCATCGTTACTAAAGCCGCCAGTTAAACACAGTCGAACACACCCTCGCACCCTTCTTAGGGAATCTGGTGAACCATTGCCCATCTCAAACCGTAAAGCCGAGCGACGCCCTTCACACAGATTGTCAAGCTCCAACCGACAGAACGATGCGACGTTACACGCATCGAGCACCAAGACTTGCCAACCTCATTCACCTCCTACTGTTAAGGTATCAAGCTGCATCAAGATCGCCAAGCCAGTAGACTTTCAAACACTATCGCCGTCACGACGGTCGATTCTACTCAGGTGGCGCTCGTCCTCCGGGTCAACTCCATGCCACTGGGATTCAGACCACCATTCCAGGTGCGCTCGTACCAGGTCCCCACAGAAGGAATCTCCCGCGGCGTGCTCTATGGGTACAGGGCGGATAAGACTATGGAGAACCTCCTCAAGGTGCTGCATGCCGATGCTTCGACATACTGACCGTACGTCCTATGGGCTCTCGCGGAAATGACTTTATCAGTTCTTCTTCCCCACATCCTGCGCACCAAGTCACACACTGGGGCTACCCGCGACAAGTAGAACGGTACGAGCACAGGTTTCTAGTGCATCTGCGCAGCCACTGCTTCGGCTCCTAAGCCACCGTCGGTGCGAAAGAAACGCCCGACTGCAGCAACTGTGGACAAGAATACCAAGAACACCCACAACATTGACTCAAATGCCACTCAAGCTACTGGGCTTACTGGAAAAAGATAAGCTACCTTGCTGGCGATGATTCCGGCCCCGCCCAAGCGCAGTTCACTGAACGGACAAGGCAACACGAAGAAAACAAACAAGAACAAAAACCGCCGACCATAAGGTCGACAGTGGCTCGCCTCCAGCTGCGCGCTTGCACGTTCCAATTGCAGTATCTCTGCCTCGGACCACTTTCGCACCTCACGCCAAGTTCGTATTAGCGAGCTATTCCGCTCGTAAAGATCTGCAATGGCAAGACTCTCTAAAGAGTGTCAAACTTCAGACACGCAACAACTCACCGACGCGCATCAGGCAGAACAAAGCCGCAACCAAGACGATTTCCACTGTGCCCTCCAGCAGCAGCATCAACCATTGGCAGCTATACTCAGGATCGTGCAAGGGGCCACCGAGAAGTATGATCAGCGACGCCGAAAAAGAGAATGCTGGCTCCGCTCTCACAGTGTCAAACAGGAGGAGGAGGGGCGATAAATGAGAGTGAACTCGACACACAGAGCTAGCGCCGCCAGTCCCGCTCACCACGGCACAGTCCTTCGCCACACGTCTCCTACCCGCATCCACTCTCAACATACCGAACCCCAAGACCGTCTCTACGATCCACAGCAGCCCAGATTCGTCCCGACACGCCGAAGCATGTACGCCAGCTTCAGAAGACCCAACAAGCACAACAGTTCCTGCATGTCTTCCATAAGCGCAAGTAGCAACAACAGCAAGACACGAAACGAGGCATTCAGCAAGTACACTAACAGCTAAAGCAAGGTATTCAAGCAATTGCTCCACTTATCAATCAACATGGATGCACAAAAGGGGCACAAGTTTAGCCCTGCGCCCAACGGTCTGCGTAAACGCCCCCGTGACGCCCTGCAGTGGAATTGCCGCTAGCTGCGTCGAAACGGCACGGAGCTTACCGAACACTTTCCCCTCATCTGCAGTCGGACCGCACTTCAACTGCAGAAAACGCAAGAGAAAAAAAGGAGGCCGAATCTCCACGTGGTGAATGATGATGATTGGGGGCGAAGCTCTGGTGGTGCTGATGATACTGATTTTATTGCTCATAGGTGGTGCTGAGTTCCGGGTTGCGTTTCGACTTCATTATTACTGCTTCATGGTCGGTGAAGTGCAGAGCCAGGGGTTCTTCTAGCGGATCAGCTTGGATCCGCTAGAAGCCGTGGGAACGCATCTCACCCGCTTAAGTCAACGGTCCATGCCAGAAAGAAAATGTGTGGTATGGTTCGTGGTTATATACGCAGTTGAGCATTTGACCACAGCGCCCTCTCGTCTACAAATGTTGAGCCAATGCATGCAAAGTCTAAGGCGATTATATACGCATTTGACCGCAGCGCACTCTCCTGTATAGATGTTGAGCGGCTACATGAAACGTTGGGGTGTAGCGTAGTGGTTAAGACGTGTGCCTCGTAAGCAACCGGTCGTGAGTCCGAACCCCCGTGCAGGCGTACGTTTTTTCTTTTTTTTTTAATGTGGGCCAATCTTGAAGGCAGTGCAAGCGATGTGAGCACGGACTCCGGACGGACAATGCTAGATCTTAAGGAGCTTCGCCCCTAACAGTCCCCCGCCTCTCGGGCTATAAAATATAGTGACAACCATGGAGCGTGAACCTACGCCTGATCTTACGACCGGTCCCGCACCGTCAAATCCCAAGCTGCCGTATTATACGTAAGAACGTTCCACAGAAACAACTCGACCTGTCCAGCCACTGCGATACCTTTGATAAAGGTCTGGCAACCCGCTTTACCATAGGACGCTGTCAAATAATCGTCGTCTCTTACTACGTAAGACCCCAACCGAGCTGCTCCCGGCCGGGCCCATCCAGCCCAGCCGGGTTCCAATTGGTGAAATGACTTGCGCCAACGCTACACTAAGGACCGTATATTAATTACTGGGAACTTCAGTGCTCATCACTCGGACTGTGACTACCCCAGAGCGGACCAACGCGGACCACGACTTCAAGATGCGGCAAAACTCGCGCATCTCAAATCACCAATGACCTGCACTATCTGACATGAACTTCATGACACCAATTCCCACCTGACCTAGCGTACGTCCGACGAAGACTGTAAACTAGAATGCCGTTTGACAGGCGATCGTTACAGAGAAAGGCTCTGTCTCCATCCCCACCAAGCTACTGAGAGCAGTAGAAGCCGACACGGGCCTAGTGGCAGTTACCGAACAGGGCCTAACTCCCGACAAGCGAATCGCCAACCTCTGGCGAGAACGCTAACGTCTTCATCGGATCCTCGTCTCCAACAGCAAGCGCTTGAAGGATCTGGTGCGCGTCCGCCCCAAGACATCACCGGCCCGACGGTACGCCAAGTGGTTGTCCCGAACGGGGTGGCTTGACCATTCTGCTACTTTCAACAAAAGGACCGGCACCCGCAAACACTGGAACAGCCACAAAGCTTTGGTGGCCAAGCCCAAGGCGCCGAATACTGCCCGCAAAATTCAACTCGCCACCAACTGTGCTCCCGAGGAATTCGAAGACGAGGCGGACGAGACTTCCTTCCATCAACCGCCCAACCCCAACAGTCCGCAGCATCTAAAAACCGCGAACCCCCAGGGGTAGCGGAAAGGCCGCGCAATTTACGATGCAAGAGCTTGCCCTGGCTGTGGACTCCATCGACGAGCGCAGGGCCCAACACAAAGTATGCATCACGCGGCGTATGCTCCGCAACCTCCATGCGTCCAAGAAGTGACAACTCCTGGCCCACCTCAGCAGTGCAGGCTAAAGGGAATTTACCAGACCACAGGAAGGATTCTGTGGTGTACACAGACCCCAAGCAGGGGAATTATATAGACCGTTTCGAGAACCTCCGCCCATTTTATTAGCATCCTTCCTTTGGAAATATTTGGAACGGCTGATCCTGAGAAGGCTCACTTATATACTGAATAAAGCAGTGTCTGCCTCCTACTTCGACGACGCAAAAACTGCAGGCATTGTCCTGGCTTGTTTGGCCCCGTCCGCCTGTATATCTTACGCAACATGGCTGGGAAAAAGCGCCACTATAGCAACAAACGTTCCGTGCTTCTGGTGGCGGTCGACCTCCGGAAAGCCTTAGACAAGGTAGAAAATTTTCCGGTGAACAAAACACACAATGAATGCGAGGCGGGTACCCTCATCGTCAACGCCGGCAAAGGCTTCCTAAAGAACCATACTTTAGAAATCAACTCAGGGGCCAAACAACCCTGCACTTTACCCAAAGTCTGCGGGGTTCCCAATCTGTCATCTTTTCACCGACGTTGAACAAACCTCGTCATGCGCAGGACTGCGAAGAAGCAGCATGCAATGAAACATTCTGTGCTCACTACGTACGCGGCTGACATCACCCTCTGGTTAGGGTCCCGCCACACAACGCTCTGCTCTGAAGCTATGGCCGCCATCATGCCACGAGCCCTGGATGTCCGGGGTTGACTCGGACAGGCCACCGGTATGCAGACATTTCTAGAGAAAAGCCAGATCTTTATTGCTCGCCTTGAACATAACCGGAATCAGACACGCCTCACTCTGGCCAATGAACCCCCTCCCCCCCCCCCCCCCCCCCCCCGACCGCTCAATTATAATTGTGGGAGTACAGCTACACAAAGAAGGGCGGCGTGCAAGAACAACTTAAGGCTGCGGTCCCACGGCAGCCGTCTTGAACAAGGCGTTAGTTCAACCAATAGATGGCGACACGCACCCGTGGGTGGTTTAGTGGGTGGCCGAAACTTTGGTTCACAGTGGAATGGCTCGAGCACCATCACGTTCCCCTCGTGGCCTTGCTCGCGCCGCTGCCAGCTGCGCTCAGCTGGCTCAAGTAGCGTGGCCCAGCAAACGGATGTATGCGAGAATGTCAGGCTTGGTATAAATTGTTCTCTGATATAGGGAGATGCGGTACGGCGGTTGTAACGGGCTTTCGCTATAAATCTTATCAAGAAGGAATCAAATGTTGATTGACGTGGCAATATTCTATCAATGAAAATTTCTTCTGCAGGAATGCACGCTCAGTAGACTCAATCTTCCAAGACACAAGTGGTAGCGGACGTCAAGTAAACTGCGTCGCGATGTACGGTACTTACCTCACCATCATAATGACGACTAAAATATGGTCACGAAATATTGTGTTTCACGGGGTCCGGAAGATGTTGTAAAGGTCGTTACATTATAGTTTTCAGAAACTTTCTGGAAAGACTCGAAGTCTTCCTTGAGTCCAACGCCATCGTGAGCAGTAACTGAAAACGATCCACTATTCAGTCGGTGGGTGGCGAAACGTATCCGCATCTGCGGAGTCATGTTCGATGCGTACTCTAAGTGGCTGGAAGTTTACACGATGCCTGCCACGACGTCAAAACACGTCATTGACGTTCTACGGTCTCTTTTACTTACTTTTGCCCTACCGAAAATACTTTTCTCTGATAACGCGCTAAATCTTGCTTTAAATAAAATAAACAAGTTTTTGATGAAAAAAAAAAAAAAAAACGGCATTAGGCATCACATTAGCGCACCATACCATCCTGCAACTAACGGGCCAGCAGAACAGATGGTGTGCGAAACGAAAAAAAAGCCCTTTGATGCTTACGGAAGAAGCAGTTCAGTGAAGAATCGCCAGGTTCTTGTTCCAGCAGCACGCGACGGTCTCATATTACACGGTAGAAACACCCGCCGAAGCAATATTCGGCGGACGAAGAGCCACACCCCTCGATCTCATGATACTATGGCTTACGAACGAAGTTTAAGAGATTCCCAGATCAGGAGTAACGGCAGTTAATTCGGTCGGACAACTCGTCTACGTGAGAAATTTCAGCGGAAGTCGGGCCTTCCATGTAAAACTTGAGTAGAAAAGGCTCTTTGTTGGTTGACCAGAAGGTGTCATTCCTCTGAATACGTTGGATATCAATGCCCTTGAGTGTAAATACAACTAAATCACATAACTCACTTTGTATATTATGTAACTGCCCTTGTATTTGATAGTAGAAGCTATGGTGGTGATTCGGACCTTTCACACCAGGCTCCTTTTTCTTATTTTTCGCCTCATACTCCTTTGCGGTTTAAGTATGCTTCAAGAATCTTTTGGAACGGGGACACTTTACGTCAGCGAGGCCATCTGTTCCAAGAAGTCAATCAGGGAATGCTGCTAGAAATCCGTCCCTCATATTAACGAATAAGCCGCACTTCTGCACAGTGCAGTTTTCTGTTCCACGTACAGTTGTAAAGCAGCATCCTCATTGATTCTGCCATATACTTTTGCGGGTGAAGAAAGTCTTTAGGTACACGATACTTGAAACAAGTCGGGCACTGTACGTTGTGGTTCGACACCCACTAATATCGTCGTCCTTATAAAGCATCATCATTTAATCATTACCTCGTCACCTCATATTGCTCTTCATCAACAGTAAGTACAATAGGCTACCGCCATATTACAATCCAAGAATTGAAAAATTGAGTCGTTCAGCCCTTCAACAAATTTATTATTTATATAATGTCATTACGTTACATTACCTCGAGACGATCGACGTCCATCGTCGATCTTCAAATACTTATACCTGTATATAAATTAGACGCACAAAGGGGGGGGGGGGGGGGGGGGGCGGTGGCCGAGTGCATGGTCTAGCGCACACCAGCTCGGAGCACTTGGAGCGAAAGCTCGCACTGCAGAACCCACCCCGCCCCTGGCCGTTTCGATCTGGAAGATCATCGTACCGGCCTGGCGGTCGTGTAATCCTACTGCGTGGTGCAGGTTAAAAACGCCAGGTTTGCGGTTGTACCGCACTGGCTCAATAGCTCATCTACAGCTGAGACACCAGACGCCCACTAAGGCAGACTAACTTCCGGCTGTATAAACATACACACAACAATTTACAATTAGACGCATAATAACAAAGAACACAGCGTGCCGCATCTTTTCTTTGGATGCCTTTTTTTAAACCAGCAAAAGCTCACGCGTTCTTTCTTTTGAGACGGTTAGAACGGTCGCACATAAAACCCGCATTTCTCCTACCCGGCCGCTTCAAACCTCTCATTATCTGTACTTGGTTATAACTAAATAATCTATAATAATGGTGTATTATTCATATTTACTTTCAGTTTCAGTCAGGGAAAAGGAGTTTCGTGGGAACTAGAGCCAATAAATGAACTGCGCTTAAAGTATCGGCACTCTCTTCCCCAACAATGTTGTGAACGCCGCCATTCTGGTGCTTGTGCAGAGCAGGCGCAACTGCCGATCGTCATGATTCAAAAGTGGGACATCCTTAGCATTAGATTCGGTGTTAGGAAGCTCATGTAATGTTGCTTTCCTTTGTCGCAAACTGTTTAAAATGGAGGACGGAGAAGCGTTTCTTGTGATTTCAGATAAAGCTTCAAATAACTGGCAACCATGATTTTAAGCCACAATATGGCCAAGTGTCGCTACTCTGAAGAGTAGCTTATTTAATGACACTATTCGTGCTCTTGTTCAAAAGGCTTGTAATACCTGGAGGGGCCATGACGTAAGCCCTGTGGATTCCACAAGCCACTACCTTTTGACACCTGCCTCTTCCTCATTGTTCCCGCTTGTGCCACTAAATATAGCTACGGTTCAGAGTAAAGACACTAGGCCATATTGTGGCTTGAAATCATGGTAGCCAGTTATCTGAAGTTTTATCTGAAATCACAGGAAACGCTTTTCCGTCCCCCACAAATGTTTAAACAATTACCCGCGACACAGCATTGCAATATTGCATCAGCTTCCTAGCACCGCATCTAATGCTGAGGGAGTCGTACTTTTGGTTCATGACGATCGGCACTTGCGTTTGCTCTGAACAAGACCCAAAATGGCGGAGCCCAATACAATTTCGGGGAACGGAGTGCCGATAATTTAAAGCTCATTTAGTTACTCTAGGCATGAAGTGAACTCGGGTGTATTCTTTTCCTCTTCGTCTTTATTGTTTATTGATTTCAATCATATCGAATAATGAACACATTATATCACGCTACGCTTGTGTAATTATTTGTCTTAGATTTATTTACCTGACCCACTACTTTGACCATTCATTTATCAATAGTAAATCTTCCAATATATTTTTAAATGTGGAGGTAAAAAGACACGGAGATTGATGATGATACAGACGCCAAAGCCGCCCTCGGAAATTTTTTGAACATTAGAAATCAGCAGTTTGTCTGCCATTCGTTAGGTAGCGCAACAAAACGCCCAAACAGTTTTTAATTGTTTTTAAACTTAACTAAGCTCTACACCTATTAAAAAACCAAAGCAAGATCATTGTGAGAATTTAATACATCGCAATGTATATCTATTCCAAACAATAAATGTTTTTAGATGGCAATGAATCTGTTTGATGTCCAAAAAAGATATGCGTCGAAAACAGGTAAGTTTGAAGGGCTCCTGGAGAGCTATGACTTTGAAAATGAAAAAAAGAGCCATCGTCCACCTCTTGGGCAATCATTGTAGCTCTAAATGTTATAAAAGATTTGATCATAGTTTATTTATTTCCTCAGCGGCATTTGAAGTACCATGACTCGAAGCACAGAAAAGTGCTACGTTTGATATAAAATATCTAAACAAAAACATTTTACACAACATTACATTTTTTTTCTGCATATTACCAATTATAAGCACTACATCTGTAGCTAATTTCAATGTCCTAGCACTTGTCATTAAAAACATATTTGTGCTGAAAAATGTCAATTTTAGGGCAATATTCGGAGGGACGAAAAAAACAAAGTAGTGCAAATAACAAAAAAGTTTATCGTTACATTCTGCTCCGACATCATCTTAACAAAACTGCTATATTGGAACCGTGTTACCTTTAATTGATCGTTCATAAAACATGAGCTAGCGGAGAAAGTGAGGGTCCGCGCCATTATATTCGCAAGGCTACAAATGCGCATGAACAGTAAAAACTAACACATACATAATATCAAATGAAAGAGGATCGCATTGCCTTTCGAATGACATCAATCCCACAAAACAGTATTTAAAAGGAGATGAGTAATGACCTGCCAAAAAGTACCTAAACTGCCACATTTACTGGGACCGTGGCCTTAAGCAGCTGAAGCCCATCAAGCAACGGCTGAGCCTCATCAAGAGTATAGGGAATCCCTTCGGTGGTGCCGGCAAGCGCCCCATCCGCCTGTTTACTCAAGGTGCCTTCACCACCAAATCCTGCTACGGCGCCGCATGCTTCAAGCTCACCAAGATGCAATACCAAACACTGGAGGTCCTGCATCGCGAGTGCCTTCACACCGTCACTAACTTTCCGAAACGTAATTGGACAGAAGAACTCAACCGGTAGGCATGTCTTCTCACTTTCTACGCCATAGTCGAAACTCGCAACGACTGGCACCACCGACAGCGCATCTCATTCAAGACTGACCTATGGCTGCTCCAGTTGCTCCGCCGAGCCATTCTGGTGGAGAATGGCTCATCACGAGCCCAACCTGAGCCTCCTTTAGCTGAAAGCCAACAACATGACAGAAATAAAATTGCCTACCCGCCTCACCGTCTACACGATTTTTTGGAAAACACTCGCCAGGCTAGCCAAGACACCCCGTGACGAAACGCAGTGTCAGCGGATCAAGAGCTCCTGCTCCGAGCTCCTCTCCATCAAGAAAATAGAGATACGGGTCGAGTGAGTACCGGGAGTGCACACGACTACAGCAAAGAGGCTGAACATGCGTTTGCAGGCGATTAAGTAGCCATTCGCTCCGACACGGAAGTCGCAGTTCTTTTTGCGCCATCGGTCCCCGACCTTATTGAACATATGGCTGCGGCCTGCCAGGTGGACCGACGCCGGCTGCTCGATAAAACTCTGACAATATTGCGCCAGTACCTCCATGGATCCTCCGAGGCGAAAAGGTCCTCATTCACAAATCTCGTGCCGGAGCTGATATACTGAGGACATCCTCGCCAAATGAAAGAAGAACACCCCCAATTGGAGAATGACCACCTGACCAAGACCACACCGATGGAGATCAGACCCCCTCATCACCGACACCACCGGTTTTTAGCGGAACGTGCAACACAGGCGTCGGGCCGGCTATCCACCACCTATTGTGGGGGTGTGTTGCCCTGCAGCAAGTCCGCGCCCAGCATATGAGCCCCAACATTGGGTCTGGAAGGCTGGATATCACAACCATGCCCAGTCCAAGAACGCGCTTCTTGGTTAGTGGGAGCTTGCTCGCACCACTGCCTTTCACCGCCGAATGTAATTTTTTTCCTCACTCTTGCTTTTTAAAATCTTGGCCATCGAGCAATGCTTTAATAAACAACCGCTTCTCCACGTGGTGAATGATGTTGATTGGGGCGAAACTCTGGTGGTGCATGTCCAGGTAGACGCTGAGCCGCAGCATGCCGAGCCTTTCCTTTGTTTTCATCCATGTCACGCTGCGGTCAGATGCTCAAATGCGTATATAACCATGTTTCATACCACACATTCTCTTTCTGACATGGATGAAAACGAACAAAGGGCTCGGCATGCCGCGGCTCACCGTCTAGGCAGACAAGCACCACCAGAGCTTCGCTCGAATCAACATCATTCACCACGTGGAGATGCGGTTGTTTTTGTTTTTCCCCCCACGAGCACGGGAGCACGTGCTCACGTGCTCATGAGCACGAGCATTCGACGCCGGACATCGGACGGACATACGGACATGGCTAGCCCCTAAGGAGCCCCCGTAATAAACGCATTTAATTATATATGAATACAAATATATTTCCGACGATATGTCTATATTGCATCACATTTTCATTGACCGCTCAATGCACGTGTCTCTTGCTACCCGTAAGGTAGGAGTAAACATACATGATTTCTTTTATATTAACGTTTTCGAAAGCAATTTTCTGCGAGAGCAACGCCATAGCTCACATTCTGTTTAGACAGGGTAGAAAATATATATTGCGCATGATTATTTATTGACGTTCCGCAGTAACTATAAATACTTTTTTATATTGGACTCATTTGGTGGCGCATGGCACACAGCAAATATTAGCTGAAACGAATACGCTGCATTGATACGCCGTAATCATGTATTTGTTTATTTTTCAGGGTTCGATGTTCAAAGGGGTGACGGGGTTTACACAACCTCGTTGGTTGGTGATTTTGAACGTGGGTTTTATTATGTTCAAGCTGAAATTAGGGTAGCCGAAGATGTGGAACCTGAGATGAACCTTCGACGAAGAGATCCCTTTTTCAAATTCGTACGAAGTGAGTTGAAGATGCCATTTAGTCCAAGCAAACATGGAGTACTCGTGACCGACACAAGTCTGGTATTTACGTTACAGTACATGTGGAAATTCTACTCTAGGTTTGAAGATTTAGCAAAGTACATAAATTGTGCAGCACGCTCTTTTTTGGTGGAGCGCGAAGCTGAGGGGCGGCAGAAACTACGTGCTCGTTTAGACAACGAACAGTCCGTCTGGCAGCAACACGATCCTGTTAACTGTACATATTCACGCTCATAGAGTGGAGTTGGCGATAATGATCAAGTGACTAGTTTGTCCAGCACGCACGTATCTTGTACTAACCAATTAGCAAAGAATGAAGTGGGTTAGAAAATGTACCGCAGTGAGTGCAAAAATTAGAGCTTAGAACTTCGGCCGTTGCTCCTGCTGCTCCAGAACTGGAGCACACAAGGGACGGTCTTGAGCAAGAAGCTAGCTCTTGAGGCCTTTTCTGCGGTATGTTTTGACTTGAAACGTAACATATCGATCAAGAATTTGTTTTTCGGATGACTGAAAGTCCAATTTTGAAGCAAAACATTGAGTTTATTTTCAAGAAAATACCAAAAATATGTATATATAAAAACTCTGAGGAAGTTGTGGAATTTTGATATTCTCCACATTAAAGATAACTAAAGAAAAAATAGGCACGTGTTCAATGTACAAGGTTTTTTTTCAACTTACAAAAAACTGGATAAACACGATATTTTTTCGTTATGTATTCAGAATGTAGGCACATATTAATTCTAGCTTCGTTTTCACATAATCGCCAGAGAGATACATACCCGTATCAGAGGGAGTTCTAAAGGCCCTTTTCACTAAGCTCCTTTATAAAATCGGCGAACCAGCGCAAGCCGTAAGGCGCCTGCGTACTCAGCATCGCGAGCAGATTGGCCGATTTTATAAAGGATCTTAGCGAAGAGAATCTTTAGAATACCGTCTGAAACGAGTATAAGACAATGGTTATAAGGGTGAGGTGGGGAAAAGCGAGACAGACTTTCCTATCACTGGTCATTTTCTTTTTGCATCTATATTTTAAAACACAGCAGATGTCTCGACTCTATGCTCAGTAATTATTACTTAACTGGAGCTAGCGAAACACAAAACAAAACTACAATATCTTAGTGTCACACAATGTCTTATTTTGCCCTTGCTCGTGGGGCAAAAAAAAATGTAGTGAAGTACAATAAGACACACTTTAAAAAACATGATATGCGTTCAGTATTTGCAGAAATACACTTGAAACGCACTGCCTGAGCTCTATCGCACTCTTTTTCAGCCCGTTCTTTTCATTTCCTGCATTCGATTTATTCTGAACGCGGGGCTGCTCGGCTCCAAAGTTCTTCCCATACCACGCACTGCCAGTCTTTTGTGGCACGCATCGCACTGTCTGAAGAACGCTCGAACACTGCGCGCTACTTCTGGAGATCACGAATAATCCTTGTCGCTACATTCAGTGTTTTTTTTTTTTTGTTTTTAGGGTAGAGGGGGAGTGGAACGCCGATATTTGGTTGCTTTCGCCAACGTCAGCTTTGCCTGTGGGGGGAGGACGTTAGAACAGCGCTGCTTTCCGACCTGTTCGCTCTATCTTCTGCCGCACTTAAGGCGCACACTAAAATTTTGTTGAAACTTGAAACGCCGCAAAAAATGCGCGTTTAAAAACCCAGCCGTTTGTTGTTTTTGTTTTTGTCGAGTGGCTGATTTTTTTTATATTGCGAGAGGTTTGGCTTGCTTTCAAAGCGCATCCTTTTGTACGCCAAGAAGTGTGGCAGCGGTGCGGAGGGAATGAAGCTACTGTTTGACACTTTCAAGAGCCTTGTTCATGTCACGCTCGCGCTATGAAGCCCTTCTTGGTTTTCTTTTGCACGTTCGGACCATCCTAGACACCGGGAGTAATATGGCTCAGCAGCACCCAGGAAACTCGTGCGATAGTCGGCAGTTTTAGAATAGCGCACGCTAAAGCTTTTTGTACGCAAAGAATAGCGTCGTCGCCACCGCAGATACGCCCAACGAAAACCACGTTTTTCACGTTGCGTTTGCTAATTTAGCGTACGCTATTTTTGCGAAATTGCGTGCCTACGCAAACCGTCTTTGTGCTTCTCCAAGAAGGATTTGTGATTAAAGTTGGCTAAAGCTAAGACGAGCGCAGTTAAAAATGGGGACCAGCAGGACAACGGTTGCGGCCGATTTGGCGGAGTCGTGAGCGCGACGTCTTCGGCATTACGCGACTTCGATCGTCAACGCAGGACTACATTGCACTCCTACGGGAAATGCACGTCAGAAATGTTCTGGAAGGCCCATTAGGGTTGGCAGCGATCACCGGAAACTTGCCGCTTGTAAAGCGCGAACGTTCTCCCGCGAAGGTACTGCGCGCGACCAGTCAGTATACGAGACCTCGGTTGCCGAGGCGACGCAAGCGGATACGACTGGTCGACCGCTCCCGCCGCGTTTATGCATATTTAAACAAATCGTAAATGTTACTATGAACCAATAAACTTTTTTTTTATCAATTTACAGCATTTCGTGTGTGAAATAAAAGGTGTTTCTGCATCTTCGTGGCGTTGCAAGCGCGAGATGCTCGGCCTTTTGCGTCGTGACGGCGAAACGCTCTCCTAAACCCCTTTTGCGTTGCGTGTGCAAACGCAAGCGCTAACTATAGTGCCAGAGTACGCTGCGATTTCGTACGTTCTTTTGAACCCCCTCTTGATAGGCGTGTCATAGAATGCCAGGATGTTGAATTTTGCCCCGCGCGTTTCCCGTTGCGTAAGTAAATAAATTGCTCCGGCGGTTCCCAGTGCTTCGATCAGGCGACAGCAAAACGATTCATGCGCCACAGACATGTAATATGCGCTGAGAAGACGGCATGAGTATCGGGAAGGACGCACAGAGGTCTTTGATGCGTTGGGTTAGGAAAGACGTTTGTGGCGTCCGACTGTCCTGTTGAACATGTGGTCGAAATATTGAGAGCCGAAATGAAAACCGATGTTGTCATGTTTTTTTTTTGTTTTTTTTTTTGCAGTTGTACTGGTAAATTGTACAGGACGATGAAGCCGCGTCAGGCGACATGAGTTGCCTTCTGTCCCAATCTCCCAGACGCTGGTGTAAAATAAACAAATGAAAAAGAAGCTTCAGATTTTCATTTTTAGGAAGATCTATACGCATCGGGACGTAATAATCTCTTCATGATCTGTGTTACGATTCCCTAGAAAAGTTGATATAGTATAATCTCTAGTATTCATTGATTAAATAGAAATGCCTCGCTCCTTATTTTATTCCTTTCGTCGTTTTTTTTTATCCAGTACATCAGAATGATTTAGAACTCCGGCGGTCCACTTTACCTTAAGCAACACCATAGTAACTGTTTTAATGAGTGCAAAAATTATGTGAAAAAGTAACTAGACAATGTATCTACATTGTGTGTATACAAAATACATTAATCACTTTTTCAACCAGTTGATCGGAAGTTTAAAAAAAAAAATCAAGTGCCCTCGTAGGTATAGGTAGCTGCACAAATGAGTAGCCATCGATTTGACTCGATTTTATTTAAGAAAATGCAAATATCTAATCGGTATCGTTCCGCTGGTTTGCTACGCTGTAAAAGGGAAGTAAGTCGACGAGATATTAGTTTAAATGTAGTACATAATAAAGAAATATACATATAAAAACACATGTTCACAAAAGTACTTATAAAAACATCCAGCGCACGTACAAAGGTTGGCAGAAATGAAAGTTAAAATTCAGTTAAGTTCTCAGCACACGTATTTCCATTTACAGTAATATCGCAAAAAAATCAAAGCACTGATGCCTTGTGTAATTAATCGCCTTCTGTCCTAGAGCCTGATATTCTGCTAATATCATTCTCCATATATTGTTGTCTTGCAGTTGTGTTTTTAGCGGGTGTGGGTGTGTCTGATGGGTACTTAGCGTAACTGCATAAAACAACTTTGATGTCATAAATCAGTGATAGCGATGGGATATAACTTAAGTGAGTCTGCTCGATCAATAGAGTGTTGAAGTTTTCTTGTGTATGCCACATTGAGGCGTGAACAATTGCAGATGCGGATACCAAGAGTGTTCTACCCATGTTTGTGAACCATCAAATACAAGGAAGGACGCCTCAATACACAACTGCACACATCAACACTATTCCTACGTATGACTGGGATGTAAGCACTTAAACCTGAATTAATAGCGACTTAGATGCCTTATTCTTGTAACTATAATATATTTAAATTTTAGTCTGGGCGCAACTGGAGCGACGGGCTGTTGGAATCCATCAAACAATGTCCATATCACACCAAGGTGCTTTTAGTCTTGCTTTTATACTTGATCTATCATAGCTAAACTAATCACGTACGGAGAACTCCCAGTTACTTGGGCTTTTCATGTTGTTTGATTGGCCCCACCTCATCGCTGTGTCGGCTCCGTCCATAAGTAAGATAAAACAAAGTATAACAGTTTAAGAAGTTCCTGTCCTGGCGTGGTAAGTTGCGACTGCCTAGTAATCACTGGCCAACTGGAACTCCGCAAATGTTAGAACGAGTCATCACATATGCGTACACATAAAGGCCAACGTTGAAACGTTTCTTGCTGGGAATACTAAGAAATCGCTATGAAAATTTATCGCGCTACAGTTTTAGAACGAACAAGCAATAGCCGTATTTCGTGTTTTGATCTTTATATCAGAAGGTTTGAAGTATAACTTCTATCCCGATGGAGAACGCTCGCTAGAAGCACTAACAAAAATGGTAAACTACGTCACCCCACAACAACGTTTGGAGGAAAAATGTTAAGCCGCAAGACAGTCTGCATGACACTGTCTAAGGTGTGTTTCTTGTACAAAGATCCTTTCACATTGGTTATAAAATGTCTGCGGAGATATTCGACTCATGCATATATATGAGCGACATTTGCACCGACGCCGCTTGAGGTGTGTCCGCTGTCTTCACCTGCAGCTAACTCCCTAACTTTTGTATGATGTGTGAGCTGTGTGACTCGGGCTTAAAAATCACTGATGTCGAGCTTACACAAACAGTCATGTGCAGTACACATGCCAGAGTACCCTTTTTATAATAATTGTTCATTGTCACACATGTACATGACGAAGCGCGCCCGTGGCCGAACGCATATACTGCCTGGCTCCCACGGAAGGGGTCGATGTTTAGTGCCTGCTAGCCGAAGCACCTTCTTGTTACATGTCACGTTCTGGTAATTTCGAGAACCCTGTTGCTTGTTGGAGGTCCCAATGCTCTACGTGCAGGAGTTTCTTCGCCGATTGATCCAGAATCCCCACGCGAGTAAAAGAAAGGTTCCTTCTGGCGAGCCGAGTAAATCTCGCACCTGCGCCCGATTCTGTTTTTACGCCGCCATCGACGCCTGCGACGCTAGCGTCTTTCTATATAGTTTGGGTATGCATGTTTGCCCCCTTAAATGTTTACTTTTCTTCAGTTATTTGTCGCCTAATCAGCTGTCATTTGTGCATTTTGGTTAAGGTGTGGGGTACCGCAGCCCATGCCCGAAAAACGCACCTCCTGAAGGTCTGTCGGGATCGATCATTTTTAAGTCCCGGATAGCCAATCGCAGTCGACGAACCGAGAACCGACCCAGCCTCCGCAAGTAAGGCCAGCCTTTGGAGTTCGGACAACTATCTCAGCAGTCGAGGAGGAAGACGCCGACGATGAACACCACATCGCAGCTAGACGGAACGCCGCCTTCCTCCATCGTCTACGTGCAGGCCACACCACAGACGCCGGCGAATTTCAGGGGCTATTTTTATGAAGATGTGGACTACTGATTGAGCCACTATAAGCGCGTTGCCCGGTTCAACCGATGGGGGCCTGAGCAGAGCCTACGGAAAGTCTACTTTGCTCCGGAAGGCACGGCTAGCACCTGCTTCGAAAACCACGAAGCGTCAATTTCGTCGTGGAAAGACTTCGAGACCAAGCTTTGACGCATCTTGGCCAGCTAACAGCGACATCAACGGGCCGAAGATCTTCTCCAGGGAAGAATCCAAGGGCCGAACGAGGTTGTCACAAGCTTCGTCGACGACATTCTCCGCCTCAAGAACCGCGCCGACCCAGACACTCCAGAAAAAAAAACAACTACGGGTTCTGATGCGGGGAGTGAAAGAAGACATCTTCAAAGGCTTTGTGCGTACATCGCCTACCACCGTTGAAGTGTTCATCACTGAGCTTACAAACAACAAACGTACCCTTCAAGTAAGAGCCTCCCACTACCAGACACTTCCCGCCTTCGCTGCCCGTCGCTGTCTAGCTGCAACACCCCGGACATCCGCAATATCATCCGGGACGTTGTCCAGGAGGAACTAAAGAGACTCCTACCTACTTCTGCCAGCCCAGCTTCGCCCTCAATCACTAAGATTATCAGGGAAGAAGTTCAGCAAACGCCCCAGCCGGAATTTCTCATTAACGGCGCCCCGGAACTACCGGCCCTGAGCTAAGCCTTTGTAGCCCGCCACCCGACTTCCTAGCAGTACTCGGTGGCATTGGCATCTCAACGAAAGGCCCCTTTGCCACAGTACATTCCCCACCAGGAGCAAAGTAGCGCTCGGAGGACCGACTTAGGGAGGGCTGCAGACAGGCGCCCACTATGCTTCTATTGGGGAGAGGCTCGCCATGTCTATTGCCACTGCTACTACCGCCAGGTTGGGAGCCGAGGCTTTCAACCGAGCGACCCACTCCCAAAATACGGCGAGAAACCTCTGGATGCCGACAAATACTTCCGTTGGTTGTCATCTCCAGGACCGTCTCCCCGCCGCGGTTTCCCTTCGCCGTCCCATCGGTGCCCAACATCGCTTCTATACAGATACCACCCTCAGAGTCAGTCTCTCTTTCTCGCCGAAAAACTGAGAGCGGAAACCCCTGGAGGTGGAGTGGCCGCAGGCCGGACACGTATAGAGACTCCAAGAACGCCAAAGAGCTCCCACTCTTGAGACGCTAGGGATCAAAAGACACGTTTCCCCAGTTCTGCCCAACGCCCTCAACGTTGTCATCTACGGCCCCGAAGCGTCAGCACTTGTGGACACCGGAGCGGACTGCTCCGGTCTGAGTGGGAGACACTCCCGACACCTCGCCGAGGATAACATCTCTCGGCGAGCGATATTACCCTCGGAATTGATTTCTTATGCGATTAAGGTACTATCATCGACCTAGGAGACAAGAAGCTGACACTCCAACAATTTGTTTCGACGCCTGAAGTTTTTATGGTAAAAGCAGCCCTTGTTTGAGTACTCGCCGACTATTGGAACCCGCGTCAAGGTCAAGTTTTTTTTATAGCTGTCCAGTTTGATGAAGCTCCCTGCATCGAAATCTTGCTCGAGGGCACCATACAGTTGGTTGTTGAAAAGGGAATTGAAGTCGCACGAGGTGTAACAACGCTTCATGACGGAAGTGCCCCATTTCTTGTTACAAACTTCCGACAAGAACAGTAACACTTTAGCAATGGTACCGCCGTTGGCCTTAACGAGGAACTCCGGGACTCAGCCGTGATCATTGGACTGTCCGAATCCCCGTCATAATCTCAGCCCCGGGGAACGCCGCCTATGGAACTTGACATCAACCCAAACCTTGCCTCTTCAGAGCGAAAACGACTGGTCGACGTCCTCGACAACTTCACTGGGTGCTTTGCTACCTCCTCAAGGGTGCGACTGACTACAGTAGAGAAGCTCGTTGCGCAGTTACCGACGACGCCGTGCTCCTTGTCCACCACTCCACCGTACCCATTCTCCGTAAAAGAGAGGGAGGTCATTATTGAGAAATTCAAGAAATGCTCGACAACGACTTTATCCAGCCGTGAAGCAGTCTATGGGAATCACAAGAAGAAGGACGTAACTTTCATATTCTGCGTGGGCTATCTTTAACGGAACGCGGTGACTAAGGATGGTGTTTATCCTCTTCCTTGCATTGACGTCACGTTGGACCTGCTTCGCCACTCCGTATATTTTTTGTCGATTAATGTATAGACTGGGTACTTTCAGATAGAGGTCGGCGAAAGGGATCGTGAGAAGACGGCCTTCGTCGTGTCGCAGAGGCTGTACGAATTTTAATTGATGCCCTTTGGGCCCATGCACGGCGCCAGCGACCTTCCAGCGTGTAATGGACATTGTGCTCTCCGGTCTGCAATGGGAGCCCTACCGAAAAATCTAGTATAACTTTTTGCTCTCTGGGTTATATAACTGGAAATCTACCTAATTTTATCTGGATTTCAGGTTTTTAGAAATTATTCCTTTGTTTGCAATCTGAATTTCGAGTTTCCAAAAACAAATTTTTAGTTCCATAATTCAGATAGGGAAAGGTTATACTGGGTTTTTCGGTAGGGAGAGCTGCCTTGTCGACGTTGACAACATTGAGGTTTTCGGCCAGTACTTCGACGAGCACTTGAGACGACTCCAAGCCGTGCTCCAAGCTATGAAGAATGCAGGACTCACCCTCCAGGCGGAAAAATGTCGATTTGCCTATGAGGAGCTGATCGAAGTTCTTGGGTCACGTTGTGATCGCGAAGGTGTTTTTTCTGACCTTGAGAAGACGCGCGCCGTAGCTGCATTTTTGCCGCCGCCGGAGAAGAGTACTGCAAGATTCCTGCGCATTTGTGCCTACTATAGGCGCTTTGCCTTTGTCCGGTATTTTGCCAAGCTCCGTGAACCACTGACGCACCTTACGAAGGGCGGCCTAACATTCGAGCAACAGCGGGCATTCGACGAATGGAAACGGCGTCTTCAAACCCTTTCTGCCCTTGGTCATTTCGACCAGTTTGCAGAAACAGAATTCTTCACCGCCACCAGAAATACAGGACCTTGCGCCGCATCGGTCCAAACGGAGGAATGCACAAAGCGAGTCAACGCATACGCAAGTCGGACGCTGGCTACGGCAGAGGGCAACTACTCAATGACAGAAAGAGAGCGCCCTGCCGTCGTCTGGGAGTCCTTTCCGCGTGGAAACAGACCACCATCCACTCTGCTGGCTCGCAAACTTGAAAGACCCCCAGGACGGCTAGCTTGTTGTAGCCTCCGACTGCAGGAATCGGACATGACTCTGGTCTGCAAGTCTGGCCGCAAGCACAGCGACGACGATTGTCTTTCAGGGTTCCCTTCGAGCGGGCGTCCGAGCGCGCTAACGACGACGACAAGGACGATATTTTTCTCGGCGCAGTGAACGCCGACAACATGGCAGGAATTCGACGGTACGAACTTGAGCTGCGCGCACTCACTGAGTACCTGGAAGGGCGGCATACTACGGTGCCTCGAGTCTTATCGCGAATTCGGCCGTCCTTTGCCATCCGACAGGGTGCACTTTGCAAAAGGAACCTCATCGACTCCAACACAACCTGACTTTTGGTGGTTGCAGCGGTCTTCGCGAAGAGATTTTCCAAACCTGCCATAATGACACAATGGCGGGGACCTTGGCTGCACCCGGACACTCGCCAGAATCCGCGGGAGGCACTCCTGGCCTAAACTTGCGAAGACCGTTCACCTGTACACACGATTGTACCACGAGCGCCCACGATGGGAAAAACCACCGACGAAGCCAGCAGGACTCCTGCAGCCCGTCGCTCTGCCGCCTATGCCATTCTAGCAAATTAGAATGGATTTGCTCATTCCCTTTCCACCATCAACTTTGTGTAACCCGGGATAATTGTCGTCACCGATTATCTTAGGCGGTATTCCGAGACCAAGGTCCCTCCGTCGGGAACTGTGGTTGAAGTTGCCAAGTTTTTCATCTAGTCGATCGTCCTGAAGTTGCTATGAATGACAATTGACGAGGTGACGAATGATTGAAGGAAACTAAATGTTTAATGGGGCGAGCTTGTGCCGAAGCCAATTTAGGAAATATCTAGCGTCGCAGGGGTCAATGGTGGCGTAACAAAGGATCGAGCGCTGGGGCAAAACTGACTCCGGCTCGCCAAGCAGAGTCTCTTTTGTACACGCGTGGGTTTGTGCACCAATCGGCGTAGAAGGTTCGGCGCGTTGAACGTTTAGACCTTGAACCAGCTACAGGGCTCTCAAATTTACCAGAACGCGAAATTTACAAAGAAAAAAGAAAAGGCCTGAACCTCGGCCTTTGCGTGGGAGCCAAGTCCAATAACCGTTCGGCCACGGGCGCGCTTGCTCAGAGACGCGTGTGACAATGTTTAGTAAATGGTGTAGTGATTTCTGACTGCAAACAAGGTTTACTTTCAGTAATACAAAATTAAATCAGAAATAACCGAATACTGCTAGTATCTGGAAGTGCAATCTAGGCAAATTGTTTTAGTTACCGTCAGCACTTTAATAAAGCTATTTGGAATAAACATCTACCCGGACGCGCTATATTATTTTTGCTTAATCACATTTTAATAGAGTTTAAATACATTTTGTGATTAACAAGAAACGTAAAGGTGTATACATTAAAATCTTTCTAAACCGAAACAATAAAAAAATTTAATGATAGGAGCAGAGTATGAAAAGCCCTTGTAAAATGTATTATAATTAAATTACTCACGATTTGGGTCGTTCTCATTGTACTAATAAGCTGTCTCTTCATATTTAGAAAATGAGGTGTGTTTACATCAATAATAAGAACATTATTATACTAATTGCATTATTATTAACAATAATGTGCTTCCTTAATTTCAGCAGACGCAGGGTGTTAACAACAAAACTTATCACCTGTATAAAAGAAACTTAGTGTCTCTCAAACATTACTTATTACAATTTATAAATATATAACTAGAGCCGTCGAATCGAACTCCCTGTGGAACTCGTGTGAAAAATTGTGAAACAATGCTTACACAATTTGTTTGATATGCGAAGTACGCTGCAGAACATCCGGAAACTCCGTCGCGTTCTCACTTTTCAAGTGACATAGATTTATTGAGGAGATTAAGGGGTCTAAACAAATCTTCTCACACGACGCTAACGCGGAATGTATCCTCGAAAGACCGAACTCTTTTACACTGCATTAGTAACAAATTTTCAAAATTCAAAAATTTTTTGTTAATAATTTATTTTCGGTTTGGAGGAGAATGGTTCAGGTTCGGCGTGGGGCAGGAGTAAAAAATAGGTCTTCAAACCGGCTCCAGGGAGTTCGTATTATAATGTTATAAAAAAATTATTTAGAAAAAAATATGCAACACTTTTTGTTCATATATTTTGTATTACGATGGCGCGAAGTCAATAGACAGTTTTAGTGGATCGTACGCCAAAGCCTTGCGTACGCAATAAAATTGCGGGTCGGTATTGCACGTGCGCAGAACGTAATAGAACAGCTAGCGTGTTGTGTACGCACGCACCGCTGGGGATTTTGCGTGGCGGGCTAGCGGGCTCTGCGGGACGTTCTCGAGGGATCTCGGACCCAACGAGAGCGCCAGTTTCAAGATGGTGGTTACCTCGACTGGCGCAGCAAAGGCGACGTGGTGTTTTCGGAGTTCTGTGTTACGTGAAATTGCGTGGTGTTCAGCTTGGCAATTCTTTCCGGGACCTACGGCGGTCGAATCAGATCGCCGTGCAGCTGAAGGAGTGCACAGTGAAAATGTTCGCCGCTTGGAATGTGCGTCAACGCTGCGATCTGCTCAACGCTAAGCCTATTCGC
This sequence comes from Ixodes scapularis, assembly GCF_016920785.2. NCBI lineage: Eukaryota > Metazoa > Arthropoda > Arachnida > Ixodida > Ixodidae > Ixodes > Ixodes scapularis. The sequence goes on along the minus strand of NW_024609881.1, from coordinate 11,713,864 downwards.
ACAGTTCATCGCCGACGGACGAGCGACTCCAAAAGAAATCGCCGAAGTTCTCGCTATGTACCGGACATCAGTAGATCATGAATTTCATTCCGCGATAGCACTGATAGAAGGTGCCGTTTCAAAGGGAAGATTGACGGAGGCTCCGTGATCGAATTTGGCTACGCACTCTTAAGCCTGGTTCAGACAGTTTCGTTTGACTGCGTTTGACTGCGTTGCGGCAGCGAGAAACCAGGACATCCCTGCTACTTATATCGCGTGCTAAGATGATTCTTTGAATTAGATTGCACGCTTCACACGAAGCACAGATGTGCCGGTGACTCGCTTTCGGTTCTGGACGCAACGCAGTCAAACGCACTCCGACGCAAGTGTCCGAACCGGCCTTTACTCGTAGCCTCTGTACCCCGCAGAAAAGCGGGCTTGACGAGGCAGCTGCGGCTTGGTTTAATTTGAAATAAAATTATTGGACGCGTTTTCTTTTTCAATATTTCTTTCCATCAAGGTTGCGCTATAAGCACGCGGAATTCTGCAGCTGTAGCAAATCTAACCAAGATCATGGGCAGCGTTCACTCTAAAACGTAACGCACAACTAAATTCGGTCCGAGCAGGTCATTTATAGCGTACGCTATACTATTGCGTATTGCGTACGTAAGAGCCAGCAACGCTATACTAAAACTGTCTAATAAATAGAATAAGAACTTGTGGCAAAAGATGGCAGGAGAAACTTTTCACGCTGACAATTGATAATGTATACTGTTTAATGTACTGGTAACTGGCAAGTAAGTTGGACCAGCGGTGCATTCTTGCGGCAGCTACGGAACTAGAATGCTTTTTAGGAACGAAAATGTGCTTGAGCGGTGTGTGATCTGTTACGATGGTAAACAAACGGCCATACAGATTCTTATAAAATTTCTGTATGCTATACAAGCTTGCCAACGCTTTTTTTTTATATAGGCGTAGCTTCGCTCAGCGGCGCTTAACGTTCGAAACGCATAAGCCACTCGCATTTCTTGTCCGTTGACAACACGATAGATAACTGCACCACCACCGTAAAAAGTCGCATCAGATGTCAGTTTGAGTGGTTACGTAGCGTTATGAAGCCCAAAAACAGCGTTGATGCACAGTAGCTGTTTGCAACACACGAAACGTTCTTTACACTCCTGCGTCCATTTCCATGGGTATTTTTTTTCTCTGAGTTGTGTGTGCCTCGGTTCTAATGTTGAGTCAAGGCAAAAATTTCGCGTAGAAGCTCAGTAAGCCTAAGAAAAACCTCAAATGGGTTTTGTTCTGTGGCTTTGGCGCTTTGAGCACCGATTCGACCTTTCTTTTTGTTGGCTGCAGTCCACTGTTGCTTATCTCGTGTCCGAGATTCTTGACACTTCTCCGAAACAATCTATACTTTTCTGGAATTTACGCACACTCCGTGCTTCCGCTATCGCTCCAAATCCCGCTTGAGGTTTTCTGTGCATTCCTCGTGTGTTCTAATGGAAATTAGAACATCATCGATGTAGCAAGCACTGCTTGGAATTTCCTTGAGGATCTGATCCGTTACTGGCTGAAATCACACGGGCGCACTTGACACTCCATAGGGAAGTCGTCGGATCCGGTGTAACCCGAAGTGGGCGTTCACCGCTAGAAGCTCTTGCGAGTCCTCCCCAAGGTCTAGTTGCAAGTAAAACTTAGACAAGTCGAGGATAGTGAAAACTGTGCCTCCCACTACTGCCATAAATGATGTCCTCGGGTAGTGGGAACGGATAGTGATTTCCCTTCAATTGTAGATTTATTTGACGCAAAAATCCCCACAGAGTCCCATTGCCTTGTCTTTCTTTTTAACAAAGACTGAGGGTGCTGCCGAATCGCTATGTTAAACTCGGCAGATTACACCGCTTTCTTTCAAAGTCTTTAGCTCATTTTCTACGCATTCTCGAAGGGCATAAGGCACAGGTTTTGATTTGCAAAAGGTAGTCTGGGCGTTATCTTTAAGAAGTAAGCTTTCTTTGAAGCCCTGGAATACGCCGAATCTACTTTCAAACACGTCATTGTACTTCTATTTCAATGGCACTTTTGTCGTGACCGTGTGCACTGAATTAACCTGAGACCAGTTCAGTCGCCCTTTTCATAAGCCGTCGCGACCCGGCAAGTTTGGACTGAATTACTGTTTTGCATTCTGCGCAAAGATCTACGGCAGAGTGTGGTCGTTTCCCTCGTCCTTTACTCGAACGTTAACGCACCCTTTCACTGGAATCAATGTTTCATTGTAAGCTTTTAGCCTTAAGAAGATTTTTTTTCGCAGCGTTTGTTCCCAAACGTTTAACGAATTGTGCTTTCGCTCGTTATCGGAACAACAGATCTTGTATCCACTTGCGTTTCGACCTGTGTCGATCATTACGTTCACTCAGTAGGTGTTTCCTTCGGGTTTGCTTGAACTTCCAACAATCAGTTTCCTTCACGGTTTGCTTGAACTTCACTGCTTTGACATTTGTTCTACACATTTTCGCATTGTGGCCAGGTTTTGAGCATTTGAAACACATGCTCCTTTCTTGCCGACACACCTTTACTGGTGTGTGCGCTACCAGATCCAGTACAGGTAACATTTGTCTTTGAAGCCGGAATGTTATTTTCACCTTGACGATGCGTAGACCTCCGCTGCCAGTTGACGTCAGTCTGCACGATGGTGCTAGCTGATGGTTCCTCTGTGCGCCGAACCTTCTTGCTTTGTCCTTGTGCCTCTTCCATTTCGAAGGCAGAGCTGTTGGCACGGTCAAAGATGAGGTCTTTGTCCTCTGTCGCCGGCTGTTTGCTGCGGATTGCATCATTTTGTAGTCTCACGATGAAAAGGTCTCAAAACGCCTTTTCTAGAAAAGTGCCGTGGTGGCACGTAGCTGCCCCTTTCTTGATTTCCACGGCATCGTTATTGATGATTTCACCTTGACGTTAATCCCCTCGGTATAATATGTATCGTTCCACGAACGCCGAACACTTGGGAGCGTAAACGTTCAAGAGGATCTTAAACACGCCGTCGTGTTTTGCATCCGCCAGCTCTTCCGGAAAAAGCTAATTTAGAAGCCTGATGAACGCAGCCTCGCCGATAAGCGTGAGGAATACCTGCTGCTTGGTGGCCGGGTCAATCTTGTTTGCAGTTGCGAAAGCTTAAAATCATTCCACGTAAATTTCGAATTCGCCTTTTTTCGGAGAGAATTCCGGGAGGTGCCCCAAGACGGAACTGTTCTACAAGGTCCTCTCCGAAGACTTGTCCTAGTTTTTCACGCACATAGTTGTTCAACAAACAGACTTCCTGACCCGCACCTTCATTGTCTCTGTTGAGTTGTGCGAAGTACGGACATACGCCGAGGCAGCAAAGCTTGCTGCTTTATTGACAACACGGTCAACCGTCAAGAAGGAACAACGTTCAAGTGTAAAAGTACTTGTTGTTGCGCTAGTTGGTGATTACTGTTTTGAACCATGATTGAAAGCGCTAAAAAGGCGAACGCAAGAAAAAAGACAAACACAAGAGCTACTCACAAAAATATTTGGAAAAATAAGATAAAAGTTCACATATAAATATATATTGTTACAGGCTCACTGGAGTCAACTTCAGTTCCGGCTGACAGAATGCCAGTTAGCGATCACAAGGGCACCCCCAATTCCACTCCTCGTCTTCAACTTCGCCTGCCTCTAACACTCTCCCCCTCCCCCGTAAAAGACTTATCACTGTACAAAAAGCAAGTCATCGCCCTTTGGTTCCCCCAATTCACTGCCCCGGAGAAGAAGCAAGAACATTGTGCATGGGATGTACATTTTCAGGTGATGCACATGCGCTGAAAATGTCGTGGTCTTCCGCGAAGTTCCCCAATCTCGAACTTCATGGGTTAGTGGTCCAATTTTCTTAGTGACTTCACAGGGACCCCTATGCCTAGGCAGAAGCTTCTGTGCTCAACATTTCTTTAGCTGGTCCCTCCGAACAAGGGTCAAGTCACCCGGAGATAGACATGGTGTTGAGCCAGGAGCGCTGTATCGACATGCCGTACGCTGTTGGAGATGTAATATAGCCATTCTTGCTCGTTCTCGTACGTCATCGAGGCGGTGCTGAAATTTATTGTCAGCAAAATCGTACACCTCCCCACTGGTGTGAATAGATGTCCGCCGGCGGTTTGTATTTTCGGGCCATCCCACGGCCTCATTACCCTGCGAAGGCCGTGAGAGAGCTTCCCACTTAAAACCGAATAATCTGGTCCGGTGTCAACGAGTGCCTTGGAGTCGTGGCCATCGATGGTAACGTCGAGGTTATTCGACACCGTCACAGAAGCGTCGTTCTGGTGCGTCTTGTTGCTAGTGCGGGAGCCTTCTGTTGTTTGTGGATGATCTTGGCATCGTTCGTCTTCGGCAAAACCACCTCCCGGCACTGCCGCGCCTAGTTTTCCCGACGGGAAGCGATCGGTGTCAGGCTGTCTCGGCGAGACTGGCGGAAGAGCGATGGCGAGCGTCAGGAAGACGGTGAACGGAATCCTCGGCGGGGTGTTGACTCGGGAGACGAAGAGCGGCGGAGGTAGTCCACGATGTCCCGAGACCGCTCTTTTAGACGTGGTCGAGCGTCGTTGGGTGCAAACCCTCGTAGGCCCAGCTGGCGATAAGTCATCGTCGCTAGATGTGGTCCACTTCACCGCAGTGGTAACAGAGCCGGCGTCTGTCGGCCGTCCTCCAGACGTCGGTCTTTCTTGGGGCAATTTGTTCTGGACGAACGTGCGCCCGACCTTCCTGGCGTCGGGAAAACTGCGGCGCTGGAGGTTCACGTCGGGGAGTCGCCACGTACGGACGCGGGGTTGGTGGTGCTCGTCGGACCGTTGCGGCGTAGCTTAACGTCGGTTCCTCCGGTGTCGCGGTGTTGATTGGAACTTCAGGGTGGAGCGCCCGTTGTGCCTCCTCGCGCACGGCCTCGGTGATGGAGAGTGTCACTGGACGGCTTGCGGCTGGCAGCAACCGGCGGATTTCCTCCCGGACGACCTTCCGGATAACTTTGCGGATGTCCGGACCAGGAGCGTCTTTGCAGCGGGGTATTCACATGAGAGAGAAATCCTTGGGATTTCTCCCGGCACGCGCGCATCACGAGACGAAAACGCGAAGCTTTTGCGCATCGCAAAGCCTGACGTTTTCGTTGCAAGATGCGCGTGCCGTGAAAAATCCCCAGGATTTCTCCCTTGTGGGAATGCTCCTTTAGCAGAGCGGTTGCAGTGACGCTACAGTGTACTAGAATACTTGGGTAGTGTTGGGACCAGAGGGGCTCGCCTGAAGCGCGTGGTATTGATCGCAACAGGTGTCGACACCGGCTCGTTATCCAGAAGGTGTGCACGTGCGTGGCTGCACGCGGGAAAATATGAATCTTTAGTGCCGCTTTGGTGGAGCGCACATAGGATTCCTGATACAGCTACGACCTGCCAGCGGTCGTACCGCGGCATCAATTACGCTGCGGCACGATCGTTTGCAACATGATGCTTCAATGTACTATTGGACGGTACAAGCTACATTACCCTTCCTTTACATTCAAATTATTGCTACTCTGAAGAAGCGAATTGCAAGTTGTTTCAGCCTAGAATTAGCTGGGACTTTCGGTTTGTGGGTGGTGAGGATTTTAAATGAAATGCCGATTTCCTCGGTCGCAAATGCCGAACATTAGATATTTGAAAGCAATATCTAAAACTCGGAAGCAGGTTTTTTTTTTCCTATCTTCTTTTATAATGGAACGAAACGGCACATACTATAGTGCAAGATTGTTTTAGTATGTTTTTAATACCCCAGGTTAACTTCTCTGTCTTTTTTTCTGCCCGTCTTCTTTTTCTTGACCTTAATCAGCTCGCTTCACTTGTCACTCATTCCTGTGTTCATTTACCCGACGAACCACCGAAGCGACGGTCGCAAAGGGGTGAGAACCTTCTATTTCTTTATGGCTGACATGACCATCCGTGGACCATCCGACGTTCCCTTGTAATAAATGGCTTATAAGCCGTGACAATTTTTATCCCGTCGGAAAACAAGGCGCGTTGTCTAAGTCCAAAAACTGAGACAACGAGGGCTGAACAAGTAATCCTTTATAAAATTTAAAAAAAGCAACTATTTCACATACTTCTGAGCAGAAAACATGAGCACACGTAGATCAGGCAAGGAAAAAGTTGTAATAGTTTACAGCATGGCATTGAAATAATGGTTACAATGTGCAGCTCATACATGGTTACAATGCAGCGGATTATCCTCTTCAGGGTAAACCATCTGAAACCTACACGCTCATAACAACACATTTAACCGACAGCTGCTTTGTGACAACCAGGTAACTCTCGCCCGAGCTGGGTATTCGAAGGGAAAGACCCATGGTTCCACAGGGGGCGTATATGGTTTACGCAGGCAGACAGGGTGTTTTTGTTTTGTTCTTTACATACCTTTACATATTTTACAAAAAAAGGGATGTGGCGGATATGGGGATGCCGTCTTTCGTTATATCTGTAGGGCTCGGAGGACAATTAATGGGCGAATAACCGTTGCAATTTCAATAATTAACCAAAATCTGTTAACTTGTTCATTAACGGCTTAATTGGCCATGGTGCAATTGCAGTTTTAAAAGGAGTTGTAATTAAAGGGGCAATGCAACAATTCTTGTACTTTGCCCAAATACCACTTCGAACGGATCCCTGACGTTAATGACCTATGAAACACGCGTTCGTTTTTCACCCGACGGAATAGAAGTCCCAGAATAAAATTAAAGAAAAACGAGCAGCGTTCTACCCCTCAACTCGTAGGCAGAACAAGCGGCCACGTAATCTAGAGCCAATTATATGCCGCCAATGTTGATCATAGCCACGCGCTGGAATTGGCAAAGCACAGGACACGCTTTGAGTTTCAGAATGTGTTATGGCTCGGCTGTTGTCGTCGTTGCAGCGATTGGGCACGGGCCACTACCTGAAGGCTTCTCGAGTTAGTGATTATCAACGACCCCAAATCAAGTGCGGACGCAATGCTCGGGTCCAATCTATGAACCGCATTCAAATATCGTCATTGGGGTGTACTACGATCCCCACGTTACGTCATCAAATTTTGCAAAGGAGAGATTGAATGAAAATGATCGTTTTTGTCCTTGAAATTACACCGCAACAAAGGAGTTTCTTGGCCAGTGACGTTCCGTGTGAGTATCCTTGAGTCCCACCAGTGCCAGTAAGCTCGTGTAAAGTGAAAAACATTCCAATTGAATAGCGGTTCACCATCCATTTAAAGGAAAACACAATTTCAACAATTCGCGAAAAGGCAACGAGGCTCGCAAAATTTATCGTAAAATTTTTCCTTTCTTCGCTTGATTCAGAAACCGCGTTATGAAAATAATACTTAAAATAGTGACATACTCGTCTTAATGCGTGGCGCCGGCGATTCCACCGAAGACACGCTGTCGAGTTAGTGACGAGGGTACAGAGACAACTGTGTCATTCTTCTACGCATTGACATCAGCATAACCTCATTCGCTTTTTCAGCGCGCGGTTTTTTAATTAACCGAAGAAAGACACAATTTTAGCGATGAATATCACAGGACAGAACGAGCGGGTTGATAGAGATAATGAAGCTTGAAGGGACGGACAAACTCAACAAAAACGAGCGCATTGTTGCTTTCGCTCAAAGCTCGTTGTTAATTCACGACTTTTTTAAAGTGGGTTGGCCTTTAATATTGGCTCCCTTTAAAGCTGCCATTGCAGCATGGCCCATTAAACCGTTTATTAACGCTTTGCCTACCGCAAAAATGTAAAAAAAAAAAAGATTTTAAAATACCGATTTTTTTATGTGCTATACTCCGTTTCACCTTGTGTCGTACCGCAGGAAAGGCTACAAGCGCGAGCTCCTTGCTCTAAGCCACATCTCGGCGGCACAAGCTCTCTCGCACCAAGGGCAGCTGCCAACGCTATGAGCTCGCGCTTCTAGCCTTCGTGCAGTACAACATAGGGTGAAACGGAGTGTATAAAATCGTACTACCAACACGTGCACCACTCAAAGTAAGAAAAAGAAAAGGCGGGCTGTGCGAGCCGGATAACTGGACCACACCGCCGCCACGAACAGTCAATACACGCGCCCTCACGAGCACCCGTTGCCGAGCCGCTTCGGTCCCAACACTACCCAAGTATTCTAGTACACTGTAGTAACGCTTGGATGCCGCTGGTAGTGGAAAGCGCGCGCTTGGAGTGCGCGCTCGATGTTTGTTGCCCCGGTGACCAAGGCATCGACGGTTGCCGGCGGTTTGCGGACGAGGCCTCCGAAGATGTCGTCTCTCACCCCACGCTTGAGGATTCGTAGCTTCTTCTCTTCTGTAGCTTGAGGGTCGGCGCGGGCGCTCAGGAGCAGAACGTCCTCTACGAAGCCGATGACGCTCTCAGTGCCGCCCTGGGTTCTGATTCGCAGTAGGTCCTCGGCTCTCTCTCGGCGGTGGTGGTTGATGAATGTAGCCTTCAGATCGGTCTTGAAAATGTTCCACGACGTCAAAGAGGACTCATGGCTCTTGTACCAGTGCTTGGCGGTCCCCTGAAGAGAAAGATACACGTTGTGCAGGCGCAGCTCATCGATGCAGCCATTGTGGCGGGCAACGCGTTCATACTGGTCAATCCAGTCTTCGGCGTCTTCGTATTGCTCGCCGTGGAACGGAGCAGCCGTCCTCGGAACGACGGGCAGGTAAACGACGGCAGAAGCGTCTGGAGTCTGCGGCTGGTTGGCCATAGTCGTCGTCCTCGGCTTGGGCTTGTCCGGCAGCAAACCCAATGGACCTTTTGGTGAATATGTGCGGCCACCTATGGGGCGATGGACGAACCTGAGGCGCACTGGGTTGGAGAGTATTTGTAGAGAAAACAACGTCCACGTTAGGCGTCTTGTGTGCTACCAGTTCGTTTTCTTTTTGCTGCTCTTAGTTTTCTTTCGCTGCTCGCATTTATACATCGGCCAAACTGGCCGATGTATAAATGATAGAGCAAGGGAGCACGTAGCCTCGGTGAGAAGCACATCAGCAGGACATTTGTCAGCTCATTGCCGGACTTGTGGATGCGATGCCGAGCTCGCCAGCATAACCGTCCTTCATAGGAACCAGAACTCCTTCGCGCGTGAAGCGCTGGAGGCCTTGGCCATCGAAGAAAAAGGAGAAGATTGCGGTCTGTCACACCCCGTTGAATACTATGGTTCGTTGCAACTCAAGAAGATAGGGCGAGGGAAAGGAAGACCGGGGAGGAGGAAGCAGACGGAACGCTAGAGAGGAGAGGGGGAAACCTCCTCCTCTCTCTAGCGTTCCGTCTGCTACCTCCTCCCCGACCTTCCTTTCCCTCGCCCTACCTTCTTAAGTTGCAGCGCACTATAGGCTAGAAGGTTTTTATAAGTGTTTATTCTGCCGTTAGACGAAGAAAAAGAAAGAAAAAAAGGGCCTAGGCCGGTAAGAAGACAAAGTAAAATTCAGTTGATAGTCAGCGCTGTCTTTGTCCAGTTCTTTCCTTCGTGTCCTTGTTTTTTCGTGTTCAGCTGACCTGATTGCAAACAAAAGGTTTTCACCTTGGGTTGATGATCTGGAGGATCAGCGTTGAAACCGACCGATGGCTGACGGCCGTGGACGCGAGTAGCTAAACAGTGTAGGGACATAGTACGGGTGTGCCTTGTCTAACGCCGGCTGTGATCGCCGCACTTCGCAAAGCTCTATCGCTTGCAAAAATTACAAGTCAACTTACCTGTAATAGAATGGCCGCAACATAGTCTGGACAGCTGACTCGGCTTCCAGTTCTTCGAGGGGTCGGACGTGTCAACTCTCCTAACGGCACGAATCCAGGCTGCCCGCTTAACGGGATGAAGCTTAGCACACGGGAAGCAAAAAAGCTAGTTCCACAACCCGGGCGATAATAGTTCCGACAGCCGAAGGCTACACAGTTCACCGGCATGATTGCGGTGCACGTCGTAATCTAGAACGGGCGCCGTCAGTACGATGACTCGTGTTCACCTTGTTCGCAACATCAAAACTTGAGTCTCGATGGTCTCCAAGGCGCGCAAAGGCGAGAAAAGCAAGATGGCGGATTGTTTAGAACTAATTACTCTCGAACCCAGGCGCATCAAATACTCCGCGCATGCGCACCGCGTATTTCTAGAAAAGGTCCATTCAGCAGCCTGTCCCTGGATGCGGCGGCTGGCCCGAGTTTCACGTTCGTCGTAGAGCGGTCTTCTCGACGGGCGCTTGGAATCGGACTTCCGCTGCGGGCCCTCGTATGTACGCTGCAAGGACATGGGTTACCTCCACCAAAATGTTACGAATGACAAGGTGAAACAAAGAATAACTGGGGAAACGGCAACGTATAATGGAGTGAACTTGTGCCCAAAATAAAAAAAAGGGGAACAGAAGAAAGCAGAGCGTCGTGGACGTCGAAGTCGGCGCGACAGCAGAATCGAACGCTGGGGCGAAAACTGGGTCCGGCTGGCCACGTGGAGCCCCTTTTGTGCACGCGTGGGCTTTTGGATCAATCGGCGTGGAAGGTTAGACGTGTAGAATATTCTAACCTCGAATCAGCAACAGGGTTCTCGAATTTACCAGAACATTACATTAGAGTCAACAAAAATGCGTATCCGTGGCCAGTAATCGAACCCTGGCCCCCTTGCGTGGAAGGCACGCGCGACAACCGTTGGGCCACGAGCGCGCTGCCTACTTAGTCAGCTGAGCACGCGGCAATATAAATACAAATATAAATAAATAAGTAAATAATTATATATATATATATATATATATATATATATATATATATATATATATATATATATATATATATATATATATATATATATATATATATATATATGCGAAAGTAAAGGTACCACGGTTTCGGCCTGAGCCAGGTGAGGCAGAGTAGCTTGAGAACAATTTTATATATATAATTATACAACGGGCATGGTGGTGGGGGGCCGAAGGCTTGGGTATAGAAGAAGAAAAGAACCCTTAGTGAAAGCAGCAACAACAGACGATTTAATCCTCGATGTTTCGACCGGACGATTTAATCTTCGACGTTTTGACCGGAGTCCAGCCTTCGTCAGGAAGGCCGGACTCCGGCCGAACCGTCGAAGATTAAATCGTCCGTTGTTGCTGTTTCACTGAGGGTTCTTCTCTTCTTCTAGATATATGCGTGTGTTTGTGTGCGTGTATGTGGGTGTGTGTGCGTGGTGTGTGGTGTGTGTGTGTGTGTGTGTGTGTGTGTGTGTGTGTGTTGATACACCTATCGTAACATAGGCTACGCAGGCGCCAAGATACCCTTCTACCCATTTACATAAAATTCTATATTAAAAAAAAACGTATATTATGGCATTATACCATGCAGTCAACATGTCATTTTGCTAAATCTTCCTAATGAAGTACGCCTCTCGCAGTTCGTGTACTCTTTGATTCCTGCTTCTACCTAAAATCTTGTTTTTTTGGTTCTTGGCCATTGATAAAAAACGAAATCATTTAGCCAACAGGCGGACTTCTTTTCATCGGGTTCTTAAGGTCAGAGCCAGTACAGGTGAGAATAAAAAATGAATCAACCAATAAGATCCATGATATGTATTTTAAAGAGTAAACCCCTTGTAAAACTAAACAGCTGTAGTCAATATATTATGAGTTTTTTGCTAAATTTTACTTTCCTGCTTGTCATCTTTCCTCTAAAACATTTATATAATATCTGCTTTGCTCTTCTTTATTGTGAATCAAATTTATTACGATTTGTTTTCGCTCTCAAGAAGCGCTAATACAAACAGACACATATCTTAGCAGAAAAAGAAACTCTTAATCAAACCTATGTAATCGGTTTCGTTGTGATGTTTATTTTACAGGGCACAAATTTAAACATTTATAGGCGTTTATAAACGGGACAAATAAAGACGCAATTAAAACACAGTTTTGAGCGCATTCATGATCAGGAAGGTTTGTATAACCAGTTTTTGATGCACGTTTTTGTGTTTATTACGTATATAGAACCCTGTCCCAGAATCCGACGAAGAATCGCCCATCATATTGCTGCCATCTGGAGGATTTACTATATTGAAGGACATTCCTCTGACAGACAGCAGTCCTATGCACATTAGGGACCTCTCAGTTAATGGCCGATCAATAATTAAGCGCAAATACCCACTAGTGTCATTGAGTTGGAATAGCATGGGAGCATACGGTAATAACCCCAAGCAGCACACTTGCTTGGGCTAGCTGGGGCCAGGATGGGGCCTTGGCCGTAGTAGACTGGACCGGGACCGCCCAGGGAATTCGGTGAACTGCCAGCCTGGCGTCTCACCGTATTTCCCGGGCACCGGTATGCCACGGAACTGCCAGGGAAGGGATTTCCTTCGCGTTCCTCGTCTTTTCTTGGTCCGAGCAGACCAGTGTAGACAGGCGGCCGCCAACATTGGCGCTTCAGTGTGTTCATTGGCCCCAGGATTTTACGGAACTGCCAGGGAAGTGATTCCCTTGGCGTTCCTTGTATTTTGTTGGTCCGAGCCGACCGGGGTAAACAGGCGGCCACCAACATTGAAGTCTTAGTGGCGCTTCAGCGTGGTCATTGGCCCCGGGATTCTACGTAACTGCCAGGGAAGTGATTTCCTCGGCGTTCCTTGTATTGTCCTGGTCCGAGCCGACCAGGTTAGACAGGCGGCTGCCAAGATTTAAGGATTTCGTGGCGATTCATTGTATTCACTGGCTCCAGGATTCCACGGAACTGCCGGGGAGTGGTTTCGGGCAGTGGCGTCACAAGGGGGGGGGGGGGGGGGGGGGGGGGGGGACCGCGCCCGGGTGCTGCGCTCAGGGGGGGGGGGGGGGGGGGTCGCGACGGGAAGCGGGGGGAGGGGGGGGGGGGCGCGGCGGGCCACGCGAGAGCGGAGGGGGGGGGGGGGGGAGGGAGTTCGCGGCGGGCCACGCGAGAGCGGAGGGAGGAGAGGAGGGGGGGGGAGCGGCGGGTCACGCGGCCACGCACGAGCGGAGCGGGGGGGGGGGGGGGGGGGGGGGAGAAGGAGGGGGGTGTCGCGGCGGGCTACCGCCGCGAGTGCCGCTGACCCTCGTGACGCCACTGGTTTCGGGTGTCGTTTATTTTTGCAAGATCAGCGCGCGAAGGAACGACGGGCAATTACCGTCGTTCATTATTTTTTGTCTGGAACTTGCTTGACATCGGACCCTGAAGTACTCGATACGGCCACTTTTACTTACATCAACTTAAAATCCGTTCTTACGTTGCGCTTAAATTTGACTCTCACGCTATTATCACAAAGCCAGTGACATACAGCTTCGTACACGAGAATCTGCGCTTAGACCTTTGGCCAGGAACAGTTTCCTCCTTTTCAAGAATATTGCGCTTGCCGGCGTGACGCGATCGTCGGGCTTTATTGACACACCCGTGCCGACAGTACATCGCAACCGCAAGCAGGGTCCGCAAAACAGCACCCCCCATGTCTGATTTCACAAAAACGCCAAAAACAAACTGTTGCACTGGATGTGTAAATTAGAAAGAAAAAAAACAATAGAACACATTTCATCAAATTCCAGAGGCCGGTGTTTATTCCAGAACAAATTAACTAATCGCAAATCAGTCGGCGCTTCAAGAAAATATATGTGAAAAACATGCTGCTCAACTAAATCTGCGTACATTGCAGAGGCGTTGAGCGCGCGTGTTCAATTTTCCGTTCGCTAAGACCCCGAGTTCTTTCCAGACTGAAAAGAATGACCGGGTGCTTCAGTCAAATTGATCGTCCCACATTTAAATAAACAACAAATATCAGTTTCACATGCTACGTAATTGCATCCTGGTGGTGCGTTTTCTTCGCGAAAGCGAACTTGCCTCACAAGCTTCAAGCAAGAAATGCTTTTTTAAAACCGACATGTGCTAAGCCTTGAGTTTTTCAAATGAAACGCGACACGCAAAACTTCCGACACGAGAAAGGCTTAGATGTTGGCTGGTATTTCTAAGTTCAAGAAGAGGCAAGACTGCTCTCGCTGCACCAATGTCAACGCTTAGTGCCGCAGTATGAGAAACTGATTTTTAGTATTTATTTAAAGCGGGAACGACCCATCTGACTCACCTTACACCGCCAACACACGTGGAATGCGGTCTGCACGGACCGCACCACAAGTTACGAAAGCCTTGGCCACGCGTGGTGTAAAGCAAAAGCGTTGTATGTGCAAGTGGCGCTAGTGATCAAGTACATAAAAAAGAAGTTTATTCAGCGGAAAATCGCATTCACTGATGTAAGGAATCGAAACAAAGTAAAGTGCACCGGGAATGTAAATATTTATTTACATTTTTATTTTAATCTCAAAATTAAGCAAGCCGGATTTTAATCCGCGTTTGGATAGGTTCCCACGTGGACTCATGCTTATCAGAATTTGTAAATACGAAATAGGCTTAGCGTAGGCAGTCAAAACATAGATGACATAGATCTACCCTGCCATCTATTACACTATCTACATACAAAACATAGATTACATCTATGTTTTGTATCATTTCTTTGTTCTATGACTCTTCATTCTCTCTTTCACCATAAATACGAGCGAAGGTGAGCTCGTGACGTGTCAACATCGACCTCACATTGCTTTCGCTCGCACTGAGCGTGAAACGAAGTGTAGGACATGTGGGGCACGTTTCGGCGGTGCACGCGTCGACGTGTTCAGAACTAATTTGTTCTACGTCATCAAGGTTAGCGTAACGTCTGCAGGGCAAAAATTGCAAATTGGGTTATGGGGATATTTTTACAGCGTGCAGTTGGTCAGCCATTTAAAGTTGCGACGAGTCACTCGCGGTAGATGAGCAATTTAGCCGGTGCAGTACAACCACTAGCCTGGGGTCCTTAACGTGCACCACGCAGTAGTGATACACGAGCCCAGGTCGGTAGGATGCTCATCCAGATCGAAACGGGCAGGGGTGGGGCTCGAACCCAGGATCCCTGGGCTCTGCAGCGCGAGCTTTCACTCCACGCGCGTCGAGCTGGGTGTGCGCTTTAGCCCACTTCTGCAGGGCTCCAATTTCGTCAAAGCTGGGGTGAGCACGTGCAAATTAGAGGCAACGCAAAGCCTCGTGGGCGTGCTCTTGTAGTTAGTTTTCTGAATGCGCTGATCACGTGCGCTGAACCTGTAGCTATGGCTCCAGAGAAAAATTGGGGAGTGTGTATGTTTATACAGCCTAGAATTTGGTCTGCCTCAACGGCCGACGAGTCTCCCAGCTGTAGATGAAAATTTTAGCCAATGCAGTACAACTGATAGCGCAGGGTCTTTAACGTGCATCACGCAGTAATGATACACGAAAGCGCGCCTGTAGGATGTTCATCCAGATCGAAACGAGCAGGGGTGCGGATTGAACCCAGGATCCCTGGGTTCTGTTGCGCGAGCTTTCGCTCCGCGTGCTCCGAGCTGGTGTGCTCTAGCCCACTCGGCCGCCGATCCCGCTCCGGAGGGAAACAAGTCTTCTGTTTAGACACGCACAGCAAGTTAGCGAGTGGATTACACCGCTGTATGCACTGAAGCTGTAGCGATCTAGAAGGTCCACGAAAAAAAAAAAATACAGCCATACTCGTTGGCAGGTTGAAAGTAAACGCTGGGGAGGGGGTCGGCTCCTCCCGAGCGTTCGCTCTGCAAAAGTGGAAAGAGATGGGAGGAGCTGCTTCATCTCAAAACTGAAAGTTTTCAGATGAAGCAGCTTCTCACTCCTTCGATTTGTGTGTATGTTGATAAGGGAAAAAACGCAGTGCCTCTTATGCTCATTTAGCGACGCAGCCAGGAATATTTTCTAAGGTGGAGGGGAAGGGGGGGGGGGGGGTGCGCTTCTCCCGCCTCCACTGTATTTACATCACTGGTGTATTGTCGGCTGTTCATGATCTTGAATTTCTCAAATCAACCTGTTTTACTGAGCCACAAAACACGGCCTGTAATTCAAACCAAACCAAAAAAAAAAAAAAAAACTTAAAAAATACGTACATTTTCTTAGCAAAAAAATAAAAACTTAAAACAGATATCCAGTGAATGATTAAGCAATTACATGTATTCACAAATAAGAAATCAAGTCGAATTAAGATATTGAACACCGTTTGTTTGAAGGACCAGATGGACATGAGTTGATGCAGATTCCAATCAGCAAACAAAGGTTATCAAGCAACGTATAACAGGAGAAGAAGCTGGGAAATTATGTTTGCTCGCATTCGATTGACTTCAAAGTTCGTATAGAGTACGATAACTGCAGTCATGTCAACCGTAGTGACACCGGCCCCAGAAATATGGACTGAGAGAGAGTGGGGTCGAAACCGAAACTATTAAGTCGTATTTCAATCCTTGGCTGCCTTGGCTGGCTTGGCTTCGTGCCAATTCAAAGCCGCAAGCAACTTCTGGATCCTTGTTCGTTCCGGAGAGGACACAAAGGCCTTTCTCGGAGTGCGTCGGTCGATCCGAGTTTAGGTAAGTTTTGCCGATTTCATATTCAAAATGCATGCTAGAAGAATATCCAGATATGCTAGATCATCTTCGGAACAACGTAGCTCACGTTGCCACCGTAATTCGGATGATTTTTCACTTTTTTCTACGATTTGAGTCGAAAAAAGTGAAATCGTCTTAGCACTGACCGGCGGTGGCGGCGGCGCCGCCGCGGTGCCGCCGTGCCGCTATCTTGAGAATCCCGTGAATGCTCTGCGACACCGGAGCACTGCAGAGACGCTGATTAGATTGTTTCTAAAGTACGCGTTGCTATCAGTGAACTGTTCTGTGTTGTTAAACGCTTGATTGCGTGTCGTCTCGTCCTTTTTCATGCTAGCGGCAGCGTTGAGTTGTGCCCAATGTTTTGAAACTCCCGGCCCGCGCGCTCTGGGTTTTCATGCCGCGTCCAGCGGGATGGCGCGGTTCGACTGGCGCTGGCGTTTGGCGTATTGATAGGACACGCTCCTAACTGGGTGTCGTCGTTGTGCTCGTGTACGGCGTGTGCCTCGCGCCGGCGTGCGGTGCGTGGCGTTGGGTTTGAGGTGCTCGGGCCTTGAGTTTCTTATACTTGGGACACACGGGCAACTCGAATGCCATTTACAACGAATGACATTTGAGCGGACGGCCAATCGGCGCGCGACACTCCGGGCGTGACGCATTCCACGCGTGACAGATAGCGAGCTGATTCGCCGATCACACAATTGTCATTCGTTGTATATGGCATTCGAGTTGCCCGTGTCGCACGGGTATTAAAAGTGTTGACCGAGCCCTCTTAGTCTCATCGTTCTTGTTGTTTTCTCCCTTGCTGCCTGTTTGTTATTTTGATCATCTTGCTCTGGTTGATTGGCTAGCAGACGATCGTGCGTACGGGCCCCTGCATATATGTCTAGCCTTGCGAGCCACCCAGGGTACTACTGTCGCTAATAATGATTATTATTGCTTGCCTTAGCGACGTTTTAATTTACCCCGGCTACATTCGTGACTTGTAGAACTCGTGGGTGCACAAGTAGTTTACATGGCTGAGGAAAGAGGTTGAATGATTTGATTAAAATGCTCTGATCTGGTATAGAACGTTTAGTGGTACTGGGGAGACACATACAAAGCAAGGAGATCCAGCTTTGAATGTGATGGCTCCCTACTTACTACAACGTTTAAATACCTGAGGCCCTGGTAAAGTTGAAGGGAGTCTCTTAAAACATTTGTGGAAAGACCCAAAGCTGGATACAATTTTAGTCTAATAGCTGGTCTACACTGCAGCAACCGACTAGGACTGACTCCGACAAAACCAGTCTTTAAGCCTCTTGTGACGGCTTATGACCACGCCGTCCAGCAGTAATAATGGCAGTCGTAAGCGGCTTAAAACCCTGTTTTGTTCAACTCGGTCGTAGTCAGTTGCAACAGTGTGAACCAGCTCTAACGCCTCTTAGGTGCATGCGCAAACAGTAGCTTCAGGATAAACTTGCGCATTGCACTGCCCCAGAGGATATCGATCACATCCCCGTTGTTTATTTTTAATCTGTATCCCTGCACTGCAGAACATGTCAAGAGGCTTGTTGATTGCTGTGCATGTGCCTACCAAGCGAGCTGTGCTATTTTTAAGTGGTGTTTAATTTGTTTTTAGCTTCCTGGGATTTCTTAAGGTACCAGTAGGTATCTAAGCTCTACATGCACATTGTTCTTAACAAACACTTCACCAGAAATTTTTTTTTTTTTTTTTTGGGGGGGGGGGGGGGAGGGCCCAGCAAAATGGACGATTTTGGGGGGGGGGGGCGGGGGGATAGGGTAGGTAATAAAGAAAAGGTGAGGTAGGCTCCTACCCCCCCCCCCCCTTTCCGGCTGCGTGCCTGGTTCTTAATACAATTACGTTATGAAGAAGCTCATTTTCCTTGTTTGGTTGAGTGTAATGGTGCTGTCATCATGGTCTTTGCACTGTCGACAACAAGAGAAGCGTAATGTTGGCACTTTTTCTTTTGTTGATCTGTGAAGCAAGTTTTGGTTTCTTTGTTTGTTCCAGAATATCAGTCTGATTCTTATTCATGGTATTGCAGGAAGTCTGTATCATCAAGAAAAAACTGCAGGTGGCTGGAAGCTGCCGATCAGCTGCCAGTCTGGATAGTAGCCATCAACTCAGCAAAGGCCTGCAGGCGAATCAGCCCAACCTGTTTCTCTGCTGCCTTTCAAGACAGGATGGTTTGTGAAAAGTGAAACGGGGCCCATGCACCGCTTCCGCAGGGCCCTGCTGGTATTTATCTGACCTTTTGTTTTCCTAAACAAATAACACCATTCCAAACTGTAATATACCAAGCCCACTCTACATTGGGGATGACCATGGAGAGCTGGGGGATAGGGTAGGTAATAAAGCACAGGTGTACATGGTCGGGTGGTCCCTTGGTCTGACCACGGAATTACAAACAGCTGCCATTTGCAAAGCTGGTTGACTGTGCAAACACATAAAAACAAACAGTCTGTTTTTTTTTCTTTTTTTTTTATTACAAATTAACATTCTAAAGAATGGTTGCTTACGCACTTGCTTGTTCTTGTTATAAAGCCTTAAATTTATTCTTCCGAGTTAGAACAAAAAAGCAACCCATCTTTTTTTGGGCACAACTTTCTTTGGCAATGAAGAGAAAACTAGGGAGGGGGGGAGGCAGGCAGTGCCAAAGGCTCTGTGTTAGTGCACCAAATAGTTATCATTTTTTGTTTTTTTTTGTCTCAGTTTCAGTTAGGGTTATCAAAGCTGTGTGTTGGGCTAGTTGGTATTGGTCTTGGGTTGCCAAAGGCATGGTAGCGCTTTTTTGGACGAGGACAAAAGAAAGAAAGACAAGACAGACACGAGCGCTGACTATTAAATAGTTGCAGTCAGCGCTCGTGTCTGTCTTGTCTTTCTTTCTTTTGTCCTCGTCCAAAAAAGCGCTACCATGCCTTTGGCAACCCAAGATCAGTTAGGGTGTTGGCGTGTCAACCACGCAGTTGCTTCATTGCATGTTTTTGTACGAGGATTGCGGTTGAGGGAGCTGAACCGCGATCGCCGAGCATGCAGGCATATTCAGATCTATTTCTGAAGGCTTCACCCGTTTTTAAGCGTAAGCCAACACTTTGACTGAAGCACTCGGACAGACTTGCAAGGTAGATTTCACCGTGTTCAATCTCCTAGAATTTAATTTGTCTCTCAGCTGACGAAGATAGGCAGTGTCGGATCAGGAAAAGCTGCGAACTTCATGATAGATAAGCGCCGGAAAAATACCTAGACAAAAATTTGACGTGAACACTGGCGTACCGGCAACTAACATTTATTGAAAACAAAATTTCTTATATAGTAAGTGGTAAGGATGCAGATTTGTGGTAATGAACTGTCCTCTCATGTTGATATCTTTTCAGATATATCAGTGTTTAGAAGGGAGCTAAATTTTTATCTTTAATTCGTGATTGCATGTTAGTCTGTTCTTTTTTACAAGTGGAAGACATTGTGTTAAGTCATCTACTACCATTTTATGTGCCACCACACTATGGCCTAGTGGTCATTCTGGGGCATGATTCAAATAAAACATTATTATTATTATTATTATTATAGCTGTGAAAAACGTCAGTCATGACTACAACTGGTCAACCCTCTATCAAAAAATTCATTCTTTTGCTGATAAGGTTATGGATGTGTCACTTGTACACCTGGTGCCTTTGGCTTTAATCTTAAACGCCTGGTGTAGCTCTCTAGATTCTTTATCTGGGTATCTGGCCAAAAATTTAGCGTCTTTAAACGACTGGGAGCAAAAGCAGCATCTGCAGTGTGTGGCCAGATGTCGTGATGGAGATCGCTTGTGTGGCCACCTCGCGTTCGCGGGCGCAATCATTAATACATAGGCCTGTCTGACCCGTGTACACAGAACCATATGACATTGTGATTCCGTACACAACTTTGGTTGTGCATTCTGTGAATTTTTTGCACTGTTTAGTTTTGCATTTGTCTTTTCCAAGGGCCGCTGCTGCAGCGACAACACACATCAGCTGCTGCCCTTGTTTCCCGTCATTTAATGACACCAAATTTTTGGCCAGATACCCAGATAAAATGTCTAGAAAAAGCTACACGAGGTGTTTGAGATTATAGCCATAGGCACGAGTTGTACAAGTGACACATCCATAACCTTATCAGCAAAAGAATATGAATTTCTTGATAGAGGTCTACATTGGTTGTAATCATGATTGACATTTCTCACAGCAATGTAACAGATTGTTTTTTTTTTCAATGATGTTAGTTGCGAGTGCGCCAGTGGCAACTTCTTGACCCTGTCTATTTTTTGGCGCTTGTCAATGATCATGAACCACCTGACCCGAATTGCCACATGAACGAATTTCATGAGTGCTGCCGCGTTTTGAGGTCAGTTATCTGTAAACTCTTCTGGTGCTGAAAAACTATTGCGCGGGAGGAATATACAGAAATAGAAGCACGCACACTCCACGACGCGAAGTCGCATTCCATTTGGATCGCATTCAGTTATGGCTGGACCTAGGGGGTCGCTGGCACACCACAGCTCAGAATATGTGTAGCGAGGATTGCGCTGCAGAACCCAGGGGTCCTGAGTTCCGTCCCCACCCCTGCTCAGACACACCAGTGAGCTTGCTAGCCAACCGGCATACGGAAACAACTAGGAGTCCCGGTTCCCACTGTCCCATTTGTCATACATGTTGCACACCACTTGCTTGGTTTGTTTTAAGATATCTTGGTTGCCAAACTTCATAAAAATCTTACATGTCAAACAAAGGGGGAGCTCACAGAGTGTGCCTGCAATAAACCGCACTGATGATGCCCAAAGATGCGCATGATAAAGATGCCATCTTAATTTTGCAGGGAGCTAGAAAACCTAGGGTGAATTTAAACCAAGAAAACACAAAATGGCTAAAAAGGAAATGCTCTAGGTTTGGCACATCCTGGCCAATGTTATGCTAACATTCTAAAGTCAAAGCTAAACGGAACAATTTTACATATATTTTAATTGGTTACGTTCCACCCAGCAAATTATTATGGTTGAACTATATTCAGCTATGCAGTGAAATGGTGTCCTTTGGCTCTCTAGCTTTAGCTTCATTGCCACGGAACATTGTCCCCAAGTATATCACTTTCTAGCTCTTTTCGACTGCACCCCTCCTATTCCTCTCCTGCTTTGCTGTTCTACTTGTTCTATCCCCATTCTGCCTGCCAGTCGTGGAGATAAACGCCCATGGCGACAGGGTGCCTGATGTCTCTTTCATATATTTTTTTAACTTGCTTAAAATAGAGGAATAGGCATTAATATGTCCTTAGATGAGTTGATATGTTTCAAAAGTAGGGGTTGAGCGCATACTCTGCCGCGGGTGCATGCTCGGTGTTTTTTGGTAGTTTTATGGCGTTGTGCGTTACTAGAATAAGTTGGGCTTTAGTATAGTTACCGCATATGTGTACAGTAATTCACGCAGTTGTTAATGGCCGTTAGTACCTGACTCAAACCTGTGCAGGGTTTCTATGAGCTGAAAATTGGTATTGTTGAGAAATTCGGCAATTGGAAAAGTCTCAAGATTTCCAGCCTAATCAGTATCGATCAGGGAATTTCAGCCTTCCTTTCTCTGAATGTAAGCAAAAGACACGTGTGGTGTGACACATGCACCTTCCTCCTACTCAGCAACTCGGCCGGCCTGCCAACGTAAATCTTTGCTGGAAACTAGAGTCTTGGTAGAATCCAGAGATGCAACTTCATCTCGAAATGTATTTACAAGGCAAACTTTTATACTTTCAACGAACTGCTGCTGCTTATGGCAGATTTGTGGAATGGCTTCATAGTGCGAGAGTTTGTCTCTATAGCTACCCTAGTTGCTCCTGAATAAACTTCTAGGGGATCTTTTCCGGGCTGTGAACATCATGACAGTTGAGGTAGTTTCTGCTGGAAAAGGGAGGGGGGCAGAGAGGGTATCCCTCAGCTTGACAGTCCATAGAAGCTTTGTCAGCCAGGATTTTGAATGTTGCGAGGACAATGACAGCTGTGTTAGCTCATATATTTTTTGCCAGAAGTTGTACGACTAACTGCCAGAATTGCAACATCCAACAGCATGACATGCCAGCTCCTGTGGTGTCATTTAATTTTGTCGCTTAGAGACCACTTTTGGTACATGGGTTATATAGAACACTAAACGAACCAGTTGGAGGCGCATTCCAGGCACCATAACGTAGCCTCTGCTGCTGAGATGTTCTTATTGCAGGTATAATTTCCGATTCTGCTTTTTTTTTTGTTTTTCAGTGGGAGCTCATGGAGGTGGCACGGTGCATGGAAGGACAGAGTGGCTGACAGTGAGCTGCCCAAGCAAGCTGCTGGCTCTTGTGACCGTCTCCGAAAGCCTCTGGATGGGCTAAATTGCAGACGTGCCTGGACATTTATAAATGGTAAACACAATCTAGACTACCTTTGAATTATGCTTTGGTCTAACGGATGTAGCTTGGATGTCGTGTTTGGCTGCTAGAATGGAACTGGATAGTGTTAAGCGGCACATGTCACCAAGTAAGCACACGCTGGGACGCTTATCCACAAACTCGGCTTCCCAGTCCACGAGCCACCAAAGACCCAGCCAAAGAGATCCCGAGTCATCCATGATTTCATGTTTCATACGTATATGATGGTTTTACTGCAACAGCTCATAATATTTGGCATTCTAAACTTTCCCATCACTAAGAATACATTTTTGTGGTGCCATCCGTGTTGGTTTTTAAAAGCTCTGATATCTGGGCCTTGTTCTGTTAGTTTCCATGCGAACTGTGAATCGCTTGCCAGGGATGCTTTTGCCACTGCAGGCCAATTTCCTTGGCAAGGCATTTAACTATTTCTGGTTTCATACTTGGCTTCAATTGATTGTTGAGCCATTGACTTTCTCTTTCGACGCTGGCACTGCCACCACAATAGTCCCATCACATACACTGGCACTACTGCTCGTTACAAAAGGTACAGCCGTTTGCATCTATCTATCCATCCCTTAGATGGTCTTTTCTCCTATGCCATGGTGGCCCTTAAGTTAATGTAGCTATCCACTTGCAATGAAGTTCTTCACATCAAGGTAAAAGGAATCTTTCACATTCTTTTAGAAGATTCTTCACTTCAAGAGTAAAATGAGTTTTTCACATGCCTTAAGAAGATTTGTGCCAATATAGGAATGTTGCTTGCCCCGACATCTCTAAACCACCTCTGTAGTGGTTTCTCGATGTCTTAACATGCCGTGCGTCAGAATGTGTTTTGTAGCGCTTTTATGTCACACCGTTTCTTGAGTAGTTTACAAAGATCTTGTGGGCTCCAGTGACACAAAACTTTTTGTCTCCTTCTCCACATGCCTTATTATTTCAAGTTTTGTTGCAAATGTCAACTTTGCCCTCTAGACATTCACAGTCATAACAACTCTCACAGAATTCAGTGGTTATTGTACTCTTTTTACTGGTTTCCTTTTTGAGCAAAATGTGCGAGTGCCAAAAGCACAAGCTCGGAGGAAGGGATCAAGAAGAAAGAAGATGGAACCCGCGCACGGTGTGGTTGTGGTGGAACGCGAAGCAAGGCATCGGCGCTATGGCCGGTGGAACGGCAAGCACGGCTTCGTGGGTTTGGGTGGTCAAACCTTGAGCAAGGCTTCGTCAAGACTGTTGGTGGGCCCCGAGCAAGTCTTAGACAATGTGCCTGTGCTTGTGAGTGAGCACTGTGTGGTGCTGTAAGCACCCAAGTCACCACCGACATCTTGGGACCATGATTGGACTCTCCTCCTCCTCCAAATGTATGGCATCTTTGATTTGGCTTCTGTTCCTTTTGTTATGCTTTCAAAGCTTTTGTGTTTTTCCTTCTGCGGTTATGAAGAGTGGAACGCTTGCAAGATATGTTCTATTCCTTTATTTATTCCTTTTTTTTTACGACTGTGTGTGCGTCCTGTGCACCTTTTCTTAACTTTTGAATTTCTTTACTATTAAATAGTGTTCCGTAACGCCAGGCTCGACTCACTCTCAATTCCTACCGCCTCTCAGGAAGTCCATCGCCTAGGTGTGGCCTTAGCACCTGGACAGCGGTCCAATTCAAATTACAAGTTTGTTTTTATGGGATCTTTTCCAACCGAACATGTGACTAACTTGTGACAGGTTCAAGTCCTGTAGTGGATGCCAGTTTGTCACAGGTTCGGTTGGAAAAGATGCCATAAACAAACCAACTTGTAATCTGAATTGGACCGCTGTCCAGGTACTAGGGCCACACCTAGGTGATGGACTTCCTTAGAGGCGGTAGGAATTGAGAGTGACTTGTACCTGGCATTTCAAAACACTATTTATGAGTAATGAAAATCAAAATTAAAGAAAAGGTGCACAGGACGTACAAACGGTCGTAAAAAAATGAAAATAATAAAGGAAAAGAACATATCTTGCAAGCCTTCTGCTCTTCGTAACAGCGGCAAGAAAATCACAAAAGCTTCGAAAGCGTAACAAGGAGGGAACAGAAGCCAAATCAAAGACGCTATACATTTCGTATGAGGAAAGTCGAATCATGGTCCCAAGATGTCGGTGGTGGTCCCAGTCCCTTGCGGCACCAGTCGGAGTCGAGAACTTGTGGTGGCTTGGGTGCTTATAGTGCCGAACAGCGCTCGCTCACAAGCACATGCACATCGTCGAAGTTTGCTCAGGGCCCACCAACCATCTTGACAAAGCCTTGTTCGGGGTTCGACCTCCCACACCACTGAAGCCTTGCTTGTTGTTCCAACCACTGAAGCCTAGCTCTATGCAGCTTCCGCCTTCCTTCTTTTTTTCTTTTTCTTCTCTTCCGAGCTCGTGTTTTCGGCACTTGTGCATCTTACTCAAAACGGAATCACACGAAGAAAAAAATCTTTCAATTCTGTGACAGCAACATGTAGGCCTATTTGTTGGTTGATTCTAATGTCAAATATCCATGATTGTCCACATTGGATATCATTTGCCTGCGGTGTGTTCTGCAGCCACAAACATCTGCCATGCCACCGCTACGCATTAGTGTTCAGTGGAGAAACCTGCTACGTGGCTTCAGAGCGTGCAGTCATTAATTTCAACACTAGGGAATATGACAGTGCTGTCTCATGCAAATGGACACCTCCGTTCCTACCCAAAAGCGTCCATAATGTGAGCTGTGCATAATAACAGGACAAAATGCAGGTATTTACCCGGTTGGTCCCCGAAAACGGTTTTTATATAGCAGAGTATCCATATTATTGACACATGACTGTTTCCCCACCCTGCCCGAGTCCTACTAGAGCGACAAAGAGAAACACCTGACACTGATATGCCTCAAGACTGGATAATACGCCAAAAAACACAGACGAAATGAAGGAAGATCTGGGCAGGACACGTCTTAACTTTTAACTGAATAGTTTACTTTGGTAAAAAAAATATATCTACTGATAGGGAGTAACACATGCTGTGTGAACACTGTAAACCTGATTCGCATGGTGTGACTTTACTTGAGAGTTTGCTGTTGTGACGTCACTCATGCAGCGAAATATAGGCATGGGGGAAGCTGCAGTGCCTGCAGTCACAGGTGTAAATTTGCAAGCGAAATTGCGCCATGTGAAGTGGGCTGATGCGTCGTCTGAACGCACTCCCCCAGAAACGAGCGTCATTGG
This sequence comes from Ixodes scapularis, assembly GCF_016920785.2. NCBI lineage: Eukaryota > Metazoa > Arthropoda > Arachnida > Ixodida > Ixodidae > Ixodes > Ixodes scapularis. The sequence goes on along the minus strand of NW_024609881.1, from coordinate 11,687,787 downwards.
CTCTGCAGACCGTGGAATTCTTTGTCATGTATTAGTAATGAGGGTGGGCTCACATGAGTTGTTATTCTAGGATTTCATCAAGAAGGCATTGTGAATTTTCCTCTTTGCTTTTGTCTTGTAGCAGCCCATGGCACTAGTCTTTTTCTAAGTTGGACTTGCACTCACAATGGACACAGTGAATTGCTAGGTGACCTTCTGGATGAAATACCAGGGTAACAACTCTTGTCTGAGGTGCACCCTTAGTGTCATTGTCTGACAGAATTTCACTCTCTGTGGAACTAGTGGCACTGGTTTCTGAGGAAGTGCATTTTGACCTTACAGTGTTCTGCCAGCAGGTGTCAGTTTTTATCTGTATAGATGCTTTTAGGGAGTCAGTTACTCGAGCTGCCACCAGTCGGTGCGCTTAACGGGCTGCCATAGCTGACCTTCATTTTGTCGCCGTTGCTTCGCATTGTGTGCTGCACCGGTCACCACCAGAGCTTTGTTTTCGTGTTCTTTTACGTTCCGCGTTGAAGTCGAGTGTTTTCTTTAGGTCTTTTTGATATTTCAGGCTTTCATTTATTCATTTGATACCTAAGTTTCAATATAGATGTATTTTCTTATTTATAGAATGGAATCGGACAGTGAATGGATCACGATACAAGATCATGGCCTTGGCTTCAGAGAACATGTAAGTTCATCACATTCTTTTGTTTTTGTTGCTAATAAAGGGCAGTCAACACCATTGCGACATATGAAAATATCAACTGACGCAGTGAGGCTATCTCCAGATGCCCGTCGTTGGTTTGGCACGCAAAACCCCCAAATTTTTGGCAGTGAGGCTATCGCAGTCGTGCTTCTCGGTGCATGTGCGCGCTTTTAGACATTGTTTCCGTAGATAAAAGCCGGACCGCATGTAAGCGCTTTAGCAAGCAAGACGAGAGACAACGACGAGTCAGCAACGAAAGTTTCTCACTGCCACCCGTCGCGGCGCTCGGCTTTTTGATTTCTAGAAAACCGCATGAAAGCGATTTGGGGAGCAGCGAGACAAGCGACTCGCTTCGCTTTCGCTCGATCAGTCGCGCGACGAGGCAAACCGCACGCAAGCGACCAAAACGACGAGCGACGTTCTCTAGAAATCCAAAAACCGAGCGATGCAACGGGCGACAGCGAGAAATCTTCGTCGCTGACTCTCATCGTTGTCACCGTTGCTCGTCTCGCCGCTCGCTTGAGCACTTACATGCGGTTCGGCTTTTACTTACAGAAACGATGTCTAAAGTTCGCACATGCAGCAAGAAGCACGACTGCGATAGCCTTACAGCGTCAGTTGAAATTTTTATGTGTCGCAATGGTGTTGACTGCCCTTATTAACGATAAAAACAAAATGTGATGAACTTAATGGTCTCTGAAGCCTAGGCCATAATCTTGTATCGTCGATCCATTCGCTGTCCGATTCCATTCCATAAATAAGAAAATACAAGAGCGATGTTCAAATGTCGGTATCAAATGATTAAATGAAAGCCCGAAATATCGAAAGGACCTAAAGCAAACACACGATTTCAACGCAGAACGTAAAAGAACTCGAGAACAAAGCTCCGGTGGTGGCCGGTGCAGCACACAACGCGGAGAACTGCGAGAAACTGAAGGTCGGCTGTGGCGGCAGGGTCACGTGACGTCAAGGTGGCGGCGGCGCACCCATGAAATGTTGCCTGAAAGGGTCTATATGTATTTCTGTTTTTTTATACGAACCATTCAGTTGAAGGTTATGCAGTGTTCTGTCCAGATCTTCCTTTGTTGTGTCTGTGTTTTTTTGGCATATCATTCAGTGATGAATAGCCAACTTGCCATCTTAAGCCCCAAGACCATGCAGCATGCATACCAAGGTATCTTTTGGCAGGCTTGCAATAACTTGTGCTTTTTTCATGAGCCTCGAAAAATGGGAAGCCTGCCAAAGGTATCTTCGTGTGCATGCTGAATGTATTTAAGTCGTGTCGGGGTCGGTTGTTGTTCCTCTTGGTTGCTTTAGTGGGACTCTCATCCCATTTTACATTGAAAGTTTATAATACAATTTCACAAAAATATTGCTCACATTCATTGTATTTATTGATTCAATATAATCAAGTCAGACTGAATGTTTTTCTGATCTGATTTTCTTTTGTGTCGTTTTAATGTCTAGGGAATTTGGTTTTTTGTGGGTTTATAGCTTCAGGGCTGTCAGTGGAAGTTGAGACCACTTTATATTGCAACCTTAGAGGTAGCAAGGTGTAAAGTTGGGCGAGTTGATTGGTGGTCATATTGAATGGGTTAAAACAGCGCAAAAAAGATTGACGAGTAAAAGGAAAGACAGCGCTGTGTTTGTGATTAAACATGAGGAAGATGCAAAGAAAGGGGGGACGGACAACGAAGTTGTCCGTCTGTCCCCCCCTTTCTCTGTGTCTTCCTCATGTTTAGTTACTGTTACCAACATGCTCGTTTTGTACGTAACTGTGTCTGTGTTTCCTTTTACTGGTCCTTCGTCTTTTTAGAGGTAGGTAACATAAATACCAAAAAGTACTTCTATGCATTTAAAGAAAAGCAGATAGAAAACATTGTCTTTACAGTGAAGTTGTACTTATGACTTGGTTTTACTATCAAGAGAATCAAGAATTCCCTTGCGGCAATTCAAAGTCTGCTTTCAAACGATCTGAGCAACCTTCCACAGTACTGTATGTTATATGTGGTGTTCACATTGAGGTGCTCTAACTGGCTTTTATTTTGCATTTACTGACAGTAGTATTCTACAAATGGAGGGAAATCATGTTTGTCACTGTCAAGTTCTGTAGTTCCTGCGTTATGTATTCTCCTGCAGTATGAAAAACCCAGTGGGAGCGCCTGGCCGAGGCAGTGACTGGTGTGCTCTGGGAGATCCCAACCTACCCAAGGGGGAACTCACTTAGTGTTCAGCTAAAGTGCAATGCACACTTATCAGTTTTTGGGTTCACGGTGGAGAGCAGTTCATTCACATTATGTCACAGCCACTAATTCTGAAATGGCTGTCCGAGAGAAACTGGCCCGAGTCAAGGCAATTATTTTCACTTCTAAAGTGCATGGTCCATGCCATCCTTCTGATTAATAAATCCGCTCATCAAGACATTTTATTTTTCAAATATGAGGCTCGGGTGCAACATTAATATTTGTGCCTGTTTTCAAATTTTACACCAGAAACAACTGATAACAAAAACAATAATGAGCATGCTTACTTCGAGCCTCCATGATCATATCTGTGGGCGCAATGCCGATAAAGCACGCTCTTAGTCTAAACCTAAATCAAAAACTGTCCGCAAGTTCAGGACCAGTTCAGCCCCGAGTGAGCGTCCTTTCCTCGAGGCAGAACAGAATCTCGTGGAGCGCACATAGCGCCCCCGACCACGGTCATCTCGGCCACGCGCTTTTAGTACGTCTTTTATATTGAAGGAGACTGAAGATACCACCAAGACCTTTTGGGTTGCCTTTCTGCTGTTATAATTTAATTAGGAGCTTGATTTATAGTTCATGTGAAACATATTTACTAAACATGCATCACTGGTTATCTTGTTCCTTCTCCAGGTGCTGCTATCCAGCTCTACGTCACAGCGATGAAGTGGCCATGGGGTGAACTGTGTACAACTGCTGTCATTAGTACTCGAATCGGCAGAGCCACCTACTAGCTCTGAAGCGCAGTTGCCAGGCACCAGATACTCGACCAGCAACCAACCTTTGTCGCTCTAATGGGACACGAGAGCGACAAACAGAAACAAACGACAGCTACAAGCCTCCAACCCATTCAGCATGCCCGTGGTGGTACTTTTGGCAGGCGGCGTTTATTCGTTCGGTGCTCGTGAAATAAGCATGAGTGATTCTAAGCCTGCCAAAGATACCCTCGCGTGCATGATGCTTGTGTTTAAGCATAGCCTCCTTTATTCTACAAAGCCTGTCAAATCGGGAAAGACTCGGGTTTGAGACTTGTCGTCATTTGTTTCTGTTTGTCGCTGTAGTGGAACTCGGGCATAAGCTAGCACCATGTACTGAACATGAAATAAAAAACCACTGTATCAAACTTGACATGATTTTGCAGCTTCATTTGCATGCCAACTGCACAATAAATACAGCAGCTCGCGCATGTTTTCAACTTTCATTTTATTGTTTAAGTATTCTGAGAAAATTACTTTAGCAGCTCCATTAATCGTGGGTCACTAAATCCGGAACAAGGTAGCAACCAGTTTTTTTCTGCACACAACACCAAAAACTGGAGATGTTTGACTAAAAAACATCCTTTGAATGACAACATAGACTTCCTTGGGAGAAGTCTGTAAATTCCCCGTATAGCCAAGATTGAATGACCAGAGAACTCCCACCTTGGCCCACACTGCATTTACACCGTTTTGCCAAGCTTGACTGACCACTGAACTGCCAGTGTGGCCCAGGATGCATTTAGACCGTTTTGCCAAGCTTGGCTGACCACTGAACTGCCAGCCTGGCCCACGCTTGTTTTACACCGTTTAGCCAAGCTTGGCTGTACAAGGAACCCCCACTGAACTGCCGGGCCGGCTAGCCAGGCTGGGGCTAGCTTGCCCCTTGGAGCAAAACGGTGCTTGGGCCAGGGAAACTTTCCCCGGCTGCCCAAGCAGGCTCAAGCTTGAGCCGGTGAATTGTGCTGCTTGGGACTATAGAGATACGTATTCTTTAACATTTTTGTTATTTGTGTAGATTACTTTTAATGCAAGCATCGTGGAACTTGGGAATAATATCGTTATTTTGACCTCGCACTTTAAAACGAGATAACGAATTGATGAAAAATATATTGAACCTTCATTCAGTATTCGTAGCCTGTGTTTTGCGAAAACAATTTTAAAATATACATACCTCTTAACAAAATAGTTTTGTTTACTAGTGCTTTACTTAGCGCAATGATAGTGAATTTTGCTTGCTTTCAAATAAGCAAAGATTTGTGAGAGCTTTTAGAAAAGATGGAACGACCATGCTCGGTCAACATTACTAATTTACATGGAAGAAATTAGTATGTACACTAAAAGTAAATTTGATTTTTTGGGGGAAATGAAATTAGTTTTACGGAACAAAATTCACGCAATCGCTGTCGGTAAGATGCGTGTTTCGCGACTTGCCCGGAGTCGACATTTTGAATAGTTATCTTGAACAAACTTTTGTCGCTAGAGCCAAATTTATTTTATGTAAACAGTGGACATACTGTGAAATGATTTAACATTTGTATTGTTTACAAAGAATTGTTTTTGTAATAAAACGAATACGAAAAACAGGATACAAGACGCAAAATGTTTGAATACGGAACTATGTACCCCCACACTAAAATATTTGAGAAACTTGAGATTGTCAGGAATATTCGGAGAAGTGTAACTGTTTACTGTTTGTAAAAGCTTTCATACATATTTAAGACACGTATCTTTTTCAAAAATTAACTCAAACGCAGGCATATTACTTATTCTGAAATATTTTAGTAATCTTTTTAGAAAAGGCCATCTTTATTTTATTGTTCAATTAAAAAAAAGGCCTATATTGTTCCCTATACGGCCCTTCATAGACATATGCGATAATTTGTTTTTCTATTTGCAATTTACGGCGGGTTCAATACGTCCAAATTAGCAGAACTGTCAATATTAGAGTAAAGAAAAATAATATGTTCCCGATTTGAAGGAAGGGAAAGAAAACGGCTGAAAAATATAAGCCTGTGAGCAGAGTCTACCCTTGGAAGATTTTGTTGAGATCAACTGTTCATGACCACATTTTTTTTGCTTGTTTTTTTTTAGCAGGCAATACAAGCACTTTTTTCGAGGACAGTGAAGGGACTGTACCATATTGTTGATTTTTGCAACCTATTTTTTACTTACAATAGTCGGTGTGGAAACGAACTTGAAATGCTCCGCTTACACTCGTAAGTGAATTTTTCGCTGCCAAATGTTTGGCGGCGATAAATTCACTCGCAAAGTGAGGAACGGTATTGCCGGTGCAAGGAGTTACCGCGAAATATAAGGCGCAAATATTTTAAAACGTTTTTGCTCTGGTTAATATAAAAAAACGTTTGAACAAAACAATATATAGTTCGTAAGAATTAAAAGTGTCAACCGGACGTGATTGTCCGACCTTATCCGCAAACGTCCTTGTGACACAATTTGTTTATTTCTGTCAACTTAATTTTAGAGTATAACTCAGTTTGTGATTTATAATTTTTTTGTAAATGTTTATCCTTGCGACGAGCACCTTACCACCAAACACAGAATTTATTCACATAAACTATGCGTTTTAAATTGTTTTGTAAATGATATGACATCTCTAAATTGAGAAGAAAAGCAGCAAGCGTGTTTCACGTATCTATACAGCGAACAGAAAAGAATATTTGAAGCGCAGGGAATATCAATAGGCTTGAATATACAATTTTTGATTTGTTCTACGAAAATGTGCTCTAGCTTCTGGAGTTGTAACATATTTGGAAGTTTTTATCTTATAGTAACCACGAAGTGCTTGAAAATCGATGCTAAATGAGAATGTTACAACATCTATACTACCAAGTTATTTTCAACAAAGAGAGGTCGTTTACTTGGAGCGTACGTAATGGTGATTATATCGAAATGCCCGAAATATAAACATGAAAGAACAGGAATAAACTCTTAACGGGAGCGTTGGTAACGGCTGCGAGAACAGAAGAGAATAAACACACACCAGGCGAGGTACACAGAGGAGCACAGAAGCATCATATGCACAGGACAAAAAATACCGCAATCTTCACAAAAATATTATGAACCACTGGTTTGTAAAATGATGTTGTTCTATTTTCGTTACTTAGATTCATTGAACAATATTGAGATCAGGCGAAGTAAAAGACGCTAAAGTTGAAGCCTGGGTGAGTTGGTATGACATACTTAAAAGGTCGTTTTTTGCGCTATCTTAACCTTTTAGGTATGTCATACCAACTCGCCGAGGCTTCAACTTTAGAACAGCGCTCTGTCTGTGTCCTCCTTTACCCTGTCCGTCGTTTTTTTGCACTGTATTAACCTTTTAATTAAAAAAGCTGAAATAACGAGTACAATCATGTGCTGATTTCAACCAATTTTAACACATTAGTATCTCAATGAGGTAATACATTTATACATTTGTGTTACTTATTTTTAAGGTCGTTCAGTCTCGTTCAATATATGCCTGGCCAACAACGTCTCTGCATTCTATGAATTGGCACAGGACAACGAAGTCTCTAACACGGCTTGAAATTTATTTAACAACCATCGTCTTGTATACGTGTCACGGACCTCCATCACAATTCAAAAGACCTCCTCGCCCACTTCACAGTGCACCCTTGTCCTCAAAGTCTACCTACAAACACACACGAAAGCAAACACGCCAGAAACGCAGAGGGACACCAACACGAAAAGGGAATGCAAGAACTTCCGCACTTGGCAAGGTCAGACTGAAACCAACAACAATTACGAACTCTTGTCTTCCCTTATCAAGAGACAAACAAGGTTTTTCGAAAAAGAAACCACAAAAAACCACACCCAAAGAAAAGATTCCGAACCGCGAAAACCTGACACATCACTGAACAAAAAGAAAAAAAAATATAAACGTAGAAACGTTTTCGTTCTTTTATCAAGGGATGATAAAGGTTGACTGATACTGTTCCCGGAGCTTAAAATATGCCAAGGTTCTCTTAACACTCTCCTATGGCTATCCTTCTCTCTATGTAAGACTTCAGTGCCCTCCCACTCATATACACAGTTGTTGCACTCGGCTACATGTTTAGCAATTTTAGAGGTCAGTGCATTATTTTTAATCGCCCTTCAGTGCTCTCGTATAAGGCAGTTGTTCGACTTCGTTGATCTGCCCGTTTTTTCTTTATTTTCCTACGTCTCAGGGTTACTATGAATATCATTCACCAGCTCGCCTGCGTTTTTAACCTTTCTTCATAAAAGCTCGTTTTTAATTTATGTATACTCTGCCAGGCGTAATTAATCTGGCGCACTTTGGAAACGCATTGAGGCGTTCACTTGCGGGTCAGTTCGCGACACGTTTCAGTGCTTTCCAGCATAATATCTGAATGACGTTGCTAGCGGCTTTATTTATTCCACCACAATTAAGTTTGTAGTAAGCAAAGCTGACCTCCACTATGACTTACCAACTAACCTCACCAAGTAACGTAGCATTTTGGGATGAATAAACATAAAGTAATACATTAAAGACCGCCATAAAGAGCACTAACATGACCTATACCCCGCTTCAAATTTCACCAACCTGAAGACGACAATCTTTAGTGGCCAGAAAATATTAAAACACACACAAGCACACACACTAGTCTAGCAACAAGGCTTTATAACGCTTCAGTTTCTGTGTTTGGTTATTGCTCGACTGGTGTTTGTATTTAAGGTTCTTTTCTTTCGTTCATGTTATACGCTATCAGTAGTCTGCTTGAAGTATTGCAGTTTTTGGTGTCGTACCCTCAAGCAGGATCTGATAATTTAGATGAATATAATTATGTACGCCACCACTGATTACACCGAATTTATTGCAGCGTCCTTCATCAAAATTAGAATTAGTGATAACGAAGAGAAGCTCATAAACTTTACGCAGACAACTCTGATCACGTGGAAAGAAGTCGTGACTGGATCGTTGATTCCCCTCGACCCTTGGAAGTAAGACCTTGATTATTTACTTTACTAGAGGTAACATTCCGTCTTTTGCATTGTCGAGAAACAGAGCTATGTAACTGCTTTGGAGATGAAAAGCTTGTTCGCCATATCATGCACAACTCGTAATAATTTAAATAAGGAATACCTAAAGAAGGTTTGCGCCCCGAAAGATACAGTGCTAGCACCAAAACGAGAAAGCAGCGCTGTTAAACTTGTTGGTATTAACATATCTGTGGCAGTGTTTGCTGATGGTTCTGGTTATTAAGTGTCCAAGTTCTTTCTTAATAAATATGCGTTCGACAAGGGCAAAGCTTTTCACATTTTTAAATAAAAAATTACAGCCTCTCGACATGCACCTTGAAGTGCGGAAACATGCATTTCGGGGTGGGTTGCAGAAAAATCCGCCATGTTCCATGCACATATCTGACACAGTATCAAATACTTTTCAGTGCAATACCTAGCTTTTCCGCAAAACCTTTGGACAGCGTGTCACGGAACACTAGAAATTGTGTCACAAAACACAGCACACAAGACGTTTTTATTTGAACGTTTTTATAGGGCTGACCATTTTATGGACCCGGTTCTCACCGCACGATAACGCGGCTCCCTTGGTTAAAATCAGACTCATTGTGATTTCACAACCTCAAAGGCCCCAGCGGGATTACATAAAGGGAGTTTATTTAAAATCACTCAAACAAGGGATGCGACACAAAACAACTGTTTTATGCAAACATTTTCAAAAACGCGCTATGCATCACTATTGAACATATTCAGAAAAAAGTCAGCCTAAAAGAGGGTATCTTTGATGCAGTCTGGATACAAAAAAATTACATTCAAAATTGTAAACGACTAGAACAAGCTAATACTTCACAGCGCACAAAGGACAACGGTCAGTCACATCCACACAAAGAAACAGCACTCACGCAGCGCTCATTGTCAGCTCTGGGATATATTAAACATCATCTTCGTTATCTTTTACTTTCACACACTAAAGAGAAGCGAATAAAATGTAACCAAGGAGGAACAGAAAAGAAAAAAGAAAAAGGTTAAGAAGAAAAAGAAGAGAATATAAGGGAAAAAAGGAGTCAATGAAATAAAATAGAAAAGAAAAAAAACGAAATAAAAGAGGATAAGTTCAAGTCCGACTACAGCAAAAGTCACTACGGAGATTGTTCTAAATAATCTGACTTTCTCTTGAATAAGGTAACCCACGTGGTACTGACGGATAATTAATCTAGCAGGTCTATGCTAGCGGCTTCGATAATTTCTCTAGTTAGTTTGTTCTTGCGACGTCCGAGTGCCGTGCAATTGTTTAGAAGGGGAGAGCATCCCCAATCTCTACAATGAATGCCCATGTGACCTGAGTTAGCATTAATAGCATTGTTGTTATTTTCTAGAATTCTATCGTTAAGACAGCGACCCGTCTGCCCGGCGTAACGCTTCGCACAGATAAGAGGGAAAGAATAAATCCCTCCTGCACAGTAAACGAACTTGGGCTTGCGGTTTTTGCTGCAGCACTCTGGTAGAATAGATGGCACATTCACCCTATTGCATAGGCTGGAAAGTTTTTACGGAGTAGAGAAAACAACGTTGACGTTGACTCTACATGCTACTTTTTGAGCTTGTGAGACAGCTTGCGAATATATCGCACTACGACAGCCCCTATAGTGCTTTCTCTTGTTCTGTAGTTAGTGGCTTCTGCTTGCTTGACCTCCTTAAGCAGGCATTCAGAGACTGAAATTAATAACGACAAAGGGTACCCTGTTTACTTTTTATATAGTGCGTAAAGGTAAGAGATAACAAAGATGATATTTAATATATCCCAGAGTTGACAGTCAGCGCTGCGTGAGTGTTGTTTCTTCGTATGGATGTGATTGATGGTGGTCGTTTTTGCGCTGTGATTTATTAGCATGATTCACCAACTGGCCCAAGCTGAAGTATTGACTAAAACAAGGAACAAAAGTAAACACGGATTCAAAAACAAAATGAAAAACTATTGAACAAAAAAACAAAGGGACTAAATTTCAGTTTTAGCTTTGAGGATCGAGAAGACAGCAGTCTGGAATTAAAAATATTATTATAAAGTGACTATGCATTAAATAATAAACGTTCCAGCGAGTTAAGTATTAAACTAAATTACGCCTAGTCGCATTTTCGTTTTCATTTTGATGTACCGCTGCCTTTCCTTGTATATAAACTTGCTATAAAGGGGTGACCTAAACATAGTAGCATGTCTGCGTTCCAACATTAATTTCTTCTTGCATGTACCCTCAACTCAAGAGTCAAGAACATGACAATTGCCATTCCCCCGGAGTATCTAGGTGACGACGCAGATCTTCTTTTTATCGGCATGCGGTACTGGAACAATTTCAGCCGAGCGAGCGATCTTTCAAAAATTGTGGAAGTTAGGATTGAAAAGTCTGTAAAGTCCCATACTTCAACTTTCACAAGTATTACACCTCAAAAAAGCAGAGCAAACTGGACTGAAACCTCAGGAAGAGCAACAAGCGCCCCAGAAATGTTGCAGACAATGCGGAGTTCGACGAATCCACCAAAACAGTCATGTTCGGGAGCATCCATTCTACTGGGTTCTGCTCTACTCGTATTTTGTTTCACAGTGATGTGTGCAGCCCATGTAATAGTGAGTCGGCGGAACGATGGCGCTGAACATCGCGAAGAGGCTACTCCTTCAGGAACAGGTTTCGTTTCTAGCTGATACGAAATGTGTGGTAATAAAATACTAACTCGACAACAAGCCTTCTAATCTTGAGCATTTTTTCTCAGCATAGATCAAGCCCCACAATATCTAATCTTTTTGCCACAAGCCCTTTCAAATATTTGAGCGCACCGTCAGTTTTATTTATTATAATGAACAAGACGATTTGGTGGACCTTATATTTTTCGTTGAATTGGTGTATTTCACAATTTAATATTTCATTATAGTACACATGAAAGATACGGATGAAAGCATCCGGTCAACGTCTTCTTATATTTTCTTGAATGATGCTTATTCCAAAAACGGCCGAATTTATATTGCAAATCCGCAGACACACAATATATCAGGAAGCTCTTAAAGGGGTACTCCAGTGGTTTTTTCAGCTACCTCACCTAACTATAATTTATCACTTTCCGGTCTTTACCTGTCCCGGTGTGGTATTTAGTGTCGCGAAATTCATAATAGTTATTGTGCAAGCAGGAAAGGAAAATTATGTAAAACCTGCATTCAGATATAGCCACGCTTTTCAGTGTCATGACGTCAGTGCATGGCTGAGTGGCTTGCCAGTCGAGCGAGCGGTCTAAAAATAAAATATGCCGATCCTTTGTTCCTTGCTAAAGCTTGGGTACTGGAGCGAGCTTTCGAAGAATTCATTAGACAGCATGAAACTGCTTCGAATTGGTCGGGAACAAATTTTACAATCCAAAGAGTGAGCCCCTGCCTTCCTATGACGTCACCTTTGCGTTGTTGCTAGCAGAGACTTTCTATTTGAAAAACGCGGTGAGGACCGAAACTGTGAACTCAATAACTTCACGATTAACGATATTTTGACCTAATTTGTGGGATACAATTTTGGTCATGTTTGTTGGTGAGTTTAGCAAACTTCGAAGCAAAGCGGAGACAAGGAAACATTTGTGGAGTACCCCTTATTTATCCATTATTGGCAACTTTCTGGTTTATTTACTGAAATACCTTATAAAGTGCTACTTAGACGTTTGTTACACAGTGGAAGCGTCTAGCTATCCTTCCGCCGCTAGTTTAGTCATTAATTAATAAATTAACTTTTTAATTTGATTTTCTCAAGGACAGCCGCTGCCTTGGTGATAATGAGCAAACAATAAATCGCACATGTCAGACACAACTCAAATGCTAAAAATATGCCTTAAAACATCAAAAATAACTGCACCGAGGATAGTACATACAAGCGTTGTGTGCCAGTCATGCTAATTGTGATAATTGAATGAGTAAAGAAAGTAGGAGAAACTCGCCAAACTCATGTCGTAAAGTGAGCATGGCTAAATCACGTGATTTAAAGACAGTCAAACAAACAGTCAAAACATTTATTTGAAGATAACAAGTCTTGCTTAGATCTTCAGAAACTCAAAGTGGGCAATTGAACGTCTCGAGAAGTTCACAGAGAGCAGATGAGTGCACTCGGGTACGTCAGAACGCTGAGCTTTGGTTGGAATGATTATTCCGTAAACCTAAAGTCAGCTGCCTTTGCCTCCACTGCACTCGTCGAATGCGTTCGAATGCATTCGAATGCGTAAGCCAAACGCCAGGCGACGGCGTTCCGCATCCTAAGTGAAACATGATATTTAGAGGACTGTTCGAAGCGCGCGATATTGTGTCTATTAAACAAGTAATCCAGAAACAAGGTGCACATCGGATGGGCTTATGTCATTATATCGCAATTTCTTCACAAGCAAAGCATGATTGAAAGTTGAGTTTCTTGTTTAATCATCGTTTGCTTAATGCATTGCAAAATAATGATGAAATACGCACGTTTTAAACATAAAATAAATGTAAAAAAATTGCTGCCTTCTATTTTGCCTTTTTATGATTCCCAGAAATGGGCTGGGCTCATTGCGAAAGCCGTGCGAATGACCAACAATCAACATAATTAAGCAGCATGCTATGGGCGCGCCGTAATAATCAACCAAAAAACACAAACGTGTCAGTCTCTTCAGTTCCGCTCAAAAGCCCGACATATCAAAGATAAGAAAAAAAGGCCACTGAACGTGTTATTTTCGCTTGCGCCAAAAAGTGCTTTGATTCGCATCTAGTCGGTTGGCAGAGTTACCGACTGCCACAGCAGGTTTAAGTAGAATTCTTTTGGTGCTCATCACGTAGACTGCGCACAATCGGGTCAAAGGTTTATTTTATACATTTGTTTATATGTTTTGCATGTTACTTTTCCCTCTGTCGAGTATGCTCCTTTTTTGTCCTCCTGTTTTGCGCTGTTTTTGTTCAACATGCTTTCGGAAAGTTTTCTGCTTGAAGACAACATATTTAAAAGGAAGAACAAAAATTAAAACTGCGTCAAAACCGCGATCAGGTTTTGGTGTGTTGCCGTTTTTGTCACATTTGACTGTGGATGGCATTCAAGCTACAAGAATCACAAAGTTAAAACGCTTATACAAACACGTATGTTATAGTTCGCGCGTAAAAGAATAATACGCTTCGTTGCTTCGATATTTTTATTATATTCAAGTGTGGTTGTAACGCGTTCAAGTTACAGCAATAAAATTGTGGCACATCGACTTCCTATACGACATTTTATTTAATGAAATTTTTTTATTCCTTACGGAAACAAATTGAAAAATATGCGTTGTCCTCAACGTGTTTCAAATAAAAACGTTATCGTTTTCAAGGTACAATTAAAACACGCCACTGTTGAGATTCTTTCCATTTTCAAAGGAAGCAGTCTCAGCCATATGCTCGTTAGTCTGATCGATTGAAAGCACCTTCCAGCCTTGGGTCTCTACCAAGTTAACGTTTGTGTCTTTGAAAGCGCTTAAAAGTGTAACTTCCATTCATAACTTTCTATGGTTAGACTTCAGATAGTTTGCTGCCAGCCATGTATTTGACAAGTAATGTGTAGAAATGCAACAAAACGGCAGTCAAAAAAAAAAAAAAAAAAAAAAACGGACAGCAGATGGGAGCAGGAGCTAAGCGGTGTCACACGACAAGAATGCATCTCCGGATTATACACCGACAAGCGGCCCTAGCGTGAGGCAACTTACGTGGCGTTGGTGTTGGCTGGGCGCGTGCGCAGATGACTGCGTTCACGCCAGCCTGATTCTTGCGCACGCGCAAAACCCACATGGCACCACGACAGAACAGCAGACGACGAAACAGCACGAGACGAACAACACGGTCAAAACAGCACGTCTGAAAAGAGCACCGCATCAAAACAGTACTCGTTAAAACAGCACGCGACTAAACCACAAAACGTAAAAACAAAACAGACCGACAGAAGAGTACCTGCCAAAAACAGCACGCAACAGTAGCGCACAACAACAGGCTGACACTCCGAGAACCTGTCTTGACGATGGCAGCTTCTACTGTAAAAGGAGGACTTCTTCGATTACTCGCCGACTAAATAAACCTGTCGTAAAGGTCGAGTTTTATTTTACGATGAAGCTTGCTGCGTCCAAGTCCTACTCCATGGCAGCATCCAGTTGATCACAGCGGATAGAGATAGAAACGCTTCAAGACGGACGTGCCAGATTCCTCGTTACAAACTTTCGAAAAGAGCCGCGACACCTTACCACAGGTACAGCCGTGGGCCACATCGAGGAACTCCGGGACTCAGCCGTGATCATTGGACTGTTCAAATACCCGTCATCATCGTAGCACCCGAGAACGCCTCCCACGGACTTGACATCAATCAAAATGTTGCTGCTCCAGAGCGAGGACGGCTGCTTGAACTTTTTGACGAGTTCACTAAGTGCTTTGCTACTTACTCAAGGGTGCGACTAGCGGCAGTAGGGAAGCAGCGCACAGTCACCGACAACGCCGCGCTCCCGGTCCATCTTGCCCCGTATTGAGCCTTCGTCAAAAAGAGGGAGGTCATTCAGGAGCACGTTCAGGAAATGCTCAATAACGACGTTCTACAGCCTTCAAGCAGTCCATGGGCATTACGAGTCGTTGCCGTCAAAAAGAAGGACAGAACTCTGAGATTCTCCGTGGACTACCTTTACCTCACCGCGATGACTAAAAAGGCTGTTTATCCTCTTCCTCGCATTCACGACACGTTGGACCGGCTTCGCCACTCCCAACACTTTTTGTTGATTCATCTAAAAAAGTGGATACTGGCAGATCAAGGTCGACGAAAGGGGATCGCGAGAAGACGTCCTTCATCACGTCGAATTTGCTGTACGAATTGGAAGTGATGCCCTTTGTGCTATCCACGGTGCAAGCGACCTTCCAGCGTGTAATAGACACCATGTTCACCGATCGTTATTGGGGGCAAACCTTCCAAGTTTCGGTCAACCGTCAACAGTGGGTGTAAAAGCGAATATAAAAGGGGAGTTGGGAACTGCCGCCGTTCCTGAACATAAAGTAGGATCTTCCGAGACATTGAAATGTTAGGTCACTGAAATGTTATTAATCAGGAAATCCCCAAAAAAAATCATCCGCTTTTGCGACACAATGGTTATTCCTATTTCCTGGATAGATTAAGCGAGACCACCACGCAGAGGACATGGAGGTGCTACAAGAGAAGTTGCATCGGTCGAGCCACAACAGTGGAATGGGACAGTGCACTGACCCTCGTCAAGTTTAAGAAATAGGTATTGTACCATAAAAAGGAACTTCTTTCTCTCTGTTGAATTTAGCATTTGTCAGAACTTGGTTATACGATTGAACGATTACGTTCGTTATTGTGCTAGGCTAACACCGAGTCGCCTTCAGTGTGCCATTTTTATCATATCAGTTCCGCAGACCTCCGACGAGCACCAGGGTCACCTGCCGAATCCAGATGTCTGTCAGGCAGAGGAGGTGATAGCTGTGGTCTTCATATCGAGTTTACAAAAACTGCATTTTTTAGACTTCCAAAGGTCTCGTACTGAATTATAGTTCATTTCACCTTATGCGCGAGCGAAGCCAACGCTACAAGCGTGAGCATGCTGCTTGTAACAGCGCCTGTGGTGCACGAGCGCACGTGCAAAGCCGGCACGCTCAGAGCCTTGGGCTCGCGCTTCTAGCTTTGACTTCGCTCGCACATGACGTGAAACGAAGTATAATAAAATGACGTAAAGCATTCGATCCGAGATAACAAGGCGTGCTCCTGCGCTCTCGTAACGCGCTCTAATGGCACGCGCTCTCGTGTCGTGCATTCTAGTGTCGTACAGACGTCCTTCAGACTGCCGAATCCTGATTGGAATTGATTGGTGGGAGGCAAACGCTAGCTGCCCATATTCGAACAAGGAGTAGAGGCAAGCGCAGCTATAGCTTTAATTCTGCTCAGAATCATTCCATTCTATGACCCAAAATGGGGTAGTCGGCTCACCGGCACCCGCTTGCTGATGAGGTTCGTGTCTAAATCAAGAGATGGCGCTCCTATCGACTCCTCCTGAAGCTTTTCAGCGCTCTTTTTCAATCGCGTGCGTATCAGCGTGTGTGTGTGTGTCTGTGTGTTTTTTTTTTTGTAAGATAACTGGGAAGATTCGAAACAATTCTACGAACGCGTCATCCGAAAGCATTGGTTTTCCACGATGAACGCTTGCCTCTTAACAGTTGATGACGTGCACGTAATCTTTAATTCCTTACTGTTGTCGAAATGTAATTCACACACAGCAAAGGCCCCATAAAAAGTCTTGGCTGCTCGATGGGACTTCTTATCCGACAGTTTGGCCACTCCTCGTCTTTGGGTACACCGAACAAATACACTTTTTCCGCGTCCTTCACGCGTGTGTATCCTGTCCTACATCCAGGTGCATGACAGTAGGTTCGCCGGCGATTGGGCACTCTTGCATTTTAGTCGAAGAACCAAACGGCAAGACAACAGTAATCACAGTGACCTCATGGAAAAGGCACGCACACGAGCCCACGCGAAGTGCTGTCACTCGCTTAACGCCACCGCCGAAGCCAAACGGAAACACCGCGGCCGGGCGTAGCCGGGACGCAGGACTCGTCAGGACGGTGGATAGATTGCGGCTGTTCCCTTTGAATTGGGAGGCGACAGGACGAGTTCACAGCAGCGCCCCCGTCGGTCTTCAAGACAACCGACATAGACCGCATTACTTTGAAGCATGAGCAAGAGAGGGAGGTGAGCTCACTCTAGGACACTAATTCCGTTCATAGCTCGGCGCGTTGTCGTCGCCGTGTGCTACCATCTCTTCCTCTTCCTTAATTTCTTACTGCATGGAATGCTGTAGTCTAGTGTTTCTAAGCAACATAGACGTAAGATTTCTTCCCGCTATTGTTCTAGTTCCCACTTTGGCGTCCAAATAAACCTTGGTCCACATCAAGTGCAACTTGAGGTTGTATAATAATTCTTCTGCGTTTCGAGCTTACATATGGACGCTTTAAACCAGCGTCAAATTGAGCCGTCACTGCTGACCTTCTCTTGTCTTACCGAGGTGCCAAGTGACTGAAGCGGGCGTTGACGCGCCCACACAAAGGCCTATGCTGGGGAGAGGGACACAGTAGCACCAAAAGTGGCTATAATCCGCCCTGCTGAGGCAATGATGAAGCGAGCGGAATAAGGGGAACCACACACTGAAGGCTGGATACTGCGGCGCGTATGCAGACGTGTCTAAATGAGTCTATATTATGCATGGAACTATCGGCTATTGCTAAGGAGTGGTGGTATTCTCAAAACCTTCATTGATGAAAGTAGAATTATTTTTTCTCTCAATCTAGTTATCTCGTTATTCCCCTTCCGTAAAAAGACACTGTATTCCTAAAAAAAATAAAGTTTGTAGGTGCTTTAGTAGGACACGTCAGTCGCAAAATAAACCGTCCCCGAAAAAAAAAGCGCAACTTTTACCTCGCTACCTATTCATTTTGAGCTCAAAACCAAATATAGGTGCCCCGGGCTCGTTCTGTTTACTTGGGAGGGAAAGATGGGGAAAGATAATTACCGACTATGTTTACTAAAATCAAAAAGAGTAATGCACAAACCAGATATCGAAGTCTTTGCCGGGGTTCATGGTGTTTGTGAAGCTCGGTGCTGAAATGCACTAGATTTGGAGAACTATCAGAGTTTGTAATCTACAATCCCCCGCAGTTTAAAGTACTTCACATAAGCGATAGCACCGTAGTTTTCTACAATAAAAAATTAAATTGATAGGTGGCTGGGCAATACGCTCCAGATAGTAACTAAACCGCGACAGCCGAGAGAACGAAGGATATCGAGGTAATTCCGTGAGCCTCCGATACTCCGTTGCCTCCTAAGCTGAGACTGCGCTGGGAGGTACGTGCCCGCCAATCCACTTATCAATCAGTCAATGAGCAGAAAAAGGTTAAACAGGATAAAAGAGAAAAGTTAGCAACAAACAATAGCCTCAACTACACACTTTCGAAATTTACGCATTTCATCAAAAATATCAAGGCTAGCATTCGCACCAATCTGTTTTAAATGGTTACAAGTCAGTTGTTGGCGCGTCATGGATGCAGCATGGTAAAAGTCGGTAGGGTAGTACAAAGCATAATGTCTACTAGACTGACGAGAAACGTGCAAGTAGATGTGACTAAGTAGCTCTGGGGAATCAATTATACCATTTAAAATCTTATACAAATATATCTACCACTGCGCACGCTCAGTGGTAGAGAAAAAGCCTGATGTGCGAAACTTGAGCAAAATGGGTTTAAAAAATAAAAGCCTGTGTCAACAGCGCGTTGAAAAACACCTCTGCGTTGTACCGAATTGGAATTTTGCTGATGGTTATTATTGGATGAATTTATTTAAAAACGAACACGCCTGACGTGGTGGGTCTTTCGATTTGCAAGAATAGATGTAATTGCCCCCTTCTGTACAAAACAAAACCGTTTTTCTACCTTTTTATAAATGTTTTACTATACAAAAATAATTAGGTAGAGCATAGTAAAAATCCGTTTTAGGGGCGAAGCTCCTTTGTGGCTATAAAAAAAAAAAATAGCCATGTCTAGGGTGCCTCAATGTCCTTCTGTTTAGGGTGATGCCACCCTTTGTAGTACCCGATACCGACAGCACGCGCTCACGGGGAAAATACAAAGAAATCGACGAAAACAAAATGTCGCCATAGTACAGTCAGCGCCACAGACGCGTGCAGGGACACGCTCTTTCACGCGCTTCTGAACAAGAAATAAATGTAAAAGTGGGAACAAAATGGCCAGATGTCTCTACCATAAGCAAAGCGCACATGAAGGCACCCTAGCCATGTCCGTATGTCCGTCCGGCGTCCGGCGTGCCCCTGCTCTTGAGCTCACGAGCAGGAGCTCAAGAGCTCCGGCTCGTGAGTTTCCAACAGCGAAATCAAGAAAAAGAGAAGAGGAAAAAAAAGAAAGAGAAGAAAAAAAAAATTAGAAGGCTCTGAGATGCCATCACATCTGTCTTCTTAAAAAAAGAAAAAGAAGAAAATCACACAATCTTCTACAACACTGTACTTCTACTGACATGAATGAAAACGGCATCGTCAGCCCTACCTATGACCGAAATCAGTATCAAGAAAAAGAAGCAAAAAAAGAGGGGGTTCTGAGTTGCCATCCCATTTGTCTTCTTACAAAAAGAAAAAGAAGAAAACCACACATTCTTCTACTGACATCAACGTTACTAAAACACTCAGTTGGGAAACTGCCATAGAGACTGCTCTGAAAAAGTGTCCCCGATCTGTCCTCGAGCACCGAGCTAATGGCGAACACAACGCCGCCGTTTCTCTCGCAGCGGCCAATCGAGGAACTGCGCGTGACGTCAATTTTGGCTTTAATCGGCCATTTTGGCGTCGAAACAGATACAGCGGAAGAGGTTACAGGGGTGCCACCCCGGTCTCCCCAGCGGACACACCGCGTCTTGCTAACGAAGTTAAAATGCACCTAGGTCGGGACGCGCTACTTGAAAGCACCGCTGAGGCATGGTTGTATAAAAACAATATTAATTGTGCCGCACAACCTTGCAAACTAAAGATAATACAAATATCACGCGCCCTTCATTTTGTACTAAACTCCAATAAATTTAATACAAAAAGAGTTTCTTCCGTTTGTTTTTACGCAGAAACGTGCTTTCTAAAAGCTCAAGGTGACCACAGTACAGACAATTGATAAAGAGTTGCGCTGTTGTCGTATTTAGCTCGGTCTCGGTGGACGCCACCGGCCCAAGTTTCGACGGCGAGTTTCCCAACTGAGTGTTCTAGTAACGTTGACTGACATGAATGAAAACGGCACCATCAGCACTAGCTATGACCAAAATCAGTATCATCAGCACCACCCGAGCTTCGCCCCAGTCAACATCATTCACCACGTGGAGATGCGGTAATTTTTTACTCGGTGATTTGTCTACCCAGTTCTGTACGCTGGTATGAATAGGGAAAGTGTACAAAACACACAGTAATTTTTTTCTGCTTCTATGCCACGCCGACTATTTTTTAGCCCAGAGGAATGTACTTTAGTATTTTTTTTTTTAGGTAAAAAATGCCCAGTAGCGCCTCTTTGGCGATTCGATGACATATTCAGAGCCTTGTAACTCCTGAGTTGTTTTATTGTCCCTAACCGAATACTATGCGGGTATAGTCCTATATATGGGCTATCGACGGGCATCAATTATACCTGAATTTGTCACTCCAATACAGTTCCACCCACCCCGTCAGGCGTGTTCTATTCCAAATAAAACTACCCAATAATAATTATCAGCAAATTTCCAATTTGGTACAAAGCAAAAGTGTTTTTCAACGCAATAAGTGTGCACTGTTAACACAGGCACTTATTTATTAACCTTGCTCATTTTGCTTATTTTTGCTTATTGAGCTTGCTTATTTTGCACATGTTTCGCAGAGCAAACTTCTCCTCTACCACTGAGCGTGCGGCAAGGTTTGACAAAGTTGGAGACAGTTCCAAACATAAAAGCAAGTAAAGATAATAAGCAAGCTCAGTTCGGTGATGTACTAGTTAAGTAAACATTCAAAGCTTGTTCCACAAGTTTAAGAACAAAGGAAAATATTATGTTCACCTTAGTTTCCACTGGACGGACCCAAGTAGCACAACACGCCGGGTTGGGGATGGGGCGGTATTGGCCTGCCGGGATAGCGATACCGGCCAGTACCGGAAACGCCCCAAGGGGCGACATCGGCCGGGCCCAATGCCGGAATCCGGCCGGTACCGGGACCTTATTGGGAAACCGGGATGCCGGGAATACGGGATGTTCCCAGCGAGCTCCCGACACAGATCCCCGGCATGGAACCGGTAGTACGGTAGGAAACCATCAGTGTGCCAGCGTGATTCCGGGTCAGAGCCAGTCCAACTGCGGATTAGTCCCAGCGTAAAAACAGATCAGTGCCAGCGTATTTGCGGGCAGTGCCTGCGAAATTGCGGATCAGCACCAGCGTATGCGTCATTCAGTGTACCCAGCATAGAACCAGCAGAATGCTAGCTGTGTCAGGCTTTAAAGCCCAGGAATGACATCCTACTGCATTTTTGAACAGCCAACTTCTCAGTAGATCAAGTTGACTTAAACGTGGAAATGCTAAATTTCTCAGTCCAAACCATTTGATTGGTTTTCATATCTTTTATAGGTGCTGACCGTTTTAACATGTTTTTCGGACTTGAACTGAAAAAAGCCGGTTTAGTATTTGTGCAATTTTAAGAAACAATTCTGTGTGAACAATTGACTTTCTCCATGTATACAGTATACTCATGGCAATTACTGTATACTCGTTGAGACGACATGTCCCATTCATCTGTCGCCTAGATGCATTATGTGGGTAGTACAAGAAGGGAACATACAAAATGTTTTTTACCGTGACATTCTTTATTGTGACTCGTGCATCAATAGCAGCTAGCTCCTCAGCCAGAGTGTCCCTCATCGTCAAAGGCGGTTGGAACCACCAGTGGAGTGTCCGTCTTTTTAACTCTATTGCCCTTGCCCGCCTCCCTGGCCGTCAGCCACTTCTGCACCGCGTCCACGCTGCACGAGTGCGACTTTGTATGGCACCTGTAAGGAGAATTGTCAGATCACACAGATTAGTTGAGGGAAAGGGGAAGCCAATATCTTGCATATTAGCTACACACAAGGTGCTGTTCAAACACTGCAGTTTGCGAGCGTTTCCTTTGTGTAAATATGGGTCCCTCACCTAGCCTGCAATTCAAAGGTGACAGAAAGAGAACACCACAGAGGTGGAGATTGTGGGTTTGGCTACCACGCTAAGGTGCAGATTCTACGGAGGCATATGGCTATTTCACGCAACATCCTATTAATCTGAAATGGGGGGCGAGACGGGGTGGGGTGCAGAGATGAGTGGCTAAAAAAAGAGCAAAACTTCCCCAACTGACACTCTACAGACCAAGGCCTCTAAATGGTCGTCATTAGATTTTCAACCTGGAAACTAACAGGATAACAAAACAAGACCAACAAAAACCTTTTTTCACAGTTCCTTCAAAACGCTGCTTTTCAGTATGAAGGTTCCGAGAATGCTAACACAGAAGATATTCATAATAAAAAATGCAAGTCAAATTAAAAAAAAAAAAGAAACGACAGGAACTGACGACTTAAATTTTGCATATCGCAAGACTTAACGGGAAACTGAAGCTGTTCTGTATTTGAGGAAGAACACCAAAATCGTCTTGATATGGCCTCCAGGATCACGAATATCGAGTTTATTTTTTCAATCTGGTGCATGGAGAAGCAGAAATTAATTTCTAAAGTGCAGCTGAAGCTCCTCCTTCCGGGGCGTGACGTCATGCTGGGAGTTTTCGGAAAATTGAATTTGTAAAAAGGTCAGAAATAAATTTGTAAAATTTATTTCTGACCTTTTTCTTGAATTTGAAAAAAGGTCAGAAATAGACGCCACAACTGGCGTCAGTGTGGAAAAATACAACTAGCAAGCTTGCAATTGCACGCGCCGCCCACACGAGCGACACGTGCTTGTCGCCCCAAAGATCCTAGTACGACGTCACGGCCGCTCTGAGGTTTTTCGTGTTTTCTCGCGTCTAGTTACGCCTTCGGGGAAAACGAAAGCGATATTCAGATTCACAGGACAAAAATACGCCAGAAGTCACCAATAACTCGTTTTTTTGTCCAGAAGTGTTTCAGTTTCCCTTTAATTGTCAACATATTTCAAAGATTGTGCTTGTCTATTGAGCTCCAATAGAGGTACCATCAATTTAATAGCTAGTAAAGAATATGCAGTACCGATGATCACCTTACACATCATGGCGTCCTTGAACCTTGACTTTCCTTGGTAGCCCAGAAGGGCCGGAGAACTGCTCCTGGACTTGCTTTGAGAACAGGCGTCCCACCACCTCTCGCACCACCTTCTGCAGGTTCTTGCTGTCTCCTAGAGACACGAGCTGCCCCTCCTAGAAAGACAAAATGTGTTCTCAATATGTCAATAAAGTTATTTATATGCAGATACAATGGTATGAACATGTCTCAAGTAAGAGAATGTGAATGCCCAGGTAAATGCAGCAAGCCACACTATACATGCATCAAAATTTTACAATATTTACTAGAGAGAGAATAAAAAATATTAGAATATATGGCAACTCTACTTGTCTTAGACGAATCCAGAAAGATTAAAATATTTCCCTCCATACTCTGCTAAATCTCAATAGTCAGTCAAATTCGTTGCAACGTTCAAATTGTGCAAACGTTTTGATGGATCCTCTTTGCCCATCAGCATCCACACAGTAATTTTAATAATGTATGTGGTTCTCAAAACAGTGCATTCAAGACCCTGCGCATCTTGACTTTGCTAAAGCTTAGTCTAGCTGCCGGTTAGTCACCCGGCAAATTTATCACCTATTTTACGACTTTACGAAGACTGGAATTGAAAAAGGCATAAAAAGGCAGGAATTGACCAAAACCGTCATCATAGTTGCAAAAAATGGCAACAGCAGCACAGTATGAGTAGTTACCTTTCCATATTTTTGTTTAGTGCAGACTCAGTGGTGGCCCTGTAGGCCAATGAACCAACTTACTCAGCTCAAGCTCGTCTCGTGTAATAATCGCTTGTGCGACTACCGTATGCTATGCCTGGAGACACAGCTACGCATGCACTCACACCCCCTGAATAAAGTAGCGGATGCAATGACAGTTACTCTTTCACCTTGGAAAATTTGATTTCCTCTCATAGGGTGACCTTCGGTTAGGACTGGTTAACATCTCATTTTGGAAATGCACTACTAATGTAAAGATGGAATTAAGATTTATCTGGCAACCCCTTACAAATTTGTTTGGGCATACGCATATGGTGGGCACGCTCAAAAGCGATTTTAGACCAGGCTAAAAGTTATTTTCAAGCATGTACCTTTACTTCTGTAGCAGATGCCGAAAGCGCAAATGAATTTATCGCCCTAAATATTTAGATCTCTTGACTATAGCCTCAAGTGAGAACAGGAACAAAACCAAAAGAAACCCATAATATACTACAGCATCTCGATCCTTCTGTCAAGCAAGCATTAAACACAAAAAGCACGCAGGCAGGTTTGTGCGTGCTCCACACACATACTCACGGCGAGAGTTGTTGCAGGTGCGGAATTTAACTTCTAAGGATAAAACGGGCAGAAGTGTCGTTGCAAATCAGCATGATTTATGATTATTTGCAGGCCGACATATTGTAAGCACCCAAAGGCAAATGTGTTGGGCGATTTTACTTCCCCCGTTGTGAAATGTTTTACTTAAAAATATTTCAAGAAGCGGCAGTTGAAAAAGACTTAAAATGCCGTTCAATGAGGATGCACATGAAGGCCTCTTGTCTACACGACCTTCGGGTGGAAAGAACTGTTCAAAAATGTAAAGATGCACAAATATTTAATTTTTGGTGGCCACCGTCCATCATTTCTCCCTTCAGTAGCCTCTATGAAACGCAGTTTAACAATTGCAAAAACTTTACGCAGGCTACTAAAGCTGACTTGCAAAACGTGCAACTGGCGTTGCGTCACCTTGACACAATTCTATCGCAGGGTTCAGTTTAAGGGTACCCCTTACAATAAATAGCCTTCCGATGTGCATTGGCTGTGCATGCACTCTGCTGTTATAAATAACAGAAGGCCCGTAATGAAGGGACGGCAACTTACTCATTTTTAATTTGCCACTGACTGTGTTTAAAACATAGTTTGGGTGGGCATCCATTTGAAATATTACGGTAAAAGGCTTCAGTCCACATTCCAACCCCATTTGCATAAATCTTCAGATAACCCAAGTTAAACCACAAAGTAAGAGTCGCAGCCTTATACCCGTCAATATTGAGAAAAAGAGGACACATAAATACCGGCAGTGTCCTGTTGGTGAAGTTCTTCAGCTGCGCTTCTGCACTAAGCTGTTCCATGTTGCGGAGAGGCGTCAGGAACAGCTCGGGTGGTTCAGGCCTGGCCAGTTCCTGGGGCGTCACCTGTTCCCCAGGCCTCGCCTGCTCTCCCTGGTGCTTGAAAGACACCACGTGCCCGAGCACCTGCCCAACAGACTTGCAGTTCCCTGTTCTGCTGCTGTAGGTGCCCATTCTGGATGTGCAGGTCTATCACGGCCTAAGCAGCTGAGCGTCGAAGGCTGCAAGATAACCAAGGCATAAGAAAGCATTATCCATTTTGCTGATCAACATTATGCACTGATGATGCGAAGAAACGTTTTCAGAAACTTGGGTTTCGGGAAGTCTCAGAAGAACGCTTGAACCTTCAGGTGTTTCGGATGGTTTTGGGTAGCTTTGGAACGGTTGCCAGACACAGTGACTGTTTCCAATTTTTGTAAAAATTTAAGAGACATTATAATTTGTATGCAATATTCATAAATGTAATACATGTGTTAATCAAATAAACTTTCTGAAAAGGAGACACGGCCCCAATTTTCAGAACGTCACAGTTTTGGCTTGTATGGTCAAAATGAATACTCCCACAACGTTTTATGATATTTTTTGACAATCAAAGGAAATAAAAATACTGATTCGTCGGCGACGCACACGAGACGCGCTGCGCTTGGCTGCGATAAGCACCAGTTTAAAAATCTGATATATAGGTCCGTGCCTATTAGGCCTAGCTTGGTGCCTGTACCCTTGTTGGAACTGCTATTTTCTGGGCTTTCAGGACGGCCTTTTTTTTAAACTATCAACCGTCTAAGAATGGGAGAGAATTCCGTTAAGAACACTTGCCCTGGTATAGAAAACGAAATTGGCTGCAAGCGGCTGCTCTGTGGTCACATGATACCTCACGCATAGGCATATGACGCTTTAGAATGAATTGGCACTTCCAAGTAAAGCACAGGTCATCAATTGCACCCCTTGTTAAATAGCAGAAGTTCCCAAAGCAACTATGTTTTCTATTGTTTCACTTGCAGCATACAGTGTGTAACAGATGATCCACCTTTCTTCGGTTCTGGTAGCAGACGACGCAGCGGCGTCTTGTTTCCCGCAGCAAATGACACTCTAGGGCAGACAAACCCTCCCTCTTTACTCACGTTAGCAGGTGACGTGTCTGTTAAAGAAAGGTCAGCTCCCTCAGTACAAGCCTGCCGAGATCTCAATCTCACAAAACACCAAAATCGGGCCATTGGTACAACATTTCAAGGTACAAACAGAAGCTGCACAGCACGGCGCCGAAGCGAACTTGCTGCACCTAAAAACAACAGTCTAAGCTGTCCGTCGAACCTCTACAGAGTAGGACAGCACCACGGCCGTTCTTGGCAGCATGCAATGCTTTCCCACAGCATTACGAGAAAGTTTTGTGACCAGTAGCGTATTGAAGAACTCGGTCACTACTGTAATTGTGCATGTGTCACTACGAAGATTATGGAGCTAACTAAATTGAGCAACTGCCGCAAGCTAATCTGGTCAAGCATGCTAACAGAGGGCAGATCAAAAACGTGTGCTAGCACATTATCAGGACTTTAGATGAAAAGGAACAGTACAAAATAATACTTACTGTATTTCTGCAAACTTGATGCTCTGAACGAAGGCCAGTCAGAGTCTGGTGCTTGGCCCGGTCGCACACGAGACAAGATGTTCACCCCAGGCATTTTGCTTGGCCCCCCGCCGTTGTTTCATACTCAAGTCGAACCACAACAGAGGGACGGACGCCACCGTTATTTCGTCATTCTCTTCGATGAACTGTACTCCTCCTCACTGGAATAAAAGGCGTGGTCAGACATGATGTTCATTCAAGTAACTTCACACTGTCAGGTCTTCGCAACCTTTAGCATATATTATAATAACTCCATGGCTATATCCCCATGCACGGCCACATTGAAACACGACGGCGTCGCATTCCGGTATACGCCAAGTAATAAAAGTAGCAGTAAATGAAAAAAAACGGTGCTCATTTCGCGTAAAGGTCTGTTTACACCATGCTTTGTAGCATTTTACTTGCAACGGTTTCGTGATACCGCGGTTTCGTGATACCGCGGTTTCGTGGAATTAGCTTATTTACATCCAGTTTTTCAAGCAATGGCAATGGCGTTTCGACTATACTCCATTCATTTTTAAGCTGAGACTAGAAGCTCCGCCTTCAACGCAAGCTTTCTGCCCTTGCTAACACAAGTGCGATCACGCAGGCACGCGCAACCAAAGCACTGCAGAAGCCAGCGAGCTCGCACTGAAGGCGGAGATTCTAGTCTCAGCTTAGGGGCGAACGGAGTATACATTCCTTGCACATGACGACATGCTAGGTAAGGACGGGGCCCTGTGCCACGCCGGTGGTGGACTTCACAACGCGCGGTTGTGCTTACCAAGGCGTAGGATGCCGCTAACTGCCTGGACATACCGTAGAATACCGTGCATCCGCCCATTCCACATTAAGCGCCCATTACCAAATTTGAGAGATCTGAGAAAATAAGCACAGTACATCTATATGTAAAATTGACGACCGGACAAGCACCTATCCCCCATTTTTTTGCGATTATTTCCAAAGTTTGAGTGCGCGCTTGCCCGGTATTTAACGGTACACCGTATTTTCATAGAAGGAACCTAGTTTTGTTTGATGTGAACTCGGAAAAACGAGTCGAGCTTACGATGATGACGGTTAGCCAGTACGTGCGGAATTTTTCAGCATTGGTGCGATTGCGCTACGAGCAGAAAGTTTCGATATACCGCTAAGTTATAATAAAAAAAAAACTGTTGTGTCGAAAAAAAAAAGTTTTATTGCGTGCCGCAAAATTTGACGAGCGACTCTAAAAGTCGCCTGTAGAAAAATTGTTACGACTTTGCGAAGTATGGCAAACAATGCAAATTTACCGTCATAATCTAAAACCTGATGCAAGGATAAATCAAATAACGGACAAGCGTCTCGCGGACGGCACAACCCGATGCCCCGCCAGCAGCGTCTCGGCGAGCTAGCATGCCTCCACCAACACGGCGCGGTCGCCCCCGGAGACCGCCTTGATCACCGGACACCGCGCGGTGCCAGCCACCAGTGCTAAATCCTCCCCCCCCCCCCCCCCCCCAACACACACACTCACTCACGGATTAAGCGCGACGATGGGATGACGAGCGAGCGGGACGGTGAGACGACGCTCCTGACGCCCGACTCCTACTTCTATCTTCTCCCCCACTTTTCTCCCCTCACCCTACCCCAAGTCAGTGACAAATGCGCCTAGCGCGCGTACACGATTGACTCTATTCCCCCCCCCCCCCCCCCCCTTAATTTCACTTCAACGCTTACAACACACGGAGGCCGCCGCCGAACGATCGCCGCCTCGCCGGGCGAGCGGCGCGACATTCGTTTATACTCGGCCGGGAGTCCCGAAGGTGCGCTCGAAGCGTGGAAACAGCGCGATGCAACGAAAGGCAAAGGGCATCTACACTACGAACGGGCAGAAGCCGATGCAAAAACGTGCGCGAACGTAAACAGAAAAGTGCCGCCGCTGGCCACTACGAAATAATACGCGGTCGCATCCCTTTCCTGCTGCTCGTACTTTCTCTTACTTGACGGCTACTCCGTCTTGCGGGACGTCACGACGAATCGATTGTCGGGATACGGCGAAAGGCCGTCAACACCGTCGAGTCAACCACCAGCAAGCGTTGTTGAGCGGAAGTTGGTTCACTAGGCCTACATACGACGAAAACGACAGAACACGAACATCAAAATCAAAGCACAGGCGGTAACTTCGAGCGACTTCTGCCTCGCATAGATTTACATGCAGCGCTTTCACTCGCCACCACGGTCACATACAATTTTTTAACCCTGGAGCCACCGTACCTGAACCATGCCGCGAACCACGCCAACGTCCCGCTCGCCATTTGTGTTTGCTCACCTTGTCCGGCTTTGGATTAGATGCTGGATCGGCTTTCTAGCAAAGTCTATCAACAGCTGGCTCGATGCTGGATGAGGTCTGTTCTAGTCTAAACACGAAGTCGCAAATATATAATTGTGCTACTGTGCTACTCTATAAAAAAAAAAAAAAAAAAAAAAAAAAAAACGGGGGCACAAAGAAGTACACGACGCTTCGAGGAAGTGCCCTCTGGGAACTAGTTGGCCACTCAAGGCCCGTTCACACGATGCATTTTTCTCGCGCATCTAGTGTCGCGAAACGTAGTTTCGCGAAATGGTTGCGCCGTCTGAACGAGTCCGAAAAGGACGCGCGCATCTAAAAAAGGTTGCGCGCACACCTCGCCTCTGGAGCGAGCTTTTGCTGAAACTTTGCCGAGACCTGTCAATCACTCTGAGGGCGCCGCCAATGGCCGCTCAGAAACGCTCTCACGTGGCCTTTGAGGGGGGAGCGAGCTGTTTGAGAAGACCACTTCACTGCCGGTGTTGTAACCGAGCCAAATCCGAAAAAAAAACCCGAAACCACGAACGATGGATACTGCCGGCGCTTCCGCAAGCACGTCAAGCACCACCGAAGGAAAAGTGAGTAGCATATCGGAAAAAAATCCAGAGATGGACGAAGGCGTAATCGGTGATGATGATAATTCGCGTCTATTTTTAGTCATAATTAAGAAATAAAACCTTGAGACAAGGAAACAAAAAGGGACGTACACAGTACCGTCTCAAACCAGCACAGCCTACAGCTCTCATTTACTTCCACAACAGTCTTCTTCTTTGTCAACCTCCATCCAAATTATACATATTCAACAGTAAATAAAGTAAATGGCAGTAAATGACAATTCAACAACTGGTAAATGACAATTTAAGAGTAAATTAAGTAAATTGAAGTAAATGACACGACGCTGAATGGCTAATTGTGATGATGATGATGTTGGCTTTCAACTGAAGCGCCACTTTATGGTCAACACCCAAACTATTTTCGCGAGTCAAAACGTCATCGTTGTTGCACGTGAAGCGGTACGTGTGAACGAGCGCATTTCGCGAAACATGAGTGTCGCGAAACTGTTGCGCGCCTAAAAGATGCATCGTGTGAACAGACCTTAAGTTTCGGTTTCGATTGAGCAGCTTCCTTTCATGCTATCACGCCGTGACCGAATGCGCCGCTTGAATTTTCGATGATCTGACTTTTCACGAACGTACAATACATTCATTCTCGAACGATACAAAACGAAACGAGAAAAGAGTCAAAGTACAGGCTAGCTGGTGGAAGTTTTCGTTTTGTCAACCATTTCGTCGTTTACCCTGAGACCTGTCTGTTTTTTCTGTTACTTCTGCTCTTAAAAAAAAAAACCCAGTCTCAGGGTAAACGACGAAATGGTTGACAAAACGAAAACTGGGGCAATTTCCTTGCACACAAATTACTATGGTGTCTTCCTCGTGTCATCATATATCGCCCACTCAAATTTTACGCTGATAGGAGATTAGGTTTTCGCAAACGCTGAGGTCGGCTAGCTACGACGGAGGCTCTAACAAGCGTCTCCTACTCTTCGCTAAGCCTTTTTGGACGAGCTTTTACTGACGCCCAAGATTTGTGTCTGAACGGTGTGTCTGAAATTATCTCGGCATACTCAGTCAGGAAGAAAGCAAACACATAAATATTACGGCCATTACCAACCGTCAAATGCCCTTTGAATAATTTCGTTCCTTTGGCACACCGCATAGAGGTTCACGCCCGTCCGACGCACTCTGGCGAACGGTGCGACATTCTTCACACAATTGCTCGACTTTTGCTTTCTTAAAACGGTTTGTGTGGGGGAATGTGCCTATATGATTGCAGAAAAAATGTATGTGCATACGCGATGTTGAATATTAGCGGAATGCAAGGGGGTGGGGACTTAACTTCGTGCAGTGCTGCGGGTCAGTACAGATAAGAGATAAGATGTGTGTTCAAATTGGGCTTTTCAATGGCGCCTCCAAGTTTTACCTCACGTACTCAGGCGTATTAAGAAAAACAGTAGTTGCAAAAAATATTATTTCGTCTATGGACACATAAAACAAACAAACTTCCTGACCAGCTGTAAAGGTGCGAGCTCGATGTATGCAAACTTATTGGTCGTTACAGCTTGTTGACTCGTACACAAGCAAGATACCCGAGCTACGCAGCGTCGAGATTCCCAGCACTGGCTCGTTCACATATATCTCGAAACGCAAACAGAAAGGCTCGATAGAGTATAAAAATACAACAAGCATGTGTGAAGGCAAGCTATACGTCTCGGGCTTGTGCTATAGATTCGAGGTCTGGCCATTTAGGTTAGTTTAGAGACCAAAAATGATGCTCTCGAGACCAAAAAACGTGAGATCACGGCCGTTAATAGTCCACGCTGCCGATCGAAACCGAAACCATGCCACTCTCCTCCCTGGCCAACTAGTTCCCAAAGAGCAACGCGCGCCGTGTTGCACGCAGGGGTTTATGGAAGTAGTGACCCTTTCTGGTTGAATATAGGGTGCACGTGATGTTTCGATTACGATCATGCAGAATGATGTAAAAAACGAATGTGCCGCCCAAACTGTGTCTTTCTCGGACAGACCGCTCGGACCCGGAGTAGTTCTCCGCGCAGCCTTTTCGGGGGAGTACGATCTATAGTCACTCGCAACATTTCAGTTTCGTTATCAACGTTGCCGCGGGGAAATGAAGGAGTTTCGCTGTTTTTTTGTTTCGATTGCTGGGTGGGCTCTCTTGCTGTGCTTGCTTTCGCTCCTCTTGTCATGACCGACCGGCCCGAGCATACTGCAGCGCTGACATCGTCTAATAAAACGCAGTAGCAGCGAAATCAGCGACAGCGACGAAGATACCAGCTTAGCTCCAGCTCGAGTGACGACGAGGCAGCCGTTCTCGGCGAAGTCTTTGCCGACTCATTCGCCTTGCCAGCGAAGAGGCCCAAGATATGGCGTTACGTCGAAGACGTTGTGCACACCAATTCGGATGAAGAGCTAGGTATGTCGTTTGCTAGAAGACAATACGACGAATTCCCCTCAGATGGAACTCGCCTGCGGAGATGACGGTCGCTTTACGGCATGCGTGTTTGGTATTGCTTAACAGCCCCTTTGCAAAACGTACAGCGCCACGACGGCAGGACATTTTATCAAAGCATGAAGTTCCGATCAGAACTTCATGCTTTCAGCAAAATAGCAATGGGAACCGAAACTGTTAAAAAGCGAGGGCAGACGCTATGAAAGCGGTGGCAGCGCGTGCACCTGGGTGGATCGCTTACTGAGGCCGACCGCTGAACGACCGCTTGCGCGGAGCGCTCGGCATCTGCCTGGGCAAAGGGCTGGATCGCGCATCCCCGCTTGGTCGCTGCAGCTGCAGCACGAGAGTGAAGCCACCGATCGGCGATTTTGCATGTTGAAAAATCGCGTTTTTGGAGCGTTTCGGAGGCTGGCGGCAACGTGCTGAAGACACGTTTTCTACTCGTTCGTAGTCAATCGTCGAAGAAGCTCTTTAAAACCCTGTGTAAGCCCTGAGACTTGCCGTTGAGAACATATGGAAATTTTTACGGAAGCGCAGTGCCGCAGTAAAAATGCCCAACTCATCGAAAGCAAGTTTCGCCGCCACGATGCAACTCGCGGGTCACGAGTGACCCGCGCGTTGCATCATTGGACTTTTTCCATAATGCAACGTGCGGGACCCTTGTGACGTCACATGTGACGTCAATTGTGATGTAATTATAGGAAACGTCCCATAATGCAATGCGCGGGTCACGAATGAGACTGCACATTGCATTATACGACGTTTCCCATAACTCAACGCGTGGTTACGCCGACGGCGACGTTGGCGTCGCCGACCCGCGCGTTGCATCATGAGACGCTTCTCATAATGCAATGCGCGGGTCACAAATGAGACGGCGCGTTGCATTATGGGACGTTTCCCATAACGCAACGCGCGGTTACGCCGACGGCGATGTTGGCGTCGCCGTCGCCGACCGCGCGTTGCATCATGGGACGCTTCCCATAATGCAACGCGCACACGCCGTCATTATGGGAAAGGCCCCATAATGCAATGCGCGGGTCACGAGTGAGACCCGCGCGTTGCATTATGGGACGTTTCTCATAATGCAACGCGCGGTTACGCCGACGGCGACTGCGACGGCGATGCCGCTCAAGCCGGAAACGGGCGCCTAAGAGCTGCTCTCTAAAAAATTAATAGATGTAAACCAAATTGAATTTTCATTCCACAGCCATGTTTGATCCCGTCTTTTTTAACGAAACTGAAATAAGCCTTTGTTAACTGGTTTAAGGATGACGCGGCGTTAATACTAGGCCAAGGATAATATTAGGTGTCACCTTTTAGCATATTGAAGACATGTCCAACCTAACGGTCATTTGTAACCATCATACAGTTTCTATATCAGCGAAAAAGCCATGTCGGTTACATATCAAAACTTGTATGGCTCGAATGGCCTGTGAAAGCAGCGAGAAAACGATGTCGGTCGGTCACCGAAAACTCCGTGGCTGAACTGGCCGGTGATTACAGAAAGAAAACGATGTCGGCCAGTCAGCGGAGACTCCACGGCTAGACTGGCCGCTGACTACAACAAGAAAACGATATCGGCCAGTCACCGGAAACTCCATGGCTAGGCTGGCCGGTGACTACAGCAAGAAAACGATGTCGGCCAGTCACCGGAAACTCCATGGCTAGACTGGCCAGCGACTACAGCAAGAAAACGATATCGGCCAGTCACCGGAAACTCCACGGCTAGACTGGCCGGTGACTACAGCAAGAAAACGATGTCGGCCGGTATCGGGAACTTTCCGGCTGGCGCTGGCCAGTTTAGACAACGAGTCCCCGATATCGGCCGGGATCGGTTTCTTACCGGCGTCCCTGGCCGGGATCCGCCGTACAGCTCCCGGTACTGGCCGACGTAATCCCAGTATCGGCCGACATGGTGTGCTACCTGGGGAGGTGCTTGTTGGCCCCGGCCGGAGACATATTGGTAGAGTCTGGCCAGCCTTTGATCTCACCGCCGTAACGCCCCCATCTCGACTGAGCCAATCAGCCCGCGGCGCAGAGTGAGACCCGTGACCGCATGCGCATGACCTCCCGGCTGCTCCCAGCTATGGTGGCTGGAAGCGAGGTGGGAGCTTCACGGCGGGCAGCGTTGCTTCGTCGTTGTCTCAGGGGTATGAAGGTCTCGGATACTTCCGACCGGCCGCGTATATTTATGACGTACCTCCGGTCCGGCGAACTGCTTCCGATTGCCGCGCCTCCAGGGGGCGTGGGTGGAACTTATTTTGTTTTCAAGAAATATAATTAATATACTTTATAGGGCCAAACAAAGGTGAAGTTGTTTCGAAGGTAATAATAGTTCTCTAGGTTGTTATCGTAACTTTTTATTTCACTCTTTTAATGAGTCTGGACGCGCTTTCTCTCTCTCCGAACTTGCGCCTTGAGAGTTCGAGATGCGCTGGCCGCTGGCGCCGGGATTTCGCTGGACCATTAGAAATCGCAAAAGTCGACAGACGCGAGCCCGCGAGCCGTGAACTGTTTGGCTTCTGGGAGTACTTCGCCACGGAGGTTCGTGCCACGTTCGTGCGAGCGTGGCTTTCTTTTCTTTTTCGTGGAAACGCGTTCTTTTTGGAATTCACCAAACCCACCTGCTGTACCAATTGCTGCCGAAAGCCGTTGGACTCAAATGGTTTCGAGGTACGATGGTTTGGTTTCTCTGACTTTAGTTTCTAACTTAATGTTTTTGACAACAGAAGCGGTCACAATGGTAGTGAATATGAATTGTATTATTTTTGCAATAGCTGGAATGGTTTCCCTTCACAAAACCAATTCCCATCATTGTTTAGGATTCCCCATATTCAAATCACTCGCCGCGAGAATATCGGGGTCATTGGCAAATAACTAGATACTTCTATGTAATATCAGGATCAAGCACATGTTCTATTCAAAATATGGTAAACTTGTTGAGGTGGCAAGACATGAGGTTGGGCTAGTTGGTGGGACATACTGTTTGGTGGGAACAGCGCAAAAATGATGTAGGGCCAGGACGAAGCCTTGTGTTTTGTGGGAACAGCGCTCTGTGTGTTTTTCTTCGTTCTGGTCCTACGTCTTTTTTTCGCTGTTCCCACCAAACAGTTCGTTGCAGTGAGCTGTTTATTTGGGATTGTCAGCGACTCACGGGTCTGTTTGCGAGGAGTGAAAACGAGGCTCAGAATTTTCGATGATCTGAGGATGATCGAGGTCCGATAT
The DNA here is from genome assembly GCF_016920785.2 of Ixodes scapularis. Lineage (NCBI taxonomy): Eukaryota > Metazoa > Arthropoda > Arachnida > Ixodida > Ixodidae > Ixodes > Ixodes scapularis. Next base: position 11,651,999 of record NW_024609881.1, on the reverse strand, counting down.
CCGTACTGGTTTCTTGTTTCGTTTAGCAGTGACGTACTCCTAAATTTATGACATAAGATCAAAACCTTATAGATGTTCATAATGAGGACCCACACTCTGAGAAAAAAATGAAGGAAAAGGTAGCAAAGGCGCATTTTCCTCCCTTCTACTGGCGGGCTCCCAAGCGGACACGAGAAGGGAGGAACTAGACGTTTTTCTCCTTCTCCAGGCAGACGGGAGAAAGCTTTCGCCCTCCCGACTAATCTTCTATCGGTTTCGTCTTTCGAGCATGTCGCACACGTTGTTCAATAAATGTCGAGTTGATTGAGCTTCAGCGGCTGCGAAGGCCGCCTGTAATTCCGTCTCCCAGTCCAAACGTGCAGAATATTTCGGATGCATTGACGTTTTTTTGTGTTTTTTTTTTCTTTACAAATCTTATCAAACGAGCGAACGAAGCCGCTAGAAACAGCAAAGTTCCGGAGCAGTGCCGGCAGCGGTAGGTGCACTGGGTTAGATGGCCGTCTTTGGAGTGTGCGTATTTTCGGCACCGCTTTGTCGTCTAGGGGGCGCGGCCAATGGCGTTCAAGTGCCGTCCGCCGGTACACCGACGGTACTCCGCGTCCGAAAGTCTCGTATAAAACGAATTGTCAAAATGAGATTTTTCGGCGCTGTAGCGTAGCTTCGCGGCTGAGATGTGTGCCTGATACGCAAGTGGGCGTGGGTTCGATCTGCAGTGGAGGCCTAATTTTTTTTCAAACATTTTATTCTGTTGGTACATTTGGTGATATTTACGACATTTCTTTTTTACAATTACCACTGAACACACACACACACGAAAAGAAAATTTTGTTGACGACAGTGCTAAAAGCGCGAGTAGACGCTTTGGGTCACGCGGCACGAGCCCTCCTGCAGCGGGTGCCATCGTGCCACTAAGGGGCTACTCGCTCGCCGCTTTCACGGCCTTCGCAGGAATTCTATGCAAGGGTGGTAATCCGTCGTACTACACACAAGTACAGCTCCAGAAAAATGCCTACAAAAAATAAAAGCCGTTTACACCTCCCTGTAACGCCGAATTAAAGCGCAGCTCTTGAGGAGGAGGAACCAAGGCCACAAAGGTCACGTGACCCCCAAGGTCACGTGACCCCCTTTCCAAAATCACGTGGGGGTCACGCGACCCTCCAGAGAAATTTTTCCGCTAGATTTAGCAGGGAAATTTTTCCGCTAGATTTAGCGGGGAAACTTTTCCACTAGATTTAGTGGGAAAATATTTCCACTAGATTTAGCGGGGAAATTTTTAAGCCAGATTGAGCGGGGAAATTTTTCCGCTAGATTTAGCCTGGAAATTTTTTCGCTAGATTTAGCGGGGGAAACTTTCCGCTAGATTTAGCGGGGAAATTTTGCCGCTTGATTCAATGGGGAAAACGTTTCCGCTAGATTAGCGGGGAAAATGTTCCGCTAGATTTAGCGGGGAAATTTTTCCGTTAGATTTAGCAGGGAAATTTTTTCCGCCAGGGGAAATTTTTCTGCTAGATTTAGCCTGGGAATTGTTCCGCTAGATTTAACCGGGAAATTTTTCTGATAGATTTAATGGGGAAATTTTTTCTGCTAGATTTGGCGGGGAAAATTTTCCGCTAGTTTTAGCGGGGAGATTTTTCCGCTAGATGTAGCGGGGAAATTTTTCCGCTGGATGTAGCGGAAAACATTTTCCGCTAGATTTAGCGCGGAAATGTTTCACCTAGATTTAGCGGGGAAATTTACCCATAATGCACCCCGCGGTTACGCCGACGGCGACGGCGGCACCGCTCAAGCTGGAAACGGGCGCCTAAGAGCTGCGCTCTAAAAAGTGAAAGCCGTTTACAACTCTCTGTAACGCCGAATTGGAGCGCAGCTCTTGAGGAGGAGGAGTGAAGGGTACTGAGGGGAGGGTTTACTCCTCCGCCTCTCGTCATTTTTTAATATGCTCCGGGGGGTCATGTGACCTCGGGGGGTCACGTGGGGTGACCTTGGGGGCACGTGACCTCGGGAGTCACGTGACCTGGGGGGTCACGTGACCTTGAGGTGACCTTGGGAGGTGTTGCGTGACCTTGGGGGTCATGTGATCTTGGGAGGGGTCATGTGACCTTAGAAGGTGACACGTGACCTTGGGGGGTCACATGACCTGGGGTCACGTGACCTTGGGGTGACCTTTGTTACGCCGATGGCGACGCCGAAGCCGCTCAAGCCGGAAACGGGCGCCTAAGAGCTGCACTCTAAAATTGCTGCGGCTGGGCTTTGTCGCCTCCGGTACACGTAATCTTGATTTGCAACAGGAGTGACGAAAAGCACCGGGCGAAAATTGAAAAAGGAGAACGCTTTTTTTATATTCCTGAGAACGTGACGAGTACAGGCGGCAACGTCGACAACACGCACCAGCGCGGACACCGCCGAGCCGCCGAGCACCCGGCCACATACCGGCCGAGCGACCGACATTTCAAAATGCAGTCAGCGGCCTCCAAAGAAAACGTGTTGTTGACTTCAAAATAACTAAGACGTCAAAATAGGAGCTGTTATTTTAACGTCTTTGACGTCATTGGTCACGCCCCCTGGACATCAAATCCGTGCAGAAAATACGCAGCCGTCTTCGGATTGCGGGAGTTCGGACGCACACGGAACCACGCGGAACTGTGTCGACGTTTTCGATGTTATGGAAATCGCAGAAACTGCGTCTTAAGGCCGGTTCAGATACTTGCGTTTGAATGTGTTTGACAGCGTTGCGTCAAGAACCAAAAGCGAGTTACCGGCACATCTGGGCTTCGTATGAAGCGTGGAATCCAATTCAAGGAATCATCTTGGCACGCGATATAAGCAGAAGGGATGTCCAGGTTTCTCGCTGCCGCAACGCAGTCACACGCAGTCAAACGTAACTATCCCAACCAGGCTTAAGACAGGCAGGTTTTGCTGCCGGGTGCCTGGGTGCCTTCTGTGCTGAGTTCGTTTGCGACAGGGAGTGGCTGCTCCGGGCACTCCGGTAAGTGTACTCACTCGGCGGATCGGTGCTCCTGCCCATCATGGGCTCAGCGGCCGACAACTATGGGCGCCGGGCAGTCCTCGGCCTAACGCTGTTCGGCCTGGTCTTGTCCGGGGTGGTCACGTCCCTGGTGGAGACACTGGTCGAATTCGCGGTGCTGCAGCTTCTCATGTCTGCATCGATCACCGCGTTTCAGGTTGGTGACGGGGTGCACGGTTCCGTTTTTAGAGAATATTATTACAACGTTTTTTTTTGTTATTATTTCAATCGATTAAGGCAGGCGAACAGTACAGCCCTTTGGGCTTAGGTCGTTTGAATTTGATGACAAGGAGAGAGGAAAGAAACGCGCACGACTCGCAAACGCTGACAGGCAACTGAATTTATACACAAAAGGAAGAACAGAACGTACTGAAAGTTAAGCTATGTCAGGGCGTGGCAAACACCGCACAACACCATGTAACTAATATGTCTTACATATTCCTAATACATCCTAATACATCCTATATATTCTAATACATCCTAATGCATCCCATATATCCTAATACTAATACATATTCCTATATAAACACAAGGTTTCTGGTTGAAGCGAAATGACTGATGGGTTTCTAATGCAGCGGTCCCCGAAACTATTATTACAAGGCGCTTACAAAAAATTCGCGACTAGTTTTGTTTCCAAATATTGTTGTGCCGTTAAAGGGGCTATGCAATAATTTTGATCTGGAAGGAGTTAGCAGTTTTTAATTTTTTACAACGTTTATTTTGCAAAAATGACGCGAAAAACTACCTCATTTCTTTTTTTTAAATTCAGTAGTCTCGGGATAATTCAAACTTAGCTATTTGGTGCATCTGGTTAATTTAAACAAATCTTAAAATTTCAGTTGTCCCGCAGTGTTTTTTAGTGTATTCATGAGCGCTTGATCGGAACGTTATTTTTGTTTAATTCAAACTTTTTATTCCCGCGGCCTCGTTGAGCACTCTTATTTCCGAGCACGGGTGCACTGCAGAGAGACAACGCCCACAAAGCGTATTTCCGGGGGTGTTGCTTCATCACAGTACATTGGTGTTCAGTAAGAAACGCACTCAACGGGGCTCAAGCAGGGCACACACGAGCTAAGAAAACGGGCATAACGCAGAAATTCACATGGCAACTTGCGCGGACGCTGTGACCTGGCAGCTCGGAATAGGTACACGTTACGGATTAAGCGCAAGTTGCTCTGAAAACTGCAACTCTGTGCCCATTCGTCGCTCATGTGTCCCCCGCTTAATAGTCCACATTAGACAACATGTTGGCCTGATGAAGAAACCGAGATTTCCTTTTCAGTTGTCATGCGCTGTCTAAACAGTGCACTATAAACAAATATTTTGAGGGGTAAATAAACTTATGTCAAGCATTTCACCATTGTTTTATGTCTGGCATACCTGCTCATAATCAGTTGGCCTATGTAGAGGAATCATTAGCTATTTGTTTTGTATGTGAAGCCATTCGTATGGCAAATTAAATTGGTAGCTTTCATGAACTTCTGATAAATCATACAAAATTCGCGGCACCCTGGAGTTTAAATGAATGAGAATCTACTGTATCGCATTACGTAGTGTAGTATATCAAAGCAAATAACGGGAATGTTTCGCACTTTGCAGCTCCGGGGTGGCGGCAATAGGAAATAAGGTGTGACGCACACTTGGGTGCAATGTAATAAGTTAGCAAGTTGTGCAATTCTGTGCTCAATCAAATGCTATATTGCCGCGCGCGCACCTGGACAAGTAGGCAGCGCGCGCGCGGCCTAACGGTTATCGCGCTCGCTTTCCACGCTGAAAGCCAGGGTTCAATTCCTGGCCGCGGAGCACATTTTTGTTGGCTCTGTAAAGCAATATTCTGGTAAATTCGAGAACCATCTTGGTTGATTCGAGGTTAGAACGTTCTACGCGCCGAACTTTCTACGCCGAACGATCAGAAACCCACGAGGGTACATAAGGGATTCCGCCAGGCGAGCGGAGTCAGTTTTCGCCCCAGCCTTCGACTCTGCTGCTACGCCGACTTCGACGCCCGCGACGCTCTGTTATTATCTTTTGTACCCTTTTATTTTGGCACAAGTTCGCCACATTAAACGTTTATTTCTTCCTGTTTATTTATTGTTTTTGGTCACCACCCGTGACATTTTGAACAAAAATGTGCTCCGCGGCCAGGAATCGAACCCTGGCTTTCAGCGTGGAAAGCAAGCGCGATAACCGTTAGGCCACGCGCGCGCTACCTAGTTGGCCAGCTGCGCGCGCGGCAATATCTTAAAGGGGCGATGCAACGATTTTTGTATTTTGCGCAAATACCGCTTAAAACGGATCCCTGACGTTAATGGAGAGTGAAATACCCGTTCGTTTTTAACCACACGCAATCAAAATCACAGAAAAAAATAAAGAAAGACGAGCAGAGTTCGCCCCCTCAACTTGCAGCCAGAACAAGCGGCCACGTGATCTGGAGCCGATTATATGCCGCGAATGTTGATCATAGACACGCGCTGGGGTTGGCAAAGCACAGGACACGCGCTGCGTTCCAGACATTGTTATGGTTCGGCTATTGTCGTCATTGCAGCGATTGTACACAGGACACTACCCGAAATCTACTCGAACTATAGATTATCACGAGCCCAAGTCGAGTGCCCACGCAACGCTGGGGTCCAATTTACAAGCCGCATTCAAATACCGTCACTGGGCAGTACTGCTACCGCCCAGCTACGTCATCAGGTTTTGCGAAGGAGAGATTGAATGAAACGCTCGGTTTTGTCCTCGAAATTACAGTGCAGCAAAGGATTTTCTTGGTCACTAGCGTTGCGTGCAAGTATCCTTAAGTACCGCTAGTGCCAGTAAGCTCATGTAAAGTGAGAAACGTTCCAATTGAATATCGTTGCACCGCCCCTATAAGAATATTTTCCTTTCAACATGTGTGAATGCGGCAAATTCTTTATATCATCGACAAAGCTGTACGTTATGCAGTTTTAGGGGCGCAGTTTTCCCTGAGGTGAAACACAGAATCTAATCCTCCCTTGAGAATTTCTATTTTTCTTGACTCTTCTTTTGACTATTCGTCCCCTTGCTACTAAACCAGTCGGTCTTCTTTCCGGAAAAGCAACTTTTTCGCCTCCTTCCCCCCCCTTCTTTTTCCCCCTCTTCACACTGCTGAGACCAACCTTCAACGTCACCATGTGAATCGCAAGCAGAGGGCGCGCTAGTTGGAGCTCTGGAAAAGAACCCAAAGGGGATTTTTCGTGTCCTCAGTGCACCCGGAAACACGTCACTGAGCACGTGACTCGGAAGACGATGTAAAAGTTGAGAGTGGTTTGGAGACGCCGAAAACGTTAATTGTATGATTTTTTTGTTTTCAAGAACAAACGCGCAGGGCAAATTTGTTTTCAGTTTTTTTTTTAGTCCAGACATCGCACGGAAAAACTACAATTATTCGACGGCATTATTTGGTCAAATAATTGTTGCAGTTGTTCCTTGTCATATCTGGATTTAATAAAAATATGCCGTCAAGGATTACTTCTCACTAGTCTTCAGCGTTAGGACATAAATATTGTGAGGATTTTTTAAATCTTTCTCACCTGTAAAACGGCACGAGAAGGCGACCGTAGCGCAGGCTCCAATTGTATGCATGTCTCGCACTTGATGAGTCATTCCTTGTAGTTCTCGTCGAGAAAAACAAATTTGGTTGTGCAATAGTGCACGAGGTAAACGCGCAGCAGTGCAAGTCATGTTTACCACTGGGACATGTGACATGCTCGTCTTTATCACTGGCTGAACGGGTTCAAGAAGGACTAAGAAGGTACCTTCCCGAAAAATCCCGCTAGGCCTCTCGTCATTCCCATATTGCATCGCGCGGAGAATTGTGAAACCCTTCCGATGTATGTTCGGGCCGGCTCGAGCGTTTGTACACCCTGAAAGAAGTTCAATGCCTCTAGCTCAGCCCTGCCAGATCAAACAGACGTAAAAAAAGGCTAACATATCCAAAAGCCGAAACATAACTTAATATGTTATCGTCTTGTTTTTTTCTTGTTTTTTTGCCTTTTGAAATAGCAAAATGCTTGACCAGCATAAACTACTCGTATTAATTGTTCTCCTTTACGCTCCGTACATTGAATTGCCGTAGTACGTCAAAAGGACGATGAGAGGCGCTGCGTATTTTCGGAATGGTATATTGCTATGTTGAGAGCATCGAAGTGCCGTACCTCGGGAACGTTGAAGAGCTTCCGACACGATGCCCGTACCCCCCAGGCTAATCATGTCGTATTACACCTGAGACTGCGTTGGAAGAAATCGGAAGAGCTTTCAGTAGAAGGAACAGACACAGAGAACGTCTTAGCTACCACCAGCTCGCCTGCACTCTCACCGTCTTTTCCCCCAGGCTATCAGCACCGTGCTGCTCTTCGAGGTGACTCCGCAAGTCCACCGCATGCTCTTCTGCGTGCTTAACATCTGCGTGCCCCTGGTGCTGGGTACGGTGGTGCTCGGCCTTATAGGCACGACCTCGATGCACTGGTCGGCAATGCAGCTTGTTGTTCTATCGCCCACCCTACTGCTGCTGCTGACCTACCACCAAACGGATGAGTCTCCGCTCTGGCTTATCACTTCGTGGAAGTTCAAGGATGCCGAGCGGGTTATCCTCTGGGCGGCAAGAAAGAACGGACTCCCGGACCTGGACAAGGTACGCTCAGCGTACTTCAGGGTCAAGGAGAGCGCCGTCTCGCGTGACGGGTTCACCGCCAGGCCTACCATTTTCAACATCGTTTGCTCTTCCCTGTTGCGTTCCGAAACGCTCATCGTTTTCGGTGGTTGTGCGCCATCTTCAACTGCTACTACACCATAGCTCGATACAAATCGTTCGGAGGCGGTGCCGTCTTCTTCTACATAATGATCGGGATCGCCAACATGTTCACTCAGACCGTCAACTACTTTGTCCTGAGGGGCTGCGGCCGCCGGAAGCCAATATTGGCCTACTTTCTGGGGCTGTCCGTGCTCATGACGTCACTGACGGCATTGGTGGCTCTGGAGATGGAGCTGGCGTTCGCGAAAGTCGCGGTCCCTGAGCATTCCTGGTGGAAGTGGCTTTCACAACCATGTTTGTGTTCACCGTCGAACTCTTTCCGACAGCGGTGCGCAGCGCTGGCATGTGCGGCGCTTTCCTGTTCGGGCGCCTAGGTGGTATCTCAGCGTCGCTTTTCAGCGCCCTGAGACTTCTGGATCCTCCGATGGACAGGCTGATCCCTATGCTCGTCTACGCGTTCGTGTTCTTTACATTAGGTTTTCTGGTCCTCTCGTTGCCAGAGACGTTGGCGATGAGTGAAACCGACAAGGGCCAGGAGGCTGCCCAAGAGGACAAGTGGAGGTTAGACTCGCTGCTGAAGCAGAAGAAGAAGAGCAGAAAAGTTCCCAGGAAATGCATTGCTCAAAAACTTGACCGATAGGCACTCTATCAAGTCCCCGGGGTGTATGGAACGCGGGGATGTGCTCAGAAATCTAGTCGTCGGTCTTCCTTGAACCAGTTCAATCAAAATGAATGGCGAACGGTATCGGACCCAACTGGTCACACTGACTCAGTGGGTAAGAGGCGTAGGGTCGTTTCTGCCACTCAAGGTGCCTGACAATGAAACCCCGACAAAGATCGTCTTTTTCATTGTCTGAACGGATTGAAGAAAGACCAACAACTGGCGTTCTGAGCTCACTGAGGGGCATGACACATTTAAAGGGGTATTCACGGATGATTTTCGGGCAGGGTTGTGCGTGCCGTCACTGATCGGTGGAAACGGAGCGACTCGCTCCCCGACTCAAGCTTTTACACGAACGCCGGGGAGCCGAGGGGTGCGTCTGTGTTATCGGACGCATTTAGCGGTCGTATTTTCGACAACAGGGCACGGTGCATGCTGTCGAAAGTAGAAGAAAAAAAAAAACGGAGGAGAACACGAAACGGCGATACGCGATCGTAGCAGTAGCGCTGTTTGATCCAAAATTTGGCAAACTGTTTCCTGCTAAAACAAACGTGTTTCTTGAATGGGTGAACGCAAAACACAAAGGGTGTAGAATCAAAAACGAGTTATATGAGGAGCGGCTGGGGGAAGGCATTCGTGAATATCTAATACCCGATTCACACGATGATAAAGGCACCTTTAGCTAAGAGACCTTCATTCTCTACGATGAATAAATTCACAACCCTCCTCACGTGGAGTGTGCTCGCGACCCAAGATCGCAGGCTGATTCGCCGATTGCAAAGGGACCTGTGTTAAAGGTACCTTTATGCTGCCCGTGTGAATGGGGTATTAGACTCCTTTGGGTGCCTCGGACAACATGCGTAACAGCGCCAGCTAAAATAAATTAGGCGATCACGATGGCGCACCAACACAATCTTGCTGAGCAAAATCCCTAAAGTTGCCACGCATGTGAACAAAGTACCGCCAGTTGCAAAGAGAACCACGCAAGGCTGGGAGTGTCTGTGCAGTCCGTACAAATTCTCCCCTATCCCGCTGCGTGACGTTCTTACCAAGTAATGCGCTTCACGAGAAGCAAAATAATGAATTTCTCCCCTGTGTGAATGCCCCTTAAGTGTCGTGTCAGTGCATAGGAAAACCAGCCACATTCGCTTATAAATTGCTAATCTTTTAGGAACTATGTAGTGCGAAGCTTTATTTCCCTTCGATGGACATAAAACGTATACGTTAATATAGACCACATTTTTGTCTTCATTCCTGAGTTAGAAGCCTTCTCATGAATCGGGCAGCCTCGGTTATATGCGGGAGCAGGTACAGCTTTCTGTTGCTCTCCCACAACGCGATCATCCGTCAATCGCATATACTTGTACACACGTGTCTGTAAAATAATTGTATTTGTTTGTTTTGTTGCGTAGACAGATAACGATACTAGCAATAAGACGCTTCAATAGCCTAGGAGCACTGTACGACTTCGTCGCAACCCAGGCTCGCTGCGCAACCCCCTCGCGGTTCAAACATCCCAAAAGTTGTGCGCGTGCAAAGCGAGGTTGTCGACCTGCGTCCTCCGATATTTTATTTTCAAAGAGTTAGTTCTTTTTACGTGTGTGTTGTTTTTTTTTTGTTTTTTTTCGTTTGAACAGTTTGAGATTACACAGTGAGAAATTGAAAAAAAAAGATGAGGGGAGTAGAGGTCCTTCAGAGTGCCGAAAAAAAATTGGGTTGTGTGTGTGTTTATACAGCCTAGAACTTGGTCTGCCTCACAGGGGCGACGAGTCTCCCAGCTGTAGATGAGCAATTTAGCCAGTGCAGTACAACCGCTAGCCTGGGGTCTTTAACGTGCATCACGCAGTAGTGATACACGACCGCACGCCGGTACGATGCTCATCCAGATCGAAACGGGCAGGGGTGGGGATTGAGCCCAGGATCCCTGGGTTCTGCAGCGCGAGCTTTCGCTCCACGTGCTCCGAGCTGGTGTGCGCGAGACCACTCGGCCACCGATCCCCCCTTCAGAGTGCCGAATGCTGATTGTAATGAGAGGTGTGAGGCAAAGGCTCTTTGCCCACATTCGAACAGGGAGTAGAGGCAACGGCAGCTATAGCTTTATTTCTACACACAATCATTCCATTACAGTAGCCTAGAATGGGGTACTGGTCTCACCGCAACTGCTTGCTGAGGCGGTTCGTGTCAAAATCGAGTGATGGCGCTCCTGTCGAGTCTCCTGAAGCTATCCCGCGGGCTTCTACGATCGTGTGCGTATAGTCTAATGTGTGTGTGTCTGTGTTTCGTTTTTTTTTTTAAGATAGCTGGGGGGATTCGGAAGAAATGTAGTAACTGCGTCAGACGAAGCATATGGTTTTCCACGTTAAACGCGTGCCTTTTAACCCTTGATGACGTGCACGTAATCCCTAATAACGTACTGTGCTTTAAAATGTAATTCACACACAGCAGAGGTCTCATCCAAAGTCTTTACGCTCGATGCAAGTTCTTATCCCCCAGTTTTCGCCGCTGCTCGTCTTCGGGTACACCGAAAAATGCATTTTTTGCGCGCCCTTCACGCGCGCGTAAACCCTGTTCTACAGCCAGACGCAGAAGTGTAGTTTCGCCGGCGATTGGGAATTCTTGCATTTTAGTCGAAGGGCCAAGCCGCAAGACAACAGTAGTCACAGTGATTTCACGGCAAAGTCAGGCAGACGAGCACACGCGAAGTGCAGTTACTCGCTTAACGCCGCCACCGTAGCCAAACGTAAACACCGCGGCCGGGCGTAGCCGGGACGCAGAACGCTTCAGGACGGTAGATAGATTGCGGCTGTTCCCCTCGAATTGGGAGGCGACAGTAGGAGTCTACAGCAGCGCCCTCGTCGGCCACCAAAAGAACCGACATAGACCGCCTTACCTTGGAGCATGAGCAAGAGAGGGAGGTGAGCTCACTGTAGGACACTGTAATTCCGTTCATACCTCGGCGCGTTGTCGTCTCTGTATGCTAACATCTCCTCTTCCTTGATTTCTCACTGCATGAAAGGGTGTAGTTCTAGTGTTTCGAAGCAACACAGACGTAAGATTTTCTTCCGGTATCTTTCTAGTTCCCACTTTGGCGTCCAAATATACCTGGGTACACCTCAAGTGCTACTTGAGGTAGAAGAATATTGCTTTGCCATTTCGAGCTTACATATAGACGCTTTAAACTAGCGTCAGATTGAACCGCCGTTGCTGACCTTCTCTTGTCTTACCGAGATGCCGAGCCACTGAAGCGGGCGTTGACGCGCCCACACAAAGGCCTATGCTGTGGAGAAGTACACAGTAGCGCTTTAAAGGGTAACTGCAAAGAAAAAAAGTGTGTTTTAAACAGCCTGTTTAGGACAAGCATGTCACAAAACAAATGTCCCGCGAAAAAAATAATTTTTTCTAGCAATGTTTACGCCGCAGGACGTAATTTAGTCGGAGTCACAACTTTTCCGCTTTTGAAACTCCCGCTCTTTCGACGCGCGCGGGGTGACTGCTATAGGGAGTATTCACTGGCGGCCATATCTGTGTGCGTGGTTGCTGAGCGCGTGCTGACGGCGAGCTTCCACAGTTCTTTTGCAACGTGCATTCCGCACCATCAAGAGCGTCGGTCTTAGCAGCCTATTAATATGAGCTCGTTCTGAGCATGCGCTCTAAACAGCACCCACAAATATGGCGTCCAGTGAATACTCCCTATACGTCACTCCGTGACGTACAATACCAAGTTTGTGGCGCGCGATCTAAAACGGACGAAATAGCCGCAAACTAAAATGAGTCTCGCGCAATAAATATTGTTGTAAAAAATTTCGTTTTTGGCAGGAAATTTTTTTTTTGCATGCTTGTCTTAATTAGGCTGTTTGAAAATACACTTTTTTTATTGCAGTTACCCTTTAAGTGGCAATAACCCGTCCTGCTGTGGAAATGATTAAGTAAAGCGAACGGAATAATAGGCACCAAACACTGAAGGTTGGTTATGGCGGCGCCCATGCACAGGTGTCTAATTCAGTAATGCGGATTCTTGGGCGAGTTGGTACTGAAACTTGGAGAACATAATAGCGCTTCACGACCGGGACCAAGACTAGGAACAAGACAACACAATGCGCTAACTTCGACTGGTTTAATCGTCAGAAAATGAAGGATATAAATACGCTGCATCATCGCGCTATTCAACCAATCCCAAGCCACGCCACTGATCGCAAGAACTGTGTCTCTTTGACGCCCAAATCGATCGACGCCACGCTGACACATCGATCCCCGTACTGCTCGTAGCGAGTCTAGACCAGGATGTGGCTCAAAAGAAACAAAGAGTGGCGGTTGTGCCTTACCATGCACAATACCGCACACAATCTCAAAAGGATAGCAAACCGCGTAAATGCTCGGGTAGTTTTTTCTGCGCCGGAAAATCTTGCCAAGTTCTGCAAAATGACGGACCCTTACCGCAAACCACGGGTTGGCTGCGTGAAGAAGCATCGCAGCCCGTTTGTAGATTGCGCAGAAGGCGTCGTTTATGAGATCCCGCTGACGTGCGGTAAAAAGTACGTTGGACAGACGGGAAGATGTCTGAATGACAGATTGCTCGAGCGCAACCAAAAAGTGAGCGGACAGCGTGACGGTCATTTGTCGATGCACTGCCATGACTGTGGGTGCAAACCTGAATTTAATTTGTGCACTGTAATTAGAAAACATAGAGATAAGACGGTAAGGGAAATTATAGAGGCAGACCTGATAAAAAACTACGGGGATCGATGTGTCAGCGTGGCGTCGATCGATTTGGGCGACAGAGACACAGTTCTTGCGATCAGTGGCGTGGCTTGGGATTGGTTGAATAGCGCGATGATGCAGAGTATTTATAACCTTGATTTTCTGACGACTAAACCAGTTGAAGTTAGCGCATTGTGTTGTCTTGTTCCTAGTCTTCGTCCCTGTCGTCAAGTGCTATCATGTTCTCCAAATGTCTAATTCAGTCTATATTATGCGTGGAACTACCGGCTATTGCTAAGAAGGGGTGGTATCCTTAAAGACCGACGTACAACCTCGGTTTTCTGCAGGGAAGATAATCCTCTTAGAATTCCCCCTCTCCTAAGCTGTGAGGGGAGCCAAATTGGGGCAAGGTAAAAAGTGGAGAGGGTATAGGAGAGGAGGGGGTGGGAAAAAGTGGAAAGCGCGAAGTGTACGTCGGCCTTTAAGGGGGATTCAACCGCTATTTATTTGTACCCTCTTCCTCAAAGATGGCGCAGAATTTTTCCGGAACAAACGAATTGCACGTTCACAGCTGCACATGCAGGTCAGGCGCTCGAGGTGGGCTCGGGCGACGGGCTTCGCTCTGCGACCGCCGCTGCAAGAAGCGGCCAACAGGTGGCACAAGATACGAGCCAGTACATACGTTGATTACAGTGGCTTACAAAACGTAGAATAAGCTCTCATTTCCAAATAGATTCGAAGTTCCGTCCAAGTTCAAAATTATCGAAAGTGCAAGGTGCGGCGTTGCAGCCGTTTAAACCAAAAAACGTTGTTCCGCAAAAAAAAAAAAAAAATGTTTATTTTTGGAGTTTATTTTCAAGCTAGAAAACAAGAAAGAAATAATGTGGCAGTTTTGCACTTCCTATGTCTTATATCGGCCTGCTATTTGTCTGAATACTGGTTTGGAAACCCGCTCCCAGGAGGTGTGGAGTAGAGCCCATCTATCCTGGGAAAAGTGGCGCCAATCATTTTTGTCGATATGCTCGAGACATGTGCCGCGCGTCACTTCTGGGAAGAACTAGAGCCGCTAAATGACCTGCGCTTAGAATACCGGCACTCTGTTCCCCAACATTGTTGTGGGCGCCGACATTTTGGGGCTTGTGCAGAATAACCGCAACTGCCGATCGTCATCATTCAAAAATGCAACTTGCTCAGCTTTAGATTCGGTGTTAAGCATGTAATATTGCTTTAATCTGTCGCGTACTCTTTAAACATTTGTGGAGGACGGAAAAGCGTTTCCTGTGATTTCAGATAAATTTCCAGATAACTGGCAACCATGATTTTAAGCCACAGTATGAGCAAGTGTCGTTACTGCGAAGTGTAGCTTATTTAGTGGCACTGTAGAAGAGTGATGGCGTATGATATCTAGCTCAGTGCTATGCTGTTCCACCATGATCTTCCCTAGTGCCACTGAATAAGCTACGCTTCAGGGTAACAACACTTGTCCATATTGTGGCTTAAAACGATGGCTGCCAGTTATCTGAAAATTTATCTGAAATTACAGGAAACGTTTTTACGTTCTCCACAAATGTTTAAACGCTTCACGACAGAGCAAAGCGGTATTAAATGAGCTTCCTAACACCGAATCTAATGCTGAGGAAGTCGCATTTTTGAATCATGACGATCGGCAGTCGCGTCTGCTCTTCTCCAGAAGAGAATAATTCAAATTATGTGCAATGCGGGGTTCAACGCGTAGATATTACAACTTTTCAGAAACCTTCATATAGTTCCCATTACAGAGCATTATAAGTATAAACTTCTTACAACATATCAAAGGTCCGTAAGGCAAATATTAACTTGTTTTTCTTTCAATCGCCAATATGAAGCGGAGAGTGCCTACATATGCAGGCCCTCGTGTTGACACATGGTCAACGCCTCGCTCGAGAACAGGCTACGGCCTCTAGATGTTGCAGTACTCGTTGCCTAATGTTATAAATAGTACACATAGACTAGCCACGGCCTTGATGAGTTTGAGCAGAAAGGATATTCGTTCATTGTTTCTCTAGTGTTATTTGTGCCTATTCTTGATGGGACCTCCGACCTGCAAATTTTTCGTAATACAGGTCAGATTTTTGTTTTAATGTTGTGTGTTTTGATCCTATGGAAACCTTTTTCTCCGGGCGTAAAATAGTTTCTCTCGTTGCTGGTGGGGAGGAGAAACTCTGTCAAGCGACAACAGTCTGCTTGTTTTCTTCCTCCCCCTCTCCCCTGGGCAGAAACAATAAACTTGAAGTTGAAGTTGAAGATGGGCGGCACCCACAGAAATATTGGGGAACAGAGTGCCGACCCTAAGCATAGCTCATTTATTAGCGAGGTCAACACTTCTGTGCGGCGAGGTCTACACTTCTGCACGCCCAGAGGTGTGGACCTGCTCGAAGAGGTCCACACTTCTGGGCGTCGAGTCAAAAGCAACAAGCAGCAACCGCTTCCCACCCCTGAACTGTACCAAGGAGTTATCGGTCCAAGCAAGTGCACGGTTCTACTACTCGTTCACAATCGCGCGCAAAGTGTGCAGCAGCTGACAACGTTGGCAACAGGTATGGCAAGAAAGGGCACCTTCCGTCTGTCTGGCTGTCAGCGAAAAAGAACCACTCAAATACACAAAGCCATGTTGCACTCGAGTTATCCTCATAAATTCCATAAGTTGAAGGCGATGCCGGCAAGTGCAGGCTAAATTCATTTGATAAAATTCCCGCTTACAAGTACCGCCCACCTTTGTTGTGGAAACGCGCAAGATACGTGCGAGGAGCGGGTGCTCCGCTGCCATTCGCTTCGAAGGGCCGCTCATTTCAGTCCTCCCTATTGGAAAACCCCAATATAAACAGCGTATTATGGATATTGGTTAACAATATCTTTTTATTGTATTGCAATACAATATAGACAGTGTAATAGAAAACATTACATTTATTGTATTGTATTACAATAAGGATTTGTTATGGGATTCCAATATCCATAATACGCTGAAAATATTGGAATCCAATACCGTATAAACCCTTATTGGATCCCCATGTGTCGTATGGGGATCCAATAAGGGTTTACGATTCCAATATACTCAGCGTATTATGGATATTGGAATCCATTATATTATATCGGCTACCAATAAAACTATATGCGAGTTGGAATATCACGTTCAGCACGACATTTCTTTGCAACGCAGTCTTTTGTGTGTATTTCTGAGTGATAAAATAAAAAGTGTTGTTGTTGTCAAATTATGAATAAAGAAGCAAAACACTGGGCTTATCCATACCAAATATATTTAACATATTCCTGAACTGGAGGATGTGGCATTTACTGCAAAAGAAAGTTAATTGTTTAGGACCCTCATTCAAAAGTTTGCTGTTTGAAAACAGAATGTGAAATCCTCACCTTTTAATGAAAGCAGCACCTGCTAGCTGTAGCCATATAGAAACTGCAAAATAAAAATCTGTGATTAGTTCGCAACAAGTAGCAATCCTTCACTAAGCCGGATAGATTCAAAATTATGTCTGCGTTTGATTGAGGAAAAATAAGCTTTCATTCGACATCCAAGGATCATTCTGAGCTCCGTCAATTAAATAAACCTATCGGCTCGTCTGGATTCACAGTTCCTGCTTTGCACCTAAGTAAAGTATCTGGAATCCTCACCTTTGAACGAGAGCGAACTGGCACCT
Source organism: Ixodes scapularis (assembly GCF_016920785.2). Taxonomy (NCBI): domain Eukaryota; kingdom Metazoa; phylum Arthropoda; class Arachnida; order Ixodida; family Ixodidae; genus Ixodes; species Ixodes scapularis. Next base: position 11,635,152 of record NW_024609881.1, on the reverse strand, counting down.
GCTGGCTTGTGGGCCGTGGAAGCTGCAAGAGAGATTTTTGATTAGTTACGTACAAGTAACAATTTTTTTCGAGTAGCTGCCTACAGCACATTCAAATTACATGCACGGGACATAGATGCCTCATGCGACGGACCCCCTTAATCCTTGTTTTCCATTAACTCTGCTCACCTTCACCACCCGCCTCCGATTTCTGCGCTACTTCTTTAATCTCGATTCCCTGGCTCCCAAAGGCCATGCCATGGCTTGTGCCAGTCACAGGTCTGTCAGCTCTGCAACTGGCGCCATTGTGGCAAAGACGCCAAAGCACCTGGCGCTTGATGTGCTCTTTTAATATTTTGAGCATTGCTGAAAACAGGTGGATGGGTGTCTGGTATGCCCTTTGATTAGTTGCGGATCGTTTCGAATCAGAGGGTAGGCGCTTCTGCAATCTGAGCGCATGCTCGGTATTTAACAATAGTTGAAATTGAACTCTGCAGGAATCTTCAATCATAACAAACAGAATGTGCATGCCAAAGGCTTAGCAATTGAAACACTCACCATCTATCTATTTTCGTTTCTTGTCCGCAAGAAGCTGTCGTATATGTAGCCTCCCTTGCTTAAGCCGCTCCTCCCTAGTGTCCCGGTTGGGTCTCGTCCTGATGAATCGTCGGTGGAGACCTGAGGTGCAGTCAACATCAGATTAGACCTTTTGAGACAGAACCATATACTTGCTGGGAGGAAGCACACCCAAACGAATTTTAGCCATGTCATTCATAGGGAGTTTTAAAATGAAAGGCCTGACATAAAATGAGACGTCAATACTGACGCACCCCTTTTGCGAACCTAAAATTTTGACGGCCTTGTCCCCCTAGCTAGGGGGACAAGGCACATGAATCCCGGCATGTGGATGAAATCTTTACCTTAAGATTCTAACTCAATGCCCATCCCCGAATATTCGACCACCACACTTTTAGAAAAAGATAACTTTTTAGAAAACACCAAGTCATTGACCACCCCTACAAAAGCCTGAACTAAGCCTACTCGTACCATCGCTTGTTTGCTCCGTGCCGCCTTGAGTTAATTCGGGCTGACAATTTTTTTTTTCAAATGGAACCCAGATTCTTAGTTTTGGTTTCACTTGTAGAGGCAGGTGAATACTTTTGTAAAGCTTCCTCCCTATGCGCTTCTGAGTCAACATTTTTGCAATGGCCAACCCCCAAACTGTGATTTTTGCGCTCCTTGACAAATGCTGAAACTCATATAGCAGTGATGTTATTGGCCTAAGCCGTTTTGGAGCAGAAAAAGTGGCCTTTGGAGCAGCCAAAAGAGTGTTTTGGAGCAGCAAAAGTAGCTTTTAAAGCAGATATTCTAATAAAAATAAAAACATTTGTTTTAAATGCTGGACACGTGAAGAGAATCATGCTCGCCGAAATAAACCAATTAGATGAAGTTCGGCCACCTGGGAGTCTTTCAAGATGTAACTGAAATGCCAATGACATGACACATTTCTTTTTGCTTTTCGAAACATTCTGCAAGGCTGGAGCAAGCTTTGCTTTAGCTTAGGGTAGTAATGAATGTCCAATTTCAATGTCTCCAAAGAAGTATTGCGACATCCCACAAGTGTACAGTGCTGTAGGCATTGCCAAGCAATTTCGACAAACTGCTTGCCACCGTTTTACTGGTTGCCGACGTGCCAGATTTTCGTCAAAACTAATTAAATGTAAAACAATGAATTGCTAACGTCCCGGCTGGTGCCTCTGTTGTGCAATTATGTTCGCATCGTTGGTTCACATGCACGTGAGGGCAACTCCTGCAGGCTTGCAGGTCACGTGCTTCGTCGCGCGAGCGAAACGGCTGTTCGATCGAAACCGAAACCATGCCTCTCCGCTGTGCCGCCAACTGGTTGCCAAAAGTCTATGCAGAATGTAACTGCCCAGCATGCGACAAAAAAGAGTCCAGCGCCGCGTGCTTGCAAGGCCGGCAGGTGAGGTATGAGATAAACACAGAAAAGAGAACCTGAGCGCATTGATGCAAGACATCGCGAGCCAGGGTCGCTTTGTGCAACGGCTGAACTCGAGACAAACAAGCGCGCTCTGTGGGTTCAGCGTGCAGACATTCCCTTCTTTGCTTCAGCTCACATGAACTTTTCTTCGCGACACATTTTTCACGTACCGGGGTCCCTCTCGAAAGAAAGCCCACCAAGAGAAACCTAGGTAATCAATACTTCGACGCAGCAGTCTTTGAGCTAGAGAGGGATTTTGTAGCAGCGTGTTTTAAACAGGAACATGAATGTTGATGAACATGCGGCGATCCTTATGTTTCAGTTTAGGAAGCTCCATATCTCCAACGTCTTGCGGCCGTTGAATTCAGGAGCGAGAGCTTCAGCTCAAAAAGTAACTCCCACGTCATGGCTGGAACCCAGCGCGCTAGCGTCGCAGCACACACACAAACGCCGGCAACTATCATTAAAAAAAAAGAAAGCGAGACGAGACTTACGCTTTCGAGACGAGACATGAAAGGAGAGACGGCATGGCGGAAAAAACCATGCAAAAAACCATGGACGATTGATGCAGGGTATTTTGTGTCGGGCGGCCGTTTGCGCCGCCTAGCTCATGCATGCTCAGTTACGGTACTAAGTTTAGTTTCAGTTTTGAAAGGCGACCAGAATTGGCCCTTTGGCGCAGATTACCCATATTTTCGCAAAATGTAGCAGGATGTAGCAGGGTTAGCCCCTTGGCGCAGTTTGGTGCAATTGGCGCAGCCATCACATCATTGATATAGGCGGGCAATAGCTCGCCTTGAAAATACTTGCTTTTGGTGGCCGAGAACAAACTCGTGTTCCTGATTGGCAGCGATTTGCTGCGAAGAATACCTGCACATATCCTAAAAAAACCAGTCTTAGTCTAACACAGATGCTTTGGCCAGACAGAGACGCAAAAGCCTGACACAAGACCACTATAAAGACAGGAAATAGAGTGTCTGTGAGGAATGAAACACACAACTCAGATAGGCATCAATCACTCACCTTGAAAACATTTGCCATGAGCGGCAAAGAGTAAACTTCTGGCCTTGATTGGCTGGTGCTCGCCACCAAGACCTGCATGTATAAGAAAGACCCGGTCTTAGTCAAACTTGGGTGTTTTTGCAGAAGAGACACAACAAAATACTAATGCAAAGCCAGAACACATAGGAAATGGCATCAAAGAGGAATGAAACACAAAACTCATACAGGCGGGTAATAGCTCACCTTGAAAATACTTGCTCTTGGTGGCCGAGAACAAACTTGTGTTCCTGATTGCCAGCCATTTGCTGCGAAGATTACCTGCACATATCCTAAAGAAACCAGCCTGAATCTAACACAGATGCTTTAACCGGACAGAGACACAAAAGTCTGATACAAACCACAAAAAGAAGGAAATAGTGTCTGCGAGAGATGAAAACAGACCGAGGTGGAGAGGCTCGTTCTGTTTCACCTTAGTCAAAAAGTGTAGCTCATTTTGCTAAAACAATGCATATTTGCTAAAAAATGTATAATATATATCTTGCCCCACTTAGCAGAGTTTACTGCCAAGGGTACCTGCAAACCAGAGTAAGTCAGACTTAGTCAGTTTTTTTTTTCTTTTTGATGAGCGACAACAGAATCCTAAACGGGTGATGAAACAAAATATAAGCCTACCAAGCCAGACTAGTTTGCCCTGATGCAAGTACAGTGCCTCGGCCGACAAATAAGTTTTTATTCTTGGTCACTTGTCATATTTGATGGGAATAGTAAGTAAATGAAAATAAAGCTATCTCTCTTGCAGCCAACAGCTGCAAACGAAATTCATATACCTCGATAAACGACCTAAAATAAAATTGGGTGGTGGCCAAGTGGTTTATGGTGTCAAATTTTAAATTTGCAGACTGTGTAGTTCTGGTTTAAGCCCTCCTGGTGTATATTTTTACCCTTATTAATTTTATTTAATTTTTTTTTATTTTTGAGGCACTAGAACATAATTTATATGCTAATTCAACTTTAGAAGCGTTTTAAGAATACTCCACGGCTTAATAGTGCTCGTAATAATTTCTCATGAAGAGCGGCTTTCAATTTTTTTCTTGCTCTCGCTGCTGCTTGGTTCCTCACCCTTAAAATGCTGACAACTCGACACAAAAGTAATAAAAACATGTGCTTCAAATGTGATGAAGATTAGCATTTCCAAGTTGTACCCCTGCTTCATGCCCTGACCATGCTACCATACCATAGCTGAGCTCAGCGACGAATGGTCCCAGGTGCTGTGACCCGACCGTATATAGCCTTACGGTGTGGCGCAACTCACGCAGTCCCTATGCTTGATGATGGAGCCAGTGTGCGAGGTGCGACCTGCTTGAGCTGTGCAAGCCACAGCTTTACAGCCTGCAAAGGGTGGGAAGATGCCCCTCCCCTTGCAGAGCTTGCAATAGCTCAGCAAGAAGCTATTGCAAGCACTGGGGAGCCAGTGTGTGAATAAAAGCACTTCTGAATGTGAATTAGTGTGTAAATTATGCGTCTATACGTTAAAAATTAAAAAAAGTATTATTTATAAATATATATATATATATATATATATATATATATATATATATATATATATTACTGTAAACGACTAAATTTTCGCGAGGAACTAATTTTCGCAAATTTCGCGAATCGCCTACAAACGCGAAAAATACGTCCCGCGAACAACTCGGGCAATATGTGAACACTACGGAAGCTAAGCTCGGTTCGCAAAAATTAGAACCCGCGAATAATTTCAAATTTTCAGCTTTGGCAAAAATTTGAGCCCGCAAAAATGAAGTCGTTAACAGTATACTAAAAAAAGGCAAAAAGAAAAGAAACGTCTCCAGGTGGGTTTGAACCAGAGCTCCACTGCCCTTGATTTCAGTTCCCTAAGGACCACTTCAGACGGGGCAACGCTTCTAGCAATTTTGAGGTTGCTGGCGGGTTGTTCCCTAGGTTTTTCCCAGATCAGCACGAATTTCTGAGATCAGGTTCGGCTCAAAACAGACAAGCAACTCTAACAAACTGGAGAAGTTTGAAGCGGCAGCAGCCAATCAGGGACGCAATATTTTCACGTGACACCCTTGTGGTGGTGAGGATGACAGCTGAAGACTTGGTCCTGGTTTGAAATGGATCATTTTGGAAATAAACTTTTTCAGAAACATGAGTGAGTATTCTCAACGCAACTCAAAGATATAAAAACACGTTTTTAGCTCGTAGTTGTGCGTCTATATAGTAATATAATGATAATAATAATGTTTATTTTTCCATCAAGCACAAGTACATGATGGAAGGGGACGGAGGAAAAAAGCTGCATTTGTGCAGCTTGACGAGTCCTGAGCCCCCTCCCCAATTGGCAACAGCGGCAGGTCACAAAAGATACGCACCACTTTGGAAACAAAACAAAAAACACACACAAAAATAACGCAGGTTAGTAAATCAATGTACAACATTCCAATGTAGCAGATAAATTTGCACTGCTAAACAAACGGTTTATGTGCAAATTTAAGGGTTCAAGATATTAAAGACAATCAAGATTCAAGATATATAGCACGAGTATGTAATACTACACTCATCCACTAAATTCATTCGAAACGAATATAAATGTAACATATAAATGAGGACATTCAGTGGAATATTCACTTGCTATGCAATTCACTCTTCAAGAGCGAAAAATTTTCTGATATATTTTACTGTTGATGTTAAAGGATCAATATGATGAGTATTAAGGTAATTAAGTAGGGTCGGAAGAACTTTGGATAGCATTTGCTCACCATACGTTGTTCTGCAACTGGGGACTTTCCAGTTGTCTAGGCTACGAGTGGGATGTGTTGTCAATTTCAGCGATAAGGACGCAAGTTCACTAAGATTGATAGCATTATTTTTGATTTCAGACCTATAACTTAGAAATAACCGATATTTATAGATATTGTAATCATGCATTAAATTTAACTTAGTGAACAGAGGTTTACTGGGGTAATCGTATGAAACATTACATATTATTCGCAGCATCTTTTTTTGTAGCATAAGTATCTTGTTCAAATTTGCCATTGTAGTATTTCCCCAGACGAGGTGACAGTAATGTATATGTGAAAGAAATAACGAGTTAAAGATTAACAATTTAGCATTTTTTGGAAAAATAGAGCGGTGGCGATACATTATGCCAATCACACGTGACAGTTTTATCCAGATATGGTTTACATTTTCATCCCAAGTCATATGTTGCGTGAAAACAACTCCAAGAGTTTTAAAACTGGTCAAAACTTCTATTTTTCTTGAATTTAAAACGATATCTCTTGTAATAGCTGCATTTTTATTTTTCGGTTTAAACAAAATAGCCTTAGTCTTGTTCACGTTGATCTTTAAAGCGTTAGCTTGGCTCCAACTACTAAACTTCTGCAGAGTTTGATTCGCCTTATGTGCTAAGTCATCACAGCAAACACCTGTGAAAAACAAACTTGTATCGTCAGCATAGATGATATATTTGGCATTTTTATCTACGTTCACGATGTCATTAATGTATAAATTCAACAAAAAAGGGCCTAAAATACTGCCTTGTGGAACGCCAGATAAGATAGGTCGGATATCTGAAGAGTACCCGTTGATATGAACATATTGTTTACGATGCGCAAGATATGATGAAATGATAGCTGACGCTGGTCCGCGAAATCCGTACCTTTCAAGTTTTTTTATCATCAAGTCATGGTTTAAATAATCAAAGGCTTTCGTAAAATCAACGAAAATACCAAGAGTCATCTGTTTATCCTCAAAGCTACGCAAAATGCATTCCTTTTGTTCCAGGAGGGCCAGCTCTGTAGACCGGCCTTTACGAAATCCGTATTGCGATGAAGTGATTATATTATTTTTGTCCGCAAATGTTACCATACGGGACAACAAAAGTTTTTCAAAACCCTTCGAAAAAACAGATAAAATTGAAATAGGCCTATAATTCCCGAAATCGTTTTTGTCACCCTTTTTGTACAAAACCGTTACCCTTGCGATTTGCATTCTCTGCGGGAAAACCCCGGCCTGCAAGCACAAATTAAAAATATACGTCATACAGGGAGATATGATGTCCAACACGTATTTTATTGGCCCTATTTGCATGTCGTCAGCGTCGCAACTTTTACTATTTCTTAATGCCAAGAATGCAAGCGTCACCTCGGCTTCCACAACTGGCTGAAGAAATATGGAACACTCACATTGATTTTCAATGTAAGCACAAGCGTTTTCTCCTGTGTTATCTCTTGGCAAGTTCACAAAATAATTATTAAAGGCGTTTGCCAGCTCACGATCTCTTAGGTCTGTGCCATCTGCACAGATTTTATCTATTTGTTTTATTTCAGATGAACGATTAAGAACATTATTAAGCTTTTTCCACATGATGTCCGTTCTTTGTGCTGATGATAGAAATGATTTGTTGAAATATCTTTCTCTGGAACTCTTTAATTCTTTTGTAAGTTTATTACGGTAGACCTTAAAGACTTTAAGGCATTCAGACTCTCTCGTTTCCACGAAAGCGCTGTACAATATATTTTTTTTATTTATCTTGACTAGCAGCTCTGGAGTAACCCATGGGTTACGAATTTTCCTTGGTAGCTTAACTGATTTATATCAGAAGCATGCTTTATATAACTGCAGGAATTTATTTAAAAATACATTGTACGCCTCATCTGCGTCATCATTTTCATACACTTCAGTCCAATCTAGGCAAGAAAGCTCTTGCCTAAATGTAGAGAGATTGTTACTTGTGATATTCTGAAAATATGCACGTTTATTTGTACTATCTTTGACAAGCTGTTTTTTATACACATGAAGACACCTAGGTGGTCGCTCATGTCAGTAGTGATTATTCCTGATCTTATATATGGTAGGCTATAACTTGTGATGAGCAAATCCAGCAATGTCGCCGTATCCGTTGTGATTCTAGTAGGAGACGTGACCACGTTAATACAACCACCCATATTAATGAGCAAGTCCATTTGTTTTTTTGTTGGGCTATCCGAAAGCATAGTTATATTAAAATCACCCCCCACGATTATGTTATACTTGTTCTCATTAGCATAACTGAAATAGGTATCCAGAAAAGAAAAAAACTGCGTAGTACATCCACCTGGTGGTCTGTAAAATACCGAGATGATGTTACGATTTACAAGCAGTGATAGTACTTCAAAGTCTTCAGTAACACATGATAACTCTTTTAGTACTTGGCCGGAGGCATTTTCCCTAACCATTAGTGACACGCCACCTCCACGACCAGTTGACCTGTTCAAAAAGTAGCTTTTATACATCGGTAACTCAAAAACTTCACTTTCATCAGTATACCACATCACTGATAACATAATAACATCGAACAAAAAGGAAAACTCATCAAAAAACAAACCAAGCTCAACAGTTTTATTTCGGGCGGACCGAGTATTCAAATGAATGCACTTAAAAGAAGTCACATATTCATTCCCTAGGTGAGAATTTAGTTCAGTTGCAACAAAATAGGTTTGTTCCGCCATTTCAAAAAAGGCCACAGGAAACAAGAGTCATAAAATTTATCAGGTCAGGCGTTGCGGGTCCGCCTCGCACTTGATAGCAACAACTGCGTCGCCTTCTTTTCGCCTCAAGAAGATCTTTCCATTCTTGTGCCACGAGTAGCGGTAGTCATGGTCCTTCGCCCATTCCTTAGTTGCCCAAAGGAGGGCACGGTTTTGCCTTGTCATATTCTCAAGAATGTAACCATCCCTTCCCTTTCGGTCGAGTCGTTTCCTTTTATCGAACCACATATCACGCGTTGACTGTTGCGAAAAACGAACAATGATGCCCGGTATCTTATTTGGTCGAGCTGGCAAACGGTGCAAAGCCACAATCTCGTTCTCGGAGAGCGTGGGCACATCCAGTTTTTCGGCCAATCGGGTCAGTTGAGTGTGAAGGTTTTCATGCTCAGTGACCGGAATTCCATGTATTTCGAGATTTAGCTTTCTCGATTGCCACTCGAGTGTATTCATGTCTTGTGCCATTTGTTGCACATTTACCTCTTTCTCGCGGCTTTCAAGGCTTGTCACCCTTTTCCTTAAATCCTTTATCTCGCCGTCAAGTTGACGCACGTGCTTTAGGATTTCATCGTACTGTGCTGACATCGTGTTCACCGAGAGTTCGATTGCCGAGACAGTCTCTTTTAATTCCATCAAAGAACCTAGTCTCTGGTTTATGCTTAGGATTACAGCAGCCAAGTTGCATCCTTCCTGTTCTTGTTTCTCGCTCTGACTTCCTCTGGACTTCGCCGTTCTGCATGTCGGGAAACGCCATGCCTTTCGCCACGCTTCACCTTTAGACTTGATTGTTAACTCCGATACGCCAGAACAAGTTCCAAAGTGATACGAATAGTCACATTCTGTGCATTGAATTGAACCGTCTGCACCTCTGAGTTCTTCATTGCAACATATACAGATTTCAGCCATGACACAAAAGCAAAGATACGTACTTACACTGTAAAAACAGGCCAAATAAAGCAATCACTTTTCAGACATAAATGCATAAGACGACCACAGCAATAGCAGCAGCAGCAGCAGCAAAAAGCAACCGGCTAAGTTAAAAAAAAAATGTAATGATTTGATTTTCCAACCTGAAACGATTGTAGCAGAGCGTGAGTCTTGTGCCACTTGCGCTGCCGCTGCTGCCAAAACAGTGATGCCCGCGGCCGGTCGCCTCTTGTAGCCCCTGTTCCCTGGTGGCCTGTAGCGTTGGCAGCCGCTTGTCCAATCACTGGCCTGCGATGGTTGTGGCGTGGATCGGATGGTCTCTGGCGCGTGCCCTTCGTCGATGACGCAGCGTCTTGAGCGGCTTGAAGGAAATGTCTGAAACGATTGTAGCAGAGCGTGAGTCTTGTGCCACTTGCGCTGCCGCTGCTGCCAAAACAGTAATGCCCGCGGCCTGTCGCCTCTTGTAGCCCCTGTTCCCTGGTGGCCTGTAGCGTTGGCAGCCGCTTGTCCAATCACTGGGCTGCGATGGTTGTGGCGTGGATCGGATGGTCTCTGGCGCGTGCCCTTCGTCGATGACGCAGTGTCTTGAGCGGCTTGAAGGAAATGTCTGAAACGATTGTAGCAGAGCGTGAGTCTTGTGCCACTTGCGCTGCCGCTGCTGCCAAAAACCAGTGCAAGAAAAATCCAAATTCATGATGATGGCAAGTCATAGCAATTCAGTTGCAGCGTGTGAACGCAGGCGGCCCGTGTTGCTGGTGTTGCGACGTTAAGTTGCTTGGGGAAATTGCAACGTCTGATGTGGGCCTTAGGCTCGCTTCCACCGTTCACGCTCAGCGAGCAAGCCTGCTTCAACCGTTCACACCTCAAGGCAAGCTGGACAGCTACAAGCCACCTAAATGTCTACCGCCGCATCCCTGGCCAGGTCGTGACGCGACATAACTTATTAAAAGTCTTGCTGTCACTGCCACGACCGGCCAGAGTGAAGTCGGGAAAGAATCATATAAATCATTTCGCAGCTTTCTTGGAACGACCCCCCTCAAGGGAGAGTCGTCCCTCCGCCCTTCGTCGATTGTTGGACTGACGCAAAGCAAGTAGCCGTCTTGGCCCAGCAGTTACAAATAATAGTGCTCATTAACTCGCCTGCCAGCATCCAGGTGCCAACCGCAATTTCCGCCAGTTTACCCGACACCCGCTGACAATCTTGTCTGCCAGTGTTCCCGGTGTCAACTGCCATTTCTGCAATCTTTCCAACACCCACTGACAAAAACCCATCTGTACTCCAGGCCTCGACAAGCGCTTACTTGCCTACCGCATCACCCCAAGCCTAAATCCTAAATCTGCAATGAGTCCTGGCTGTTTCCCCTCCTGCCACTCGTTATCCTGCCTTCCAGCGAACATGCCGTGACTCTCCTCTGCCTCTGAAGACAACTTTCTTACATCTTAAAGGAGGACCAGCAGAAATATTCTTCCGCCTGGCGGAAAGTCGTCCACGCCCTCTTTCTTCCTTTTATTGTAGCACGACGAGGCGAGGGGAAAGGTCCCCTTTTGCGCCGGCTTCTTCTGAGAGGATAAGCCGAGAAAATCCCCATTCTGAGCGACGGGCGATGGGTGCGGCAGCAGCGACCTCGTGACTTACAGGTAGCTTCAGCTCCTATCGCGTAATCTGCCCCATTTTTTGGTGCTCACCAAGCCTAGCCCCTCGGGTGTAGGTTTTACGGGGCTGCAAGGCTGCACCCGCGCAATCACCGAATTTCAGCTGTCGAAGGTCTTTGGTTTAGCCCGTGGCAAAGTAGACGCATACTTGAGAGCTGCGATTCATAACCGCACCCATTGAAGGAACGTTTCAAAGATATTTTTGGTTGATCAAGGAGCTCAAAACACATGCGCGAGATGTGGTGACTTGAATATGTAAGTATGACTTACATCTTCACAAAACATTCCATCGTCAAAAAAAAAACGGCTTATCACTCTCAAACCTGCCTCAAACTAGGATCGATGGAAAAGAAAACGATGTAAAAAATATGGCTTGCTCTTTATGTTTATACAGTCTTGATGGAGATGCGCCTCAACGGGTAATCGGTCTCTTAGCTGTAGATGAGAAATTTGGCCAGTGCGGTACAACCGCTAACCTGGGTTTTTTAACGTGCAACACGCAGTAGTGATCACACGAACGCGTGCCGGTACGAAGCTCATCCAGATCGAAACGGGCGGGGGGCGGCGGGGATCGAACCCAGGAGGTTCCCAGCGCAAGCTTTCGCTCCACGCTCCGAGCTGAGACGCGTGAGCCCACTCGGCCACTTCCTCCCCTGAAAACGATGTACCAGGCGCGGGCACATTTTATACTTCGTTTCAGCTTCGGTCCGAGCGCGGCCGATGTTACGAGCAAAAGGGCCAATCAAACAGCGTAAAGAGCGCAACGTCATGGCGTGCTCTCTCCGCTTGATAGGACTAGCCGGCGGAGGAGCACGCACAGAGAGACGGCGAATACCGGCTGGTCCTATCAACTGCAGAGAGCACGCCATGACGTTGTGCCTCTTTTGCTGTTTGATTGGCCCTTTGAATCATAACATCGGCCGCGCTCGGATCGAAGCTGAAACGAAGTATAGAAGGTCTCTGGTTTCTAGCAGCGAGCACAAATTATTGGAGAACTTTAACAGACTATGTTTTCAGGTCACGCTATATTTAGCGGGAGCTCGCGCTGCCACTTCGATGCATTCTCTGAAGCGCGCGCCTGAAGTGGCAGCGGGCCTTTGAAAACGATTTACTAAAATGCCCTGTTGTGTGCCTAACTCGCAGAACATGATGGCCAGCAAAATTGTATGAAATTCATATTTACACATTCCCAACAACCACCTGACGTGAGAGGGCATCAAGGGTGCATGTCAATTTTAGAAAGTTTTAGTGGGTCGCTTTTAGCCACTTCGATAACCGTACGGTCCGTACCCCACAACGAAATGTAAGCTAGACTCGCTGTTTACATTCTTCATCGAGTGCGGCTATGGAGCGGAAAAGACAATATTAAAACCCTTTTTGGCGAGTCTAGCATGTGGTGTTATGGTTCAACGTTGCTTGTATTGGTACCATAGCACGGGCCGCCACTTCGAAGTATTTGTGGTGTCTCAAAGAAACTAAAGCAAAAGCAGGCAATTTTTTTTAACGTGACACAGAATTGTATTTAACATTGTAAAAAACTTTTAGGTACCCTACGCCACGCAGTTAGCACAAACAAACTATCGCCGGTGTTTCTCACTTTTTTTTCTTCTTAGAAGTGAATGATGTTTAGGAAACTGTTAATGCCAGTATCCAACCTAAGCGGTAGATTTTAGTGCGAGTCGATACATTTCTGGGGAAAATAGCAAAAAGCGCCGATGTCGTGTTTGCGCTAACAGTGTTGCGTAATGTACGCATACCGCTGCACAATCAACGCTAACGGAGTGAATCAGTAAATTTGGTGGCCCCCCAAAAACGTGGTGTTATATTGTTTTGTTTTTATGGTTGAAAGGTTGTTATTTTTATACAAGCAATTCGGTAAAGAGTGCTTCCATTGGGCACCAACTTACGAGGCATCAATTTGTTCTTATACACTAAATTCTGCATGGGCCTTGCGTAAAAATGTCAATATTGCGTTCGTGCTAGCTGTTTCACGCACAGTAAGAAGACCAGTTCATTGCTCAAACATTTAAACTAGGCCTTTCTTACGCCAAATATACATTTTGCGAGTACACTCTATTACGGGTGGTTCATAAAATAATCTACGTTGTTTATTTGGAGGAAAGGAAGCAGTGGTGAGGGGAGGCGGACTTGAATACAAAAGATGACTCTAGGGAACCTCGAACTCTGTAAATATTGCGCACACCCTATAATTCTGAGTTAATTACATCACGTTTGCGTTGTCTGTTTCAGAATTTGTTAACATTGCCGCTAAAGGCCAAGATGAGCGACAAGTCAGATTCCCCTGTTTACTTGAGCAAGAAGCGTATGCGAGAGGGGGGGGGGGGGGGGGGGACTGAAAAAGCATACGAGTGTAACCGTAGCAATCTCCGACCAAGCCTGAACCACACTTTTTCTGAAACCGCGGAGCTGATGCTTTCGACGACTTGATAAAGCAAGCCAAAGCCGTTAATAAGTGTGACTCGTTGTCAGCTATGACAATCAAGGCGCTGCGACGATTCCTTGAAACCTTTCATCTATTAAAACAAATTGTGCAATAAATCCATTGCCATATTATGCTTGTGATGACCTTGTAGCGGTATGCGTGCATTACGTGGCACTGTTAGCCCGAACGCGACATCGGCGTTTTTTACTATTTCTGCCACAGCAACAGGTATTTTCTAGCACTGAGCTCTGCCACTTAGGCTGGATAGTTCCATATCAGTTTTCTAAACATCATTCACTTTTAAGAAAACAAAATTAGAAAGACCGGCGATAGTTTGTCCGTGCTAACTGTGTGGCAGTATACCTAATATGTCTTTGCAATGACAAATTACAAACGCGTTTCATGTCAAAAAAAGATCGGCTACATTTTTTTTTTTTGAATGCTTCAAAACTATTTCAACGGGGCAGCATGTGCTATAGCACCGATTTGAGCAACGTTGAATTATAACACGACACGCTTCGATAGCCGCACTCAATAAAGAATGCTCTCAGAAAGGTTATAGATTATATATTGTTGTAGGGTATGGTTATCCAAGAGCTAAAGACGATCCACTAAAACTTCTTAGTATCGACACACACCATTGCTGCCTTCTCACCTCATGTGGTTGTTGGGATGCGTAATAAATGTCATCTACATTCGTTGGCCATCATGTAGTGTGAGATACGCACACAATAATTTGTGCTTGCTGCTAGAAAACAGAGACCTTCTACAAGATGCCCGCGCCCCGGTATATCGTTTTCTTTTCCTTCGATCCCAATCTGAGGCAGGTTTGAGCGTGATAAGCCGTTTTTTTGAAGCTGGAATGTTTTGTGAAGATGTAAGTCATCCTTACACATTCAAGTCACCACACCTCGCGCATGTGTTTTGAGCTCCTTGATCAACCGAAAATATCTATGAAACGTTCCTTCAATGGGTGCGGGGATGCATCGCAGCTCCCAAGTATGCGTTTATTTTGGCACGGGCTAAACTAAAGACCTTCGACAGCTCAAATTCGGTGACTGCGAGGGCGCAGCCTTGCAGCTCCGTGAAACCTACACCCGAGGTGCTAGGCTTGGCGAGAGCCAAAAAATAAAGCAGATTACATAACAGGAACTGAAGATACCCGTAAGTCACGAGGTCGCTGCTGCCGCACCCATCGTCCGTCGCTCAGAAAGGGGATTTCCTCGGCTTATCCTCTCAGAAGAAGCCGGCGCAAAAAAAGGATTTTTCCCTTCGCCTCGCCGTGCTACAATACAAGAAGAAAGAGGGCGCGGAGGACTTTCCGCCAGGCGGAAGAATATTTCTGCTGGTCCTCCTTTAAACGCGCTCCCCGTCTCTTGCCAACCACTAATCTGGGGTACCCGAGAAAGCGGGTCTGCAACCTCGTTCTTCGAGCCCTTTAGGTACTCGATTCGAGGAGACACCTGCTGAGCTCTGCCGTGAGACAAGTCGCCAAAATTCCAACATATTTGTCTCAATGGGCATCGTTAGCGTAAAGGACCATTCACACTCTTGCGACGTGTTAAACCTAGGTTCCTTACAACTTCTTAAACCAGAAAACGCACTGGTGCCATCTATTGGGAAGCAGTGTAAACTCGGCGGTCCGGCATATTTTTTTTTTATTTCTCGCGCATTATCCTTTCTTTCTTGGTTCGAAAAACTTTTGTCAATGTTATAAACGAGCATTTCTATGGGTATTACGCACATTTGACCTCGGAAATCCCGCAAAACCTTCGCTGTTGTGAAATGCAGTTCCAGGGTCACCGCATAGATGGCGCCACAATGCCAGTTTGTTCCCTTATTTTAAAAACGTTTGACAAGTTTTAAGAGAACTGGTCTCTCTCAGTCGTACTCGGTCGCACTCGGTCGCAAGAGTGTGAACGGGCCTTTAGTGAACAACCCGCTTAACGAATCCGTGAGACTCCCTGGGGACGACTAGAAGGAGAGGCATACCGAACGAGCCCCACGTTGGATTTTCCATTTTAATGTTGGTTTCTTTATGGAGTTCGCTTAGCTACTAATAATCACCGCCCAATTGGTATGCGCTCCACCTGTCACCCAGGGAGTGACATACAGCAACGAGAAGACAGCGAATAAGTTGACTGTACCTCACGGTTGCCCGTCGTTCGGAGCCGGCAGTCCAGGCACGCCGACCCTTGTTGTCGCCCGTCGATCAGAGCTCACAGTCGGAGTCAGTGTACAGGCCTGCGGATCTTCCTTGCCACGCCAGCGCTGCGTAGACTGGCTGTCCCGGGGTATCACTGCCCGAGTCTCGCTGTGGAATCACCCCGGGATCGTCATGGCCTAGGCTAGATGGCCAGGACTCGCCGTTTCCACCGGTCCGGACTTCAAACCTCGCTGGTGGATCGCTCCGGGTTTCGGCATGGGCCAGGCCAGGCAGCCCGGCTCCGATGTTCCTGCCCAGCTCCAGCCTCGCTCAGCACGCACTGTCTCGCGCCAGCTCGTGACTTCTCCGCCGACCGCCTGTCATGCCCTCTGCCTAGTCTTTCACCCTTGGCTCCCAGAAAGTTTAGGAAAGGAAATGTACCGTTATGTTCAGTGAAGTTCGTTGAGAAGACCCATGACTCGGACAAGAATGCCGTTATCCTTGGTGTGACCCTATGAGACTCTCTTGCTGCCTTTGCTGGGGTTTATCTAACTGATTTACCTGTCTGAAAAGTAGAGGAAACATATGTGCATAACACTCATTATTCACAAGAAAATTTGTCACCATCCAAAATGACCCACGGAGAAAATTATGCGAGGAATTTGTCGGCCACGTTGGCCGAGTTATCCCTCATGGGCAATGCTTCATTGCAACTTTAATTGTAGTAAACAGTCATAAGGTATATTACAAAGTGCAATTTGGTTTTGTACGAATCTACAACACACAAAACAGCACTCTAATACAGTATGTAGAGGTACCTCTAAACAAATTCAAGGGTTTCATGAAGCCTCCTTCAGATAACTGATGTTGAACATAAAATATGTGCACCAAGCAGCGAGCAAACAGTGACTTCCAATTAGTCTCAAGCACCAGCGACATGTCGACAAGGAGTGCAATGTGTAGAATGTCGTCTAGAAATGTGCAGCCAAGATGAAAAGGCGACATATAACGATATCAGAATAAGATCACACCAAAAATGTTCCGTTACAATCTAGGCACAGTAATGAGTCAACCGACGTTCAGCCGCGATTCACTTTGCGTTGAGGTGAAACATGGCCAACAAAATATAAAAAACGCGTTTTTTTTTTTTTTTTCTGTACATTATTTGTTTTGCGCCGTTGATAGAAGCACAGTTGGGCGGCGTCACAAAGTCACTCGCTAGCGTTTTTCAAATTCGTTCATCGGCACTCATGGTCTACCCGGGAGGAGAAAAGTACGAGCTCAGAGCCGAGCCGCCGAGCGTCGATTGCGACTTTCCTAAAGAGAAGCTCCGGTAACACTTCGGCGACTCGTCAGCTTCAAACAACGCCTCTTCGAACCAGCTTCGAACGAGCCTGACGCGCCCGCGAATCCAATGCGCCGAACGGTCGCGGCAGAAAGCACGCCGGAAGGAAGTGGGCTGGAGGCTGAGTATCCGAAAGAGACGCGGCGCTGGTTTCTACGTCTATTTCACACATGCGATAACAAACTGGCAAAGCTAGCCGAGTGTGAACAGTGACTGACGTTACATTGAAGCACACGCAGTCGAAATGACGCCTGCAACAGAGCACAGCTAGAGGTTTTCAACAGGGGACACATGCGTTCAAAAAGGCCGCGATTTAAAAACTTCACGTCTCCTTTCTGTCCTTCGGTGTTTACTTTGATCCGCGTACACCAAAGCACTCAATGCTGCAAGTAATAAAGTCGTGTATACGTACCTTTCGAAGCAATTGAAAGTGTGTAGGTTTCGCTCGATGCCCACGAGCAAAGAGTGCGACGAACGCCAATCCCGCCGGCAGCGCGACGGCGCCGACGCCCGCCCACTGCGCACTGCGGATGCTCAGCTTCTCGGCTCTCAGCTCTCTCGGCCGCTCCTCGGCTGGCTCGGCAGCACGCCGACTCGCGGGCATCGCGGGCTCGCCGGGCTCGCTCCCTTCGAAGTTCGAACAGTTCGAACAGCTCGAAGTTCAAACTGCTTCCAAAACGCGAGCTTGCGCGCGCGCGCGCGGGTTGGCGATGGAAACTATCTTCTCGAAAAACGAGGCTGTAACGTATCGTTTGATGGCGCAAATGCACGTATTTTTCACGTCGTTTTTTGTACAGTGTGTGAATCTCGCGAAACAGGCGACGAAAAGTGGTGGGTGAAATGTGCTCGCATGTCGTCGTGGATTTTGTGTACCACGTAGGATTACCCAGAAAGGTGGGTCAATATCGATAAATGTGCGCGTAAGAAGCAACTACATGCACGTGACCTGTCAAACCTATTTACCCTCATTATTTTATCGTGCGAACCGACATTGCCACGTATCGTGTTCGATTTCGGTCCCAACACCGGTAACTTCGAACATATCGTGTTTGATGTTGTGTTTCTCGCCGTCGGTAACTTCGTATTGATATCGTATTCGGTCTGGTGGTTGTGTCTCAACACCGATGGTTTCTTGTTGTATTGCGATGTTGTTGCAACATCGAATTGTATCCCGGTACGTTGGGTTTATCGTTTGGCGATCAACTTCTGTTGCATTACAACTGCAATAAACATTTGTTGGAAAACAATCACTCCAATGAGCACGTCGTTATTTGGCTTTGTCATTAAAAGGTAGGTCGCGGCGGGTGTTCCGGCTATAGTTATTCTGAATGGTTTGGTGGTTGTCTAGTCTCAAACGCGCGAGGCTGTGTGTACTGTGTGCCGTACTAACAGCTGTACATACTTGCACTGTCGATCAATGTTAATGTGTTCGCAACGCAGAACGTTTATACTATGTGTGTATCCACACAAAATATATTTCTCGCGTATTGCCGTGTGGATATGCCAACGTAATTCATGTTGGTAACTTGGAATCCGCGTTCTGAGATTTATGCGCGCGATATCATATTGTATTTTCCTTTGGTCCCATGATCGACGACCGATATTTGTATATCGTGTGGCCGTACAGTATGTCCATGTCGGTCACCAATATGCACGCGATGTCGTATTCTATTCCAATAACCGTGTATTATATCGGGGTATTGTGCTCCGATATCGTGTTGTATACCAATAACCTCAAGTTATATCGGGATATTGTGCTCCAATGTCCTGTTGTATACCAATAACCACATACTATATCGGGATATTGTGCTCCGATATGAATTCCCATCGTGCTTATTGGGTTAATCGGATAACAATACTTTTTATTGGTTTCCATCATGTTCATTGGAATACAATATTTCCAATAAGCCGACTTCATATTGGCCTTTTTCAATAGGGCTGCGCCGATAACTGCACTCTAAGAAAAAATGGAGGAAAAAAGTAGCAACGGCGCGTCTTCCTCCCTTCTACTGACGCGCCCCCAAGCGGACACGAGAAAAGGGGAGAAACGAAACGTTTTTCTCCTTCTCCAGGCAGACGGGAGAAAGCTTTCGCCCTCCCGACTCATCTTCTTTTGGTTTCGTTTTTTGAGCAGGTCGCGCACGTTGTTTAATAAATAGCTGTTGAGTTGATTGAGCTTCAGCGGCAGCGAAGGCCGCCTGTAATTCCGTCTTCTAGTCTAAACATGCAGAACATTTCAGTTGCATCGACCTTTTTATCACTAATTTTATCAAACGAGCAAACGAAGCCGCTAGAAACAGCGAAGTTTCGGAGCAGTGCCAGCCGCGCCACGTACACTGGGGGATGGCCGTCTCCGGATTGCGGGACTCGCGCGGCACGGAACTACAGTAGCGAAACCACGCGGAACTGTGTCGACGTTTTCGACGTTATGGAAACTGCAGGAACTGCGTACAAGACAGCCAGGTTTTGATGCCGGCTGCCTGGGTGCCTTCCTTGCTGAGTTTGGTTCTGTTTTCCGATGCCGAGTGCAACCGGCGTTCAACGTGGTTCTGCGTTTCTACGTGTCAGCAACATAGCTGCAACATCGTGATGGCAGTGTTGTGGGTTGTGAACAGAAGACTGGAATTATCGCCGATATGACCGTGTGTTCGCGTATCAGTGGTGTAACAAGAAGATGAGGTGGCGTAAACTGTCGGGCATTGATGCCGCTGGTAGGGCCTTGATCGGAGCGGGCGGGGTGTTGCAGGTTGACATTCCGCTTTATATTAAAAAGTTTAATACCATTTGAGGGATTACGTGTAATCGATCAACGTACGGGCAGTCATGTTGGAACGCTGGTCTGAACAGTATAAGCTCCTATCGTACAGTGGCCAATGTGGCTGTCGGAATTGTCTCGTCCCCGAGAGCGATTGCGCTCTGGGGCAAGGACAACAGTACAAAATCGTGACGGAAAGTACGTATATTTACAGTGTGCAGTTTTAGCATTAAAAAACAATAGTAGATAAAATCCAGAAAAAAAGGCTACCCTTTATTTTTCTGTTTAAATATACTACGGTTCCTGGAGAAACTGCCCTCCAAGTGGCGCTCTGGGATGAGCGCTAGAAGTTTTCAGGCTCGCTACGGCGTAGCTGCGTGGCTCTGCTTTTCTTTGTGTTTTATTTCTGAGGCGCGTCCTCGTCGACCTTGAGCTACCATGACGCTACCGTGCCGAAGCATTTGATATGACCCGTCACTGCCAATGCGAATTTATTGCTCGTTTCGCTACTACAGACAACGCCCATCCAATGGGAATTGCCGTTTTTTTAACTCTCTCATGGAGTTTCTTAAACGTTTTTACGTTATTAACTGTCTCATGGAGCGAAGCCGTTGCGGGCTTCGCTCCATGAGAGAGTTAATGCATTCGCATTAAAATCAAAGCTATAGCCTGCAATGCTAACTAAACATCGCAAAATCTTGTACGCTTACCACTCAGTTCTTTTACTCCAGTTCTCGACAACAAAAATAATTGGTGAATGAAGAAAACGTATTCTTTTATTGCGGAGATGTTTTTAGCTAGAAAGTTAGCAAACGGATTCGAGTTTCCGATATCATAAAGATTAGATTCTTAACACAGCTCTTCCACAAGCAAGCATGCGGTGCTTAGATCGCGTCACTTCGTCGCCCCAGTGTCGCCTCTCGGCCTCTTCGTCGCCTGTTCATACATTGCTGTTCTGTTTGAAAAGTTGGGACAAAAATGTCAAAGTTGGAGTTTCCAGGGGTGAACGGCTTCAGGCGACTGACGGGAGCAGCGTGGCAATCGTGGCCCCTTCGGTCATTCGTAGGTTGTTCAGGGCGCTCTAGGTATGGTCGAAAGGTGAAGTCTGGCGAGCAACCCGGTGGGGTCTTTGCTATTTTGTGAAAGGCAATTGAAACGGCCAGTTTGGCCGGTGAATAATTGTATGAGCACGAGCTTATAGATATATTATTGGCTGTTGGGGTGCTGCTCATCATAAGTCCTTCTTAAGGCTTTTTACTCAACAGTGCTTGCTTTTTGGCAAATTGGCGGCAAGCCACTGTGAGGGGAGTACCTGATTAAACTGTAGAGCATCAGTCGTAATGCGAGGAATAAGTACTGGCTATATGTGGAGGGATTGTTAGAGTTCTACCACTCTCTCGGGTTATTTTATGTTTATTATCTATATTCGAACTTTCCAAAATGCCAGTGAAGCATTCGTCTATGTTTATTGCAAAATGTCTTCAAACTTCATCAGAAACGTATTTACTTATTAATATATTATTAATGATCTATAAATAATCGTATCACAGACGTGTAAAAGAAAAATGAAGCTGAGTGTGCTGTAATTAACACTGCGAACTTTTGGATGATTTGTTTTGAGTCTTGCTGTAACAAAGGTTTTATTTTGCTGGCATTCTTTTGGGTCCAAAAGAAATTACAAAACGATTACGGCGTCAGTCTAGAAACTTAAATTTTCGCCCTGTTGGCGCGAAGATGGCCTGGAACAAAAAGAAGCATACTTTACGACCTAATTTTTATGACCTTAACACATTTAAAAAAGCTGTCCTCTTTCCTATTACTGTAGCGAATGCAGCTTTAAGTTAACACATTTATCTCCGAATGAAAACAAGAAGCGCGTAAGTGATACCTGACTCTCTAAAGGCGTTCGCCAAATCTCTTCGACGCAACATTTTATTGTTCGCCGTTTTTGTCCTTAAGCCTGTGCGTAATTTAATAAAAATATAGAAATTTAGCACTCCGTACGCTATTTTAATTGTTAAGACGGGTGCTTGGGCCATTACAGAAACACGCTATCGAACAATGATATCAGCCCAGGTCACACAAAAGATGACGATGATCGAAAACAGCGTCGTCGCTTTTGTTTCGTGGTCCTCTTTTGTGTGAGCTGCTCTTAACGTTTCAAAGCGTAATTTTGGTATGTTCTTTTTTTATCATCGGGTGGATCACATTGAGCGATTTTTTCGGAGTAATTCTGTGGAAAAACTGCAAAAATCTTAAATGTCGGACTGTTCACCCGTTCTCGGAAATAAAGCTAATAGCAACGTGTGCGACCAAAAGAGCCGCTGTGGTGGAATTTCGCGATTGGCCAAACTGTAAAGCCTTTTGCATACTGAAAATGCCTGCCCCATTCGGGTTCACGGCGAGGCTTAAATAGGACCATGTTTATATGCGTACAGAGAGAACCGCTAGACATGATGTCAGCCAGTACTGCTGCCCAACTAAACTGGGCTCCGCCTTAGATGCTGGCTTTTATAAGCAGGCGGGGTTGAAGACTGCGCTGGAGTCGAGCACATCAATAGGTCCCAATGCGCCACGTGACTATAACCGATATTGCAGGCGCGAGGACAAAGGTGCGGCTTGCAGACAGACGTCGCGGAGGTATGGGCCTCTATCGACTGAAACAGGACCGAGTTTATTCGCGTTCACAGGGAATTGCTAGACATGTGGTCAGCCTGTACTGTTGCCTTTTCGGAACTGTCCTCCTGCTTGCAAGGTGACTTCCGTTAACACTCGCAGGCAAAAAAAAAAAATTGAAACTGCGCCATACGGCGCCACTTACGCAAGGCCTACATCTACGCAAGAGCACAAAAAGAGTGGACGAACAGAGCGAGAGAGCGTGGCGGGAACCGCGCCGCGGCCTTATGGTACGTTTACACCTGAGAAGAAATCTGCTGCCGTGGAAGCGGATCCGCTCCCGGCGGCGCCGGCGACGAGCGGGTTGCGTTTACATCTGCCGCAGCCGGCGGCGCCGGCTGCGGCAGCTGTTCTCGTACCATCCCGTCAAGTATGACGAGGAGGCGCGAGAGTTCCCACCTTGACTGTCTCTCCCGGGCGTTTGTTGCTCCCAGAAAAAGGCGTGCTCATGACGTAGGCTTCGTCGCGCTGCGCAAGAATGACACTTCCGGTCAGCGAAACGCATCGTTCGGCGGCAGAAATAGATCCCGGACCTACACGCCTCGCCGCCGCGTTTCCCGCCAGCGTTTCGCCCCGGCGGCAAAAGCTGGGCGGCTTCGCTGGCGGGACCGCAAGTGTAAATGTACCATTAGTCCAGTCCAGTCCAGGCCAAGACCGGCGAAATCAAAAAAAGCTGCGTACACCAGGTTGATAAATGCTAGCGCACTTGAACAAATACACTCGGATCTATTAGCCGGGGAACCCAAATCGATGTGCTATAAAGGCTACTGGGAAAACCATCGAGTCAATCCGAATGTGGAAGCAAAATGCAGCGTCTAAAGCAGCGTTCTACGAGCCGCGTGCTTCCATGGAGGGTGTGGATCTACCGGCGCGCTATACCGTACGTTTTCATTTCTCGCTGTCGCGGCATCAATAGCGCGTAAGGCCGGAAGTATTTTCAGAAAACGAGCGGCAGTAGCGGCTGGCAGCACCAACCATCGCAGCGAAACAAGCATTGCGTCTGGAGCACTGGAGCACGCAAAAAACAGCAAACAATTTACTCACTTCTCGGAGCGGGCAACGTGGACGAATCGCACGCTGCTCATGAGCAGCCTAACTCGCGGAATGGCGCTAGTTGCGGCGCCATTACGCGTTCTGCTGACACGCACACACGCACAAACACACACACATACACACACACGCACGCACGCATAAATACAGGTTGTCACAACATATTTTTAGAGGGTTTTTTTTACCGCAAATTCAAACTGGGCCTCAGAATTAATTGGGGGGCTAGTTGGTTGAACATCTGGACGGTGGATTTGAAAGCGCAAAATACTGAGAAGAGAAGGAGGAGTCCTGTCCCCTCCTTCTCTTCTCAGTATTTTGCGCTTTCAAATCCACCGTCTAAACTGGGCCTCGCCGAACGCTCATTCTTCTCCCAATTTTAGCGCTAGAGGTCACAACCAGATGCCAAAGTTTCAGCCGAATCCGACGCCTCATTCAAGAGTTACAAGTGATTTTCTGGAGATTTGAATGAGAAAGTGGCGGCCGACGGAGTTTCCGAATACATGGTGCTCTATAGCGCCAAAAACCGAAAACGGGCAAAAATGGGCTCCACTTTCCCTTTGATATTTCAGGAAATCACTTCTAACTTTTGAATAAGGTATCGGATCGGGCTGAAACTTTGGCATCTGGTTGTGATCTCTAGTGTTACCTTTGGGCAAAGAATGAGCGTTCGGCGATGCCTAGTTTATTCTTGAGATAAAAAAATACTGTAAATTATTTTTCTGTGACACCCTGTATATAATACATGCATATACGTATACATGCATACATGCTTGCATGTATACATGCATACATGAATACACACATACATATACATACATACATACCTAAATACATACATGCATACATACATACATACACACACGTGCATGTTTATATGGGGTGGCAGATGTTGACACTCCGATGTAAAACGAGCCTGAAAATTCGACTCTAACATAAAAAGCTCAAACATTAACAGGGTGTGCACTGAAGAGGGCAGTTCTACAGTGTAAGCTTTCAAGGTGTAGCTAACTTCCTGCAAAAAACTAGTTTAATAAACTTGCTAAGTCCACGTTAGGGGCGTTCGCAGGTAACCTAGTTACCGACTCTACTATCATGTGGCGAAATCTCTCGGTAGCCGCAGCGAGCAGGCAACAAAGTGCATCGTCTGCTCGCTGTGCTTATCGGGAGATGGTTCCACAAGGTAATACTGCGGCTGACTCGCACGACTGCGAACGCGCTCAACGTGGACTTTGGCAATTGTATTGGTCTCATATTTTTAGGTAAGAACATCCGAATTACATTTTACACAGTAATAATAATCTGCATGGTGAGTGCACATTTTTCGAAAACATGAGCTTTGTATATGCAGACGCCGACTTCTGCTTGTTTTACAGCGGAAGGTCCGCTTATGCCACTCCTACAAGAATACAGGAAAACTTATACGATTTTGTGTGCATATCTGACAAGATTAGGAGATTCTGCTTTCCGGGATACCAGTGGTGGCATCGCTATCACCCAACTTGTGGCTTGCGCAGGTCGTGGGCTCTTTAAACGTTTTTGAACGTTGATACGAAGCAGTCTTTGATATTCTAAAACGTTGTTCTAAGCCAGCTCCTCATGTGACTGGTTTGGAACTGCAAGTTTTTGGTGTTTCATCTACCCTTACACGCAGCTTTTCTTTTTCGCAGAAAACAGTTCGTAGTCTTCCGCATCTAACCACACTCCTTCCATAAACCCGTACCGCCATCTTATCTACGCAGCCATTTTTATCCTCTCTTCAGAGCGCTCCGATTTTTGTGAAAAGTGCGACGGCTAAACTCGGCTACTAACACTGACATCTCCCTTGGCCATCCGCCGTCTGTGTGAATGCTGCAGCCGGGGACGGAGTCGCGCTGGTTCCACCGACCACTGACGTCAGGCACATCCTGTGAACAGTGCAGAAAACGCATACCATCTTTGATTAACTCTTTTATACTTAAGTCATCGTCACGACACTAGCTGTCCCTTGGTTTGGTATCAAGCGCCAGAGCTAAACATATATCTGATTAAAAATGACTGCTGGTTGCATTACACCAACAATCTTGACAATTTCAAGAGCGGCCGTGTTCGTAGACGACCGAGCTCTACGATAGCTACGGTAGGGAATTTATACCTAGAGCAATGACGCTACGTTGAGACAGACATAATGATAAAAGCATCATGCACATGAGTATTGACAAAAAATAATGAGCACAGGATATAGCTCGGAAAGGCGCAATAACGATAACATGGAAAGAAATATACTAAGACAAATGATAAACAGTGTTAATTACGTGACAACATTGATGTAAATTGAGATTGGCGGCACTGAAATACTCTTAACTAAATTTTATGCTTCTCCAGCATCAAAGTAGAAACTTGAAGGAATGCTGAACCGAAATTCAGATTTCACAAGAGAAACCTGCAGAAAAGTTGAAGAGGACGCGACGAACTCCAAAACACCACTCATACATTGATATCTCAATCGGATGGCCTTATATTTAAAAAAAAAGGATGCGCGATCAAGCGAGGACTATGACGTCACGATCTTCCTGACACTGTTGAGAATGAGGGGAAGCGGCCTCGCTTCTCTCCTCCATGCTTCGTTCCTCCTGCACGAGGGGACGAAGTGAAGAGGAAAGTGAGTCATCCTCAGCATCATTGACTTTTCCTCGATGGCCCAGGAGCATTATACAAAAAAGCGAACACTTAAAAAAAAAAAGAAAACACGCTATAATCTTGCTATAGGTCACAAAGAAATAATGTAATGGCTGCAGCAAGTTTATTAGTGTCAAGTATAGAAACAATCGGTATTGTAGTACGTTCCAATCGTCAATGGCCAATGGTATGGTTGGCATGTGATCAGTGACGGTTGACGATGAAACCATGCGGAATTTACAAGAATTTTCGAAACGAGGAAAAACACGGTGAGGAGGCGCTAGCAAACATTGTCTGAGACGATTGTTGCGATAAAATATCCGATAGAGAAGAGAGAGACGAGACACCACGCAGTGGTGAGAAAGTGTGTCAATGTTAGCTGATTGGCGAAATCTTGATATACTAGCACAGTGTTTCTCAAATTCGGGTCCGCGGACCCTTTCGAGTTCGCGATGGCATTATAGAGGTCAGGCAAAGTCCTGCCTCATTAGTAAAGCCCGGCAATAAGAGTTGTATTTTCTTTTTCAGATTGAGAAGAAACATTCATGATTCGGATGAGTTTTACGTGTGAATGTCAATGAGAGAAGTATACTTCACACTAAGTCTTAGTTATATGCATTAAATATTGCGAAAGCGTTAACTGTCCCATAGAGCGAGCCGACGTCATCAGCCGCGCCAAACGGCAGCTTAATTCTCCTCTGCCAATCAGGCGAAGTGAAGACGCCATCTGAGGCATCCCAGCTTTCAAGCCGCGCGAAAAAACCGCGCAAAACGACATCTAAATGAAACGAAGGGCTCTGCTTTGAACGGATTCCAGGCTGTTAGCCAGGTATGCTGGCAATTCCAACTGAGCTAGTATAATATAAACTAGTTGTTTTATTAGCTATATAGCTTGTCTGAGGTTCCGGCGAAAATTTAGAGAGTACGGTTAGCATCGGCGATGACAGATGTTATTTGAGCGGTCCATGACACGTCAGATGTCAGATGAATTTCTATATATTAATACGATAAGCAAGTAGCTACTGGGATGCTAGAAAGGCGGTAAGATAAAGATATAGAACATATAAACCGAGAAACCTATAGAAATTTGCATTTATTTTAGTTTAATGCTCTTTGCCATTTCTGACATCATTGAATTATACGTGAGAGATCCTTCTGGAAAAATAAGTTGATTATGATGTGAATGAATCGGTCTGTATATGACACAGTCGTCGACGAACGAACGTAGTGCAGAAGAAATGTCATGATGGAGACCAAAAATGTCGATTTAAAATAGAGCGGGGCCAAGAAGGTTCCCTGAGGGACTCTAGACGGTACTGTACTTGCGGTAGATACTTTGTTACTAGAAGGTTACTTATTGAGATAAGTGAGGAATTCATAGATCCATCTGAATGCAAAGCGGTGAATGTTAATATCACTCAGTTTAATTAGAAGACGTTGATCAGGAACTTTGCAAGATGTTTCGCAGAAGTGGATAAAGATGGCGTCAGGTGGAATATTGGAATCAATATTTGAGTAGTCGTCAGTTAGAAATGCTGTAAGTTGAGTTTCGCATGAGTATGACTTACGAAATCCGTGCTGATGATTAAAAGGAAGTTATCGAGAGTCTAGAAATATGATAAGGTTTGAATCGAGAATATGCACCACGAGTTCAGATGAATCGCTGGTGAGCGAAATAGGACGATAGTTACTGATTAGTTGGCGGTCGCCTGTTTTATGAACGGGCATGACGTTAGGAATTGTACAATCAGATGGAACTTCGAGAGTCTAAGTGACCGACATAATATGTCGCAAAGGAAAGTGAAAGAAATATGTTTAGTGTTTATTAATCCTTTAGAGTTAATTCGGTCATCTCCAGAGCCGGAGGAGAGGTTCAGCTGATCAATCGCCTTAAGTACACGAGAGCGGTCATTGAGAATCATGAAGTCCCACGTCTCGTCGGCCTCGTCGGCTGTGTTCAATAGCGCACTTCGTTTCCAGAAATGCGGTCATCCTTTAGAGTTGTCGCTACATGGGCGATGTTTTACGGTTTCGCAGCGTCCCACCTATCGCTCCAGCCTTGTTTTGTAAACTCCAAAGTTCGCTTTAGGATCCTTTTAATGGACTATAATATCAGCAGTGGTCAAGCTATGCAAAAAATATTCGAACATAGCTGTCGCCAGAATTGAAAGATTCATTATGATTTATAGTGCAATTCAGTTTCTGACACTATATGTAAAAGATCCTCTCTCTGAGTTTTAATGGAGACTTCAATTTTGAGGTGCTTTTACAGGAATGGGATGTCCTATTTGCACCACGATTTTAAATGCTTCACAAATAGACATTAGAAATTAAAAGCTACAACGATGGTCTGCTTAATTCCCAGCAAACATCCAAAAAGCGCCTCTTGAAGATTTCTGTTGAAGTGTACCGAAACGGAAAACTCCAACCCATAATCGCGCAGTTCGTCATCACTAAATTATCTACAAGTAAACAAAAAATTAAATACGTTTACAAATCTCTCTAACGCGAAATTAGAGCTCAGCTCATGCGGAGGAGGAGAAAAGAATACAGAGGGGAGGGGGGGGTTATGCCACTCCTCCTCCTCCGTACCCACTCTTCGTCCCCTCCTCCTCTCCTCCGTCCGTCCTCCTCACCTCCTCCTCCTACCACCTCCCCCTCCTTTCCTTCATCTACTCGTCCGTACCTCCGTCTCCTCCCCCGGAAGGGTACGTCAATGTTCTCGCTATATATTGCGGAGAAACTGAATTTGTTCATAGGTGACGTGACACCAAGTCATGTGACGTCATTCTCTCCGCTGAATTGAATTGATGTTGAGGTGAAGTGACGTCAACACCATTTCACGCCAACGCCGACGTCAACACCAATTCACGCCGACGCCGACGGCGACGCCGACGCCGCGAAACCCTGAAACGGGCGCCTAAGAGCCGCATCTAAAATTTTGAACATCGTCATCTTTAACAAAAAAAAAAATAATCATGTATTCACGACTAAACTTTATATTCGCAGAACACCTTATAATTAAATCAGTAAATTAAAAATAGGGCACCTGTGCGTGATTCAAGTTTCCCATTGTTATAGATGAGTGATTCTTGAAATTTAGTATACCATGCGGTAATTAGAACCTGCACGGGCCTGCAGTTCAGTGAAAGGACGATAAACTAGCATAGCTCAGCAGCTGCTGCCCAGTTTGCGCTCAACATTTGAGCCGTCATAGAAGAAGTGATATTATCTTCCAGTCACACTCACCCCTGAACTCCACTGAGAGCGAAGTCTACAGCCATGGCCCCAGCATCAGCAATGTTCTGCATCGCGACAGCTCTTGCGCTATTTGCTGGAAGCTATTCACAGGATCCTGCGAGAAAACCTGATAGGAACGGAGGTGAGAAATTAAATATTAGAAATCTTAAATATCTTCATTCGTATACGTTTAATTTCAACGGTTCTTACAGGAGTTATGCATATTGTACGGACACAAATTTAGACTTTAGAATTACACGCAATCTCTATCCTAGATTTTTGTTGTTGAAATATATGCATGCTTCTAAAAATAAAATTTAATGACTCAAACACTTAGGTTCAAATGAATTATTTAGAGTCTGTGCAGTTCTGTAATTTCACAATTGTCACCCCCACTTCAGTCGACCTGTCATTACATGACTTGTATTTGTTTGCTAATATGATTTGCAGGGGTGTGCGAGTATTCGAAGTTTCGAATACGAGTCGAATAATCCCCTTATTCAAATTGTGTTCGGTTCGAGAATTGCGTGTTAGAAAGTTCCCGATTATTCAGATGCGGCCAAATATTTGGCCAGACCGCGAATATTGGATCAAGTAGCAAATAATCTCAACGCCGCGCATGCCCTGAAAAATCTGAAGTATATAAGAATATGTTTACTCACCGAAAACTACGCATCTGCTTTCGTTGAACATAAAAAAATCCACAAATTTTGCCTCATGACACCAGAGCAGTTTTGGCTCTTTTTCACTTTATTTTGCCATTCAAGTTGCATGAATCGTTTGCAAGTTACATGGGATATATATTGTCTAGTCATGTGCTGTTATATTTTTAAATGTCACCTATCTATGGTCTCAGTATCAGTTGTATCCTTCATACGCTAAGGTCATTACCAGTCTACATCTGAGACCATATTCTCAGTTGCATCATTGTCATGCTGTTTAGTTATGGACCGTTTTGTTATTTTAGTTACTCCTTTTAGGGGGGCAATCACTGCTCAAGTTGCAATGACTATTTACAATATTTTTTCATGCTGCCTAGACAGATTCAGTTTTATTTACTCCATAGTATGAAAGGTCATCACTGGGCCGAAAAATGTGAAGAACAATATTATTCGCATGTTCGACTTTTTTTTCGTTTTTTGGTTCTGCCCACATATTCGATATTTGATTTGATATTCGAAGGTGCTTTTTCTTGATATTTGTATTCTATTCGAATTCGAGAATATCAATATTCGCACACCCCTAATAATTTAAGACATATTTTAGTCATAAGAACCACGCAGGCACTGTCTCTACAGTTTATCGACGTAAAATACTAATTGTGTTTATTAAAGACTGGAGAGTAAATGTACTCCCTGTTATTTGTCTGCTGACAGAAGCGACGAAAAAGTTTTTCTTTTAGATCAATAGTGCAGCAGAGTAAAATAAATACCTTCAAGTGTTTCATTCCTTAAAAATAACAGCAAAACAATACACACGTATATATGATTGATTTAGGGAAAAATGTAATACGATCGAGAATCTCATAAATCGCATGTCACATTGCAAAAGAGAGTAACATATTTCCGACATTTTAGATTAGGTATGTTCGGAGGTTGGCATTTGAGAGTGAGCGAGGCGCAGGACTTCCAAATATCTCCAAGGCAGCCTATCGTAAGGTGAACTACATTGCCGTGACGTGAAGGAAATTCTGGAAGGTTTTGGAGCATAACGCAGTTGAATATACATTGAAGGGAAAAAAGTTTACATACTTAAATCTAAATATCAGCTTACAGCACCGCACCCTCTTTGTGTTCGTCGAATCTGGCGTTTTAAGCCGCCGTCCTAATACGTAAGACAAAAGGCACTCTTCAAGACGTGTTTCATCTGAGCGTGACAGCCTTGTCGCACTCTTAATGAGGATTCTGTTTGAAGTCGTGTCCGGTTTCACATATTTATATAAATCAAATATGCTTCGGACATGATTGAAGCCTGTCCTCAGATAAGATTGCCATCATAAATCCGACGCAAACCTAGTCATTTTTAGGATATTTTAGCAGTTTGACTTGACCTTCGAATTTCCGCTGAAAATCCTAGCATCGAATATTTCACAGACAAAGTTATCCATATTGATTTTGCTAAAAATATTAGGTTTGAGAACGGCGAACTCGCAGAAAAAAAAAAGATTTTAAATAATTAGACTTCACTCACCACTTTGTAACAAGAACGTCAAAATGACGCACTTCTTGCCTTTTTCAAGGAGTTTAAACCGCAAAGGTTTGTGTAATTTCTTTTAATTTCACTATAATTCATCACTGCAATCAAAATCGCGCGTCTGCCAATCGGTCGATCGTACGCTTATTTCGCTGCACACCTGCATGCGTCCTCTTTTCACGTCCAGACCACGCGTCACTTTTAAGTTCGATTTCTTTTTAAAGCAGTGTTGGATGTAGGGAGTCTCAAACCATTTTAAAGCGATAGCATTATTAAGCTATAACTCAAGATTTTAAGTTATGTATATTCTGGCCCCCTAATGGCGTAATACATACTACGTATGGTTGACCATTTCAACTCACTGTGCTTGCGCCTAATTGCGCCGCGCGGAGGCGGAGCGGCATTACGCACTCCTTCACATTCGCTCCTTCTTCGAAGGACCTGACGACCCTGATGTCGTCCTGGACGTCGTCCTAGAGGTCCTACGAAGCACCGTCTTCGACTTCGTCCCCTACAAGGTCCTCTAGACGCCGTTCTTAAGGTCGTCCTAGAGGTTGTCGTAAACGTTGTTTTTGACGTCGTCTTCTAGTACGTCATCCTAAACATCGTCCTTGAGGTCTTTCTAGAGGTCGTGCTTGATGTCGCCCTTGTTGTCGTCGTAGATGAGGTCCTAGACGTCGTCCTTGTGGTCATCATAGAGGTTGTCCTTGAAATCACACTAGAGGTTGCCCTAGGGGTTGTCCCAGACGCCGTCTTTGACGTCGTCCTCTAGGACGTAGTCATCGATGTCATCCTTCAGATATATTTAACGCGATGTTGTACACGTTATTGATGTAAAGGTTATTCTCTACGTCGTCCTAGACGTCGTCCTTAAGGTCGTCCTAGAGGTAGACATCTATGCATCTGACGCGACCTGACGACACGTGATCTTTTCACATGATCTTTGCACGTGGCTGTACATGGGCACATAGCCGGTGTGAAACGTGTGTCACGTAGGCAGTGTGCAGAGATAGATGCTATCGCGTTCATAGATAATTACCCCTCGGTTATTTCATTTGGATTCGACCAAACTTGTCGGGGGGGGGGGGGGGTCTTTAGATTTAATCGTAAAAAATATATATGATACCCGAATCCTTGTGATGAAAGAAACTGCCTTTGAAAAAAATTAGAATTGTATAGTTTGCGAGAAAAAAATTCTGAGGCGCTGCAGGGTAGAACACGCCAAATTCCCAATTTGATTTTATTTCGAATTTAGCCGCCATTTACAAAATATCGAATTCTTGCAGAATTATTATATTTATTACGCAATATTTACGCAGACTTGGCTATTTTTAGAGGTAAATTTCTGTCTTCTCTTATTTTAAATTAATTTTCTAAAAAATCTCAAACATGCAACCTAGAGCAAGTGTGACGCAACTTCGGACAGCTATATAAAACGAACGGTAGGGCGCAATGACGTGAGACAGATATTTGTGCGTAGCTATGAATGTAAGCTATCGATTGACATGTATTTTCTGGTTATTGTGTTTACCGTGTTGTTTTTATTCTGCCACAAATATAGACAAGAATGAAAAATATGCAAATTTTGAAGTAAATTTTCTTAAAAAAGCCATTTTTTATTTTTTTATTTTGTTCATACTTTTTTAATTTATTGCCCAGATACTGCTTAATAACCGGGTATAAATATTGCTTGACCTTTTTTTGTTGTAGTTTTAGGACAACCAGTTGAATAAGTCATTTTTATCGCGTAATACCAACCTCCGGCTCCGGTATGCGGGCTTCACCGCAACATTGACAATTGGCTCAGCAATATCAGATTTCACTGACAACCACTTTACCTCGTTGCATTCCTAGTAATATACTTTTTACAAAAAAAAGAAATGTCACAAAAAAATGACAGAAGGCAAGTGGCGTAGGCAAATTTTTTTTTCTCTTTCAAACTTTTTTAATTGATTTCCCGTGTGTTGCTTACCAGCTGGGTATGCACGTTTTCTGGCGCTTTTCTTTATGTTTGTTTTTACATAAAAAAAAGAGCCATGTTCGTTACATCAGTTGCAATTGGTCGAGTTGTTAGGTGAAGTATAGG
Organism: Ixodes scapularis; assembly: GCF_016920785.2. NCBI lineage: Eukaryota > Metazoa > Arthropoda > Arachnida > Ixodida > Ixodidae > Ixodes > Ixodes scapularis. The sequence continues at coordinate 11,601,448 of NW_024609881.1, read as the reverse complement.
TTCAGTAACCTCTTCGCGAGCGCCAGCAAAAGGCTGCGATTCTTATCATGAAGATTACCATGCGACTCTTAGTTGACCTCGGCGTGCGCCGTTGCAAGAGGGTTATACTAATCTTGTTAGAGTGGAACTCGCGTCGTCACAGACTGTCGCAATGCATCACAGCGAAGTGGAACTGTGTGAAGCAGTCCTTGTCCTTCTCCCAATAAATTTATGGGCGGAAGCTTGAGACTCTTTGGTGCCCGAAGTTTCTGTAGCTCGGCTGGGTCAAGTTTGTCAAAAGGAGAAAACAAATGCAGTAAACACTAGACATTATCACGCCGGTCGATGGAGTCGTAACTGTATACATACAGCTTTTGCGGATACTTATTTGTTTCAAGGGTGGCAAGTTATCACCAGTACAAACATGGCCACAGTGTCGGCAAGAGCATCAGAACAAAAAGGAAGGTTTGGTTGGCCTATCATTTTTGTGTCTTCGTTGCAGCGCTTTTCTCCGGAACTAATGTTTGTAGTCCTCTTTGAGCCCCTGGTGCTATGGTCTGTCTGTTTCTCTTATCCATTATTTATTTTTACTTGTAAGCGAATAACACGCACCATGACATTTCTGGCGTCCTTAGGTTGATTCGCTAATCAGTGTCTATATTTGACAAACTCATCTAGTATAAGAGAATAAAAAAAATATAAGAAGAGGGCTTGCAGCAATGAATTTGTATAAGGGAACTGCGGAACTGCGTCGAAAGCAGAAAGCCGGAACCTCCCGAGGAATGAACGCGTTATTTTGAACTCAGTCATGGCTGCAGTTTTCAGCTTTAAAAGAAAGAGTTGCGCGGACTACTTCGAGAAACATAAGCGAAGGGTATACCGCAACCGACGTTTTCGTTATGTCACCGATCTCAACGTAGACGCCTTGAAGATGATCCTGCCTCCATCGAAAGCCGCGGCTCTTGCGTTGGATGACGTGCTCTGCCAGAACTGCTTCCAGTACACCGGTGAGAAGCTTTCATCATCTGTCAGTGATCCATGCTCGAGCTCTCCAGCAAGCTGCATCGAAGAGCACGAAGTAGTGGAAGGTCTTAACGAAGAGATGTCTGCTGCTGGGCTTGAAACAACTCCTTTGCGCATGCCTTCTACAGTAAACCCGAAACGCCGTCAGGCATATGCTGAAAGAAAACAGCGGGATATTAAAGGATCACACAGCCGACAGGTACGAAAAAAGTTGGCGACTGCATATACCTTGGAGCCAAGTGGGTCAAGTTCTCGCAGTGATCAACCATGCCTCGGCTGCGACGGGTGGTGGACAAACATCAGAGAGGCCTTTGTGAAGGCGGCATCTTACCAGGAGAGATGTCAGCTCCTCACGCTTGTGCCCAAGGGCGTAGCCACTAGGGAGGCAGAACGGCTAATTCCTGAGGCATCGAAGTACCTTCTGAAGAAATCAAAGCAGCTTCGCGAACGGTTCGGCGTATGGGAGCGTCCGGAGCCTTATCACGGTGGAAGCATAAGCGAGGACACCATACGGGCAGCCACGCAATATTACACCGACGACGATCTCGACTGTTCTCGGCAGAGCCCAAACAAAAAAGATGCTGTTAAGCTTCTGAAGGATGGCGAAGAACATGTGGTCGTGAAGCGGTATATGACAAGGTCTGTCCGAGAGACGTACAGGCTGTTTAAGGAAGCAAACCCGGACTCAAAATTAGGTCTGACTAAATTTTACTCGCTGCGGCCAAAGTGGGTCAAGCTAAACCCTGAACAGACTGTCTGTGCATGTGTGTGCTGTACGAATTTCGATTTGTGCTTTTCCACCCTGAACAGCATGCGAGAAGAAAAAATAACAAAAGAGGAGATTCTCGCTTTGTGCCCCTGCCCTGAACCCTCGTCCGAATGTTTCAGAGGCGAATGCAAAGACTGCCCCTCGACTGACAGACTCTCCTTAGAATCATTGGAAATGGTGCCTGAAGAGGAAATTACATTTTTCACATGGGAGAATGGTAATTTGATAAGCAAGACTGCCGACTCCAGCGCCTTTTTGAAAGAGCTACAGAAATGGGCCACAAGGTTTTCCACGCACGATTTTATTCGTAGGACACAACGGGAAGCCATACGGATTGAGAAGTCTAGTGTGACCTCAAGACACATCGTCATGCACTTCGATTTTGCGGAGAACTGGACGGTAATTTTCCCACACGAGATTCAGGAGTACCACTGGCACAAGCGTCAGCTCTCTGTTTTCACGTGTGTGGCATCCACGTCGCAAGGCTCAAAATGCTTCGGCGTTGTCTGTGAGGACTTATGTCATGACACTTCCCATGCGCTGCTGGCTCTGAGACTTATAGAAGACTGGCTGGAGGAGCACATCCCAGTTTATGCTTCACTAACGTACATATCCGACGGGGCACCTGCTCATTTTAAAGATAGATTTCAGCTGCATGAGTTCGAACGAGTGGGCCATACCCAATTGAAGTGGATATTTTCTGCCTCTGGGCATGGTAAAAACTCTTGTGACGGGGTTGGAGGGCTTCTCAAACACCACGCAACGGTGCACAACCTCCGTTCAGCGGAGGAGCAGCTCGTCCGAACATCAGTAGATTTTGTGGACAAGGTTGGAAGGCGTGTCAAAAACGTAACTCTCATGAACTTAACCGAGAAGGAGGTGAGTGACTTCCGCAGAATCAAGAAAACAGAGTGGAGTTGCGTACCGACTCGGAAAGGCATCCGCGCTTCGCACGTGTGGCGACGCGAAAGGGGCGAAGTGCAGCTTGAGCGAACTGTTCTATCTTCGTCTTAATGCATGAACCTCTGTGGTGCACGTGCGGAACTCTCAGATGATCTACGGCTTTGTTTTGTTTTGTTGTTAAAGCCTCTTCTTGTACATTTGCGCTTCTGTGAAAAATTATGTGTTTCTACAGGTGTGCCTTGTTAACCCAAATAAATTACTCAATAAATAGAGTGATTTTGTTAAACTGTTACCTATGGATGTTTTATTGCATACTGCCAACAAAAGAGTATGATTACAGTAAGCTGAAAAGCAACTTCCGATATGCTGTGCGTAGCCCAAAAAATTTAAACGTATGCAACAAGTAGTCCAAAAGCCGAAGGATGGACAAAATGTAGTCATTTTTTTTTTCACGTACCTCGGAATACTAAGGGCCAATGAAGGATAGGCGAAAGAATGCCATGCGGTAAATTTAAAAAAAATTCGAGCCGATTTTCCGATAATGTTTGTATAAAATAAAGATTGTCCGAAACGCATAAACGGGGATATTGTTTTTCAGGACTGGATAGTGCCGTAGAATGCAACCCGACATGATCGAAACGGATGAAACGTCTTAGATCTCTCCACTCGCTTAGGCTAGTTAACATTGATGTTAACTAAATTTCTAGTGTGCTATTGTGCATATATTTCCGTAGAACTACGTGTGGATTTCACAAGAAATGAGAGGGGGAGGGGGAATTCATGATCGGTTGTGACCTGACGTCACGAGAATTATACACAAATTCAGTTTCCCCACTAAATTTACTTTTGTTGTTGTTTATCACGGCACAATGTTCAAACAAATAATTTAAATATATAAGTTTCGTGCAACCTCAGTAGTAAAACGTTGTCGTGGCGACGTTCGAAAATGCAAGCTGTGACTTCGCAGACATCACTTCGTCAATTCAGCCATCTCTCATTTCTTTATGACGTTACTGATTTTTTTTTAAATATATTAGTAAAATTCAACGGGGTAAAGTAGTTTTCAGTGAAATCTGATATTGCTGAGCCAATTATCAATGTTGGGGTGAAGCCCGCATACCGGAGCCGGAGGTTGCTATTACGCGATAAAAATGACTTATTCAACTGGTTGTCCTAGAACTACAACAAAAAAAGGTCAAGCAATATTTATACCCGGATATTAAGCAGAATCTGGACAATAGATTAAAAAAGTATGAACGAAATAAAAAATGGCTTTTTTGAGAAAATTGACTTCAAAATTTGAATATTTTTCATTTTTGTCTATATTTGTGGCAGAATAAAAACAACACGGTAAACACAATAACCAGAAAATACATGTCAATCGATAGCTTACATTGATAGCTACGCACAGATATCTGTCTCACGTCATTGCGCCCTACCGTTCGTTTTATATAGCTGTCCGAAGTTGCGTCACGCTTGCTCTAGGTTGCATGTTTGAGATTTTTTAGAAAATTAATTTAAAATAACAGAAGACAGAAATTTACCTCTAAAATAGCCAAGTCTGCGTAAATATTGCGTAATAAATATAATAATTCTGCAAGAATTCGATATTTTGTAAATGGCGGCTAAAGTCGAGATAAAATCAAATTGGGAATTTGACTATTTCTACCCTGCAGCGCCTCAGAATTCTTTTCTCTCAAACTATACAATTCTAATTTTTTTCAAAGGCAGTTTCTTTCATCACAAGGATTCGGGTATCATATATATTTTTTACGATTAAATCTAAAGACCCCCCCCCCGACAAGTTTGGTCGAATTCAAATGAAATCACCCCCCTGTGATTTCTACGAAATTCCCTCTACTATTACTATGCTGCCCCATAATTTTTTACTTGGTAAAAAAATTTAGACATTTCCAAATCTCTGCAACGCGAAATTAGAGCGCGGCTCTTGAGGAGGAGGGGAGGTTAGGCTCCTCCTCCTCCGCGCCCTCTCCTCCTTTTTTTCTCTTCTCCTCCTCCGCTCCCCTTCTCCTCCTTTTTCTTCCTCCGTACCTTCCACACCCACTCCTCCAGACCCTTCCCTCCTCCCACAGTTTCCCCGCTAAATTTAGCTGAAAATTTACGCCACGTGATCTCAACAGCAATTCCATTCCCCGCTAAATTTATTGGGACACTGAATTGGTGTTGAGGTCACGAGTCATCAATTTTCCTACAAAATCTTGCCGAGAAACTGACTTTGTTCATAGGCGACGTGACACCAAGTCACGTGACATCATTTTCTCCGCTAAATTTATCAAAGAAATTGAATAGGTGTTGAGGTCACGTGACGCCAATTTTCCCGCTAAATGTAGCGCGGTTGCACCGCCGCCGACGTCGCGAAGCCCGGAAACGGGCGCCTAAGACGTAGTGGTCTAGCACACACCAGATTGGAGCACGTGGAGCGGGAACTCGCGCTGCAGAACCCCGGGATCCCCACCCCTGTCCGTTTCGATCTGGATGAGCATCGTACCGGCGTGCGGTCGTGTATCACTACTGCGTGGTGCACGTTAAAGACCCCAGGCTAGCGGTTGTACTTCACTGGCTAAATTGCTCATCAAGAACTGAGAGACAATTCGCCCGTGGAGGCACACTAAGTTCAGGATGTATAAACATGCACACACCAATTTACTTGAGTCTCATCACGAGTGCTAGCGCAATTCATAGTCAATTAATAAAGGAAGTTTCTGCAGCCAGTTTTTAGTGACGCAGGAGGTGCCGACCCTGCCATATTTCTGACGTCCTTCTTGCGTGAGGGGCGCCGGCGATGGGACGACAGGGTCACTAGCACTCTTTCCGCGAAATCGGTTTTCACGTACGGACATTGCAGAATTTTGCGGAAAGGAGCATAAACAACTACAGCTGCCCCCCAGAACGGCAAGTTTTGTTGAATCCTCTACGTCATACGCACTGTCGGGTTCGACAGTGATGCGAACACTGGAAAGCAAAGCCGGGAACCAATGCCGTACCTCCCATGGGGCCCCGGGAAACTGATCTAACTGAGGGGTGGAGAATAGGAGGCTGCGAGGTTGTGCGCACCACTTCGATTTGTTTGAACTTTGCCCAGCACAACCCATGTCCCGACGTCGCGCTGCTGGTGCGCTGGATTTTATGTCACTGTTCGAATTTACTTCGTACCCGGTAGTGCCTTAACTATGTGTAGGGTTCGGAGTTTCGGTTTTAACCGAGAAAAACCGATAAAGGTACGGCGAATCCATTTTCAAAAATTCGGTTTTAACCGAAAAAGGTCAGTTTTTAGGTTAGGAATTTTCGATTTAAACCGATAAAAACCGACAAACGTACGTCGAATCCATTTTCTAAAATTCAGTTTTAACCGGGAAAGGTCACTTTGTCACTTTGACCTCTCAGTCGTACTGCAGAGCCGTGGCGAAAAAGTGAAACGACAGTGTCTCTTGAAACGTGTCCGAAAAGGGATACACGGATGCCATCACGACGTTTTGGTTTAATGTGCGCATCATCGATCAGAACGTGAAGTCCGAAATGCCTCATGACTTCGCCATGTACGAGCGTGTTTTCAAAGTCGTTGTAAGGAAGACTGACATGATGCAAGCTCAGCATGTTGTGTTGTGCTTGAAAACGTCGCAACGTGTCTCTTTTGGCGGTCACAATTTGTTGATTGGCCGATTTTGATACAGGCAGCGCTTTATCTCCACAGCTTGCCAGTATCCTGTGTTAGCTTGGAGAGGGCATTCTCGAAGCTCAGTGTCATATTAACAGGAAAGAAAGAGTGCGGATCAAGGAAGAGAACCTCGGAAAGTACATGTGTGTACTATAGTAAGATCACCTAATCAGGATTCACAGAATGGGAAGTTCCATGTTTTATGGGCATAGGCTTCATTTCTGACTTGTTCGCACTTCTATGTTTTTTTTTACAGTTGCACACATTTGCCAAATACATTTCTTTTTCAATGTATCTGTGCCGTTATTCTTTGAGGGATCACAAATATCAGAGCTACAATGATCATCTGCTCCGGTGTCCGTTGGTGTTTATTTTATATTCACCGAAAGAAGCCGATGAACTCTTGTGGGCATAAATATACCCCGAAAAAAACCGAAAATTGAATTTTAAAATAAACACCGCAGAAAGTACGCCGAATTTTGGAAAAATAGAAACCGAAAACGGTGGAAGCCTAACTATGTCTTACGATTTTCTGCAGCGATCAGACCAAGTATCTGCTATCTCCCATCAGACAGGGGACCATGCAGGGCAGGGTTTGTGAGGCATTACTACGACCATACAACCTTGCAATGCAAAGAATTTATTTACGGAGGATGCCTTGGAAATGAAAATAACTTCAGGTCAGAAGAGGAATGCAAAAAAGCCTGCAAATGAGGTGATTAAAGCTCGTATTTTATTCAAACCTTAATCGACAAGAGCCCTTTGACCGCGATCACGCTGCTTACACATCGAACAAACGACACTCAGACTGCCTGAGCTGCATTTCTTGTATGGCAGTCCTGTCAAATTGTGGAATAAAAACCGTCTACAGACGTTTTTCAAGCATGCTTATGGATGAACGAATCATGCCTCTAGGATGCGTGAGGCGTTTGCGCAGAGAATTCTTTCAAGTGCCTGCGGAGAAACTCCGTGTCTTTTGAATGATATGAGAGCAGCGTGATTGCGGCTGAACAGCGATGTTAAAATTTCTTTCGAAGGTAATGATGCTACTGGCGCAGAGGCCACTATACACGTTGTCTGTTGATGCTGCCTGAAAGCTAGTTCGGACATTTCCGTGTGAGTGTATCTAGGTGTGTTACAATCGCTCTGTACACTGGTGCCATCTACCTTTTTCTTTAGAGACACTTCCCATGTGCCTATTAATTTCTAATTCTCTATACTTCTTTTATGCTGGTTTGTGTCTTTATCTTTCAATGCCGACATATGAGCACTCAACTACATGAGCTTTTAAGATGTTCATTGTGTTGAACTTACTTCTTGTTACTAAAAGTCTCACTCGAATATATAGAAACACATATTCAGTTTCCAAATTAATTTATGTCTAGCCGAAAAAAGAGCAGTTGCTAATTAGTTTGTTAGTATTAAAAAAAAACGACACTAAACGAACCAAGTATAAAGTAGCGAGCCATCAGGGACACCGCCTCAGAAAGCTTGTACCAATCAGTTACAGGAACCCAGACGAAGTTTTTACTAGATAAACGGTTCTAATATGCTTAGTTAACATGTCATATATTTAGTGATGTACGCTTTTATTAGTTATATGGAAAGCTTGACCGTTCAATAAGACTAGTGAGACGTAGCATTAACCAGGCTTAAGTCTAACATAAGCTTATGAATGCATTTAATGGCATCTTTTGCTTGAACATAATGTGGATGGTAGCTAAGGTCACATGTGCGAGTTAATATTTTAGGTAAATGCTCTCACTGCACGAGAGTTTGTTTAGGCGATACGCATTATAATACAAACCACTCACTCCGGGGATCCATGCTAGTGCCCCCATATTGTAGGTCATTTCGTTCACACGCGAAACCTTCTTGCTCTTTTTGATTACTGCCTAGAGAATGCTCGTAATAAACGTGTGTCGGTTGTGCGGGATCTTTGCGTTACGGTAGAAGAAAAGCTGAACTTCAACAGTCGTGTTGAAATGATCCTGTCAGCCTCTTTTAAAGTGTTGCGCATTATTACTCGCCTTAGTTCTGGGTTTCGCGAGCCTTTATGTATTCTGTATTGTATAGAAGCCTCATTTTTGCCCAAACTAGACTTTGCTTCAGTTGCCTTAGTGCCACTGCTGCAGCGACGTTAGAGCGTGTCCAAAAACGCTTTGCATGTACGTTTCACGCGAGACAAGACCTGCCCGAGCTCATATGTGAATGTGCTCAGTGGCTTAGGATTGGTGGAGTTAAAAACAAGACGCGGCAGATGTGATGTCATATTATTGTTCAAGTGTTTGCATGGGTGTTATGACAGACCTTTTATTGTGTCTTGCATCAAACTAAATGTGTCTGTTAGACATTTTCGCAACGAACGCACGTTTTTCGTTAATCACATGTATTGTTTTCTTTCCTGTGGTTCGCATACAGAACTATTTTAATCATCCTCATACGTGCCTTGAGTTTTTATAATGAAGACAGCACATCATTGAAGAGAAGCGTTGGCAATCTCATATAGTGCGTTGTCGTGGGGTCGTTTTCTGGATTTATTTGTTTTGTCGCTTTCAGCTGTGAAATATGACTTGGTGCTCTACCGTCCTGGACTTCTGGCCATTGCTAGGCATTGAAAATAAATAAACAAATAAATAAATAAAAACGGCTTGGGGAATCTTAAATTGGGCAGTATTGCTGTTGAGCAAAATAGCGTTTAAACTGTATCCTAATGACATAACAAACCTGGAAATTGATAACCCCTTAAAATATTTTTTTGAGAATACTCAGGGGCTTTTTTAATTCTTATTTTTAAAACTTCTGGAAGTGATAATATGTCACTATTTTACCTAGAGTGATAGAAATAAAATTGATAAATTTCAAATCAATAATTTGATCTAAAAAAGTGAAAGCCGTTTACAACTTCCTGTAACGCCGAATTGGAGCGCAGCTCTTGAGGAGGAGGAGTGGAGGGCATATTCCTCCTCCTCCCTCGTGATCATGCCTGCTAGTCCTCCTCCCCTCCTGCTCCCCCTCCCTCTCCTTTACCACCTTTACCGGGCGGGGGAGGAGGGGGGAGGAGGAGCGGAGGGGGAGGAGGAGGAGGGGGAGGGGCGACGCCGACGCCGACGCCAACGCCGACGCCGACGCCGCACAGGCTGGAAACGGGTCATGTGACCCCCTCCCCCCGAGGTAACGTGACCCGCCCGGACCATACTACACAATGAGGGGAGGAGGAGGAGAAGGAGGGGGAGGAGGAGGAGGAGGGGGAGGAGGAGGAGGGGAGGAGGAGGGGGAGGAGGAGGAGAGGGAGGGGCGCGGTTACGCCGACGCCGACGGCGACGGCGACGCCGACGGCGACGCCGACGCCGCTCAGGCTGGAAACGGGCCCCTAAGAGCTGCGCTCTAAAAAAAGTACAGTCCTGGTGTTAAAAGAAAAAAAAATGAAAGCCGCTTACAACTCCCTGTAACGCCGAATTAGAGCGCAGCTCTTGAGGAGGAGGAGGGAAGGGCACTGGGGGGGGGGGGTTAAACTAACCAGGGGGGGGGGGTCACGTTACCTTGGGGGTCACGTGACCCCCAATGCCGATGATGTCATCACTGACGTCACTGATGACGTCATCAGTGACGATGACGATGCGGGTACCGATGACGTCATTAGTGACGTCACTGATGACTTCACCAGTGATGATGACGATGACGATGCGAATGTCGGTGACGTCATCAGTGACGTCGCTGATGACGTCATCAGTGATGATGACGATGCGGATGCCAGTGACGACATCAGTGACGTCACTGATGACGTCATCAGTGATGATGACGATGACAATGCGGATGTCGGTGACGTCATCAGTGATGATGACGATGGCGATGTGGATGCCGGTGACGTCATCAGTGATGATGACGATGACGATGTGGATGCCGGTGACGTCATCAGTGATGATGACGATGACGATGTGGATGCCGGTGACGTCATCAGTGATGATGACGATGACGATGCGGATGCCGGTGACGTCATCAGTGATGATGACGATGGCGATGTGGATGCCGGTGACGTCATCAGTGATGATGACGATGACGATTTGGATGCCGGTGTCGTCATCAGTGATGATGACGATGACGATGCGGATGCCGGTGACGTCATCAGTGATGACAATGACGATGTGGATGCCGTGGACGTCATCAGTGATGATGACGATGACGATGTGGATGCCGGTGACGTCATCAGTGATGATGACGATGACGATGTGGATGCCGGTGACGTCATCAGTGACGATGACGTCATCGGGGGGTCACGCGACATCGGCGGGGGTCACGTGACCTCGAGGAGGGGGCCACGTGACCTCAGGGGAGTCACGTGACTTCGGGGGGTCACGTGACCCCCCACGAGGTCACGTGACCTTGGTGGGGGGCTCGCGCGGTGCATTATGGGACATTTCCCATGATGCACCGCGCGGTTACGCCGACGCCGACGGCGACGCCGACGGCGACGCCGCTCAAGCCGGAAACGGGCCCCTAAGAGCTGCGCTCTAAAAGTGAAAGCCGTTTACAACTCCCTGTAACACCGAATTAGAGCGCAGCTCTTGAGGAGGAGGAGGGAAGGGTACTGGGGGGTGAAGTGACCTGGAGGGGGGGGGGTCACGTGACCTTGGGGGTCACGTGACCTTGGGGGGTCACGTGACGATGCCTGTGATGTCATCAGTGAAGTTACTGATGACGTCATCCGTGATGATGACGATGACGATGCGGATGCCGGTGACGTCATCAGTGACGTCACTGATAACGTCATCAGTGACGTCACTGATAACGTCATCAGTGATTATGACGATGACGATGCGGATGCCGGTGAGGTCATCAGTGACGTCATTGATGACGTCATCAGTGATGATGGCGATGACGATGCGGATGCCGGTGACGTCATCAGTGCCGTCACTGATGACGTCATCAGTGATGATGACGATGACGATCCGGATGCCGGTGAGGTCATCAGTGACGTCACTGATGACGTCATCAGTGACGATGACGATGCGGACTCCGATGACGTCATCAGCGATGATGACGATGACGATGCGGATGTCGGTGACGTCATCCGTGACGTCACTGATGACGTAATCCGTGATGATGACGATGCGGATGCCGGTGACGTCATCAGTGACGTAACTGATGACGTCATCAGTGATGATGACGATGCGGATGCCAGTGAGGTCATCAGTGACGTCACTGATGACGTCATCAGTGATGATGACGATGACGATGCGGATGCCGGTGACGTCATCAGTGACGATGACGTCACCGGGGAGGTCACGTGACCTCGGCGGGGGTCACGTGACCCTGGGGGTGGTCACGTGACCTCCAGGGTGAGGGGGTCACGTGACCTTGGGGGTCACGTGACCTTGGGGTGACCTTGGGGGTCGCGTCACCTTGGGGTGACCTTGGTTACGCCGACGCCGACGGCGACGCCGACGCCGCTCAAGCCGGGAACGGGCCCCTAAGAGCTGCGCTCTAAAAGCTGAGTTACCTCATATTTTTTTCAAAAAGGTAAATGTGTTTTCCAACTTGCGCGCTGCAAAAAGGTAAGGTTCCTTTGATAATACATAATATTTGCACTACACACGATATCTACCTGGAATATAGCAACGTAAAATATATATTTTTAACAACGCTTCAGTCCAAGAATAAATGTGAATATTACAATCAAGAACTGCGTTTTACCGTCAGGTTGTATACAGAAAATGGCTTCATGGTGAACATCCAGTTCGATGCGTCAATGGTCCAAGCAAAAACCGATTTCTGAGTCCTTTAATTGCGTATATTTCTCGTGAACTCGTTTTACACTCTGTGTTGCTTCTCTCAATTCAACATAGTAAGGAAGGTCCTCCCGTTGCACTCAATTTTGCTTCTTTAACTACAGTCAGTGCTATTCACTTCCGTACTTTTAAAGCAATTTTGACGCATTGCTAGGATCTCTCGATGCTATTAATTCAAAAGTGTAATTTATCAATCCCATCAGAAAAAAATATGCTTTGTTCCTCAAATAATAATGTTCGTAGTGTAGGAATATCGGAATATGATTTTGCAAAGTGCGAGGCTTTTCTGAAGTTCTCTTCCCACTTGTGTATTTTGCCTCCTGCGTGAAGAGTCTTGAACATTTTAATATTATTCCTCATCCAAGTTGATTCCGGCATCAGCCGATGAGAGAACAGGACATAGCACTACTCAAGATGAGCGAACATAAGCATCGCCCTGCTCTTCTTAAGCCGTCAGGGACCTTAGCCGCACGAAGCAGGTCATAGGCGTCTCAAAGAATAAGATAAGAGTGGTCCTGGTTCTCGCGATTCTTTCCTCATTTTCGCCGCCCTTAATACTAGAAATCGCGAATATATTTATGGTATAAATCTAGTGGCTTTTTCACCTTTAATATACGAGTAAGAATTGAAGTAGACGAGATTAGGTCTAGCCAAGTACAAAACCTCTAAGGTCGTCAGAAGAATTATATATCGAAATGATTTATCCTTTGATTAGCGCTCATGCCGATAAGCGGTATTCATTCAGCTACTTGTGCCATGCCGCTTTGTTCATGGTACTCGTGAATTGCACAGCGTCTCTTGAAACACGCACAGGAGAAGAATTCCGCTGCATGAGGCTCTGGTGTGCAACGGCGCGAGTTATTTCCACTCGAGTAATCTTTTATATGTTAGGATTTTTATATATTAGGATTTTGACTAGCATTTACCTTGCAGGAAAACAAGACAAAGCCACGTGACTCCATGGAGACGATGTCTGTCTGTCTTGGCGGCTGCAAATCACTTGGGACAGGCCACTAAGGCGAAATAAAGACTTGCATTCAGAAAAAAAAATATTGTTAATGCCTTTTTTCCCGTTGTTATTTAGGCATGAGAATAAAGCCCATGAGTTATTTCGATTGCTGTTATTGGAGGCTCTTGGAAACTCCTTTGCAAACGTTTTCCATTTTCCAGAAAAACGAACGGCGGGCGATTGACCTGATATTCAGAATCCTCTTACTTGGGTCCACAACTCATGTCAAAAGTAAGCTCGAACCAGATTGGCTCGACCTTGAGTCATTGTTGAGTTCAAGGCTCTAGAAGTACTAAGAGCTTGACACGTCGTCCTGTCCCTTTCTGTTTCTTCGACTTATGCGTTCATTTATGTACCAGTCCCAGGTTTATTGAACACGGTTAACATTCAGCAGCTCGCCTGCACCCTCACTATATTATGTCGAACCATAACCCCAATAACAAAGTTTTCATATACAATAATACGAAGAGCCTGTTATTATGAAAGCATTGATTTAATCGAATTGTCCAAGAGAGGCAGCAGGCACCAAGATGAGGGTGATATGGACTTCAATGCCACATTGAAACTCCCCCTCGACTAGCTTGTCACGCTCGAGTGGGCGTTTCAGGTTTAGACGCTGACCGAATTTCCTACCTGAAAGAAGCGTTGGAAGTTAAGCGTGAAATTTTTGGGTGCCCCATCAACGTACTTGTTAGATTGTTATTGGCTGACAAATTTTTTAACGATTGTGCGGTATCGCCTATTAACTTAGGTTAGTTGTTACTCATTACTTTTGAGTAATGGGATTTTTTTATTTCGTTGTAAAGGAAATTAATCCGCATTCTGTAAAGTCATATCATAAGGACAGAGACCACTTGCGGTAAGAGACATCCGTTTTGAACGCAACAATCTGTCGCCGATTGAAGGTTTTAAAACTCCGTCCCAGCTAATTCTACTCCAAGTCTTCTAGGGGAAATAAGACTCTAGTAGTTGGTTCGCAAACCGAGTCTCTCGGCGCATTTTTAACTTGGCGCGTTTTCTTCTGACCATACGTTTCCACAATGATGCCCTTCTTACTAGACAAACGGCTGGGTCAACACGTCTTTTGGTTAACAATTTAAGTTTATTGCTTAGGCCTATGTTCGCACATAGACGTCACTGTATCATTCGCAGAGTACAAAGCTTCACCAATCAGAATTAAAATCAATATATATTTGAGAAAAAAAAACACTACGAAATCACACTGTAAAATTTTTATTCTTGTTTAAGCTCGTTTCTGAAGCTTACCGATCTAAAATAATGCTAAAATAGTAAAACAAATCTTACGTTCTTTTTTTTTAGTAACGGTAACGTCGTTGCCTTTCCAGGACTGTAACACATCTCAGTATCTCGTTAATTTTAACGCAGAACTGTTAATCTTCTGGCACCTAACCATCTCTTGTCGCCAACGAGGTTCGAAAGTAGACGGTGGTGTAGTCATTACGGCCCGTAAGAACGGGTACCGCATTGAGGCATTCGACTGATTTCAATCGCACCTTTATTGCCATGGCAGCGGGGCGTTGAATATCAAACACAAGGATACAATATACAATGGGTTCATCTCTCGGCGGCAATTCATGGACGGTCACAGAATTTCCAACCTTTAAGTCAAAAGGAACATATTTATATACAACGGCACAAGATTGGAGTACTTTCAATAAATCAAAGCGCGTATATACCTATACAAAGCACAACAGTTTGACAATTTAAGTAGGTCTTCCGGGCCTCTGGTAAGTAAGACTGTCGGGGTGTCTAGTTGTCCGTTATCTTCGTAATTGAGCCTGCATTATAGTGCCACTGAGTTTTGACGTCCCGGAGGGACACACCAGAGCAAGTTCGTCACTCGCAGAAATATTGAGGTTGTCCTCAGGCTCAGAATACGAGCTAACCGAACCGGAACATATTTCAGGTTTGCCCTGGCGACTTTATTTTTGGATTGGAGCCAGACATGGGAAGTAATCCTTTGCAAGTAAAGGATCACTTGTAATCCGTTACTTTTTCAAGTACCTTTGTAATTGCCACGTTACTTGTTTGCGGCAGTAATTTGTTATGTAAATTCGTTACAAATATTGGCAAAGGATTTCTTTTATTACACGTTACTTAAAACAAATGAACGTCGTATAGAGACACAGTTTAACAAAGAAGAAAATTGGTCAAGTCAAGTCAAAATGTGTTTTTATTCGCAAACAAGATGTTAGTTCATTACAGTTGTTTAGATGGGGGTCCCAAAGTTTTCAAACAAAACTTTTGAAGGGACTCGTTGGTAATGTAGGGTTAGTCAGCGATTAAGTTGGCACCATCTTATATAAAGAAAAAAAAAACTTTAAAGAAAAAAAAAACAAGAAAAAGAACGAAACAGGATTGCGGTACGGACACATTCCAAATATAAAACCAAGTGAAAAGAGAAGAAAAGCCAGAATGGCCAAGGAAAAAAGAAAGGCAATCGCTTTGTGTGTTTGCGTGAAAGGTGCGCTTTCGAGAGCATTCATCGGGGAGGGAGGGCATTGAAATTGTTGATGAATCATGCAGATACTATGTGTGAACGTATGGCTTGTTTAAAGATATAATGGATGATTCAAGGAGCTCTTTAAATCGACCGCAAAACTCGGTTTCTTAACCTCTCGCGCTACGACTTTGTGCAGCTTTGCCCACAGATGGTGCATTTTTTTTTGTAAAATTTGCAAAAAGCGAACTTACCTGAGGAAAAAGTAAAGAAAGAAAAAGGCTTAGCTCCTATGAAAACGCAGCAATGCCACCGGCCTTAAAACAACACGGCGCCGTTTCGCACGGGAGACAAGAGATGGCGCAAGCAGTCGTGACGCCAACTGCCGCCAACGAACGAGCATAGAGCGCCGAGAGCCTGCGTCTTTAGCAGACGATCTTTTTGACTCAAAAGCGGCGCGAGCTTTTCTGATATCAGTTGCCCAATGCATTATTTTATCATCTTTACTATTAAAACCTATTTAGTGGACACATAATCGGTAAAAAATGGTTTTCGGGTTATTTTGACTCTTTTTTTCTCGATGTACTTATGTCGTCTGCTTTGCAGTTCCTTGTTGTTACCGCGCCTGTTTTTGTTTCTGCGACCGTCGCCGCTTCCGGAACGCCGGCCGCTTTTGAATCGAAAATATCATCTGCTAAAGACGCCGGCTCTCGGCGTCGTATGCTCGTTCGTTGGCGGCAGTTGGCGTCGCGACCGCTTGCACCATCTCTTGTCTCCCGTGCGAAACAGCGCCGTATCGTTTGAAGACCGGTGGCTTCACTGCGGTTCCATAGGAGCTAAGCCTTTTTCTTTGTTTACTTTTCCTCAGGTAAGTTGGCTCTTTGCAAGTTTTACAAAGAAAAAATAAAATAAAATGCACCATCTGTGGGCAACGCTGCACAGAATCGTAGCGCGATAGGTTAAGAAACCGAATTTTGTGGTCGATTTAAAGAGCCTGGCCGCTCCTTGAATCACCCAGTAGAATGATGAAATGGCAGTCAGAGTGTGTGGTAGCGAGTTCCACGTTTTAGTAGCAATGTAAATGAAGGTGAACGCGCCATGATTAGTTCGTATCTGTGGTACAGACACTGACGCTTCAAAATGTGAACGCAGGGGATACCTGACATCTTGATGATTAAAACTAATTGAAGAGCATGTTATCTGATTGGTGATGAACTTAAACGTTAATAATGCTATACGATAATCGAGGCATTGATTAACTGCTAAAATGTTGAGAAAGCGGTGGGCGAATTAAGCACTTTCGCGCCTATTAAAAAATAGCATAGCTCCAAGTGCTGCGTTCTGGGCAATTTCTATGGGTTTTAGTGTTGTTTTGTATGTCAATTCATAAATGGATAACCCGTACGAAATATGAGTATGATAAAGCATTTGGAGGGTTCGTGTAGAAAACATGTGTCGTAGTTTATATGGAATCGGTATATTTCGATAGACATATCTTGTTAGTAATCTCTTTTACGTGTTGATGCCATGTGTGGGTTTTTGCTACCAACACAGGCACCGATAGAGTAACCAAAGCGTTGTCTCAACAGCGGCGATATCTCGAAGGAGACGTCAAACTTAGTAGCGCTTTCCCCGCATCTCCGCGGCAATATTGCCACGCATCGTGCTGTGTCAAGCCGCGAGCTGCGTAATGTTATCTATCCTCCTTTACGCGCGCGCCATGAGTGCGCGCTTTTCGTTCATTCGCTTATCGAGACGCTGCTCTCGAAACAGCACGTTGTTATCCGAAGATTCTAGAAAGTTCGATGAGCGGGTAAAAAGATAGCAGCCGGCCGACCGCTTCTATTATTATTCTCTTCGCCGGCTACCGCCCACACTCGCCTCCCGCCGGTCTTTCTTTTCGGAGGGCACAAGTTCGCCCAATAAACCCTTCGTTTATGTTTCTTCAAGTTGTCCGAGTGACTTCGCCACGTGACCACTGGTGGAGGTGCGGGGTACAGGCACCTTCCATGTACCGCACCCCTCCTGGAAGCCGCGACTCTAGCCCAAAGCGCACCCCCTCCATCGATATCAGCCCGGTGCACCGGAGTAGCCGCCGGAAGCAGGGCCTGGTCCCGGAGTTCGGACGCCTCCCGGATCCAACGAGAACGCGGGCCAAGTCGGCGGACAGCATCATGCAGGCACCCGCAACCCCAGCGCCAATTGTGCTACAGCAGCCGAGGGAGCCTCCACTCTTCCGCGGGTCGCCATGTGAAGATCCCGAGGACTGGCTGGAAACATTTGAACGTGTCGCCCAGTTCAACAGGTGGGATAACGAGGCCAAGTTGCGGAATGTCTTCTTTTCCCTTGAAGAGGCAGCGCGCACGTGGCTTGAAAACCGCGAGAGCTCCTTTGCGACGTGGGAAGCCTTCAAGTCCCAGTTTCTTCAAGCATTCACCACGGTTCTGCGGAAAGAACAGGCAGAGCTACTCCTTCAAGTGCGCGTGCAACACTTCAATGAGCGTGTGATCGTCTTCGTTGAGGAGATGACCCGATTGTTTCGACGTGCCGACCCCAACATGCCAGAGGACAAGAAATTACGATATTTAATGAAGGGCGTAAAAGAAAACCTGTTCGCGGGATTGGTCTGGAACCCCCCAACCACCGTCGCAAATTTTGTCGCCGAAGCCAGCACGATGGAGAAAACCCTTGACACGCGTGCAAGGCAGTACGAACGTCCTACACAAGTACTGGCGACGAACTACACCAACGTGAGCACCATCAGCCCTGCAGCCTTGCGGGATACCATACGGAAGGTGGTACGCGAGGAGCTACAAAAACTTCTTCCGCAAGTGCCCCAACCTCAGGTGTCTTCCCTCACCGATATGATCCGGGAAGAAGTGCAGCAGGCATTGGGTACGTCGACGCCGCCGGTATCGCACTCACAGCCGAATGTTGCAACCTTCACCCCTGATCCGAGAGGCCCGCCCAGCCCTCGTCGAGAGCCATTCACGCCTGCATTTTGTCGCCCACCGCAAGCCAATCACCACCCCGCCGTCGTACAACACCCTGGACCAAGGAAAACAGACGTCTGGAGAAATGTTGATCGCCGCCCACTCTGCTATCACTGTGGCGAAGCCGGACACGTTTACCGCCGCTGTCCCTACATACCGCTAGGCCTCCGTGGCTTTCCCGCCGATGCTCCTCGACCACAGCCTGGTCAAAGACCCCGAGACATCGAGGACTATTTGGCCCGGTCTGAACGCACACCCAGGCGCCTCTCCCGATCGCCCTCGCCACGCCCATCTGCCTCACCAAACCGTCGTCCGTACGCCGGAACTGAGCGAGGGAGGTCACCAAGCCCCCGCAGGGGAAACTGAAGACAGCAACCTCTGGAGGTGGGGCTGCTGAATGTCGAAGAACCGAAGACCCTCCAACGACGCAACGACGCAGCCGTGACCGGACGTCCCGACGCAGCTACGACGCGACGGGCCGACGACATCGCAAGATGACAACCCCCACGGCCGACTTACAAGTATCGATCGATGGACACGACGTAACCGCCCTCGTCGACACAGGCGCCGATTATTCTGTCATCAGCCGACGTGTCGCGACTCAGTTGAAGAAGGTTACGACAGAATGGAACGGTCCACTCATTCGCACAGCCGGAGGCCACCTAGTTTCGCCGAGCGGAAGGTGCACGTCAAGGGTTTCAATACACGGACATACGTACCTCACGACGTTCGTCATCCTAGAACAGTGCTCCCGCGATCTCATACTAGGAATGGACTTCTTGACCGATTACGGCGCCATAATTGACCTACCATCCAAGTCTGTCAGCTTTTCCACGGACCATGCCCTACCGTCGGACGAGAAATGTGAATACCGCTCCACACTCAGGCTTCTCGAAGAGCACTTAACCTGCCGCCGTATTCCAGTCGGCTAATCGCTGTTGGAACCGACTCGTCCGATGATGTCGAGGGAGTTGCAGAAGGCAACCGAAGTCTGTTCCTTGACAGAGGGATATCCGTTGCCAGAGGCGTCGTCCAGCTTCACAAAGGACAGGCACACGTCCTACTCACTAACTTCAGCCCGGAGTTTCAGCACCTCAACACGGGCACAGCACTGGCTTTTCCCGAGGGCATTACCGAAGCCAGCAGTGCTCTCAATATCGTGGCTTCGACACCGAAAGTCCCAAGTCCTGAGAATACAGACACCTCTTTCGACATCAACACGACCCTTCTCCAACGACAGCAAGACGAGCTACGACGCTTGCTGATTCGCTACCGAGACTGTTTCTCTTCCTCGTCAAAGATTCGGCAGACCCCCATTTCAAAACACCGCATTGTTACGGAAGAGGGAACGCGGCCTACGCGTCAGTTGCCATACCGAGTGTCACCGAAAGAACTTAGCGCAATTCGACAGCAAGTAAAGGAAATGCTGGACGATAACATTATACAACCGTCCAAAAGCCCTTGGGCATCGCCGGTGGTGCTCGTGAAGAAGGACGGCACACTAAGATTCTGCGTCGACTATCACCGACTCAACAAGGTCACAAAGAAAGACGTTTACCCTCTCCCGCGGATCGACGACACCTTGGACCGCCTTTGTCACGCAAAGTACTTTTCGTCCATGGACCTGGAGTCCGGTTATTGGCAAATTGAGGTTGACGAGAGAGATAGAGAGAAGACCGCCTTCGTCACCCCAGACGGGCTCTACGAGTTCAAGGTCATGCCGTTTGGGTTATGCTCCGCACCGGCAACATTCCAACGCGTCATGGATACCGTGCTCGCAGACCTAAAATGGCAGATGTGTCTCGTCTACCTGGATGACGTCGTGGTGTTTGCCCCGACCTTCGAGGAACACCTCCAAAGGCTTGAGACGGAACTCCAGGCGATTAAATCTTCAGGGTTGACCCTCAAGTCGGAAAAATGCCGCTTCGCCTACGAGGAGCTAAAGTTCCTGGGCCATATCATGAACAGCGACGGTGTTCTACCAGACCCGGAAAAGACTGCTGCTGTCGCCGAATTTCCGCAGCCCGCCGACAAGAAAGCCGTGCGCCGATTCCTTGGATTATGTGCTTACTACCGGAGATTCGTCGAAGGCTTCTCATGCATTGCAGAGCCTCTCACGCGGTTGACGATGGATGCCGTACATTTCACGTGGGGCCAAGAACAAGAAGCTGCGTTCCGAGAGCTTCAACGACGCCTTCAGTGTCCACCCGTGCTTGCGCACTTCGACGAAACCGCCGATACTGAAATACACACAGATGCAAGCAATGTCGGCTTGGGCGCCGTGCTGGTCCAGAAACAGGGCAGCCGTGAAGGAGTTATCGCGTCCGCAAGCCGTTCCTTAACAAAGGCAGAAGGAAACTACTCGACAACGGCAAAGGAATGCGTCGCCATTGTGTGGGCAACTTCGAAGTTTCGCCCCTACATCTACGGCAGACCCTTTAGGGTAGTAACCGACCATCACGCTCTTTGCTGGCTCGCTGGCTTGAAAGACCCTGCCGGCCGTCCCGCGAGGTGGAGCCTCCGGCTTCAAGAATTCGATATTACCGTGGCGTATAAATCCGGACGAAAGCACTCCGACGCCGACTGTCTTTCGCGCGCGCCGGTGGGCTCTGCAGCAACAGAGATAGACAATGACGAGGATTTTCTCGGCACACTCAGCGCAGCTGACTTCGCCGTACAGCAACGTGCTGACCCGGAACTGCGCGACCTTATCGACTATCTGCAAGGCCGAGGCACCGAAGTTCGTAGACCATTCACACGTGGTCTATCGACGTTTTGTCTGCATAATGGCGTCCTAGTTAAAAAGAACTTCAGTTCTACACGTACAGAGTACCTCCTGGTCGTCCCTTCAGACCTACGCAATGAAATTCCTGAGGCATGTCACGACGACCCAACATCGGGACACCTGGGACAAGCGCGTACTCTTGCGAGGATCCGAGCACGCTACTACTGGCCACGGCTTGCGTCCGATGCTGCCAACTATGTCCGCACCTGCCGAGAGTGCCAACGCCGGAAAACGCCGCCAGCGAAGCCCGCGGGCCTTCTCAAGCCGATTGAGCCACCCTCCAAACCGTTTGAGCAAGTTGGAATGGACCTGCTTGGCCCCTTCCCTACGTCGGAATCCGGCAACAAGTGGATAGTTGTCGCAACGGACTATCTCACCCGATTCGCAGAAACGAAACCCCTGCCCACTGGCACTGCCATGGAGGTAGCCCGATTTTTCGTTCACGAGATTCTTCTCCGACATGGCGCACCTGCGGTACTCATCACTGACAGAGGAACTGCTTTTACAGCTGAGCTGATGCAACAAATTCTGCACTACAGCAACACGAGCCACCGCAGAACGACAGCGTACCACCGTCAGACAAATGGCCTGACGGAGCGTCTCAACAAAACTCTCGCGGACATGCTGTCAATGTATGTGGATGTGCAACACAAGACGTGGGACGACATCCTACCATACGTCACTTTCGCGTACAATACGGCGGTCCAAGAGACTACGCAGACGACTCCGTTCCAGCTGGTTTACGGCCGACAGCCCACCACCATGCTCGACACAATGTTACCTCACGTCGAAGACGAAGACTTGAACAGTGATGTCGACTCGTTCTTACAACGGGCGGAAGAGGCGCGCCAGCTTGCCCGTCTCCGCATCAAGGACCAACAGCGACTCGACGCCAGGCTCTACAATCTACGACGCCGCGACACGGAATACAAGCCCGGAGACCAGGTCTGGGTCTGGACGCCTGTTCGTCGACGGGGACTCAGCGAGAAGCTCCTGCGGCGTTACTTCGGACCCTACAAGGACGTCCGCCGCATTGGCGAACTAGATTACGAGGTCGTCCCCGATTGAATTCAGAGTTCACAACGACGCCGCTCCCGAGCCGACGTGGTTCATGTTGTTCGCCTGAAACCTTACTACGCAAGATAGAGGACTAATTGTTTCCTTCGTAGATTTGTATTCTTTTTTTTTAGTAATGGTGTAGCATCGGGCCGATGCTACTTTCAGGGGGGGATTATGCCACGCATCGTGCTGTGTCAAGCCGCGAGCTGCGTAATGTTATCTATCCTCCTTTACGCGCGCGCCATGAGTGCGCGCTTTTCGTTCATTCGCTTATCGAGACGTTGCTCTCGAAACAGCACGTTGTTATCCGAAGATTCTAGAAAGTTCGATGAGCGGGTAAAAAGATAGCAGCCGGCCGACCGCTTCTATTATTATTCTCTTCGCCGGCTACCGCCCACACTCGCCTCCCGCCGGTCTTTCTTTTCGGAGGGCACAAGTTCGCCCAATTAACCCTGCGTTTATGTTTCTTCAAGTTGTCCGAGTGACTTCGCCTCGTGACAATATAGACAACGTTTAGGGCCACATTACCGCGGGTCGGTTCGAATAATTACCTCCGTCGGTGCCAATGATCGTCTACGTTGTCTCACTCTCTCGAATATAGCGGAAGTGAAGACACACGTACCAGAGTAAGGACAGAGTCCAAGAGCATTTATTGGAACACTCTTAAAATGAACTACTATGTCCCCATCCAAAATGCCCCACGCGCCGGCAAGGTAAGAAAAGGTCCTTACCTGGCCAGACGCGGGGTTCCGGAGAGCCAAGACCGGGGAAGCATCAGAGAAGTCACCGACACACGTCCTATCTCTTTCGCGGTCACCCGGACGAGTCCCTTTCCCGAAAGCGGGAAAAGAAGAGGCGAAACCTCCTCGCCTGTCAGCAGTGATCCGCTTCCGAGCGGGGGGACGGAAAACGATCCCCCTGGGAAAGAGTGAGGAGGAGAGCCCCCCAAGGCAGGCGGCTCTCCTACGCTTCACGGACAGGTCGGAGCTCACGGCGAAGGAGGTCGAGTGTTCCGACCCGCGGCCGTTATCGTAGCCATCGAGGAAGGGAAATCACAGGAATCCCCACACATGTGAACTGATGGTCAAGTGTTAGTCCTAAAAATTTAGTATGGTACACCCGAGTTAGGTTCATACTTGCAAATGGCAGTTGAGGTGTATTTAAATTGAGCTTGCTTTTCGGGGCAAAAATTACTTTATTTGTTTTCGCTATATTGGGAACCAATTTGTTCTGGGTTAGCCAGTTAGCTAGCTTGTCTAGAGTGTTATTAGCTTCCATGTATAGCTCTTTCACGCATGCATTAGATATAAAAATATTTGTATAGTCGGTATAAAGAACACAATCCTTTTGTAAATGAGCTGCCAGGTCATTACTATATATTACAAAAAGAAAAGGACCTAATATCGAGCCGTGCGGAACACCGTAGGTATTAGGTTTAGTTGTTCAAATTGTGTCAGCTAAAGTGACAAATTGACATCTGTTAGAAAGATAACTTTCGATTAAATTAATAGCAACACCACGAACCCCGTAAGCACTTAATTCCTGTAATAAAAGTTCATGGCTAATAAGGTCAAACCCTTTTGTTAGGTCTACGAAGATTCCCATTGTTAATAACTTCAATTCAATGTTTTGCTTTGTTTTCTCTACCATCTTTAATAACGAGAGTTCTGTTGATTTCCATTTAATAAATCCACATTGCGACGGAGTGATCAAATTATTTTCACGAACAGGCTCAATCGCTTTTGTAGCAGTTTTTCAATCACTTTTGTTATAACAGGAAGTAAGGCGATCGGTCGATAGTTCTCTGGTTTTAGTTTGACTCCTTTTCTTACATATTGGGACCACTTTTGCTATTTTGAGTGAGTCAGGGTAAGAGCTAGTTATGAAAATTGTGTTGACAATATCAGCCAAAGGCTGTGCGATGATGGAACCACATTTTTTTAGTTTATCGTCTGTTCTCCGTCGCTCCCCGAGGACGAAGTATTTTTTATCGTGTTAATGGTTTTATAAACTTCTGGATCAACAGGGTAACGAAAAAAAGTTGTGTCATTACGAGCTATGTTTGGTGTGCCAGTGGACAGATTTGCGCATGAAAGATACTGTACGTTCGTAGTGATAGTTGAAAAGATGTCGTTGAGCGTGTTAGCAATTTCTTGTTTGTCCGTAATTATGCCTTGATCGGTGCTTATGGTGTTACGGTAGGTTCGGTAGCACTCTAATTTATACTGCGTTTCAGCTTCCGTCGGAGCGCAGCCAAAGGCTGAGGGACGGTTCGCAACTTCGAGAGGAGCATTTCTACGCACCACAAAGTAGCCCGCGAAAGTAGTTTTTTTTAAATAACTCTTTTGTGCGTAAATATTGCACAATATTCCAGACGTGTACTGCTGAGAACGATTCGCAACTAAAGAATTCAATATCTGTAGTTTATGTTCTATTAAGATACGTAAATACATGTGGTTTGGTGAAAATACGTATACATCCGTTGCTACACTGTGTGTAGCCAGCGGATGTATACGTGTGGTTTTTCTGTGTGATTTCGTTCCCGTTATGACCGAATCATGTGCTTCGCTGCTTTCCTAACCGAGTCGCTTCAGAACGGCCTTTCGCAAAGGCACGTTTGGGCGTCAGGCGCGAGAGGTCGTGATGAATGTCTACTTTCAAATTCGGCAGGAGGCTCCGGCTGCGTCGTACCGCGAATGCCTTGTAAACAAAAAAAGCGTCCGGGCCACTACAATTCACCGATACGCGACGAAAGCAGGGCACCCCTTTACCTGCCTATCACATTGAACGCAGGAGAAGCTGGTGGAAAGGACTGCGCCTCGAGCCCTGGTACATCCAGACAATACAAGGAAACATTAACGGCCGGGTCATCGGGCACTTTACAATGTGTACTTACATCTCGAAACTATGCCGAAATGCCGAACAGGTGGAAAGCTCGAACACAGACGCCAGCGCCCAGCCTACGTTCTGACATCCCCTGTGACTAAATTTGAGAACGTGAAAGGGCACTTTTTAAGCCTGTAACAGACGATACCGTTGATACACCCGTAGCAGACGAAATACTCGGCGAGCGCGGGCGGCGCGGACGACCAACGGCGCAACGGAGTGATAAAAAAGTACAGGCGAGATCACGTGACCTATTGCCGCCGTGTGATTGGCTCCGCCCACACGCAGCTTTGGTTGCGCTCGGACGGTTTTTTCGGGACTGTAACTCGCGCTTAAAAGTTTGCTAAAAAATAGTGCTGTTTAGTGACTAATTTATTTAAACAAACATTATATGATTTGTATTTATATTGAACGCTTTGAGTGAATGGATTGCGTTTTAGTTTTTTTCACATATTACTTTTGTGATTGATAGATTGCTGTAGTCCGTATGTTAACCAGGGGCTTTTTCTGACTAATCTGCGGGATAGGGTTTTTGTTTTCATAGCTTTTTGAATAGATTTTAGTGTTGCTAAAGTGGGCGCTTGGAATACGTTCTGCCATGATTTCGTGTTTAGTGTATTTAAGATTACGTTGTAATCGTATATTTGAACGGTTTGTGTTCTCGATTGTGACGCCTTATGTGTATTAGGAACAGCGAAAATGGGTGTGTGGTCGGTCATGTCGCTTGCAATAGTGCCGATTGTGCAGTCTGATGAATGATGAGACGTAATTATGTGACCCAAAGTGCTTTGTTTTGTGTCACCAAAGGGGGTAGTTGTCGTTAAGCATTGTTGTAGTCCGTAGACGGGTAGTGAATCTAGATATCTGTAAGTGACCGATGAATCAGCAGAAGCGTCAATGTTTATGTCGCCCGTAATGATAACACTCGAATTCATTTTAGAAATGTTTTTGAGGGTTTCATTTAAGCGGCCTAAGAAATGCTAAACTACATTATTTGGTGAACGGTAAATGACGTCAATGAGTGTA
Source organism: Ixodes scapularis (assembly GCF_016920785.2). Taxonomy (NCBI): domain Eukaryota; kingdom Metazoa; phylum Arthropoda; class Arachnida; order Ixodida; family Ixodidae; genus Ixodes; species Ixodes scapularis. Next base: position 11,575,090 of record NW_024609881.1, on the reverse strand, counting down.
TTTCTTGTTATATCGGGAACTACTCTAGGAGATTTGGGATATGGCGGGATTTCTATAAATAGTGATTCACAAAGGTTAGATGATATATGAATGTCATGTCGAAGTCTGAAAGTAAGTATATCTAATGTAAAGAACAGCTCCTCCGTGCGATTTAGACGGAAACGTTATTTCTTGTGGTTGGCGATGACCATATATTTTCTCATAGCCAAAAATATTGAAGTTACTATCTGTGTTATTGCTAAGCCATGTTTCAGAGAGAGCGATAAAGTGAAAATCATGTTTTAGGGTGGATAATAAGCAAATATAATCGTCATAATGGCTAAGTAAGCTTCTGATGTTCATATGAAGTACCGATAACTCTGATGAAGTGGATGTCTGTCTGGAAAATAGCTCTGGTTCACTCAAGATACGTTCATATGGAAAAAAAAAAGTGAGAAACGAAGAGTGACACAGAAAGATTTAGAAGCTAGACAAAGACGCTCAAATCGTCCTGAGTCACGATCTTGTGAATTGGGCTCCCATTCGTTTTTTTGGTTTTGATGACACAATTGTCAGTTCACAGGTGCATCCTTTCTTTGTTTTTCTCTAGGCGTAGTGCCTCAGAGAAGAGTTCTTTTTAGACTAGAAAGGTGATCATTGAAAAATATTTGACGCGGTTCCTCTTGTAGGTTCAAATCTTTGCTTGTGATGCGAGCGCGGCGTGCCTTCTTTTGGAAATCATTCTTATGATGCCTCGAGATGAATCTCGCGATTATGTTGTGAGCGTTTGGTTGACTGTATGGGGTGGGAACCCGGTGGACGATGGCGATGTCTGTTTTAGTGATGGGACAGTTGATTCGGTACCAATGTGTGCTAGAAGCTCCCTGAGATCTTCGGTCGGGTCGTTAAGCACGCCCCGGATCTCAACGCTGATTAGACGTAAGTACTGCTCGAGTTGAGCGACCTGCCGTGTTAGGTGTGTGTTGTTCATTTTTAACAATTGATTGCTCTGTTTCAGTTTTGTGTTGTCTGTTTTCAAACTGTCGCACTTCGCTTTCAGCTCTTGTACATCTTTGTTCACGAAGGCCAAACTATTCTGAGCCTCATGCAGTTCGTTCCTCAAAGTGCGGAATTATTTTTTGTTTGCAACCTGAAACTAGTTTCTTTACTCAGCATTTAGATTTTTTATTTCGTCCCTTAGTATCTGAACTTTTTTCGCCAGCTCTTGGTTCGTTGGCATACTGCTCGAAACAACAGACGTTACAGGATAGGGAGGCGATCTAGGTAGCTGGTGCGATGCGTTTTTGGAAAAATATCTTGCACGTACCTGTTGGAAAGCGAAACAATATATCAGCTCCGGCGGTGAAGGTGCTGGCTACTTAAGGCGAATATCACTGGTCCTTTTGGAGCGCGCCGAGATCGACTTTTCTGGAGCAATCCTATTTCATTGGGCGATCGGGATCTAGACGGACGTGTTCTACTGGTCATTTTGGAATAGCTCTCACTCCAGATCTCGATCTGTATCCGAGAAAAGTCGCTCCGCCGACTTCGGCGGATTCAACCGGAAACCAGCCGGGCCAGCCCTCGGCGCACACACCTGACTTCCTTTCTCGCGGGGCATCTCGCCTGATCTCGCCACTCCAGTGTTGCCAGATTGGGCTATATAAAGCCAAATTGGGCTACATTTTTTTCTAGTTGGCGTCAAATTTTTGTGGTTGGCTATGTGGCTATTTTGGGCTATTTCTAAGAACGCGGCGAACTTTTGTCGAACCTCAAGTTCGACACAGAACCGAAGCTTGGCTAGTGAAATTTCGAACTTTTAATAAAAAAATTGTTTCTCTTTTGGCTAGTCGAGAGACAGAGAGAGAGAGGAAGGAGAAAGGCTTCAAACTTCTACAAACTTCGGGGTTTTCACAATGCACAGTGAAGCAATGCTTGTAGAGTTCATGCGATCTCCCTACAGTGCAGTGAAGCAAACCAAACAGATCGGACTATTACCACAGGCCCGGTAGCGTGCCTTCAACCCGGACGCATATGGCTCTGCCCGGACGTAGACTGAACTCTCCAAATGCTGCTTTGGTGCCCATTGTGAGAATCTTTAGGCATCCAAGTTTGTAAAAATAAGAAGTCCGCAGTTTTACCGCGAAACAATTGACTACCTTCCAGTCGTTGTTCACCCCAAGAAAGAACAACACAATCAAAAATAGCGTGAACATGAATGGGTGACACTAATATTTTTCACAAAGAAAAAGAGAAGGGTGGGATATTGGTAAGGACTGAGATATTGGGGTTCTAGTTTGAAATATCCAGTGTTCTGACTGTTCTGCTTCTGTGTTTTTGTTCTTTTACTCTATGATCATATCTTCCGGGCTTCACAATGTTTGGTACTTCTGAAAACCTACGAAGGAAGGACCACTTTTCTACAGAATTTTATTCTTTCGAAGCTTTTCTTAAAAAATTCACAAGCAACGTAATGTACACAAAAGGCGGTGCATATGAGGGTTGAAACAGATTGTAACGTGTATTGTATGAGTGTAAGAAATTGTCAATATAAGGCTTAAAAATCATTGATTTTAGTCTTGGCTATTTTTTTTATGACTTTGGCTATATTTGGGCTATACCTCCCAGTGGTTTGGTGGTTTTTTGGTGGGACCATGTGGCAACACTGCGCCACTCTCGCCTCAGAAGAATTCGTAATCGCCGCTGCCGTCCGCCTTACTGCTGCTGCTGCTTGACGACAGTGCGTCGTCAAGTTTCGCGAGCAGCTTCCGACATTCCGGCAATCTTTGCTAGGAGCTCCTGAGCCATTCCTGCCGCTCGTGCGTCGAAGACGTGTTAGCGCGGCGATTGCGAAAACGTCTTCGAAACGACCACGGCGGCTGCCGAAAGGAGATTCCCGGGCAGGTGAATGACGAAAAGGCATCCGCCGATCCAGGAGTAGTGGTCATATTCCACTGGGGATCCGTAGGCGGCGCGACCCCGTTCGGATCGTGTGCTCCAGTCCGCATCTGGTCAACTGATCCCGGCGCGCTCTCAAACGCCCGGAGGAACTTACCATTAGATCGCCTCTCTATGCCCGAGACAGCCGCTGTGGCCTTCCTTTTGTAGGAGGACACCGGATGTTGCCGTCGCCGGAAGCAGAGGTGGCGGCGCTGCACGTTGTGGTACGGGTGATGACAGGGCGGCCATAAGGAGTTGACCTGCTGAAGGCCAAACAATATATCAGCTCTGGGGGTGAAGGTGCTGGCTACTTAGAATAACCGAAAAGAAAACACAATGTTTGTGTGACCGCCCTATTGGAAAAACGTACAAGAAACAAACCTGCTGCTTGTACAGTCCTGGTATGACACCACCATAATTTATTGTTATTATACATGCAGCTAGTTTGGTTTTGCGTTCTCCATAACTGGAGATACCGGCACCGCTATGGCTCCGGGTCTGTCTATACTGGCAGCCGGTTTGCTCGCCGATATGACTCGGTATGGCTGGTATGATTTTGCGTCCGATGACGTAGGCGACCGCCATCTTTCCAACGAAACGCCTATACCACAAGACCACCGGTATAACTAAACCATACATGCAGAAAGACGACCGCCATCTTCCAACAAAAACGTCCATCGTTTACCACCGGTATCGTTACATACATCATACATGTCGAAAAATAACATAAGCCGCGTTTACATGAATGCGACTTAGTCGCATTGAATCCAGTTGCCGCATTCAATATGCGGTCATGTAAACGGCATAATGCGCAAAGCGCATCGCATTAAAGTCGCTAGACAGAGGTGGATCGAGATGGCGAGTGCTCATTCATTCAGCCCATGTAAACGAAGATCGCATCGCATTTTGGAACGGGGAGGATTATCGGAAGGCGCTCGCGGCGGGAGCGAGTGAACAGCTGAGAACATGGTGGCGGCCAACCTCGTCGGCGGCGCGGAGAGCGGTCCCGCAATTTTTTTTCCCGAGAACAAACGCAAGCTTTTATTGCGATCATAAGTAAGCGGAATTTAGCGGAGCTGCTCGGTGACGGCGGCCCCGTCCAAACCTTTGCGAAGTACGACTTGCGCGTCCGAAGGGGTCACAACGGCTTCGGTGCAAGCACGCATGACACCGAGAGCTCCGATCACTGTAGAGCACTGCATGGTTGCGCAGAACGAGCAGCTCCTACCTCGCTGCCGTTCCTGGCTGCGCAAGAGCCTCTCGGACTCGGGGTCTGGTCGCGATCGGCGAGGTCTGGCGCGGCGAAACGTGGAGGCTTCCTCAAAGCGTGCACACACACGTCGCCTCTCGTTCAGAGTGGACCGGCGGCCCGGACTGGAGTCCTAAACGCCTTGGTTTTGATGCTTCTTCCGTCTCCCAACTTCTTCCACAGCACCGAAGACAGCGGGCGCGATCTTTACGTTCACTGAATGCGTCGAAAGGCCTCCACGTGCGATGCACCGGAAAACGTGGTGCGGCTGGTGCCGGAACGGAACTGACGGAACTGCATAACTTCGAGCTTTGAGTCAACGTGCACGGCAACAAACCGATCGTGACACTAAGCCGCGGATACCGCATCGCCGGTCGACAGGGGCAAATGGCCCGTTGCTCGTATCGTGGGCCGTGACTCGTACTCGGCCAACTCGGCGTCTTTTCGTGGCCCCTCGCGTCGTCGCAACCAGCCGCAAACATACCAGCCCGCGACCGTGGCCGATGTCGGAGAAAAGCGAAACCGAAACGTAAAGCTTCCGCCCAGTGGCTTCCGCTGCCGCGCCTTTTCTAACTTCCCGGCCAGTCCCGGTTTACACACTTCCGGTCGTCGCGGAGATGGCGACGCAGCCAGACGTAGCGGTTTTGGCGCTGGCTCCTTCTGCGTTTTACGGGACAGATGTTTTACGGTCCGTTTCTACTGCGTCTCTGGCTCTCAACTCGACGACGCCTCTCATGGTTCAACCAGGCGTGGTCAGCCGGGGTCAGCACAGCGCGGCCGGCTCAACTCGTCCGATCGCCGGACCGCAGGCGACTTCCGATTTCGGCCGTTAGGCCTAGGATCCGAAGGACTCTGTTTCCGTGAAGCGGTAAGCGAATCTCGTCCCGTTTTCGTTCTACTTTTAAATTACGTTAGGTGCGCTACAGTGTAAGCATGCGTGCCAAGTGTTCGTGACAATTTTGAACTAGAATAATTGTGCTTCATTGCGGTTTGTCATTTACGAAAAAGTAAATCGAGCAATGAACGAGGAGCCATGCTTGAAAACGATGTATGTACGATGTTAACTTCTACCTGGGCGGCTTAAAAAAAAGTCAAGACTGGTTACGGTTGGATGCGAGGCTGGTCCCAATGCAATGGTAACCACTTAGAGCACCTTTCTGAACAGCATGTAAGCAATATAGCGATCAACGAGACGAGCGACGACGAGAAGCTACGAGTGCCGGCGCCGAGCGACGAAGATTTCTCACTCTCGCTGCTTGCGCCGCTCGGTTCCTGGGCATCTAGAAAACGTCGCTCATCACCTTGATCGCTCGCACCAATCGCTTTCACAATGTGTGTCTCGTCGCGCAGCTGACTACCGTGTTTATTCAAATATATGCCGACCTTTTTTTTTTCTTTTCTTTTATTTATTTTTTTTTTCGGAAATCGTGACTAAAGAATTTCGACCTACATTCGCGACCAAATTTTGCGACCGTACCGGAGGCATGAAGCTATCGAGTCACCGAGCCGGCGTTGCCGTAGAGCTGCGCCGTTTCTTGTTTCCAAAGGCTTTTGTTAAACTACCGAAAACAACAGCGGTGGCCGATGCCGCTATCGCGCGCACCTCTTGGGGCATTGGATTTCGCCATCGCACCTCTAGCGTTCCCCTTGCTGGGCAATGGGGAAGGAGAGGAACGCGATGCGCCATGCACTTTGTCCTCCATCCTCGCAAACGCGCACAAAAAAAGAAAAAAAAAAAAAAAAAGATGTTACTTTTTGTTAGTTGCTTGAGGCGGCTCGGCTCGCGTGTTGCTCATGGCGACACGGCGGCTTTGTTTGCGTCTTTGTAGTTTGTCTTTCGTCGCTTCGCACCTTCTTTCGTTTCTTGTCGTCATTTTACAGCGGTGTCAGTGAAGTATTGTGGCGGATTTGCGAGGATGTCTACCAAGCTGTGAAGTGATGTAAATAAAGGTTTCTTTCTTTTGCCCAAAATTTCCCCTGTTCTTAAAAATAAAAAAAAAAGTCGACCTATATTTGAATTTTTTTTTTTTTTAATCTCGGTGGGTCCAACAAATAGAGTTCGACCTATTTTCGAGTAAATACGGTAACTTTAATTTTTATTTTGGGTTACGTCGGACGTAACTCGAATGCTTGACAGTTACGTTGGGCGTAACTTTAATTTTTATTTCGGGTTCCGTCGGACGTAACGTTAGACACTGCGTTACACTTAAGAAAAATAGGGGCTGATGGTTCATCATATAAACCAACCATTTGTGTTTAATTAAAGCGAATCACTGGCCTAAAAAAATACTGCCATCCTATAGGAATGTAGCGCTTCAGATAAATTTGTTAATTTTACTTTTAGTCCCTGCCCCCTCCAGATACCACATCTGGCCGAAAGCAATGTTCCGGATCTCCTTCCAAGACCTCAGGCGGGTCGTCATTCAATCCAGGAGTCGGCGGCATCTCATGGGCGTGTTGCCGGTGCTTCTTACTGGATGGTGCTACCGAGGGAAAAGTGGTCGTGCTTGGGAAAGGCAAGTATGGCCGCCGTAAGTATAGATATTGTTTTTACCTTTGCTCAAAGCCACGTGTGCATCTCTCGATGCTTCTAGTCGGCTGTTAATATTTGGAGTGCTCCAACTCTGTCAGCGCTAGTTTCTCTAGATCATGCAAATGGGATGCAACACTAAGCCACATATGCTCTCGCAACAAACAGTGCTCTGCTGAAGCACTGTGGAATCTACTCTGGCTTTATAATGCAGCACAAATTAGTTGACGCCAAGTATAGCTACTTTTGTGACTCCGTTTTACCAAAAGCTCTGCCGAAATAAACTTGCCACCTTATAGGTAGTGCAAAAGAACCTCGCGTGCCTGGAGAAGGGTATTTTTTTCATAGGTCAATTTTTTCTTAAACCAATACCTTCAGCCTCCTTGAAATGTTAACATCATGTGACACTCAGAGAACAGTGAACCCCTTAATGTTGGCGAACCTTTAATTTTCGCGGCCTTTAATTTTGCGGAATTCAGTGGCTGCGATTATGTCCTCTGTGACCGATTCGAGAAGAAATAGGGGCCACCAAGCTAAGGGGGTTTTACTGTACATCGGAGGAAAGAGGAAGTAACTTTTGTTTGTATGCAAGAGTAAAACCAACAACAACAATCATGGTGTCGACTCCTTGTAAGCCTATCTGTGTCTATTGAATGATATCAATTTTGTTTTAGTTCGTTAAACATTGTTGCCTGTACATTGTGGGACGTCGCCTTCAACACGAGCAGTGGTTTTCCTCTGAAGCAGGCAGCATGGACGCGTGCCGCAGCACAACATAGTTAATTTGCAGGTGGTACCGCAGGTTGAAGGATGGTTCGCACAATATGGGAGAATCGCAATTCAATGTTCTACCTCGGGCGTAGACAAGATTTGCTCATTCTAAATCATTTTGTCTACAAATAAGGAACTTGCGACGAATGTACCCGCATGGTTGAAAGGGCCAGACAAGCCTTGTGAGCGCTTCGTTTTCTAGCCTCTCAGTCCTGAACCCACTCACTCACCACATTTGTAGATGTTCCGATAGGTGGGAGCACTTATTTGGAAAATGGTGAATGGCAACTGTTGTTATCTTTAAGGTGGACTGCATATTTGCAATACTTTTCTTCACTTAAAAATATGTTTTACTAAAAATATGTAATGTAGCCGATGACAAAAAGAGAATGGCTGGGCGTCCTCCAGCACGTGCTTGTGCTTTTCACCCCGCTTTGGACAGATGTGCTCGCTCCAGGCTCATGAGGCGCTGAAACGTCATCGAAGGTAGCAGACGGGCTGGAGGTCGAACAACGGAGACTTCTCCCTGCCTTTCTGATGGTGTCAGTGAGCGTGTACTTCTATACTCTAACTTAGCTTAACCTGCACAGAGCTGAGTAGAATAGGCTTGGCAAGTGCCCTTATTGCATATGCATTTGTACAGCTGAGGCACTTTCTAAATCAAGAACATTGTGTACCTTACCTTCAAAAACACATCATTTTGGGGGTGCAAAAGGAATTCTAAGGCATATTTTTGTTTGTATTGTCCTATTACGCATCGGCTCCTTCAACTGAATGCGGAGTCGACCCATCCTCTTGAAAAATGTTATGCTTGCCAGGTAATTGTTTTGCATTTAGTTGATATATCAGTATTCAGTTAGGTATCCCAAGTCATTAGTCGTTGAGGTGGAGTCTCTCTGTAAGTCAGTCATGTTTAACAGTCATAGAAATGCTTGTCAAATAATGGCACTGTCGAGGACATGTATTCAGCTCGAACAATCGCTGGGCACAAGCTGGTCGTGTGGTTGCAGGCAGCAAACATCCCGGTTGGAACGTCCTATTTCGCAATGTAGCTGCAGACTAAATGAGGGCCCCACTCATAAACGTCTATACTTTTAGTCTCTTTAAGCTGGACCACTTTTGAAACTACAAGCCTTTGCAGCAAAAACAGCATGACGCATGATTATAAGCTCGACGTACCATGGCGTCCAACTAGAAGGTCACATGGCTTGCTTTGTGCACTGAATTTGCAAGGATGGCTTGAAGCTTCTGTCGTGGTTAACTTTAAGCTGAGATAGTTTAAAATAATGCTCTCAGTTTTTAGTGTTGCCCGGCATGGTTAACAAGTTGGTGATATAGCGCTGCATTGAAAAGTCTGTGCATGCATGACTGTATCACCTTATGAATGCAAGCTACCTATTAAACTCTTCGTTTTTCAGAGAAATGAAATGCACTTTGCTTCCAATTGCACCCGCTTCTGTAACTTCATGGTATGAAGCACCTTATGGCTGCAAGCTCTGACCGATCTTGTTCTGTGGTCTGCGCAGGCCCATATGAGGGAGTCACTCCGAGAGCCTCACCAGAGTTTCCTGCCCGTGGTCGTTCTAAATGTTTTTGTTGTAGGTATGCATCCTTTCTGTCTTTCCCTTAATTGTACTCAAACGTCTTCTTTTCATTGTCGCCGATTTGCCTCAAAATTGGTTAAGCACACAAATGCACGCTGTACAACTGTATTGTACATATTTTTTCCAAGGTAACTTTTCTTTGCCAAAGTTAGATTTTTTTATGAAGGTTAGTCTTTTTTGTTTTTATTTTCAAATTTATGTGAGTTTCCATGGGCAACACTAAAACGTTATGCCAGAAGCAAGGACAAGTTCACTGCTCTAATTTGTTCTCAACTGATTGCAAGAAATTTCGTTAATGTTGGAAACCTCCTTCCAGTGCTTGCTTTGCAGCATAAAAAAAAATTATACATAGGACATCTCTGTTTCTTAAACTGCTTGCTCATTCTGCAGGTCTGCCTGCCATAGATGTCGTGCTACTGGAGAGCAGGCGAATTCGATTGCTGGTTTTGCCATTGCTTTTTTTTAGACGTTGTCTTAGTAGTTCTTGTAAATTTTGAGATTTTCCTAAAAAGCAAGCCGGGAAGAATATTTAGTTTAGTTAGGAAGCTGAAAATAATGATTTAGTACCCCTTTGTCACTAAAATAGATACTGTGTGCCGCTGTTAGTGTCAAGCCGAGATCCACGCTTTTTTGGCATTTTGATCAGAGTGGTACCCATTCTTATTCGTTAGCCTCTTGGTGTGCCAACTAAACTCTTTGTATACAGACACCTGCCCTCTGCTGGTACACTCTACCCTCATGTTCAGCGAGTGTATGAACCGGAGTTGTATCCACAGTCGACACTCGCTGAGCACGAGGGTAGGAAAATCTTTCCATTGCAGCAGAGCCATATATGGGGAGAGTCTGGCAGTCTATGATTTCGCTGCCGTAACGTCTCCCTTCCGAGTGAGCTGATCAGCCCGCGGCACAGAGCAAGAGGCGTGAGCGCATGCGCGTGAACTCTAGGCTGCTCCCAGCTGAGCGGGGAGGGCCGCCATTTTCATTCATTCGCCCGGCATGGGATCGATATTCAAATTTCGGTTCTTTCCTTTTATTTGGCAGGCTCTGGTAATAAAATGATATAGTGTTATTCCTCGGTGGCTTAAAAACCCAAAGAAAGAAGTTCCTCCATGTTTGAACGCACTTTTATTTAGGCAAAAAAAATAAATAAGCCCGTAGCAGACGACACGTAGCCTCAACAGTGCTCCGTGCAGACAGCTTTGCGTCAAAATGGTGGTGGTCTCCTCTTTGTTTCCCTGCTGCCGTCTCTCTCCCTCCTTCGGCGTTCTCCTCCCTTTCCTCCTCTCCGGCGCCTTCGTTGCCACACCCGCTGGCTAAACTCCCACTATACGGCTTTGCGTTGCAGTAGTAGTTTTATTTGTTGTCTTTACAGTTGAATGTGAATATTTGACAGAAGTCTCAGGTTGGGGCGAAAGGGGGTTAAATGAATGCATTTGATCATTCACCTAAATTCGGTACCCATCATTTTAACGCCTACGTAGCTTTGTCCTGGGGGGTGACTATGACTAAAATAAGAGGATCTATGTGCTGATCACGAAAGAATATGCTAGCCATTCTAATGTAGCTCTGCCAAGTACTTGATTGTGATTTGTTTTTATTTTCAGCTACTTGGGTGCCTCAAGATCTGGAGATCCTAGTGGCCACAAGCTTGGACTCAATCTTTTTCTGTGGTCTGGGCAGGACCATGGGGGAGGTAATCCCAGCAACAAGAGCATCGCAGTATCTCCCTGGCTGTGACTTTCGGTCTGCGTCACGACAGGGGAGTCCTCGTGCCACCAGGTGTTGGGTATGCCACTTGAAATAAGCATTTTTCTTACCTATTAATAGAACAGCAAAAGCACTACTAAGCCTAAAATGAAAAAAAAACATATTCAAATCTTGGGTTGGATGAAATTCCAATTACAAAAAGGAGTCTGCAGACATGATTAACATGTGAACTTAAAGCCCGCGGATGTAGGTTCGACGGTGTCACAGAAATAACTTCCCGCAGATCGCCTTGCTCGTGCTATACCCAAACAAATTCTTAAAATAATCATTGTGTTTCGTTGGTGTCATCAATCTTATGTCCCTACCACACTCACCAGTCGGGACATGTGAAATATAAAAAAACAGGAACTTGCACATTGTCAGCTCTGCAAAGATTTATATAGTAAACAGAGCATAGCACGTTCAGCTTAAGAAAAAAATTCAGTGCAGGCCTATATTCATGGTTCACATATGTGTAATTGCTCTTTATAATGAAGTGAAAACTGCTTAAGTTGTGGCCCACTACAGGCTTTCTATTAGTGTTAAAAAGTGCGGTAGAAAATATGATTGCGCTTGGAAGACGGGGACATAGGAAAAACAGACACAACAGAGCGCTAACTTTCAACTGATTTAATTCAAGAACCTCAGCGTAGAAACGGACTGTGTCACCGCACCACATCTCAACCAATCCGTGGCCCTGCCACGGACCGCAAGTACGCCAAATCCTTATCCGCCAAGTCAATTGACGCCACACTGACACAACTTGTGCCGGAACTATTTATAGTGTCAGCCTCCATAATCTCGCTAACAGTCATATCTTTGTGCCTCTCAAGAACAATAGACGAAACAAATAATGGTTTGCACCCGCAGTCATGACAGTGACACGACAGATCATGACTGCGAGTGCAAACCATTATTTGCTCAGTCTACTGTTCTTGCTAGGCACAAAGATATGACTGTTAGAGAGATTATGGAGGCTGATGCTATAAATAGTTCCGGCACGTGTTGTGTCAGTGTGGCGTTAATTGACTTGGCGGATAAGGAGTTGGCGTACTTGCGGTCCGTGGCAGGGCCACGGATTGGTTGAGATGTGGTGCGGTGACGCAGTGTGTTTCTACGCCGAGGTTCTTGAATTAAATCAGTTGAAAGTTAGCACTCTGTGGTGTCTGTCCTTCCTATGTCCCCGTCTTCAAAGCACAATCATGTTTTCTAACGTACCGTACCAACTTGCCCAACAATCAGCACTTGCTAAAAAGTGCTATTGTGTTTTAAGCAGCTCGCACCAAATATTTTCTTGAAATACATAGGTTCATGGAAATTATTATGTAGATGTTGGCAGACAGTCATGGTGAGGCCAATCTTTAATGCCAAGTGGTCCACTTATTCAGAGTTAATTGAGTTTGTAAATATTGTAGGTCGCAAATTCAATTTTTATGGTACGCAATGGGCACAATCATCCGTAATGACTAGCTCTACCTAGGGGAACTTCATACGTTTACTACGGCAAGATGGTTTCGAAAAACAAAGTATTTAGTTTATTCAACTCCTGCACTAACCTTGTCTTTAGAAACTTTTTATATTCTTTGCGATGCTGAGATAAGATTCTGGAAATAGTTTTTCTAGAACTACTCTAGATATTTCCAGTTCATCATTTTTCTCGCAAAGCATTCGAGAGAGCCAAACCCTGTAATGTACGGAGGGAACTCACAGAATGATGCGACTGACAGTTTGGAACATTCGGCACTGTAACAGTAATAATGACATGTCACTTATGTAATGTTCATTATCGCAGATCAAACTGCTTTTTCCGTCTACACTCATTTTCAGTAGACTCATTCAGCGAACTCCCACCTGAGACTGCAGCGCTGGGTTCTGCAAAGTAATTTGAATGAATATAGATGCAACAGGTTTCTTTGAGCGTGCGTCTAACACATATTCTTCATATTGAATCTGCTAACTGTATTCATGACCATGTCCATAATTGTATCCACATTCCAGCTTATTTTTATTTTGACATCTGAGTTTTCTTCAGTACTTTTCTCAACATCTGTGCTTGCTGAGCCGTACTCAAGTCCATACATCTTGTCTTTCGCTATTACATTAATATATAAAACTGTTGATGCCGAGTGAGAATTCAAGGTACCGAATCTGTCGTGCGAGCTAAATAAGAACCAATAAAAAGCTCTACAAAGGAAATTTTGTTAAAGGATGCTGTATGGGCATTAGAATAGCACATGCCATGCTAAAAAAAAAATACAAATTCTTGTTAGGTATGCGAGGATGACAGTGCTGTGCTGTTTCTGATGTGTCACAAAAAAAAAAATCAGTGCCATACAGTGTTCCTTATGGAAGTACAAACTGTTGAATTCGAAGCCCAGAAGTTTTATTCAAGAATGTTCCTCAATACAAATGTATTTAGAGATCTGAGCCACTGACTCATACATGACTATGTGGCAAACATTAATTTTCATGTGGATTATAGTTTACAAGGTCTAGTCTGCATTGATTTATTGCATTCATGCTGAAACTGGGAGGGGTTCTCTGGGTATGAATAAAGAGATAAACATTTCTTGAAATCAAAACATTTGAGAACGGACAAAAGGAAGGATCTGAGAACGGTATCTTAGATTCTCTTCTTTTTCTTACAGTATCTCTAATGTTCACTTTATTTCACCTGATGCATTTAGTTTTTAGCGCAGCTCTTAGCACCCGTTTCCGCGTTTCGCGGCGTCGCTGTCGGCGTAACCACCCTGCTAAACTTGGCAGGAAATTGAATTAATGTTGTGGTCATGTGACGTTAATATTTCCGCTAAGTCTAGCTGAGAAACTGAATTTTTTTTATGGCTGACGTGACACGGTCATGCGACGTCATTTTCCCTGCTACTTTTAGCGGAAAAACTGCATTTGTGTTGAGGTCATGTGACATCAATTTCTGCGCTAAATTTAGTGGGAAACTTAACCAGCTAAATTTAGTGGGGAAATTTTCCCGCTAAATTCAGGGAAGTTTCCTGCTAAATGGGAGGGAGCAGAAGAGGAGGAGGGGAGGGGGAGGAGGGGCATACCTTCCCATCCTGCTCTTCAAGATCTGTGCTCTAATTTCACGTTACAGAGAATTGTAAACGTCTCATATTTCATCTCATGTTTATTCAACTTTTATATTGCAGGTGCGCTCGCAGCACAAATCTGGGTTGTGCTGATCCTCTACGCACAAGTTAGGAACTCCTGAGTGGCAAGAGTGGGAGTTTGGTCTGACAGCTCAAGGGACACCATTGTTCAGTATTGAATTTTTAATAATCTTCTTTTAAGCAAAGTTAAGCTTTGCTGCATGCAGTTCTTGTAAAAATAAATACCTGCAACCAAATTTACCAGGTCACGACATTTCGCCTCTGCTCTTAGTGGTCCTGGTGAGCCTCGGATAAGAGCTTACTGGTGTGCAAACACCATGCTTGTTTGAAACCACTCACTGATGTAGAGACTCGCTGACATCCAGCATTCCAATGAAACGCTGGATGTCCACAAGTCTTTCTTGAACAATGCAAGCGGGGAAGGAACCATACAATCGTATCGTATTGGGGGACATTCTACAGAGTTTTTTTTCTATGTTTTACAGATTTTTTTTAAAAAAGCCGTAAAAGCTACATTTACGCGGTCTGTGCACGTGAGTTATATGGCCAGGGCGGCATAGTATAAAAGGCTAATTTGTAATGATCCGTCGGCTTATTACAGAGATGTGCCAGACTTCTTTCAGAAAACTAGATGGAGGTTCATTCTAGCGTAGTTTTATCCCGCGAATCTGAATATCTTGTTCGTTTTCCTCAAAGATATAACTAAACGTGAGAAAACACAAAAAACATCCAACCAACAGTGACATCGTAAGAAGACCTTTCGGCCGCCAAGCGTGTGTCGCTTAAGGGCCGCGCGTCCAATCGCAAGTTTTCTAGGTATATTCTCCGGCACTGGCTCCAGTCGTGACACATTTTTCTGCCTTTTTAAAAAATAGCATGTGCGTGCATAGCTTTGATAGGCGCTGAAGATGCGTGAACAAAGATTTTGAAAGCTGCTGTTGTGACGTCGCTCTCTAGGGAGGTGCTTTCACATCGCTTTAAAAATGACTATGCAGCCTTGATTAATTAAATTAGCAAATAATTTTGATATTTGAGATTCTGGAGGTCGAATGAAGAAGATTTAAAAGTGTTTTCTCAAATACAAAACTGCTTCAGCCTCTCTCTAAGTATAGTATGTTCCTGAAATTTTTGATCAGTGAAAATAGACCCATGGTTCCAATTAGAAACCTGCTAAGCATCATCAAAACACACTAAATTAATTTTCTTTGTAAAGATATAAGACGAGTAGCATTTTATGGCGTTATAAAAAAATGGTCGATTTGGACGCATTTCCAGACTTCGGTTTCTTACCAGAGCGCATCTTTGCACCTGCGGTCCAGCTGCCCGGTGACCGCAGTGCGAAGCCGCCCCCTCGCCTCCCTCGTATGATGAAGGGAAGCAAGGCGCATGTGTGTTGCGTGTCTATGCCCCTGGGGAACAGGACCGTGGGCGCAGAGATGAGCTCTGATAAGAAACTGAAACCTAGAAACTCGTCCAAATAAAGCTTTTTACAGAATGCATAAAACGCTACCCCTGAATTGTATCCTTCTAAAAAAAACTTGATTTTGTGGTTTTCAATGACTCAGCAAGTTTCTAATTGAAACCATATTTTCATTTTCACTAATTAAAAAGTTGATTAACAAATTGTATTTAATTATCTGACTGATCGTTACGACTAGGTCCCTATACTACGTACGCCTGGCCGTATAACTCGCCTGCACAAACCGCATTAATATAGCTTTCACGACCTTTCTAAACATATATGTAAAGCTTAAAACTAAATCGCCCTGTACAACAGTGAAAAGGCGAAACCAACACGCTGGAGCCATATGGCTCCACCATGCTGGTATCGCCTTTTTGCTGGTATAGGATGTGCCATATTACGTTATGCATGTATGGTTCCGTCCGCCTACATGGTTCCGCCTATATCCACTACGCTGGTATAGGATGTCCCATAATACGACACGCTTGTATGGTTCCGCTTACCTGTATCGTTCCGCCTTATTCCACTATACTGGAGCCGCCTTTTTCGCTTGTATAGGATGTCCCATATTACGGTTACGCTTGTATGAGCCTTTTCCGTCGTCTTTCCATCATCGAGATTTTCCAACAGGGCGGTTACTAGAACGAGTTGAAAAACTCGCATGGCAAATGCTAGATGCACTGTATGGGTTCCCAGAGCAACATAACTCCGAAACTTTGTTCTAGAACCCCGGCGCGGCGCTGAAACCGGAACCATGGCACCGCCATCTTGGGTCCACGCCAGGCACGTAGCCAGAATTTGTTTCTGGGGGGCCCGCTCATGACAAAATGCTGTATGAGGAGGAGGGGGAGAGGAGGTCCCAGCAAAATGGAAGATTTCGGGGAGGTAGGGGAAGGCCGGGCCCCACGGGCCACCCCCCTGGCTACGTGCCTGGTCCACGTGTCTACGGGGGGATGAAGGCATTATGACATGCATTCGAGCGCGTTGAAGGAGCTGTTTCAATCCACGCGCGGAATGAACCAGCTGTAATCGGCACTCACCCCACAAAGCTTGCTTGCTGCAGTGGGCTCGAAATCTTTCCGTTTTACTATGGCCAGCCAAGCCTTCTTCCTCCGACTTGCAGTTGCGTTCTTTCCCAACGGGATCCGGAAAAGTCTCTTTCCATCGTCCGACCTGCTGCTGCACCCAAAAGCGCGACAAGCGAGCACTGTGCCGCTAGGTACACAACCTCCTTGTTTTTGTTTTTGACGTCGGTAACCGCGTGGGAAAGTCGGCGCGTAAACGCGTGTTTGATGTGCAGTTGTTTGCGGGACCCAAGTTGGTGGCGATTGCAGTCACTTTAAACGCTGATGGAGGTGAGTCTAGCTGAGCTTGTGTCACGTGATTGCTACCGTCCAATGATGCTGACAAACCCAAAACATGATTGGCTAGAGTGAGTATGTTGGCGGCAAAACGAAAATGAATGCGTTACTCTGGGAACCCAGATAATGACTCTAGCATTTAACTGCATTATTTTGTATTCTGCAGATGGCAATTATATGTACCGTTTGTGGTGTTGATTTAAATGCGATACCTCAAACACTCCAGACGGAAAGCAATTACCAAGTTTAGGGCATAATTGCCCGCAGATACATGTTTGGACATTTCTTCGAAACTTACCTTGAATAACAATAATCATATCTTAAGGCGACACTTATCCAGGCTATATATAGATCATACTTAAAAAAAGTTTAACATGTCTACCATAAATATAGCTTCGGCTAAAGCGCGCTTCAAATACGGCACAGAGGACTATTGTCACAAACCCGTCGTCCTTCTTCGCTCATTCGGGAATTTATTTCTTTAAGACTAAGCATGCCATAACATTGAAATAAACGGCATTGTTTTTCGCAAAAAACGCGGCCCCGTATATAAAATATAGAAAAAAATATTACGAATTTACTTCACTGGTTGAATACAAATGAAACCGCCCGCCGGTCTTTCGAAGTTCGTAAAACTTACAAATTTTCGTGATTCGAAATTCTAAAATTTTCGAATTATCAAGAAAAATAAGTTCGAAAGTTCGAAAATATTGAATCCATAGCATAGGAAGGTCGAAAGTTCGAAAAGCTGCGAACTTTTTAGTGCAAGGAGTTCGAAAGTGCAAAGATCATCAAAGTTTTTAGTCCATCAAGCTCGAAAGTTCTACAAGCGTCGAATTTAGCAGCGTAAGAAGTACGAAAGTTCGAAATCCCAGCTGAATAAATATAATATTAATTGATATAAGCGCGTTTTATTTTTCTTTATTTAGCATACGTTTACACCCGGATAATATTTATTTCTTTTTCATATGAAACACTGCGATATAAGCTCCGAATTTTGAAGATTTTTTAATCAAAAAGAAATAAACTCCTATAAACTCCGAATTTCCCGATAAAAACTAATTCCGAAAAACAGCCTCCAAACTTGACGAAAAATAAACTCCTAGCTATGAGCAGGCAGGGGAGTGCTGCCAAAATTGCTTCAGACTCCCAAGCCGCATTTTTAAAAATGAGAATATTAGAGGACGTTCCAGTTGAGGCCGGTGGGGTTCCCGAGTGTACTCTGCATCCGGGAAATTAGACAAACCTTGTGTACAGAGAAGCATTGAACAAGCAGTGGGTGATATGGACACTCGAGTTGAGACAAGAGAGAACGGCTGTAAGCGTGTGAGAGACGTGAACCCGTGCTGACTACTGATGATGATACTTTGATAATTTCTTAACGGCATACTGAATTCAGATGTGTGTCCACTACGGTAATCTTTTGCGTCTTGTTTATTTTCATCTCCAGAACGCAGGATGCTGTAGTGTTCAAAATAAATTTGTCAAGCGAAGGCTGTTTAGGTTTGCCAGCTGTTGTGTGGCATCTTTTGGTGTGAAGTTTGCTCTATCTCCGACCAATGCAAGGCATAAAGAATGTGGACGGGAAGACGGTGTTGTATCTTGAAGAATTGTCACCTGGTTGATTGCATTTCCGTCACCCTTTTGTGAGGAATGACTCGTTGTTTAAGATAAATGTGTGATATTTTGATCCTTCGTCGGTGTTGAATGTCTTCTGACAGAGTGCCAGTTAAGAGTACAGCGTTCTCTAAGCCTTGTTCTATTGACACTTGTTCATGGGCCTAACTTGTAGGAAGATCATTTTTCCTGCCTGTCAGAAGCTCTTGGCCAGGGGGTTCTAAAAGATTTTTAGACGGGTCGGCATAAGTATTCACAAACATAGCCTTCCGACACAGGCCTGGTTAAATGTTTAATGTGTCCTGTTACTCCAGCGCCAGCGTATAACGATTGCTTAGAAATAAATGCACTTATAAGTCAAGTGCGTGAAATATAAGGTTTAATGTTCACAAAAATACAGGGCAACCGCAAATGCCGGGTAAAGTTGTGATAGTTTGAAAGAACTTGTCCTCACCAGAGCTCGTCGTCGTCGTCCGAACTCTGAGAATGACCCAGAATAAAGCCCCTTTTTTCAACGGTTCACAGCTGGCAGACAGCTTTCAGAGACATTGAAGTAAGGAATTGGCGTTCAGGAGACGGTCACTTCGTGCATCTGTCAAGACTACGCACACACCGTTCTTACACTTCTAAAAGTTCTGGCAAATCTGACCCAGAGAGAGTGACACACAGTAAAATAATTAAAGACGTTTACAACTCTCTGTAATGCCGAATTAGAGCGCAGCTCTTCAGGAGTAGAAGAGGAGGGTATGCTCCCCCTCCCCCTCCGTACCATCCCCTCCTCTTCTCCTGCTCCCCTCCCATTTCGCGGGTCATTTTCGCTAAATTTCCCGCTAAATTTAGTCGAAAAACTTCCCCAGTAAGTTTAGCGGAAATATTCTCCGCCAAATCTAGCGGAAAAGTTTCCCCGCTAGATTTAGCGAAAAAATTCTTCATAAAGTTTGCGAAAATATTTCTCGGCTAATGTTTAGCGGAAAGACTTCCCCTTACAGAAATGTCATATCTGGACTTATATTAAAAATACAGATATGGATATATATGGAATTGGGCAGATATGGCCAGATATGCAGTCAGGCCATATCTGGACTGATAAAGCCATATCTGCCCAATTCATTATATGCCTATATCTGCCCAATTCCTTATATACCCATATCTGCCCAATTCCTTATATACCCATATCTGCGCAATTCCATATATGCAATATATGGACTGCTTTATATGATTCCGTGTTGGGGCCTGGCAAATAGGGTATCCACCCGATATATAGCAATTTTCATGCGATGCTCCTTCAGAATCACATGAAAATTATTTTCATGGGGCAGGTACCCTATTTTCCAGGTCCAGACATGGGATCATATAATGCATTTCTATGAATATCCACATAATATACATTTTACTGCTATGCCACACTGCCAAACGTGTGTTTACGTATAGATATATCTACAGAATAGGCCACTGACCAATCCTTATTGGTCTGGTTCGGAATTTGTCATTCCGACAAATATGTATGCTACAATTATAGAATGCAGGCGATCGCTAGCTCGGAAACATTGTAACATACCATTTGACGTCAGAAAGTAAACAGCCCTTTGGCGGGATTGGTTGTTGAGGGAGCAGACCGAGAATATGGTTTGCAAAAAAAGTTTTATTTATAAAAGTGCCAAAACTCTAAACAAGTACTTCCGCCATTCAAGAAAAAATTATAAGAAACAAAACTGTAATATAGCACGGACAAACATTAAAATAGACTAAAATGTAATAGCACAAAGACACCTATTAAAATAAAACAAACGGAAGGCAACAATTAAACTGTAAACTATACGAAAGTTTCAAAGTCAGGACTGAATCAGGACTGTGACTCACAGAGTCACAGTCCTGATTCAACTCTCCGGTCGGGCACAGCAGTTTTGACAAGGGCTAGCTTGCTAGCCTCGTCGTTGAAGTTCTTCCTCGCACCGTGTGATGTTCAAAGCCCCCAGTCGCTCCTCGCTGGCCTTGTTTTTCCGTTCGGTCGCCAAATCTTCCCGTGTCGTTAATCGTCACACATGCACACAGACACCGTTGTTTGCCACGGAAGCAATACAAGATGAAAAGGTCATTACTGCTCCTTGAACACGAGGAGGTCACCACTGTTTCCCGGACCAAGAAATGACGAGGGCATCATATCTTTAACTAAAACCTCATAAAAATAAAAAATAAAATAATGAACATATAACAAACAAAAACAAAAGGACTAAATCATGAAAAAAAATGAAATAATGAACACAGAAGTAAAAAGAATAAAAACACGAAGGACTTACACAGACAGCCACATTTTTTCAGTTAACAATGACGTTTAATTCTGATAAAAAAATATTTCTACTGCGCTAAAGATCACCAATATGGTGTGCAAACTAGGCCACCTTGAGCAAAGCAGGAATATTTGTGATCATAATCAAATGTCATTGCGAACTCAAAAAGTTTGGCTGCCTGCGTAAGTCCTTCGTATTACTATTCTTCTGAACTCCGTGTTCATTATTGTGGCTGTTTGGGACCAGGCGGAACTTGGTGGTCCTTTTTCCATTCTGACCTTACTTCGGACTGCTTGGTACCCATAGAAAAACCCAATAGCTTCTCCACATAATCCCACTCCTAAAAAAAAAAAAATTGTGTGTATATTTATACAGTCGTAAGTTTGCTTGCCTCAGTGGGCGTCTGCTGTCTCAGCTGTAGAATCATTTAGCCAGCGCGGTACAACTGCTAGCCTGGGGTCTTTAACGCGCACCACGCAGTAGTGATACCCAACCGCACGCCGGTACGATGCTCATCCAGATCGAAACGGGCAGGGGCGGCGATCCACTCCTTTTCCTTGCTTTCCTTGAGGCACTGACAAATAAAAATCAAAGGTTGGGTCAATTATGTTAACACAATATACTTCAAACACGTAGCATGAGTGCTGTCAAGATATTTGCTGCCTTCAATCTAGATAAGCTTGTAAATTTACATGCTAAATAACAAGTAAATTAGAGCTCAAATATATTTCGATGGAACTACAAAAACCGAAGACTAGCTCTGCAAATATAGTGCTATCTACTACACAATAATTGAGTAGAATCGGATTACAGCGTCCCCCTTACAGAGACTGGAGCAAAACAAGTATAGACTCTGCCGTGCCACTACAACAGAAACGATGGTATTGTGATCTCGTGGAGATCAGAGTTCGCAAAAATTTTGACAGGCTTTGGCACGACAAATGTGCCAATGTCATTATTCATTTTTGCATATTCTACGGTGACAGTGCAGGGAAACAATCACACACCAGATGCTCTGAAAGACAAGCACACGCGCTGAACGTATAACTGTTGTGTATTCGACTACTTCATTCTTCTCTTCAACGTCTAGGTGGACATTCCAGATCGTGATAAGCAGAAGAAATAGCACAAAATAAAAGAAAAAAAAACCGAAAGACAAGAAAAGAGAAAAGGAAAAGACAAAAGAAAAAAGTAAAGAACGAAAAAAAAAAACTCTTACAATTTATCACTCTCCCTCACCTCTATCGTTTAGATAGAAACTGGAACTCTTTGTTCGACAGCGCTTAGAAGGACTACTTGCACAGTTGTCTTTCAGATGCTCTATTCTTTGCGCTTTCATTATTTCTCCTGTCAGTGGGTCTCAAATCCCATCTATTACGGAACAATTTTCAAAATGTGCTACGCAACGACAATCCTGACAGTAGATTCCCAAATGTCCAGCGTAAGACTGTAAAAACGATTTCCTCGGCAGCTCAGGTAACAGACGGATGTGCAGACACATTATTCGCCCATACTACGAATAATCAAGGCCTAAAATAATTATCTTGTATACTTTTTAATGGTATCTGCTAATTATTCACGTTTTTACTAAGGATGACATATACGAGCAGTGCAAACAGTGCATAGGTAGGTCACAATCCATCATAGATTTTAGACACAGATTGAGCTGTTTTTATGTATTAGCCATCCATATGTTACCTTAAATGACATGAAAATGATGTGTTCTTTTTTTTTTTTAATCTGCTCTTGCTAACAGGTGAACGCCCGTTCACACTCTTGCGACCGAGTACGACTGATAGAGACGAGATTTCTTAAAACTTCTTAAATGTTTTTAGAACGACGGAACACTCTGGCATTGTGGCGCCATCTGTGCGGTGACCCCGGAACTGCATTTCACAAGAGCGAAGGTTTTGCGGAATCTCCGAGGTCAAATGTGCGTAATACCCATAGAAAGGCTCGTTTATAACATTGGCATTAGTTTTTCGAGACAAGAAAGAAAGGATAATGCGCGAGAAATAAAAAAAAATATGCCGGACCGCCGAGTTTGCACTGCTTCCCAATAGATGGTGCCAGTGTGTTCTCCGGTTTAAGAAGTTTTAAGGAACTGCAACCCAGGTTTAAGAGGTCGCACGAGTGTGAGCGGGCCTTAAATCAGCGCGTTCCATTTGGGCCTGTGTTCGAGCTCCTTCCGCATACATTATTTCTCTCTTCTCTGGTTTATGCGAGTTCAGTCTGCGCTCGCTTGAGGTCTACGTGTTACTCTCCCTGTCTCCTTGGCTTTTTGCAAACTATTTTTCAAGGTGTTCAATTAGTACCAGCTCACCACCTTACTACAATCATGGAACAACTAAAAACAATTACAACTTACACCATTCACTCATGGCAGTACCACACGAAAAACAGGGATGGGGTGAGGTATGTCTTACACTATATACTTACACTGAACAAAATAAATACCAAAAACTGGCGAGACACTACCTTAATTGAGGACATGCATGTACATTTCCCTAGAAGCTTGTAATTAATACATGAAAGCTCTTAAAAAGACACCAGTAGGAAGAGAATAAATGCTTCACCATTTAAAGCAGCCTGAGTGTTTCTGGAGGTGGGAATTTTTGTTACACGTGCGTTGGATCATACGAAACACGTTTACAGCAAATGATCTTTAGAGCTCGACATTTCGCGAGGAATAAATGCCAGCGTCAAAAATTATTTCGCGGGCCCGAATTGTCGCGATAGGAAGTGGTATACTATGCATTAATCACCATGAAGTGAATTCATCGCGGCACCAATTTTTGGCAATATTTTTCTGGGTACGAACTGCGAAGAGTAAAGCTATACGCACTCCGGAGTGCACTTCGGACGCAAACGGCTGTACGCACTCCTCGGAAAGCTCATGCCGCTCGGGCCACCCTTTTCGAACGACGCGTGTATCACTGGGGAGCTCGTTAACACAGCCCCCCGCCTGCGTTCACGCCGCTTCGCAGCGACAGTATGCGGCTGCTAATTACAAAACTTAACCAGTACACGCCGCTTCGCGGCGTCCAGCCGGCAACCCAAGCCCCGCTGCCCCGATCGCACCGCCGGATAGGGGTCCCATACCATTTAGTTCTGCGAAGTTTTGTCGAAAACAAAATCTTTAGTGTTCATCGCAAAAAAGATATGTAAATATCGCCCAATGCCTCGATAAAACAAAATGTTCGAAAAAACGAAACAAAAAAAAAAAGTCTGCCCACCGCGGATCGAACCCGTGTCCACTTGCGTACGAAAGCTCATGCCGCTCGGGCCACCCTTTTCGAACGACGCGTGTATCACTGGGGAGCTCGTTAACCCAGCCCCCCGCCTGCATTCACACCGCTATGCTATGCCACCGCTTAAACAACTCCTAGTGACTATACGTTTTATACGAGATTAGCGCAGTGCGTATAGCCATTTCCGTCCGAAGCGCGCTCCCGAGTGCGTAGAGCTTTACACAACTGCGAAAATGAAGTCGTCTGCAGACGGTTGGGGCGGCGGAAGCTACGGACTTGCTTGATCAATCAATCGCTGTTTTTGTCGACTCTCAGCACGCAAGTACGGAGAGTGGCGTCGGCGATGGAGGAGCACCGCGCTCTTCCAGACATTCTAGCTTACCAGTAAACAATACGGCGGAGGGAGGAAATTAACCCCCCCTCCTCTTCCGCCTTTGCCCACTCCCAATCCGTCTCCCAAAGAGTTCCGCCGCAACTGATCGACTTGAAGCGAGTAGACAGCTTCTGCATCGTAGAAAAAAGACAAACAGCCTCACATAACACCATTCGCGCACAACTAGTAATACTGGTAAAAGCAAGCGATCTACAGATAATAACAAGCCTATTGAACGCTGGAAATAATCTAGCCCAAACGAACAAAACACGAACTTACTTCGATCCCGTGCCATGATCTTGGCTGTTGAGCAGATTTGACGTAGATCCACGTCCCACACTCGCTTCCGTCTTTGTCGGACACATTTGAAACTAAGGCAAACTTCACGCATCACCACTAATCGGGTACTTGGACCGTTAGCCGGCCGTCAACACAGGCATTCAAACGCACACGGCCGGCAAAACGTGGGAAGCATAGGCCGTTGCTTCGATGAAATTGTATTCGTATCTTCAACACGTTTGAAATAAAACGATCAGTAAACCGCATTACAAAACTCATAAAATACACAGGAATAATAAATTATTGCGCATTTCAATTGCGCCAAAATATTATGAATAAGCCGTGAACATGGTGCAAAATAATAACTACGAAACTAAGCCTGCAAAGGTGAAAATGAAATTCAGCAGACATTCAACCTTCTCGAAAGGTAGCTGAGATCATCCAAGCGGCGGTAGCGCATTTTTTTTTTTTTCTTTATTGCCTGGTTTTGACAGTACTACAAAGCAACAACACATGCTCAAAACCGGGTTAAAAGGCGCCAACCCACCTGGCTGACGCGAAAAGCTAAAAATCTTTAAGGTTAGCCAGCTCCTCTAGAAGTGGCAACCATTCAGGCCGAGTTTGTTGGGCCATGTACAATTCACGCATAAAACACACGTGCTCAACAAAATATCTATGCACAGGACGCACATCTATATCTGCATGACGCACTGCCAAGCGGCACAGCCATAAACTGTGAAGGCCCAACAGCATGATCGTGTCTAGGGGCACACCTTCGTCTTCTTCAACTGGTAAAAACCGAATTCCTTGGGGCGTAAGTGGGAGGTCCTTTCTGAGAGTCCTTTGCAAAACGTCCGAAAAGAATACCGCGTCCCAGCAGTATAAGAAAACGTGTTCAATAGTTTCCCGTTTTTTACAGAGTATGCAGTTGTCGGTCCAAGCGATGGGTACTCCCTTCTCCGCTAGCCAAGCTTTGACGGGCAACGTTTGGCTATGCAACTTGAAAAAGAAGGTTTTAATGTGTGCGGGGATAAACATTCTCTTAACTCGTTTCAACACGTCTTGCCCCGGGCCTTCACTATACAACATACGGTACAATGGTGTGGGAAAAATTATATCTATCACATCTTTCGTCAGCCGTTTACGCGTAACACCACACAAATAGTCTAAAGAAAACCGCGTTGTTAAAAATTGATAAGCGCCAATCACTTCTTTTAGATACCCGCGTACGCAACCACTCACAGTTACGTTAGACGAAACAATAAAACCAGGAAGAAAACTGTGTAGCCTTGTTTGAATGACCGTGCGTAAAAATGGGTCCTTCTGGTCCCGAAGAAAAATAAATCTGCTGACCAGCTGTCTTACGAACAGATGCGAAAGGCCTAGGCCACCAACGCTGACTCGTCGAAAAAGATTGGTTCGGCTCGTCTTCTCCCATACTGAGCTCCAAATAAAAACCGCGAACACACGATGGATGCGCTGAATGTTGATACGTGAGCAATGTAACACCTGTAACACGTACCAAACTTTTGCTGCAAGAAACATGTTACATACAGATGCACGAGCAAAAATTGATAACCCATTGCCTCCCCACTTGTTCGCTTTAGCGCGCAAAGCCTCAGTTTCATTGCGCCAGTACTCATCAGTGTCGCGGTAGTGATCTAAAGGTACACCAAGATAGCGAGATGGCAGGTCGGACCATACAACGCGTTCAAACACACTCGGCTTGGAAGGCCAATCGCCGTGCCAAATGCCCAAACACTTTTCAAAGTTAACGGCGCTACACGTATGTTCGCAAAACAGTTCCGTCAACTCTATGGCTTTCTTCACGCTTTTTTGGTCGACGCAAAAAATCGCCACATCATCCGCATATGACAAAATCCGTACTTCAGTGGATTGTAAATTAAAACCTCTAACGAAACTACTACGAAGAATGCTTAAACAAAAGGGTTCAAGAAAAATGCAAAAAAGCAGAGGCGAAAGTGGACATCCTTGTCTCACAGAAGAAAAAAGACCAACACGCTCACTCACACGTTTGTTCAACACAAGACGGGTGGCGCAATTTTGGTATGCCATACGTATTCCTTCACACAAGACTGAACCAACATTGACGTGATCTAAAATAGAAAAAAGAATATCATGTGACACACGGTCGAAGGCCTTTTCCAAGTCGACCTGTAGCATAGCGACTCTCCGTTCCATACTATCGCAACATTCCAGAATGCTTCTTGCCACATGAACGTTTGTAACAATACTTCGTCCTTTGATACCACAAGTCTGGTGCGGGCCGACAATAACGCTTATCACACTTTGCATCCGCTCTGCTAATATTTTCATCAAAATTTTATAATCTACATTCGTCAAAGTAATTGGGCGATACGCTCCTACACTACGGAGTTTCACTGGATCATCACTTTTCGGTATAAAAATCGTATGAGTGCACAAAAAAGAAGGAGGAAAAACTTTTACACGATACGCTTCGGAAAACACATCATGCAAAACGGGGGCAAGCTTGTCTTTGAATGCTTTATAAAAATCAGCGCCCAAACCATCAGGACCGGGTGACTTTCCGGGTTTTAAATGGTCGATGGCTCGTTCTACTTCTGCCAACGATATGGGTAGCTCTAGCTTTTCTTTTATGTCGTCTGCCAGTCTGGGCATCAACGGCAAATAAACGCTTCGAAATCCCTTCTTTTTGGGCGCGCGGTAACTAAAAAGCTCTTTATAGTATTCCACAAACGCCCGTTCGATGAAATCCTTATCACCAGACAGAACCCCTCGATACGTAATCTCGCGTATCTCATTTTTACTCGCGTATCTTCGTTCCTCCCCGATAGCCCTTTTAGTGGGTATCTCGCCAAGTGACACCCGCTTCCATCTCGCTCGCACCATAGCCCCCTTATATTGTTCGTTGTCCAGAACTTTCAAGCGCTTTTTAATACTGATAATCTCGTCCGTGAAAAAACCGGGCGAGCGGCATTCTTCTTTCATTACCGTCTGCAGCAGGTCTTTTAGTTCACTCTTTTTCTTATTTTCCTCATGCTTCAATAAACTCGATCGTTCTATGGCTATCATTTTAATTTCCTGTTTAAACAGTTCCCATTTAACCCCAACCCCTTCCCCTTGAGAGTTTACGAATTCTTGAAGCTGGTGACGCACCGCAGTTAAAAAGAAATCATCATTTAGAAGCTTCGTATTAAATTTCCATAAATCCCAAACGAACCTCTTAGGCGTTTCTTTAGAAGAACAAATTAAAAAGGAGACAAGGGAATGATCACTAAATGACACGGGGTCGACTGAATATTGTTTACAAGAGCTAATAAGTTCGAGGGAAACGTAAGTCCGGTCTAATCGCGCGTGACTCGTGCCCTGGAAATGCGTGTACTGTATATGCCTGCCACTTGACGCGCAGTGAGCTACGTCCTCTAATTCATATCGATCCAGCATATTGTTTAACATAACTGAACTTGCATCTCTATACCGCGCGCTGTTCGATCTATCTTGGGGCGCACAAACGCAATTAAAATCCCCCAACAGAATTACCAGTCGATCTGTGTTAACATACCTTTCAATATGCTCGAAAAAAACTACGCGTTCCTCCACCTTTGTAGGGGCATATATGCACAGAACACGAAACTTGAAATTAGAAATAACAAAATCACATAACACAAGTCGGCCTGCATCGCAGCTAATCACTTGTTCAACGGTCCCACTACACTTTTTTAGAAATAAAAGACAACCTCCCGACGTCCGCTTAGCGTGGCTGACGCACACGTCGTACCTTGCTTCAAAAAGTCGCACCAGATTCTCTGTCTGGGCCTCGCTTTCCATTTTCGTTTCTTGAACCGCGACCACGTCCAGGTCTTTTTCTATAAATAAGCGATTTACCTGGTACTGACGACGTTTGGCACATAAGCCTCGCACGTTTAACGTGCCTACACGTAATGATCGCTCAAGGTTCATCAACGAATTGAGTGGGAGGCTAGACAAAAAAAAAAAAAAAAAAAAGCGGCGGTAGCGCACTGTGTTGGCACCCCGGTGTGCTGAGCTCGTGGTCGTTTGTTCGAATCGCGGTAGACGCTATTTGGTTGGTTTCACTTTTTTTTCATTTCTAAATGTTTTTTCCACCTTTTTGTATTCGTTCTTATTATTTTAAATATTTTATCTCACCTGTTTGTATTCGTTTTTATTTTTAATTTTTTTTTCTCACCTTTTTGTATTATTTTGTATTATTTTGTATTATTTTGTATTATTTTGTATTATTTTGTACTATTTTGTACTATCTTGTACTATTTTAAATATTTTTTCTAACCTCTTTGTATTAGTTTTTAGTTTAAATACTTTTTCTCATCTTTTAGTATTACTTTTTATTATTTAAAAATTTCTGTCACCTTTGTGTATCAGTTTTTATTATTTTAAATATTTTCCATGTGTATGCTGTCGTCGGCACCGTTCTCCAGGCACCCTTCTTCCTCACGGCATTGTTTTTTTTGTTGTTTTTTTGCGTTTTCGCGATAAAACACGTCAGCTTTGCCATGGTGGGATCAAATACGCCAGCGTCGGCAATCATTTACGAAGGATTGATCAACGCAAACATTTCCACTCGCTACATATGAATCGCCGCAGTTCGTCCGAATCTCAATGACGTGACTGCGTAGTGAAAAAGGCAAAAAAAAAATATAGAACGATGCCGGTCAGTAAACGGAAGGTCCCGGGGATCGCCATCCTGCGAACAGCAAAGCGCCGATGCCGACCAGTCACTGAACTTCCATGTAAATACTGCTCATCAAAGACAGCAAAATACCGATGCCGGCCAGTTACTGAACTTCCATGTAAATACTGGCCATCAAAGACAGCAAAATACCGATGCCGGCCAGTTACTGAACTTCCATGTAAATACTGGCCATCAAAAACAGCAAAATACCGGTGCCGGCCAGTTACTGGAACCTCCATGGAAAGACTAGCCAGCAACGACAGCAAAAACCCGATGCCGGCCAGTCACTGTAACTTCTACGGCTGGGCTCGCCAATGAGCAAGACGAAACTCCGACGCCGGCCGGGGCCGGTAGCTCCCCGGTGCCCATGGCCAGGCGCTGCCATCCTGTTACCATGGGCGGGCCGGCGTAGTTCCGATACCGGCCGACGCGGAGTGCTACTTGCATCTACATGTTGACTGGCACCATAGAGTGCCATATACAGGACTATCAGGCATCCTATATTTTCATATATGGCAGCCACTGGCACCATATATGAGTTTAACTGGCAATATATGTCGTCATATATGGTGTCACCCTACCATATCTGCCCTGATTTCAGCCCTTGTATGGAAATATATGACCGTATATGTCTATTTATATGCCCATATATGGCCCTCTATCAGATATATCTGGGTCATATATGACATTTCAGTAAGGGAATATCCCATGCCCTGCGATTTAAAAAAAAAATTAACTAAGGCTATCAGCGTCTAGAAGTTTCGGGGGCGCCCTGTAATGATTTCCATTCGTGACTTCACAACCAGGATTGGCCACGGCGTGATTGGCAGAATTTGCTTCGCCGTGAACCAGCAGTTGGGCAGGCATTGTCAGTACGCAGAATGTTCTAGGGGTGGGCAACCGCGAAGTTCAACCACAACGGCGCTTGTGGGATATTGCTTGCTACCAACACATGTACCGATAGAGTAACCAAAGGGTTGTCTCAACAGCGGCGATATCTCAAAGGAGACGTCAAACCTAGTAGCGCGGTCCCCACATCTTCGCGGCAATGTAGACGACGTTTAGGGCTGCATTACCGTGGGTCGGTTCGATTAATTGCCTCCGTCGGTGCCAATGATCGTCTACCTTGTCTCACTCTCTCGAACATAGCGGAAGAAAAGACACACGTACCAGAGTAAGGACAGAGTCCAGGAGCATTTATTAAGATACTCTTCAAAGTGAACTACTATGTCCCCATCCAAAATGCACCCCGCGCCGGCAGGGTAAGAAAAGGTCCTTACCTGGCCAGACGCGGGGTTCCGGAGAGCTAAGACAGGAGAAGCGTCGGAGAAGACGCCGACACACATCCTATCTCTTTCGCGGTCGCCGGATGAGTCCCCCTTCCCGAAAGCGGGAAAAGTCAAGGCGAAAGCCTCCTCGCCTGTCAGCAGTGATACGCATCCGAGTGCGGAAACGGAAAGGGGTCCTCCCGGGAGAGAGTGAGAGGAGTGCCCCCCAAGCCAGGTGGCCCTCCGCCTCACGAACAGGTCGGAACTTACGGCGAAGGCTGGCCGAGCGCTCCGACCCGCGGCCGTTATCACAGCCATCAGGGAAGGGAGACCGCAGGAATCCCCACACGCTTTAGGTCGCTTACGTGGCTAAGCTTTCTTTCTGAGAATGATCGAGCCATCTGACATCTGGGAATTTGCAGATTTTACTCCGAATGGGTACAACCGAGTGCGCAGTGGGGGCACGCGATCGTTAAAAAGAGAATATATAGAACGGTGCTTTCAAACGGTGAGAACGGCTCACACTAAAAAAGGACCATAAAAGAAAGTACAGGACGCAGTTTTTGTTCATTGTCATCATTTGTGTGAGCAGAGCTGATCTCACCGCTCAGTTACGTGTTTCAATAAGATCCCAAGCATTCGCCTTAACAAGTGGAATCGTCTACGGACCGTTAAATTGCTATTTTGCATAAAATTACGCACAACATTAGAACTTTACCACACAAGTAAACTACTCTACCAGGAAAGGACAGAAACGTGGCGCATAATAAAATGTTGCTCCGAATATATTTAACAAACACCTGCAGAGAATAAGATATTTGTCACATCGGTTTTGCTTATGATGCGTAGATAAATGTGGTAAATTATAACTATATTTAACTACAGTATTAAGAAAGAAAACATTTCAAATTTAAATAGGTCCTGAATAATTATAACTTTTTTCTAAGCTATCTTCGCGCTAACAGGCTAAAAAGAAAGTCTCTTTTACACAGTCATCGTTTTTAGTATGTTCAGAAGCTAAAAAAAGGGAGCTAACTAAAATTGATGTTAGTGCAAAAAACAAACCAATCATCGATCATTTTGCAGTGTTGATTACAGCATAGTGAGCTTCATTTTTCTCACATGCCTCTGTGATGTGATTATTCGAGCAATTTATAAAGCAAATACGGCTCTGGTAGAGTTTAAAACATTTTAAAGTAACCATCCACCAATGATTTCTGACATCTCATCATGGAAAGTTCGAGCATAAACGATAAACTTAAAATAGCCCAAGAGAGTAGCAAGACTCCAACAATACCTCCACATACGGCCGGAATTTATTCCCTATATTACCACTGATGGTATACAGTCTGGTCAGATTCTTCCCTCGCGGAGACTTGCCGCCAACTCACCAAAATGCGCGCACAGTTCAAGAAACAAGCCTCAAAACGGCCTTAAGATGAGCAACATCGCGACCGCCAATAATATACACAAGTTCTTGTTCATAAAATGCCTCACCGGCCAAAATGAATGTTCTCAAGAGCCCTTCACAAAATAGCAAGGACTCCACCTTGTCGTTTGCCAAACTTCACCTTTCGACTACGTAGCGGGACCTGAGCAAGCTACAAATGACTCTTGCCACTGTTGCCACGCTGCGCCCGCCAGTCGCCTCTAGCCCTTCACTCCTGGCAACTCACACTTTAACCTACTGGACCTAAGCTTCCGCCAGGATTGCCATCTCTGAAGACGCGACAAAGTGGAGGAGAGGTGATGATGTGGCGACGACGTTACGCGCTCTAAGCACCCCATGCTTGCTCGCGAAAAAGCAGGTATTAAGAGTTTATCCTCTGTGATTCCGGAAACTCCAATCCGTTTTCTAACTCGCCAAGTGCAAACACCCCCACAATAGAGAAATACGTTTTATTAATTCACTAATTCTTTTGTCGTGGAGAACTGGTCTAAAACATTTAGTGCGATAAAACATACAAGATCTTGAAATGTTTATTTAGCATGGCAGGTTATAGCTTTAATTTATAAGTGTAACCAAGACAGATGAAAAGTTAAGATGGGGTAATATAAACCGGAGAATGCGTCAGCAAAAAAAAAAAGAAAAACCCCGCTAAATTACGTGTTTAGAATTTTCCTATATATTTTTTTCTCTAGCGTTTAAAGACGACTTGCAAAGCCGAATCATCAATTCTGTTCATCCCAAAGTTTGTTTTAGAAAAAACGTATTAGCAGAACATACTTTATTCAACATCAGTTAATACGTTACAGACATGACCACGGTTTTCGGTGCAATCATTTATGGTATTTGTACAATGCGTTGAACCTTGACCTTTGTTAAATACGCTTCAAGTTATTTTTACGCAATGCGAATAAAACGTCTTTGAAAAAAAAAGTTTTATGTTACGCAGTCATATCACAAAGGGGGCGCTATCTTTAAGAACCTGCACCCGATACCCAAGTGTACCACGACCACCCACCGTCACACTACCTACGACCACCCACCGCTGCGGTGGGTGGTCGTAGGTAGTCGTTGCAGATTGTGTCACCTCTGTTGCTCGTACCAAAACACCAGAGCCGCATAGTATTCTGGTTGCCGAAGTTTATAAGCCTATGTTCCCGGTCTACACACACTACACAAAGCCAGCCACCAGCAAAGCTAGCAAACCCCGTTTATACTTCGGCGACAAGCCGCCAGGGCGGTGACAACGCCGCTGAAACTTCTACCTCGGCTGTTCAAACCAGGGCCCCTCAGTGCGCATGCGTGACACTTGCTAGGCTGCTCTGCCTTTACCAAGTGACACGCGCCCGCATGTTGCCTCTCATAATTTTTCTGACAGTATGTGCCCCATATTGTACACGCTCATACAGTGCACACGGCGAAAGCTCCTTTTCAAAGTGCTCCAAGGTCGGCCTACAATGATGCGAACACATAGCACATGGCCACTATAGGTGACGACACTTGGAATACTTGCCATCCGTCATTTTGGCGCAAAGTCGCTTTTTCAGTTGTCCTGATGAGGGGTAAGGAAAGGCAGGTACTGCATAAAAAATCATTGCATATTATAACACTCGCTGTGGCAAACTAGTTCCAAAGATGATACAGTAATGTCTCCTTAATATGGACATCTCTGTACTATAGAAATATTTTTTTGCTATAATGTAACGTGTCCATATGAGAAAATTAAATCTAAAACATAAAGATCTCATATCAAGCATAGCCAAACAAAGTTTATTCAGCTAAAAAATAATGAGATGCGAGTTTGCTCCAATGCTTTAGAGCCGTTTAACATGTAGCACTAGTGTCGTTTACAAGAACAGATGCCCAGGCTGTAAAGTGATGATCAGTTAAATAGAAAAAAACGTTGCACTGTATGCACAAGCCGGACGTAAGTGACACTTAGCTGCCGGCAGTTGGGATCCTATAGGGCGTGTTCCAAAATTTACTCGATCTAACTCCAGGGTAAGAGTTTTGTACCTTGGCGTTCTAAAAGCTACCCGTGTCCAGCGTTTTTCAACCTGTGTTGTCACGTGACACGACCCGCCGGAGTAATTCGGATTCATTTGGGTAAATTTGCAACAAAGCCATAATCTTATGATCGCAGACGGGAATGACATCAGGTGCCTACGGCTGTAATAATGTCTTGCTTCGTGGTAAAAGAAGCACAAAATAAACACAGGATGGAGGAACCGGGTGTCACAAATTCAGGCTTTACCTTGTTTTCCTTTTAATATTGTATGATCTTTTTTTCGGACCACCCTAAGTGTCAATACGGTTAGGTGCCGCTTTTAATCTCAGTTCGTCGCGTCATAGTTCCTTTCTAAGTCCCTAACGGGTTTGTTCGTTTGCGGGATGGGTTTTTGTTGACGGGCGACGCGGATCATCCCAGATCACAGTTTGTGGCTTTGACCTCGCGGACGGAGGGGTGAGTGTGCTGGCTCGCGTATGGTGCCGATTTGACATGCGGGGGCGCCGCCGATATACAAAGATGTTTGCGCTGACTAGCGCGCTTTTCGAAGGCGGTGGCTTTGCACAGTCTGCCGCCTGTCGTGTTCTATGTATCGGCGATAATTGATGTTTTTGGACTCGTACAGGGGAATGGATGGGCACGTATGTATGGTTGTCGGAAAAATGTAATAAGTTTTGCCATTTGGGTCGTTGCTGTCTAGCTTTGTTTTTCTTGAAAGGTGACTGACCCGAAAGGCGGGGAAACGGGAGGTTGGTCGGTAGACGAGCCTATAATAGGGGGTTCGGGAACAAAGAAGGTAGTCCAACCCCAGAGCTGGGCGGATCGCTGCTCAACGCGGTTACTCCCTGCAGATGAGTCTTGGAACGTGTAATTTTTGGCTTCAGCCCTGCCTGTCGGGCAAGTGTTCGAGTTTGTTGTGCTGAAGCGTGTGTGGCTGTGTGGTGCGCGGTGTCGACCTCATCAAGCCTCTAATTGGACCGCTGGACTTCGAGACGCCGTTCTTGGGCCGACAACTCCAGACTACGGACTGCTCTGGACTCGGCACCTACCGGAAAGCTAAGCCTGGTTTTCTTTGACTGGTCTACTTCATCCTCTGGCTCTAAAGTACGAACTGTTGAACGTTGGGACGATTTTTACGCACTGCTACTTTCTGTCGCGACTGTTTTGGGGATTATCCCATGTGTGTAGCGGTAACGTTCGAGTTCCATCTCGGTTTGCTCTCATTGTTAGTTAGTGTCGGGTTTTCGTCACTGTTTTGTTGGCTTGTTCCTGTTTTATGAGCGTTGAGTCCTTTTAGTATTAGTTTCCGGCTCGCAGGGCTCCATAGCGTCGAGTTGGAGTGTGGTTTGTGTTGAGTGCTTTATTGACGTGTGCAGCTTAGTTTTTCACTTTATTAAGTCTAATCTTTTATTTGCTTATCCTCCCTGTGTCATCGTCTTTCTCTATACTGATTATACACCAGGCGTTGACCTAGCGATAGTCACCGGTCGAACTTAGCTATTTTGTTCTTTTCCCGGAATTTCCCGTTTAGGTTCAGAGTGGATCATTGATTTATTTTTATTAATTTGAACAAACTCTGTGACACCGAAACAGATGGGAAAGCGCCACAAAGTATTAAACACGTCGAACATTAAATGTTCTTGAATTACACCTCACCCTTGCTTGCTACGTGATGAAGCGCAAAGCTTAGTTTAATGCCAATCAATATTAAATGTCTTTAGATGGGCACTTGCTGCCCGATCATGGCCTTTATTGCAAAACACTGTTCACACATTTGCGAGCCCTGCAGTGCCTGGCGGTACGGTGGGTGATACTTGCCGTTCCACAAGGCACTGCAAGACAGGTCAGGCTCAACTTTCGAATGTCGACGTGCTTACGGAATGATGCAGCAAACCGATCATACGCCGAGGGAAAAAGCAAGGAAGTTGCACGCCTGCGTGTGCTCATTGCCTGTGTTTTCTGCTCTCCTATCTACCCTGCTTGCGTGCTGTGATTTGCAAGCCAGCGCAGGATATGTGTTTCCACGATTTGTTTGTCTGTTGAGCTGTGCGAGGTCGTGATTGAAACAACCAAGAAGTATAGACCGCCGTTCCTATCATCAAGCTAAGGCTTCGCTCATCCGAACCGGGGACGATGACTGCTGTTGTTCACATGATTTTTGACAGCTTTGTGGAGTGGCTGTGTGTTTGAAATTTCAATCCGAAGTGCAAAAAGAAGTTACCGCAGACTATACTCTTAAAGGTTGCTGTTTAGAAATTCCAACTGGCAGGCTCTGGCTACGACCACCTTAATATTCATTCAGCATTGTTTGCATTTCTACTTACTTTGTGATCGCTTCATTTGCCAAACACGTTAGTGGCCCGTCACCTTACCAATGAAACTAATATGCCGGTGTCTCCGGCAAAGAATTCCCTCAGGGCTACATGCAATGCACAACACAGTTTGTAGCCCGTTTTGACTGAAAGCTTTCACACTGGGGAAACGTTGTTGTTGTCACAAACGCAGTGAAGGAATGCGATAGGATTGAGGGACAACAGGGGGATTGTCCAAGTTGACTGACGGACTGCATGAGCATATGTTTCGATCGCCACCATGTTTCCTCCACGCAGGCGACGGAGAAAACGATATAGAGGATTCTCGCGCTTGCCTAGTCTCTTTACATCGTCAAAATACGAGACACCCAGCAGCGAAGTGTGGATAGTGCCGGTTAAAGCGGCGGGACAACGACCAGCGCAGGATTGCGGCTTCGTCACTTTTATGCGACGGTGTCTTCGGTTTCCGCTCTCTGCAGCTTCCACCAGGACGATAGCGGTGCCTAATTGTGCTATATTTGTGCACCACAGTTCGTAGGGTTCACACCGCCTCAGCTCGCGCAAAAGAACCGACGGAGTGGCTAAACGCCGGTTGTGTGAATCGGGACCAACGCTATTGCGCGATCAACGATAGGGATCTGAGCCGGCTTGCTCAAAACAAATCTAACGTTCTTGAACGGCACGTAATAAAAATTTTAAACGTGCTACATTCTATGCAAATATGATAAAAAAAATCAAACACCCACCTTCGACTCCTACGACCGCCGTACCGCTTCGAGGCAAAAGCAATATGGCGCTCGACGTTTTGGGGTGTTGGGCTGGAGTGCTTTCAGTGTTGCTTACACGCCTAGTCGTGTAATACGAAACCGAAACACTAATTTTTACTACCCCAAGTAATTTTTTGACGATTTATCACTCGCAGAGCGTGTGAGAGTTGTGCTAATGAGTGAAAATGGGGTGTCAACAGGGTGTAATATTACATTTTCGCTAAAAGTGTATAACTTCCTTTATAAACCCAGTGGGTCTAGCCGGATGTCCCGAGTTTGACGCCACAAGAAAGGAAGGTAGGGCGTGTCTGAGCCTTTTCTGAAACATCACACGAAAAAAGGGAGTCGTTGGTCACGTAGAAAACTAAAAAATCAAGGCATAGTTTAGCGGATGAAAAGTTGCTACACTCCAGCTCCTCGCTTGGCCACAGGTCGTAAAAAGTTGTCGCGACGCATCGGCTCGCTTCTCGACGACCAGATAAACAATGCAAACACGCGGCGCATTTTCTGGTTACAAATTCGTGGGCAGCAGATCACTTGAAGAACATACCAAATTTTCGCGGTCAAAAAGATATTACGGACGGTTGCCCGTGTAAAAATGATCAAGCCACGATTATGCCATGAGGCAGTAGGTTTCTTAATGTCTTCGGTGACAGCTTCCCAGTAGGACTTTGTTTTCGCTAGATATTGAAATGGGCCTCGAAGGTACTTGCAGGTTGTGCATTCCCATCGTAAGCCCTCGTACACTAAAGGCATGATGGCCCAAGTACCGTGCCACACGCCAGCACACTCATCAAGGTAGACAACTGCGCCAGTGGCTTCGCTAATTGACTCGGTGAGTTGTAAAACCTCCTCTATGGTTTTTTATCAATTCAAAATACAGTTATGTCGTCTGCATAAGACACAGACAGTACCTTTGTCTCAACAGAATCTGTTTTAAAACCTTGTACGCTTTCACTTTGAATGACGCTTAAACAATAGGGTTCCAGGTACATCGCGAACACGAGTGGTGACATCGGACACCCCTGTCTAACGGAAGAGGACGAATCCCGGAGAAAGGCTGACCGGAGAAAAGCTCACTGGAGAAAGCTCACCGGAGATAAGCTCACCGGAGAAAAGCTCACTGCAAAACCGCCGGATGCGGAGAAAAGCTCACCGGCCATTGAGCGTATGCACTTTCAACAAAAGGATAGTCGTAGGGTACTACATTTGGAGTAGTCAGAAGCCGTCACAAATATCGCTACCCCCCATTAGTAATACTTACGACCACATACGTAGTCACGCGGCATGAAATCAACAGGTAGTCACAGTGAGCACCCCCAAAAGCAACATGGCGGCTGGCAAGCGATAGTGGAGCAATACGAGTAAGGCCTAGCGAGCTGGACTGCTTTTTGCTAAAATACGATTCTCAAGTGCGCATGCCCGTTCGCTGCCTTCCGTGCGCACTAAAACACTCCAAAACGCGCCTCGAAGCCCCGGCACCGCACATATAACGAGTAGGGGCGGCGATGTGAGGGGAGGCATTCGAGGGGGTTTGTCCGCGACTGCTTTCCCGCGGCCCGCTGCATTTACTTCGCGGCCAGAAAACATTCAAAGGAATCGTATGGCGACTAATGAAATTATGTCTTTATTGAACAGAGAATCTGCTTCCTGTGCTTGCCGCAAGTGATCCGGCGCTTTCGGATGACAGCGGCGAGGCGAGGCATCACCGATTCATGCGGCGTCGGTTTCGACCGTTCAACGCTCCTGATCACCTGTTAGCATTCGTTATCCACTTTCAAGTCCCTGGTAATCCCCACCGCGTCTGTGCACGCTGTTCACCGCGCGGAACACCCATTCAACTGGCT
This sequence comes from Ixodes scapularis, assembly GCF_016920785.2. Taxonomy (NCBI): domain Eukaryota; kingdom Metazoa; phylum Arthropoda; class Arachnida; order Ixodida; family Ixodidae; genus Ixodes; species Ixodes scapularis. The sequence goes on along the minus strand of NW_024609881.1, from coordinate 11,536,152 downwards.
ATGGGACTGATCCATTGATCCCACTGGGACGAGAGGCCGAGAACAGAACCCTTCGTGGCTGCTCCGTGGAGCTATGGACCGCCTCCATGCTTTTCACTCAAATAAGTAGACACATAAACGCGCGACTCCTTGAATTGGGCGGCGACACGCGCCACCTAACGGACAGCGCTCAAACTAAGAAAAAAGAAACCAACAATCTTTGCACTGAGCGCCTCGCCTGACATGCACGTAGTACATATTCAACAGCACACATATGCGACATGCAGACACCATACGATACCATACACGAACGCGGTCACAAATAGCACGGTACAACATGGGATTTTAACACTCTATATTCCAATACGCACAACTAGTCGACACCACCAGCTTATATACTGCTGTATTTTCTGTGACCGATTAGGATGGTGACCACTGTCATATTTTGCATAAATGCAAAAAGACTGTGCAAGATTTATCCGCATATATTATTTTCCTCTACTGCCCTTTGGTGAGCGCTCGTATCTCTTATGTAATCCATTGAAAAAGTGAACTGCAGCTTATAAATCAAATTGAATAGTGGCTACACGCCCCGTTTTGATCAGTTTCGTTTTCTCGCTTGCCTACACTTAAAGTATACAGAAGCCTGTTTAATTAATTGTATTAATTATCGAAAACAATTTCAGCTATCATAACTTTCTGAACACGCTGATGCATTTTCTTTTCTCTTTTTACAGATCCGGATGACTTCAGCGGCGGTTGAGTAAATGTTGAGTACACTGAGCGCGCGCCAGGTGATTCTAGCGAAGCCCGTCCGCCGGTCCTCCCCGAAGCGTTGTTTCAGTTTTCTTCTTTTCGTTACAATTGTTTCTGCTCAAGCGCTTGTCTTTCAAATATGCGTTCTATCAATACCACCTAGAACACAAGGCCTGCGCGTTTCCTCCTCTAAACATCATCACTAGTAGATCCCCTCAGCGCCCCCTAGCTAGCCCGGATGAGCAACATCATCTGCTACATCGTCTGCTCCATCGCCTGCTTCAGTGGTTTGTGTAACAGATAATGAAACAGATGCTCACGCCGAATGTCTCTTACAAATAGCATACGATGAAGTTAGACGTTCACGTGGAGCGTCAAATGCATGAGCGAAATTGCCTTACTGCTGCGCGAAGGGCTGAAGAGCCCTTCGTTGGACGCTGGACGCTGACACTGGACGCCATTTTCGAGGGCGCTGTTTATACTCGGGTAGCTGCTTCGAAGCGTTCTACCGCAGAACGAGCGCGCGCGCTAAAAATGCGCGTCTCAAAGCCAGGAGCGCGTGCTAGCTCGCGCTCCTGGCCGAGGGAGCGTTCGCGTGTACGTCGCAAATGCACTGGAAGCTCGCTATCAGCTCGCCCTCAGCAGTCACCCAACCAGCTGCGGCCGCAAGTGAATGCGACGTAGTTGCGACGCGGCCCCTGCTCTCGTCAAGCTTCGGGCTGTTTGCCGCTTGGGGCGGGTCGGGGATCTACTAACGAAACGTCATGCGCAGGCCTTGTCTTCTAGGTGGTATTGGTTCTATGCGCTCGCGCTCGCGCCAAGAGGACAGTGCAGAATTGCCGTTTTCGGGCCCGTGCCTTCACCTACAACGAACGCGAAATACGTATGCTAAATTATATGAAGCCTGGTTCAGACAGTTGCGTTTGACTGCGTTGCGGCAGCGAGAAACCAGGACATCCCTGCTGCTTATATCGCGTGCCAAGACGATTCCTTGAATTGGAATACACGCTTCATACGAAGCACAGATGTGCCGGTGAGTCGCTTTCGGTCCCCGACGCAACGCTGTCAAACGCATCCAAACTCAAGTGTCTGAACCGGCCTCAAGCATCAAAGCACGCCGAGAATATAGTTCCCTGCGCTGCACCTGCTGGCTTCTCCAGCAATACTTTTTCTAAAACAAAAACAAAAAAAAAATCTAAATTGAATACCACGTGTATGTTTGCCACCGCCTTATTGTTGGAAATTTACTTGGAATCCTTTATATAGGTAAAAAGAACGCGTGCCGAAAGGCTTGAAATCCTAGTCCCCTTCAAAGTACTCCACCTTGGATGACACTCACTTGTTTGAAGCATTTTTTATCGAGTATGCTCGATGAAATATGCCAAATGAGCCAGTGAAGGCGAATCATATATCCCAAGACAGAGAACTACTCAAATACACAGGCATGATCCCAGATATCTGTGTACATTCGTCCTGTCCGGCCTCAGTCGTGGTGTTCAATGCGTAATACTTCACTGCACTTGAAAGCAAAAAAATTGGGTGTGACAGGCGTGAAAGTTCGGCGGAACCGAGGAAGCCATTTGCAACTGATCTGGACGCAGAACTCGCCGATCACACCTTTAATGAGATCACGCTCTTTACTGAACCGCACAATAAAAGATGACAAGAGTATCTCGTCCGGCGAACATTCCAGTCAACTCACGCCTGTGCATAGCTTCCTGTGCTTTTCTAGAGATTTGGTTAAATTCCTCGAGCACGACACCAGCTGCCAACTGCTTACTAGCAATACATGGTAAAACCCGCGACGGAACCAAAACGGACAACCGCGATACTTTTTATCTGCCTCGGGTTTTAGTAGGTGCCTACCAAGGTTGCCTGTACTCTTTGGCATGTTTGTTTTCTGCCAGTTTAGGCGAACTGAGCCACACGCCTGTTTCGACCGGTTCAAATTTGAATAAATGGTAACCAACACACACAAAAAAAAAGTTTCAAGTACTTTTTGAAATTTTTGAAGTGACTTTTACTATTGAACGGCTGCATGTACTTGAATGTTTAATTCAAGAGTTTATAAGACGTTACTACCTTATGCTTTTCACTTGCCAACAGGGTGGTAACGCTCAATGGCTCGAGCCCAGTGAGCAGTTAAGTAAGCCTGTGGGGTAGTTACATCCGTCAAGACTCAAAAGGCATGATTACTAGGGGGGGGGGGGGCTCACTTTTTCTTAGAGTGTGCGGAGGAAAGCTCACCGATAATTTTTTCTTCTTTTTATATGGAGGCTGCGTGATTATGCGTAACATACATCAATTTATTGTCCTTAAAATTCGTCAGCTTTGTAAATAAGAAGATGGTATTTTCTATATTATTTGTTATACTTTTTGAATGTACTGCTTCCCAATTAATAATTGCGGGCGAGTGTTTTCTGTGACTTACTTTCTTGGCAACTGAAAGTTTCCAAGAAGTGGCCTAACTGAAAACTTTATAAATAAATGATTATAAATCAAAGCTGTAAATGCCGAAAGTTCGAAAGTGCATGCGCAACAACGCTGTGCCTGAAATTCTCTTTGAAGCTTTTGTTAACCTTTGAAAACAGGATAAAACAGTCAGTAGGATATCGAGGCTTCTTTCTTCCACAAACATGAACGTGTTCTAGCCGTTCGTGCTGGTGCTTCCACAGGTTGCCTTCGTGTGATAGTGCCCTTCTACGGCGAACCCCCTATGACCTTCAAAGCTGCACACTGGCACCGTTGTTACTCGTGACCTATATAAGAAGTAGTCCTCTGTAAGATACCACATAGGGCGAGTTGGTAAGCGTTATGCATAATGAAAACCGCTGAAACGACGACGACGGAGTGAAGACAAGAAACACGACAGGACGAAGCTGTTCTTGAAACTAAAGGTTTGTTAGTCAAATTAACAGAAAGAGAACAGCGTAGCCGCCACTGATTACATCAACAGACACCTACTTATACATTAGGCACTACACGATATTTGGAGCTGAAACGGTTCACACACCGCTATTCATATTAGCTCGCAAAAAACGAAGCTTTTTATCTGGCAGAGCTACCGACGGCGCACTGTCAGCTGTCAATAAATTGTTGTCTCTTTTACCGGTGTACGATGTTCTGATTTTTTATTTGCGGCTTCATTGTTATACAGAATTAGAGATTACTAATTCCTGAGGAATTAGTAAATATGCACAATGAACTTCAAGAATATTACAAAAAATATGATTTATTTTTAATGAAGTGATGAATGCGAATTGTGTTATCCGCTAAGTCAAAAAAAAAATGGGTAAGCTTTTTTCCGCATCCGCTCAAAGGCCGGTGAGCTTTTTTCCGCATCTGCCGGTTTTGCGGTGAGCTTTTCTCCGGTGAACTTATCTCCGGTGAGCTTTTCACCGGTGAGCTTATCTCCGGTGAGCTTTTCTCCGGTGAGCTTTTCTCCGGTGAGATTTTCTCCGCCACCCTCGCGCAATAAATATTGCTGTAAAAATTTTTGTTATTGGCGGAAAAATTGTTTTGTGACATGCTTGTCCCAATATTTTGGGCATCAAAGAGTTATTAATAAATATATGTGTAGCAGACCCTGTGTACGCCCCTTGCGGATTCCTTCCAAAATAAATTTTGCTAGATTAAAACGTTCAAATATTTTCCATAACACCTCATGTTGCACATAGGCCATGCACACACGCTTGTATGGCTTGGGAAAGAGCAGAGGTTTAGATGTGTAGCTATCGCGTTCCACTCTTAAAGGGCAACTCCGCTTCGTTTTTGATATTTAGGAAACTATGTAGCCCTTTTCAGTATCATATAGGAAGACCCTATGTCAACTCTTACGATCTAATTCCGTCTAAATATTTAATAAACTGGCCAGCAAACCTTCAAGTGAGCCAAGTCGCCGAATTCTGCCAACTTTTGCGTGCGACGTGAGGCGCAATCGTCAGCGCAGTCAATGCGACGGAGTTGGAGCGGCCAACGTTGAGCCACTACGTCAGAGGCATGACTACGTTATTCTCACGTTCTGTTTGTTTTCACTTCTCAGAGCGAAATTGAACGATGACGTCATGAGTTTCTCCCGGTGTTGGCTGAACGGCGTCAACGTGATCACCGTAACGCGGATGCGCTAGTTTGCGCTGCCCTGCGCGCTTATCCGTCTGTTTCTCCGCTCCCCCTCTCCTCTTTCGGCTTCTCCCCTTCCCCCTCTCCCCCGGGCCATCACCGTCCACGCTATCCGAAGCGACCTGCCCGCGTCGCGTGTCCTGTCCCTCGCCCCGCGAACGTCACAAGACCACGTGATTCGACGTGACGTGCCATGGCTCTGACGACACGAGACCAATGCTGCCTGATGCAACCGAAGTTTCGGTTTCGGTATCAGCTGATGTATAAATTAGGATTACACAAATAATATTCCACATTTCTGGAATCCGAAGACGCAGAGCTGTTGAGTAGTGCTTTGTGAAATGGAATCACATGTAAGCCTAAATTTTTCGGAATTGAGCGGAGTTGCCCTTTAAAGGCGAAGCTTAAGCGTCCTCCTGTAATTCTTTTTAGTATTCATATTAATACAAGCAATGGTCATGAGCGCATAGCTTTTATATCAAGCAGTAAAGCTTGATATAAAAACGAACTCCGAAGAACTCGAACGTCGTTTCTGGTTGACCTCGCACACCCCCGCGCACGATGGAACGTCCGTGGGAGGTGCACGGCACGTGCATCTTCCAAGCCGCATAATGCCGCCCACATCATAGGCTGCGTTTACGTGGGCTGCATTCACACGAATGCGACCTTAGCGCATCGAATCGAGATTTGACTATTTTGATGGATAGCAGATGGGTAAAAGAGGAAGAAGTAGGAAGGTAGGCAGCGTGTGATTTGTCTCCGATCTATTCCATTCGCTACGATCGCATTCATGTAAACGTAGCCACAGTCCAATTAATAAAAGCAAAGTTCCTAGAGATCGAACTCTTCAGAAAACAATCGTTATCGGGAAGTTCGAACGCCCTTCCCCTCTAGACATGCCAGAAAGGCAATACAGGGCGTATTTCGTATCACCTACACCGTTGTGTGGTAAAAGATAAATAAATTATCACCCGAGTTCCCCAGGAGCCATTCTTCGAGATACTCTTTTTTGTCTTCTTTTCTATTTTAAATATTTTTCTTGTTTGTGGTTTGCCGAGGCCATGTTCCAGATTTCTCAAGTAGACACTGATACACCTTGAAGTAACCATTGCTTTTATGGTTTTGTTGAATTACGAACGCTTATTTTTGAAACCATATGTAGCGCAATGCGTACGACAAAAAAGATCTTGAAATCGAATTGATAATTTTAAATACATTTCACTACTGAGTTACGAATTCCGCTTGCAAATTTTATCTTGCTGCATATTGGAGTAGATGCCCTAAAAGACAAATATATCGAGGATACAGCAGGAAAGACGTGTACAGCAATACAGCCCAGCTTGTAGTAACTGAACATCACAACGTGAAAAACTAAAGAGGAGATACATATTTTTATAAATGATAGATACGAATAAAGGGCACATGACACTTCTTTATTTGTCGCAGTCGCCGAAACAGAAGTTGCTTCCCTTGTGAGGCCTTATTGCACCATTTTCGCACAAGGTTATTTTTATTCCCCTTCATTTTCTCACTCCAATTTCGGAGGTTTCTTCTTACTGTTCCAGTGCAGGAATACTGAGAAAGAAAATGCAATCCGGGTTTCAGAACAATCAGAACACAAACATCAGCGTTCGAACAACATCGTTTTGCAGCTAGTCGCTTTTTTTAATTCCACAGCAATTTTTGTGTAACAAAATGCGTGATAAAAGATCCACCCCAAAAAAAACGCACTAGCATGTACTTTAAAAGCTCAGCTCTTAGGAGCCCGTTTTCAGGTGGAGCGGCGTCGGTGTTGCCGTCGGCGGCGGCGTAACCGCGCGCATTGCATTATGGGACGTTTCCCCGCTAAATTTAGCGGGGAAATTTTACGCCAAATTTAGTGGGGGAATTTCCCCGCTTTAATTCGCGGGTAAATTTTTCCGCTAAATTTAGCGGGGAAATTTACGTCACGTGAACTCAACGCCAAGTCAATTTCCCGCTAAATTTAGCGGGGGAAATGACGTTACGACTTCCTGTCACGTCACCCATGAACGAATTCAGCTGCAGGTGGAGAGGAGGAGCAAGGCAGGAGGAGGAGGAGAGGAGGAAGGAAGAGGAGAAGGAGAGGAGGAGGAGGAGCGGAAGGTACAGAGGAGGAGGAGGGCGTACCCTCCCCTCCTCCTCCTCAAGAGCTGCGCTTTAGTTTCGCATTATCGATATTTGTGAACGTCTTTTCTTTTTTTTTTAAATCAGATTGGGTACTTGGCAAGAGACTTGGTTTTAGTACTTACACCAAAGGGATACTTTTATCCTCTTGATGATTTTAATAAAGGTGCCGTGCCACTATTTCAGGGCTTTCACTAAATAAGGAACAGCAATAATCATTGACGTTCACAACCTTCAAAACAGGGGCTAGATTATATCTCGTAATGGCAGTCACCACAAACTTAGATAAACAAATAGCTTCTCTTCCTCAAGCTTCAGACAGAATGAGCGGCCACATGATCTCGTCCCGATTGTATGCCGCTCAAAGTTCATCCCAGCCGTGCACTCAGGTTGGCAACCACATCGCACGGGCAAAGCTGCAGACGGTGTTAGGGGTCGGCTGTTCCCGTCGCCGCAGCAATTTGACTCGAGTCACCAGCCGAGTACTTGTCGAAGCATTGACTGTTATGAAACCAAGCCGTGTGCTCCCGCAGTACCCGTGTGCAATCGAGGAGCTGCATTTGAAGATAGTAATTAAAGTTAATCCCGCGACTACGACAACGATACGATACCCGTTACTTCGCCATTATGTTTGGCGAGAGGGAATGATAATAAGAATAAAAATAATCTTTATTTTTCGGGTGGCCTAAAACGGCCGAGCGGCCCTCTCTTAGGTACACCAACTCGTACAATAAAAACTCTGAAACAAAAATCCTTTTCATTAAAAAAGAAATAGATATGCATATACACTGACGCGTTATGAAGTGACGAAAAGTTCGTCCAACTGACAGCGAAATGTAGGCAGGGGTGTGGTGATGTCAACTTGAGGTGGCACAATGCTTGTATACAATGTCTGTAAACGAGAAAGATGTGACACACGGCATGGTGAGCAAATATCAAAACAGGTGAGCTGTCTCGCCGCACGGAAAGGAACATGGAAATGGATTTTACTAATAAGCCATGAAGAATCAATGGCACAATTAATGATCTTATGCAGAAATACCAAGTCAAGGACTGCTCTTCTATGTGATAAAAGCTTCAGCGAAAATCTATTCAGTAAGCATTCATAGTCATAATACACGCGTCGTCCAATCCATCTATCATAAACAATTCGAACAAATCTTTTTTCCACACGTTCTATGATCAAAGCCTGTGTTACAGAAATGGAATTCCAAATCACAGAAGCAAACTCAAGCCTTGAAACCACTAAGGAATGGAAAAGATGTATTGAACAATGGGGCTTTTTAAAATGCTTGGTCAAACGCGATATAACTCCTAGAACTTTCATTGCAGAGCTGACAACAAAAGAGACATGATTTTTAGAAGTTAATCCGCAGTCAATGAACACACCAAGTTCCCTTACACTTGACACTCGTTCAATCAGATTTCCCTCAAGATGATAAGTGTTATTTATGATCGCGCGGCGTCTGCACAAAGATATCACTTTTGTTTTTAAAGGATTAAGAAATAACTGATTTTGTTTACACCACTGTGCTATATTAGACACATCATGTTGTATCAGATCACAATCTAAAGTACAGTGAACACTCTTAAACAACTTGATATCGTCAGCAAATAAAAGCAGTTCAACGTTCTTTACACATGACGCTATATCATTTATAAAAATTGAAAACTGTAGAGGACCCAAAATTGAACCCTGGGGCACGCCTGATATTGAAAAAAACTCTTTGGAATAACCGTCAGCGACCCGAACACTATTGATCGAAAAGACAAATAACTCTTAAACCAGTTACACAATTGTGTACAGACACCATACAGATGCAACTTGGACAAAAGCAACACGTGACTCACTTTATCGAAGGCTTTTGACAAATCAAAGTATATTGCATCTACTTGTTCTCTGTTTAAAACAAACGGCACACAGTAATCTAAAAAGGTACACAAATTTGTTTCCACAGACCTACCCTTCAAAAACTGTGCTGCAAGGGCGTTATTTTTTGACGGAAATAAAATGTCATCCTGCTATGCACAACAATCTCAAAAACCTTGGAAAGAGCACAAGGCAGAGAAACTGGACGGTAGTTCGCAACTACAGATGCGTCACCGCCTTTTAAGATAGGAACAACTGCTTTTTTCCAGAGCGAAGGGAAAACGCCTGAACTGAGTGACATATTAAAAATGTGCTTCAAAATAGGAATGAACAGCTCACCGCAACCTTTGATAACAAAACCTGGTACACCATCTACACCAGAAGAAAACTTGGGTTTTAACTTTCTTATCGCCTCGGCAATATCAAGAGAGTCCACTCTTATGGAACTCAAAAAATCGTGACAAATCAGCTCCTTATCCTCCGGTAGAACGGAAGTTAGAAGAAAAGATCCACACGTATCGTCGAAATGACACAGCTTCAAAGACGCTTCTTTGTCAGTGGCGTTGCCTGCAAATACATTAGGAGAGCACAAGGGCCAGTATATATGTGTAAAAAGAAAAACGTGTCAACCAAATGTCGGTCTTTTGGAGGTGAGCGCGTTGGTTTACTCTAAAGACTTGAGAAAAAATGAAAACGCAAACAGAACACGAACAGCACGTTCATAAAAATATACTTTATGTATTCTGTCCCTATATAGTTTTTTCGCTATCGTTCCAAGGTATTTTAAATATTAATGTTACTACGTGCTTGCTATACTCTGACTAATGATGCTACCACTGCTAACACTCTTGTTTTTATTCCTGCTTATATTTTTTATAAATATGCAGTCACTTTTAGAACTTATATTATTATGTAATAAAAGTAAACGCAGACACGTAAAACTGTTGACCCGTAGGAATGCGAAAGCATTCTATGCAAGCAGCGCGCCACGTCCTCTTTTTTCACAGGGCGCGACAGCGGTGACATCAGGCTCCCCCACTGCGCAGGCGCAACACCCCCGCCGGCTCCACGGCTTCCGTGACAACGGATCTACCTTGCTGAGCGTTTCTGTGTTTCACTTTTTTCTGAGGCGCGTCCGCTTTGCAGCCAATGGGACTTTATATGCCGTTTCGCTCAGCCAAAATGGAAATTTAGGTGCCGTTTCACTCAACCGATGGGTATTTAGGTGTCGTTTTTCGCTGCTACAGATATGAGATAACGCCGGCTTCGTTCCATGAGGCAGTTAATGCTTTCGATAAATATATGTTGATATCCTAATAATTATTCCAGCAAAGCAGCTGGGATGACCGGTCTTAAATAGTAAGCGGAAATTCGCCTCATCAGCAGGCTGAAAGACGGACGGTAATGCATGTGGCCATTGCCTCTCCATCTATGTCCACCAGTCATCGCCAAGATGGTTGTTTGCCTAAACGTAACTTTTGGAATTGTGGCTGGATCGTCAGTTTTCTGTTCCTTCAAGCTTTTTTAGTAGTCGACGTGATAATGTGGAGTTGGGTATAATATAGAGGCGTTTTCGTTTTCATCAAACAAATGTCAACAATGTTTGCAGTTGTTGCACGTTAAAATTATTTTCTTCTATGTACCGTCAGTACACTGGATATAGGAAAATATCTGAACATCTCCATATACGTAACAAAGATGACTTCTTGCCCAGGAAATTACGCATGGTCTTGCAAATGTAAAAAATGGTTCGTGTACTAACTCTCCATAGAATAAAAAGAGAGGTAATTAGTACCACTAGTGTTTTGTCTACAAAATGACGAATGCCAAAATTTTTATACAGAATTCTGGCGTGTCTTTAGTGAAGCAAAAGTGAACGATAAGCAAATTCTTGAAAAATATATAAAACAGGGCAGCTGCCATAAACCTGGTACCCTAAAAAAAAGAGCGCGAAGGAAGCGAGAACATTTTCTCGTGACTTACCAAGCTACCGTCCGGGCAAACTGTCCTTGGCAAAGGCACCCTCCGGCTACCATCATCGCATCCCAGCTCGCACGAGTCAGGATACCAGGCAGTAAAACGCTGCAATGCATTGACATGTAATGTCATAAATACAAATTTTACAATGTGAATTTAAAGGCCTGCCCTCAAGCAGACAAAAGGAACATGACCCTCACTTTCCTCTTCGCCAAACCTCCCATGACATAAAAGGAGAAAATCACCTCGCATTTTCTCCTCGACAGTTTTTGACTTTTTCTTTTGTTTTCACCACCTGCTGATTATGTTTGTGGAAGTGTGGGGTGGGTACATTGAAAGCTTAAAATTAAATCCAGACAAAATTAAAATTTAGTATTCCCTTTTTTTTCCAGTGTCTTTTATCTTTAAAAAGCAAACAATATTTTCTCCGTCAGAACGAAGCTCCCAAATAACGACTGGATTAATCAAGGTTAAGCCCAGTCCGAAGGCGTATTCAATTTACGAGAAGCCCGTCAGGTTTTCTAGGCGTCCGCGACACTGGAGCATGGCGTCCTGCGAAGAGAGGGAGCTGCTGAAGGAGAGCAGGTTGCGGGCACACAGGGATTCCCCAAAGGGAAATAAGTCCCGCAGCTTCACGTTAGGTAATCTGCCTGCACCCTTAAATTGGGGTTTAAAAAAACAAAAAACAAAGCGCTTTATTATTTGAGTAAAAACATCTTCAAATGAACGTCACAATCAGGAATGTTGACTTCATTTTTACAGCGAAGCTGCATACCTCTACCAGACGATGAAATTTTCGTGTCGTTGACGTCGTAAGCGAAAATTTCCCGGCAAATAATTGAAGGCAAAACAGCATATCTCCTTTGAAATCAGGCTTACCCCTGCTGAAAAAAAAAAACATTTGAAATTCAAACGGGTGGCAAACTGGTAAATCAAACGGGTGCAAACTTGTCGACCTGTTTGGATCAAACGTGATTATGGGATACTGGTAGCCGTTTGAAACGGTACCCGCTCGAAACGGTACCCATTTGATAGAGGTGCCCGTTTGACACAGCTGCTCGTTCGACCTTGCACGTGACCACACGTTTGAACGTGCCATTCGAATCGGGAAATTATGCGCTAGCCCTAAACGGGGATCGTCTGGTAGGTTGGTTATCTTAAACATATTTAAGACGTTCCGAAACTCATAAACCTATTTATAACATGGATGAAACACGTAGAACGAATGTGCTCACGTAGGTGCTTACAAATGGGCAGGAGAACAGGCACAAAGGATCGTTTTCAATTCTCCTCAAAGTTTATTACGTCTTCTGTAGACAAGTACAAACGTGCAAACGATCTGTGAAATGTGAGAAGCACTCTAAGCTTTTATACAACTGAGAAGAGAGCAAAGCAAACAAGAACCGAGGTAATTCTAGACTATGAAGGTAGACTTTTGGGAAATTATTCGCCCGGCTGCCGCGAGAATAGTGGCTGCATAATTATATAGATAATCTGGAAGAGTACGAGCAGAAGAACGATCAATCGTTGCCAAGAAGTAGGTTGCAGTGCACTTACCAAAAAAAATAGCGGTCTTGAAAGATGTAATCCGTGATATTTGTCGACACGGTCAAAGCAGGACAACCACACAAACACAAATGAGAGGGAACGACTTCTTGGAAGTTTCAACACGATGTGGCGCACAAGCTGTCAGTTGCCGAACCCAACCAAACTGCGAGAATTCCTGACTTCTTTGAAGAATCGATTGTTGCCGATATAGACGTAGGACTTTTCGAACACTGATAGCTTTGGTGCACATCCAATACGTTGTCGAGAGACATCCCAATAAGACCGCGGGGTTAGGCGACAGATTGAGGCAGGTAGGACGAGCGGACTTCGAGCAGCAACTGACCACAAGCAGACAAAGAAAAAAGCGGCTGCTAGGCGCACCCTTCCGGATCTCGATGCTTATCAGCGTGTAGCTCGCGCGCGGCCGCGGGTCACGTTACGGGTGACAAGAGAGGAGGAAGGGAGCGAGGACCACAAGGACGGCCCCTCTCCCACTCCCCAGGCATTCCAGTGAGATGTGTTTTTGTAACCTCGAAAAAAAAACGCGCGCGCGCATTTTAGCAGGCTCGAACCTTGGAAATGGCGGCGGGGCGGCCAGAAGCTCGGCTTGCGCCCGAGCGAAAAAAGTACTCAGCGCGAGCTCGTAGTTTGACTGCTGGAACGGCGGGCGTGCTCTCGCAATGCTCGATGTTCTTGCAGCCACGTGTACGCGTGCTACCTTCGCTGCGTTTGAATTAAAGTGAAACGGAGTCTAGACGTACATTCTTTCACGCGGTACGCGTCTTCTGCGAGAGAGATTCGAGCTGAATAAGTAAATTGAGGCAACAAAGTTTGAAAAAAGTTTAAAGTTTTGTTAAAAATATCGGCTCACCAACGTCGCGTGTTTACGTAAAACAACAACAAAAAAGGTGTCAGCTTTAGTTGCAGTATAAGCGAACATCAGCGCAATTGAAATATAAATATAATTACTTGCATTACGCGGACGGTCTGAAATCGATAAACCGGCGCTCCCAGCCTTCCGGAAACATTGGCTGCCACAGATGAAACGCTAGGCGTGCCCACGCCGCCGATCTGCACGTTCAGTATCAAACGGGCTCCCGATTGCCGTTTGATTCAACCGGTACAGTTTGCAACATGGTCACCGGTTTGAGAAAACGTGCGACAACTTTGCCCAAACGAGTCGCCCATTTGCCCAGACGAGCGACACTTTTGACAAAGGAGTGAACTGTTTGTCCAAATAGGTGACCTTTATGGCTCATACGGGAGACCCCTTTGAGCCATACGGGCGACCCCTTTGACAAACTGGTGACCGGTATGGTTGAACTGTTACCGGTATGGACCCGTTTATTTTCATATAGGCGCCAAAGGGAGAGGGAGAGGGGCTGTCCCGGTGGTCCCAGCGCCTTGACCTCGCCCCCTCCCTCCTCTCTTGTCACCCCTCTCACGTGACGCACAGCAGCGCGCGAGCTACACGCTGATAAGCATCGAGACCGGAAGGGCGCGCCTTGCAGCCGCTTTTTTCTTTGTCTGCTTGTTGTCAGTTGCTGCTCGAAGTTCGCTCGTCCTACCTGCTTCAATCTGTCGCCTAACCCTGCGGTCTTATTGGGATGTCTCTCGACAACGTATTTGATGTGCACCAAAGCTATCAGCGTTCGAAAAGACCCACGTGTATGTCGGTAACGAGCCATTCTTCAAAGAAGTCGCAAATTCTCGCGGTTTGGTTGGGTTCGGCAAATGACAGCTTGTGCGCCGCATCGTGTTGAAACTTCCAAGGAGCCGTTCCCTCTCGTCTGTGTTTGTGTGGTTGTCCTGCTTTGACCGTGTCGACAAATATCACGGATTACATCTTTGAAGTCCGCTATTGTTATGGTAAGTGCACTGCAACCTACGTGTTGGCAACCATTGACCGTTCTTCTACGCGTACTCTTCTAGATTATCTAAAGAATTATGCAGCGCCTATTCGCGCGACAGCCAGGAGAATAATTTCCCCGAAAGTCTACCTGTATAGTGTTCACAGATCGCTTGCACGTTTGTACTTGTCTACAGAAGAGATAATAAACTTCGAGGAGAGTTGAAAACAATCTTTTGTGTCGGTTTTCCTGTCCACTTACAAGCACCTACGCGAGTGCATTTGTTCTACGTGTTATAAATACGTTTATGAGTTTCGGGACGTCTTAAATATGTTTAAGATAACCAACCTCCCTGACGATACCCATTTAGGGCTAGCGCATAATTTGCCAATTCGGATGGCACGTTCAAACATGTGGTCACGTGCCATGTCGAACAGGTACTCGTACCATACGGCACCCGTATCAAACGGGCACCTGTATCAAACAGGTACCGTTTCCAAACGGGTACCCGTATCCCATAACCACGTTTGATCCAAACGGATCGACAAGTTTGATTCAAACGGGCGACCAGTTTGCCACCCGTTTGAATTTCAAATGGTTTTTTTCAGTAGGGATACCAATCCCGTTCTGTGGACGTGGCCCGGGATACGCTTTCCACGCGTCGCTGTGCCCCGTCTCTAAGGTCACGTGACACTCACACGCCCTCCGATTGGCTGCGATGGCTCGTAACATCTGCTGCACTTAAACGTAAGATGAAACGGAGTATAGAAACGGAGTGTAGCACCGTGATCAATAAACCATGCATAGTTAGGACTCCCGAGGAGCAGCGTGAATACTACACTCTTAAAAGAAAAAGGAGTCCAAAGGGAGTCACTGCTTCCATGACTCTCTTTGACACTTAGAGAGTTAATTTTTCGTGCGACTCTGTTTTGACTCTTCCCCTTCTCAACGGGAGTCACAGGTCAGCATCATTTGCCCTACCGAAAAAAACAGTATGAATGCTGCTTCGCGGCGTCCAGCCGGCAACCCAAGCCCCGCTGTTTCCCTATGCGCCTCTAGAAAGGGAGTCCGACACCAATTAGTTCAAAGCTTTGTCGACATTTTTTTTCAATAATTGTGCAAAAAATAAATTAAAAAGGAAAAAAAAGAATTCACAAAGTTTTGTCGATTTTCATTTTTCTTAAGAATAAGTGTAAAAAAAAAAAACTTTTTTTTTTTGCATTGAATTTGGGTTCGCTCCGTAAGAAGCGGACATCTTTCCACATAGCTACACCTGCGAGTACTCGTTTTGAGAATTCGTTTTATACGAGATTCAACAAGTTTCGCGACGTGCATACTATTCGAAACCGAATCCTGCGGCTGCATTTTACATATTTCTGGAACTGTCGTGGGATGCGTCTTTGGGAGTGAGTGAAGGTGCAGCAGCTTATTCAAGACTATATTCCGTTTCATACGTAGCATGCAACCCAGTCAAAGCTAACGCACCGGTTTGGATCGCCGACCGTGTCTACGTTCACCCCATAAAATAGTGCGTCCCCTGCGAAAACACTTATAAAAAAGTCGAAAAATATGCCTCCTTGGAGTTAGCAACTGATAGTGAAACAAAGAAAAAGATAATGTAAACTACTTTAAATTGTTTTCGTTTTCGTCCGTGCAACAACCGCTGCGGGTTTTCGGGTTGCTTGGCACTGGCTGGTTTTGAGAAGATGGCGTCTTATGCAACAAGCTCAAGTACCTCTCCTGCTCGGATATTTTCGAAGATTCGTTGTGCGCAGACCTTGAAAGAGTGCAAGCAGGTGATCGCCAACGTGTACGCGAGTACAAGAACGCGCTTCCCGGAGAAGTCGTTCGTGAAGTCCTGGAGACGGTCAGTAACAACACCGGAGTGTGCGCCCGTACTGTCTCGAAGTACAAGGCGCAGTGTCTATCTGGCAAGGTGGCGTCCCCGAAGCGAAGACCTCGCCATGTAGAAGTTTCGAGCACGGGGACTGTCAAGCATGCCGAGTTCACACAGAACGCCATTCGCCTGAAAGTGCATCGTAAGTACCCCGAGAGGGGGATTCCTACCCTCTACAGCTATTTCAAAATAAACTGTTCAGGCCACAACCATTGTTGATTAACGTCCTATTATAAATTTTGGGGCAAGGCTGCTATCAGTGAGGTTCCTCATTCCACGCTGCACGACAGAAAAATATAACTCAGTGGTGGAGGCAAATAACACTTGCAAAGCGGCAGAGCAGATGGTAGAAATGTGGCCTTTCGGCGACTTATAAATAAACAGCAAGAAGAAAGGAGGAATTGAAATATGCAGTTCGGCAATGCGCACAATCTTGCACAAAAAATATGTCTAAAAAAGAAAAAAAAAGAAAAAAAAACTGCGCGTCTAGTCGGTTTGAATTACTGCCGCCGAGACGTCGGTATTGCCAGAGCAGCGCTACCACTCGTCCACGAAACGCGCCAAGGAACACATTTTGTTTTCTGTATTTTCATGCGCACCACTTCAGTACCTTCGACAGCTTCGCACGCTATGTATGAAAAGGAGTATAAGTGCCCATTTGAGAACGACACCACCACACTGCGAGTTGAAGCAACGCCGAAGGCTCACGTCTCGCAGCGCCGCCTGTTGAATAACCATTCGAAGAGTTTGCACACTGTGAAGGTAAGAGCGCTCACACCGAACAGCTCTCTTTACAACGCCTACACACACACACACACACACATAGCTTTTTAGGAGCCACTGATCGTAGCAATCGCATTTCAAAGACGCCGCGGTGTCGTAGATTGTTTTTCACCAGCTATGTCCTGTAGGAATGAGGCCAAGGCCAAGGCTGGGGGATTCATCGCCGGAAACGTAAAGGAACCAAGCAAACGACGTGAGGCTCGCGGACTCGGTTCGTGGGAGCCGACGACGTCCAAGCCACGATCCGAGCAGCCCTAGTAGCAGCCTTGCTTCCGAGAAGACTGTATATTCTTTCCGGCGGGGACACAATACTCCGACAGCATGCTTGCGGCTGATGTGGATTGCAGGAGGTGGCTAACAGGACGACCAATGCACAGAAAATAGGTTGATCACGACACAGCACTCAGCGATTGTCGCCGCCATGTTGAAATAAAACCAAGCTGAGACAGGCCAAGCTACAGTTTAGTACACAACGAAGCTGAGCCAGGCCAAGGTTCAGTTTAGTAAACAACAAACATACTTCATTACAAAGAATTAGATAAGTGTTAAAACAAATTTTTTTACGTTTAAAAGTTCTAATGTATGTCGACTAAAACAGAAACATTCACGTTGCGTCAAATGAGTTTCGTCGTAATCAGCGAACGTCCCCGCGTCGCCATCGCCACCGTAACCAAAATCAAAAACAAAGCAAGCTTCAAACTTTCGGTCGGTTTCAGCTTCAAGCCTTTAGGCTTTAAAAAAAAAACACCGAAAAACGTTCTCCGAAAAACGAAAAGTGTCCCAGGTGCCGCCATGCCCATGGGGACATGGAACCAGATTTGAGTTTGAGTCTACTTGGTGAGTACTCGCCTATTCGCTTGACTTTTTCAGTGCTTTCTTTTCGGGGCGTTTGTGAAGTGTCCTTGTGTGTGTGTGTGCAGGAAGCGTGAAGGCGAACGCGGCGAACGTGTGGGGCTCCTTGTCGCACACGTGCTTTGCGCATGGGATGACCTTCGAGCTTTTCCCAAGGAAGTCCCGCAACCGACCTGTCACTGAGCGAGCAGTCAGATTGCGGGAACGCACACAGAGGCGAAGGTCCCACCGAAGCCGGAGGGGGGGGGGGGGGGGGGGGGGGGCGGGATTTCGTAAGTCTATCGGGAGCTTTATCTCGTGGATCGGTGGACAAGACGAGTTCTACAATCGGGTGTTGCCTTGGTACCACCTAACTAGGCGGTGTGTTTCGCGGAACCCATGACTGCTAAAGGTATCCATTACGTGCTGGCGCTCGTATTTGCACCCCGTTTGCTTTCACTGCGGTTGTTCGAACTCAGGTTCGATTCTCTGCATTGATGATGTTGCTTGCGAGTTCTTTTTTGACTAGGGCACGAAATTTTTATACAAAATGCTGTATGTGTTGCACTTATTTTCTAGCCCTTTGACTGTAGTTTATTGTGAAGGTTGTGGGAAAAAACGCGCATTGAGTAATTACAAAAAAAAAGAATATATATATATATATAATGTAGTGTCGAGTACCGTCCGACGGCACTCTTGCAGAACGTTCACGTACCGTGTAATGGCTCTCCACTCGCGTCTTCAAGTGCCGTCCGAATGTCTTATGTAAAGCGAATTGTCAAAACGAGTTTTGCGAAGTTGTAGCGTAGCTTAGTGGAATGTGCAGCGTAGCTCGCCTAATAGGCAGCGGAGCCGGATTCGATCCACAGTGTGGGCTTACTTTTTGAAATCTTTTTCTCCAACTTTTTGTTTCGTCGAGGCATTTGGCGATATTTGCGTCATTTTTTTCTTTACCATTAACAGTGGGAAAAAAAAGGATGTTGTCGACGAAACTTTGCTTAAAGGGGGCCCTGCAGCAACTTTTTGACTGGTTTTTAATTTGCACCGAACTTGAGCGCACTGAACGTAGTAAATTAATCAATTCGCAAATTTCGCTTTATTTTAAAAGTTATAGGCAATTTAGAATTACAAAAACAAACAGAAAATAACCTCCTTCATGACGTCGTAGGTCCTGACTTAAGTGCTGTGAACTAGAGGAGTAGTGAGCTCATCGAGCGCTCACAGCTGCCGTACTCCGTGTCGACGGCTCGAGAGGGCGCCACTGAAGCATGTTCTGGATAGGCTGTATGAGGCGGGTGGCCAGGGCGGCTAGCATTGCATTTGCTGCGCGATTAAGGACTAATTTTGCGTAACACTTCATTTTCCACAAACTACAGCAAACAAGGCGTAAAGATCAGTTCAGAACGGGAGCCACTTCGCGCTGCCACTTCGCGCTGCCACACCGCCAAATGGGCAAATCGCCAGCCAAAACCGCGCCGAAAGGCCTTCGGAACGCTCCGAACCGGTCGGATCCTCGAGCCGGTATACGACCACAGCGCTGCCGCGTACATCCGGGACCTTCCTACGCTCGCTGTTTGTCGGAGCCTCATCCCACAAGCCTTTTTTAGTATGCGCCGTTTTTTCCGCCGCTTGGTGGCGGGTTTGTTGACGAGTCTTTTCTTGTTTCCGTACTTTATAATCTGCATTTGTTTCTTTTCTGATCTAAATTACTGAACAAAAACTACTTTCATACATAATTGAAACGGTTCGCGACACTTATAATTTGTATTTTGACTAAAAAAAAGCTTTTAGCGGCTTTGACCAGGGGTAAGCCCAGGACCAAAGACGCTGCACGCTTTCGGCAACGCATGTCGCCCTTGTAGGTGGAGGAGGTTTCCGCGCCTTCCGGTTACAATATGAGTCACTGATAGTTAGTTACTCTCTCCGTGCCCGCTGGCTTGCCCAAGTCCCAAGAGACGTGGAAACCGCAAAGAAGGTAGGCGCTTAAATTTGATTGCAGGGCCCCTTTAACCAAATGGTATGGGCGTCCCTTTACGGAGGTACATGGGGGACAGCGGGGCTCGACGCTGCGAGGCGTCATGTGCAGTCGGGCCAAGTGGTGAATAGTTTTGTAATTAGCAGCCGCATACTGTTGCCGCGAGGCGGCATGAATGTATGCGGGGGGTTGGTTAACAAGTTTCCCAGGGATACGTGTGCTGTTCGACTTCCTTTCGGACGGCACTTGTAGGCGCGGGTGGAGTGCCGTCAGACGGCACTGTAGACAGCGGAAAAAACCACAAAAAACGATGTGTTTCGAACAACTTTCTTGAAAAGATCATGAACTGATTTTTCAACTACTTTCTCGTCAGCTTTCCTCCTCAGTACATAAGCAGAGTGAGAAACCATGTGGTCGTATTTCACTGAAACCCAAAGTTCTGCCAGCAGTCTGAGAGCCGGCATGGACAAAGCCCTACATAAATTTCACTCTTCACATTTTTGCAAGCGCTGACAACCATTAAGGGAGCGACGAGACAAGCGATGGCGACCCTTTTTGCTATCGCTCAGCCGCACGACGAGGCACACTGCATGAAAGCGACAGGAGCAAGCGACCAATGTGATGAGCGACGTTTTCTAGTAATTTAAGAACCGAGCAGCGTTAGAAGCGACAGTGAGAAATCTCCGTCGCTGTTGCCGATGCTCAACTTGTTGCTCATTAAATCGCTTACATGCGGTCCAGCCTTAATTGTCTGAAAGCGAGAGACACGTGCCACGAGTCAGTGCCGTGCTGCCACTCACTTTCAAGTGCCTCTCATTTCAGGGCTACAATGCCATTTGCTTCCAAGTCATGCACGGGCCTCCTGCTCAGGTGCTTTGATGCCACTTACGAAACTAGCACAAACTCGTCTAGGGGTTTTAGGACGGGTTAGCCATCAGGTGTGTTTGCCGCACCATTCTTTACGGTGCCTCGACAGTCCACAGTCACTTCACAGTAACAAGTTGGGACGCCATGATGACAGCGGCACTTGTGCCTGCTTGTCTTATTCACTAGAGGTTTGAAGACCAACTGCAGACTTTCGACAGCATGACACTTTTGGTTTTGTAACATCATTGTTGCTTCCTTGGGACAACTCGTAATACATGGGAGGAACAAGATGGCAATTGCACCAGTGGGGAATACGTCCAGGCGCTATACCTGTACTAAAACTTGCTTGAGCACCTGTTTATTTATGATTATCTTTACTCTTGCAGCGTTACCTCCGAGGCGGGGTTTCCTTACCAGAAGAAAAATTTGACTGGGCCATAGGCAAGGCCAAGTTCGACTCGCGCTGCTGATCCTGTTGTCCCGGTGCCTCCACAAGGGCGAGGGCCTGGTCAATAGGAGTGTGACGGGCCAACCTTCCAGGCGTGACAAAGTATGGTGCCGTGGGAAGGAAGCCCATTACACCTGTCAAAGTGGATGCCATTGCAGGTGCGTGCCTTGCTGCATATCCGCCTCCCGGCTCTAAACTATGTAGAAATTGTCAGGTTTCAGCATCGTGCATTATATAGCTTTTATAGACCATACGCGAAATAGCTCTTGGGTATCATCATCATGCCGCACGGAGCGACATGTGGTGGGTTTTGATATCTTGAATGTGCAAATGCCACTATACCTCGTCTCGGCTCAGCATGAACTAACTGCTAAAGCTGTGCAAGCGCAAGAGGGTAGCCTTGGCTGGAGGATGGAACCGCAGTATGTGTGCGTCCATAAGTTTCCAAAGTCAACGGCAGAAGCTTCCGAGGGTGTGCCAAGCATGCACCAGCAACTTCGGGAGGATACATGGGCGCTGCTATCTTGAAAAGCACTTTCCAAGATTAAATAAAATGAACACAGTTGGCAAAAACTTGAATCTTAAGGCTCGTTCACACTCTTGCAACTGAGTACGACCGAGAGAGACGAGATCTGTTAAAACTTCTTAAAAGTTCTTAGGACGAGGGTACACACTGGCATTCTGTCGGCATCTATGCGGTGACCCTGGAATTGCATTTTACAAGAGCGAAGGTTTCGCGGAATTTCCGAGGTCAAACGTGTGTAATACCTGTAAGAAAGGCTTGTTTATAACGTTGACAAAAGTTTTTCGAGCCAAGAAAGAAAGGATAATGCGCAAGAGAAATAGTAATTATGCCGGACCGCCAAGTTTACACTGCTACCCAATAGAGGGCGCCAGTGTGTCCTCTCGTAAGAGGTTTTAAGGAACCCAGTTTTAAAAGGTCGCAAGAGTTTAACGGGCCTTTATATAACCATGCAGTGAACGGAAAACTTAAGAGTTCATGCGTTCTTGGCATTTCATCAGGTTGTCGGCAGGCCTCTTCACGATGTATAATATGTGCATTACTTTGGTATTGGTTGATTTTTCTGGAAACAGGTGCCAGCAGGTACGGGCATAGACAATGGTACTTATATTCGTGCATCTGTACAACCTTTTTTGTTATTTTATTTTAAAGCTTGCTATTTAGTGTTGAAAGAACTTCGTGGTTCCCATGGCGAAGTTGCAAACATTATATTGGTGCGCTCAAAACCAATCCAAGGACAGAACTAATGCCAAGGCGTCTAAAAAAAATTATTTGACCAGAAACAATGTCATTTATTATGTTGTCAAGCTAGGCCTCTAGCCAAATTGGGTCCACAAATACCCACCCATGTAGGAGGGTGTCTTTAGTGCCCATGCTTGTTGTTTAATTAGACCTTGAGCATGATTCCTTACTACGTAAGACTTGCATTACGAATGAGTTTTCTAGCCAACGGTGGTGTTCCTGTTAACAAACCTTTGTATTAGGTGGGCAGAAAATAAGAGTGAAGATTTTGGTTTTTAATGGCAAGTAGGTTCGTATGGAATCATTTTTGCTTCAGTGGAGGCTCAAGTATGCACGACACTGAAAGGGCTTTCCTTCAGTCGACGGAGACAAGGGTACCACAAGAGCCAGCGAGGGAAAGAGAACGGGACCTCTTGGTGTCAACGCCTTGCCGCGTGCGTGGCTGTGCCCCAAACCGTGCAGTTTTTGCCGAGGTAAACAACTCGGCCTTTCGAAAGTTTTGCGGATAAAAAAAACATGACTCACTTGCATGCCTTGCTGTAAACAATCCAATGCAGCACTGAAATTTGTGAGTTGCAGATAATGTCACAGGTAAGATAGATAATTCCTACATTCTCAGAGTTCTGTGGACAAAGGGGCTGCCCAAAGATTACACAGCAGGATGGCGCCCCGCTAAAGAGCACCAGTTTATGTCGTACCATAGCCTTCTTTATACTGACAAAACCTGGCAGATTGCCACGAGGAGCAGTCGCCAAAATGGAAAAGGTGGAGTGGCATGCAACGGAGAAGAGTCTCGCCGCAGCGGACGCGAAACACGAAAAAAGTATGTTTTGGGTACTCGCCACTGCAAAAGCTGTGTGCTGACGTCCAGGTTCCCCGAGGAATGGCTCTTTAATGCTCTGTGCTACCAAATCCTCACATTCCAAATCTGTGACCAGGCACTCTATGACTCCGTCGTCGAACTGGCAGGCTTTGTGAGTATAGAGGTGCTATGGTCATACTTTAATCCACTTTACTCCTTTTTTTTCAGTGGGAGAGCATCTTTTTGTTTGCATTCTTAAAAAAGAGGGTTAGACTGTTATGATTAAATTGGTGCGGACAACCACTAACAAGCTCTGTTTGCTGTCGTCATTGCCAACGCTATTCTTATCAATGCCGATCTTCGCAAAAGAAAATAAGATGGGGGAAGGGACAAAAGCAGAGGAAAGCCGTGCCGTTTGCGTGGTCGATGTAACTACTCATGCTGAAGAGAAATCACATGTAACTATGGTTGTTTAAGATAAATGTGTTTGAAAGTGTGTCTTCACTATGCCAATCTGTAAACATATTTTTTTTAAAGCTGGAGACCAAGTGAGATAAGTATCATCTGCTGTCTTCTCAACTGGTTATTTCAATATTTTATTAGGAGTACTTGGCCTTGACTTCAAAACAAACCAAAGACCAGATTCGGGCTCATATTGGAAGGCGGTTCTTTCCTGCCAAACTTCAGAAACATTTATCTAAGCAAAGATGATAAACAAATTACTATTAGTTTTAGTGTCCTGCCATTTCTGCATGCAAAAGATGCCTATATAGATACAGCACACGAAAAGTTATTGGAGACTTTGTAGTGCAGATATGCATTATGAACTCTTTTTTCTTATTTTTGATGAGTGATGATGGAAATTGTAATGATTGCTACCTTGTAGTAGGCCGTGTACATGAAGCATTCCCTCACATACACACAGATGTTAAAGCAAGCTTTAAGCCCTCTCTAAATTCTATCGTGGCTTTCTTTCGTTACAACTAAAAAGGGAGCACAATAAGACGGGGACGAGAAAGGAAGAAACAAGCGCTCACTACCAACTAGTTTATTCAGAAAAAAAGTCTTCTCTTCCTTTCTTGTCCCTGTCTTAATGTACTCTTTTCTTTCAATGCAGCCACGAGGCACCTTGCCCAGCAAAGAATTTTATAATGCTTTCTTTGACTGTACTAGACACTCTCAGTAGATAAGCCCCAGTCTTGCCTAGCACCTAGCTTATGCAGGGTGCTGCAGAACAGGTTCAGCTAGACTTGGTATCCTCCCCTCTTTCCTCAGTAGGGACCGTGCCCCTTGTGCTTCAAGTGCTCTCAGTGCACTTAATGATTTATTATTTACGTTCCCTTTGAGCCTTAAATTGATATTCATTTAAAAGAAAAAGCAGACAATAGCAGCAGCAGCCTCCCCCACCCCTCCACTCTCTATCTCTCTTTATGTGAATATTTTAGGTTCCTCCTTATGGCTAAAATAATTTTGAATGCAATAGTCTGCATTTTTATGGTGTCCATCTCTAACCTGATACATCATCAGGGTGTCTACCAACCTGAAATTCTCAGGCAAATCGTCAAAAAGTTGGCTTCATCAGGGATAATGACCACTGAAAGTGGAACGGCGATACGAAACAAAGCTTGATGGTGGCGCGTGGGCACGACTATGCTGAATGATGTTTCCGAATTATGATCCTTTGACCCAGAAGAGGTCAGGGAGTTTTTATCAAAATAGTCAAGGGAAATTCTAGAAAAGTCAAGGAATTTGAAATCAGTAATTTGGTAGACACCTTGATGCACTGGTTCCACCGTGCGAAACGCTTCACAATCATGTGAGAATTGGGGAAAGCGAAATATAGAAAGGCAGCAATGAGCGTCTGCCTCACTTGCCTTCACTCTGCTGCATGGACTTTCCATCTATGACACTGCGCGCACTTAACATGTCCTCGGCAATTTTACTTTGCTCACCTACAACTTCGTCTGACTTCCAGAACTTATTTCTCATCATTGGCTTCTTTTTTACCAGGACCCAGTAAAAACTTTCGGGAACCCGGCGTTACTTTTCACTGGAAAGCACCCATGGACATCTGGCAGCATGTCCGTTGTCCGCGAGGACCTATGAATCGACATCCTGGACTTTTCAGCAAGAATCTCTCGGGTATTAGCCATTTGCTGAGCTAGAAAGGTTAGTATGTGGGGGGGGGGGGGGGGGGGGGGGCGGGGGGGGGGGGGGTAAATCGACGAAGCACACTTTTTGTGCTTAAGCAGCCTCATGGGTAAAAAAAATACGAAGATTTCGGTAAGAGCTGTGAAAGTTGTGACAGCACTCGGAGCACATTCCTAGAACAGGGAAAAAGAATTACCAATATTGGTTACTGTTTTAATATTTTCCATATGTATTTGGTGAATATTCCAACTATAAAACAAAGGTTTCTGTGTTCCATTGTGTATCTAAACTTCTGTTAGATTTTTTTTTGTGCATCTGTTGATATGAGGATTCAAACCATAAAAAATCAAACTGCAAAAAGAAAAACAAAGCTTTGAAAAACAGCAAGTAGGCAAACAAAGCTTTTAGGAAACTTGCTGTCATTTTTTTTATTCTAATTTAATCCGCAACATCAAGCAGGCAAAGCAAGCCTTCACAAACCTTGTCATTCTAATTTATTTTCGTTTTTGTCTAATAGTTATACCAGTTTTGTGTATTAGTATTATTTCTTATGATGTTATTTGTTTGGTGTTTGTGATAAAACCCTTGTGATAATCCGAAGGAGTCTTTTGAGCCAATATATATCCCATTAGTTTCTAATAAAGTAATTGTTTTAAATACTTGTGGCTTGTTTTGCAGTGCCTGCATGGTAGGACTCATGAAGTTGCATTTGCAGAAATGGCAGTGATATGAGCTGAGAGAAAACAGCTATCTTTATTGTTAAATTTGAAGATTCCTGCAGTTTATTGCCACACACCTGTCCACTCAAAGCAGGCATAAAGCAACAGAACATGCTCGTTCACTCCAGCTCTTTGCCAATAGTATAGACATGTGACAAAAAGATATACAACCTATTGTAAATAAGTATAACCAAACTAATAGAAAGTTAAGCTGCCAATTAAAAAAAAAACTTTTACTTTTTTGTTGTGTGTAAATTCCATTGTAACAAAACAATGCTGTCCTGAAAGCTTCTGTTGTGTTTCATGATAAATTTTAGAGCAGCATTCAGTTCAGCATCGTTAAGACCATCATCGTTCATTTTTCCATGTTTCATTACAGGAAATTGTAAGATATCAGTTCTGCATTTCGACGTTTACACTTGCAGACAATTTATGTTACCGCTTCTTTTAGGTGGAATCGAAGTTTTCATTTCAACTTTTATACTTTCACACAGTTGATGCTACTACCCTTGTTTAAGAGAAATTCAAGTTGAACCTCGCAGGCGGCAAGAAGTCTCCTGACGATCACAATGCCTCCCTTTGTTCAACAAACTGATACTTGACTAGGGCTGCTATACTCCAGACAAAGTGAGAGTCAGCACTGACTATCTTTCGGAGAGTCGCTGATACACTCCCATGACTCTTTTGCGATAGGAGTCGGGAGACTCTTCATAAAACGAGGGTCCTCACCGCTCTTGTTACAGAGTCACGGAGGTTACCAGGAAGGAGTCGTGTGACTCCTTTTCTCCATTGGATAAGAGTCGTTAAAGAGTTGCAGTTGACTACGACTCCTGGAGTCGCCCATACACTACCATGATTCCAGGGTGATGAGAGTCGCAGGACTCTTCTTTAAATAAGAGTCAAGTGACTCTACAAACTGGAGTCGTGGAGGAGTCAAATCTGTAGCGCGCAAAGGAGTCGTGGCGACTCTCTTTAAAAAAAGAGTCGAGGGACTCTACAAACTGGAGGCGATTCGGCGACGCGACAATACCCCCCATAGAGAGCCATAGCGACTCTTTTTTTTTTAAGAGTGTAGGAGCGGCAAAGGGAAAAGAAACGGCAATACGACCAGCGGCGGCGTGCTGCGACCGGCGGCGACATGTCGTATAGTGCAGTAGGCAATCGTTGCAGGCGATACCACAGCTTCGCTGACCAACCACCTTTACAGCGTGAATTGGAACCTCAATTTTTTATTTTTTTTTTATTTGATGCACGGAGTCTGCACAAAATTATTTTCAAAGTATCGCTGAAGCCCCTCCCCGGAGCGTTACGTCACATATAGAGTTTTCGGAGTATCCACTCTCGCTATCTTCAGCGCCTATCAAGGCTATGCACGCGCAATCTTGCTATTTTCAAAAACGCCAGATAAAAAGTCACGACTGGTGTCAGTCGTGACGTTTTGCACGCGCTGCCTACACGAGCGATTCGGGCTTGGCGGCCGATAGGTGCTTCTATGACGTAACGGCTAGTCAGAGGTTTTTTTTGTGTTTTCTCGCGTTTAGTAAAATCTTCGGGAAAAACGAACTATTCAAATTCATGGGATAGAAATACTGCAAAATTCACCACTAACTCTTTTTTTTAGAACCCCTTCAGCTTCCCTTTAATGCGTCCACATTACTGCGCTGGTACATAAGCTGACCTTGGACATATGCTGACCTTGGACATTACTGCCCTGGTACATACGCTGACCTTGACTCCTCTGTCGTGGACGGCCTCCATTCGGGGGCGCTGAGGGCAACAATTGAAAACACAGTTATCATAATCCGGCGTTGAGGTTGGTCTACGGGCGTTGTCAATTCTCTCAAAGCAGCCGGCTTTCACAATGGGCCAGCCGCGCGTCGTGCCATGGTGTCGACGGGCCATCGGAAAAGCCTGGGAGTGTCGTTCTATCATTCAACAGCCTTTGCGACAAAGGGCGAACTGCAGTAGCGATCGCAAGGCTTTTGTCTTTTCTCATGCAGTGCCGGTAGTGAGAAAAAAAGTATGTGTATGTTGGTTCAACCCCTCTCAAGCCAATACTTAGTGCAGCAAGTATGATTGTCAGGAAGCCGGAAACTCGCTGATATTGGAGAATACAATATATATATATATATATATATATATATATATATATCCTCTGCTATGTCTTTGCTGGTGTAGAACTAATCTTTGAGTATATTGGGAATGTACTCAGTTGCGCATGCTCATCCACAGCTCAAAATGCATTTTGCAGCGTTTATCATGGAAAAGAAAATAAAATAAAATACTTGGTGTTGCTATTTTGGCGCTAAGATGCCTGGAAGTTAACGCGACTGATTAACCAATTGGATGATATATTAATGGGTGCCGATTAATCGCATTCAAATTTTAGTCGATCCCAGCCCTAAGGAAAACCGTTCTCCGCCTTCCCTGAAATAATCCGCGTTGAGTCCTTCGTAGTCATGGCCAAAAATAGCTCTTCGGGTTGGGAGGGTGTACAAGCCAGTCGCGTCTGTTACTTTCCCTTGGTTTTTTTGAAAAATTAAAATTAGAAAAAAGGTAGCTCTCTCTAAAACATGCCCCAAAACGAGGTAGTCTTGGATTCCGTCCGATCTTCGAGATGTGACCGTCGTCGACACTCTTGGGCTTTGTTATCCTAGATATTTCTCAAATAAAATATTGTCGCATAACGCTGCACCGTGTTGTACGTACAATATACGTGGAGAGCAAGTCGTCTGCTTCTTGGCAGGAGTTGTGGCAGAGGCGCTCGCCGACATTGGTTCTAGGACTTTAGGGGAGGAGAGGGGGGGAGTCAGGAACCGGGAGCGGCAATGAAATCCGCGGAGGACGGAGCCCAGGATATTATGTCGCGGCCGTCGCTACTGTGTCACCTGGTGCCGTCTAAACCAAAAAGACCTCAAACGGACGGCTAACACTCTCCTCTAAAAAGAGATGACATAACTTGAAATAATCTGTGAGGCGTGGCTGGTTTACATCGTTGAAGTCAACTTGCCACTTCCACTGAACAAGAGTGCTTTCGCATTCTTCATACAATTTGAGAAAAGGAGCGAACAAGCTCCCCCCCCCCCCCCTTAGTATCGTCTTGAGTTCCGGTGGCGTCCAAACGAGGCTATGGCGACTGCAGCGCCACCACAGCTGCGTGACGTCATCTCCTCTTGGTGCGTAGGAAAGGGCTATTAGTGCGTGAGTGGATCAATGACGGTGGTGGACGTCAAGCGCACCGTAGAGCTCTGGGATATTGCGCCAGGTGTTAAATAACCTGCGAATCTGGGATATTATGCTAGTGAAGGAACAAGCGTCACCTTAGCGCGAAAAAATGAATGACCACCAGAAACCTCAGGTACTCGTTGGTGCTAAGAATTGTAAAATGTTTTTACGCAAGGAAAAGTTTTTAAAGGAAAACCCTTCAAACATTTTTCGTCCAGGAATCTTCCCCTCTCTAATACCTACTGCTTTCAAGCTTGTCAAATTATTTGCTCCACATGACACCAATAGAAATGACGACATGGAAAGATAGTCGTGCATTTGCGCCTTATGTACCCCCTTGTTTACGAGATGTGCCACTGACTTGGTAACATTGTGAGTGTTTCCTAAAATATTACTGGTTTTCACACTAAACCAAGGGTTTTGGTAAAAACGGTACTAAATAATTAGTCTTCGCGTTATAAAAAAAAGACCCTTTGGGTTATCTAGACATATATTTTTTTTTTGATTGTTTGCAAGACTTACAGTATATCCAGAGAATTGGCAATATATATCTCCACCACCCTCTAGAAGTATATAGAAACACCTAGAGATAGCTGACGCAAAACTCTCTGAAAAAAGAAAATGTTATGAAGGTACAGCCAGACAAGGTGGTTATTGTGAGTTTTAGTATCCCCTATACGAGCAAATGGAAGCACTAATAATAATCCCTGGAGAAGGGGGGCAAAGAAGAAACATAAATCTCAAAACAGAGCAAATCTCAAAACACAGTTTGGAGATTTGTGTTTGTCCTTTTTCCCTTTGTTCGCCTTCTCCAGTGGTTGTTATCGATATTCTTCTCCAGCTCGCTTGCACTTTTGCAATAAGTTCATTATAATAGCATGCATTGTGCGTTTGCGTTGGCATCGCGTAAAATGCTGGTGCCTTCCTAGTATTGTAACCGCAAGTTTTCCTAATTAAACTTTAATATTTATTTCTACTTATGTGAATCATTTTTATTCGTAACAAAATTCAGTTCAAGTTATTAAAAAAAACATTTTAATGTTAGATTTGCAAATTAGGCGATTTGCACAAAACATCCGTAGATATCGATAAACATCATAATCCGCTATTTTTAGCTCTACATATTAGCTGAACGTTTAATAACTGATTGCTTAACCCTCTTAGAGCTTCCAAAATCGTAAACCCCGTAAGTCGTGACCGCCTTCATTTCCTACGTCCAAGATCATCCAATTCCTCGAACGCATTTGCAGACGAAAGATTAGCAGTTCAACAGTGCAGCCTGTATGAGGCTCTTAAAAGTGCCCTCAGGAGGTTTCCGAGATCCCCTGAAAGTGGCGCTAACTGTTTCTGCTGGCTCTAAGCAAATTCTAGAAATCCCTAATGCACCACGATACGCGGCCTTTTTCCCTATTAAGAATCCAATCAAAGATCGCAACACACCGAGGTTGTTTTCGGCGATGGGAGGAGGATGTTCCGAAACCAAGACCGAAACTGTCAGCCAATGGCAAGCGAAGGATCCGAGCGCCTACCGACCGGTGGAACCGCCAAGTGATATCTCAAATGCGCGCGGCTCACTGCCCTTACGGCCCGGACTACGATTCAACGCAGCGCGCGCGCTCGGGAGCTGACGACCGGACACATCACTCCCGCGGAAAAGAATGAAAAAAGAAGAAAAAAAAAATATATATATATATCAGGGTGTCGAACAGGAACCGAACCGAACCGAAAACCGGAACCGAACCGGTATTTTTTCCGGAACTGAACCCGAACCCGAACCGTTATATTGTTATCGCGATGAATCCGAACCGGAACTGAACCGGAAAAAAAATAACGGTTACCGGCTCATGTCAAAACGGTTCGGCCACGCGCTGTTGACAAAGAATGTGCTATCAATGCCATTTGTTTTTAAGTGCCGTCAACTGACACACACCTCGCTTACATATTTTTCTTCTCCACTCAGTCTTAGGAATATAAACGCTGCATCCATGAATCTTGACATAGGAGCCAGTATTGCGCTGGTCGCGGCTTGCACGGAAAAAAGAGAATTAAAAGGCTGTGCAAAAAAAAAAAATTGCGTCACGGGATTTCATTTTCCTAGAATCTCGTAAATCCTAAATGCTGCTGTGTTCTCATTTCATAACACGTTTCTAGAACGCGCGAGTTCTTGAAGCTTGCTTCCATCGAAATGAGAAAAGAAAAGGCTGTGGAGTTTGATAATAATGCATCCGGTTTCGTATAGGCACTTAAAAGCTAACATATTTGTGAGACAGCGAACTCTTCTATTTTAATATTTATCCTTTTACGTCCTTCTGGCGTTGCGTTCGGTGAAGCGTTTTTCATAT
The DNA here is from genome assembly GCF_016920785.2 of Ixodes scapularis. Lineage (NCBI taxonomy): Eukaryota > Metazoa > Arthropoda > Arachnida > Ixodida > Ixodidae > Ixodes > Ixodes scapularis. Next base: position 11,504,604 of record NW_024609881.1, on the reverse strand, counting down.
TCCGTATCTTGTTTAATGAAAGCTTCTTCAAGGGTCTAATTTGAGTTACCGAAGGCTAGTTCAAACAAAGAAAGTTGTATTTTCTCCCCACTGTTCTTTCATTTGCTTACGCGCCGAGGTGGCGGGATAGTTAGCGAGTTCTACTTGTAAGTGGGTTTGTAAGGAGGTCGCGCATTTTACAGCTACTGCGTCGGACCTAATTAGATGAAGTCCGAATGCGTAAACGTCGGTTAGGTAACCTTGGAGTGCACATAAAGAAACCATTCCTGGTAGAAATCCCTGAGCCTTACACTACGATGTATCCCGTTTCGTATGTGCTGATTACAGATGTTTTATTTGTAATTTATTTTGATGCTGCAATTTGTCATTTATAATTTCCAAACCGGTTCGCGAACCGGTTCAGCGCCCAGAACCGGTTCGCGGATCGAATTAATCGAACCGGAACTGAACCGGAACAAAATAAATTTACCTGAACCTGAACCGTAACCGAACCCGTATTTTTTTCGGTTCGACACACTGATATATATATATATATATATATATATATATATATATATATATATATATATATATATATATATATATATATATATATATATATGTAACGGGCAGGGTGGCGGGAGGCCGAAGACGTGGGTATAAAACTGAGAAGAAAAAAAACCCTTAGTGAAAGCCGCAACAACGGACGATTTAATCTTCGACGTTTCGGCCGGAGTCCGGCCTTCGTCAGGAAGACCGGACGAAGGCCGGACGCCGGCCGAAACTTCGAAAATTAAATCGTCCATTGTTGCTGTTTTCACTAAGGGTTTTTTTCTTCTCTGTTATATATATATATATATATATATATATATATATATATATATATATATATATATATATATATATATATATATATATATATATATATATAGTGCTTTGTTTTTCACGCGATTATTGCAATAAAATGTTCCTTCTCGGCGAATGCTAACATTTTTTGACTATTTCTTATTCGCTTTTATCATCTACAAAAGCATACACATTTTGTAATAACAGCCTTTACAATCTCAAAGAAATGTCGCGTTTTCGTTGGTCAGATGTCGTCCTGGCTGCCGCAACAATGCTCCTTCCATCACCGGAGATGTTTTCGGTGTGTTCAGTCTTTGCTTTTTAAATAGGGAAATCGGCCATCGCTATGATTTACGAATATCTAAGATGCTTAGACCCCGCAGACTAAGTTATCGCCATATTTAGGCGATCTCAGAAACCTCCTCAGGTCACCTTTAAATGATATGAGATGCACTAGTCTTCCTTTTGGTGAGGTATTAACGCTACTTGTTATAACCTCGCCAGATACCTCATGTTCTAAAGCATTGGTTGCTATATCAAACAACGATCAGAGAGCAGTGGTGGCATTTAATGACAGGTTTTCTTAAAGTAAACCTGGCAAAAAATATTTCGAAAGAAAGCAGAAAAAAGTTATATTTGTTAAATATCTATATTTTTATATGACTTACCGCCTTGGAATGCTGGTAGAATAAGAACCCCGGCGAAAAGTACGAACAGCATGTTGCTTATATAGCGGTCACAGTCTAACGGAAACGTCCTCCTAAAAGAGAAAGAATAACATGACTACAGCCTCGAAACTCGACAGCGCAATCTTCTTCTCGGAATGTTGAGTGGATGTGTTTAAAGGAGAGCTCCTGCGAAATATTAATGGTCATCGATTCTCATCAAACATTCAGCGTGCACTCTATATTTACACCTAAATAAGTCTATGAAATATATAATCAAAATACGGATTTTCTTTGAGAAAATAAAATTTGAAGTTTACACTCCCGAATCCCTAACTTCCGCTCTTCTGGCAACACTGAGCAGCGGCGGCATTGATTTTGACGTCAAATATTTTATCAAAGAGTAGTCCCTTCCTCTTCAGGTTGGTTCAGACATGTACACCGAGCGCGATGAGTCCGTTGCAACCGGAGAGACCGGAACGACCGCTCTGCGCCGCGGGTACACACACCTGCAACCATTGCAACAAGCGCAGCGGATCGGCAGCACGGCGACCGCTTCTACGCCGCCGTCAGCTGTTTCAGCAGTGCCTCTAAAAAGGGGACGCACTGTTACTCAATTCTGTAACAGAATATAGAAAGGCAGATTTCTATAGCCTAGAGCTTATTAATATTTTTTTTTTCATGATAGGCTTGCAGGGTACTGTGGATGAAAAAATGAGTACGCCGTCTTGGACGATCACGGCTCTAATACAGGACTTTGCCGATAGTACAAATCTCACCACACGCCTTTTCTACGATTATAAAAGACGATGCAATCTTATCAGCGATATAGCGACGTAGAAATATGATTTGGTGATCAGATAGACGTTGCGAGCGTTCAGGATTGCTAACGCTAATCGCTTTTCTCTGGTGATGAAAACGCGTGAAAACTCGCATCCTTTATACGGTACGCGCCAGTAATACCTCGAACTTGAGCACACGCATGAAATGCGCAAAATAAGAAATCTGGGCGATTTTCGAGGACACAAATGCTTAGAAAGCACCACTGTAGTCGAAGTAAACAAACACGAGGGCTAGGGCGCTTTGCAGACTTGAGAGTGCCGCCACGACATCGCCGCTCGAGTAGGTGGATCTTCCCTTCTAGTACGTGCTGGGTTATCTAGCGACACACTACAAAAATTCACAGTCAAGAATAGCGCTTTTACGCGGAATGATGAGCTTTCACCACGTTGTCCACGTCGACGATCACCACCGACGCCATGTTTGCAAATAGAAGGAGCCGGCCCGCGACCGGCATGCAACGCGCGCGACCCACTCTCTTCGACGTGTGATGGGCGTTTCGTTGCGGTTGTTTCGGTTGTTTCCAACGCAGCGGGGAAGTTTGGGCTCGCTCCAACGCCTTGCGTCGTGAACGACACGTACGTGCGCTATGGCAACTGACGGTTGCAGACCCTTGCAACGGTCGTTTAGGTTGTTCCGGCCGTTACGGACGCATGTGTGTGAACGGGCCTTTCGTTGTAGCAGTTGGAAGTGTGCTACACGACAGTGGCGCCACGGTGAAGCTCCTGGCAGAAGCATTTCGTGTTGAACGTGACGAGACTGGCATAGCTAGGGTGCCTTCATGTGCGGTTCGCATAGAGTGATGCCAACTGCCTGTTTCTCTTTCCCACACCCTCTTCCACCGCCATTTTGTTCCTCTCATTGTTTCCCCGTGCTCCGGAAAGTGGCCTTTGTGTCCATTGGTCCTCCTATCCGAGGGGGAAAATGCTAATCCTCCCTCCGTGGGTTCCACAACGCTGCTCCGAACTTGTGAGATAAAATACTTGTTTCCGGCAGGGTTATATACCCCACGGATTATCGCCGAGAACCAAAATGGCTGCCGGTTTGTCGGCCAGTGGTATTACAAAAGGTGGCTCACCGTAGCAAAGCGCACACGAAGGCTCCCTAGGCATAGCTATCCTGTGTAGCAGCCCACCTTAGTTTTAAGATAGGCTTACGTTGGCACAGCGCTACGTTCATGACCGCACTCGGCGGTAATTCTTTTTACACGAAACCTCGAATTCGAGAACCGTCGCAATCATCTCAATTCCAGCACGTCTGCTGAATCCGCTGGGAAGTTCAGAGCAATCTGTTAATAAGGGTGCGAAGAATACTTATCACGTGAATTTATCAGTTAACAGGCTCTGATGAACGTCGTCTCGTAGTGATTTCTAGACCACCGAAAACACGAACGCTTCTCAGAGTCAAATTCGAGAGCAGGTAAAAGAAAAAAAAACAAAAAAACAGGGCGTTGCGTCGCCGCCGTAGCCGCTTAAAACTGCGGGAAACACGATTGAACCCGATTTCCGAGAAACTCCTGCTGGTCGAATGAAGTGAAAACACACACAGAGAATGCGGGATGAGGGTAGTTTTTAGAAGTTCAAGGTGTCACACCTTCACTTTGGACCGAGACCGAGAAACAGAAGCGGGAAGGCGCAGCCGCGGCGAAGATGCTGCGGCAGAGGTCTGATTGGGTACATCCATGGCCTCCAAGAACCCGAACGCGCGCTTCAGGATCTCGGAGGTCATGGTATCAGTCTCACGAAACGCGGACGCTGTTGTTGGTGGCGCTGCCAACCACTGGCTCCCCGTATGGCTTCCTGCGCCCCGTCTAGGTGCTGCACGCTCTCAATAATGAGCTCCAGTTAGCTTTGCATGCTGTGTCGGGCATGTGATGTAGAGAGGGGGTTGACACTCTGCTAGGGGGTGCAACATCATTGCGAAGGAATGCAGCAGAGTGACACCTCAGCAGTTTCCGACCGACAAGTGTCTGCGATGGAAGTGAGCATTGCCAGTGCGACGCGTACGCCGGCTCTCACCGTTCGCCTCTTGCTAGCAAATAGTTCGCAACCGATTAGCGAATAAGACCTTCGATACCCTATTGCTGGTGAAGCGGCACCTTGGTCTACATGTCGTCGAATCGTGAATGCGTCATTCTAAAACACATGCAAAGGGGAAAAACATGTTTAAAAAAACCTTGATGGGAAAAGGATGTCTTAAACGAAGTTACCAAAGGGAGAAACAATTTTAGGGCTATATTTATGGCGCAAAACGAATTCGTAGTTGGCGCCTGCGGAAGCTGGCATAGTCTCGTGGCTCTGTCCCCGCCGCCGCCAGAAGTTGTTCGGAGCCGCTCAGGCCCGCCGCTGAAGTCCCCAGAACCTGAACCCCGAGGCCGGCGCCGCTCGCTGAGCATGGCGCGCGGCCGGCTGAACGCGGTTCTCCGCGCCGCCGCCGGAAGGGAACATTCCGACGCGCCGGCGCCGTCAATTTGTGACAGGCCTATCACGTGGTGCTTGCCCTCTATCGGGTGCTTCTTATGTGCTTTCAAAATTACTTAATATTATCCTTTTTCTTTTTTGCCCTTAAAACGCAGAATAATAAGTAACCTTTAGAGTCCATAGGAACCCCTCGAAAGAGCGCAACCCCAACGCCATCTACAAATTCGTTTGGCGCCGTAAACGTAGCTCTTAAATATGCTTTTCGTTGTAAGTTTGTTTCATGACATCCTTTTTTTTTTCAATCAGTATGTTTAATTTTTTTCCCCTTTTCCATATGTCTTTTAGCGGGTGGAATGCAACATGTGGAGGTGATATAACGGCGGATCAAATGCGAACGGCGAATAGTTTAAAATCATCCCGTGTTGAACTTGAAACATTTGTTTGCCATTCCTTTTCTGAGAAAAGCTTGACGAAGCTTAGTCCATTGTTTTCCACGGAGGACCGCGACGGCTTTTGACGCTTGGCGAGGCAGGCTTAAGCTTCCCTTTTGAGCTCATGTTTATACAACATCTGACGTCAAGGCAAGATGATGGCGGACTAGTAAAGCTGATATTGATATTGTGATATTTTGACACGCAGCCTTGTTTAGAACGAGAAACAGGGCAGAAAAAGAGCGACACACTTTTGTAATATCTTACGAAAGAGATTTTTCTGGACGTCAACCGCAATATTGAATTGATCATTCTTTTTAAACCAGGAAGACACCAAAGCAATATTAAGATGGCACTAGCAAAATAAACCGCGAACACAATCTCACTTGCAAAATGTATTTTCCAATGTTTTGATTTACCACTCTAGTAAATATTTTTGTTTGTGTTTTCAAGCAGCAAACTGTAACGTAGGTTCAACATGACAAGATCAGACATTGGACGTTAGCCCAAAAAAGTATCTAAATACGTTCCTCATTACCGATTCTCAAACGGAAGGCATTAGTTTATTTCAAAAGTAGCGAGTTGCTTTTCTCACTTTGCTTTGACGACGAAATACACAACTGCTTTTATGGTTCATTGTTTTATAATTAGTAGTCGTTGCACTTAAGCAGCTGCGTCCCGGAGTTTTCCTCAGTTGTTTCCCTGCTCCCTTAACAAAAGATGTCAGGCAACGCTAAAGCGTGGTTCTACTGACGCGCTCGAAGGAACGGCAGTGTTGTGCTTCAGAGAGAGCTGGTGAATCTGGGATTCCCTGGTCTCTTTTGTTCCCTCTGCTTCTAAAGTTTCGAAGTTGACTTTGGGTTTGGTGCCTTTCCGCGTTGGCAATTTCCGGGTTTGCATTCGGTCTGCACACGATTCGAGAAGGTTGAACCAACGAACCTTTTGTGTTCACTGGGTGATTAAGATTCCCAGCTATAGGGCGGGATTGACGTCTTCAGCTATAATCGTTGCTATACCCTCATACTGTTTCGTAGTTTTTCGGGTCGCCCACCTTGATTTGTCGCAATAGAAGCCTACTCAGGTTAGAATTGAAACGAGGCTGCTTAAACGTTGTTCTACACGTTGCTCCTCAAAAGTAACGAAATACTCTTCCTTCTTACTTGGCCTGGAAAGTAACTAAGTACAGAACTTGTTCCACTTCTACAAAAGTAACTGAATATATTCTTCGCTACCGAAAAAAAGCAACTAGGTAGAAGCAACTCGTTCCTAGTATTCCGTCACATACATGTCTGAACAAAACACTCGAGAACGCGAGTAAAAAACAATGCGAAGTTTGAAATAGCCCAACGGCTCATTTTAATACAAGATCGAAATGTCTGAAGTCTGTGTCGGCTTTTTTACCTAAAGTGTCGGGGCTTTCATTGTGACCAAATATATTCCAGCTCGTTTGCACACTTACATTCAGTTCATTAACATAAATTGCCTCTTTATTTCCTCAGCTCTCTGAGAGAACCCCTTGAAAAGATACGGCGCTTGAGCACATAATCGTTGTTGCTAATTTAGAAACATAATTATTTTTTTGTCTATCGTTGGAAACGAATATTACCCAAGACGGCAGAAACGGCATGAAAACGTAGCTCAAAATTTCCACCTACAGCTGTCCGTTATTTAAACGAACGGTATTATGAATTCCATTTCACGAGCACACATTGAACTCTTGCAGACTCTAACAGCGCGGCATTGCGACAAAAACTAATACGAAAGTGTAGCAGTTTTGAGGAGAACTTACGTAAGGCTTTCTTGCTTCAGGAGTCTTCAAGAGGCGATTGCTAGTCTGAGGTGTGGAAAGCTTAATGGCTTATTTATATCCAAGGTGATAGGCGTGTTCCTCGCAACGGGCGGATCCATGAGAATTTTCTTGCCAATGGCAGCTTTAGAAGCAGCTGAGTGGAGACAAAGGCTGCACCTGTAGACCTTTCCCTTGCACTCGATTCGGGGAGCATTCTCTCGCCCTTAAAATAAACGCAACAAACAATCTGCGTCTAAAAATATCTTTATTTTTTTCTTATTTTTTTTTTTTACCGACGTTTGGATTTGCATAATTTTATTTCTTCAGCCATGTTTACTTCTTCATGTATTTTTCAGAACAAGGGCACGATTCATCTCTAGGACATTTTATTCTACGCTGTGTGCACTTTGTAAAGGAGCAGATTATGCAGGGATAGAGAAGTGTTTGTTATCGCCAGAGAGACCCAGGGTGGTCTTCGAGATAAAGCCGTATCACGCAGGGCAGTGTAGTCCCTTCGAGTCCCCACCACAGACTACGCTACGACCCTAGATAGCCAATAAAGCAGCTCCAAAAGTGCATCGTCACGGCGATAATCGTTCTTAAACGTTTCTTTGTGACCAGCAAAAACAATCACGCGCAAAGATTGCGCCGCAATTGATCTCCTGCGCTGAAGCTTTGAAGGTATCGTGGCGCCCTTCGGTGGCGGGCGATAGAGTGTCCAAGGAGTGTTGTCAGTTTAGCTGTTTTCCCGCTAAAATTAGCGGTTTGCTCATTCGTCCACTTGAAAGAAAAAGAAATGGCCGTTTTGCAGGCTCTTTTGATTTTCAGTGGTTTCAAGTCATATGGTAGCCCTCTCTCTGCGGATCTAAATTTCCTCGAGGTTAGATTTATGCATATCAAATAACTAAATTTCTGTGGGAAGTTAGGGTCACGGGGTCGTCACATTTGCTTACTTTCACTTGTTCGTCAAAGAAATAAAAAAATCTGCCGAAGGCGTGGTGGACATATCTTCAAGACTTACACCGTACTTAATATATGCCAGTCCTTAAAAAAAAGAAAAGAAAAAGTTTCGAACAGTCTAATTGGGACACGCGAGTGAAAAAAAAATTAATTTTAGGCGAAAAACAATTTAGAGCAATTGAAGCCGCGGGACGCGATTTAGTCAGCAGTCACCTCCTTTGCACACTTTTGCTCTCGGCAATCTGGGCGCGTGGAGGAGAGGTGGATCCGCTTCGCCTTCACGACCGAGATGGTCACTTCGGAATGACTCGTGACGTCATGAACTTCGCCACGCAGAATTTCAAATAAATCTCTCGCCGTCAATATTGTTTGCAAACAATTTCGCGTAAAATTTATTTTTTTTTGACACGCGTGTCCCAACCAGACTGTTTAAAAAAATCGCTTTCTTTCCTTTCCAGTGGCCGTTAAAGGGGAGCTCCGGCGAAATATTGATGGTGATCGGTTTTTATAAAACCTTCACTACTTACAAAATATCCACTCGTGAGTATGTGTACACCTCCGAATCATAGCTGCCACCAACGTTACTAAAACACTCAGTTGGGAAACTCCCATACAGACAGCTCCGAAAAGGTGGCCCCAATCTGTCTCCGAGCACTGAGCGAATGACGAACACAACGCCACCATTTCTCCCGCAGCCGAGGAACTGCACGCGACTTCTATTTTGACTTTCAGTACAGATACAGCGGAAGACGTTACAGGGGTGCCACCCCCCTCTCCCCGGCGGACGCGCCGCGTCGACGTACCGAAGTTAAAATGCACCTAGGTCGGGACGCGCTACCTGAAAGGACCGCTGAGGCATGGTTGTATAGAAACAATTTTAATTGTTCCGCAAAACCCTGCAAACTAAATATTTTAAAAACATAACGCGCTTCTCTTTTTGTACTAAACTCCAATAAATTTCATACAAAAACAGTCTTTTCCGTTTGTTTTTACGCAAAAAAGGCTTTCAAAAAGCTCAAGGTGACCACAGTACAGACAAACGAAAAAGAGTGGCGCTGTTGTCGCATTTAGCTCGGTCTCGGTGGACGCCAGCGGCCCAGGTTTCGACGGCGAGTTTCCCAACTGAGTGTTTTAGTAACGTTGGCTGCCGCTCTACTGGCGACAACGAGCAGGGGCGCTTGTGACGTGATATGGTGTGTCCGAGAGAGACAATGCTCCATGCTCCTCGGTGTTGTGCGTTGCAGTGACGGTTAGCGTGTGTGGTTCTTCGGATCGCGTCTGGTTTCGGCTTTCCGCGGCATGCGATAAAGGGAGGGGGGGGAGCATTCGGTGATGAGCTGGGGTAGGGGGGGGGGGGATTCATTAACGCCACGAAGAAATACGAGAGAGTGACATTTTACCGTTTTCCGCCCGAGAAGTCTCTGCGACTGAAGTGGGGCCGAGCAGTCTGACGCGAACGCTGAGTCCTAGAGTTCACGTCATGCTAGAAATCAGTTCAAGCCTTGCTAACAAATAAAATATTCCATGCCCTTCTGCTTCGACGCTGCATCTGGGTCTACATGCCGGCGTATTGCGATTCCGCCGACATGTAGACTTCCGAGGGACCCCAAGGGAGGTTCCTCGAAGGCGATGATGGCGGATCGAATACGAACTGCGAATCGTCTGAAATCGCGTGCTGAAAATCTTAAGACAGTTCTCGACCATTGCTCGACTAAGACAGGCTTGATGAATCGTAGTTCGTTATTTCCAGGGACGCTCGCGACGGCCTTCTGACTGCTTCTGACGCCGGACGAAACAGGCCCAAGCTGCCCACGTGCTGATGCTTATACAACATCTGACGTCACAACAAGATGTCGAACCAGTAAAGTGGCATGTTAGTTTCGGTTTCGATTGCATCTTAATTCTAGAGCCCTGCATATGCGCGGATATTCGCGGATATCCGATAATACTGTCATCTGACTGCGGGTATAGCCTTGGCCTATTCCACTCTTTGGGTGAGCGCCAAGCTGAGGGCCAGCCCAGTGAGATATCCCCATCGCGGCAGGGTAGATTAGGAGAAACCAAAACAAAGGTAACTTTTCCTGAACTCTGTACACACATTAAGAGGCGATTTCGCCCAGTTGCTGTACACGCATCTCTGCAGTGTGTCTTAGGGATTTTGACTTTCCGAGTTTAGTTTCGACTAATTCGTAATCAGTCGTACTTCACCTGAATACAAGATGCAATCGGCCTTATGCTTTGTCTCACTTTAAGGCCGAATGCATGCTGACGCTGCGATAAGATAGGGGCAATCAAGCAGCTTAACAAATTTTACGACGCTCGTCGTCTTTGTGCGTTTTACTATTACCTGTTAAACCAATAATGCGCAAAAGGAAAAAGAGTGCTTCACACGAAGCAATTTCTCCCAGCAACTTGACGTCGTGACATTGGCAACATGGTTCGCCGAGCTTCGCTGCGTCGAGATTCCCAGCACTTTCTCGTTCACATACCTCGAAACGCTAACAAAAAGGCTCGAGTACAAATATACAATCATGTTTTAAGACAAGCTATACGTCTCGGGCCTGTGCTAAAGTTTAGAGGTCTGGCCATTTAGGTCAGTTTAGAGACCAAACATGACACTCTCGGGACCAGAAAACATGAGATACGATTTGTGCATAATCTCGTGTCGACTTGACCGAAACCGAAACCATGCTACTCTCCTCCCTGGCCAACTAGTTCCCAGAGTCCAACGCGCGCCGTGTTGCATGCAGGTGTTTATGGAAGTAGTCTATTGCAACGATGTGTCGTCGTCATCGCTGAATTTTAATTTTCTCAAACTATATCGACACATAGTTACGCGCTATAAACCTGTTTTTTTATCTTTCAATAGCCTTGAGAATAGTAACTCCTTTTTCTGAAACAATTTATGTCCAAAAAGGATCAATTTCAAACCAGAACCAAGTTTTTAGTTGTCATCATTACCGCCAACGGGGCGTCGAGCAAAAATATTGCCGCTAGCGCCGCTAACTAAGCAGGCAGTGCGGTCGTGGCCTAACGGTTATCGCGCGTGCCTTCCACGCACAAAGCTAATGTTTGATTCCTGGCCGCAGGGACGCATTTTTGTTGACTCTGACGTAAAGTTCTGGTAAATTCGAGAACCGTGTTGGCTTGCTCGAGGTCAAAATGTTCTACACGCAGAACCTTCTACGCCGAATCTTCCAGAACCCCACGCGTGCTTTGCGACATCGTCGAAGGTACGCCAAACCGCCGTTGCGAAGCACCGCATCATTACCGAGGAGTCTCCGTAAAAGAAATGGAGGTAATCCAGGAGCAAGTTCAAGAGATGCTGAACGACGACATAATCCAGCCTTCAAGCAGTCTGTGGGTCTCTCCAGTCGTACTGGTTAAGAAGAAGGACGGAACGCTTAGGTTCGGTGTGGACTACCGGCAGCTGAACGCGGTAACGAAGAAAGATGTCTATCCACTCCCCCACATCGACGACACGTCAGACCGGCTGCGCCACTCTCGATACTTTTCATCGATGGATCTGAAGAGCGGCTTCTGGCAAATCGAAGTCGACGAACGGGACCGAGAGAAGACAACTTTCGTCACGGCGGATGGCCTGTACGAGTTCAAGGTGATGCCTTTCGGCCTATGCACGGCGCCAGCAACCTTCCAGCGTGTCATGAACACCGTACTGGCAGGACTGACGGGGAAGAGCTGTCTCGTGTACCTCGACGACGTCGTAGTGTTTTCCGGTATCTTTGACTAGCACTTCCGACGACTCCGAGCTGCTCTCCAAGCCATTCGAACCGCCGGACTCGTCCTCAAACCGTAAAAGTGTCGCTTCGCTTATGACGAACTGAAGATCCTAGGTCACGTGGTTAGTAACGAAGGCGTTCGCCGGGACCCAGAAAAGACTCGCGCTGTCGCAGCATTTCCAGCGTCGACAGACAAGAAGGTCGTACGCAGGTTCTTTGGACTATGTGCCTACTATCGGCGCTTCGTTCGGGATTTTGCAAGGATTTCTGCACCGCTCACAAACCTTACGAAAGACGCCGAGAATTTCGAATGAACCGAAGAGCAGCAGCAGGCATCCGACGAGCTGAAGCGACAACTCCAGACTCCTCCTGTTTTTGGACATTTCGATCAGGATGCGAAAACCGAGATCCACACGGACGCCAGTAACGCAGGACTTAACGTGGTACTGGTTCAACTACAAGAAGGCACCGAGCGAGTCATCGCCTACGCAATTCGGACACTGTCCAAGGCGGAGAAAAATTACTCCACGACTGAGAAAGAATGGCTTGCGGTTGTCTGGGCATTCACGAAGATTCGTCCGCACTTGTACGGGAGCCCGTTCCGCAGAGTCACGGACGATCATTCGCTCTGCTGGCTTGCCAACCTCAAGGACCCGTCAGGACGCCTCACTCGATGGAGTCTCCGACTACAAGAGTTCAACATGAATTTGGTCTACAAGTCAGGCCGTAAGCACAGCGACGCCGACTGCCTGTCTCGAGCGCCCGTCGAAACACCTTCCGGCAGAAGCGACGGCAATGAAGACGAGTGCTTCCTAGGCGCAGTAAAAACCGACGACATGGCACGCCGTCAACAAGACGATCTTGAGCTGTGCGCACTAATAGAGCACCTGGAAGGGCGCGGGAGTGAAATGCCACGTGTTTTCTCACAAGCCCTGTCGACCTTCGTCATGCGACAAGGTGTACTCTGCTAGAACTTCATGAACAACAACTGGTCGTGGCTGCTGGTAATAACGACCGACCTTCGAGACGATATCTTTCAAGCCTGCCACGACGACTCAACGTCCGAACACCTTGGTTACAGCCGGACACTGGCCCGTATTCTGGAAAAGTATTACTGGCCCAAGCGCCCCAAGATCGTCCACCTTTACACATGATCATGCCACGAGTGCCAGCGACGCAAGGAACCTCCGATGAGGCCGGCCGGACTCCTGGAGCCAATTTATCCTACAACTGCATCCTTCCAGCAGTTCGGAATGGATCTACTTGGCCCTTTTCCGCAGTCAAAGTCGGGGAACCGCTGGAATATCGTCGCCACAGATTATCTAACGCGGTACGCCGAAACGAAAGCCCTACCTGCAGGGACTGCTGTGGAAGTTGCTAAGTTTTTTACCGAGTCCATCATCCTTCCGGCACGGCGCTCCCGAAGTCCTGATCTCAGACCGTGGATCATCATTCATGGCCCAGCTGACGCAAGGAGTCATTCGTCTCAGCCACACCAGCCATCGTCGCACCACGGTGTACCACCCGCAGGCCAACGGGCTGACGGAGAGGCTCAACAAAACCATTGTCGACATGATCTCCATGTACGTCGACGTCGAGCACAAGACATGGGACGAAGTGTTTCCGTACGTCACATTTGCCTACAACACGGCCGTGCAAGAGACCACCGGGCTGACACCCATTCAACTGGTTCATGGCTGCAAAGTAACGACAATGCTGGACGCGATGTTACCCCACGAACCGGCTGTCGATGGAAGCGACGACGCCCATGTGGTTGCCCAACGGGCAGAGGAAGTCCGTCAGCTCGCCAGACTCGGGACTAAAGCCCAACAGCGCATCGACACAGGCGCTACAACCTTCGTCGTCGGGACGTCCACTTCCAGCTTCGAGACAGGGTATGGGTCTGGACTCCCATTCGTCACCACGGTCTCTGCGAGAAACTCCTGAAACGGTATTTCGGACCCTACAAGGTACTTCGCCGGCTTGGAGATCTGAACTACGAAGTGATGCTCGACGGAACAAGAACATCATCACGCCGTCCACCACGACCTGAAGTCGTCCACGTCGTGCGCCTGAAGCCGTACTACGCTCGATAGGACTTTGGACCTTATGTATTCTTAATGAATTTTCAGTTTACCGTACTTTTTATTTGCTTTGTATTGTTTTGTGTTGCATCGGGGCGATGCAATTTTTAAAGGGGGGAGTAGTGCCGCGAGCGCAGCTGACCAAGCAGGCAGCGCGCTCGTGGCCTAACGGTTATCGCGTGTGCCATCCACGTAGATAGCTAGGGTTCGATTCCTGGCTGCGGGGTCGCATTTTTGTTGACTGTGACGTAAAGTTCAGGTACGTTAGAGAACCGTGTTGCTTGTTCGAGGTCAGAAGGTTCTACACGCCGAACCTTCTACGAAGAATCTTCCAGAACCCCACGCGTGTACATAAGGGGCTTCGCGTGGCGAGACGCAGTTTGTTTCGCCTCAGCGTTCGATCTTGCTGCTTCGCCGCCTTCGACGGCCGCGACGCTCTGTTGTTATATTTCTTTTTTTCCTTTCATTTTTAGGAAGTTCTCCCCATGAAACGTTCAGTTGACTCAGTCATTCGCCGCCTCATCACTTGTTATTCTTGACAATATCGCTTCCGACCGGCTGCTGCCGCTTCAAACGTCTCCCAGTTGTCCGAGTTGCTCGTTCGTTTCGGGCCGGACTCAATCCCAGCAATTCGTGTTGCAGCGCGAGGACCTAGGGAAAGCCAGGGAAGAACTCACCAGGAACAAGGACATTGTTAGAAAAATTGCCCCGTCTGAAGCGGGCCTAAGCCAGCTTCAGACCCCCGCGGGCATTGTATCCCAGAAACTTCATTTAAGATCTAGGGAAAGCCAGGGAACAACCCGAGAGCAAGAATGAAATCGCTGGAAAAGTTGCCCTGTTCCCGCAAAGCACTCGGGAGAGCGAATCACTGCGATAAACTGACATATTGAAGGATGTCGGCGAATGGCAATGCTGTTAATAAGCTGCTCTAAAAAACACAGTATGCGCTGTGAGATTGTGCGTGACGTAAGCGCATGACACGTCACGCTCAATGTCATTGCACAGACTTAGTTTTATGGCTTAACGCCTGAACATATTTTTGTCATTCGCCGACGTCCTTCAGTATATTGCAATGATTGGCTCTCCAGTGCGCTCGGCAGAAAACTTGACTTTGTAATGTTTCTTCGAGTGTATCTGCTCCTTGGTGGCACGACCCCGCGTTGACACTTTGCGGGCTTCACTTGCAGGATTCCATGTTTCCGTGTTTTTTGTTTGTTTTTCCCCCGGATTCGGGTTTTTTCAATGCAAATCTTTAGCGTCGAAAAAACGAAGTAGGCGTCGTGTATTGGCGCAGAGTTTCAAGAAAACCGAATAGGGGGAATTGGAACCTCCAACCTCTAGGGAACTTATACGCGATAAAGGAAGGAAACAAAATAAACATCGCGGTGCCCCACCCCTGGAAAAACAGTTGCGTACATATCGTTTCATCAGGACTGTTTTTCGGGCAGGTACGTACACGTCACAGGAATAAAGTAATTAAACGCCGTTACTCGCTCCCCTCTCAAATAGTAAAAAGTAAGTTCAAAAGGAAGGCGTTATTTTCTTGTTACGATTAATGATTCGTTTTTATGAAGCGGTACGTATTGGCTTCCAATATTTGTCGCCATTGATAATTAGTCGCCTCCTACTGCCTTCATTCAGGGAAACCTGTGGGTATACTGGCATACTTTGTTAACAAACTTTTAGGGTTTATCTAGTACTTTCTCGTCATGCAAATTACGCGTGCGAGCCGAGGTCAGAGCTTCGCTGGTTGCTCGGGTTGGACACTATCCCCTCCGGAAGTAACTAAACACTGTCACTCGTTACTTGATCGAAAAGCAACGAAATTACGTTACTAGCTCCTCTCAAAAGTAACGTTTCTTCGTTGCCGAAACAAGTAAAATATAAGGTAAACCAAAGACAGCTTCCTTTCGGATTTTTTTGGGCGGTTACTTTGCGCGGCCTATGGTACATACAGAAAACACAGAACACGGAGATAAGTGACTCTAAAAAGCAAACACCAACAACCACCTCGAAAGTTACGCTCCAAAAAGGAAGCAACGATACTGCAAAAAAATGGGCGACTTGGAATATTTACTCGCTTATAATAGTGTGGTCCTATTCTCGGCCGTTTTAGCCTGTAACGTGCAGAATGTTGCACACGAAAACGCTGACGTAACGGTTTCTGTAAGAACGTGTCCGCAAACAGGTTCCTGCGCTACCTCAAGTGTCATTGCTTCGACCACGTTGGAGGAGTCTGTAATGAATTGAGCTGCTGCCATCGTTGTGGAGGCTGGCACGACCCCAGTCAGCAGAGGCTAAGAAGCGTAGGGAAGCCTCGTGCTGCGCGCTTCCATGTCTGCTCCGAGACTGTCCTCTACGGCTGTCCTTGGATATTTCTATAGAAAATTGTCAAGAACTGTGGGAATTATATGTCGGCATCGGTATATACTTCCTACATCTGTTAAAATATTTTTAGACAGATCATTATTTTAGTACAATTTAAATTATTGTTCGTTGGTTTGGCGTACTACCACTGCAACTAATCTTGACAAAGTGCATCTGCTCCAAAAAAGAATGTGGCGAGTAATTACAAACACACCTTATCTTTCGCACTCGGGAAGCCTGTTAAAGACTTATCATGCGGAGGGCAAGTTCGTCTGCTTCTTGCGTAGGGGGTAGCGGTGACGTCAGAGCGCCGAGCCCTGATTGGCTGATCGCGACCCCCTATCTGAGCGTCGTCTGCTCCCTTGCAACGTCGTCTGCTCGCAACGTTGTCCGCATCTGTCTTATCTTTCCTGCGACTTTCGGACGTGCAGGTCTTTAAGAGCGAGCTCGACTTCGCCTTTCAAAGGGGGCAGACGAAATAACTTGAGCGGTACGTTGTTTTAGAGCGCAGCTCTCAGGGGCCCGTTCCCGGCTTGAGCGGCGTCGGCGTCGCCGTCGGCGTAACCAAGGTGATCCCAAGGTCACGCGACCCCCAAGGTCACCCCAAGGTCACATGACCCCCAAGGTCACGTGAACCCAAGGTCACCCCAAGGTCACGTGAGCCCCAGAGGTCACGTGACCCCTCCCGCAGGGTCGCCAGGGTCACGTGACCTCCCCGATGACGTCATCGTCACTGATGACGTCACCTGCATCCGCATCGTTATCGTCATCATCACTGATGATGTCATCAGTGACGTCACTGATGGCCTCACCGGCATCCGCATCGTCATCGTCATCATCATAGATGATGTCATCAGTGACGTCACTGATGACGTCACCGACATCCGCATCGTCATCGTCATAATCGCTGATGACGTCATCGGAGTCCGCATCGTCATCGTCACTGATGACGTCATCAGTGACGTCACTGATGACATCATCGGCATCGTCACGTGACCCCACAAGGTCACGTGACCCCCCAGGTCACTTCACCCCCCCAGTACCCTTCCCTCCTCCTCCTCAAGAGCTGCGCTCTAATTCGGTGTTACAGGGAGTTGTAAACGGCTTTCACTTTTTGTCTAACAACTCGCAGACCCGCACCAAGGAGAGAAGTCAAAGGACTCACTGCCGAGGTGTGTTTATAGATGGATTAACTCTGAATGAGTTGCGCCCCGATTAAAAGCTTCAAAATCACTTAATATTCTTAAAAGTATATACCACCGATTCTGTGGTTCTCACCGGACGTGTCTTATGAGGATATATCGGTCGATATTGCGACCACGACTGGACTATGGCGGTATTGTTTACTGTTCAGCTGGGCGTTCCAATCTAAAAATGCTTGACCCTATCCACCATCTTGGGTTGCGATTGGCGAGGGTTCCTTTCGCACGACTCCTGTGCAAAGTCTGTCTGCAGAGTTCAACGAGCTGTCTCTTCAGAAGAGAAGGTTTTCATTGGGCTTAATGTATTCCAGGAGAGTCCGGTCCATTTCCTATCACCCTGCGTGAATAGCCATCGACGACACGCGCTCTAAATGGGCGTTTAAAAAAATAATGCCACTTTTTGCGTTTGCTGCTGTGGCGCCTTTTTCGGTTTTCTTACTTGTCTTTATCTTCTGACATTGTGTAGCGACGGCCCTCGCGTTCTTCTCCTTGGCTTCCCTTAGTTTTCGCATAGTCTGACGAAGGATGTTTGCCCGAAACGTCGCTTATTTTGCTTTCCCCTTCCTTTTGCACATTTTATCTCTCAGGCTTTTAGTTTTATGCCCCTTTTTACGTGCCGGAAGCGCCCTTGCTCTTATATATTTACGCCTATCCTTCTTTCCCGCTTCCCCATGGTGGTCAACGGTTTCATCCCGTACCCGAGCTCGAGAACGAAATGGCGCAGGCCGTAGGGGACAGAGCAAATCATGGCTGGAACACCCAACTTCGGCTGGATGGACGGGGGCGGAACGAAAGAGCACAGCGCCTGAGGCAGTTTTATAGAGTCGACATGACACTTGTCAACGGAAAGCGACAAACGGTCCTCGCAACATACACAACCTCAAGTGGTGGCGCTGGTCGCCCACCAGAGGAAAGACAATAGGCGATGAGCCTTGTCAGCCGCAGCCAGCTGAGCGAGGCGCCTTACTGGCCGTGCCGCCACCAGCTGTTCCAGAGTAATTGGACACCCGCCCCGCTGGGCGCTTTCTGCCACGCGTAAACTTTTCTCATTCAAGGCACGTATGCATCCCGGAACCCTACACTAACCAACATCGGTGTAAGCGATGATTATTTTGTGACACGTTTGGCGCAGATTAGTCAAAGGAAATTCGGGCAATCTAATGGTTCCACGTTTAGATTGAGGAAATGTTTCGGTACGTTAGGTGCCATCTATTATCACAGATTTGGCTGCGTCTCGGAACTGTTCACCGGCATGCCTCCAGGAGTAGAGTGCGTAATACGGGAGGAAATACACCTGCGTCTGCCTAGCAGTAAGTGACGGTATAGACATCAAATTTGACCTAATATGTTCATTGATTGATTTATTTTTAGTTTTAGGTTCCACAAATCCCACCATTCAGAAACACTGTTAATATCTGACTGAAGAAATGAGACGCCAGAATCACTGTTAATTTCGCGACAAATGACGCAGTCATCGGCAAAGAGACTGACGGATGAACCTATATTAGCGGACAGGTCGTTATTATAAATGAGAAAAAGTAAGGGCCCCAGAATTTAGCCTTGGGGTACACCTGAGCCAACTGGAGATAAATCAGAATTGATATTGTTAGCCGTCACAAATTGGGACCGGTTAGTGAGGAAGGAGCGCAACCATGCAAGAACGTTGGTGTCTAAGTTTAGTTTAGTCAGCTTGAGAAAGAGAAGTTCGTGAGATACTTTATCAAATGACTTTGAAAAATCGAGGAATATGCATTCCACCAGAGATCCACGATCAAGAATGGAATGTAGATGTGAAGCACAAAAGCTGAGTTTTACATGAAAATGACTTACGAAACCCATGCTGGGATTAAATGAAAAAAAGAATTGAACTCTAAGTAATTTGCAAGATGGGAGTAAATTTAATGTTCCTATACTTTACAGGGAACGCTGGTAAGTGACACGGGTCGAAAGTTATTTGGACAATGCTTCTCACCTGATTTGTGCACAGGAATCACCTTCCCGATCTACCAATCCTCTGGTATACTACCGGTATCAAGAGACTGCTGAAACAGTTTACTCAGGATTATAGAGCTATACATCGTATTATTAAGCAAAAATTTAGAGTTGATATCATCGACACCAGAGGATGACGACATATTCAGTTTTTCTATTATTCCCGCAATACCAACTGTGTCAATAAGAACTGGGTCCATTGGAAAAAACTCTTAAGTGTGACAGGCAGGGTAAGTAGCATTTACATTACTAGAAAACGCCGAAACAAACTCCGCGTTGAGAATGCTAGCGTATTGACCGCTAGGAACTACTGTACCATCTGTTCATCCAAGTGTTATATCATGCTTGTCAGTCTTGTTTACAACATCACAGAATTGTTTAGGATTATGTATGAGCATGGAAGGTAAAGCTTGACTAAAAAATGAGTATTTCGCTTCTTTTAGTGCTACTTTGTAGTTAGTAGCTGCACATCGGTAGGTGTCCCAACAAGACTGGGAATTAAATGATTTCGCGGAACGAAACAAGTGGTTTTTCTTCTTTGACAACCTTTTCAGTGACTGAGTAAACCACGGTGATTTTCGGTTCGATCTGATGGTTCTCAATGGTATGAACGCATGTGTGAGTGAAGCCACTTCATTTTTAAATAAATTCCAGTTCATATTTATAGATCTCTAATCAAACCCTTGTAGGAACTCCATCC
This sequence comes from Ixodes scapularis, assembly GCF_016920785.2. Taxonomy (NCBI): domain Eukaryota; kingdom Metazoa; phylum Arthropoda; class Arachnida; order Ixodida; family Ixodidae; genus Ixodes; species Ixodes scapularis. Next base: position 11,484,589 of record NW_024609881.1, on the reverse strand, counting down.
AGAAACAGACATAGCTCACGATTAATAGCAACAAAGTGCGCCTTCTTATAATCTCTAATACATTTATAGTCGTTATCTTGATTAGAAACAGGTATGTTCAATGTGATGTGAAGCAAAGAATGATCGCTTAAACCTGTTAAGTAAGTTATGGGACTGACAAGGTCTGGGGAGGTGGTCAATACAAGATCCAAGACACTTGATGATGTGGGCGTAACTCGGGTTGGCTGGGCTACAACTTGCGAGAGATTGAAATCAGCACACATGTTCAAGATATTGCTACACTCGGTAGAAAAGGGACAAAGATAAGGAGATTCGTTCGACCATAAAATATTTGGATAATTAAAGTCGCCTAGTAACATTATTGAAGCATTTGGGAAACGTACTATAATTTTAATAATTGAATCATGTAAATTGTCAACAAAAGTCGCACTGAACGATGGTGGACGATAGCAAACACCCAAGAGAAGCGTTTTGAAACGCATGCTAAGTTCAACCCAAACAAGTTCAAGGCTGCTTACGACATCTACAATAGACGAGATAATGTAATCGGCGACGGCATTCGAAACACCACTGCTGCGTCTTTCTCCTCTATCATGCCGAAAAACTTTAAGTCGCCTGGTACACTCAAAAAGCTCGTTGCTCCCAACCTTGGCGGAAAGCCAGGTCTCAGTAAGTACCACTACGTCAGCATCGCATGAGTCAATGACAGAGCTCAGTTCATCACGTTTAGATGAGACGCTTCGAATGTTGGTGAAAAGAAGAGAAAGATTTTTTTGTTGTTATCAGACGCCAGTCCACCACCCCTCACGTGTTGTTATCGCGAAATGCTTGCCGGTGATGCGTCACCTTCAGTGTTCGAACTTCGATTGAGGCTGCGCTGGTTAGGGGTACTACCCGAAGGAAAAATCCATCAATGTAACCCTGTTTGGCAGTCAATGTTTTCTAGTGGACCGCTGACTGTGCCTACTGCACGTCAAGCATGTCTGACTGTCCAACAAGTTACTCTGACCGACAGTCAGACTCCAGTCAGACTCCGCTTGTCGGCTTTCTGATGGTTTCCTGGTGGCAGTCGGCCGCCGCGAAATGCCATCAGGATGTCTTGGTGGCGATTCTGACTGTACATCGATTGTTTCTGACTGTACGTCAAAAAGCTTTGACGTGCAGACAGACGTACGGTCAAAGGACGTAAAGTTCGTTCGGATACCACTATTTTGTCAAATCTATGAATACGAAAAATAATCTATGCACGAGAAAACGATTTCGGGACGTGAGCCCATAAAACCGCTGATGTTAGATTTATGACACGCAACCGACCGACAACCTTGATCAGAAGTGCAAAAATGTTCCAAAAGCCGGGTGAATTCATGATTGAAAAGGTTTACTCCGACTTAACATAACAAATTAATAACAAAAGGTACAGACGTTTCGCCACCTATGCAGGTGGCATCTTCAGTATACGGCGTATACTGAAGATGCCACCTGCATAGGTGGCGAAACGTCTGTACCTTTTGCTATTAATTTGTTATGTTAAGTCGGAGTAAACCTTTTCAATCTTGATCAGAAGCCCGCCGAAACGCCGAACGGCCGAACTTCTTCGCCGAGCTTCCATGAACGATCGCTCTCGACTCGTTTTGTTTGCCCGCTTGCTCCAACCTGTCGATCCTGCCCGGGCTCTACAATGTCTTACGTTTTAGTAGAATTTCTACTCGACTAGACCCAGCCTGTTGTGAGTTCCGACGATGTAAGGCACTTTAGAGCGGTGTAGTTGAAGACGACAAGGTGTACTACTGGGCCGGAGACGCTCCAACGAAAGGAGTATTCTACGACGCGAAACTACTCTGCATGGCAGGTGAGTAGAACTGAAGTACGGCGATTGATGTACGATTGCTTGGTTTAACTGCATATACAGCCGAAGCACTTTTTAGAGCGATGCACTCATTGTCGGAACCTCTCGAAATGCTCTTGACTCCGTCCGAGAGGTTTAGGCAAGAAAGTTTATATCTTTCTATCTGGTGTGCACGGTAGAAACGTTCCGTAAAAAAACGTAGAGCTTCTCATTAAAAGCTGCGGAGAAGCATCCGTAATCTGAAATGCGATTGACTTGTCCGTGAATCTAAAGTTACCATTCTTTAAACAACTAAAATTGTTTGCGACAAGCTGAAAATTGTTTTATTTGGTTTAGACTAATAGACAACTGTTCTCGCATTTTAAAGGATCATTTATTGCACTGTCAAACAACTAATGATAAACGTTCCGAAACGAGGTGGCGCTAGTTACCGCTCAATTGAAAAGCACGAGGTGAGAGTTTTGTCTAGTATAATAACACTGCCGCTATCTCTTCATCTACCCATCTCCGCTCGCTCGTTTTGCTGCCGTTACCGTTACTACCGTTACTGCCGCGCTTGTTTTGTCGAGGGGTAGAGGAGCTTGGTGGTTTCTGTGCGAGCTTTCCTTTTTGTGATGAACGGTGAGTTTGTTCTGCTCTTTTTATTAACATTGATTGGGGACGTTCGTATACGTTCGTATTTTTGACACTTGTTTCCTCGAAAGAAATGAAACCACGGATTTGCGTCGCTTGAAACTTTCGGGTTCAATGACTGTCGCCGCTATCTCAGTTCGTGTTTGACGTTCTTTTCAGAGTTGAATGCTGAAGTCGGGTGCTCGTTTGAACCTTGTGTCATGTCGCGAGCTCGCTGGGACGCGCGGTTCGTCATTTGTAGCGATTGGGAGGCTATTCGCGCGTGCTGGCTGGCAAGAGTTGTAGTAAAGCACGTGACAACGCATCGTCTGAGTGCGTGAGTGCGCTTTGCGAGTTTCGCATCGTTGTTCGCGCGCCCTGTAGCCTTATCATTTCGCCGAGGGGTCCCTATCGTTTCGTCGAAATTCGTTTCGCGGCATTTCGTTTCGTGGACAACTTTTTATGGACACGTTTCGTCGACACGAACGTTTCATCGACACTGGTTACGCGAATTTCATGCTGCAGGGACGTTTCGCCATTCGTGTATCACTGAAGTGCGCGTAAACCCACACCCCCGCCTGCGTTCACACAACTTCGCGGCGACAGTCTGCGGCTGCTCGTTACAAAAATGTTAACCCACCTAACCGACCCGTACAGGTCGCTTCCCGGCGACAGTCTCATGCAGCTTACCACCCCCCCCCCCCCAATCAATGGGGGGGGGGGGGGTGTCGATGAAACGATCTGTCGAGGAAACGTCGTTCGATGAACTGATTCCCATTGGTGTATCACCACTGCGTATTTCACGTTCACTGGTTGTTTAGCAGTCATAATGCAGGCAATGAATTTCTCATTTCACAGAATGCACTTGTGTCCCCGTACGCTGATTCCCCCCAACCAGATGGTCTAAGACCATCGTATTGATATTTATTTTTATGCTCATAATATTTTATGTTTATATTAAAGCAATATGCCTCCACTCAATGCTTGCACGGCGCTACTCAGGAGGACACGTAATACCACTGTTCCACGGACTGCAAAATTGTGTGCATTAATCTTGGCTCCTCAGTCAGACTGTTTGTAAGGAACATAGCCGCCGTTCCTGCAGTTTCAAATTGTCTGAGATGCAAGCTCATATTTCGTTCAGGAGGCGTCTTCAACGACAATTGCTTCCTTGTCACTGAGCATCGGCCAATGTTTAAAGAGCCTATGCCATCCTTGAAGGCGGTATGCGTCTTGTTTGGAGCTTTTTACGTGTTGAATTTACCTATTCTAAGGAAGCCTTGGCCACTCTCGAGTTTATGCAAATGTGAGAAAATCTTGAAATGCATCAAGTCCACAGGATGTGTCATAGAATGACATAATATACATTACCCTATCATTTATCGTGCTGTAGCGCCTTTATTCACAACTCGCAAAAACATTTGAGCTGTACTAATTTTACAAAGAATTACGCTGCTGCATATTTGTAATAAATTGATAACGTAGGAACACTGGTTGTCATTAGGCTGTCACTTTCAAGGCAGGGAAGCATGGTCATCTTGTATAGACCAGCACGCGGCACTGACGTCATGCAGATGCGGTGGCGCTGTCGGCGGCACAGCGCAGACGCTTCACTTTACACAAATTTGGTTTTTACGCACGCACAGTGCTCAAACCTGGTGTGAGCAAACGCGGGCTTGCTTATAGACAGGGTCTATAAGCAAGCCCGCGTTCTATAGACAGGATCTATAGAATGTGTGCTTGTTCAGCAGTCATTCAGGTTTAACATGTTCCTACACTACCATAGTCTGCTTGATAGTAGAAAATAAATGGCTTCCCCTTCACCAGGCTGAGGATGCATGAAGCAGGCATGGCATTAATGTTAGATGATGCACTCTATCCTCCTAGACCAATCTTCCAAATCAACCTGGAGAAGGGGTTGAAGAGAATGGGAGCAGTGAAGCGAACGACGGCCCAGCGCAAGATTTTAACGATGCTGAAGGACTTCAAATGAAGTCTCCACAGAAATCCCTTGAACCTGTATGTTTTTTTATGGTAGGTGCAAATTTGAATTCCTACACATCTAGCATGTACCTAAGACGAAGACAACTCTAATGTGGCTGATGCCAATCTTTTGAGAAGAGTAACAAAGGGCTTTGTGAGTATTCAGAACTTTCAAATATCAAAGCGAATGATGTCATATTTTGTTTCTACTTTCATCGGATAGGACGGTTCGGCAGTTGTACGAATTTTCAATTTGAGAATGCTCCAGGACACACCATCGTAAACAAGCAACTGAAACGACTCAAAAAAGCCCCACAGAAGTCTGGGAACTGTATGCAAATAAAACATTTCAACTCGTTTATTTAAAACGGGAAGTCATCCTGTAATTGTAACCAAAGATGGTTGATCTGTAAAATGTTTGAGCCCCCAGAGCCAATATATGATTTGCTGCGGTACGCTGCTGTGAACCGGTGATGCATGCACGCAGTGCGAGTGCTACAGTGTCAAAGCAGATGTGGCCGACATGATATGGTATTCATATCCCGTGTTATTAGGAGTCTACGTCTGTTTAATTGCAGCAACCGGCATCCTGCCACTTTACAAATTACCTCCTTGCAACTTTTTTGCCCCTTGCTCTCGCACGAAATAATTATTCGTTTGATATTTAAATGTATTATTATTAGACGGGGGGCAACAATTTTATGATTAAGAGAATTTGCATCTCGTCATTTTTACGATTATCATGTTCTTTCTTTTTGTTTTATAGAGGTTTTTCAAAGCACAAGTCGGCCGGTCTGCCAGCCACCTGCAGCTATGCTTGCACTGCATGATTACTTAGCATGTCCAGCGCCGATTGCTATTTAAGCTGCTCTAACCTGATTAAATTGAGTCTGGCAATCTTGTGTCTTGTTTTTCAGAAAATACAGTGTGCACCTCAAGACGTCGAGCAATGTTTGACGATTTAACCATTTTGAACCAGTTAAATTACAGAGTCAACTTCGCTTTTTTTTATGGTAAGTCACGAGTCTGAGTTCTTACAGATTGAGCATGTCCATGAGGGGGAGACAAAGCTGATGTAGCTGATGTCACATTTTCGACAACTGTTGTAGCAATATCAGCCACATCTAACATGTTGCCCTAAAGCCCCAGTTTGAACATGTATCAAGCCTTTTTCTAATGCATATTTTAGCAGATTATGAGTTAACTTTAAAATGGAACTGCATGGTTCATTTTTGTTTTGTAGAGGTTTTTCAGGGCGCAAGTTGGCTGATTTCTTGTAGCCTCCTGCAGCCATGCTTGCACTGCAGGGTTACTTTGCATGTCCAGTGCCAACTGCGATTTAAGCTACTCTTACTTGCTTTAACTGGCATTCTGACAGTCTTGTATATGTCCTGTTTTTCAGAAGATACGGTTAGCATCTCGAAAGGTCGAGCAACGTTTTATGATTTAACTATTTGAACAAGTCGAGTTACGGAGTCAACTTCGCTGGTGTATTTTCATGGACATGGTAAGTAAAAAGTGAATTATTACAGGCCGAGCACGACTCTGAGAGGGAGACAACGCTGATCCAGCTGGTGTCACTTCCGACAAGTTTTGTAGTAGTGTCCGTCGCATGTAACATTGTTTTGACCCCAACTGGTGTTACTATACACTATAGCTAGATTCAAACCTAACATGCTAAATTCATTTGAATCTAGTATAGCTAAATTCAAACATACTAGGTCACCTGCTGCTGGCTTTTTGTAGCCGATGAACTTGCCACGTTTTAATCGCAGGTAGTATTAAGTAGTGACACGTTGCAAGCAACATATTGATGTAACAATTGTTTTCTTGGTAACACTAACTGTCACACGCTAAGTTTGTGGGAAGTTCTGTATCACGTAATTTTTACTGAATAAAAAAGTAGCACTCTTCTTTTGTAGTTAATTTTCTAATCTTTCTAATTACAGTTACATTGAGGAGCATGATCTGATGCATACCTTATATCTAGATTGTCATGGATAGACAATGACCAAAAAGATTATGCATTTCGGATTATGGATGACAAGTGCCAATGACAAAGCACAGCTGGCAATGCAGAGAAAACACTTACAACAGATAAACAAGGAGAATATTTTTTTTCAACTCCCTCCAAAAGTTTTGCTTACAGTGAGGAGCAGTGGTGGAGAAAGGAAACCTCAGAGGCAATGGCTTTGTGTATTGTTGAGGTTGTAACCAGGAACAAATCCTTGCGCATGCAAGCCATTCCACCGAGTGTGCCAGTTGAAAGCTTGTTCAGCGATGGAAATGGATGTGCTTGCCTTCAGTAAAGTAAAACTTTTGGCCGAAAATTTAGAAAATCAACTGCTGCTTTAGTGTAAGATGTAATAACACTGATGCAGGCACTTTGTGCAAAAAACCTGAGCATAGCCGGTTCCTAGTTTTCCTTGTTTCTTTATTTAATAAAAGAAGTAAAGTAAAATAATGGAATTACCTCTTGGGAGTAACTGTTATAGGTTACTTTTTTCTTAACTAGCTTAATTAGGTAGTCTTTTTATATGAAGTATCTTGCCAAGGCGACAAATATTGTAAGGGTCCTCTAATTGCATAAATTTTTCGCTTAGTTTATGTCGATGCTTACAAGGTCCTGCTCTAAGATTTGAAATCTGTTTTCTTATATATTCTAACACATTATAAGGTAACCTTTAAGTAAAGGGAACTGCATGGTTCTTAAGTCTTGTTTGTAGGAATTTCTCGGAGCACAAGTCAGCTGATTTCTGGCAGTCGCCTGTGGCCATTGTACTGCAGGATTACCTTGGATAGTTATAGCCAGCTACGATTTAAGCAACTGTCATTTGTATAGATTGTCATTCGTGTTTGTCTTCTTTTTTTTTCAGGAGCTACATTTGGAATTGTACAACGTGGAGCAGTTTTTGACGATTGGTCACTTTGAAAAAGTCATTTTGTGGAGTTGGCTGCACATGTTTTTTGCTGGCAAGTAAATAATTCAATTTTTAAAATCTAGCATGGTCTGAGAGAAAAGCAAGCTTGATGTGACTGACAGCACCCTTCTGAAAACTGTTTGGACAATATTGATCATATCTAACCAGGGTTTTTCCCGTTGTGGGTGGCAGTGGTTTCGCTGCCCACTAGTCCTGCTAGCCGCCCAATTCTTTGAAAAATGTCTTGTGGCCTTCATGTCTTGGCACAGAAATCGCTGTGCTCGGCGGACTTCTGTGCCAAGACATGCAGGTACAGGTCCCCACAACCCAAATTAATAGGACTTGGTCGAGGTGCACGCAGAAAAAAGATGCGGCTGCTGCCTGTCTCCCCCTCCCCTCCACAGTCATAGTCGGATGTCTATTTGTCCACAATGTATGGAGAAAAATCTGTGTTTAACATTTATTCTATCCTAACTTGTACAGCTTCACTAGATCAAAGGCCACAGTTATTAAGAAGGCCTTCCACAAGATTGGCTTTTTCCTCGTCTGTGCAGATCCGATATGGTCTGTATAAATTAATTTTATGCGATTGGCTTCACATATTTATTTCTTGTAGATATAAAATAACTGGTGTAATGAAAGTTTCATGGTACCTTTTTTTTAATGGGTTGCTTGTCTCGGCTTGACCTATTTTAACTTTAAATTCGACAGCATTTGTGGGCAAACCTTTTTGTCACTTTTCACCAGTCGGTTGGTCTGTTTTATGGTTTGTGTGACCGATTTGACTCTAGCACAGGCACGTGATGACAGCTTGGTTTGTATGAGCGCTCACGCAGAGAGGAGGCTTTTTAAAATCGTGCATCTGACCCTATGCTTTTGTCAGCTCCAAATACAACTTGTAAATTGGAGTGTATGGCATGCACGTACACCAAAATGCATCGTTCACACACGTCGGAACAGTCTCTTAGAGAAAATTATGAAAAAGGGTCCGCCTTTCAACGGGCAACAAAAGAAATGCGCAGTCAGAATGCGCTGACGAGGTGGCCAAGCAAGCTCCTTGAGTGGTAGGCACTTGGGGTAAAGGGAATGGCTAGATCACATTTTGGGGGTAATCAGGTGCACAAAGTGTGGAGCTTGCAAACAGACTTGCATGCCATATATAAATACTCTGTAAATTTTTACCACTCGCTCAACTCAAAAGCGTGTGCACAGGTGTGCTCACACGTGGGTAGGATGGAGCTCCCAAATTGTAAGATTGGGGACTGGGGACTAAGCTACTGCTTAGTCCCCAGTTTTTGATAGCAGTTTTAGTACACATGCACTCTTTCACCCGCTCAGTTCTGTGAAAACCTTCAGGGATATCTAAAGAGAAAATCAAGTTTCTATGTTCACACACTCTAAGCACTCGAGGCTGACCACCTGATTCGACAACGAGAAAGAGTGCAGCTAGCCCTTGGTTCTAATGGAGATTTTGAGTGGCTGCCCAAACTTATGAAAGTCTGGGATATGAGCTTAGCCAGTTTGACATAGACTCTTCTGCAACATCTCATGAACCTTAGAAATAAAGCATTACTCAAACTGGATCGAGTTTTCCGGTTGGTTCATCAGTTCTCAAGAAATGTTTCACATTATAAGCCAAATCACTATTGCAATTCCGGCCTTGCATTTTTTTTTCTAAGTTTCGAACGAATTTAGGCTTGAAGTGTATCCGTTTTGACTAAGAAAAAGGAGAACAAGACCCTCAAGTCAAACATTGGTTTTAGATATCGGGTCACAGGATGAACAATTAGAGGCAATGTCCATTCGACTTTTGTACAAGATTCATGGCTAAAAATTGAATGGGCTAAGGGGGGCTGTGTTTTATGCGCAAGCTCAATTTGCACATCTTGTTGATCTGATATAGATATTTAATTATTTTTTCTCTGTTTTCTCTGAAGCACATCATGTTACATGCAGCATTCGAAAACAAAGGCCAAACACCACGGGGGGCTCTACTTTGGCTCTTCAGAGGATATCGCACCTCCCGAGCCCTATGCAATTCCAATGGCAAACTTTTAGTATTTTTTCTCAAGATCCACCGAACGGATTGACTTGGCATTGGTTTTATTAGAAAGATAATAAAAAACTGAGTAATATTGTGGAGCTACATTTTTCGATTTGTACGCTTAAAATGTTTTACAGGAACTTAAACATAACTGAAAAAGCCTTTTTTTCTCGTTCCGTGCTTCATAAACATTTAAAAATAAAACGGGAACTAAATAGAAATTTAGACTCCACAATATTCAAGACCAGGACTTTTTAAATATATCTCTGACAAGATCTTTTTTCCGGAGATTATCGTTGTAACAAATTTTAACTAAGTTTGTAGCTTATCAAAACGTCGAAAAATTCAGCTGTGAGGTGGCGCCATCTATGAGTGACTCCGCGAAGCTTGCTCTTGAAATTGCGCAATGTGTTATTGCGCCCCGGACTATTTGCATCTTCAAGGTCGTTGGGTCGACAGTCGGGATTTTGAGGAAGAGTGCCTCTCGAAACAGATTTTTTCTTCTTTTTTTTTTCTTTTTTTCTTTTTTGTTTGGGGGGCGAAGATATTTGGCGGGTTATCGCGATAGTGAGTAATAGGTTGTACATCGCCCGAGCGCGTCCTTGGGAGGATGTTCCGTTCTTTGTTGGTGTTTTGGGGTCGCACAAATGCAAGTAAAAAGTTTCTTGTTTTTCTTTTTTTGTTTGGCGGCGGAGACATTTAGTGGGTGGGTGAGAGTAGAGTGCCTTCATGTGCGCTTCGCATAGAGTGATGCCAACTGCCTGTTTCCCTTTCCCACACCCTCTTCTACCGCCATTTTGTTCCTCTCATTGTTTCCCCGTGCGCCGGAAAGTGGCCTTTGTGTCCATCGGTAATCCCATCCGAGGGGGAAAATGCTAATCCTCCCTCCGTGGGTTCCATAACGCTGCTCCGAACTTCTGAGATAAGGTGCTTGTTTCCGGGTGGGTTATAAGCCCCACGGATTATCGTCGAGGAACAAAATGGCTGCTGGTTTCTCGGCGAGTGGTATTACAAATGGTGGCATCACCCTAGCAAAGCGCACATGAAGGCTCTCTGGGTGAGAGTCATGAGTTTTCAATCGCCAAAGCGCATTATTGGGAGGATGTTCTATTCTTTGTTGGCATTTTGAGTCGAGAAAATGGGAGTGAAAGATTTCACGCTTCAAGCGGTCCTTGCATGAGGACTGAAGTTAGCAAATGCAGGCAGACAAAAGCTACCGAAGGGTCAAAGACTAGATACTGTCTTACCGCTTCTTTCTGTTCGAAATAGGGTAGGTGATTTGATCTGGCGATTTCAAATATTCTGCAGAGATGCATTTAAAATGTTTACTTACTTTAAATACGGAAGAGACATACGTGAGTTCGTCGACATTGCTTTGCATGTCAGCGTGTGGAGGCGGATTTCTACCCAAATAAAACAAACATTGCGAAAACAATTCAGTGAAGCTAGAAACAGAACAAGCATTTTGGAAGTAGGCGTGACACGTTGCAATTTGGAATTTGTGAAAGTCGCGCTGAAGATTCTCTGTTTGACTCGAACAAACACACTCTTGATTCAGTATTTTATGAAATAGAGGCAAATGTATTAGACTAGAACCCGCAAGCCTTTTATTATGGTGTTCGTCGATTGCACTGTCTTGGCTGCGATGAGCCCTTGGTCGGCTGTTACTATTGAGCGGCGGACAAAAAATCTCACCGGAGAACGGGCGGCGGAGAAAAGCTCACCGGAGGAAAGCTCGCCAATTAAATGCTCACAGCAAAATCGACAAATGCAAAGAAAAGCTCATTTACGAAATATTTTATTACTGTTCGCACTGCGGTGCTTATATTTAAAACTCAGCGCTCGCGCGCTTTTTGCGTGTTCGTGTATTTGTTTTCTCGTTCAGCCCCAGAAGAACAGCTTACTTTCTAAGAAAAGTGGGGAGGAGGCAGACGAATCTACAGTTTTTCAGAATGCGAAAACACGAAAAGGTGGGGAACGCTTTTTTTTTATAACTTTTACATGGCATTGCAGGGCATTGCCTCAAAGTTGTGTACAACGAAAAGCAACAATGTGACCACCGTCTCGCACCCGACGACTCCTGGCCCCCAAAAAGTATCAAGTTCGTCTTAGGCCTCATAACCGAAGGAAGTCATTGTTTACTACAAAGCAAAAGAAAAACAGAACATAATATCACCGCGTGCGCGGCTTGCCAACTAGGCAGCGCGCCCGTGGCCTAACGGTTACCGTGCTTATCTTCCACGCAAGTAGCCGAGGTTCGATGCCTGGCCACGGATACACCTTTTTTATTGTTTCTGTAATGTTGCGCTCTGGTGAATTCCAGAACCCTGTTGCTTATTCGAGGTTAGAATGTTCTGCGCGCTGAACCTTCTACGCCGGTTGTTCCAGAAGCCCACGAGTGTACGTAACGAGCTTCGCGTGGAGAGCAGAAGTCAGTCCCGATCCTGCTGTTTCGCCGACATCGACGCCTGCGACGCCAACCTTCTATTTTCTTCGCCCCATTAAACGTTTAGTTTTTTCAGTTATCCACCACCTCATCATTTGTCATTCGTGAAATTACCCTTATCCTTTGAACGCAAAGAAAAAAACACTATTTACAAAAACGAGAAACGATCTGGCCAGAAACCATGATGTTCGATAAAACGGTGTTCTACGAAACGGCTTTGATGAAATAGACCTATTGCTATATTACCCTAGCATCAAGGATAATGCAGGGATTGGTGTTGCACGCGCCACACGTGCTGGCCTCAGCAGTAGTAACTTTTCTAAAACAAATACCTAAAACAAATGGTGTCTTGCACGCACGTTCATTAATGCTTTATTTTGGTTACTTAATTCGAACCTTTTATACGGGGAAGGCGTGCGCGTGTGGCGCGTGGAACACCAATCCCTGCATTCTCCTTGATGCTTGGGTAATATAGAAAATGGTCTCCTGGGTTCAATTACACGGCCTTCATTTACATGACTTTGATGTAAGAGTTCGATAAAATATCGAGACCTGCGAAGAAGTAATGTTCGAACGGTTTGTAAAGGGGAGCTTTTCTCCGCATGCATCCAAAGTCTGGTGAGCTCTTCTCGGCATCCGCCGGATTTCTAGTGAGCTTTTTTCCGCCGGAGAACAGCGCAACACCGAGAGGCTCACGCGAGAAAAGTTTACCGAAAAACTGAGAGATGCTGAGATAAACCCACTTAAGATTTATACGATCAAGCTTTTAAATTTAGTATTGGCGACTCTACTCTGGGGGCCCTGTGGGGAACAGAAACGGAGATTTATACACTATTCGTATATTGCAGACACCAAAATGAATAAAGAAGCAGAAGTCCACAGTTCTGCAGAATGGGAACAATTAACAAAGTGATAGACACGTCTTTTTCTATAAAGACATTGCCTCAACGTAGAGTTCTATGAACAGTAACGAAGTGACCCCGTCATTCCACCCGACGACCACAGAGAGCCCCCAAATTGTGTCAGGACGGGACCCATCACACCAGAAATGTTAAGTTACTGCAAATGAAAATATATATATATATATATATATATATATATATATATGAAAAATAATGTTTCTTTTATTTATATACCAAAAGAATGCCATTTCTGAAAACGAAAATCGCAGGCGAGTTTCTACCGCATTCATCAAGAGGCCGGTGAGCAAGTTCTCCGCGTTGGTCGGTCTTGCGGTGGGATTTTCTTCTATTAGCTTTTTTCCAATATTCGTGACCTCGGCATCGACCTTGTCATGCATGTGGCATGCACGAGGCAGCGGATTCAGCGCGCGCCGTCGCCGACGGGTTATCGTGCTTTGTGATTGTTATATTTTTGTTACCCGTGGTGTGCGCTGAAAGGTGCGACGAGAAAAAGACGAAGTGACGACGAAAGGACCGAGGCTGAAGACGGTGCACGAGGAGAGAAAAGGAACGCGGTGGGCTGGAGCTGGTGCAAGCACGACTTCGAACCGGAATAAAACGCTTTCCCCCCAAAAGGCTGGCTCCCTGCCTTCCCGGGTCCCACGGCGCCCAAACCACAAGCCGTGACTGGCGCAGTCGACAGCGGGAGTTCAGCTACGGAACCTTGGGATGAGCGGCCGGCTCCAACACCGCACAGACGTCGCCGAGATCAAGTAAGCCCGGATTTTTGCCTGCCACAACCGACGGAGCGGTGGGTCCGGCATACTACACGGACGTTGCCAGTTCAAGCAAGCCAGGGTTTTCGTCTACCATATGCGACGGAGCGGCGAGTCCGGAGCACAGCACGAACGGTGCTGACAGCAAGCAAACTCGGCTTTTCGGCGGCCATGCAACCGGACGCCAGGCGAGCGCTTGGCGTGACCAGTGGGACGAATGCTGCATGACGCAGCCTCAGCGCAAGAACCAACGGCGGAAAACAAGACTTCCAATCTTCGAGAGGGACAGGAACTACTGCCTGCAAGCGATAGAATCCGGATTTCAGTGGTGCACGGACCCTGAGACATTCCAGTTAGGCACTTCCGCTGCCAGTGCTTCTGACTGCCCATCGACGACGAAGAGCTGATCAACGTGAATTGGTGAGCGCATATGCTTGTCTATTTGGGTTGAATGATCACTCGAGCCATGGCGAAGAGCTATGAGTCGGGCAAAGGGGAGGGTAAAATGCCTGATAAACTTAAGGAGCCTGATGACGCATCAGAGGATGAGGGGAGAACTGATTCTGAAGTGATAAACACTCGGTTGGAAATTGAAAAATAAAGCTCGAACAAATACGGGCACAAATTGAGCTCCAAAAATTGCAGAAGGAAAATGGTGGTGGTGCAGATGGGGGGCTGGGATTACAACCAGAATCTGGGGTAGCCCACTATGCTGCACTCTTGACTAATGTGCTCAGCCGGATGCCCGGGGACAAAACCTTGGTGCCTGGCTGGTTTGAGGCGGTAGAAGTCATATTTCGATCCTTTCAGGTCCCTGACGAGATAAAAACTGTTTTGATACTGCCGTATATTGCTGACAGGGTCAGGTCAGCGATCATGTGCAGTGGCATGAAGGAACTGCCATCTTACGCTCAGCTAAAAGAACGAATTTTACGTGAGCTAAGATTATCTTCAAACGAATACAAACGACTATTCACCACGGCAGGCAAATTGCGGGAAGAGTCCTGGAGCCAGTTCGCCGGCCGACTTAATAGCTACTTCAGCTATTATGTGAACAGTAGAAAAGTGGATACTTACGATGACCTGTTGCAACTAGTTGTCGCGGATAGGTTGAAGGAGTCCCTCCCTAATGAAATAAAAGCATATGTTGCCTTGAACGAAACGGGGAAGTGGCTGCGTCCCGAGGCGATAGCTAAGCTCTCTGAATGCCATCAGGAGAGTAAGGCACAGAGGGTCCCAAAACCCTATCACAAGACAGACACTACTGGTGACTGTAGTCAGAGCGAGTCTATGACGCCTCCGAAAGAGAGAGGTCATACTGAGTATGTCGGCGACACTCGACGCTGTTTCGCTTGTGGGAAACAGGGTCATCTGGCAAGAAATTGCCCTGAGACCAATCCTAAGCTAACGGCACGAGTAAAAAGACCTTTAGACTGCGAACACGCCGAGCAATCAATCGAGGTACATGATAAACTAGTATCGCTGACTGAACAACTCGAAGTGCTTGACGAAGAACGATTTGTGCAACTCCGCTCAGGAGACAAGCGCTTGAATGCTAGGGTTGATTCGGGGGCAGACATTACAGTGGTTCGAAGGTCGATGGCCACCATTCTGGACGAGAATCAAAAAGGG
Source organism: Ixodes scapularis (assembly GCF_016920785.2). Lineage (NCBI taxonomy): Eukaryota > Metazoa > Arthropoda > Arachnida > Ixodida > Ixodidae > Ixodes > Ixodes scapularis. The sequence goes on along the minus strand of NW_024609881.1, from coordinate 11,469,427 downwards.
AAGGTTCGGTTGAAGGGCGCTTTCGACCACGAGGTGGAGGCCGATCTCATGTATGTCCCGTTTCGACTTGGTAGCAGGGCGTTTGATACTGGAGTGGATACTTTACTGCTCTGTGCTGTAACCGAGCAGCTTGCCGCAGAAGTTGACGCGCTACTCACACCTGAGGATTTAGTAGCTTTAAGAGAAGTAGAACAGAAAGTGCCCTTGGTAGATCAGGTGGATCTTCTCTGTGACGCTGCAGTATTGAAGGAAGGGCTAGTGATAGAGGCATGCGTGGCGAGCACACAGTCGGAGGGTGAAAACGGGATTGTAGAGTCTGTGGACGAGCGAAGTGACGTAAACGAAATAGAATCTGAAGGTTGCCTTCAGTTTCGAACAGAGCAAAAGAACGACGAGTCGCTGAAGCCCTTGTGGCTACAGGCAAAAAAAGGGACTCCTGGAATGCAAGTGGTTGATGGAATACTGTTCCACAGAGAAAAAATAAATGGCGGAATTGTCAAGCAGCTAGTTTTACCGGAAAGCAGGCGGAAGACAGTGTTAGAAGTAGCCCACGACAAACCAGTTGGCGGGCGTTTCGCTGGAAAAAAAACGCAACAGCGAATTAAGAATTCATTTTACTGGCCGAACATGCTGGAGCAGATTAGTAAATACTGCAAAGAATGCCATTACTGCCAGTTGAACTGGAGACCTAGAACCAGGGACAGTGTGCCTATTACCCCGCTAGTAAGACCAGATGTTCCATTCCAGACAGTTGTAATGGATTGTATTGGACCGTTAGACCCGGCGTCGTCGAGGGGGCACAAATATGCCTTGTGTCTGGTTGATGTGTGCACGAGATGGCCAGAAGTGGTTTGTATCAGATCGCTAACGGCGAAGGCAGTGTGTGACGCGCTGGTTGAAATATTCGCGCGAATGGGAGTGCCAGAAACAGTTTCGTCCGATCAGGGCACAAACTTCACGGCCGAGCTCACACAGGAGTTGCTGCGTAGGTTGGGGTCGTCACCCAGGTTCTCTACACCAGAACACCCGGAGAGCAATGGGCTAGTTGAGCGATGGAATGGTACGCTGAAGCGGATGTTGAGGCAAGTGATAGCGGAACATGGGCGGGGCTGGGATCGCCTAGTTCCTTGTCTACTTTGGGCCTACCGCGAAGTCCCGAATGAAACTACGGGGATGTCGCCATTTGAACTCATGTATGGACGTGCGCCGAATGGTCCACTGTCCATCCTAAAAAAATCGTGGACTGGTGATTGGACGCCCCCGTCCACGCTTGTTGAGTCGGCGGACAAATATCTGGTTAGATTAAGAAAACAAATGGCCGACATGACGCGAGTAGTATAGGAACAGGCAGAGCACAAACAGAGTAGGTACGCCACGCGTTACAATCTCCGTACGAAAGAGAAGGCCTTTTCTAAGGGCGATCTAGTGCTACTAAGGGACACGAGTGGTAAAAAGATGAACTTTCCTTGGTTGGGACCAGCGAAAATACTAGAGGTTAGGAGAAAGAACAGCTACGTAGTTGAGATGCCTGACGGTGGCCGTAAGTGGATCCACGCCAACAAACTTAGGCCATGGAATTGATAGATACTCTGTAAACAGTCGTACAATACAAGACATTTTGTAATATAAAATCACTATTTACGTTTCAGATAGCTCTAAATATGTTTACTTAGATGTTTTTTTTGCTGTTTTTTTTTGTGATTGTTATATACTGTGTTCTTTTTTGTATTCATGTCAGTTCCGCTGCTGCTTTGTATTGGGGCGCTGGGACTCGTCAAGCTGCTACGTGCAGCTTTTTTTCCAGCGCCCTTGTCACGAATGTATTTTTGTGGCAGAAAATAAACTGATTTGATTTGATTTGATATGTGGCACGCGTTGACGCTGTTGGTGTTATCTTTGATGATCCGGACTTCGGTTTGGTGGAGGAGCTCCCCACAGACGGAAGGGGAGCAGGTGAACCTGAATCACAGAAAACAGCGGAGGAAAAAGAGATGTACAGCATGGTACAGCAGTTCGTACATGTCTTTTCTAGGCACCCAGGAAAGTGTGCAAAAGGACTGCACAAGATAAGACTTGTTGAAGGTTCGCAGCAAAAGAAGAGGTATGCTTATAGGGTGCCGATAAAAATGAGAGCTGAGGTTGAAAGGCAGATAGAACAGCTTTTAGAATGGGGTATGATCTATCCAGTTGAATCAGAGTTTGCTCATCCGGTAGTGTGTGTAGCGAAGAAGGATGGGAGTGTGAGATTGTGCATCGATTATAGGCAATTAAACGGGATCACTGAAGTCGATGCCTTTCCAATGAATAATGCTACCGAAATGATCTGGATGGTCGCGAAGGCGTCGTACATAACAGTACTGGACCTAACCCGTGGGTATTGGCAAATACCAGTCGAAGAACGGTCTCAGAAGTTCACGGCATTCGTAACCAATCGTGGGCAGTACGCATGGAAAGTTATGCCCTATGGGTTGAAAAATTCAGCGGCAACTTTTCAGCGCGTGATGAATGAAGTGTTGCGACCACACAGAGAATATGCAGGCGCATATATCGGTGACATTGCAATATATTCTTCTAAGTGGGAAGACCACCTTTTGCATGTAAGAAGCGTTCTCGAAACCTTAAGTCGCGTGGTGCTTACGGTGAAGCTGTCGAAATGCAGGTTTGCCCAGGCAATGGTCACGTACCTCGGCCACCAGATCGGCTCTGGGAGGCATACTCCTGACCCCGTTCGTATCAAGGCGATTCAGATCATGGAGAAGCCAAAGACGAAGAAAGAACTGAATAGCTTTTTAGGGCTAATGAGCTACTATAGAGACTACATTGCGAACTATGCTGAAGTGGTGTTGCCGTTGACCGCGCGAACTGGAGACAGGACTCCGAACGTGTTACCGTGGGGTGACGAGGAGGAACAAGCGTTTGAAAAGGCAAAGAATCTCCTGATGGAAGTCCCAGTCATGAGAGCGCCAGATGCCAGCCAGCCTTTTGTTCTGTCCACCGACGCATCGGATAGAGCTATAGGGGCATGTCTTGCCCAAAGGGCAGGTGATGGGAAAGAGTACCCGGTGGCGTTTCTCAGTAAAAAACTAACTGATCCCCAAACCCGGTGGGCTGTAATAGAACGTGAAGCTTACGCGATTGTGTGGGCCTTGGGTCAGTTGGAAACGTGGCTATTTGGGGCGGAGGTCGAAATTCGCACCGACCATAACCCTTTGCAGTATTTGGCGTCAGCAGCACCAAATAGTGCGAGGCTGACTCGTTGGGTGCTAGCAGCAGCAGCAGCAGCAGGCAACCTTTAACTGCGCCCAGAAAGACTAAGCGATAAGTCAGAGGCCCATCTAGGAGTCCCCTCCCAATCACCCCTTAGGCGACGGCCAGAATCCCTTGGACTCCAGCGGCGTCCTCGGCCAGTCGGACGACTTGTTCCTGCACCTCAAGGTCGGTGCAGAGAAGAAGAGCTTCCCAGCTCTTTTGGTTGGTGATCTTTTTTAGTAGTGGCTGGGCTTTGCGGTCGAGCCGGCTGCATTCCCAAATAATGTGGCGAAGAGTCGCTCTTGCACCACATAGCTGGCAGTCTCCCTTGTAGCGATCCGGATACCATCCGCTGAGCTGGGCAGGACTACGGTAGGTGCCAGTCTGTAGTCGCCGCCAAGCTACCGCTTGTCTTTTGTCCAGCGAGGGATGCGCCGGAGGGTAGCGCATCCTTTCGCCGGCGTAATGATCGAGGATGTCTCGGAACGTAACCAGTCTGTCGCCCCCCGTCGACGATTCGATGGAGGGGTCCGACGTTGCTCCGGCCCGGCGAGTGAGACCTCGGGCCGCGTCGTGAGCCTCCTCGTTGCCGGGGAGCGACGAGTGTGCTGGAGTCCAGATCAGCTTCACCTTCGCAGTCTTTTCAGGATCACCTAGTACTTGAAGCGTAACCGGCGAGATCCGTCCCTTGGCGTATTGGCGAATCGCCATCTGTGAATCGGTGACAATGATTTTAGCGTCTTGCAGCTTGAGTGCCAGGGCGATGGCCACTTCCTCGGCTACCTCCGGTTCTGTCGTCCGGACACTGCAGCTCGCAACGATCTTCCCTTGCTTGTCAACCACGGCTGCAGCCATGGCATCCCTGTCGTACCTCGCAGCGTCCGTGTAGTAGACGCCCTCTTCCTTCTCTAGTAGTCTTCGAAGGGCCTTGGCTCTCGCCGTTCGTCGCTCCACATGGTGCACGGGGTGCATGTGACGTGGCAGGTTTGGGATGGTAAGCTTCTCCCGGACCCGTCTCGGCACGTCTATTTTCTCGCCCGTTTGTCTTTCGTAGCGGATGCCCAGGTTTTCGAGAATATGACGCCCGGTCGCGCTCTTTGTTAGCCGTTCGAGCTGAGACGTCCGTTGCGCCTCGACGATCTCTTCCACGGTGTTATGTAGGCCCAGCGCCGCCAGCTTTTCGTTTGACGTAGAATCCGGGATGCCAAGTGCTCGCTTGTAGGCCTTCCTAATCAAGCAGTCAAGTTTGGCTTTCTCCGCCACCCCGAGCCGTAGGACGGGAAGGACGTATGCCAGCCGGCTCACGACGAAAGCGCGGACGAGGCGTACAAGATTTCCTTCCCTCATTCCGAAGTGACGGCCTGAGATGCGTGAAATAAGCCGGGTGATCTGGTAAGTTGACGCCTTGAGCGATTCGATCATCTCGTAGTTGTTGCCATCCGCCTGGACCCGCAGACCCAGGATGCGAATGCTCTTCACCGACGGGATACGCAGTCCTTGCGAGTAGAGCGCGATGTCCGACGGCAGCTGGCGGGACCGAACAGGTTTGAGGAGGAGGAGCTCTGACTTTTGTGGAGAGCAAGTTAGGCCCCTCGAAGTGACGTACTCCTCAATCGTCCGTATCGCTTCTTGTAGCGTGTCTTGGATGAACCCGTCACAGCCGCCGGTCATCCAGAGCGTGATGTCATCTGCGTATATACTGTGGTGCAGCCCCTCGATCTTGCTGAGCTTCGCAGGCAACTCAATCATCGCCACGTTATTTAGATATGGCGACACGACCGAGCCCTGAGGTGTGCCTCGCCCGCCTAGATTGATGTCGTCGGACGTGACGCCACCGATGGAGATTTGCGCCGTCCGATCGCTGAGGAAGTCTTGAATGTAGTTCAACGTGCGTCGCCCTACGCCCAGCTTCTCCAGGTTCTCAAGGACCGCATCATGCCTGATAGTGTCAAAGGCCTTCGTAAGGTCGAGGCCCAGGATCACCCTAGTGTCGAGATGAGAGCTTTTTTCTCCATCTATGATTTGGTGCTTGAGCCTCAGCATCACGTCTTGGGTAGACAAGTGTGGCCGGAATCCAACCATGGTGTGAGGGAACAATTGGTTCCTTTCCATGAAGTCGTTGATTCTCCGTAGAACGACGTGCTCCATTATCTTGCCCACGCAGGACGTGAGCGAGATTGGGCGCAGAGCGTCGAGCTGAGGCTTCTTGCCTGGTTTCGGGATCAGGACCACTTTGGCCGTTTTCCACTGCCGTGGTAGCTGGCCTTGTCTCCAGCACTCGTTGATGTACTTTGTGATGCCGGTTATGGCTTCGTTGCTCAGGTTCCGCAGCATCTTGTTGGTGACACCGTCCGGTCCCGGAGCAGACTTGGTCTTCAAGTTGCGCAGTGTCTCGGCAACTTCAAACTCAGAAATGTCCGCGTCTAGCACCTCAATGTCTGCACCGCCGTATGTCGAGGGTGTTCTCGGCGGGTTGTCACCAATATATCGCTTACGGATCTCCTCTACTAGGTCGTCCTCGTCACCCTTGTGACTTCGAATGATCTCGCACATCTTGCTACGCTGAGCCCTCTTACAACCGTCCGGATCCAGTAGGTGCCGCAGTATGTTCCAAGTTTTGGGTACATTTGGCTGACCGTCGAACCCTTCGCAGGTATCCTGCCACTGTTGACGCGTAACCTGGTCAGCGTACGTCTTGATCGTTCTGCTGAGTTCAACGATCTTTCTTCGAAGGTTCCGATTGTTACGTTGCGTACGCTGCCGCTTCTGCAGACTAGCCTTAGCCTCCCATAAGTGTAAGAGTCGGCTATCCGCAGCGGCCACGTCCGCTTCTTCCGGAATCACCTTGGTCGTCTGCTCGGCAGCCGCCAGCAGGCATTCCATCCACTCGCCAATGTTTGTGACGTCTTCCATCTCGTATTCGCCCATCAGCTCTCGGAACTTATCCCATTCCGTGATCTTGCACTTTCTGCCCCGCGGCTTTCCAGGGCCCGCGCGGATCGTTATCTTTAGCACATAGTGGTCGCTACCCAGGTTTTCCCACGTGTTTGTCCACTCTGCATCCTTTGCATAGCGCACGAACGTAAGGTCTGGCGTAGTGTCTTGTTGTCGGGCGGCTCCTCTCCTCGTCGGATGATCCGGATTGGTGATCAGGGATAGTCCGCATTCGTGAGAGTCGATCCACAGTTTTCGGCCCTTGGGTCGTTCGATCTTGTATCCCCAGTCCGGATGTTGGGCGTTGAAGTCCCCAACCACGACCAGTGTCTGGCGTCTGGCGATGTTCAGGGTCGCTTGGAAGAGGGAAGCGAATCTGTGCCGTTTCGCCGGGCTGCTGTAGATGTTCAGCACGAAGAGGCTGCGCTGGTCTTTCTTCTTCCCCGAGATTATCTCGATTAGCACGTGTTCTACTGTTGAAACGCCTGTGTCATGAACGACGACCGTTATGTTCCTTTTGACCAACGTGACCACTTGCGTCTTTTCCTTGGTATCCATGCCGTAGGACTTGTAACCCGACAGTTTGGCCAGTTGTTTCGCCTCTTGTAAGGCAATCAAATCCGGTCGTTCCTTTTCGTCTTTGTTATTCACGGATTGCTGTAGGTTGCCCCTCTTTTTGCCAAACCCGCGGCAATTCCACTGCCCAATTATGTACTTTTTACTGTTCACCATCTTGGTTTCTAACGACTTGCGCCGTACGTAGTTGTTCCATGTGCCTAGCCAGCTGCGTCAGCCACTCGGGGTTGCACATCAGCTCGACCACCTGCTTGTTAACTTCCTGTTGCAGCGGCGCCTCGGCCTTATCCAATGCGACCGTCTCTTGCCCCGGTCTTACGACCATCTTCCTCTTCGCGGGTAGCGAAGCCTTCTCCGGTTCCTTCTCCGTCTCGTTGCTTTTCTGCTGAAGCTGTGTCCTCAGCTATGCGTTCTCCTTCTCGGTCTTCTCTACCATCACGCGTAGAGCCTTGTTTTCTTCCTGGAGTTGTCGCATCATGACAAGGATCTCGTCTAACTTGTCGTTCTGCGTCTTGGCCTCCTTGCTGTTCTTTTCCGAGGCCTTGTGGTCGGTCACCCCGGCCCAGCTGACTCGCTGTCGGGAGCTGGACCTCCTCCTGGACTTCGATCTCCGCCGCGAGCCGGACCGCTGCCGCGAGGTTGACCGCACGGATGCTCGGCTCCGTGACCGCGAACGCGACCGCGACCGTCCTTTGGGTAACGGCGGGAAGTCCTCTTCCTTGAACCTGCTCTCCTCTTGTTTCTTCTTCTTCTCCCACTGCCGCTGTTGCAGGATGTACGGCGTCTTGAAACGCTGCTTGCATCGTGTGTCACCCGTGGGGTGAGCCTTGTCGCAGATGCCGCACGACGGCGAGCACGCGTGGCCGTCTGTCGGGTTTAGAGTGTTGCAAATCTTGCACCGTTGCTCTTTCGGTCGCGGACACACGTCGGACCGATGTCCGATTCCGCCGCACGTACCGCATACTTCGATATTTTTCTTGTACAGGTTGCACTTGGACTCCACGTTGCTGTACATGATCCAGAACGGCACCTTCTGGCCCTTGAAAAGCACCACCGCCGACTTGGAACGGCCCATCCGTCTGGCGTGGAGCACGTTTGGGTTCCTCGCCGTGACTAGGTTGTTTAGAACGTCTTGCTCGGAGTCTTCGTCCGGTATCCCGTGAATTACGCCCTTTATGGTGTCGTCTGGCGGTAGTGCGTACGCTACAACCTCGTAGGTTTGTCCCTTGAGGCTTATAGAGTGCACTCCTCCGTATTTGACGGCGTTTTCGAGTGCCGGGGTGCTCACGATGAGCGTATTTTGTTCCTCGTTGAAGCGAAAAGCGTCGTGTCTTGCGTTCTCCGATGAGAGCTGCGCCGCGCGTTGAATGCTGCGTTGGACCAAGACACTGTCTTCTTTCCGCACGTTTAGTCCTCCCCGAAGTCGAAAAACGATTTTCGCATCGTCTTCCGGAAGCTTCGGAGGCCTTGGCGCCTTCTTGATTCGAGCTCGGCCGTCCCGCCCGTTGTTAGTACCAAGAGTGCGGTTTGGCTGGGAACCGGCCGTTAGGCTTAGCGCTTTCTTTTCTGCTCGGGCCTTGAGTAAGACCGGCCCGCACACCCAAGAATTTGGTGTCCGGTGGTTTCTCTCGCTTTCCACCGCATGTTGGTGGTAAAGATTTGGAGCTATACTGCAGAGGTTCGCTGAAAGCTTGAAAAGTTCACGGAGCTGATGCGAGATGCGTCCGGCCCAGATCACTTCGTCGTCGTCCATCTTGGGTGCTAGCGTTGCAAAAATTTAACCTGAATGTCCGGTACGTAAAAGGGACGAGAAATGTCCCTGCTGATGCGTTGTCAAGGCTGTAGCCGGGTGGAGTTTTGTTTGTGGTTAATGTACTTTAGATGTTCTCAAGAAGTTTGTCGGTCTTTCTAGTGATCATTCACGCCGAATGGACGGGAATGTGCGCGCAGTTCGTTTTCTTTTGTTCTAAATGCTACGATTGTAAAGGAATACACAAAGTGTGATTTTTTTATTGGAAAAGAAAAAAAAAGGGGGGGGGGCGTGTCATGCATGTGGCATGCACGAGGCAGCGGATTCAGCGCGCGCCGTCGCCGACGGGTTATCGTGCTTTGTGATTGTTATATTTTTGTTACCCGTGGTGTGCGCTGATTGGTGCGACGAGAAAAAGACGAAGTGACAACGAAAGGACCGAGGCTGGAGACGGTGCACGAGGAGAGAAAAGGAACGCGGTGGGCTGGAGCTGGTGCAAGCACGACTTCGAACCGGAATAAAACGCTTTCCCCCCAAAAGGCTGGCTCCCTGCCTTCCCGGGTCCCACGGCGCCCAAACCACAAGCCGTGACTGACCTGAACTTTTTTTATATTGGAACCGCAGAAGATCGAACGGGCCTGAAAGGCGATGCCGGTTTTCAGCCATCACATTTTTACAAAGTGAGGCATCTAAAGTTCTGTTGCGCACTAGAAGGTCACACGCACATACACCGGACATTGCATCGAACGCCGTTTCATTGAATGCGTCAAAGGTTTATGCCAATAAAATTGGAAAATGTCTCATTGTCCTCTCGTACGACAGACGCCTAGATGGCACGACGGAGAACGCGCCTGCATGGGGTGCACCCAAGCGGATGGATTCGGGGTTCCACCACCTCCCCCTCCACCAGCCTCAAATTTTTCGTTTTGTTTTGTTAGCAACGTTTCTTGACCGGCTATTAGAATTCTTTGTTTAAAAATACCGGCCAATTGTTTCAATTGAACGCTTCGGTACGGGACAACCACTTTTTCGATGAAGCGGCGTTCGATGAAATGTCATGGAACTTTCGCGCTTGCCGCTTTTTTTTCCCTTCGGGGTTATTTTTCCGATTATTCCTTTGCTCGACGACAACTCATGCACATCTTTGTACTCCCCCCCCCCCCCCGCTCTTTTTTTTCTCTCTAAAGAGAAACCGACAAAGCACGAAGAAGTACCAGACTCCTCGATATGCCATATAACGACGCGTACCCTTGCCACAAGCCAGTGGACACCGGCTGATAGACCGATCTCACCAAGCGTTCGGCGCATGCGTGAAGCCGACATAACTTTAGTTCACAAGAAGCAGGCGGCAGTGTCCGAGACGGCTCGTGCTGTCTCGTGCTTTTCGCGCGCAGAGTTCCAGCGAGGTTCGGGCACGTGCTGAAATATTAAAGTTACCTCGATGCATTGCGGCAACGCTGGCGTAGTCAAACTGTTTGGTGAGTGGGCCTATTCTCTTAGTGGCGTTATCCCCAGCGCAAAGAGGGAGCATACAATGTTCGTCCTTTCGTCAACCTTTCTTTGTAACATCGCGGAGGTTTGTGGAAGCTTCAACTCCGACTGAGAGCGAAGTTGGAAGCCGTCCGCGCCAATGTGTTGCCTCTATTAGCCGCAAGAACGAGCTGGTAATCAGTGTAATGATTGGTTGCTCTATCCTCGCCGTGAAGTCACGGGTAGAACAGCGGTTTTGTTCCTGGGAGGTTAGGATCGTACGAATAAAAAGATAGGCACTGTGGCACTGTAGGCACGATAATTTTTGCCTTGCAAGAATAAGGCAAACCTTATTGCCGAGCCTCAGTGGTCCTGGCATGATGCAGAGATGATGTCAAAGTAATTGTAACGCGCTCCGTGCGCCAGTTGCATCGATATTTCCAACCTCTGAAATGGCTGAAGGTTCGAACAGAATTTCGTGTATCATTTCTCTCCATTTCCAGTTTCACTCCATTTCCAGGTTCCCAGGGATGAGTGCACCGTGCATATATCTACATATGAAATAGAGATTGGATTAGACAAAATATTGCGTGTTTTGTGGACTCACTTTTCTTCCTTTCTAAGGCAGCTTTCGAGAGATTTCAGAACTGACCGACATTGCTTGTAGGTATAAGAAAAGCGGCTTTTGTCGAGTCGACCAGTACGTGGCAGCACGGCGTGTTCACATTCTGTCAGCAGTTGCTGGCACTCAGGTGTCACCAAAGTTTCTTACCATATATTTTGTGTGTCCTATATAGGAAACTAATCTAAAACTCTACTCAAAAAGCTTTTTTTTTAAATTGGGTGAATCTAGGAACCGAAATAAGGTATTTTCTGCTGAAACAAGAACTATGCGGAGGGCAAGTTCGTCTGCTTCTTGCGCAGGGGGTAGCGGTGACGTCAGAGCGCCGAGCCCTGATTGGCTGATCGCGACCCCCTATCTGAGCGTCGTCTGCTCCTTTGCAACGTCGTCTGCTCGCAACGTCGGCTGCGTCTGTCTTACCTTTCCTGCGACTTTCGGAAGTGCAGAGGCCAGATTCACGAAACGATCTTACGCCAAAAATGTGCGTGAGACAAAACTTAAGAACAAACTCGTATTCACGAAACGAAATTTTCGTAAGTTTGGCGCAGGTTACGACGAAATCCTACGACAGATCCGATGCTGTCTCACGCACTTCTTACGATCAAATCAGCATGGCCGACAGCGTCGCGGTCGCGACGACCCACGGAAGTTTATTTTTCTACGTGCGCTTCTCACGCGTCCCGACTTCAAGCAGCAAGAAAACAGTGAAAGGTACTTGAAACAGACCACGACGAACAAGAACGTTGGATCCACAAACACCCGGGAAAAGCTCCAACGGCCACGATTCCACCGAACGCGACCAAGCGAGTTCGGCAGTTAGGCCTACCAGGCACTCCGCGACTCGGCGACCGTTTTCCCACGATCGGCTGACGTGCTGAATGGAATATGCCCGCGCGACCCTTGTGAACCCTTCCCGTCTTGTACTTTGATCGCTGACCTCAATTTTAGATTAAGAGGTCATTTTCTTTCTCTTGTTATCTCCTTGTTTCCAGAGGCAACGGTGACTCGCCGGTAAAAAAGCGGTGAATCTCCGACAGACGCAGGAAAGGTAAAGCAGCCATCGCTTTGACTAGCAGACGTAAAGCAGACGACGTTAACTGCGCCAACCCGCCGACGCCGTTAAAGAATGAGGGGTCTCGCCGTACACGAAAGGAGGGAAAAAGTATTTGGGAGGGAACTTGCGAACACTAACACGCTCACCTCTCGGTTCTTAGCAAACAAAGCTCGGCGCCTCGGGACACCTCGCCAGTGAGTCCTTTGACTTCCCTCCTTGATGCGCGTCTGCTAGTTGTTAGACAAAAACAACGTACCGCTCGAGTTATTTCGCCTGCCCTCTCTGAAAGGCGAAGTCGAGCTCGCTCGTGAAGACCTGCACTTCCGAAAATCGCAGGAAAGGCAAGACAGACGCAGACGATGTTGCGAGCAGACGACGTTGCAAAGGAGCAGACGACACTGAGATAGGGGGTCGCGATAAGCCAATCAGGGCTCGGCGTTCTGACGTCACCGCTACTTCCTTTCTCATGCGCAGAAGGCGAAAATGAGCCCACTTGCGAGGCGTATACCCGTCGGTGCACCGATCTTATGTTTTTAAACTTGAATCGGTCATAATATGCGACGAAGACCACTGCGGAGGTGGCCGCAGTACATAGCTCACTGATACGCAAACATTCGACTTTATCTCAGTTTCGCTTAATATAGAATTAGCTCATTTAAAAAAAAAAATTATAATTTTGTAAAAAATATAATTACATGACCCGAAAGTCAACCAGCGCACTTTCACTCTTTTACTATGTGCAACAGCGTTTACTTACTTGAGTGATTTGCGGTGGCGGCGTTTTGTCTAGGCGAACAAAACAAAACAAGAACGAATGCGGTGCTCGGTAACACATGCTAGAGCCTTAGTGGCAATTCACTTTTGCGAAGTGATTAATCGGAACACGTAATCATGAAAGTTATTGTTTTAATACTTTTTTAAAGCATAACTTTGTGACTCTAGAACTACGCTTTGATCAGTACGCATATAAGACACAACACTATCTAAACTTGTGGTTATTGTTTTTTTTTGGCATTTCGGCAGTACAACACATAGTTCTGATACCGTGCCACTTCAAAAATGCACACCGATTTAGGAATCGGGGTTACCGTTGAAATCCGGTGCTCTAGAAAAAACGCTGGGACTCTAATGGCTGCTGATGGTATCGAGAACTGGTTCATTTCGTTTTTCATCACAGAAGGAGGTCAGACACTTTTTAGAGTAAGTAGCTCTATTTTTCTAAGCACTGCTTCGCAGTAATGAAAAAAAAGGCTATGAGGGGGCGCTATTTAGGACGCAACGGCATTCTGGCTTGTGGTAGACTATTTCGCAACATTATGACACGACACATGGCGCATTTCGTTTTTTAATGACGATATCAAGTCTACATATTATATGAAAATTGTATCGCACGAAAAATCTCGGAACGCGAAGAACCGAGCCAATTGAATCAAAAGTATCAGGCAGCTAAATAAAAAAAATCTCTAACCGCGTTTGTTTGTTTTTTTCTTTTTAATTCGGTAAGAATATGACACAGGGCGATGGCCTCGGAGGCCCGCAACACTCCCCGCTATCCTCTTTTTGAACGGACAAAAAACAAAGCCATTCTCGCAGCTTGCAGGGTGGTGGGACGGGATGGGTGGGGTGGGGGCTTTTGGGGTCAAGCCGTCCGCTGAGAACCGGAACAAAAAGTCGAGCTTTTTCTTTATTTTTATTTGGAAGCGGCACTATATCGCGTAAGCAGTTGAGTGGAAAGGCGTCCTCCCCAGAGCCATCTGGATTCTGAAAAACTTCCTATCGGAGATGAAATTCTACTGAGATATCCACTTAAAGGGGTACTCCACCGATTTTTTGAGCTACCTCAAGTAACCATATTTTCTGACTCCCCGGCCTGTAGCCTTTCCGGTATGCTATTTAGCATCGCGAAATTCATAATAGGTATTGCGAAATCGGCAAATGAAAATGGCGCAAAAACCAATATTTAAATATTCGCGCACTTTTCAGTGCCGTGACGTCAGTGGAAGGCAGGCTTGCCAGTCCAGCAAGTAGTCTAAAAATAGAATATGCCAATTATTTGTTCCGTGCGGGAGCGCGGTTACGGGAGCGAGCTTCCAAAGCACTCATTTGACACCAAGAAACTGCTTCAAATCCGTTGGGAACAACTTCTGTAGTCCAAAAAGTTAACCCCTGCCATCCACTGACGTCACTTTGTTGTTGTTGCCAGTAGAGACTTTCAGTTTGAAAAACATGCTGAAGACCAAAACTGTAAATTCAATAACTTCGCGAAAAAACAATAATTTGACCTAATATTTGGGATACTATTTTAGCAATGTTTGTTGGTAAGTTTAGCAAAATTTCAAGCAACTCGGAGACAATGAAAAAAAACGGTGGAGTACCCCTTTAAAGGACCCAAATAAAGTGTTCGAAGGTACTTTTCTTATCTTCTCATCAATTATTCAGGTGACATTGCATGATTGCTGCAAGCAGCATAGGAAAGAGTACTCAATATTCGTTTAAAGAGATCCTTTCCAATTCAAAATTATGTAACTTTTTTTTTATAGAAAACCTGGTTGTATCAGCGTCATAATGAACATTACTTTATGTATAGGGCAGCATCATTCAGGGACTGGCTGTTAAATGAACTGGAGAAATCTGCACCTACAAGCATTGAGCTCATATTCTTACCAAAGGTCTATGTTAGCAGTGAACACCATTGTGACATGTAAAGGCACAGCTCTATCTCTGTGGAATGTGAAAACAGCATTCTCTTTATTTTCAAGCATGAGTGCCGACGCAGATGAGTGAGAGTGACGTTTGGTGTTGCCGAGAAGGTGCTTTTATCGCTGTTTAAAAATGCAATGACTGCGGTGGTCAGTCAGACTGCAGATAATGTTTTGTAATCCCACTACCTTCTATAATTCTGCACATTGATTTGAATGCCAGAACTGACAGAAGAAAAAACAAGTGACATTGAGGAAACTTGCTGCAGATGCATTGCTCAGCTGTGTTGCCTGCTTTCCACAACAGATTGTGGCAGCTCTCGATTGTATACATTGGTGCCCATTGTCAAATTTAAATAATGTAGTTCTATTTTTCACAGACTGGGGTTGCACCTTAAAAGTTTTCATGGGAATCTGTGTCACAAAAAGAAAACCTTTGATAGGTTCAGCTTGCTAGATGAAGGCATTGATTCTTCTCGCTCATTTCACAGCCTACCTTTCTATTGGCACCGCCCTATGCGGAGAGCAAGTCGTCTGCTTCTTGCACAGACATTACGGTGATGTCAGAACGGTGACGAGCTCTCATTGGCTTTGATTGGAAGGATATAGTGGGTAGACCACAATGCTAGAAACCATGAGGTCTACGCACTATTTTTTTTTTGTTCAATCAGACTATAAGAGCTCGGCCTTCTGACATCACCGCAGCCCCTGTGCAAGGAGCAGACAAACTTGTGCTTCGCATAGGATTACGGATACTGAAGAGTGCTTTCCGCAATATAAGTTACGGAAAGCCTGCTCTGTTAGCCCCCTTACCGACAACTTTTAAGCACTTTTACGGATACTAGAGCGATTTTTGTAATAGGTTTTACGGAATGCATATTCCAGTCCGTTGTTTTACGGACAGCTCTTGAATAGCGTTACGGATAGTAGAGCACTTCCCGTAATCTATTTTGCGGAATGTCCTTTTATTTACGGATTGTGTACGTGTTTAAAATGATTTTTCCGTAATTAGAATTATGGATGACCTTTCCGGCAGCATAGGTGCCAGAGAATTTCTCCGTAAAAAAGGGCAAATTATTTTACAGATGGGCTATTGGCATTACCGCTATGTCGCAGCTCATTATTATTGTTTCATGAAGCGCGCAGACAAAAAGCATCCGCGAGCATAGTTCAGATATGTCTGCTGCTCGTGTTCATCCGTGGAAGCAAGGGACTGCCTGTCGTAGCAATCATGCTTGCTCTCTAGCTTCAGCTGAGTCGCATATGTTTCGTGAATTAAAGTATACGGTCGTCCCGAAAGGTTCAGACATCGAGGGCGTTTCTCTGAAACATGCTTTGGGTGCACGTGGGCCCGTTTGTGAAGGAATGTCCCTGTTGCCTAAAAAACGCAAATTTCAAAAGTGAAAGAAAAAAACAAGAAATAAGGACGGGTACACACTTATTCCCTTGTTCGAATTCAATATGAGCAGCTGTCACCATTGCTGAGAAACCCTCGGCACCGGCATTAGGTTCCAAGTTGTTATAGCATTTTTGAACTTCTGCATTGTAAATGATGCAATAACATTGATAAAATGTTTGCTCCAAAAGTGAGAATGTCTGCCCCAAAACCAGTTTTTGCCTGCTACAAGAGCTCCAAATCACCGTTTGTCAGTTCCACCATTGCAGTTACCACTTGCTTTAACGTAATTTATTCTAACTGTGCTGTTTGTTTTACCTTTTCAGATCGAGCATCGCTCAAGGCAGGCGTTTTCTTTGACCTAATAAAGATACAACAGGTTTGATTTTGCATTTTACTTGTCATTTTTTGGCTGTTCTCCTTGAAGTTAACTTGCAGTGATCCTATGGCAGTCGAAAGTATGTAATAGCTTCTCTGGCAACGCTGCAATTTGGTTAGCCTATCCTATCAGCTCAGCAGTGATCACAATCACACCTTCCATCAAATACCTTCCATCAAAGACCACCACAATACGTTCCATCAAAGACCACCACACTACGTTCCATCAAAGACCACCACATACGTAATTTGGGACATTCCATCAGTGGCAGTCAGACGTCATCTGATGGACCATCAGGGCACGTTCCACCAGGGCTGCTGACTGGCAGTCAGTGTCCCAAATTACGTGCCTTGATGGAATTTTCAATAGGGATGTGGCATCGGGAGCATCGAAGCCGGTCCTTTCGAGAAGTGTGGGGTGCTGCGGAACTGCACGTAGTCCGGCGGTTACGGGGATACTCATAAACATACATTTGGTACTCTCAACCTTGGTAAGGCCTTGTATCTTACGTTTATATTATACATATAATAAATTGTACAAGACTGCGCATTTAAAACGTATATTAATGTCAGATAAACGCGCATGAACACCACCGCGCCGCTTGTCAAGGAACATTTTTTTTTCACGTCGATAGCGTGGACAGCGGTATTTCCTCACGTAGTTGCGCCATGGACTTCCTTCCTCCGCCATTGTGACGTAACCTCTCAGAGCGCTATGGCCTCCTTCACTGGAAGGTGTTGGCGCGACGATGGGGAGTGGGGAGAGGGCAAGAAGGGAGGAGGAAAGCGGGGGACAGGCCAGGAGTCGAGACTGGAGAACGAGGGAGAAGAATTCGGAGAATCGGGGGAGAAAAAGACCGGGAGGGGGAACGGGACCGGGAGAGACGCCGACAGAACAGTTAAAACGAACGGACCATCTTTGTAACCGTTCTCAATAGAGTTGTTTTCTTTTAGCCAAACGTCGTATTTCACTGCCTCACACGTTCAGCATCTGCAACAGGGGTAATCGCTCCCAGTCCGGTTGTGGAAGCGTCGGCAAACACAACATGGCAGGGGGGGGGGGGGGGGGGTCGGGTCGGCAGAAGTGGCGTATTATGGGGAAGTGCCCTCCATAGAAAAGAAAAAAGTGTTTGTCCAACAGGTGGACGGAGGGGTGGCAGTCACACAGGCGTCAAAGAGAGGGCGCAGGGCGTGGTAACCCGACCGGTATAAAGAAAAATAAAAACACCACAGGCAAGCAAGTCTCTGGTAGACGGCTAAGGAGCCGGGGGTCTCTTGGAGAAGAATCTGTAGTTGGGCAAGTTGGTACATCTTAGATTCGAAAAGCGCCAGAAAACAAGGACAACAGAAGGAATAGACGAAACGATGCGCTCTTGGAGCTGGAGGGTGTTTGAGAGGGACCGGATCCGCTGGGGTGTATGGGAGATAGTGCCCTCATCAGTGTTAAGTCGGAAACCGAGAAAGCTTATGTCGCGAGTTGGTATTGTGAGTGTGTCCCGTGGATTAACCACAAAGCCGCAGGCGGCCTATTCGCTTAAAAATGGCGAGTCTGTTGGGCGAGAAAAACTGGGTCAGAGTGGGCAAGGAGAAAGTTGTCTATATATGACCATGCCCAAATACCGCGGTTGCGAAGCGTCCGGGCCATAGCCGCGGCAAGTGCCTGCATTAAAAAGGGAGCAGTGCGGACTCCAAAAGGGACACGTGTAAAAGAACAGTAGCGTCCGTCAAGACGGAACGTGGTAACGCGCTGGGCCTGAGGATGTAATTCTATCTGGTAAAAGGCCTCCGCCACATCCACCTTTGTAAAAAACGCCTGAGGCGGAAGAGGAATCTGGAGGAGGACTTTAGGTAGTTGGTCAAGGCGGAAGGATGGTGCAGGTAAGTGAGGGGTAAGATGACTGGCGTCTAGGACGAACCAAGACTCCTTTGACGACTTGGGCGCTAATTGTATGGGGCTCAAGTACGGTCCTAGAGCAGAGGCTCGAAGAAGGCCAGACGCCAGCATTGAGGCCACTGACTCACGGAGTACGGGTTGTTGTTCTTGTTTCGGGGGTTGGTTGTTGACGACCGACGGTGCCTTGCAAGGTATACGAAGTGCAGAATAATCCGAGGAGGGAAAGAAATGAAACGTGATGGCGGTGCGGTCCCAGTCAACTTGCAGTCAACACACAGCATGTTCCGTACAGAAGTACAAATATGCAAGCAATCTGCGAAATCTAAAGAAGTACTGCTAAGCTTTTAGACTGCTGAAAAGATTGCAAAGCAAGCAGATCCGGGGTAATTATAGGCCATATTGTCTGTTCTCCCGGCAGCTGCAAAAATATTTTCCCTGAAAAATTCCTGACATACGCCTCTCATTGGCGGTGGCAATCAGTTCATCAAATGACGTTTCATTGACTGATAGCTTTATTGACATGCTGTTTCATCAGCAGATTGTTTTACAAAATATTACGAATAGTTTTTTTTTCTGTTTCTTGCAACAAGTTACCCAAAATTGTCGCCGAAAATAGCATGTAAGGGGGACGCGTGGTTTAACATTCTTGTAATGAGCTGTCGCAGGACGTCGCCGCGAAGCTGCGTGGACGGGCCGGTGACACACCCGCGAAAAAAGGAAGTCGATATTCTGCCGCCGGCATAATAACCAGGGAAACAAATGCCGGCAGTTGCCCCGTATTAGGTCTCGTATAAATAAATTCTGAAAACAACTATTTGAAACTGGTAAGGTGTCCGTCGCTTATGTGGCGGGGCCCTGGTTAAATCGGCAGAGTGGGATTACTTTTTTTTTCTATGCATAAGGCGATACCTACGGCATTCCTTCTTTACGATTACCACTGATAAAAAAAAAATTAATGTTTTCAACCAAACTTCACAGGATTAAATAGTATGAGACTCCCCTTTGGGGTTTAAATGGAGGACAGCGAGGCTTGGGCCGCAGGCGGGTCGCTGGGAAGCGGCGTGTACTAGGAGAATTCCCATTTTCAGTATCCCCCAAGTGCCCCGGCCCACGCTAAAACAATCATGGGAACGGTGCTCTTTCAGCCTTTAAGTGATCGGTAATTTCGACCCAATTCTTGGTTACACAGGTTTTGAGCGTAATTCGAAGTCACCCTGAACGAGCGCCTGGTATACCCCATGACCGGTCATATCGCTTTTAAAATTTCTCCTCAATGTCAGCGTTTTTTGATACTGTGCATGCTGTCGACCCTTCAACCTGGATGTGCTGCAGAAAACTCTTACATTATTATCATGCTTATACTAAGTTAGAAGCGCGAAAATGCTATAAACAGCCCCGCGGACTTTGAGCTAAATCCTGGTTTTCATTCTTGTGAATTATCGGCTTTTAGGCAATTGTTGCTCAAACAACACTCACGAGAATGATAATATTGTAAGAGATCTGCACCTCAGGCCAGGTTGAAAGGTGTACCACATGCGCAGTATAAAAAAATGCTGACGTTGACGGAAAATTTAAACGTAATATTACGGGTCCCTGGGGTATGTGAGGTGCGTGTTCAGGATGACCTTGAATTAAGCTAAAAAAAGAAAAAAAGAAAAAAAAAAAAGCTATGTAACGAAGCATTAGCGATCACTAGGGAACTGAAACATTTCGTCGCTGTTCCTGAATTCCTGCTTTCCTGGTTTCATCTCGTCCGGGGCCTGAGTTCTGCGGTCCCTGGCTACGTGTCGTCGGGCTCCCGGCGTGGGTGCCGACCACCATGGCGGCTGCATGGACGCAATCTTCTCCCTCGCCGAAAGCGCACGCTTTCGACGTTGTCGTGCCAGTAGGCACATCGGCGTACGACCTCATTGATGGTGTATGCGCCATTGTGGGGCTGCCCGAAATTTTCTCGGCGCACCACCTAGGAGGTACAAACTTCCAAGTCGTCGTCAACACTCATGCCGCCGCTCTCAAGCTTCGTGAGGCAGGCAGCGTCTCCATGGCCAACCAGCCAATCCCCATCGTGCCCACGGGTCCGCAGGTGACGAATGTAACTTCCCTCCTCCTGTCGACGTTTGTGCGCAACGACAAGCTCGTCCAAGCCCCGGCCCCATACGGTAAAGTTATCGACGTCTCCTACGCGAGCTACCACCGAACGGCGACTGTGAAAACAGGAACCCGCTTCATCCATATGGAGATGAAGGAGGCTAACCCCCTGCCCAACTTCCTGCGCGACGCTGGTCATCGTGCTACCTTTGACTACCGCGGCCTGAAGCGCGTATGCCGACGTTGCAGGCAGGAGGGCCACGTCCGAGCACAGTGTACGACGTGCTACTGCGACCGCTGCGGTGTCTTCGGGCACCCCACTGAGGGCTGCACCGCCAACTGTAGACGCTGCGTTGGAACTCACTCGACTGTGGACTGGACGGCAAAGATAAGCTACTCCTCCATGGTCGCCGGAAGCTACGCCACCGATTTCCCCGCCCTGGAACCAGGAAACGCGACCTCTCCCATCGCACCCGAGGCTCCGGCCGTACCACCCGTCTCCACCGTCGCCCCTCCGTCCCCGCCTGGCGCCGCGGCCGCAGCCGCGCCCCCGCCTCTTCCGTCGCCGCCCCCACCCGCCCCACCTGAGCCAAGCCCGACCGGCTCGGGGGGGACTTCAGCCGAAGCGACAGACTTTGTCCGAGCCGCCGCGGTTGTTGTCGGCGACGCCGCCTATGCAGCGTGGAGCCCAGCGTCGGGTGATGGCGAGGCGTCCAGCGACAGCGACCACCTCGTCATCGACGAGAATCCCGCTCCAGGTGGCCCCGCAGCGACAAGGACCGACACAATGGATACGACCACAACCGAAACACCGGACTCCGACTCGAGCCGACTACCGCACGAAGACTCCAATCGTCCCCTAAGAGCAGTGGTTCCCGTTCACCTGACAGTGGTGGCCCACGAGCCACGTGCCCCAAGAAACCGCGCAATTCCTCCCCCTCGCGTCGGGACCCCTCTCCAGCATCGTCCGACAGCTCCACGTTTTAAGCAGCACGCCGGCGTCCCTATTCTTTATTTTTTGTTCTGGCCACCCTTCGCATATTATTCCTGAATGTGCGGGGCTTTCGAAACCCAGCGAAGCAAGCTGAAGAGATGCACTTCGTGAGGATGCAGAACTGCGATCTTCTATGCTTGCAAGACACCAACTTTGCCCGCTTCCTTGACGTTGCGGATTTTGAAGCCCAGTTTTCTGTGACTGCTTTCTTTCCTTACGCGCCTCGCCGCGCGACGGGCGTGAGTGTGGTTGTCTGCAATCGCAGTCTGCTGCGCAACGCCACTTATCTTTTTGATACGGAGGGAAGGACTGTTCGTTTTCACTTTTCCTCCGACGAACGGAAATTTTGCCTCGTCACTGTTTACGCGCTAACGGTATCGACCTTCCAACACGACTACTTCCGCAGCCTCAACGAGGTAGAGGGGCTTAGAGCGATAAACCGGGGTTCCGGTCTGCACTCGAAAGTGACCCCATAAGGCGGATGCCATTGTACGCAAATTTGACCACTCGTCACATGACCGAACCAAATGTGTGACGTCAAAAGAAAGATGGCAGCGCCCATGCAGCGGCTGGCCCCAGCTGGGCCGGAGCTTGTCGGATGCTTTGTTGGTTGTCGTTCGTCTCGGCGAGTTGATTTCAGGCGCAGAAGCCGTCATATGAGGCCGGTCGACAGCGAGTTCAGAGTTCTGCGTGATGTATGACGTAGGTACAAGGTGAAAATACGGAGGAACGGTGTGCATTTTGCTGGTGACCGACGGCGATATTGCCACGGAAGAGACAATCTGCCCTTCGTTGCTCGCACCTCGGATTGATTCGGATACCGCTGGGATAAAATTTAAGGCGACGTTTCTGTGCTCTCGTTGACCGTCGGAACCTTCAAGAGCTGCAGTAAAGCATGTGCAATGTATGAATACACTACAGTTTAGCGACGGAAATTTTGTGAGTCGTGCTTGGCAGTGTGCAATCGTGGTGTCGCTTCGTTCAAATGCCCGAAGGCTCACTTTGGTTGTGCGGTGCACCGCAGAGCTGCCTTGCCACTTGTAGTTCCCGTGCCGTGCTAAGTGATACTGTGCTGCTTCCCAAATTGTTTCGGCGTAGACGTGCTCTTTTACGGAGCACAGGTGTGCGGCGCGCCGAAGAGCTGCCTTCAAGCTGGTAGTTCCTGTGCCATGCTTTAGGTGATGCTATGCTGCCTACTAAATTGTTCTGGCGTAGACGTGCACCTTCACTGAGCACAGGTGTTGCAGTTGGTATTGAGTCCGCTGGTCTGTCGCACGTTTCGTCGACACCAAAGTTTCAACAATCGTTACGCGAATTGCAAGCTGTGTGGACATTTCATCGCGCGCATTACCTACCCAGTTCACCCATTCACGCTGCTTTGCGACGGCAGTCTGCAGCGGCTCATTACCAGAAAAGTGGTCTCACATCGATTTCAGTTCAGCTCGTCCACGGCAGTCGCCAGAACCCGAAGGAGAGGATTTATTCGGACAGAATGCCACTAAAGCAGTGCAGCTTCTTTAGTGGTCAGGATAGACTCTTTTCTGTCTGTTTTGTTATATTGTCTCGGATGCTTGCTCCAGTCCTATTTTCTATCAACATCAGCCTAGACGTACACATCGCGACACTGTTAGCGCGAACAGTCGACAGGCGTCAGATTCGTACCGGTGGCGCCACCTAGCGGCCTCTGATGGCGAACCTCGCGCATGCGCGGAAACGTCAGGGTTCGAGAGTATAACGACCTACTCAAAACAATGTTCAGACCGGCTCATTTGACAAACTCGAGTTTGTTTTTCTCGCGATTTTGTATATTTATAGCGGCGCGCCATCTGCATTCTAATAGACTGTCTCGTCTGCTTTCACGTTCTTCGTCCGCGCGCCCACCACGTCTGCGTTGTCGGTGTTTCCGTTCTGTGCGTCCTTACCAACCTCTGACCAACGTCTGCTTCGGGCTCCACCGCACTACTCCGAGGTAAATTTCGTCAAGGTGCCCGCGTCGGCTAGCGGGCGTAGGGGTTCTTTTGGCGTCTGCATCGGCATTTTCGGCTTGTCGGCGCAGTTTCTTGACGTCGCGTCTCTCCGAAGGGAATGTCGTCGAAGTGCTCGCGTCGGCCAGCGGTCGTACGGGGTTTTTTGGCGTCCGCATCGGGCCTGTTCGGTTTATCGGCGCAGTTTCTTGACGTCGCGTCTCTCCAAAGGGAATGTCGTCGAAGTGCTCGCGTCGGCCAGCGGTCGTAGGGGGCTTTTTGGCGTCCTGTTCGGCGTGTTCGGTTTATCGGCGCAGTTTCTTGACGTCGCGTCTCTCCGAAGGGAATGTCGTCGAAGTGCTCGCGTCGGCCAGCGGTCGTAGGGGACTTTTTGGCGTCCGCATCGGCGTTTTCGGTTTGTCGGCGCAGTTTCTTGACGTCGCGTCTCTTCGAAGGGAATGTCGTCGAAGTGCTCGCGTCGGCCAGCGGTCGTAGGGGACTTTTTGGCGTCCGCATCGGCGTGTTCGGTTTATCGGCGCAGTTTCTTGACGTCGCGTCTCTCCGAAGGGACTGTCGTCGAAGTGCTCGCGTCGGCCAGCGGTCGTAGGGGACTTTTTGGCGTCCGCATCGGCGTTTTCGGTTTGTCGGCGCAGTTTCTTGACGTCGCGTCTCTCCGAAGGGAATGTCGTCGAAGTGCTCGCGTCGGCCAGCGGTCGTAGGGGACTTTTTGGCGTCCTGTTCGGCGTGTTCGGTTTATTGGCGCAGTTTCTTGACGTCGCGTCTCTCCGAAGGGAATGTCGTCGAAGTGCTCGCGTCGGCCAGCGGTCGTAGGGGACTTTTTGGCGTCCTGTTCGGCGTGTTCGGTTTATCGGCGCAGTTTCTTGACGTCGCGTCTCTCCGAAGGGAATGTCGTCGAAGTGCTCGCGTCGGCCAGTGGTCGTAGGGGACTTTTTGGCGTCCGCATCGGCGTTTTCGGTTTGTCGGCACAGTTTCTTGACGTCGCGTCTCTCCGAAGGGACTGTCGTCGAAGCGCTCGCGTCGGCCAGCGGTCGTAGGGGACTTTTTGGCGTCCTGTTCGGCGTTTTCGGATTGTCGGCGCAGTTTCTTGACGTCGCGTCTCTCCGAAGGGAATGTCGTCGAAGTGCTCGCGTCGGCCAGCGGTCGTAGGGGACTTTTTGGTGTCCTGTTCGGCGTTTTCGGATTGTCGGCGCAGTTTCTTGACGAAGCGTCTCTCCGAAGGGAATGTCGTCGAAGTGCTCGCGTCGGCCAGCGGTCGTAGGGGACTTTTTGGCGTCCTGTTCGGCGTTTTCGGATTGTCGGCGCAGTTTCTTGACGTCGCGTCTCTCCGAAGGGAATGTCGTCGAAGTGCTCGCGTCGGCCAGCGGTCGTAGGGGACTTTTTGGCGTCCTGTTCGGCGTGTTCGGTTTATCGGCGCAGTTTCTTGACGTCGCGTCTCTCCGAAGGGAATGTCGTCGAAGTGCTCGCGTCGGCCAGCGGTCGTAGGGGACTTTTTGGCGTCCTGTTCGGCGTTTTCGGATTGTCGGCGCAGTTTCTTGACGTCACGTCTCTCCGAAGGGAATGTCGTCGAAGTGCTCGCGTCGGCCAGCGGTCGTAGGGGACTTTTTGGCGTCCTGTTCGGCGTGTTCGGTTTATCGGCGCAGTTTCTTGACGTCGCGTCTCTTCGAAGGGAATGTCGTCGAAGTGCTCGCGTCGGCCAGCGGTCGTAGGGGACTTTTTGGCGTCCTGTTCGGCGTGTTCGGTTTATCGGCGCAGTTTCTTGACGTCGCGTCTCTCCGAAGGGAATGTCGTCGAAGTGCTCGCGTCGGCCAGCGGTCATAGGGGACTTTTTGGCGTCCGCATCGGCGTTTTCGGTTTGTCGGCGCAGTTTCTTGACGTCGCGTCTCTCCGAAGGGACTGTCGTCGAAGTGCTCGCGTCGGCCAGCGGTCGTAGGGGACTTTTTGGCGTCCTGTTCGGAGTTTTCGGATTGTCGGCGCAGTTTCTTGACGTCGCGTCTCTCCGAAGGGAATGTCGTCGAAGTGCTCGCGTCGGCCAGCGGTCGTAGGGGACTTTTTGGCGTCCTGTTCGGCGTTTTCGGATTGTCGGCGCAGTTTCTTGACGTCGCGTCTCTCCGAAGGGAATGTCGTCGAAGTGCTCGCGTCGGCCAGCGGTCGTAGGGGACTTTTTGGCGTCCTGTTCGGCGTTTTCGGATTGTCAGCGCAGTTTCTTGACGTCGCGTCTCTCCGAAGGGAATGTCGTCGAAGTGCTCGCTTCGGCCAGCGGTCGTAGGGGACTTTTTGGCGTCCTGTTCGGCGTTTTCGGATTGTCGGCGCAGTTTCTTGACGTCGCGTCTCTCCGAAGGGAATGTCGTCGAAGTGCTCGCGTCGGCCAGCGGTCGTAGGGGACTTTTTGGCGTCCTGTTCGGCGTGTTCGGTTTATCGGCGCAGTTTCTTGACGTCGCGTCTCTCCGAAGGGAATGTCGTCGAAGTGCTCGCGTCGGCCAGCGGTCGTAGGGGACTTTTTGGCGTCCTGTTCGGCGTGTTCGGATTGTCGGCGCAGTTTCTTGACGTCGCGTCTCTCCGAAGGGAATGTCGTCGAAGTGCTCGCGTCGGCCAGCAGTCGTAGGGGACTTTTTGGCGTCATGTTCGGCGTGTTCGGTTTATCGGCGCAGTTTCTTGACGTCGCGTCTCTCCGAAGGGAATGTCGTCGAAGTGCTCGCGTCGGCCAGCGGTCGTAGGGGACTTTTTGGCGTCCTGTTCGGCGTGTTCGGTTTATCGGCGCAGTTTCTTGACGTCGCGTCTCTCCGAAGGGAATGTCGTCGAAGTGCTCGCGTCGGCCAGCGGTCGTAGGGGACTATTTGGCTTCCTGTTCGTCGTTTTCGGATTGTCGGCGCAGTTTCTTGACGTCACGTCTCTCCGAAGGGAATGTCGTCGAAGTGCTCGCGTCGGCCAGCGGTCGTAGGGGACTTTTTGGCGTCCTGTTCGGCGTGTTCGGTTTATCGGCGCAGTTTCTTGACGTCGCGTCTCTTCGAAGGGAATGTCGTCGAAGTGCTCGCGTCGGCCAGCGGTCGTAGGGGACTTTTTGGCGTCCTGTTCGGCGTGTTCGGTTTATCGGCGCAGTTTCTTGACGTCGCGTCTCTCCGAAGGGAATGTCGTCGAAGTGCTCGCGTCGGCCAGCGGTCATAGGGGACTTTTTGGCGTCCGCATCCGCGTTTTCGGTTTGTCGGCGCAGTTTCTTGACGTCGCGTCTCTCCGAAGGGACTGTCGTCGAAGTGCTCGCGTCGGCCAGCGGTCGTAGGGGACTTTTTGGCGTCCTGTTCGGAGTTTTCGGATTGTCGGCGCAGTTTCTTGACGTCGCGTCTCTCCGAAGGGAATGTCGTCGAAGTGCTCGCGTCGGCCAGCGGTCGTAGGGGACTTTTTGGCGTCCTGTTCGGCGTTTTCGGATTGTCGGCGCAGTTTCTTGACGTCGCGTCTCTCCGAAGGGAATGTCGTCGAAGTGCTCGCGTCGGCCAGCGGTCGTAGGGGACTTTTTGGCGTCCTGTTCGGCGTTTTCGGATTGTCAGCGCAGTTTCTTGACGTCGCGTCTCTCCGAAGGGAATGTCGTCGAAGTGCTCGCGTCGGCCAGCGGTCGTAGGGGACATTTTGGCGTCCTGTTCGGCGTTTTCGGATTGTCGGCGCAGTTTCTTGACGTCGCGTCTCTCCGAAGGGAATGTCGTCGAAGTGCTCGCGTCGGCCAGCGGTCGTAGGGGACTTTTTGGCGTCCTGTTCGGCGTGTTCGGTTTATCGGCGCAGTTTCTTGACGTCGCGTCTCTCCGAAGGGAATGTCGTCGAAGTGCTCGCGTCGGCCAGCGGTCGTAGGGGACTTTTTGGCGTCCTGTTCGGCGTGTTCGGATTGTCGGCGCAGTTTCTTGACGTCGCGTCTCTCCGAAGGGAATGTCGTCGAAGTGCTCGTGTCGGCCAGCAGTCGTAGGGGACTTTTTGGCGTCATGTTCGGCGTGTTCGGTTTATCGGCGCAGTTTCTTGACGTCGCGTCTCTCCGAAGGGAATGTCGTCGAAGTGCTCGCGTCGGCCAGCGGTCGTAGGGGACTTTTTGGCGTCCTGTTCGGCGTGTTCGGTTTATCGGCGCAGTTTCTTGACGTCGCGTCTCTCCGAAGGGACTGTCGTCGAAGTGCTCGCGTCGGCCAGCGGTCGTAGGGGACTTTTTGGCGTCCTGATCAGCGTTTTCGGATTGTCGGCGCAGTTTCTTGACGTCGCGTCTCTCCGAAGGGAATGTCGTCGAAGTGCTCGCGTCGGCCAGCGGTCGTAGGGGACTTTTTGGCGTCCTTTTCGGCGTCTTCGGTTTATCGGCGCAGTTTCTTGACGTCGCGTCTCTCCGAAGGGAATGTCGTCGAAGTGCTCGCGTCGGCCAGCGGTCGTAGGGGACTTTTTGGCGTCCTGATCGGCGTTTTCGGTTTATCGGCGCAGTTTCTTGACGTCGCGTCTCTCCGAAGGGAATGTCGTCGAAGTGCTCGCGTCGGCCAGCGGTCGTAGGGGACTTTTTGGCGTCCTGTTCGGCGTCTTCGGTTTATCGGCGCAGTTTCTTGACGTCGCGTCTCTCCGAAGGGAATGTCGTCGAAGTGCTCGCGTCGGCGAGCGGTCGTAGGGGACTTTTTGGCGTCCGCATCGGCGTTTTCGGTTTGTCGGCGCAGTTTCTTGACGTCGGGTCTCTCCGAAGGGACTGTAGTCGAAGTGCTCGCGTCGGCCAGCGGTCTTAGGGGACTTTTTGGCGTCCGCATCGGCGTTTTCGGTTTGTCGGCGCAGTTTCTTGACGTCGCGTCTCTTGGAAGGGAATGTCGTCGAAGTGCTCGAGTCGGCCAGCGGTCGTAGGGGACTTTTTGGCGTCCTGTTCGGCGTTTTCGGATTGTCGGCGCAGTTTCTTGACGTCGCGTCTCTCCGAAGGGAATGTCGTCGAAGTGCTCGCGTCGGCCAGCGGTCGTAGGGGACTTTTTGGCGTCCTGTTCGGCGTGTTCGGTTTATCGGCGCAGTTTCTTGACGTCGCGTCTCTCCGAAGGGAATGTCGCCGAAGTGCTCGCGTCGGCCAGCGGTCTTAGGGGACTTTTTGGCGTCCTTTTCGGCGTGTTCGGTTTATCGGCGCAGTTTCTTGACGTCGCGTCTTTCCGAAGGGAATGTCGTCGAAGTGCTCGCGTCGGCCAGCGGTCGTAGGGGACTTTTTGGCGTCCGCATCGGCGTTTTCGGTTTATCGGCGCAGTTTCTTGACGTCGCGTCTCTTCGAAGGGAATGTCGTCGAAGTGCTCGCGTCGGCCAGCGGTCGTAGGGGACTTTTTGGCGTCCTGTTCGGCGTTTTCGGATTGTCGGCGCAGTTTCTTGACGTCGCGTCTCTCCGAAGGGAATGTCGTCGAAGTGCTCGCGTCGGCCAGCGGTCGTAGGGGACTTTTTGGCGTCCGCATCGGCGTTTTCGGTTTATCGGCGCAGTTTCTTGACGTCGCGTCTCTTCGAAGGGAATGTCGTCGAAGTGCTCGCGTCGGCCAGCGGTCGTAGGGGACTTTTTGGCGTCCTGTTCGGCGTGTTCGGTTTATCGGCGCAGTTTCTTGACGTCGCGTCTCTCCGAAGGGAATGTCGTCGAAGTGCTCGCGTCGGCCAGCGGTCGTAGGGGACTTTTTGGCGTCCGCATCGGCGTTTTCGGTTTATCGGCGCAGTTTCTTGACGTCGCGTCTCTCCGAAGGGAATGTCGTCGAAGTGCTCGCGTCGGCCAGCGGTCGTAGGGGACTTTTTGGCGTCCTGTTCGGCGTTTTCGGATTGTCGGCGCAGTTTCTTGACGTCGCGTCTCTCCGAAGGGAATGTCGTCGAAGTGCTCGCGTCGGCCAGCGGTCGTAGGGGACTTTTTGGCGTCCTGTTCGGCGTTTTCGGATTGTCAGCGCAGTTTCTTGACGTCGCGTCTCTCCGAAGGGAATGTCGTCGAAGTGCTCGCGTCGGCCAGCGGTCGTAGGGGACTTTTTGGCGTCCTGTTCGGCGTTTTCGGATTGTCGGCGCAGTTTCTTGACGTCGCGTCTCTCCGAAGGGAATGTCGTCGAAGTGCTCGCGTCGGCCAGCGGTCGTAGGGGACTTTTTGGCGTCCTGTTCGGCGTGTTCGGTTTATCGGCGCAGTTTCTTGACGTCGCGTCTCTCCGAAGGGAATGTCGTCGAAGTGCTCGCGTCGGCCAGCGGTCGTAGGGGACTTTTTGGCGTCCTGTTCGGCGTGTTCGGATTGTCGGCGCAGTTTCTTGACGTCGCGTCTCTCCGAAGGGAATGTCGTCGAAGTGCTCGCGTCGGCCAGCAGTCGTAGGGGACTTTTTGGCGTCCTGTTCGGCGTGTTCGGTTTATCGGCGCAGTTTCTTGACGTCGCGTCTCTCCGAAGGGAATGTCGTCGAAGTGCTCGCGTCGGCCAGCGGTCGTAGGGGACTTTTTGGCGTCCTGTTCGGCGTGTTCGGTTTATCGGCGCAGTTTCTTGACGTCGCGTCTCTCCGAAGGGACTGTCGTCGAAGTGCTCGCGTCGGCCAGCGGTCGTAGGGGACTTTTTGGCGTCCTGATCGGCGTTTTCGGATTGTCGGCGCAGTTTCTTGACGTCGCGTCTCTCCGAAGGGAATGTCGTCGAAGTGCTCGCGTCGGCCAGCGGTCGTAGGGGACTTTTTGGCGTCCTTTTCGGCGTCTTCGGTTTATCGGCGCAGTTTCTTGACGTCGCGTCTCTCCGAAGGGAATGTCGTCGAAGTGCTCGCGTCGGCCAGCGGTCGTAGGGGACTTTTTGGCGTCCTGATCGGCGTTTTCGGTTTATCGGCGCAGTTTCTTGACGTCGCGTCTCTCCGAAGGGAATGTCGTCGAAGTGCTCGCGTCGGCCAGCGGTCGTAGGGGACTTTTTGGCGTCCTGTTCGGCGTCTTCGGTTTATCGGCGCAGTTTCTTGACGTCGCGTCTCTCCGAAGGGAATGTCGTCGAAGTGCTCGCGTCGGCCAGCGGTCGTAGGGGACTTTTTGGCGTCCGCATCGGCGTTTTCGGTTTGTCGGCGCAGTTTCTTGACGTCGCGTCTCTCCGAAGGGACTGTCGTCGAAGTGCTCGCGTCGGCCAGCGGTCTTAGGGGACTTTTTGGCGTCCGCATCGGCGTTTTCGGTTTGTCGGCGCAGTTTCTTGACGTCGCGTCTCTTCGAAGGGAATGTCGTCGAAGTGCTCGAGTCGGCCAGCGGTCGTAGGGGACTTTTTGGCGTCCTGTTCGGCGTTTTCGGATTGTCGGCGCAGTTTCTTGACGTCGCGTCTCTCCTAAGGGAATGTCGTCGAAGTGCTCGCGTCGGCCAGCGGTCGTAGGGGACTTTTTGGCGTCCTGTTCGGCGTGTTCGGTTTATCGGCGCAGTTTCTTGACGTCGCGTCTCTCCGAAGGGAATGTCGTCGAAGTGCTCGCGTCGGCCAGCGGTCGTAGGGGACTTTTTGGCGTCCGCATCGGCGTTTTCGGTTTGTCGGCGCAGTTTCTTGACGTCGCGTCTCTTCGAAGGGAATGTCGTCGAAGTGCTCGAGTCGGCCAGCGGTCGTAGGGGACTTTTTGGCGTCCTGTTCGGCGTTTTCGGATTGTCGGCGCAGTTTCTTGACGTCGCGTCTCTCCGAAGGGAATGTCGTCGAAGTGCTCGCGTCGGCCAGCGGTCGTAGGGGACTTTTTGGCGTCCTGTTCGGCGTGTTCGGTTTATCGGCGCAGTTTCTTGACGTCGCGTCTCTCCGAAGGGAATGTCGTCGAAGTGCTCGCGTCGGCCAGCGGTCGTAGGGGACTTTTTGGCGTCCGCATCGGCGTTTTCGGTTTGTCGGCGCAGTTTCTTGACGTCGCGTCTCTTCGAAGGGAATGTCGTCGAAGTGCTCGAGTCGGCCAGCGGTCGTAGGGGACTTTTTGGCGTCCGCATCGGCGTTTTCGGTTTATCGGCGCAGTTTCTTGACGTCGCGTCTCTCCGAAGGGAATGTCGTCGAAGTGCTCGCGTCGGCCAGCGGTCGTAGGGGACTTTTTGGCGTCCGCATCGGCGTTTTCGGTTTGTCGGCGCAGTTTCTTGACGTCGCGTCTCTTCGAAGGGAATGTCGTCGAAGTGCTCGAGTCGGCCAGCGGTCGTAGGGGACTTTTTGGCGTCCTGTTCGGCGTTTTCGGTTTATCGGCGCAGTTTCTTGACGTCGCGTCTCTCCGAAGGGAATGTCGTCGAAGTGCTCGCGTCGGCCAGCGGTCGTAGGGGACTTTTTGGCGTCCTTTTCGGCGTTTTCGGTTTGTCGGCGCAGTTTCTTGACGTCGCGTCTCTCCGAAGGGAATGTCGTCGAAGTGCTCGCGTCGGCCAGCGGTCGTAGGGGACTTTTTGGCGTCCTGTTCGGCGTGTTCGGTTTATCGGCGCAGTTTCTTGACGTCGCGTCTCTCCGAAGGGAATGTCGTCGAAGTGCTCGCGTCGGCCAGCGGTCGTAGGGGACTTTTTGGCGTCCGCATCGGCGTTTTCGGTTTGTCGGCGCAGTTTCTTGACGTCGCGTCTCTTCGAAGGGAATGTCGTCGAAGTGCTCGCGTCGGCCAGCGGTCGTAGGGGACTTTTTGGCGTCCTGTTCGGCGTGTTCGGTTTATCGGCGCAGTTTCTTGACGTCGCGTCTTTCCGAAGGGAATGTCGTCGAAGTGCTCGCGTCGGCCAGCGGTCTTAGGGGACTTTTTGGCGTCCGCATCGGCGTTTTCGGTTTGTCGGCGCAGTTTCTTGACGTCGCGTCTCTTCGAAGGGAATGTCGTCGAAGTGCTCGAGTCGGCCAGCGGTCGTAGGGGACTTTTTGGCGTCCTGTTCGGCGTTTTCGGATTGTCGGCGCAGTTTCTTGACGTCGCGTCTCTCCGAAGGGAATGTCGTCGAAGTGCTCGCGTCGGCCAGCGGTCGTAGGGGACTTTTTGGCGTCCTGTTCGGCGTGTTCGGTTTATCGGCGCAGTTTCTTGACGTCGCGTCTCTTCGAAGGGAATGTCGTCGAAGTGCTCGCGTCGGCCAGCGGTCCTAGGGGACTTTTTGGCGTCCGCATCGGCGTTTTTGGTTTGTCGGCGCAGTTTCTTGACGTCGCGTCTCTTCGAAGGGAATGTCGTCGAAGTGCTCGCGTCGGCCAGCGGTCGTAGGGGACTTTTTGGCGTCCGCATCGGCGTGTTCGGTTTATCGGCGCAGTTTCTTGACGTCGCGTCTCTCCCAAGGGACTGTTGTCGAAGTGCTCGCGTCGGCCAGCGGTCGTAGGGGACTTTTTGGCGTCCGCATCGGCGTTTTCGGTTTGTCGGCGCAGTTTCTTGACGTCGCGTCTCTTCGAAGGGAATGTCGTCGAAGTGCTCGCGTCGGCCAGCGGTCGTAGGGGACTTTTTGGCGTCCTGTTCGGCGTTTTCGGATTGTCGGCGCAGTTTCTTGACGTCGCGTCCCTCCGAAGGGAATGTCGTCGAAGTGCTCGCGTCGGCCAGCGGTCGTAGGGGACTTTTTGGCGTCCTGTTCGGCGTTTTCGGATTGTCGGCGCAGTTTCTTGACGTCGCGTCTCTCCGAAGGGAATGTCGTCGAAGTGCTCGCGTCGGCCAGCGGTCGTAGGGGACTTTTTGGCGTCCTGTTCGGCGTTTTCGGATTGTCGGCGCAGTTTCTTGACGTCGCGTCTCTCCGAAGGGAATATCGTCGAAGTGCTCGCGTCGGCCAGCGGTCGTAGGGGACTTTTTGGCGTCCTGTTCGGCGTGTTCGGTTTATCGGCGCAGTTTCTTGACGTCGCGTCTCTCCGAAGGGAATGTCGTCGAAGTGCTCGCGTCGGCCAGCGGTCGTAGGGGGCTTTTTGGCGTCCTGTTCGGCGTGTTCGGTTTATCGGCGCAGTTTCTTGACGTCGCGTCTCTCCGAAGGGAATGTCGTCGAAGTGCTCGCGTCGGCCAGCGGTCGTAGGGGACTGTTTGGCGTCCGCATCGGCGTTTCCGGTTTGTCGGCGCAGTTTCTTGACGTCGCGTCTCTCCGAAGGGACTGTCGTCGAAGTGCTCGCGTCGGCCAGCGGTCGTAGGGGACTTTTTGGCGTCCGCATCGGCGTTTTCGGATTGTCGGCGCAGTTTCTTGACGTCGCGTCTCTCCGAAGGGAATGTCGTCGAAGTGCTCGCGTCGGCCAGCGGTCGTAGGGGACTTTTTGGCGTCCTGTTCGGCGTGTTCGGTTTATCGGCCCAGTTTCTTGACGTCGCGTCTCTCCGAAGGGAATGTCGTCGAAGTGCTCGCGTCGGCCAGCGGTCCTAGGGGGCTTTTCGGCGTCCTGTTTGGCGTGTTCAGTTTATCGGCGCAGTTTCTTGACGTCGCGTCTCTCCGAAGGGAATGTCGTCGAAGTGCTCGCGTCGGCCAGCGGTCGTAGGGGACTTTTTGGCGTCCGCATCGGCGTTTTCGGTTTGTCGGCGAAGTTTCTTGACGTCGCGTCTCTCCGAAGGGACTGTCGTCGAAGTGCTCGCGTCGGCCAGCGGTCGTAGGGGACTTTTTGGCGTCCGCATCGGCGTTTTCGGTTTGTCGGCGCAGTTTCTTGACATCGCGTCTCTTCGAAGGGAATGTCGTCAAAGTGCTCGCGTCGGCCAGCGGTCGTAGGGGACTTTTTGGCGTCCGTATCGGCGTTTTCGGTTTGTCGGCGCAGTTTCTTGACGTCGCGTCTCTCCGAAGGGAATGTCGTCGAAGTGCTCGCGTCGGCCAGCGGTCCGCATCGGCGTTTTCGGCTTGTCGGCGCAGTTTCTTGACGTCGCGTCTCTCCGAAGGGAATGTCGTCGAAGTGCTCGCGTCGGCCAGCGGTCCTAGGGGGCTTTTCGGCGTCCTGTTTGGCGTGTTCAGTTTATCGGCGCAGTTTCTTGACGTCGCGTCTTTCCGAAGGGAATGTCGTCGAAGTGCTCGCGTCGGCCAGCGGTCGTAGGGGACTTTTTGGCGTCCGCATCGGCGTTTTCGGTTTGTCGGCGCAGTTTCTTGACGTCGCGTCTCTCCGAAGGGACTGTCGTCGAAGTGCTCGCGTCGGCCAGCGGTCGTAGGGGACTTTTTGGCGTCCGCATCGGCGTTTTCGGTTTGTCGGCGCAGTTTCTTGACATCGCGTCTCTTCGAAGGGAATGTCGTCAAAGTGCTCGCGTCGGCCAGCGGTCGTAGGGGACTTTTTGGCGTCCGTATCGGCGTTTTCGGTTTGTCGGCGCAGTTTCTTGACGTCGCGTCTCTCCGAAGGGAATGTCGTCGAAGTGCTCGCGTCGGCCAGCGGTCCGCATCGGCGTTTTCGGTTTGTCGGCGCAGTTTCTTGACGTCGCGTCTCTCCGAAGGGAATGTCGTCGAAGTGCTCGCGTCGGCCAGCGGTCCTAGGGGGCTTTTCGGCGTCCTGTTTGGCGTGTTCAGTTTATCGGCGCAGTTTCTTGACGTCGCGTCTCTCCGAAGGGAATGTCGTTGAAGTGCTCGCGTCGGCCAGCGGTCGTAGGGGACTTTTTGGCGTCCGCATCGGCGTTTTCGGTTTGTCGGCGCAGTTTCTTGACGTCGCGTCTCTCCGAAGGGACTGTCGTCGAAGTGCTCGCGTCGGCCAGCGGTCGTAGGGGACTTTTTGGCGTCCGCATCGGCGTTTTCGGTTTGTCGGCGCAGTTTCTTGACATCGCGTCTCTTCGAAGGGAATGTCGTCAAAGTGCTCGCGTCGGCCAGCGGTCGTAGGGGACTTTTTGGCGTCCGTATCGGCGTTTTCGGTTTGTCGGCGCAGTTTCTTGACGTCGCGTCTCTCCGAAGGGAATGTCGTCGAAGTGCTCGCGTCGGCCAGCGGTCCGCATCGGCGTTTTCGGCTTGTCGGCGCAGTTTCTTCGTCTCTCCAAAGGGAATGTCGTCGAAGTGCTCGCGTCGGCCAGCGGTCGTAGGGGACGTTTTGGCGTCCGCATCGGCGTTTTCGGTTTGTCGGCGCAGTTTCTTGATGTCGCGTCTCTCCGAAGGGAATGTCGTCGAAGTGCTCGCGTCGGCCAGCGGTCCGCATCGGCGTTTTCGGCTTGTCGGCGCAGTTTCTTCGTCTCTCCAAAGGGAATGTCGTCGAAGTGCTCGCGTCGGCCAGCGGTCGTACGGGGCTTTTGGCGTCCGCATCGGGCCTGTTCGGTTTATCGGCGCAGTTTCTTGACGTCGCGTCTCTCCGGAGGGAATGTCGTCGAAGTGCTCGCGTCGGCCAGCGGTCGTAGGGGGCTTTTTGGCGTCCTGTTCGGCGTTTTCGGCTTCTCGGCGCGGTTTCTTCACGTCGCGTCTCTCTGAGGGGATGTCGTGGAAATGCTCACGACGGCTAGCGGTCGAAGCGGCCCTTTGGCGTCCGCTTCGGCGTTTTCGGCTCGTCGGTGCTATGTTTGTTTACGTCGCGCCTCTCCGTGTGGAATGCCATCGAAGTGCTCGCGACGGCTAGAGGTCATAGCGGTCTTCGTCACGTGTGCTTCGGCGTTTCCGGCTCGTCGGTATGTTTCTTGACGTCGCTTCCCTCCGATGGGAATGTCGTCGAAGTGCTCGCATCGCCCAGCGGTCGAAGTGGTCTTCGTGAAGTCCCCTTCGGCGTCTTCGGGTTGCAGGCGCTGCATATCTTGACGTCTTTTCCTCCGCGGCGAAAGTCGTCAACGTGCTCGTGCCATAGAGATCATACATACTAAGTCTAGAGGAAAAGGTCCGCCATTTTCCCATACATTCTGGCTGCCGCAAGCGGCGAATCATGCAGGCAGATTCTCGGGGTCCCAAACACGGTTACATCATCAGAGCGGTTTCGTGAACTTCAACAATCCATGAACTTACCGGTGGAAAGATATTCGCGTTCCTTTCGAAGCTTTCTTTTTGCATAGCGCGCAGATGTACGGCCTCGCGTTAACGCTGAACTAAACCATATACCCGGATTCGCCGGTGGGGCGCGGCTGGGCGCGGTTGAGGAATACGAAACTGCGCAATTACCAGATTTCCGAGATTTCGACAGAAGGGTTGTTATAACTTTATTGCTTTTTATAAGCGTTAGAATAGCTCAGAATTTAGTTTACAACGTTAAATTATCACTGTTTATATTGCTCAGAGTTTTCACACTTCGCGTTTACCATGGCAACGTTGCTTTGTTTCTCTCGTGTTCTGTCGCTCTCTTTTGCGATCGTTCACTCGGGACCCCGGGTGTCGGCGCACGGGATTTGCCACTCCTTCTCACCCACCTTTACCCCCCGGGCTCGTGCTGTCTTTGTTCCCCGCCATTGTGTTTGCGTTCGGCTGGCAGCTTTGTCCCTCCAGACAATACATGTGAAATGTAAGAACTCAAAGAAATTGCGAGACAGGTTTAGGACTGCTCGTCAAATTTATTCAATAAAACTGAAAAATAAAATGCACGGGTAGATCGTCACCTGGTTCCTTTATGTAATAAACATACACGTGAAACTGCATGTTTCGCTCACGCTGTAGTTAACAGCGTCATTAAATACACTAGATACAAAGAGGATCCCGTATAAGCGCCTAGTGCGTGGCTAAATACAGATACATAACTGTTTCAACTCCTGTGCTCTTTATTTTGATCAAACTTCGAAGTTGCGTGCACCGTCGTGGAAGCTACAAATGTCCTAAAGCGATAAAGAGGGCGTCCCCTATATTGAAAAAAAAAACAAAAAAAAAACAGCGCACAGACATTTTTTGTGTTATTTTTCGTGTTGACGTTGCATTATCTACATTCGATGATCGCACAAATTAACTTTAGGTGTATGTCAGCGCCGTTGTTCGTCTACCTTCTCGTTATTGTCCGTGTCTTTGAGGAGTTTTTAAGTTTTTAACCATGAAATACCAATTGTCCCAGACGTCAAGGTTAGTCAACTTCAGTTTTCGAGATTGTGTTCCTGCGCGCGTTGCCGTCTGCTTGCGTATTTGGTTATTGTATTACATTTTGTCTACTTCTCGACTACGCTGGCACTGTACCCAGTTTCATAAATGGTGTGCACCGCAGGCGAAGGCTAGAGTGTGTAAACAGGCTATCTCTTACACAGCAAGAAAAAAATTCCAATATAAAAAAAAAGCCGTTTGTGTTGATATGCTACAACAGCACACATCTCATATATCTGTACTTTTCCGATCGATTTCCCCTGAAAGGACATTTATTGGATTAATTTATACTGTAGGCGTTTCTGCTGGATTCTATGGTCTCGCTAGGCTCGAACAGCTAAAGCCAGGCCGAGCCGCTTTCGAAAACAGCGCAGCAGCGTCCTCGAGACTGCGAGTTCTAGTACAGTACGACATTACATTTCTACCAGAGGTGATTTCCACAAACTATAATGAACACACATTAAGGCGGGCAGTGATCACCGGCAACTTAGTGCTTGGGATAGGCAAAAGCTTTTCGATGAGAGTAGATGATCGATCGCTCGGGCGGAAACGATGTGAACGGACATGACGGGAGATCGTCGTGGCAGCCGATTGAGAGGGAGTGAAAAATGTTATTTTCGACAAAACGTTTTTTTCTTGAGTCAAGACACTCCGCATATACAATAAATGCAGAAACTATATTTTTGTGGCGCTCGGTTGCCTTTTGTGTTGCGCCGGAAAGACGCTATTCTAAGACTAGCCTTTTTTTTCCCCCAAGCTTATAATTTCTAGTTATTTTTCCCCCACTTCAAAAATTTGTTTTCCTCTTTTCTGTAAGTAAAGAGCGTATCCTCTTTACTTGCCATTCTTCCTTTTGCTCACCCTCACAATCCGACGATGGCTACCGCGGCATCACCAGTGCCGTGCACCTCCAAACCATCGTATTATTCTCAAAAGGCGAAACGAATTTCTATGCATGTGTTAGGAGCTTTGATGAAGGAGTAGGAAAAATCTGGGGCACGAGGAGCGTCATTCAAAATACGGTAGAGCTAACAGGTGTGCGTAGACCAGGGGCGGATCCAAAGGGGGGGGGGGGGGGGGGGGGGGGGGGCAGGAAAACGCGCGGAGGTAAACAATCTCGAAACCTGAAGTTGACTAACCTTGACGTCTGGGACAATTGGTATTTCATGGTTAAAAACTTAAAAACTGCTCAAAGACACGGACAATAACGAGAAGGTAGACGGACAACGGCGCTGACATACACCTAAAGTTAATTTGGGCTATCATCGACTGTAGATAATGCAACGTCAACACGAAAAATAACGCAAAAAATGTCTGTGCGCTGTTTTTAATTTTTTTTTTATTATAGGGGACGCCCTCCTTATCGCTTTAGGACATTTGTAGCTTCCACGACGGTGCACGCAACGTCTGAGTTCGGTCAAAATAAAGAGCACGGGAGTTGAAACAGTTAAGTATTTGTATTTAGCCACGCACTATGCGCTTATACGGGATCCGCTTTGTATCTAGTGTATTTAATGACGCTGTTAGCTAAAGCGTGAGCGAAACATGCAGTTTCACGTGTATGTACATAAAGGAACCAGGTGATGATATACAGGTGCATTTTATTTTTCACTTATTGAATAAATTTGACGAGCAGTTCTAAACCTGTCTCGCAATTTCTTTGAGTTCTTACATTTCACATGTATTGTCTGGAGGGACAAAGCTGCCAGCCGAACGCAAACACAATGGCGGGGAACAAAGACAGCACGAGCACGTTGACGACGTTCGCCGCGGAGGAAAAGACGTCAAGATATGCAGCGCCAGCAACCCGAAGACGCCGAAGGGCAGACCTCACGAAGACCCCTTCGACCGCTAGGCGATGCGAGCACTTCGACGACATTCTCCTCGGAGGGAAGCGACGTCAAGAAACATACCAACGAGACAGCCGAAAACGCCGAAGCACACGTGACGAAGACCGCTATGACCTCTAGCCGTCGCGAGCACTTCGATGGCATTCCACTTGGAGAGGCGCGACGTAAACAAACATAGCACCGACGAGCCGAAAACGCCGAAGCGGACGCCAAAGGGCCGTTGCGACCGCTAGCCGTCGTGAGCACTTCGACGACATTCCCCTCAGAGAGACGCGACCTGAAGAAACCGCGCCGAAAAGCCGAAAACGCCAAACAGGACGCCAAAAAGCCCCCTACGACCGCTGGCCGACGCGAGCACTTCGACGACATTCCCTTCGGAGAGACGCGACGTCAAAAAACTGCGCCACCAAGCCGAAAACGCCGAACAGGACGCCAAAAAGTCCCTTACGACCGCTGGCCGACGCGAGCACTTCGACGACATTCCCTTCGGAGAGACGCGACGTCAAGGAACTGCGCCGACAAACCGACAATGCCGATGCGGACGCCAAAAAGTCCCGTACGACCGG
This sequence comes from Ixodes scapularis, assembly GCF_016920785.2. Classification (NCBI taxonomy): domain Eukaryota; kingdom Metazoa; phylum Arthropoda; class Arachnida; order Ixodida; family Ixodidae; genus Ixodes; species Ixodes scapularis. Next base: position 11,430,140 of record NW_024609881.1, on the reverse strand, counting down.
TGGCCGACGCGAGCACCTCGACGACATTCCCTTCGGAGAGACGCGACGTCAAGAAACTGCGCCGACAAACCGAAAACGCCGATGCGGACGCCAAAAAGTCCCCTACGACCGCTGTTTGACGCGAGCACTTCGACGACATTCCCTTCGGAGACGCGACGTCAAGAAACTGCGCCGACAAGCCGAAAACGCCGATGCGGACCGCTGGCCGACGCGAGCACTTCGACGACATTCCCTTCGGAGAGGCGCGACGTCAAGAAACTGCGCCGACAAGCCGAAAATGCCGATGCGGACGCCAAAAGAACCCCTACGCCTGCTAGCCGACGCGGGCACCTCGACGAAATTCACCTCGGAGTAGTGCGGCGGAGCCCGAAGCAGACGTTGGTAAGGACGCACAGAACGGAAACACCGACAACGCAGACGTGGTGGGCGCGCGGACGAAGAACGTGAAAGCAGACGAGACAGTCTATTAGAATGCAGATGGCGCGCCGCTATAAAAATAAAAAATCGCGAGAAAAACAAACTCGAGTTCGTCAAATGAGCCGGTCTGAACATTGTTTTGGAGTAGGTTGTTATACTCTCGAACCCTATGACTTTTTTTGCGCATGCGCGAGGTTCGCCATCAGAGGCCGCTAGGTGGCGCCACCGGTACGAATCTGACGCCTGTCGACTGTTCGCGCTAACAGTGTCGCGACGTGTACAGCTACTTGACGGGGGCCCGTCCTTCTTGGTCGGCGACTTCAATTGCGTTCTGGACTCTTACGCCGACGTTCGGGGTCCTGGTCAGGGTCGCTCAACCTGGTCCGCCCGTGAACTTCGGCGGCTCGTGAGGTACTTCGACCTCGTGGATGGATGGTCGTTACTGCATGGATCCACCCACCAGTCGACGTGGAACAGAGGGGATTCGGGAAGTCGCATACACCACTTGTACTTGCCTCGCACGCTATCCGCCGCGCTACAGATCTGTACTGCGGTGGACTTCCCGCCGTGCCCAGAAGAGATTTCCGATCACCGCTCACTTCTTATCAAGTTCTGCTTTGACTCTGCCGTCGCACGCTCCTTGCGTCCGTGGCGTCTGGATTCCAGGAACCTCCACGACGAGACCACGTGCCGCACGTTGGGCAACCTGGTCAAGAAGTCGCTAGTGGGCGTACGCCCTGAGCCGGCGTCTTGGGACCGCCTGAAGGGCCAATGGCAAAGCTTCAGCACTCTGATGGGACGGCACCTCCGCGAACGGCACCGAAGGCTTCTGCAAGACCCTATCCTCCGAATCCGTATCGTCCGCCGAGGGAGCGCCTTGACCCCTTCTTGAGGGCGTACCTCGACCAGCTGCAGAGACGCTACGAACGATACCTTCGGTTAGACTCCACCGTGTCTACCGTCTTGCAGGCTCAGGGGGGCCCGTCGGTCCACCCGGAGGTACTGCGCTACACCCATCGCACAAGCCTACAAGCCTTCGGGAGGCAGCAGACGCCCTCCGCGTCGGGGTCGCCCGGCCGCCTTGACAATGGTCGCTTCGCAGCCCACTTCCGGTCGCTGGCCCAGTTGGACGCAACTGTTGATCGCACATCGGTGTCCTCGCACCCTCTCCTCAGCGGCTTCCCCAAGATCTCAACCGAGGATGACGCGGGCCTGCGGCGGTCCCCGTCCGCGATCGAGCAGTGGAACGTTTTGAAGCGGATTAAGAACGGCTCTGCACCAGGACCGGACGGTCTCCCAGCGGAGTTCTACCGCACGTTCTGGCTCATTCTTGGGAAATTTTTTACCGCTGTCCTGCGGGTCTACTTTGAAGACCTCCTCCTACCGCCATCCTTTCGGCTGAGACGGATCGTACTCATCCCCAAGGAGGGTGGTGACCATGCCGAGCCCGGGGCATGGTGCCCGATAACGTTGTTAAACTGTGACTACAAGCCCCTCGCGGCGACCCTAGCCTCGGGTCGGCAAGCTTTTCTACCGGAGCTGGTGAACCCCCGACAGACGTGCTCAGTGTCGGGCCGCAGCATACACACTTTGACGACTCTCACTCGCGACATCTTGGAGTTCACACGCTCCCGACGGGCGAACGGGCTTCCCGTGTCGTTGGACGAAGCCAAGGCGTTCGACCGTGTCGAGCACTAATACCTGCTTGGTGTTCTCGACGGGTTTGGCTTCTCCTCCGAGAGTGCTCAGCTGTTCGCAGCCTTGTATAGTGACTTGCGGAGTGACTTGTTCCTGAATGGCTCCTAAGTGGCACGCTTTCCGATAACGCGAGGAGTTCGGCAGGGGTGCCCGCTGTCCCCGGTCCTTTTCGTCCTCAACTTGGAGCCATTTCTGGTTAGTGTTGACAGGCACCCCAGCATAAGCGGACTTACCCTACCTGGGTCCGGTGAGCTTCACGTCTCGGCGTATGCGGAGGACGTGACACCCTACCTGCGCGACGAAGACAGCCTGGTGAAGGCCCTCCGGCTCTTCGACGAGTACGCGTGCCTCTCCGGCGCACGGTTGAACCATGAAAAAAGCAAATCTCTCTGCATCGGGGCTCCCCCTACGTGCCCGCCATATCTGCCACGAGCCCAGTCCGTCACCATTCTTGGGGTCTCGTACGACGCTTCCGGCGTGGCCCCGGAGACCTGGGCCAAGCTGCGACAAGAGATCATCGAGAAGGCCGCTGAGGCTGGCCATTGCGACTTCCCCATGGCTGTGCGGCGGTACCTTGTTGAGACAGTTTACTGCGGAAGGTTGTGGCATGTGGCCCGCGTAGCCCTTCCGCCGCGCCTCTTCATCCTCCAAGTGCGCTCGGTGTTGTTTACCTTCTTCTGGAACAACCGCACAGAACTCGTGAGGCGCTCCCGCTTATGCCTCCCCCGCTGTGAAAGAGGGTGGAGCTTCCCGTGCATCGAGCTGGCAGCGCCCATACTGGCCCTGAGGACAACCCTGTCAATCCTTGACGACCACGAAAACCCAGCAAGGCCCCTCACGCTCTACTTCCTCGGTGCCAATAATCATGATGTAGAGGGGGAACAGCGCAGCCGCAGAACAGTCATTCAAATCAACATACACACAAAAGAAAGAAACACTTACTCAGCGCTGTCTCCTCTTCGGCCCCGCGCGGAGACGACCCCTGCATTTTACAGGTCTATCGCGGATCTCTTCGACAAGCTCAGCGTCCAGGTGTCACGAGAAGAGATACTTAAGGCCCCGGCGTCTAGGCTTGCCGAACGCCTAGTAGCGGCGACAAACCCCCGCAGCCGCCTGACGCGGTGCAGCCAAACCCGTGGCTGGTACTGTCGTCGTCCACACTGCCGGACCACATGCGCGACTTTGAATGGTTAAAGGGTTGGGGTGTCCTCCCAACGAAACACATGCTATTCAGCTGGGGTGTGGTACGAGACGCGCAGTGCGTCAATTGTGGTGCAATAGAAACAAACGCGCACGTCTTGAGAGAGTGCTTACCGGCGAGGGACCCATGGCGCATAATGCAGCGCTCGTTTCACGGTCTCGGGGTGGACGTCTACGTCACACTAGGCCGTTGCCAGCGGAGCGCCTTTGTGCTGCTACTGGTGGCAATATGTGAGTGGGTGCTGTGGCGAAACCATTTTGTCGCGACGGCCCAGCGACAACGACACCGTGCGTTGTGGCCGCTGTTGTGGGACATCCGAAAAAAGCTCACCGCCTACCTGGACGACCAAGGGCTCTCCCTTGGCGAACAAGAGTTCCTCCGCCGGTGGTCGTGCCGCTATCTTTGTGCGGTGAGGGTCGCGTCAAGATTAACTTTTTACTGTTTGATGGGCCTTAAACTCTAGTTGATACTACAGATCACTCCCCCGCGAGACTCTTGAATGTGTTTCTTACGTGCAGCGAGCGCCCATTTTTCTGGAGTAAATTTTTCTGAACAGCTGAAGGAACACCGTTCCAATGATTCCTTGAGTGCGGGCCGGGGTGCTTGGGTATACTGAAAATGGTCTATTGAGTTAATATTTTTCTAACGAGCAGCCACAGAGTGTGATACACCCGCCGTCCGAAACTGGCGGAATTTGTTTTCCCCGGGCTATGTCCTCCATTCACCCCCGGGAAGGACGCTTTCTCACACCATTTAATCCAGCAAAGTTTCGTCCACAACATTCCTTTTCTTTCAGTGTTAATCATAAAACACATGTTGTAAATATCGTCAAATGCTTAAAAATGGTAGAGAAAAGAAATAAGCCAAACTCGTGGATTGAATCAGGGTTCCGCTGTGTATGAGACTGACACCATAGCAGTGAGCTACTCTACAGCTTCAAATAGCCGTTTTCACAATTCGTTTTCTACGATACCCAATAGGGGACAACCGCCGGCATTCTTTATCCATTGCCGCGAACGAATTTCACCGCAGCGTGGAATTCCCGTAGCGAGTGTCGGTGATATTTTAGTGTCCACGAAACGTGTCCATGAAATGTGTGTCCATAAAATGTTGTCTATGAAACGTGTTTCCACGAACAGCCGGGAGAACAAGGAAGTCAGTATTCTACTGGGAGTTGCATGATTTCAGGCAGCTATGGGAGGCGACTCTCCGTAGAATTTCGGAAAAATTATTGTCCCGGCTGCCGGGAGAACAGACACAGCCTAATTCTACAGATAATCTGGAAGAGTACCCGTAGAACAGCGGCCACTCGTTTCCAACAAGCAGGTTGCCGTGCACTTACCAACATATTAGCAGACTTGATAGATGTATTCCGATATATTTGTCGATATGGGCACTGGAGAACAACCACGTACACACACAAACGAGATGGTAGGGCTCCGTGAAGAGTCAACACGATGCGGTAGAAGCTTTCATTTGCCGAGCAAAACCACCATTACGAGAATTTCTGTGACTTCTTCGAAGAAATCACTTTTTGCCGATATGCGCGTAGGACTTTTCAAACACCGAGCCACACAGGCCGCAGCAGGGCCAGGGAAAGGAATGCTGGTAGGGGGTAAGCAGATGGGTTGCTGGAGAGGTGAGGAGGAAACATTTCCCTCCCTCCAGCATTCGCCTGCATCCTGCCTCTACAAGGTCCCCAGCCGGGTGCGCCCACAAAAGGTTTATCTTCAAGGGTGATCTGAACAATGAACACAGCGAGAGGATTACTCAGTGGATACTTTTGTGAGTTCGTCCCAAAGTTGATAGTGCAGTGGATGCTATGTGAGTGGTCTACCAAGCAATGTCCTTCAGGCAGGTGCCGGGCTCTGCCTTGTAAACCACTTGGAGACTATAGTCACGTGACCGTAATTGGAGACACGCTTGGACTAAAATCACATAGCGTATAGTCTGGTGTCAATACCAGGTGAACAGGACAGCAGCACGAAAGCTACTAAGCGACAACTCTTCTTGGCGATGCAGTGGGAGGTACAGGCCCGCGCTCCCTCTCCCACTTTGAGCGCTGAGTAAAACTGTGCCCAAGCTCTCCCCATTTACACTGCAGTCCCAAGAAAATTTCTCGCCTAGATAGTTTTTGGAATCCCAAAGAAACTGCCCTTCCCACATGTTAACCAAAAACGGGAGGCTTGAAGATGCCCCGGGCTTTACGCCGTAAAACCCATACTCTAAACTAAAATGAAAAAAATAACCACGTTGTCTTTCTGCGCACGATGTCCCCAAATAAACTGAAATTCCAAAGAAAAAAATATTACTCCGAAATAAGCAGTGCCGTATATTTCGCAGCACGCTAATAACAATTTTTTTTTATTCGAGTGGGTTGTGTACATGTAACAACAACGGTACCATTTCTTAACCCATGTAATCATAAATGCAACACAAATGCAAAGATCCCCAAAGCTGAAGTTAAAAAGAACGCGAACCTAACAAAACGATGACAACACACGGAAGGGTTCTGGACTTGAAAGTGCTAACGACTTATCATATCGCAGAATAATAAAAAAAGAATTATTTCAGCAATAGCGTCTGCATATCTGAGGAGTTTTCAGAACAGTGAGCCAATAGGACCCCAAGCAGCCCAGAGTTGGCCAGTCATCGGCCAATGGCTGGCTATGGTCCTTGGCCAAGTGGCCAGACAGTGGCCAGAGACTGGCCGGCGACTGGCCTTTGTCTCGCCATTGGCCAATGGCCACTGGCCATCAGCCATCGGCCAAGCATTGGCCACTGAATGGCCACTCTCTGGCTACTGGCCAAGAGACCAACGCCAGACATTGGCCATTGCTTGGCCAAAATCCGTGCTGCTTGGGATGTCTCTGAGGTGGCACAAAATTCACAATTAAGTAATTAAACATTTGTTTCGGGTGTTAAAATGTTTTTAATGTATATTTCGTCGTTTTCGAGGTTGGCGTCGACGGACATAGCGCCGCTGCCTGCGCCCCTGTCGAGGCGAGTGCTACTTTTTACGCGTTCTAACGGCACTATATCGCGCAATAGACACGTATATTTGGCCCGCATGCAGCCTCGAGCGAGCTGTTTCGAATGGCGGTGCAAGACAGAGAAACGTCTTAGCAATCGCGGCATGAGAATCGACTGCGCCTCGACCTGGCCGACCGCGCTCGCTCTGCTGAAATGTGAGCGTGGGAATTCCGAGCACCTTTCGCTCACTGGTGTTACAAGAGGCTGCTTTGTCGTTGAGACCTTGCAAACGCCTGTGGAGCCGTTCAAGAGCCTGGCGCATCTCCCGTGCAGCACCGCAAGCTTTTTGCTGCCTGATAGGCCAGAAAGCCCGTAGCATTTGCTGCGGTACAATTCTAAGTTGAAGCAGAGTAGCCGAAAGTACGTGAACCGTTGCGACGAGGCATGATGTTGAAAAATAAACAATGCAAAATTTCTTGCAGGTTTTTCCAGTTTCAGATATGGTGATTTGAGACATGAAGGCTGTAAATGTCATGGAGGGATCAATTTGCTGACACTATTATTTCGTTCATTTGGCTCGCACTCTACACTAATGAACTGATCTCTTGATTCTCGATGCTTGCGCCTTTCTAGAGAGCTTCGTGACAACGCCAGTCGTTCCTTGGCGCACCGAATCCTGCAAAGCCAATAAACTACACCCAAAACTACTCCTTTGTAGTCCCGTGGAATCCTGGGGCTAGTCATTAAAGTGAAGCGCCACAAAATTTTTAAATGTTGGTGACCGCCCGCCTGTCTACCCTGGTCGGCTCGGACCAAAAAGAGACAAAAGGCGCCAATAAAATCCCTTCCCAGGCAGTTCCGTGTAATTCCGGTGCCCGGGAAATACAGTGAAACGCACGGGTAGTTCACCGAAATCCGTGTGCAGTTCCGGTCTAGTCTACTACGGCCACGGCCCAATCTTGGCCCCATAGCTAGTCTAAACAAGTGTGCTGCTTGGGGTGGACCATGTTTTAAACTCCTTCATCAAGAATCTATTCAAAATACAACTTTTCAATTCACACCCTTGCCCTCAAATAAGTATTTAGTAAAGTTTGCCAATTAGGTTTAATTCATGAATAACTTATTTAATTAGAGGGTCTTCCGAGCAGCCTTTTTATCAAGACGCCTTTTTACAGCAGTGATTTTCATTGCCTAGAGTACTTCATTTGTTTTTAAAGCTCGGTTCCAGAATACGAGGCACCGTGATTCCTTGCTCCAACACATTTTCAATGTTAGTAACCCATTGGCTAAGAGAGGCCAATGTTGGCCAGCGTAAGCCAATCGATTACCAAGGCTGGCAACTCAAAGACTAACATAGGCCAATGTTGGCCAGTCTAAGCCAATTGTTTACCAATGGTTTTAACCAATTGGCTAAGACAGGCCAATGTTGGCCAACCTAGCCAACCGATTCCGGACGTCGGTAAGCCATTGGCTCAGAGTGGCCAATTGTGGCCAGCGTAAGCCAATCGATTGCCAACGTTGGAAAGCCAATGACTGAGCTAGGCCAATATTGGCAAGCCTAAGCCAATCGATTGCCAACGTTGGTAAGCCGTTGGTCAAGTCAGGCCAATGTTGGCCAGTATTTGCCAGTGTACAATCAATAGTGGCAGTACGATGGCCACATTGGCCCATCATTGGACCATTGTTTTCCAATCAATTACCAATGCTGCCCAAAGTCGTGTGCAATCCGGGGAATACTGTGGATTTTTAACGCCCTAAAAACAACGAAACACACACACACACACACAGAAAAAAACATACTGACGTTGGAAAGGGGGTAAGAGGACAAGCATGAAATTTCGGGTTGGGGGTGGGGGGGGGTAGCGATTCTGGTCATTACGCCAGAATGCATCGATGAAATCGATATTCCACTGCGGACCCTTTCTGACACTGACTGGTCTGTTATCATCATAGTCGACTTGCACACCGACATGGTGGATGCTTAATTACGCAATGTACAGTCGCCGGCCATATGAGCTCCCCCGGCCGAACGCCGACCGGATCAGCGAAAATCCCGCACGCGGCGCGTCGAGCGTTGCCGCGTTTTGGGAACCGGGCTATTGGGGCCAAACCATTCCGTTATCAAAGGGGTGGACGCATAGCTTTTATCGGTATTTCAGCCTTTTCAAGCGTGAATCACGAAAACATGGCCGATTAGAATTGCCGTCTCGGGTGTTGGCCCCAAGTGTTCGGACATGATGGTATAACTGCTGATAAACTGGAGCTTGCTTTAGGCGTAGATAAAGCAACAGTGTTCGATCGATGCTTACAAATGTAAAGACCCTATGTTTGATACGATATTAGGCATGACAACAATGATCCCTCGGCAAGCGAGAAGTGGCCGACCAGGAAGCCATTTGCAAAGTCATCGTGTAGATAATTACCCTTGGCGAAGCAACACGCAACTGAGCGCAGAACAATAGAGTCTTTTCGATAAAACGCGTTCATGAAAGTGACTAAATCTTTATTCTGCTTCGACACATTTTTTTTTGTTATTTATAGCATATCCCTATAGATTAAATAAATTATTTCAAAATCGCTTGTCATTGTCTAGTCTAGGTTTAAGAAAGATTGTAAGAACGTTTGTGCGTGGGATTACTCTTCGGGTAGGAAATATTTAAAATGAGAAACCGGTTTTGCAAATAAAAAAGTAGCATATAACATGTCACATATATTATGCAGCGAAGAATTTCGATAAGCCGTCTGCGTTTACCTACAACCGGAAGCGAAATTGTAATCTGCCGTGCTTCAGATTCACGTTCCAAAACGCGGAATGCTACTAAACTTCCTGCCTCCACCCCTTTGATAACGGAATGGTTTGGTCCATATAGCCCGGCTCCCAGAACGCGGCAACGCTCGACGCGCCGCATGCGGGATTTTCGCTGCTCCGGTCGGCGTTCGGCCGGGGGAGCTCATATGGCCGGCGACTGTACGCGTTTGAAATTGTAGTGCACTTCACACAAACTTTACAAACAATGCAGGGTTCAGTCCTATTTTCATCGCGTACCGCTACTATCATTTACCTTAGAGAGATACACCACGCAGTTGAACATTTCTGGCCGGCCAATGGTTCAAATGTGTCTCTGGGCCCGCCTTTTCCGTACATCAGACGGCGGTGGTTTTGATTAGAAACGGCTGACAGTGCCTACGACTAGCACATGGTAATATATAGCACACACATTAGGTCATCCTAATTCTAATTAACTCTAACTTTGGCGCGTCATGGAGCTTCACGCTTTTGCCGGCAGCCGGTCACCACCGGCTGTTGGGCCTATGGGCCCGAGCTCGTTAAACAGATAGACCCAGCTAGTGCAGCAAATCCTCGCAGCAGTGCACGTCCACGCGTAAAATCGCCCAGTCGAGTGCACTAACGTTAAATATAAACACCAACATGGGAACACGTGGACAGCAGGTTCAGAACGGAAGATTCAGATCGGAGAAATGAACGCCTTGATCACCACACTGGCCACGACTGCCCCGAATTCCCAGATGGGACGCTCGCGCATAGGCTTCTGGGACCGTCACCGTCGTTGGGCTGCGCTTGTCGATGACGCGAATAGAGCGTGTAGGGTGGGGACATGATGCAATGTTCGCGCTTGTCCCTACTGGTGCACAAAAAAGTGAGAAAGCTGCCACGCGCCGCCTACCTGTACGCACCCGAAAAAACATGATCTACGCATTCATTCGAGGACGGCACTACGTTTGTTTACTTTTTTCTGCTGTGGCTCGGATAGATCGGGAAAAATTCTGGCCCCGTCAACAGCTCGCTCCCCCTTTTGAGATCACTTGAAAGGCTTCTCGAGAGGCCATCGGCAACGTTGTTCGAGTGATTGACAGGACTCAGAGAAGTGCACATGTGCGTTTTTCGGTCCGGTTCGGACGGCAAATCCATTTCGCGAACACGTTCGCGAGTTTCGCGAAATGAGTTTCGCAACAGAAAAATGCATCGCCGGAAAAATGCATCGCCAGAAACTTCGTGTGAATATAGAATAGTTGCATCACGCTCGCGTCTGCCCGAAAGGCCCGAAAGGAGCAGGATGTCGTCTGCTTCCCCATGGTCCCCTCAGCGTTTCGGAATTCGGCAGATTGAGCGAGAATTTCGTATGTTGTTTTATTTATTCATTTATTTATTAATACTGTTCACCCGGAATCGGGTCGTTACAGGAGTAATGGTTCCAAAAACATACAAAATACCGGTATGACGAAATGCACGCTATTCAATCAGACACGTAAAAATGATCAAAACCAGTTACAGCCCAGCAGTAACATACAAAGTAAAAAAAAAAAAAGAACAGCAAGATTGATCGTTTAGGAAACATGAGTATAGAGTTAAATTACACAATTCTAGACTTCTATAGATGCCACTGTACAATACATCAAATCATGTATGACAATATTATCACAGATAAGGCAATACAGCACCAACTCAACAATATGATCTAAGTAACATATCGGCATACAATTACGTTAAGGCTCGGTCGACAAAGTAAGCAGATTCTTCATAAAACCATCAACGCTATCACAATCAACTACGCTCTGTGGAAGATTATTCCAATCTAGGATTGTTCTGGGAAAGAAAGAGTACTGGAAAGTGTCATTTTTTGCCCTTTCCACCATAATTTCCGCGGTGTGGCCTCTTCTAAGTGTTCTAGATTGGCTTGGCTGTAAGAACCTTGAATTGTCAATGTTAAACAAATTATTTTTTAACATAAATAGAAATTTTAACCTTGCAGTTTTCCGCCGGCTAGAAAGAAGTGGCAGATCGAGATCTTTCAGCATACCTTTGACGGAGTCGGTTCTCTTATATTTAGCTAAAATGAACCTCGCCGCCATTCTTTGAACTTTTTCTAGATTATTAATTTGGTATTGTCTAAAGGGGTCCCATACAATTGAGGCATATTCCAATGTCGGTCTTACTAGAGTTTTGTATGCAACTAGTTTCGTTGCGACGGGCGCCAATTTAAGGTTACGTTTTAAAAACCATAGTTTCTTTTTCGCAGTAGAACACAAGTTATCAATATGCTTTCTCCAATTGAGGTCATTAGAAATTGTGACACCCAAGTATTTAAAATTCTCAACCTTAGCTAAGGGACGTCCGTCGAATTCGTATACAAATGGTAAGACGCTCTTTTTTCATTTCATTTCATTTATTTATCCTTAAGGGCCCGGGTGGGGCATTACATAAGGGGGGGAGTAGACGAGAACTAAAATACACTTTGACATTTGAAAACGACAAAAATAGGAAAAGGAGAGAGTCAAAATAACAATAGTAAAAAACACAAAGTGCTGATATGGTTTATTCGGGAATGGTTAGTGGTTGTGTAAATAGACTTCCTGGCGAAACCTTATTGGGTCAGTGATGACTACAATGTCGTCGGGAAGGGAGTTCCAGATGGCTATTGCATGAGGGAAAAAGGAAGTGTTGAAGGCAAGCGTTTTGCCTGCAATACGCTTGATGCATTGACTGTGATTAAGGCGTGATGATACTCGGTCTGGAGGAGCAAGAGGGGTGGTATGGGAGTATGGATAGTTATAGTAGAACTTATGCAATAAACATTACCGAGAGTTCAATCTTCGACTGGACAGTAAGGGTAATTCTAGAGTTTCTTTAAGTTGGGTTACACTGATGTCATGAGTATAAGCTGATGCGATGAATCGGGCTGCGCGGGTTTGTATGCGTTCCAGGTTATCAGAGAGGTAAGCTTGAGAAGGGTGCCAGATGGATGACGCATATTCAAGCTTTGGTCGAACGAATGTTATGTATGCAAGTTTCTTAAGGTGACTGGGCGCGGACTTTAAATTACGTTTCAGGTATCCAAGTGTGCGTGATGCCTCAGTTATAATATTATCGATATGTAGAACCCAAGAAAGCGTTGAGGTTAAATTTACTCCTAAGTACTTATATGAAGTTGAAGTATTAATTGGGGTGCCGCCGAGTGAATAATAATACGTATCTGTAGATTTTCTCCGGGTAAATGAAACTACTTTACACTTGTCCAGGTTCAGAGGCATAAGCCATTCTTCACACCAGGTATTAATTTGTGTTAGGTCGTCCTGCATTATGAGATGATCTGAATCATTTGTGAGTGGGCGATATATCACGCAATCATCGGCGAATAGCCTAATTTTCGAAAGGATGTCATGAGGAAGGTCGTTTATGTATATTAAGAATAGTAGTGGGGAGAGTCCTGCACCCTGGGGAACTCCTGATGCTACTTTACCAAGGGGTGATTTGTGATTATTAGCCAATGTGAACTGAACTCTTGAGGTAAGAAAATCCTGAATGCAAGCGATGATGGTCGAATCAATACCAAAAACTGAATGAAAGCTTGGTGAGTAGATGACGATGCGGAACACGGTCGAAGGCCTTCGCGAAGTCGAGAAATATTACATCTGTTTGGTAATTATTATTCATGTTAACAAGTAGGTCATGAGTAATCTCTGCAAGTTGGGTTTCACACGAGAGACCTTTACGGAAACCGTGCTGGAGTGGGTAGAAAAAATTAATCGAGTTAAGGAGACTTATTATGTTCGAGCTGATTATATGCTCTAATAGTTTAGAAGGAACGCTTGTTAAAGAAATGGGGCGATAATTACATACAAGTGATCGATCACCACTTTTATGGACGGGGATGATTTTTCCAATTTTCCAGTCTTTTGGGCTTTGGCGATCTGAGAGTGATTGGGAGAAAATTAGTGATAGATACTCACTTGAAACAATATTGGTGCTTTTAAGGAATTTGGTGCTGATGTTATCCATGCCAGCAGATGATGATGAGTTTCTTGTTATTATGGAGAACACAGTTTTATCACAATTAATTACCATCTTCCACTGCCTACACCATTCTTCAATGACTTTAAGAGATGCGCTCAATCTTACTTGGTCATCGCTCGAGTTTATTTATTTATTTATTTATTTATTTTGTGACTGGTGTTTCACTGGTGTTGTTATGTTTGGTGTTCGCCGGTGTCGAGATTTTGGACAGAAACCAGTCCCAAAACGCTCTGGACCTTTAATAACGGCCTCTTCTATGACAGGAAACTCCTTGGCGCCAGAGCCGGGATTGGGGGCGGCGGGGGAAACGCCGGCTGCGTCAATGGTGGCGGATCTCCCTCAGACGGGTGGACGGATGGGAGTATTTTCTACTCCCATTTCGTCTTGCGGATTGTTGTTATGCAGGAACTCCAGTTTGAAATAGGGGTAAAATCAGGTGATAGGAGTGAATGCGTTAGGTTCGGGAGTTTAATCGGCATGTTAGTACTCCCATCTGGGTTACTTTTCGTTTAAAGTGTAACAAGTAATACCATAAAACGGAAGATTTTCCTTAAGTCAATGGGGAGCGGAAGTTCGTTTCTTGCACAGGGGTTGCGTGACGTCAAAACGCCGAGCTCTTACTGGCTGATAAAAAAAGAAATATTGGGAATATCTAAAGGCACCTAGAATCGAGGTCTACCCACTACTCTGTCAATGAAAACCAATCGGAGCTCGGTGTCGTTCTGAAGTCACCGCATCTCCAGTGCAAGGAGCAGGCGACTTGCTCTCCGCATTGATTGGACGCGTTCCAGCACAACGCTTTAGAATTTCCTTCGCTCAGCAGGACATTGCCGCTGTTTTCGTCGTCCTCCCGCCGCCTTGCTGTTTCGGTGCCACTAGATGTATTCGCCACGCACGTCATTTACAAGAAACTCTACAGATGATTGAATCAACCAATTTTCGCTTTTATATGTTACGTTAAGCAGTCTCTGCAAAAGCACCCCAAACACGCAAAAATAAATATATATATTATGCCAAATGTTTATTTTTATTAGAGCAGTTATTGGTTTCCCCAAAAATTAGATGATAGGTGAACAAATTCCAGCAAGCTCTTATGTACATTTATATGGCATAAGGACCTGAAGGCATGCCCACCCAATATAAAAAAATAAATTGCGTGCGCGTGCGCGTGCGTGTGCTCGTGCATGTGTGCGTGTGTGTTTGCTTGTGCGTGTGATTGTGCGTTTGCGTGTGCATGTGCGCGTGCGTGTGCGCGTGCGTGTGCGCGTGCGTGCGTCGGGGGAACTACAAGCTACGCGAAACGGAAACTGTTCAACTTACAAGTTTCTTAACTTTTCCCTCACCACAGTCTCGGTGTGACAGTGTCGCGTGAACGCTGGAAGAAAAAGGAAAGGAAGAAGAGGATCGAGCTGAAAAAGAAAAAGAATGTCACCACGCCTCAACGGAGCCGAACATTAAAAGAGATATTTCGACGACCAGTCGAGCTTCGTCGGACTTGGCGCCCGAACGGGGACTCCGTAATGAGGTAAATTTATGTGGGGACGGCTGTCATTGTCAAATCGCCCATTAAGCTCTTCGCATCAACGAGAAGGCTTAACTACAACATCAGCAACGATGGATGAAGACGGCGCAAAAAGCGGCAGTGACGCGTCGTTGCAAGCTAAAGTTGAGGCGGCAGTTGCACGGAGCGAAGAACTTCAGCAGATCCTTTCGAGGAGGGACGAAGAAATCGCCGAATTGAGGCAGCGCAACGCAGAGCTTTTTAGGCGACAACAGACTGTACCCGCGCCGACGCCTGCCTATTCTGCAAGTGCTGCTGGGGATAGCGCTTCTCTGAAAGTCATGGAGACCCTGGTGTGCGGATTACTGTCCCCAGTAATCGAGAGACTGAACTGCTTGGAGGCCGCGAGCTCGAGAAGCAACTTTGAAAGCAGCGACGAGGGCTCCAAGCACCAAGGGCAACAGAATAAAATATCCAAGAAAAAGAAACGGCAGCAGCGGTCGCTGCATACCGAACTACAAGAGAGCGTTCCAAAATCATGCACCACATCTGAAAGCAGAGACAAGGGCTCGAACCAGCAAAGCCAGGGGAGAGGACTGGGAGATACCATCAACCATCGAGTTAAGCCATCCACCGCGGCCGTAAGTGCAGCTCCCCTCCTTGCCACTGACGTAATTGATTGGTTCCATCAGGTCGAATTTGGGCTGAAAATTTACGGGCTGCCGGAAGATATCGCACTGCCGCTGCTCATATCAAAGCTACCTTCCAAAGATTTTGCTTGGATGCGCTTCGAGCTTAACTCCAAGAAGATGAGCACTTGGAATGACGTGAAGTCCGCGTTTCGGCAGCACTACAATTTAGAAAGCCCTGTGGAAAATCAAAGAGCAATGTACGCTCGAAGACAGACCTCCACAGAAACGTGCATGGAGTACGCTGTTCAGAAGCTGCAACTGACAGAAGAATGTGTCTTCACAGGAAGCGAAGCCGAGAACTGGAAATTGCTTCTTGAATCGCTGAACGACGAGGCAAGGCGGAAGTATTTCGATAGAAGCTTCACATCGCTTGATGACTTGCTCGACTCGTTTATGAAGTTTGATCGGGCAAGCGGAAAAGCCAAGAAGCCCGAAGAGAAGTCATTAAAAGTTTCAAACTTCCACGAAGGAGGGGCCGATGAGCTGTGCAGTTTCGTCAAACTTGATCGGCAACAGCAGCCTGGGGAAAAACGTCAGGAATACGATGCAGCGAGCAGTGCGAATGACAAACTACGACCAAGCCTGACCTACCAAAGGGAATTCCGTCGCCAGAACAATGCAGCCCAGACCAAGGCTCAAGGATCCCGTCGGAAAGTACTCAAGCTTTGCCTGAATTGCAAACAGGAAGGCCACTTTGTTACATGGTGCCCCCAGCCTCTCACGCAAGAATTTCTTGAATGGCAGCGCGCATTTCAAGCGGAGCCTAACGTTCCGACTGACCTGGAAAACTCCTACCTGGTTTCTTCGGGGCCTGCGGGGAGACACCAGTAGTGCAGCGCGTTAGCTGTGAATCTTCTGTGGGCGTCAAACGGGTCCCAGTTTTTATGGGATCCCTTGAACTCAGTGCATTTAGTTGATTCTGGTTCCACCAAAAGCCTTGTGAATGAGGCTGTTTGCCAGAGACTTCAGATGACACCTTCAAAATCTTCCCTGAAACTTGTGGGAGCAAATGGGCTGCCACTTGAAAATTATGGAGAAGTGAGTGTCGACATTACGGTGGACGGAAGGTCATTCCGACAGACTTTTGTGGTTGTCCCACATTTAAAGGAAGACTTAGTCTTACTTGGAGATGACTTTCTACGCTCTTCAAAAGCATTTATCGACTGGGGTACAAACACGTTTTCGATCCAAGCCTGAAAGCCACTCATGGTTTATGCAACGACCACCCAAGTAGTACGGCCTCTTTCCCGGAAAGTCATCGAAGTCGTTTTTTAAAGTACCAGACGGCGAGACAAGTTGCGATATGTTATACGTAACAGGTTCTCAATCAGCTATTGAACGGTACCTGTTGGAACTGCAACCGACAGTCATCAATGCAGGGACAAAGACTTTCAAACTTTTGGCTACAAACTTTTCCTTGAGGCCATCCGAAATACCTACGAGGGCATCTTTAGGATCAGCAGAAAAGGTAGAAGCTGTTGAAGCGGTTGACTTGTCTCCCATCGAATGGGAATCAGTCCGACAATGTTCCAGTTTTTCTGATCTTGAAAACCAGGAAGATGTGCCGAAAGTCCGCAACGAAACGCAGCAGATAATAATTCATCCCTATTGAAAATACACCAGGTCGAGGGCTGGTATGACTTGATGTTACACCAGACTTTTTCACAGATGTGATTTGGGACATTTTCTGGTGTGACACCAGAAATATGGTGTTCTGTTGTGACACCAGAAATCTGATGTGTGGGGAGGACACCAGAAATCTGGTGTTCTGATGTTGCACCAGAAATCTGGTGTTCTGCCGGGAGATCAGGTTTTGTTGTAATGTGATACCAGACCACCTGTTGACTGGGTGTTGCTTTACTCACAAAAAAATGGTACTATGATAAGTTTGACAACAACGCTGCTGCCATAATTAATTTATTCAAAAAAATGAAAGCCGCTTACAACTCCCTGTAACGCCGAATTAGAGCGCAGCTCTTGAGGAGGAGGAGGGAAGGGCACTGGGGGGGGGGGGTTAAACTAACCAGGGGGGGGGGTCACGTTACCTTGGGGGTCACGTGACCCCCAATGCCGATGATGTCATCACTGACGTCACTGATGACGTCATCAGTGACGATGACGATGCGGGTACCGATGACGTCATTAGTGACGTCACTGATGACTTCATCAGTGATGATGACGATGACGATGCGAATGTCGGTGACGTCATCAGTGACGTCGCTGATGACGTCATCAGTGATGATGACGATGACGATGCGGATGCCGGTGACGACATCAGTGACGTCACTGATGACGTCATCAGTGATGATGACGATGACAATGCGGATGTCGGTGACGTCATCAGCGATGATGACGATGACGATGTGGATGCCGGTGACGTCATCAGTGATGATGACGATGACGATGTGGATGCCGGTGACGTCATCAGTGATGATGACGATGACGATGTGGATGCCGGTGACGTCATCAGTGATGATGACGATGACGATGCGGATGCCGGTGACGTCATCAGTGATGATGACGATGACGATGTGGATGCCGGTGACGTCATCAGTGATGATGACGATGACGATGTGGATGCCGATGACGTCATCAGTGATGATGACGATGACGATGCGGATGCCGGTGACGTCATCAGTGATGACGATGACGATGCCGGTGACGTCATCAGTGATGATGACGATGACGATGTGGATGCCGGTGACGTCATCAGTGATGATGACGATGACGATGTGGATGCCGGTGACGTCATCAGTGACGATGACGTCATCGGGGGGTCACGCGACATCGGCGGGGGTCACGTGACCTCGAGGAGGGGGCCACGTGACTTCGGGGGGTCACGTGACCCCCCACGAGGTCACGTGACCTTGGTGGGGGGCTCGCGCGGTGCATTATGGGACATTTCCCATGATGCACCGCGCGGTTACGCCGACGCCGACGCCGACGCCGACGCCGACGGCGACGGCGACGGCGACGCCGACGGCGACGCCGACGGCGACGCCGCTCAAGCCGGAAACGGGCCCCTAAGAGCTGCGCTCTAAAAAGCAAAAAAAGCACAACAGTAAAGCTTCTGAAGCTTTTCTGTTGTAGGGAGTCGGCCGTGGTCAGCTGGTGTTTGTCCGGAGCCACTGCCCTGCTTCGAAGAACCGGACGCCTTGTTGTTCCAAAATTCTAGGCCTTTCAGCTTGCGGTTGACTCGTGTCTTAGTTACGCTGATCCGTTCCGCGTACCCCTCCACACCAGAAATTTCCTCTTCTAAGGCATCATATTCGACATATAGCTCGATTTCCTTGTCCAGCTCTTTCAGGGAAGCCTCCTTAAGTAGAAGAATATCAAATGTTTCTTCGAGCTCACCGATGTCAGTTGGATCCGTGGCCAGCAGTCGCCGATCTTGTTGATGATCTTTGTTGTGGTGGCTCGCAGGGTAATCCTCTTTCGCTTCAGGCGGTCGACGCCCTCCTCGCTCGTAGTAGACAAGGTCTGGCCTCGTAAATATCAATATCGCGCTGTAACACACGGGAGAACTGATTTTAAACCTAATTAAACGATTTCAAATTCACATCTGGTGAATGGTGGGAAAGTTCTCGTGACATCACTTGTGGTATAGGAGCAGCGCCGTTCTGCGGCAATACGGCGTGCCGGCAGAATTAGCCTAGGCCTGAATGCGCTTGCAAAGCCTTGGCAGAGAAAGCCAAAGCGTAGTTGGCCACAGTGAGCTCATTCTCGTAGCGGCTCTTTGCACGAGACAACCCGAGCATGCTTCTGGCACGGCCGGTATCAGTTGCTGCGAGTCGCGAACTGCGAGCCGACGTTAAAATGATATGTTCGAACTACGAGAGTGTCAGCAAGAGCCACGCAAATACTTGTTCACACTCGGAGCGGACACGCGTATTTGATCGAAGTACTTGATTCGCTCTGTTAGACCGGGTTTCAGTAAGCGCTTCTGGACCGATATTTTATGATTGCAACTCAATACTGATATGACACTCGGTAAAGAAAGGTTGGACCGACATCGCGTAGCTCCCACGAACTGCTATAGCTCGACAGTGACGTAGCTCCGTGTCAGAATAAAAATGGCATACTAATAACAAAGTGTTCATACCGTGTTGCAAAGGTAATCCGTATGGCGTTTATTTGAGCTCTATATCACACAAAATAAGGAGATAGAATCAATGAGAGTCCTTTTCAACGACAGCGTTCGTCACCGCTGTCTCGGAAAACAAGGAGATCGAGATGACAAGAGGAAAAGATTGACCTCTGAAATTTAGTTCAGGGATCAAACTATTCATCCGGGAAGTGTCCACAAGGTTCACGCGGGCATATTCCATTCAGCAGGCCAGCTGGTCATGAGCAGGCGGTCTTGGCCAAGGACTGCCGGAGCAACGGTGCGGCAAGTCGGTGTTGCTGCTAGGCCTACTATATTCTCCCGAGCTCGACCGGTCGGTAGAATTGTAACCCTAAGGAGATGGTCACACGGACCTGTCCGCTCCAAAAACTCTCAACTGACTGCGAGAAGAGGTGCCTGGCTTATATATGGCTCCCTTCCTCCCCCCCGCCGGCATGCCCTCAACCAATCATAGAAGTGAATGGACGGAATCAATGTGAGGTAGACGTGAGGGCATGTCGGCGGGGTTGAGTTCAGTTGGGATCCACTAAAATCGGAGGTTTCTCTTTATTGTTAGAAACGAACTTACAGCACACAACTCCCAGGGGAGAGAACTATGATGGCCCGGAGTGATGCCGGCCCGGAGGGCCTGGTTGTCCGTGTAGATGAGGGTGGACTTGGGTTCCAGGAGGGCTGCCACAGTCCAAGCAAGTGCTTCGCGCAAAAAGATGCATCCATCGGGCTGGGTGAGGATGGCCAAGGTGGCTTCGGGGGGTGATGACACCCAGTCCCTTTGATGAAGCGTTCGCAAACAAAGAATGCACCGGCGGTGCAGGTACAGGAGGCACGGCTTGGCAGTGACCGCGGCTTAAAAAAGGGGGTGCAAGGCGTGGTACCCGGACCCGTAGAGTGAAAAATGAAAGCACCAGAGTCCGGCCAGGCATTGGTAGAGGCCAAGCGAGCAGGGGGCGTCTAGCAGCCGAAGGGTTGCCGCAAGGTACTGGACGCGCTCGAGCGTATAAGAAATGCTACTAGACGGAGTATCGAGGTGAAAGCCGAAAAATTTAATTTCTCTTGAAGGGGTCATAACGGTGTTGCGGTGGTTTATGAGTAAACCTCATGACTTAAGGTCAGACATTGAACGCAAAGTCTGACTGGCAAGAAAGACGGGGTCAGAATGGGCCAGTAAAAAATTATCAATATAGGACCAGGCCCAAAGTCCTCTATCACGAAGTGTACGTGCGATGGCAATAGCAAGGGCCTACACGAGAAATGGAGCAGGTCGGACTCCAAAAGGGAGCCTAGTGAAAGAAAAATAGCTACCGTCTAGTCTAAAGGTGGTTAAACTCTGGGCTTGGGGGTGCAGTTGGATGTGGTAGAAGGCCTCCGCCAGGTCCACCTTTGTAAAGAATGCAGAAGGCAGAAGGGGGACCTGGAGGAGGACTTTGGGAAGAGGGCCCAACCGAAAAGTTGGTGCAAGCAAATGTGGCGTAAGATAGATAGCATCAAGTATGAATCGAGATTCAGTCGCAGACTTTGACGCCAGTTGGATGGGGTATAGGAGGTCCCCGTTTAGACGGGCGGATGAGGCCAGAGGCCAACATGGAGGCGACTGCCGTTCGTAAAACGGGCAGTTGGTCAGATGGGGGGGGGGAGGTTGTTTACCACCGAGGGTGGTTTGCATGGAATGCGAAGGGGCACAGTAGTCTGCTGGGGGGTAAAAGTGGAAGATGGTAGCTGTGCGGTCCCAGTATACAGCAGGGGGGGAGACTAGGGCGGACATGTTTCCATACATGGGGTTCCAAATGGATGGGCTGGGGAGAGTCATCGTCATCCGGCTCGTCGTCCCCTTGCGAGGGCTCATCGGGAACCGGGTGTCGTTCTACCAAGTGAAGAATGCGGTCAGCCGCGACCTCCCACGTGTCGTCTTCTTCAGAACTTAGTGACGAGGCATCGTCAGAGGTGGACTTGGCCACAGAAGGTGGAGAGGGGGTTGTAGCTCTTCTCGGGTTTTGTGGATCCTGCGTTCTTGATCGTCGTGGTCTGTTTTAAGTACTCCTTCCTTTTTTCTTGCTGGTTGAAGTCGGGACGTACGAGAAGAGCACGTAGAAAAATGTCCGTTGGTCGTCGCTACCAAGTAACTGAGCGACGCTGTCGGCCATGTTGATTTGATCGTAAAAAGGGCGTAAGACAGCTGCGGAGCTGTCGTAGGATTTTTCGTAACCTGCGAAAAAGTTACGGCAATTTCGTATCGAGAATACGGGTTTTCTTTCAAATTTTTCTTACGCACTTTTCCGTCGTAAGTTCGCTTTGAGAATCCGGTCTCAAAGCTGGTTTTGTCAGTGCTGCCGTGTTGCAGCGTGCGTGCAGCACTTGCACATCTGAAACGGCCACGTTGTCACAGGTCGTAAATCGTTGACGCGCCACCAAGTGGCAACGCTCGTAACCACAACATCCACGCCGTAGCCTTTCCCGTCTGGCTCAAGTGACGTCACGAATGCGCCCAATATCCCAAGACACATCGCGCTCTCCGATGGCTGATTTTTGAGCGCGCGCCCAATCGGGCCCCTCAGGGTGAAAAATATAGCCATCCGTTTAAAATACAAAGGCGCGATTATGATTTACAGATATCATTGATAATATTAAACCTACTTCTGACAATAAAAGGTTTATTTCCATTTCGCTTCAGTACCCCTTTAAAACGTTACCGCGTACCGCCCGCTACTGGAGCCTTTGAAGCATGCTTTTAAGTGCGCGCCCCGCGGTCATGGTATCACTCCTGCGCGCGCTTAAAAGCATGCTTCAAATGCTCCAGTAGTGCGCGGTACGCGGCAAAGGTTTGTTAAAAGTCCCTATTTTTTTCAGGATTGCCTAAACAAACAGAACACGGTAAACCACTGTGGCCAATAAAAATGAATACTCCAATGGATATGTCCTAAAAAATTCTTTTTGCGTAGTTTCGGTGCAACATTTGCGCTTGGGAACATGATGGTGCAGCAGAAGTTGATTGGCGCACAATGGCGAAATGGCGCAGCACTTCCACCCCTGACTATATAAACGGCAACACACTGGCATAATTTGCAGACCTTAGTAGTGAGAGATATGGACAAAAAAATAAACTTTAATCCAGAACTTTGTTGCGCAACGTGCCGTCGCGATTTAGTTTCTAAGATTAACGGCCCTAATACAGGGTGATTAATACTTTTTGTTAATCCTTTACATGCCTAATATTTCAGTAAATATTTCTAGACCCGTCCCCAGAACAATATTTTTGGCGAAGCCGCCTGAAATGCCAACATCGCGCGATACACAGAAGGCGCACTTCACTGAGAGGGTGATTACAATTTGTTTCTGCAGACAAAATTTTGCTTTCTAAAACATGGTTTGCTTTTATTTTTTAGGGAATGGAGCGAGCGAAATATTTTTTTCATTAATATTAAAATTGGTTACCGGACATGGTTGTTTGATTGTATCTCAAAACGACGTATTGAGTTTTGTTATCAAAACATTACGAAATGTTTTGTCAAATTCCAAGAATATTGCATGGATATGTTCCCTGTTACCTATAGCAAGTGCAAGGTCATGGCCACCGTAAGTAGCTGCACAACACTTGATACATCGTGCCATAGGCTGTGCTGTACGATTGACCATAATTTTGTTTCTATAAACTGGGTGTCACTTCGACACACCATTTGTTCTATACATTTGGAACTTGTCAATCTCCTTAAGATTGGGCACTGGTTAGACATGCTGGACGAATTATTTGTACTGAATACTTGAATCGCACGAGCGTTTCTCCAGTCGACGGGGAGTGTAGATTCTGACAGTGATGCTTTAAAGAAAGCACATATGTAATGGGGATGCATTCAATTAAGCGGCATGTAGCATGGCATTTATATACATAAAGTACAACGCGGCCATTTTTAGCGTATCCGTGGCATCTTCTCGCACCTGCGTGCTGAGATGTGATATCGACAGAAACTGCCTTTATAAAGCAGCAAAAAAAATCATTAAAGAGACATATTATCTATTATAATTGTGCTTTCGAAAGAAGCATCTAAATATTATATACAAAACAATTGGGGCACACTCAAAAATTGTTTCTTTCAATAATCTTGGAAAAATGACTTCGGTCAGCCACAGCATAGACACTGAAGTATGTCACGCTATAACATAATTTGGTATCAATAAACCGATTCCGGGTTTTAATTTTCATATCAACGGGCCACATCAGAAGGTACTCAGTACACACAACGTGCTCGCGCTATTTTCTGCACGGAACAACATCTTGTTTCCTGCATGTTCGAGGAATAGGAGTTCGCTCAATAAGGTCCACGTCGAAGGCAATTACACCTCAGTGTGAGAACCGCGCGCTGGCTGACATTCTGAACGCATGAAAATTAATTCATGGTCATTTATTATCAAACGTATCCAGAAACAGGAGACGCTAGTGCCATTATTGTGCTCTAATGTGAGATTTATATATTATAAAATGCAACCCGGGTGTATACAGTATTTTTGGCTCCTTCCCCCACCGGCGTGCTGAGGCCTGATATCGACTAAAACCCTCTTCATAAAGCAGCGGGAAAAAATCATTCAAGAAGAGCCTCTTTATAAATTCTAATCTTACCTTCGCAATGAGCATAAAATTATTATTTACCGAAAGATTGGGGTACACTCCAGGATTGCGTCCTTCAATATTCTTGGAATAACAACTTCGGACAGTGACAACATAATCACCGGAGTATATCACGCTATAACATAATTTGAGATCAACTTGTAATTATAGCAGCTTGAACTTTAGAAATATCTAGAACACAAAGACAGAAAGGACAGGATACGACACACAGCTGACTACCAACGATGTTTTAGTGTAAACGTCTTCCTTGCGCTTTTGCTCCTTCATTTTGAGTCCCGAGTGGAGCACACCAACCTATTATATAAATTACCCTATTCCACTAATAAAGATCACTCCCGATATTTACACTTATACAAAAATATGTACAAATCATTTGCACAGTATTCCTAGCAAATTATTGTTTTTGAACTAACCCGCCACAAGCTCGTGCTGTTGTTGTTTGGGGCGTGACATCCTGTAGGTACTGTCTCTTTTTTGTGAATGGTGATTTATGGCGTGCTGACACAGTCCTTCGCGTGCTCCTCGAGGGCGAGCGCCTCGAGCATTTCGCGTGCATGAGGATTGTTGTTTCTTCCAAGAATGGTGGTACTGTTCAAAGCTACACTGCACTGGCATGTCCGCCAATGAGCTGCCAGATATCCTGCCGCTGTTCCTTTTAGAGACGCTGCATGCTCGCGGTCTCCGTCGTTGATATATCGGCCTGTTTGGCCGATGTAGCATTTCCCGCAAGACAGGGGAATGTGGTACACCACTCCTGTTGAGCATGGGAGATATTGCGTTCTGTGGGCCGTGTTGCAGAATTTTTTCTTTCTCTTTCGGTTCACTTCACTGCACATATAGTATGCTTTGTTGGGCGCGGAGCATACTACTTCTACGTCATTTCTTGCTGCAATCTTTTTCAATTTGTGGGTGATCCCATGAATGTATGGTAGCACCACGATCTTCCTTCGAGTTTGGTCTGCGTCTCCGTTTTTCTGACTTGTATGCATCAAATTTTCGCAGATGTTTTCACAGCCTGGCACCATAAGACCAGTTGGATATCCCGATTCTCGTAGGCGGCACATCTGTTTTTCAAAACCTTGCCCTATTTGATGCTCACACGATTTGTGTAGGGCAGAGATTAGAGCCGTGCTAGCGACACTCCTCTTGATGGTTCTTGAATGTCCGGATGTGAACGGCAGAAATTCTTTCGCTGACCGGGGTTCGTACCTCCAGCACACGTGTCCTTGATTGAAAGTCAGATTGAGGCCTAGAAATTTAATATTTTTGTCGACAGGTGCTTCACAGGTGAAAACCAAGTTGGGGCAACTTTCTTTGAAGCATCTAAGAACTGTGTCTCTGGTTCCGTTTATCTGGTCGTCGACTTCCGTGGCACTTAGTATAAAGAAGTCGTCCATGTAACGGAAAATCGCCTGGACGCTTGTATGTTTCAGGTTGTCTTCGATGATCTTGCCGCATGCCGCCAGGTACATATCACATAGCTGTGGCGCCACTCGAGATCCAATGCATACTCCGGTTTTTTTGCACCATTGGTTGGTCTTGATATATCACCACAGTCGCGTTTAGATATGCGCATAATAGTTCTAAAAAGGTGTCTACATTTATTCCTGCGGCGTTCTGAAAAGTTGTGGTGCCTTGCTTCTCATTGGTAGAGCGGAGAATTGCCATAAGGTTTGTGTGCGGAATCGAATAATACATGTCTTGAATATCTATTGAAAATCCAGATGTGACACCAGTTCCATTTTCTTGAAGATATGCAATTAATTCTTCCGAATTCTTGATTTTGTATGGATCATCCGATTCTATCAAGGCAAGGCGATGGGATAGGAACGTCGAGAGATGGGGTTGGAAGGTTTCTTTTTCCGACACAATGGCCCTAAACGGTATGCCCTGTTTGTGGGTTTTCGCAGAGAAAAAAACTTGCAGCTGGCCTTTCTTTGTTTGCTTATTTTTGTGCATAAACTGTTCATGTTGTTGTTATCAAGGAGCTTCAGAACCGCTTTTTTTGCTTTTTTGTGTGTTTTTGCGTCCACGTCAATGAAGTTCTTTGCCATGGAGGCAGAAGCTTTCTCTTTGTATGCGGCTGAATCTAGGACGAAGAATCCGCCTTCCTTGTCGGAAACGCATAAATTAAGATCTTTGCTAATTAGTTCCTGTATTGTGGGACGAAAGCTCTTACCTGGTGTTACTGAGCTTCTTAGGCACGCGATGCAATCTATTCCCTCCTTGATTATCTGTGCCGCGTTTTCAACATCAGCCTTGGATGCGATATTTCTGGCAAGGGCCACCTTGTCGATGGGTTGCAGCCGAGGTGGCAAAGCAAACTTTGGTCCTTGTTCAAGTACTTTTCTTGTCTTAACTGAGATGGTGACGTCTCCAATGACCTGGAGGGCTCGCCGTTGTGGGTGTTCTTTGGCTTTCCTTGCCAGGTGCTGTTTAAATATGGAAGGTAATATTTGGTCAACATGGTTTCTGTTGTGTATCTTGGCAATGTCAGGTAATTCATAAAAACGTTATAGTGAGGACATTTGGCTCGTAGAAAATCTGTGAGGAGCCGCTGCTGCCTCCATGTCTCGGATCTGAAAATTTTACTCACTCTCATAGCGTGCCTTTGTGACGGTGTTATAAGTCCGAAAATTTGCCTAACATCTTCCAGGATGATTTTCTTGTTGACGCTGCGCGCTAGAAGTCTTCCCTGGCAAGTAGAGGCGGCAATGAAAAAACTAAGCGTTTGTGGGTCCAGTAAATGGATAGATATGAAGGAGGGGCTCAAATAACTAGAAAGGAACTGAGTAACGGTTAAGGGAAGACTACTACTTGCCAGGAGTGCTTATAGAAGGGAAGTGCTTTGGGAAGTGCTTATAGATTATAATCTACCAATACTCAACAATATCGACGCAATCACGTTCTATGTGAAGGAATCAGGCACGATTCCAGTCACTCCAAAGTATGCTCTCGAAGGGTCGAAGCTGTCGCTGATTTGTTTTGGTGCTATGTCTCGCATTTTGCTTCATCACTCTCGTTGTTACAGATTTATTAGATGCTACTACATCTGGGATAATCGTGGCCAACGACACAATGCTTTTTCTTGTTGCGACGTTCTATTCGACGTCTTGTGCTTTGCAAGCCCCTGCCCGCTTCTGCACGAGTCGGCGCATTGTCGTCCTAGCATGGGTCCTGGGCAGCTTCTCCATTTCGGTGTACTTTAAAGGCCAGTTGACTTCGGGGCTGGTCGCTCGCATTCCAGAACCAATCGTGGACGATATGCGTAAATTTGATACGGCTCTGGATGCTGGCGCAATTCGACCATGCGTTATTAGAGGTACACCGTGGAGCTCATACGTCCTTGATTCATACGTGAGAAATATACAGAGATCTCTTGATCCGCAGGCGGAAGTGGGCACGTTTCATGACTGCTTTAAATGCGCTTCAAACAAAGGCCGGCTGTGCCATCACGGTCAGACCATTGCCCTGTTACATGCGCTCTTTCTACCTCAGATTGACTGAGTCAAAGGATTCACTGGCGCTGTTCTATGCCGGGTCATTTGTGCGAAAGCACTACCGTCTGAGGATGGCCTTTCGGTCTCTCGTTCAAAGAGTTGACGAGACAGATTGGTTTCACATGGCTAAGATAGTTTGCAGGGTATCTCTACCAAAAGAAGAAATGCAGCCGTCGCCGGAGTCGCTGAATATTGTTGGTGTGGCGCAGTTTGTATTGCCGTGTTTTGGTGTGTCGGTTTTCGTGTTCTTTTTGGAATCGCTCTTTGGGCGCTATTTTCTTCGGCGTGCTGCGAGATTGACAAGAATACGGGCAATGTAAGCATAATGTGACAAATGCAAGAACCGGCACTTTGGTTCGTTTTTGCAAATGCATCACAGCTATGCGTTGCTGTTTTTTGTCCAACACCTTTCAGTTCTTGCTGATAAGAGTATTCGCTCACCAGAAGCTCAACTGCGGCTCAATGATATGTGCGCTGGAGCATTTCTGCAAATAATGTGTTTTGTTAAGGAAAGCACAGCTGCGTGGCGTATTCAAATTCCACATACAGATCGATATGTATTATAAAGGCGCTCAACAATGCGAATCTATTGATTCACTTCATCGTTGCAATTTATTGGGTTTCTTGCATAGTGTGTGATTTGGCCACAAGTATGGGGGGTCAAGTGGCCATCTGAAGCTGGTTTTGACATACGGATTTGCATGTTGTTGTTCTGTTTGAATTCTAATAAAC
This sequence comes from Ixodes scapularis, assembly GCF_016920785.2. NCBI lineage: Eukaryota > Metazoa > Arthropoda > Arachnida > Ixodida > Ixodidae > Ixodes > Ixodes scapularis. The sequence continues at coordinate 11,401,868 of NW_024609881.1, read as the reverse complement.
AAATCAGAAATTCATTGCATTCTCTTGTTATATGCACATTTGATGTTACAAGGTCCTACATCTTGCTCCATGTTCTGCATTTTTTCATGTTGTAACCGGGAAAGTAAAGAAAGGACGCTTTGTTAGAAGAAAAAGCAGAAAGGAAGGAATTACGGCGTAGGCTTCAAAGGAACCCCTGAAATTTCGGTGGAAGAGGTGGGACTTCAATATCACGACCCCCGTCTTCATTTGCGACCGCGTCACCCGAAGCGCGCGAACGGGGAGCATTGTCGCCCGATGTGGCTGGTGTAGACCCCGCCTTTTTGATAGATGGCGCGATTACTCAGCTGTACAAGACGTGCTAGAAATGCTTTCGTTTATGTACCTGTACAATCCTGGCGCGGTCGCAAATTGATTATGAATAGTTTGCCTTCGCCGCATTGTTTAAGATGTTTAGCTAAGTTTGAGACTGTCCTCTTACTTTTAATTTTTCTTGCACGGAAACGCAGCTCGACCTGAAGCATGAGCACAACATGGAGAGCTTAGATTGTACAGAGGGTTCATCTGAAGTGGTGGGGAGCTTTCGCAATAATTTGAAGGTGGGCACCTACTGCGTCGGTCTGTGGCCAACACACAATCTGCTGCGTTTTCGAGTTGCGAGGAGGAAAGCAGGAGGGAAGGATCAGAGGTTTGCAGATGATCAAGGCTTTTGTCTACTCTTCAGAGCTTCTTTTGCAAGTGCGGTTAATAAACAACATGACCCCTATCAACCAGTTGGAAACTCTCTAATACAGGCTTTCTAATGGAATATTTCGGAGGAACGCGCAACGTCTCGGCATAAATGGAAATCAGTATTGCCTAAATCGGCGGGCCGCGGTGGTACTCGAGTGCGACGAGGTCGTAAGTATTCGCGACTTCAGATATCTATTGGTGGCGCTGCTCGTTTGATAAAATGGTGTTTTTTGTGAGGGCAGATGTGCCTGCAGGGTGTTCCAGTTGCTGAGCCTGTCTAGTCTGTTGGCTTCGCTCAGCGACGTGTATTATTTCAGCTTATAAAAGGGAGTTATGGGGGTTGTGTGCCCAGGTCATCTTTTTATCCTGAAAACAACACAGAGAAAGGGTGTAATAGTTACGTCAGGAGGCACGTTTTACTTCAGGAACGAAACTGGAACCAACTTATGTTTTGGACTTCGCCTGTTACTAGAGGTGTCCGTTTCGGTTTCTCTCCTAACTCAAGATGTGTCTCACAGCGTAATTATTGAGCTAATGATGTTGTCATGACTGACAATTGATGAGGCAAAGATAACTAAAGAAACTAAACGTTTAATGGGACGAACTTGTGCCCAAATTAATAAAAGAAAAAGGAAGCAAGACAAAGCAGGAGAGCGTCGTGGGCGTCGATGTCGGAGAAACCGCAGGATCGAGCGCTGGGGCGAGACCGACACCGCTCGGCTTGTGGAATCCCTTAACTCGTGGGTTTCTGGATCGTTCGCCGTAGAAGATTCGACGCGTAGAACATTCTAACCTCGCATCAGCAAGACGGTTCTCGAATTCACCAGAACATCACATTACAGTGTCCACAAAGTGTGTAGCCGCGGCCAAGAATCGAACCCTGGCCTTCTGCGTGAAAGGCAAACGCAATAACCGTTAGGCCACGCGCGCGCAGCCTCCTTGGCCAGATGCGCGCGCGGCATTACTCCCCCCTTTAAAAGAGACAATCCTAAAACAAAACAAAGCAAATAAAAAGAAACTAAAGAGTCATTTGGAACACATAAGGTCCACAGTCCTATCGAGCGTAGTACGGCTTTAGTCGCACGACGTGGACTACTTTCGGTCGTGGAGGAAGGCGTGACGAAGTCCGTGTTCCGTCCGGCATCACTTCGTAGTTTAGATCCCCGAGTCGACGAAGCACTTTGTAGGGTCCAAAGTAACGTTTACGGATATTCTCGCTGAGACCGCGGCGCCGAATCGGTGTCCACATTCACACCCTGCCTCCGGGCTTGAAGTGGACGTCCCGACGACGAAGGTTGTATCGTCCAGTGTCGACACGTTGTTGAGCCTTAATCCAGAGTCTGGCGAGCTGACGGACTTCTTCTGCCCTTTGGGCAACCACCTGGGCATCGTAGCTTGCGTCGACAGCCGGTTCGTGGGGTAACATAGCGTCCAGCATTGTTGTTATCTTGCGCCCAAGCACCATTTGAAAGGGTGTCACTCCGGTGTTCTCTTGCACGGCCTTGTTGTAGGAAAATGTGACGTACGGCAACACCTCGTGCTAGGGCTTGTGCTCCACGTCGACGTACATAGAGATCATGTCGACGAAGGTCTTGTTGAGTCTCTCCGTTAGACCGTTGGTCTGCGGGTGGTACGCCGTGGTGCGACGATGGCTGGTCTGGCTGAGACAAAGGACTTATTGCGTCAGCTGGGCCATGAGTGATGATCTACGATCTGAGATCAGGACTTTGGAAGCGCCGTGTCGGAAGACGATGGACTCGATGAAAAACTTCGCGACTTCAAAAGCCGTTCCTGATAGAAGGGCTTTTGTCCCGGCGTACCGTGTGAGATAATCGATTGCGACGATGATTCATCGGTTTCCTTGCGTCGATGGTGGGAAAGGTTCGAGTAAATTCATATCGATTTGCTGGAATGGGGCAGATGGCGGCGCAATAGGCTGAAGAAGTCCTGCCGGTCTCGTGGGTGGCTTCTTCCGTCGCTGACACTCGTGGCAAGATCGGGTGTAGTGGTGCACTGTCTTCGCAAGCTTGGGCCACTAGTACTTTTCGCGTATCCTGGCAAGAGTCCTGCTGTAACCAAGGGTGTCCCGCCGTCGGGTCATCCTGGCATGCTTGAAAGATTTCTTCTCGCAGGCTGGCTGGAACAACCAGCAGCCAGGCAGGGTTGCACGTTCCAAAGTTCTTTTTGAAGAGCACGACTCGCCGCAGAGTGAAGCTTGACAAGTCTCGTGCCAAGACTCGCGGAACTGAACTTCCTTGACCTTCGAGGTGGTCGATCACAGCGCGAAGTTCCGGGTCGTCTCGTTGAAGTGCTCCATGTCGGCATCTGTTACTGCGCCGAGAAAACGGGTGTCATCGTTGTCGTCAGTGGTTTCGCTAGGAGATTCGACTGGGGCCCTAGACAAACAGTCGGCGTCGTTGTGCTTGTGGCCAGACTTATGCACAATGGTTACGTCGTATTCTTGCAGTCATAGGCTCCAGCGAGCGAGGCGCCCTCACGGGTGCTTGAGGTTGGCGAGCCAACAGAGAGCGTGGTGGTCCGTGGCAACGCGGAACGGGATCCCGTAGAAGTACGGGCGGAACTTGATTAACGCCCAGATGACAGCGAGACATTCCTTGTCGGTCGTTGAGTAAGTTTTCTCTGCCTTGGACAGTGCCCTGCTTGCGTAAGCGATCACCTTCTCTGCTCCGTCTTGCCTCTGGACGAGTATTATGCGCCGAGTCCGTCGCTGCTGGCGTCCGTGTGAACTTTCGTTTCCGCTGATGGATCGAAGTGCCCGAGGATAGGGGGTGACTGGAGTCTTTCCTTCAGTTCGTTGAACGCTTGACCTTGCTCCTCCCCCCACTTGAAGCTTACGTCGTCCTTCGTCAGATGCGTGAGTGGTGCAGAAATCTTGGCAAAATCGCGAACGAAACGTCTGTATTAAGCGCACAGCCCAAGAAATCTTCTGACGGCTTTCTTGTCTGATGGCTTCGGGAATTTAGCAACAGCGGATGTGTTGGCAGGATCAGGGCTTACACCCTGAGCACTCACGACATGACCCAGGAAGATGAGCTCGCAGGAAACGAACCGACATTTTGTCGGCTTTAGTGTCAGTCCAGCATTCTGGATAGCCTGTAGCACGGCTCGCAAACGTCTCAGGTGCTCGTCGAAGTCGTTTGCGAATACCATGACGTCGTCGAGATAGACGAGGCAGCTTTTCCATTTCAGGCCGGAAAGAACGGTGTCCATTACGCGCTGGAACGTCGCGGGTGCTGTGCACACTCCGAACCGCATAACTTTAAATTCGTACATTCCGTCCGGCGTGACGAAGCCAGTCTTCTCACGATCCCGTTCGTCGACCTCGATCTGCCAGTACCCACTCTTCAGGTCCATCGACGAAAACAATCGGACGTGGTGCAGTCGGTCCAGAGTGTCGTCGACGTCCTTTAGTCGACGATAGTCCACGCAGAACCGTTGAGTCCCGTCTTTCTTTTTCACCAGGACTACCGGTGAAGCCCACGGACTCTTTGGGGGCTTGATGATGTCGTCGTCGAGCATTTCTTGGACCTGCTTCTGGATGACTTCTCTCTCTTTCACAGACACACGATACGGCGACCGATGAGCAGGAAGTGCGTCGTCATCAGTAATAATTCGATGTTTCGCAGCCGTAATTTGGCGCACCTTTGACGTCTTGGAGAAGCACTCACTGAACTCGGCGAGAAGGTCACTGAGTTGTCGTCGTTTGGGGTAGGTAGGACTGGATCGATGTCAAACTGCGAATGCGGCGTTGTCTCGTGTGGTCCCGAAGAGATGTCTTCTGCTATTCCGGCGATTGCGGCTGAGTCCATGAGTTCCTCGGCGTGACCCACGGCGGTGCCTTTCGTAAGGTGCTGAGCCTCCTGCCGGAAGTTTGTTACGAGTGCAACAGTGTGTCAGTCTTAGAGCTCCGCGATGCCTCTCGCGACGCCGATCCCTCTTCCTAGGAGCAACTGGGAGAATTCCTTGAGCAGAACGTCGCCGCAGAAAGCTCCGGCGATCCTGTTGAGTAAGATAACACTGAACCGCGGCGGTAAGTTCACGTGATTTGCGAGGACTCGGACCGCGTACGACGTCGCTTTGGGTTCCTCCAGCGCTGGAGCATTTTTTCGTAGCGAGAGCCGGTTTTCTTCGAGGTCGATGACGGCGCCATACTCGCAAAGAAAGTCCATTCCTAGGATAACGTCTCTCGAGCAGTCTTGCAGAACGACGAACTTGACAGGGCACGTCTCACCGTGGATCTCGACGCGTGCAGTGCAAATCCCGACTGGTGTGATTAGGTGCCCACCGGCGGTCCGTATCTGTGGGCCATCCCACGGCGTCGTCACTTTCCGAATGCGTAGGTAGAGCCTCCCACTCAGGACAGAGTAGTCTGCTCCGGTGTCGACGAGGGCCGACGCGTCGTGGCCGTCGATAACGACGTGTAGGTTATTCTTCACCGTTGCAGGAGCGTCGCTTCGGTCTCTGGTTTTGTTTGAGGGGGGGGGGGGGGGGGCCCTCCGACGTTCGTGGAGCATCTTGGCGTCGGTCGTCTTCAGTAACTCCACCTCCAGGGGTTTCCGCGCCTAGTTTCCCGGCGAGGAGGGAGGGGCGACAGGCTTTCACGTCGGGGTCGGTGCATCGGTGGAGCTGGCCGTCGTGGCGAAGGTGACCGGAACTCTCGGCGGGACGCACGCTCGGGGGACTGAGGTTGTCGCAGGTACTCTTCGATCTCCCAGGGCGTTCACCATACCGGGGGCGCGGGTCGTTTGGGTGGAATCCGCGCAGCCCGAGTCGGCGGTATCGGCATCGGCGGTACACATGGTCAGCTTCCCGCAATGGTAACACAGCGGGCGTCGGCCGTCCTCCAGGCGTCTGCCTTCCTCGGCGCAGGTCGCTCTGGTTGAATGTACGCCTGGTCTTCCTGCCGTCAGGGGTACTGCGGTGTTGGGGCGTCTCTTCGGGGCGGCGCCGTGGCTGGGCGGGAAGCTTGCGGCGGTCATCGCGCCACGGCGGCGTAGCTCAACGTCGGTTCCTCTGGTGCCACCGTGGTGACGGGAACCTCTGGTTGGAGCGTCCGATGCACTTCTTCTCGGACAGCCTCGGCGATGGAAAGGGTTGGCAAACGGCTGGTGGTTGGTAGCAACCTTCGCACTTCCTCCCGGACGGCCTCCCGGATAATTTCGCGGATGTCCGTACCAGGAGCGTTTCCGCCGCTAAGCAGCGCGGTTGCAGTGACGCTTGGCTGCCGCTGGTTGTGGGAAGCGCTCGCTTGGAGGGCGCGCTCGATGTTTGCCGCCTCGGTGACAAAGGCGTCGACGGTTGCCGCCGGGTTGCGGACAAGGCCTCCGAAGACGTCGTCTGTCACCCCGCGCATGAGGATTCCTACCTTCTTTTTTTTCGTAGCCTGAGGGTCGGCGCGGGCGCCCGGGCGCAGAACGTCCTCCACGAAGCCGGTGACGCTCTCGTTGGGGCCCTGGGTTCGGGTTTGAAGTAGTTCTTCGGCCCTCTCTCGGCGGTGTGTGTTGAGGAATGTTGCCTTCAGCTGGCTCTTGAAAATATCCCTTGATGTCAAAGAAGGCTTGTGAATTTCGTACCAGTACCTGGCAGTCCCTTCGAGCGAAAAATACGCGTTTTGCAGATGCTGCTCGTCAGTCCAGCCATTGTGGCGGGCGACACGTTCGTACTGGTCAATCCAATCCTCGACGTCCTTGTAGAGTTCATCGTGGAAGGGGGCAGCCGTCCGCGGTGCGACGCGCATGAAAATGACGGGAGAGCGGCGGGGGCTTGTGACTGGTTGGCCATCGTCGTCTTCTTCGGCTTGTGCTTGTCCAACAGAAAACCGTACTCAGGATCCTCTCCCTTGGTGCGGCGGCTGGTCCGAGTTTCAGGTTCCGCGCCGAGTGGTCTTCTCACCGAGCCGGGAATCGGACTTGCACTGCAGGCCCTTGGAGGGGAACGCTGGACGGGCATACGGTACCCAGCACCTCCACCAAAATGCCACGAATGACAATTGATGAGGCAAAGATAACTGAAGAAACTAAACGTTTAACGGGGAGAACATGTGCCCAAATTAATAAAAGAAAAAGGAAACAGGACAAAGCAGGAGAGCGTCGCGGGCGTCGATGTCGGCAAAACCACAGGATCGAGCGCTGGGGCGAGACTGACTCCGCTCGCCTTGTGGAATCCCTTATGTACCGTCGTGGGTTTCTGGATCGTTCGGCGTAGAAGGTTCGACGCGTAGAGCATTCTAACCTCAAATCAGCAAGACGGTTGTCGAATTCACCAGAACATCACATTACAGTGTCAACAAAAATGTGTAGCCGTGGCCAGAAATCGAACCCTGGCCTTCTGGGTGGAAGGCAAGCGCGATAACCGTTAAGCCACGCGCGCGCTACCTATTTGGCCAGCTGCGCGCGCGGCAATAGTGTTAGTTTAAATTTTATTATTTGATAAACGTGCCCGATCTTTGCATTTTATAAATATTATGTAGTTCAGGTGTCTCTTTGGAGACAGGATATTTCATCCAGCTTAAAGGTAACAGAATATTGTATCTGTTGAAAAAATCAGTGCTTGTATTTGTGAGTTCGTGCTGAATTTTAACACTCAGATAATTATCCAGTGACATAATGAACTGCGTGCAATTTAATGTGTTTTCGAGCATTTAGATGATTAATTGCTTTAGCATTATTGCCAGCACAAGAATTACAGAATCAATCAAAATTTTACAAAATATCTCCACGGGTCATGAGTTTAGAAAATATACACAAAAACGTATAAGTTAAGATACGCGCTGTTTCGACTACAAAAATTAATACGTGTCAGACGATAAAAGTGTGTGTGTGTGTGTTTGTGTGTTTGCGTGCGTGCGCGCGTTTGTGCTTGTTTGTGTATGTGTGTGCGGTGTCTTTGAGGAAATGCACGTGACGCAGAGGATCTTATATTATATCCAGTGTTTATGTTTATGTTGATAACGATGTCAGTTTTTTATGTGATAAAAAGAAAAGGATATAATACCTATTGCAAAGACAATTATTGGGAATTCCTTGTGATTGTGACGCTTATTGGGGGCCTTTATTACCACAATATTTTATTAATAATACAATTATTGTATTTTTTAATTTGTATTTTAAGCTCTAATTTAGTTTGTTGCTTATGATCTGATTTAAAACGCGCGAACAACTATAACTATCCAAAGTTGCCGTAATATCGTTACCGGTGGAAAGTCCAGCATTTTTGAATAACAGGAAATAAAATACAAATATTATGAAATCAATAAATACATACTAGCTGCTCCGATGAATTCATTTAAAATGACATTAGTTGTTGGTAAAGCATGTGGTGATATCAAAGTCGTGACTTTTGAGATTCGGCGAAGCTTCCGAATTCACCTCCAATCCTTCCGGACCAAATGCCCCAAAATGCAAAAAAAAAAACAAAAAAACGGACCTTTCTTTTTAATAACAAAACTTTGCAGAACATTCATTTTCTTCAATTTTTACGCGCCGTCGTTTTTCCAATAGCAGCATGTCCCAAATAGCACACCACGCCAGGTTGGGGATGGGCGGTATTCGCCCACCGAGATACTAATACCGGCCGGCACCGGAAACGCCCCAAGGAGCGACATCGGCCGCGCGCAATGCCGGAATCCGGCCGGTACCGGGAACTTATTGGGAAACCGATATGTCGGGAATACGGGATGTTTCCAGCGAGCTCCCGACCCAGATCCCCGGCATGGTACCGGTGGTACGGTAAGAAACAATCTGTGTGCCAGCGCAATTGCGGGTCAGTGCCAGCGCAATTGCGGGTCAGCGCCAGTGTATTTGTCATTCAGTGTACGAAGCATAGAACCACTAGAATCCTCGCTGTGTCAGGCTTTAAAGGGGCCCTGCAATGATATTTAAGCGTCTACCGTCTTTGCGGTTACCACCTCTTTTGGAGTTCGGGCAAGCCAGCGGGAACGGAGAGCGTAACTAAATATCAGTACATCATATTTTAAACGGACGACGCGGAAATCTCCTCACCGACGGGGGCGACCCGCGGTACCGAAAGCGCGCGATATGTGACGTCTTTGGTCCTGGGCTTACTACGGCACACAGCCGCTAAAAGCTTCTTTTAAGTCGAAATACAAAATATAAGTGACGCGAACCGTTTCAAATATTTATAAAAGTTGTTTTTGTCCCGTACTTTACATCAGAAAAGAGACAAATGCAGTCTATAAGTACCGAACGAAGAAATGACCCGTCGACATACCCGCCACCAAGCGGTGGAAAAGGCGGCGCATACTAGAAAGGGGCAGTGGGATCAGGCGCCGTCACAGAAAAATCCCGGATGTACGAGGCGGCACTCCGGCGATGTCGACTGAAGGATCCGACCGGCTCCGAGCGTTCCCAAGGCCTTCAGCGAACAGCTTTGTCTTGGGGTTTGGCCCTTTGGCGGTATGGCAGCGCGAAGTGGCTCCCATTCTAAACTGATCTGTACCCCGTGTTTGCTGTCGTTTGTGGCCAATGAACTGTCATGCCGAAATAGTGTTTAATCGCGCAGCAAATGCAATGAGAGCCGCTCTGGCTACCCGCTGCATATAGCATATCCAGAGCATGCTTTAGTGGCGCCCGCTCGTGCCGTCGACACGGAGTGCGGCAGCCGTGAGCGTTCGCTTAGCTCACTACCCCTTTTCTACTTCACGGCCTTTCAAGCAACCAATGATGTCATGAAGGAAGTTATGTTTTGCTTGTTTTTGGAATCTTAATTTGCCTATAACTTTTAGAATAAAGCAAGGTTTCAGAAAAGAAACGTTTCATTAAGTCACTACGTTCAGTGCGCTCTGATTTGGTGCAAATTAAGAACCAGGAAAAAAGTCCTTGCAGGGCCCCTTTAAAGCCCAGGTATGACATACTACTGCATTAAATTTTGAAAAACTAGCTTCTCAGTAGATTAAATTTACTTAAATGTAGAAATTCTATATTTCTCAGTCAGAAATACTTCATTGGTTTTCATGTCTTTTATAGGTGCTGACCGTTTTATTACGTTTTTCGGACTTGAACCGAAAAAAGCCAGTTTGGCATTTGTGCAATTATAAGAAACAATTCTGTGTGAGCTGTTGACTTTCGCCATGTATACAGTATACTCATGGTAATTATTGTATACTTGCTGAAACGACATGTCCCATTCATCTGTCACCCAGATGCATAGTGTGGGTAGTACAAGGAGGGAACATAAGAAATGATTTTTACCGTGATGTTTTTTTTTGTGTGACTCGTGCTTCCATAGCAGCTAGCGCCTCAGTCAGAGTGTCCCTCATCGTCAAAGACGGTTGGAACCACAAGTGGAGTTTCCGTCTCTTTAACTCTACTGCCCCTACCCGCCAGCCACTTCTCCATGGCGACCACGCTGTACCCTTGAACGCGACTTTGAATGCAGCTGTAAAACGAATTGTCAGATAACACCTTAGTCGAGAGATAGGTGAAGCCAATATCTTGCACACACGCTACACACAAAGGGCTGTTCACAGTCTGCAGTTTGCGAGCGTTTGCTTTGTATAGAAGGTCCCGCACCTGGCCTGCAATTCAAAGGTGACAGAAAGAGAGTACCAAAGAGGTAGAGATTTTGGGCTCGGCTACCACACTAAGGTGCAGGTTTTTTGGAGGCATATGGGTATTTCATGCAACGTCCTATTAATCTGAAATGAGAGCGAGGGGGCGGGGGGCGGGGGCGAGAGGGGGCGGGGGCGAGAGGGGGCGGGGAGCAGACATATGTGGATCAAAAGAGAGCAAAACTTCCCAAACTGAAAATCTACAGACCAATGCCTCTACATGGCCTTCATTAGATTTACAACCTGGAAACTAACAGGATAACAAGACAAGAGCGGTAAAATCTTTTTCCACAGTTACTTCAAAACACTGCTTTTTAGTATGAAGTTTCCGAGAACGCTAGAACTGGAGTTATTCATAATAGAGAATGCAAGTCGAAGTTAAAGAAGAAAGAAAACGACAGGAACTGACGACTTACATTTTGCCTAGTGCCATACTTAAGGGGAAACTGAAGCTGTTCTGTATTTGACGAAGAACGCTAAAAGCGTCTCATTTGGGCTCCAGGGACTCGAATATAGAGTTTATATTTTTTTCAATTTGGTGCTCGGAGGCTGCAGAAATTAATTCTTAAAGTACAGCTGAAGCCCTCCTTTACGGGGCGTGACGCCGTACTAGGAGTTTTCGGAATCCCTGCTCTCGAGCATCCTCAGTTCTTGTCAAACCTATGCACGTGAAAAAATTATAATCCAATGACATGCAAGGGTGCAGGCGAGCTGGACAAAAATGACGAAAGTAATCCCTGGACAAGGGGAACAAGAGGGAAAACAGACAAACACAAATCTCCAAACACAGCTAGGTGACTGGTGAGCGACCGAAAAAATCCACCTTGTCCGAGTATTGAACCCGGGAGGGAAAAGAAACTTACCTGTAATGGAGAGGCTCCGGGTTGATACCCGAATCAGGCGGATTTTTTCGGTCGCTCACCAGTCACCTAGCTATGTTTAGAAATTCGTGATTGTCCTTTGTCCCTCTTGTTCCCCTTCTCCGTGGATTATTTTTGTCGCCGTCGCACGTGAACTCTTGCTACTTTTAGAAAGGTCAGAAATAGACGTCACGAGTGGCGTCAGTTGGAAAATACAATTGGAAAGCTTGGATTGCAAGGGCTGCCCACACGAGGGACACGCGCTTGGAAGCCCAAAGATCCTAGTATGACGCCAGGACTGGTCGGAGGTTTTTCGTGTTTTGTCGCGTCTAGTTACGCCTTCGGGGAAAACGAAAGCAAAATTCAGATTCACAGGAGAAAACTAGGCCAGAATTCACCACTAACTCGTTTTTTTTTCAAGGGGTGTTTAAGCTTTTCTTTAATTGTCAAAGTATTTTAGTTTTTGCTTCTCTATTGAGCTCCAATGTCACCATCAAGTCCATAGCTAGTAATGAATATGCATTACCGATAACCACCTGGCACATAATGGCGCCCTTGAACCTTGACTTTCCTAGGTAGCCCAGGAGGGAGAACCGCTCCTGGACTTGCTTTGAGAACAGGCATCCCACCATCTCTCTCACCCCCTTTTGCGGGGCCCAGCTGCCTCCTAGAGACACGAGATGCCTCTCCTAAAAAGACAAATTAGGTTCTCAACATGTCAATAAAGTTATTCACATGCAGATACAATGGTATGAAGATGTCTCAAGAAAGAGAATGTGAATGCCGAGGTAATTGCAGCAAGCCACCTCATACATGCATCAAAATGTTACAATATTTAATGGAGTGAGAATAAAATATATTTGAATATATGGCAACTGTACCTGTCTTAGACAAAACCAGAAAGATTAAAATATTTCCCTCCATACTCCGCTAAATCTCATTATTCACTCACGTTTGTTGCATTGTTCAGTGCGCAAACGATTTGATGGGTCATCTTTGCTCATCAGCATCCACTCAGTAGTTTTAATAACGTATGTGGTTCTCAAAACAGTGCATTCAAGACTACGCATCTTGAATTTGTTAAAGCTATGTCTGCCGGCGGGTCACCCTGCACATTTATCTTCTATTTTACGACTTCAGAAAGACTGGAGTTGAAAAAGCCATAAAAAGCAGGACTAGACTAATACCGTCTTCACAGTCGCACAAAATGAAAACATCAGCACAGTGTGAGTAGTTTCCTTTTGATATTTTTGTTTAGTGATCACTCAGTGGTCGCCCTGCAGGCCAATGAACCAACCTACTCAGCTCAAGCCCGCCACATGTAATGATCGCTATGCTATGCATGAAGACACAGCTGGGGATGCACACACTTGCCGTGAATGAGGGGGCGAATGCAATGACAGTTTCTTTATCACCTTGAAAAATGTATTTGCTCTCAAAGGGTGACCTTCGGTTAGCACCGCTTAACATCTCGTTTTGGAAATGCACTAGTTATGTAAAGTAAACATGGAATTAATTAAAATATATCCGTGAACCCTTTACAAAATTTTTCGCGCATACACATATGATGGGCACGCCCAAAACCGTTTTAGACCAGGTTAAAAAAATTTTTCAAGCATATACTTTTACTTCTGTAGCAGATGCCAAAAGCACTAATAAATTTATGACCTTGAAATATATAGTTGTCTTGACTATTGCCTCAAGTGAGGATAGGAATACAACCAAAAGAAGCGCAATATATACTACAGCATCTCGGTCCTTCTGCCAAACAAGCGTTAAACACAAAAAGCACACAGGCGGGTTTGTACATGCTCCGCACACATACTCGCGGCGAGAGTTGTTGCAGGTGCGGAATTTCACTTCTAAGGATAAAACGGGCAGAGGTGCCGTAGAAGATGACCATGATTTATGATCATTTGCAGGATGACATATTGTGAGCACCCAAAGGCAAATGTGCTGGGCGTCTTCACTTCCCCTGCTGTAAATTGTTTACTTTAAAAAAAAATCAAGAAGTGGTAGTTGAAAAAAAACTTAAAATACCGTTTAATGAGGATGCACATGAAGGCCTTTTGTGTACACCACCTTCGGGTAGAGAAAACTGTTCAAAATGTATAGACGCACAAACACTTAATTTTTGGTGACCGCCGTCCAGCAATTTTCCCTTCAGTGGCCTCTATGAAACGCAATTTAACAATTGCAGAAACTATACATAGGCTACTAAAGCTTACTTGCAAAACGTGTGATTGGCAATACATCACCTTGACACAATTCTATCGCAGGCTTCACTTAAAGGATGTCCTTTAGAATAAATAGCCTTCCATCGTGCATTGGAGGTGCGTGCACTCTACTGTTATAGGTAACAGAAGGCCCGTGATGAAGGTGGGGCATCTTACTAATTTTTAAGTTGCCTCCGACTGTGCTTAAAACCCAGTTTGGGTGCGCGTCCATTTAAAATATTGCAGTAAAAGGCTTCAGTCCGCATTTCAACCCACTTGCATAAATCTTCAGATAACGCAAGGTAAACCACAAAGTAGGAATTGGTGCCTTATACCTGTAATCGTTTTGAGAAAAAGGACATATGAATAACTTTAGTAAATCATACAACTGGCTATAGATGAATAGAGAAATAAAATAAGAATTTATAGGTATCTGCAGCATGCAGGTTAAAAAGACCTATGAGGTAAGACATGGTGATCTCAGTAGCAGTCCATACAAAGAGGTAGAGGTGGCTAAAGAAACCAAGAGAAATGCTATCTGCGGCTATTGCACAGGTATAGGGTGCCTAGCTAGAGAGATCGATAAAGTAAGACGTAAGTCATAAAAATTTCTTTAGCAGACCATACAAGTAGGTAAGTATCAACTCCATTTTGTCTCATCACAACGCGGTGTTGGCGCTTGGCTATCATTTTTAATCTGACGGTGTGGACTATAACTCACCATGCGGGAATGCTATGTATCTGCTATCTTGAAAGAAACAAGAATAAAACCTATTTAATGCTTTCAAAACGCCGCGACTAGCACAGTGTTAAAAGATACGTGAAGGTGTGAATTCTAGGTTTCAAGAGTTTTCTGCCTGTACGGTTTTTTGGATGACGTGAAGAGGTGCCGGAGAAGGAAAAATGAGGCACGGTTGAGCTACGGTTGGTTCTGAGGGAGGCGCCTCGGTTTGTACTCAAAGATACTTGTGGTCGTCTAATTAATTTTAGAGCGCAGCTCTTAGGAGCCCGTTCCCGGCTTGAGCGGCGTCGGCGTCGGCGGAACCAAGGTCACCCCAAGGTCACGCGACCCCCAAAGTCATCCCAAGGTCACGTGACCACCAAGGTCACCCCAAGGTCACGTGACCCCTCCCCCGTGGTCAGGTGACCCCCAAGGTCACGTGAAACCCAAAGTCACGTGACCCCCCGAGGTCACGTGAAATCCGCATCGTAATTGTCATCATCGCTGATGACGTCATCGGAGTCCGCATCGTCATCGTCACTGAGGACGTCATCAGTGACGTCACTGATGACATCATCGGCATCGTCACGTGACCCCCCAAGGTCACGTGACCCCCCCAGGTCACTCAACCCCCCCCCCCAGTACCCTTCCTTCCTCCTCCTCAAGATTTGTGCTCTAGTTCGGTGTCACAGGGGGTTGTAAACGGCTTTCACTTTTTTTCCAACATGAACGTGGGAAAACCGTCAAGTTGTCTGGACCAAGGTCAGTGCTTCTTCACGTTCATATAGCTGTTTGATCATTTGCACAGTCTCTGCTCTTTTAAATTGACCTACTTGTTCGAACAGTCGTCCGTTTGTTCAAACGCTAGTACCCTGTAGACAAACCGTTGACCCAGTAATTCGGATAACAAGTGCAGGCCTCAGAAGTCTTTTAGGTGTGATATCTGTTTTGGTGTAAGTACGCTAGGTGTAAACAGTAGTTATAAGAAGATTTTGGTCTTCGTTACCAGTGGCCATTACCGAGTTGTTATATCATATTCACTTGGTCCAATTCTGCTTGATATTTTTAGTACGACGTCAAGCTTCGGAGCTGCCGTCGAGGTGTTTGTAGTCCGAGCGACGTCGCGATTGAAAATATCGAGCAGCCTCTCACCATAAGAAGCAGGCTTTAGAACCATATTGCGGTGTTCAAGCGGAATGAATCGCCGCATGTGACGTTATTTACGCGATGTTTTACGCTGTAACCAGCCTTGTTTATTTTGCTCAGGTCAGTAAAGTAGTAAGGCATCACTAGAAAGACATAGTATCAACGATGCCAACGCAAAAAGAGACAGCGGGCTCACACACCGACGTTGGACATAACATTCCAATGGTTCGTCGATGCGGGACGGCGCACTTCTTGCCCATACTCGATTGCGCACGCGGATCAATGTTGGCGTGTCGCTAGGGGTGCAGTGGCTTGTTTGTAGGCAGGAGTTGGTATATAGATTGCTAAAGAACGATGGGAAACGTCATAGGCAGCTACGACACTCTGGCTAAAAAAAACCATAGAGCAAGCCATAGAAATTTATGTAGCAGATCATAAGAGGTGCTATAGATGACTAAAACACTAAAGTAAATATTATAGGCATCAATAGCACACTTGCTGAAGAGTCCCATAGAGTAAGCCATAATAATCTCTAGCGTAAACCATACAAGGAGGTATACATCACTAAAGATACCATAGGAAACCCAAAGGTAGCTACAGCAGACTGCCTATAGAGACCCACAAGAAAAGCATAGAAATTTCGGTAGCGGATCATACGAGAGGTAATTGATGGCTAAACACAGCACAGGAAAAACTGTAGGCAGCCGCTATTGCAACCTGGCAAATTGGACCCATAGAGTATGCCTTAGACGTCTTTATACCAGTGCATACAAAATATTAAAGAGGCTAACGAAACGGAAGGAAGAGCTATACGCAGTTTCAGTACGCTGCTTCCAGGGAACCGTAGGATAAGCCATATAAATCTGTAAAGCAGACTACACGAGCTATAGATAGCGAAAAAAAACATCAGTAAAAACGATTGGCAGCTATGACACGCTGGTTAAAGAGAGTCACAATGTAAGCAATAGAAATATCTAAAGCATATCATAACCGGAGACATAGATGGCTATAGAAATCATAAAATAGTTCATAGGGTCTATCGCACGCGGTCGAAAATGACTTATATAGTAAGCCATAGATATTCCATAGAACAAGTCATATAAAGAAATATATGCAGCTAGAGCCCCCGCAGGGGGCACCTGTGAAAGCAGGTGTTCGGAGAGTTGCGTCTCCACGGACCCCGAGCCCCGCAGGGGGCACCTGCACCTTAGGTGCTGGGTACTTGGTGAGTAGCGTCACCACGGACCCCAGCCACATAGGCGACACCACAGACCCTGAGTAAAAAGTGGCTAAGACCCACCCACGTCTGGCTGTGCGTGGCGAGCCCGTGTCCGAGGAAAAGGGCATCCTGGTGGTTGAGCCGAGCCCGGGGTAGGTTTGGACCCTTCGGGGCCCCCGGGTGAGGCAATACACCACTTCGGCCCCCGCTTCTCGTAGACGGGAGTCCTGGTAAGGCCCGGCCAGGATGATTCAGTCTAGTCGCCTTTTCTTCTACTAACCCCTCCGATCTTTCACTTTTACCTATCCTGTTTCCTTCATTTCTTTCTCATTTCTCTTACTACTTTTTCCCCCTTCATTGGCGGCAAGGGCTAACCTTGGGTGGCGACAGATACCTTTCTTGAACCACACCTGGTTATAGTTACTGGGTAGCACTGGTAGTGTAGCATACCCAGCCAAGCCATACTCGCTATGGGGTGCTACCTACCCCCTTGTTGGGCTCGGTGGTGGGCGGTGCGCCACAGTTTCTGAAAACCTCCCCACTTTTATGGGTTCCAAGTCAAACCAACCTGATCGGCCTCTGAAAAGAGGCCGCACCGAAGTTATCATCCCAGACAAGACTCCATGTTTTCGTTCCAATTACCCAAAGTTTTTGGTTATTCACTCCGAAAGCGACAAACAGCTCTCAAAATTATCACCCTTCCTTGTTGCAAAAGTACCGGAAAGTGTTGTGGGAAAGAGCTTCAAAGCCAAAAAATGTCTTCTGGTGACCTTCTGGTAGAAATTGAAACCAGCATGCAGAGTGCGGCCCTCCTTGCACTGAGTACAATGTCCGACCATAAGGTGTCAGTCACGCCACATCGCACACTAAATACGATCCAAGGAGTAATCTCCGAGGAGGACCTTCTAGAGACAACAGACACTGAAATTGCTGAAGGTCTTTCTGACCAAGGAGTCGTGGCCGCAAGACGTATTTGCTTGCGACGTGACGGGCAGGAAATAAGAACAAAACACATCGTTCTAACATTTGAAGCCGCCACACTTCCTGAAGCTGTCAAGGCCGGATACCTCCACTGCAGGGTTCGGCCGTATATCCCTAACCCCCGAAGATGCTTTCAGTGTCAGAGGTACGGACATGGCTCCCAGAACTGTTGCGGGAAAGCCACATGTGCGAAATGCAGTAAAACTGATCATAAGACAGACGCTTGCACAAACAGCGCACACTGCGCAAACTGCAACGAGGCCCACCCGGCATACTCCAGATCATGTAGAGTATGGAAAGATGAGAAAGAAATACTGACTCTAAAAGTAAAAAAAAACTTGTCATACCTGGAGGCACGCCGTCGTTTTGCTTTCTTGCGAAAGGGCGGCTACGCGCAGGTGGTGCAGCGGAGACGTGCACCACTGAAGGTTGCAGTGGCTACCCAGACGTCCTTTCTGGACTACCGGAAGCCACTGCAGTCCCCCACGCCCAAGCTTAAAATCGAGCTGCCCGGGCGTGCAGTATCGGGTGGGGGGTCTACTGCCTCCTCCAGCCAGACGACCACTCCTCCCGCTCTCACGGGACAGCAGTCTGTCCCAGTTAGTGGGGAGGGAGCACAGACGGCATCCCCTTCACAGGTTGGGTCGGCAACGGCCAAGCCTGTCCGTAGCCCGCGATCCCCTTCAAGGGAGAGGGGCCCACGTTCTCACGAGAAGACATCCTCATCCAAGGAGCGGCATAGTTCCTGTGCCACTCCAACACCCAAAGGGCAGGAACAGGAGGTTTCTGGCGCCTCCCTGCCTGGCACCTCCACCGCCTCTTTGGCTGGAGGTGGACGTGGTCGACGGCTGGCTCCTCGTGGCCAGAGCCTTTCCATACCATCTGGGAAGGTCTCGCCACAGGACCCAGAACCTATGAATGAAAGTACCCAAGCCTCCTCTCATGCGTCTGACACAGACGACATGGAGTGGCAGACTCCCAAGGCCCGCCATAAAAGTAAAAAAACAAGTAACACCCCCGAAGTAAGAATCTCCAACATATGGGTGCAACATTTCTCCAATGGAATTGCAGGGGACTACTTACTAACCTCGACGATGTTGAATATCTTCTGCAGGAACACAAACCTGCAGCCCTGTGTTTACAAGAAACACATTTAAATGCCACACATACCAACTTCCTCCGAAATTTTACTGTCTTTCGGAAGGACCGCCTGAAAGCTACCATTTTATCTGGAGGAGTAGCGATAGTAGTTCCAAGGCTGGCTGCTTGTATGGCCATACCCTTGCACACTCCTTTAGAAGCAGTGGCAGTGCGTGTTCTAGTACATAAAGCCATTTCTGTTTGTTCAATATATTTATCACCCTCACAAGCTGTAACAAGTGCAGAACTTCACTCTCTTTTAGATCAACTTCCAAAGCCCTTTCTTTTGATGGGGGATTTTAATGCCCACAATACCCTTTGGGGTGGGAATCTCTCTGATGTTCGCGGGAAAATAATCGAGTCGGTTTTAACTTCTCGAAGCCTTTGCCTTTATAATACTGGTACTTCAACTTATTTTAGCGCCTCATCCTTATCATCGACTTCCATCGACCTCTCCATTGGTAGTGCCTCGTTGTTGCCTGACTTCTCATGGAGTGTAGATCAGAATCCCTATGGTAGCGATCACTTTCCCATTGTTTTAAAAAGCACAGTCTCTTTTAAGTCATTACAAACTCGAACTCCGCGTTGGAAGTTGGAAAAGGCTGACTGGGCCACTTTTAAAAAGGAGTCAGAGTTGATTCCAGATACATTAGCTAGCTTAGATGTTAATGAAGCCTGTGAAGTTGTGACTAATGTAATTGTCCAAGCAGCACAGTGCTCTATTCCCAAAACGTCAGGACGCTTACCATCAAAACCAAAGCCTTGGTGGAATGAGGAGTGTAGCCTAGCTCGTATGCGGCAAAACTGTGCATGGACAATAGTGCGCCGTTACCCAACAGTTGAAAATGTCATGAAGTTTAAACAGCTACGTGCTAAGGCCCGCAATGTAAGACGCCAATCTAAAAAAACCACGTGGATGTCGTATGCTTCTTCAGTCAACAGTTCCACAGGCATAAAAGTCGTATGGGACAGGGTTCATAGAATTAGAGGGGATTACCGTGCATTTACTATCCCTCTCTTCACATTGGATGGCAGCAGTGTTCCCACACTAAAACAGCAGGCAAGTATTCTAGGTGAACACTTCAAGTCTGTCTCGGGATCTGAGCATTATTCAGACACCTTTCTGAAATACAAGGCTGCCAAAGAGAAAGTACCAATAAAATGTACCGGTGGTTCTAACGAGGCTTATAATCAACCATTTACCCTTGTGGAACTGATGATTGCCCTTGACAAGGGAAAGAACTCGTCACCGGGACCAGACCTTATTCATTACAGTATGCTTCAGCATTTACATCCTGCAACATTAGATACCATCCTATTGTTTTTTAACTCTGTATGGAGCAGTGGAACTTATCCCATTTTCTGGAAAAGGGCAATTGTGATTCCTTTGCTAAAGCCTGGAAAGGATCCATCATTACCCTCCAGCTACAGACCAATCGCACTCACCAGTTCCCTGGGAAAAACGTTTGAACGAATGGTGACCTCTAGATTGGTGTATTTTTTAGAGCAGGAAAACTTCTTCGACACATTTCAATGTGGGTATAGGACAGGGCGATCAACTGTTGATCACCTTGTTCGCCTAGAAAAAATGGTCAGGGATGCCTTTGTTAACAGACAACATTGTCTCTCTGTGTTTTTCGATATTGAAAAGGCATATGATACCACATGGCGGTACGGAATTTTAAGTGATTTAGTCTCAGCTGGAATTCGTGGGAAAATGCTAGCTCTTATCAAGAGCTTCCTCGATGAGCGCTCGTTCCAGGTGAGGTTGGGCACGACACTTTCTGAAACGTTTGTCCAGGAGAATGGTGTTCCCCAAGGGTCGGTGCTGAGTGTTATTTTGTTTCTGATCAAAATGAACTCTCTTAGACAGGTTCTTCCCCGATCTCTCTCCTATGCACTTTATGTTGATGATGTGCAAATTTCCTGCTCTTCGTGTAATTCAGCTATCTGTGAACGCCAAGTTCAACTAGGTATTAATGGAATGACACGTTGGGCAGATGAGAATGGTTTCCGTTTTTCAGCAGAAAAGACAGTCTGTGTTCTGTTTTTTCTTCGAAGGGGTATCATAACAGAACCCACTCTAACTTTGGGAGGTCAGACCCTGAACGTACATCCTGAGCATAAATTTTTAGGGGTTATTTTTGATAAGAAACTTAGCTTCTGTAGTCACATCTTGCAGCTAAAAAAGAAATGCCTGCTAGCATTGAATATTTTAAAAGTTCTTTCGCACAGGTCCTGGGGTAGTGACAGAAGGTGCCTGCTGCGTTTGTATCAGTGCCTTGTTCGATCGAAATTAGATTACGGTTGCATGGTGTACGGCTCGGAACGGCCGTCTCTTCTTCGGATCTGGGATCCTGTCCACCACCTGGGACTACGACTTGCAACGGGGGCTTTCCGGACCTCTCCAGTTCCCAGTCTCTACGTTGAATCTAATTAATACTCTCTCGGAAAAAGACGTCTGTTCTTGGGCTTTCAATATCATTTAAGAGTTCGCTCTATGCCTCAACATCCTGCACTCGAAGTGTTTCTGGACACGCGGTATGAAAGGACGTACCAGAACAAACCTTCTGTTATACCTCCTTTTCCTCTGCGCCTTAAATCCGAGGCCAAGAAGTTTGCAATAGACTTATCGAGCCCGGTCGCAGTGTTGCCCAGCCCAGTTGCACCCTGGAACATCACAACTATTCCAATTAATTTTTCTCTTTCCAAGTATGACAAGAAGAATGTACCAGCAGAAGATCTTAGGCAAGAGTTCTTCCAAATCTCTGAAAACTACAAAAACTTTGTACAGTTTTACACGGATGGAACGAAGGGGAGAAACAGTGTAGGATGTGCTGTAGTCGGGCCGTCATGCACTATTGTAACGCGGCTCAGCAACCAAGCCACCATCTTTTCTGCAGAGTCATATGCCCTACTGGTAGCTGTGGACACTATCATCAAAAGAAATATCAAGGCTGCCATAATTTTCTCAGATTCCCTCAGTGCACTCCGTGCACTTGCACCCCTAGATAGATCAAAAGATGCTTTTATTCTGCAAATACGTAACAAGATTGTAGCTGCCACAAACTCCAACATCACCATTAATTTCTGTTGGGTTCCTAGCCACGTCGGTATAGTTGGAAATGAGGAGGCTGATAAAGCCACTAGAACATGTCGGGACATAGACACAGAGGTTACCTGCATCCCATACCTAGATTACAGGGCATCATTGTAAAAGTCGATTAAAAAGAAGTGGCAGGAGGAGTGGGACACTGAAGTCCACAATAAGCTCCATTCTGTGAAACCTCTTCTTTCTGAGTGGGCCAGTTGCCTACATAACGAGCGCTTTTATGAAGTTGTTCTCTGTCGCCTGAGAATTGGTCACACTCAACTCACACATGGCTTCCTTCTGCGAGCAGAGAATGCTCCAATGTTTGAAGAATGTGATGAAACACTCTCCGTCTTGCACATTCTCATTCAATGTCCGAAATATCATGAGGAGCGTCGCACCAACTTTTCACGGTTTTTTAAAGAACAGATCCCATTCCACCCAGCCCTTTTGCTGGGAGAGGAGCCTCTTGTTCCTCATAACCAAGTTTTTAACTTCCTAAACAGTATTGGCCTATTACAGCACATTTAAGTTAGTGAATTTTCTTTGTATTGTCTGCATTTCATGAAAGATTTTAAACTCTCATATCATGCCTCACCTTTAACTAAATAGCACCGCAGTGTTTTCTTCTACCATTGTTCTGGCGCACTATGGCCTTAGCAGCCGCTGCGCCATTATAACCCAAAATCAATCAATCAACAAGCAGCTAGAGCAATCAAATAAAATGATATAAGAAGCTGTAACACGCAAGCTAAGGAGACGTTTACAGTAAGCAATAAAACATTCTTTAGCTAACCATTTAAAAAGCTATAGACTGCAGTAACTAACCCGTGATAATCGAAAGAAAAATCTAAACTCCCACAGGGGAGACTATGAACAAACTGAACTCAGCCATAGAAGCAGTTATACAACTTATTTTCTTTAGCCTTCCCAAGAGAGATTTTTTTGTATGGGGTAATTCTTAATGTCAAAAATGTGTTTTTTGTTTGTATTAAATTTAACGAAAGTGAATTTCTTCTTAAGATCTTACGATTAAGACGTGTGGACTCCGTTCATTCTGATCAATCGCCTGACGAGCCCAGAATAATTTCATTGTAACGTGACTCAAAAGATAGATTTTTCTCGCAATCTTGGACAGTCTCTTCAAGCTAAGGAGGTGTCATCTCTTGAATTCTAATTTTTGCTGCATTTGCAAAATTAATTTGCGCGGTTCGAAGAGCAACTCTAATCCAAAACTTCGTCAAAGTCACCTGGAAGAGAAGTGACGTCTATTTCAATTGTTAAACTTAACTACCAAATCGACTTCATGCTCCCTTTATATGCGGCACACGCAGTGGATAAGAGAAGTCCATGATCATTAGATTAGGGCTCGTGACAATGCGCCCACAAGCGTTCATGTAATGGATCGTACCCAGTCGTTGTGATGAAGGCAATAGCCGATTTTATGAATATCTGAAAGTGAGTGAATGTCCAGTGTTTTGCCAACACCAGCGTTTGGCTACAATATCCAACGGTGGCACATAGTTCGCTTCAGATTATGTGGCTTCTTGAGCTTTCAGCGAGTTAAGGGGGTACACAGCTCTTCTTCATCAAAAGGTTTCTGTAAATGCTATTTCGTAGAGACAAAAACGAACTCTAACGCGTCTTGCATATGTTATGAATATCCTTACATATCTCTAAGCGCTATAAATAAAAGTGCAAAAAAACTTTACAATTAACTCTCAAGGGATATTTGTCGAAGAGCACGTGAGTTTTTGCACTGCGACGTGTGATTATATTAAGCTCAGGAATCATAAAACCGGAATTTGATAGACTGTCCACTTGCTCTCTCTCCAAGCTGATCAGATGAGCACTGCTCAGTTTTCACTAGTTTATTCTGCGACTACTATACTTCCTTTCATCTAAGTTCGAGGGGGACCGAGGTTACCAGCCGAGGGGCCAATCATGCGAAGTCTAAACCAACGTGATGGCCATCTTTCTCTGCGTGCTCATCCACCGGCTGTTCCAGCCGAGTGTAGAAACTGCGCCGTTTGGTCTTCGTTTGTATGAAATAAAAATAACTATCAAATTTCTGTATGAGCCATCATGAACCTAAATAATACTGCCTAATCAAGGAGTAATATTGCGGGCACATTTAGCATTTATTTCAGTCCAAAACGTTTTGCAGTAAGAAAATAAATTCGTATCGTTTTTCTATCTTGCGTGTGTTTTCCACTGATATAAATCCGACATCCGTAAAACAACTTCGAGTCTTGTTCTGACATTAATAGTGTGGACGTCTACTCGCGAAGAAATTTGGATTTCATTATTTTTATCTGATTCAAATAACGTCCAGTTCTCAATATTTTGAGTTTTACCTCGAGCGTAAACGAAACGTTCAAAAGTTTTAGCTTTTTTCAATGCCGCAAAAGACATTTTATATTAAAAACCGAGAACAACGCCCTTTTGAAAAATCGAGCAAGGAAATCAAGCTGATCTTGCATGTTTTTAAGCTGGTTCAAGCTGGTCTAGGTGGTAATCAAGGTGGTTCGAGCTAGTCAAGCCGGTTCAAGCTGGCTCGAGCTCTCACTTCAGCTGGGCAAGGTGGTACTTGAGCTGGTTCGAGCTGGTACTGAAGCTGGTTCAAGCTTCTCAAGTTGGTTCAAGATGGTCAAGCTGGTTTTAGCTGGTTCTTCATCTGGCCCTAGCTGCTTCGAGCTGGTCATGCTGGTCTTGCTGGGAGCGCGCAAGTCAAGGCCGGCTAGAGTTTGTCGAACTGGCATAGCTGGGAACGCGCGCGCCAAGGTCGACTGGGGCGAGGACGAGGCCACGTCTTGTTTTTGGCCTCTCGTTTTCGGTAGACTACCGGGCACTTCAGGAGCTGCGAGCTTCCTTTGTGTGCGAGAAAAGGAGAGTGAGAGAGTGATAGGAACGGAAAATTTGAAACACGTTTCGCTATCTTGGGCAGATTTTCGAAGGGACGGCTGTTTGCGCGTTGTTTGGGGACTACCTGAACGGTGGTGCAACCAAAGCGGGATTTGAGGAGACAGCAAGCGGCATTTTGTTCAGTGCGGCAAGAAGTCGGACGCCCCGACTTAGGCGTCGCTTTGTGTCTTCGAACATGTGTGTGCTCGTGAATTACGGTTGTGCCGAAGAGTAACGCCAATTAAATCCAAGCCACACGGATTTCGTCGCCTCTGCCGGCTAAGCAAGAGGCCGTTTGCCCCCCTTACTGGCCGAACCCAGGTTCGCTTCTCTCATCCGTGTAGTATTTTTTATTGTTATTGTCTGTTTTTGGCGTGTGTCTAGTATTTTTCGTGTTGAGAGATAAGCAATCTAGTTTCAATATTATTGTTTGTGTTGCACCGAAAACAACTGTCTCTGCGTCGGTTAGTACTGTGTCAGCGCAGAGGATGTGTGGCATCTGAGCTCATGTGATCAAGCCGTGAATAAGAAAATAATAAATTAGATCCCGAGCTGGCTTTTTTGAAGAGTTTGGCTTGTTTATCTTCAGTATTAATTTAAACTGGTTAAACTCGTGGGGAAGTCCACCAGCTTACCTAGTATGTCCAGTTCACCCAGCATAACCTGGCATTCACCCAGCACCACCCAGCATCCAACCAGCTTGAACAGCCCAGCAAGGTGGGCATGCTGGAGCAATAACCCAGCATGAAGCTGGGATGCTGCGACCACCATGAAGCTGGGATGCTGGGACAGCTTGAAGCTGAGATCCTGGGACCAGTTTGTGCTGGGACCAGCTTGATCACTGCAAGCTGGGCATACTGGAGGAATAACCCAGCATGAAGCTGGGGATGCTGGGAACAGCTTGTGCTGGTTTTTTCAATAGGGGCTGAATTTTGCAAGATAAGTAAATGCTGAAACTAGACAACGTAGTTCAAAGCAAACTTTCTTCAGCGACAGGGAGTTGGAAGTAGTTTCTGAAATAATAGAGGAAGCAATTTCAGGGCAACGGTATACAGATTGTCCATATGATAGCCTAACTAGGCTTTTTGCTCTGGAACTAGACAACGTTCAGGTTAAACGAAAGGGGAAGCAAGGCCATTGACCAAAAAGGTGGTCGGACGAAGAAGTGAAGCAAGCGAAACAGAACCGTCAGGAAGCTTCTAGAGAACAGAGGCATTCCGAGCGTAGCGGGGAGTCAGGTACGAAAGTATAACGAAAATGGGATACTTTTACAACATATCGCCGAGAGGCCTCCAGTTTTATCAATGCGAAATTTCAGAGAAAGGGTGAGAAATGAATGAGAAATGTAAGCCAGATATATTAAAACGCAGCCATGAAGTTTTGGGAGCAATTGAACTCACTCGGTAAAACGACGCAAGCTAGACAGAGGTTCATACTCTCTTATCAGGGAGATCAATTAGAGGGAGATGACGCGATACGACATATAGGAGCAGTGATGGAGGAGAAATTTCGGAAACGGGTACACGTGGAAAGATAGCAAAAACCAGAAGAAGTAGCTGTCCAGCTTGTGACATCGCGGATTTCGAACAAAGAGAAAGGGAAAAGGTGAAACGAAGAATCCCTTGTGGCACCTCTACAGGCACAGATGGTATCCCAATCAAGCTCGTGAAGAAGTAGGGTCGTAAATTAAAGAAAAAACTAAGGGAGGTAGTGAGCACCGTGATAACAAAAGAAAATATTCCAGATGAATGTAGGGTTAGTAGGATGAGTATGATATATACGAGAAAGAGAGATAAGTCTGATATTAGGAATTATTGTCCCATAACCGTGACTCCAGTTAGTTATAGTTTGGTGTTGCAGATTATAAAGAACAGACTGGATGAATGGGTAGATTGCGAGGGCATACTGGGCGAGTTACAGAACGGGTTTCGAAAACATAGGTGGTTGGAGGACAGTATGTTTTCTCTAACACAGTGTATAGAAACAACGCAAAACGAAAACAGAGAGCTCTTGCTGGCATTTCTGGATATCAAGGGTGCCTAAGACAATTTAAACTAGGGATGCCGCGAACTTTTTTCGAATCGAAGTTTCGATGATCGAATCAAGCGGTTCGAAAGGTTCGAAAGATTTCGATTTTTCGAATTGTCTATATCGTAAAATTCGACGGAGGTCGAATTTTCGAACTTGTTAAGCTAAGAAGTTCGACGCTTTTCGAACCGTCGAACTTATTACGCTAAAAAATTCGATCTTTTTCGAACTTTCGAACTTATTGCGCTGCAAGGTTCGATGCTTGTCGAACTTTCGAACTTGACTGACCAAAAAATTCGATAAATTTCGAACTTTCGAATTTATTTATCAAGAAAATTCGAAAAGTTTCGAACTTTCGAATTCTGAAAAGTCAGAAGTTCGACGAACTCGAACTTATAGGGTAAAAGTTCGACGTTCGTCGAACTTCGAAAGACCGGCGGACGGTTTCATTTGATTTCAAGTAGTGAGGTACATTCGTAATTTTTTTTCTCGAACTTTTACACGCGGTGCTGCGTTCCTTACGAAAGACAATGTCATTTATTTCAATGTTCTGGCATGCTTAGGTTTAAAGAAATAAATCCCCGAAGGGGCGAGGACGGACGACGGGTTTTTGACGATTATCGTTTGTGCCAGATTTGAAGCACGCTGCAGCCGGAGCTATTTATGGTAGATATGTTATATTTTTTTTTTTTAAGAATGATCTATGTATAGCGTAGGTAAGTGCCGTCTTAAGATGTGATTATTGTTATTCAACGTGAGTTTCGAAGAAATGTCCAAACATGTATCTGCATGCAATTATGACCTAAACTTGATATTTATTTTCGTCTAAGTTGTTTGAGGTATCGCATTTAAATTAACACCACAGACAGTACATATCATTGCCATCTGCAGAATACAAAATAATATATTTATTGTTTTTTCACGTTAAGGAATAAATTAACTCATGGCAGAAGATTTCTAGTAGTGTTCAAGTTCAGCACGTCATTAAAAGAAAACTTTTTTTTTTCGCTTCACGTTCCTGGGACGTGTTTCTTTTAGCCTGTACACATTTTGGTAAAAGAAACTTGTTTCGAAGTTCTGAACCTCGGAATATGCAAGAATAGAACACTTCCGACGAATTCTTGATAGTTTTTTTTTCTCCTGCTTTTTATTCCCGCATTTATTCTTTTTTTTTTTTTTCTTTTGTTACTATCGGCACAGGTGTTTAGGCCGAAAAGACAGCTTTGAACTTCCGAACCACTAAGCATGTGACGAGCAGTGCCTTCTGACAACGAGTTTCTAACAATGACCATCTACGCAACCTTTTATGCAGTGAAGAGCGACAGTAGCTATACATATGCATAAATAATTTCAGATTAAAATAAGCTCGACCACGCCCTCTTTTCTCGTATTGTTTTCTTTAACAGTCCGAAATACCTGCAAGGGGGAGAAGGAGGCTGAAGCCCCCCCCCCCCCCCCCCCCCCCCGCTACCCTCTTTTCCCCCGTTTTTCCTCTTCCGACGCCACTTGTATGGTAGAACGCTCCTCGACCTCGAGTTGTGTCGGCTTTTGTGCTTTTTGCGAGGCGATTCCTCCGTCCCAGAAAATAAACCTCCAGTACAATTATAAACTTCACCGGATCGGATTACTACCAGCGTGCAAGGGGTGGCGAGCTAGTTTGCCAGGTCGCTTCAAGGTTTCTCTGAGCCTCAACCTCCTGCTTGCCCCTGGCCGTTTCGAACTGGATGAGTCTCGTAAAACAGTGTGTTCGTGCAATCACTACTGCATGTTAAAAACCCGACCCCCGACCCACCCCCCCCCCCCCCCGGGGGCTGGCGGTCACAATTCTGCACTGGCAAATATTCTAGCACGTCCGGGACACTCGTCGTCTCATTTAATTGCCTTACCAACTTCGCAGAATCTAGATATCACACCCTAACTTTTCTAAACTTGATTGAACTTGAACAAGCGAGTCGTGAAAACGTTATTTGAAACTGAAACTGTAGAAAAACTTGAAAATCGGACTTCAAACTTTGAAAACTTGGATTTAAAAAAATTCAAAATCTTCAAAGTTTTTTTTTTTTCTTTTTTTTGAATTTAGCGTTAAAAGAGAATCGAAACTTTCGAACTTTTCGAACTTTATGCTAAAAGAAATTCGAAATCTTCGAATTGTTCGAACTTCATGTCTATAAAAATTCGAAGCGTTCGAAGTTTTCGAATTTTTTTTACAAAGAATTTCGAAATCTTCGAATTTATCGAACCTGAAGTAAAAAGATATTCGAAATATTCGAATTCGAAATTTTAGAAACCGTGAAAGCTTCGAAATTTTCGAATTCGAAACTCCGCTGTGGACAAAAGTTGCGAATTTTTCGAAATCGAACCTCGGTCGGTACGAAAATATCGAAATTTTTCGAAATCGAACCTCAGTTCGCTTCGCAAATATCGAAACCTTTCGAAATCGAACCTAGGGTGGTTCGCGACATCCCTAATTTAAACCAAGGAAACCTGTGGGACATAGTGGAGAGCTAAACCTAGATGAAGGACAAACATGAATATAAGGTGATTATAAAATGGGAAGGAAAGACGACGGGGAAAATAGATATATGGCGAGATCTTAGGCAGGGGTGCCCGTTGTCGCCTTTGCTGTTTATGGTGTATCTGAGAGGAATAAAGGATAGACTAAAAAGAGTCGGCTTGGATTCCACCTTCCGTACTGTAAGCTAGGCCAAAAAATTCAGCAATCCTTACCGGAATTGATGTATGCGGATGATATCGTACTAATGTCTAACAAGAGGACAAAGTTGCAGGAATTAATGATTATCTGTGGTAGGGAAGGAAAAGAATTAGGTTTAGAATTCAGTAGTGAAAAGCAGCAGTCATGATTTGTAACAATGATGAAGTTGAAAGTTTAAAGATACAGAATTTTACAGTTGAGAGACCTGGCAAATACAAGTATCTAGAAGTATGGATATGTGATGGGGCAGAATATCACAGTGAGCATGAAAAGTGTATAATAGGTAAGGGCAACAGAAATGCAGCTGTAATGAAAAGTAGAGCACTTTGGAATTACAACAGGGATGAGGTGGTGAGAGAGATTTGGAAAGGGGTCATGGTGCCTGGTTTGACTTTCGGAAACGCATGAAATACGAAGTGCAGGCAAGACTAGAAATAAAACAGCATGGAGTAGGTAGGCTGGCTTTGGGGGCACATTGCAAAGCGCCAAACCAGGGAGTACAACTAGACTTTGGATGGGTGTCGTTTCAGAGGAGGGAAACTGTGACCAAGATAGAATTAGAGGATCGGTTGAGGCAAATGGATGAAGAGCAATGGGCACGCAAAGATTTGATCTGTTTATACATCAGGAGTATAGACACAAAGTGGAGACAGCGTACCAGGAAATTAAGTGGAAATTTTGTAGGCTATAGTGGAAGTAACGGAAGAGCAGGTCTCAGTTAAGAAGAAAGTTAAGGCCACAGAAAGAGATCGGTGGCTAGAGGGAATGCAGACAAGGACGGATCTGGAAAGCTATAGATTAAGCAAAACAGTTATTGCCGAAGAGAGCATTTTATGAGAATTCTAGGGTAGCTCATTGTTGTTTAAGGCGAGGACGGGTGTTCTGCGAACAAGAACATAGAGAGCGAAGTACCAGAAAATAGATACAGTGTGCACTGCTTGTGGAGAGGAGGACGAGACGGCTGAGCACTTGATACTCTACTGGAAAGGCCTTCACCCTATGCCTACCGAAGACAACGCAGAGTTAATAAAGTCATTGGGTTTTAAGAACAGCGAAGGAAGAGTGGACAGTAAAGAAAGTGGAGATTACCAAGCAAAGATTAAGTTAATGGTGCAAGAAAGCGAAAAAAAACTAGGTATTTTCTTATTAACTGATGGCAAGGGGTTGTATAGCCTCGCTTTCTTCGCAGTGCGGAGTGAATATAGTTTTCACATTCAAATATTTTAAGCTTAAACGATAAAACAAAGTGGCTTGATGGCGCAAGCTGCGGCCCGAACCAAAGGGCTCAGCCGGATTCATCCATCCGTCCATCCATCAAGGACGGGAGGCACGGGAGGCAAGCAGCAAGCTGGAGTATTTTCTTTACAAACTTTTACAAAGCTGGGCAATTGCAGTACTCCCTAGTGACGATATTTGAATGCGGCTCATAGATAGGAGCCCGAGCATTGTGTGATCACTCAATTTGGGCTCATGATAATCAATAGCTGGAGAAGCATTCGGGTAGTTTTCCGTGTCCAATCGCTGCAATGACAATAGACGAACCATGACAATATCTGAAATTCAGCCTGTCTAACGTGCCTTGCCAACCCCAGCGTGTGGCTGCGATGAACATTGGTGGCATAGAATCGGCTCCAGATCACGTGGCCGCTTGTTCTGTCTGAGATTTAAAACAAAAAGAAGGACCTTGCTCTTTATTTGTTTTTCTGCGATTTTGATTGCGTGTGGTGAAAATCGGACGGGTGTTTGACAAGTCATTAACGAGAGGGATGTGTTCTAAGCGGTATTTGCTCAATTTACAAAAATCGCTGCATCACTCCTTTAAGTATTTATTTCACTCAAAAAAATTTTCAGCCAGAAAAAAAAATCCCTGAACTCTTTCTAGTTGTAGTGTGTATTTCACTGACATGAATTCCAGATGCGTCCGCAGAATCATGTCTTGTTCTGACAAAATTAGGCTTAGGTAGAGGTAGACTCATAGAGAGATATGGTTTCCTTTGTTCTATTTTATTTCAGCTAACGTCCTCTTCTCAAACATTCGTGCTTTACACAAAGCGCGAGCGCAACATGTTAAGGGAGTTTCAGGTTCCTTCGATACCGAAAAGCACTTTTAATTTAATCACCTCCCCTTCCTTCGAATGCAAATGCTTCCGCTATCGACCCTACTTTTACCAGAGCTACTTTTGTTTCCCTTTGAAGATGTTATGATTGATGGATGTATGCTCTGATGAGGGGGAGGACGAGAGGTGTTCTTTGTTCTATATAAAAAAAGTCTCTCGTGGAAATGGCCTTTCACGAGGGCCATGTGACCGGGATAGTCGTTTATACATTACACAAATAAATGTTGCGCAAAAGACGACAGCAAGTAGAAGAAAGCATATTTTAGTGTAACTTAATTTGAAATACAGTTTTTTGTTTCTTAATTTTGACGTCTAAATAAATTCTTGCGTTATTTCGTCGTTTGTTTTGATTTCATATACTTCCTTGAACTTCTGCTTTATATTCCTTTGTTTCTGCACTAAACATCAGTTGCGAGTCAGCACTTTTCCGTGTGTGTTTTCCTGTACTTATATTATTTTTGTCTGCGCTACCATCGTTTTTGAAAGAAAACATCAGCTGTGTTTTCAGATGTTTCTTTGTTGGACTTTTTTTTTTGTGCCTCGGAGTTTTTTGTATGATATTATAGAACCGGAGATGGATGTAATATAGTTTTTTTTTTGTTTCCGAGTCTGAAAAATAACATTAGTGACACCGAGTGGAACCTCCCCATGCTATTGTCCGAAGTATTTTTGGAGTTATTTGTATATTTCGAATTAAACGATAGTGATTTATTTTTTTTGCTTATCTATTTATTCCTTGAATAATATTGCAGACTATTATGAGCCGAAGAAACAGTGTACAATAAAAAAAGGCAAAATTAAAAATATTAGAAACAACCATTTAACAAAGGACAGAAACAATATATCACACAGAAGAGATCAAGGCCATTACTTACGAAATGTTTTTGAAGGGGCGGAAATCTTAAGTTTGTAATGAATATTTCCTCTTCTGTACTATCAAGTGTAATTTCGGCAACTTGTTGTATGCAGTTATTATTTCGAAGAAACAAAATTTTAAATGTATCAATATATGCGCGAAAATCCCAGACCATTTTTCCCTTGATAGAATGAGAGTTTTCTCGCGACAATTATGCTGTGCAGAGAGAAATATTTATTTTGATTAAAAATACACTGAAACCCCGAATGTCGTATTTCTTTTTGTTGACAAAAAACGATGCAAGTTTGGGTTATTATCCTGCAAAAAAAAAATCAGAACGGGAAAAAAAAATAAAAAGTACTTGCCTGGTGCGCGCGCGCCTTTTTATTTTTGGCGTTTTTCTCTCCCGCTCTGAAACTCCTCGCTTCCTTATTTCTGTGTTAATCGATTAGAAACTTTAGAGGTATTGTAAGCGATATGTCTCTAATATTTATAATGCCGAGGTTACATCCACGCGTGGGGACGTTGCCGAATCGAGAGGAGATAAGGCTCCATCCACGCAAAAGTTCACGCGATTTATGATATAAAGAATTAATTTGTTTTAGGTACCTATTATGCTTTCTTATAAGTAAATATAGGAGATAAAAATGAAGAGGTTAAATTTTATTGTTGTTTTAAAGTTAGTATGTCACGCGACCTTACAAAGCTTTAGACAATTCATTAATTGCTTACTGTTTTCTAAGACTAATAGCAAATATCATGCATCAGAAAAATAGTGCCAATATATATCTTTATAGTTATGTTGTCCAGGAGTCACACACACGTGTGGGCCGCGTGCGTGCCATCCGTGCGTGCGGGCGGTGTGGGTGCGGCCTCCGCGGCCTTCGCCTATGTGTGCATCGCTCCTGAGGCGAGGAGGAGGGGCTTCTTCGTGTGTATGGTTGGCTTGGTTCGAAGCGTTCTAGTGTGAGCTTATGTGTACCGAAGGGGACAAGTACGTGCCCACCGCTCCGTACGTTCTTGACGTGCGCGTACGCTCGCCATCACACAAAGGTTGTGAGAAAAGTGAAAACATGCATTAGACCCATTAACAACAAACATACTGAGAGCATTTATTCGAGAAAACTGGGTAAAAGATTTCATAAACCGTTTATTTTATGACAAATAAAAAAATAAAACAGTAGCCGATGCACATATGACACTCGTTGACGAGATCACCGATGAACACGAAGCCCTACTTGCGGAAGAACTCCTGCAGGAGCTACTTCCCGTCTCTGTGCCGATCATTGAACCCCTGGATCTCGGGACGCTGACTACGCTGACACTCCATCGAAGATAACCTGTTCTCCTGCATCGGAATGACGGAAGAAAAGGCGATCTGCATCGTTGATTGCGTTCCAAGATCTGAGTGGCCAGCCGACGGTACTTGTCAACGTACGCGCTGGCACAAACGCTGGTGTTGTTTGTGCCTAAATCGAGCAGGGCGTCAGACACCTCGGAACACAAAGCCTCGATCCTAACGCCACTGAACTCCCGCACTTCGACAGCCACCCGGTTATTGCATGAGAAACACTAGGACAAGTATTTCACCGTCGAATCCCCCGTAACCAAAACTTGAGGCATATCAGAAAGGCGACCGTGTTAATACCCAAACGGCCAAACCCCTTGTCCGAAAAAACAGAAAAGAAACAACGCTACAGAGAAAGTCAAATCCGCTTGCGGAAGACCAGGCAGGCACAGTAGACTGTAGTCCGCTCACGGCAGGAACGCAAGGTACAATGGCCGCCGCGCAGATGGAAAAACAATGGGAGGCTAGACCGGAAGTTGATCGTAGTGCGCCGGAAGTGACGTATTGCGTGGAGTCTTATCTCCTCCCGACCTGGTTACATCCCCGCGCGTATGTAGACACTCCCTATTTATGAACGGCACTTCTAAAACATGTCTTTTAGCTTAATTGCGAGCACAAAAAGGCACTTCTTTTTGAAATACCGAATATCGAGGTCCGGAGTGAAGTCGCTTCGTGGCTGTTATCCTCGCTCGGAAAATATGGCGGCGCTCGACAGATGCACCCTTAGGATGACCGCTGAACCGGACCAAGTTCTCTTTTTCAGGTGCCCGACGACTCTTCAGACTTCTAAAATGAGATTCTCAAGCGGTCAAAACAACTGGGTTTGGTGTTTGCGTACCGTAGTTTCAGTTGTGACTCCGCCGGAGCTGCCCTTTCAGCAGAACCGGCGCGACATGGCCCCTACCATCGCTCACAAAAGTCCACTGCGCGTCTCTTTCACCTCACATAATTTCAAAAAAATTTGAGATCGTTGAAATAGACCTAAAGTTACTTCAAACTCGAAAGTGAAGTGTCGTAAGCTTACATCGTTATGGCGCATTCACATTGGAAGCGTATCCGCATTCGCGAAGCGGTTGCGGATGCGGTTCGCGAGCGACGCCGTTCCGACACACCGAGAGGCGGTTGGTGGTTTCTCGGCTGTCACGCGTGATCTTCTGAGCCTTGCGTTTGGCAATCCTGTTTTACAATCCAAAATCCTCTTTAATCCATGATCCAAAGCCAAATTTTTGCTGTTTTGCCACTCTAAAGATTTTTTCCGGTATGTTCGCTCGCATCACGAGTTCAGGCAGCGAAAAAAGACGCATGGACCCGCCAAACTCGCCTGTGATTCCCTCGACTTCGCTCACAAGGAAAGCCCAGTTAGGGGCGCCGTGCTGACTCAAAACAGGATGCCCCCAACCTTTTCTTCGAATTGGACCCTTCCCGCACGAATAGGTGACATTGTTTTCGAGATAGAGGTCCAGTTTTCCCATCTCGTTGTTCGCTCTTATCATTTTCGAAGTTGTGACTCAGCGGTAGGGTGGACCGTGCTGCGGGGGAATGTGTTCGAAGCTAGCCGGTCGTTTCGTTGGTGGCGGACTCTCCTCTCGTCACTCGCACGTCGATCGTGTCTACTGTTAGTTTCACATTAAGCTCAACTAAACGGCGTATGGAATAAATCTGCATCGTCGGGTACGTACACTTTATTCCTCGATTAGGTTACCTTTATTTATTTTGTTAGTAGTAAAAGTTACAGGTCGAGCTAGCGCAGGTACCCTGCCCACTCCGCGGCAGTAGGTTGGCTACGCAATCCAGCCCACGACGTCTCTGTCGGCCTTCGTGGTGGTAACGCACGGTGTCGGAAGCCTTCAATAGTTCACGCTACTATCTTAGTAAGTAGAAAAACTGACATTTCAGTCGATCAGGGGCGGGTTCCGACGTTCTACGGGCAGAGACTAACAAGGAGCGAGCTTGGGCTGTGGCACCCGGAATAATAAACAAACCCTTACCCGAATCAAATCACTGGTGCGAAGCCCGTTAAAATTACGATTCAATTCTTTTCGCGGCAGATCCAAGTGACGGACGTGAACATCACGTTTCCCTTTGATTTGTCGAAAGGTAGGACTACCTTGGCCGCCTCACCAGCGAAGGGTGCCACCTTGTTATGAAATTCACTGACGTCAGGTCACCCGTCGCGTTGTGATTGGTTACCGCTTCGCGGTTCGTGAAAGCGGTTGGGAGAAATCGGTCCCGAAGCGGTTGGCAAAAACGCGCTCCAACCACTCGATCGTAGCCGCTTTGCGGTTCAGAACGCGCGGATCCGCTTCGCGAACGCGGATCCGCTTCCAGTGTGAACGCGCCATTAGGCGGAGCGCTCGGAGCGGTTGATCGCGGGACGCCGGCGAACATGACACGGAGGTGTGAGAGACACTCGAGTTGCAGGACGACTCAATCTTTGATGTCAGCGCGCTGCGCGGATCGGGCGCAAACTTCAAATTCGGCTCTTCGAAATTATTTTATTTTTAGAGCACAGCCATTAGGCGCCCGTTTCCGGGTTAAACGGCATCGCCATCGCCGTCGGCGTGGGTGTCGTAGTAACTGCGTGTTGCAATATAGGGCGTTTTCCATAATGCGTTTTTCACGTGTAACGTCACGAGGGTAAAATATTTCGGTTAAATTTTGCAGGGAAAGATTTACGAAAGATTTAGCGGAAAATCTTCCCGCTAAAATTCAGCCGAACATTTTCTCGGCAGTTTTACCAAGAAAATTCTACCCTCGAGACGTCACACGTCACGTGTGACGTGTGATTTCACGAGGAAATGATGGTAATTTAGCGGGAAAATATTGGTAAACTTCCCGCTAAATTTACAGGGAGCATTTCCCTGCTAAATTTAGCGGGAAAATGTTTGCTTAATTTAAATGAAAATTAAGCGAAAACTTCACGCTAAATCAGAGGGGAGCCGGAGAGGAGGCGGGGAAGGGTAGGAGGGGAGGAGGGGCGTACCCTCCCCTCTATACACTCCCCTCCTTTTCCTGAAGAGCTGCGCTTTATTTTGGCATCATAGAGAATTATAAACGTGTTTCATTTTTAACTTTAGAAATGCCAAGGTTTTGAGCTTCGTATTTTGTGGGTAATGACCGGGCATCGATTCGAATTTCTTCAGATAATAAGAAAAATTTGATTTTCCCTTGCCAGTAACGATTTAAACCGCGACAAATTAGGCACAAATATTTACCTCTTTCTGAGCGCCTCCCTCGAAGCAGTTCAAGACCTAACACTCTCAATAGTTAAGCCACACTATCCGTTATTTTTTATACCGCCTGCATATTAACCTCTGTTCCACCAAAGATCTTCGTACTTAGTTATGTTTGTGACAATATGGGGGTCTATTAGGCAGGGTGAAACTTCCAGGCAACTTATGACAAAGGCCTGTAAGCGGCGAGCTTCACTCGCTTTGCGGCTCTCGGAAGCTTAGGTCAGATGCCCCAAGGGCCCAAAAAGCGCTTGAGCAAACGTTATCTATATGGTCGTTCGATCAAAGATTTCAGCGACATGTAACTGCGGATATTATTACCTCCACAACAAGAGAGCATGAAAAGTTCAGAACTGTTTCTTTAGTACAGGCCTGTAGAAGAGATGTCATTTTAATGTTCAGTGCACTTCCCAGTTCCCGCGACAGAGTAATGTGTTTTTCGCTTATCAAGCAATCTATTCTGGTCACCTACTCATTTCAGGAGGCGGTACACAAATTGTTTTAAAGTAATTTCAGGACAAACCACGGTTGTAATGTCGTTATTAAATGTATGGGTGATTGCATCTCAACTCTGGAACAAATTTTGGCTCTAATTTTTAATTTTTGTTGAAAAATATGTCGTCGCGCAATTCCTATAATAAGAGAAAACGCAAACGGCGAGTTCGTCGGATTTTTCGCTCTCAAGGTATGGACCGTTGAAACAGCCAAGGTGGAAAATGACATTTTTCCAGCTTATCGGGTGTGCCATATTTCAGTTCTTCCCTTTCCCCTACTTTTATGCTACATCAGTATAACTTTTTGGAAACACTCGCGAGATATGCTTTTTTTATGCTAATTAAGCGTCTGGGTCATAAGATCATTAATGCTTTTTTTAATTGTATGACTGCCTCTCTGCGATGATATTTGACGACGTTCAGCAAGCTGCGCTTGTGTCATAATGAACATATTTTTATCATGTTTACATCACCGTAAATCTCCAATTCAGCGCTTTCTTTTGAGTATAGTTTCAATGTTTTTTACAAAATATCTCTGGGCTCTTTCCAACCTTTTAAATCAGTATGAACCAACTCGCCCAAACACAAGTTTTAATTCAATAGAAAGAGCTTAAATGGAGCTTTACGGTGATGTAAACATGACAATCATATATTGATAAGGTCATACAGCGCAGCTTGCTGAAATTTGTCAAATATTGTTGCAGAGACGTAATTAAAAACGAAAAAAAAAGCATTACAGATATTATCACTTAGACTCTTCATTAGCATATTTCGCGGTTTGCATCCTCTTTTACTAAAGGAATATACAGGTAGCTACTAAAATTTCATAGGCGTTAGTTATGAGATAGTGTATTTTTGTGAGTCACTTGTATTATTGGGCAAAAAAGTGAACGAAAACCAAGATGTAAGCTTTGACGAACAAAATATGACATTTTCTTTTTGTTTTACTGTATAAAGCACTGCAATAGGTAGCTAGAGAAAACCAATTAGTCAAATAAAAGGTAGGTTCTTCAAAAAATCTACCTCCAATTTGCATATTTTTTTTTAAATTAGTCCTTGCTTTACGAGAAGATACTGCCCTTTCACTTTTATACACAGCATTAGATTTGTTATCATATAAAGGAGTATATTATAACCTTTTTGAAAACACTAAATATGTTAAGATACCTCATATAGGTCACGCGGAAGAGCTGGTAAACTTTGACGAATATCGTTCAAAAACGCTATACTGGCATATTTTATAAATTATATTTCATATAAATAATCGCGTTAATAATATTTATCAGAGAGTAGGTGTGTTCAAAGGTATCTACTTACTAAAGAGGCGCCAGTTTTGAATTTTCTTTGTGTTTTTGCTCGTAAGTTAATTTACTGACAAAACTGTCAAAACAAACTTTATTTCAAGCTTTAATAGCTGCCATACAAACAAAATATTACATTTTCTTTTTATATTACCTGATAAAGCACTCCAATGATTAGCTATTGAAAAAGATCAGCAAAATAAACTGTGCTTTTTTTTTAGAAAATCAACCTCCAATTATCAAAAATTTTGAAAAAAGTTATTGTTTTACGAAAGTACACTGCCTTTTTCCTTTTACACTCAACATTAAATTTGTTTTCAGTGGAAAGGGTATTATACTCTTAGGTTTTCGATAATACTATATATGTTACTATATCTCAAAAAAGTCACGCGGAATGGCTGGTCAAACTTCTACAAATATTGTGAAATGGACACGATTTGACAATATTTAAAACAAAAGTAAAGATAAATAATCGAAATAAAATTATTGACCATAAGTAACCCTTATTCTGAAATTGGCCAAAATCTTTTACATTTCACTACCAAAAAAAGGCAAAAAGTAGAAAGTGGCGAAACATGACACCTCCGACAAGCGAAAGAAAGGTCAGTTTGTGCCTCGGCTGCTTAAAACGTCCATAGCTCGACAACAAAAAATCGCCCGAACTTGTGATTTGCACTCCCTCTCAGAGAAGGAGTTTCCCGAAAACATATATTTTTTCGTCAAAATGAAAAATTCAACCCCCTATTCTTGCCTGAGTTGGGATAAGCCACCCATATCATATTATAGACAAAACCCCGAGACTGGGTCTCGGGACAAAACCCCGAGACCGAGTCTAGTTTTCTTC
Source organism: Ixodes scapularis (assembly GCF_016920785.2). Lineage (NCBI taxonomy): Eukaryota > Metazoa > Arthropoda > Arachnida > Ixodida > Ixodidae > Ixodes > Ixodes scapularis. The sequence goes on along the minus strand of NW_024609881.1, from coordinate 11,362,356 downwards.
TCCGAAACTGTTGAACCTTCACCAGCATGTTTGCGCCCTTACGTTTTGTTCATATATCACCTTTTTCACAAGGGTGCCGCCATCTTGAAATATCGACTTTTCCAGTATGGGCGAAATCATTGCTTCGCCGTCGCCACGCCAATAGAATACATTTAGAGATAAGCGTAACCGTCACCTATTCTCGCTTGTTCTCCCCTTTATTTTTTTAATATTTGCAGGTTGAAACGTTTTAATATATTTTCGTCTCACGTACCGGATATGCCTTCATGGCGGCCGGAGGCGAGTGTAAGGGGAAAAAAGTGTATATTGATATCAAAACCGGCCCTAGGGGCAATGCCGACGAGACTCGAAGAGTGACGAAGGAAGAAATATCAATTTACACACAAGGAATTCGGCTCCCATATAAAAGATAATGAAGTCAGTCAATATGTCAAAGATTTTAGGCGCTTAAAGTTTCCGTAGGGCGTTTTCAAATCAGATCAAACAACCATGTTCAGTTACCATTTTTAATTTTAATGAAGAAAAAACAGTACTGGCTCTATGCCCAGAAAACTAAAACCAATCATTGCTATACAAAAATTGTCTTTGGAAAAAAAAATGTACGCAACCTCTTAGTCGCGTGCACGTTTCGCGTCTCTCACGACGCTGGCATTTCGGGCGGCTTCCCCACAAAAAAACTGTTCTGGCTACGAGCCTTGAAGTATTTACTGACAAATTAGGCACAGAAAGGATTGACAAGAAGTATTGATCACCGAGTATTAGGGTCGTCATTTTCAGAAACAAAACCGCAAATACGGCATATTGCGCAAAAACGCTCTACATTTCAGATTCTCATTTTTCGAACATTGCCGGTGTGTTTCCCTATATAAAGTTCATCTGTGCATGAAGTGATGTTGTCCTGGTAAACGGGAGAAATTTACAATACCTCGAACAGGATAATTTAACTAATTATCCATTATTTTAAAAATCACTTAGAAACAAAAGGCCACAATAAGAATTTTTTTGTTAAACTCTCCGGAATTAACATCATAACATGTACTCGCTGAATCTGTAAAAACATAATTGAATATTTCTTTGGCTTTGAAGTTATGAAGAGAGAAATATGACCGAATCGACGCTAACGCGTTTGCCATAAATGGGGCGCGCACATATAATATAAACAAATTGAGCAATATGTCCGAACATTAGCAATATTCTTAATTTGCGTCGCTTAATTGTCGCTTTGTGCTGGTAATTATACCTTTTTCATATTGGAAGCCCTGTAGATGGTATTAAAAATAAATTGAAAAAAATGTTTGAAGACGTACAACAAAATTCTTAAGAGAACGAAAACGTCAAGATTTGCTAAGAAGTGCGTTCAGCAGCCTGGAGAGCTGCTCATACTGCCCTAAAGATGTTCAAGAAAAATACAGAAAAATAGAAATGCATACAAAAAAACACAAATTTAAATGCTTTTCATTTCTGAAAATATAATATTATGTTTTTCATAAAGCGAGAAAAAATCTTGAATTTGGGCTCCTCCCTCAAACCTGCAATTGTTTCTCAGCGCCTCTTCACCGTACAACAACACACCTGACACGAGGCACGACACGAGGGCTGAGTGACTGCTCGCACGCAAGGCAGTCGCTGGTCCTGAGTGTGAATTTCGCAGTGTTCTACGCATGCGCATTTTGGAGTTGCAAATGCCCTACGTATTCAGTCACGTTTCACAACTAAAGGCGCGGTGCAGTTCGCCGCGTCCGCTTCCACTCGTCCTTTTTTTTTTCGGCTGCAACGAAAACAGCAGCGGATATGGTCTGTTAATAGGGACCTTTCAGAAATTGTTTTTGCCGTCTCGCAACGCTCTCCACAACCCGTTACGCTACCCGGAATTCTACAGTCAAGCCATGGGCGCTCAGGCGCGGTACCTGCTTTTTCGTTGCGGAGGGCTTAGCCGTGGTGGAAACGCGGTCTGCGAAACCTCGCTGGCCGCTGCAACGTCCGCGCGCCGATGGCCTTGACTCTAGAGTTCCGGATATCGCAGTGGGTCGCTAAAAGTGTTGCGGGACGGCGAAAACGAGATACGAAATCTTCCTAATAAGGGGTTTCCGCTGGTCGTTTTTTCCTTGCCGCAACGCTCTCCGCAAACTGTTATGAGAACCGGCTTTCTTCGGTCAAAGCTACCAGCGCGCAGGCGCAGTAGCGGTATCTTCGTGGCGGATAGCTTAGCGGAGGGAGGGAAGGGGTTTACGAAAATTACGTAATCGTAGGCGCCACCACTGCATAGCGGGATCGCTGCGCCCGTTTTATTGATGTCAGCTCACCTCACTCTGAAAGTTGATTCCTAACGGCGCCTGCATCACCTGACGGGGACTCCGCATATTCAGGAAACGCGATAACGACGGAGCGATATATCTTTTCTCGTTTTGAAGAAAGAGAACCGAGGGTAATTAAGGGCGAAAAAACAAGAGGTGCTTATTGGAATGATAGGCAAGCGGAGCTGCAATCGGTAACCTGCCCAATAAAGTTTACTTATTTTGTTTGAGTACGATGCCATGTCGACGGATGAAGCAGGTCCTTCTGCACGGGGCCACAGGCGAGTCATGCTGCTGTCCGTGTGGATGATTATAAGGGTAACTTGGATATACTGATTCTTTTATTTTCTACACTAGGATGATTTTTCTGTCGTGTTCACTCATCACTAATGCGTCACCAGCTCTATTTTCTTGCGGTGGCTCAAATTCATGCCTTTCGCAAACCAACTAAACCATAAAACAATGTAAGCTCTGTGCCGTTCTTCCTGTTATGTTTATGTGACGCCTATCTCAGCGAAACTTGTAATAGTGCATTGATATTTCTGTAGTACATGTTATTCTGCTTTTGTCTGCCACTAAACCCGCGCAAAAAAGTATTTTTGAAGTTAAATATACTGGTTTGGATATAAAGCAAGCTTGGGTAATGAGAGAACGGACCTTTTTTTGGCCCCAATCGTGCGAATAGGTAGAGTTGGCTTCCTTTGGGTGCATCGCGTACCATCAAAATGTCTGGTATAGGTTTGCAGAAACTGAAGTTCTTCAGTGCTTTCTCGATGCAAGTGGTTGCCACAAAATAACGAAGGTCAAAAGGCGGTTTTTTCATTGATGCTCAAGACCTGACAAACACAGATCGACGGCTCCTTTCTCTTCGCTCTGGGGCCCTGAGTGAAGAAAGAGAGGTTTTTGATCCGTGTCCGTCACGTGACAAATAAACGATGAGTAAACACGACACAGCTTTTCTCGTAGTTCAGAAGACAGGACAACCATAATTTTCTAATTAGCACGATCTGCATCCGCACGAACCGTGGAATAACTTCATCGGGCGAGTGACCTGCTTCATCAATAAATAGGGCATCCAACAAGGGCAAAAAAAGAAAGATAAACCTTTTCTTCGGCAGATTTTTGTTCAGTGGTCAGTGGTCGTTTGAATCAATACACCCTGTTTTTCTGCCCTTTCTTGCCGTCGGTTCTTTTATTCCAAAATACCAGTAGAGATATCGCTGCGGCGTTATCGCGGTTTCTTGAATAGGAGAAATCCCCGTCGGGTGATGCCGACGGCGTTAAGGGCATCAAGTTTCGGAGTCACGAGGTTTGAAATCGGTACAATCGGCACAACCATCCCTCTCGGCAGTGGCGGTACATACGATTATCACATAATATCCGGGTTTTGCGTTGTAGCCGAAAGGGACCAGTGGATGGCCCGTCTATAGCTGTAAACACGTAAAAAGTGGGTTGGCGGAGGTGGCTGGGATAACCGTGATTTCGGGAGCGAGGCGGGGAGAGAGGCTCAAAGTGCCTGTGTACGTTATATTACTTCTGATGCTTCGCGTATTCAATCCGTGTTTAAGTGTTTTATTCGAAATATTCGTGGTAGGTATTTTTTATAGTTGTCATTATGACTACGAATACACGCTAAAAAGACCGCGCCTTCAACGTTTACCAACTCGCTGACTTCCTCGCGACTCGTTGTTTCTACGAAAATAATTCGAGGACACTTTGACGCTCACTTGTTATGCTGTGTCAATTTTCACGTACCAGCTCTTTGGTGCAGAAGACCTTTATTTTACCCTTCTTATCACACATAAAAAATGTCTCCAATAATTCAAAAGGAAATAATATTTAACGAGGTAGCGGCACCAAGTTTACATATTTTTGGTGAATTGGATCGTGTCAAGCATGACCTGGACCACATGCTGTATACTGTTTAAGACAGTATTGTTGCCATGCCTAATATTTTTTTGTCTTGAATGTACTATATGCTACCACATCAAAACCACAAGGTTGTTCTGGAACACGTACAAAATAAAGGATTATTAATAAAGGAGTATTAATTTAGGGGCCATACAACGGTCGCCATATTTGAGAAGAGCTTTAGCGCGCATGCTTCAAGACGAGCTCTCATTAATGTACTGTTAAGATTAGCAATTTTAACGCCGCGGAAAGCGCGAGGCAAAAGAACTGCGGATGCTCGCCGTCAGCACGTGCAGAGCAGCCGTGCACACGCCAGTGGCCTCCAGTGAATGCTTCCTATACACATTTTCTACAAGGGCGCAGCCATCTTGAATGTCGTAACTTCTGGAATGCGTGCAAACACCGTTTCGATTTCTCTATGCCGCTAGAATGTGTTCGCGAGAAATGCGTGGTTGTCACACGTTATCGTTTTGCCTCAGCTATATTTTCTGCCGTATTCCATGTTGAAATGTTCGAATATGTTTAGTCCTGCATACCAGATGTCGAACCCACGTGTCTAAGAACGAAAAGGAATGAAAAACTTTTATACATTAACTATACTCTGTTACGTCACGTCGCAGTGGTGGCGCGTAGAGAGCAGTTCCGGCCCGGGGCTGTGGGCGGAAGTCACCATGCGAGACGTGGGTAATGCGTTGATTTGAAAGAAACCAGAAAAAGACTGCCTTCTCGTCAAATCGCCGCAACTGGGGTTCTATCAAAAGCGTTGAGAGAGGTTTGAAGGCCAGTTTTCTTGTGATAGATTCAACCAAGAACGTGGATATGAGTCGTGAAAAGGAAAAAAACAGACGCCGTCGGACCACGATTACTTGGGCGGGAAGCACTTTCGCTTGAATTCACGGATAATTGTGGTCATCAGAGTTATTTGTGTTCCGCCAACATACACGCGGGAAAACCATCGAGTTGTGTGTACCACCTGCGGACAACATTCAGTGCGTCTTCAAGTTCAAGCGACCACTTGATCGATCGAACTGTCGTCTGCACTTTCAAACGTTTCTGCTTGACAACTGATCTTTTAGACAAGACCATACTGTAGACGATAGGCTAGACCAGTAATTCTGATTACAAGTGAGTGGAGGCCTTAAAAGTCTTTTAAGTTTGAAGGTTGGTGGGTGTAAGTAGGGTCGCCCTATTGGAAAAACGTACAAGAAACATACCTGCTGCTTGTACAGTTCTGGTATGACACCAAAATTATTTCTTGATATTATACATGCAGCTAGTTTGGTTTGACGTTCTTCATAACTGAAGATACCGCCACCGCTATGGCTCCGCGTATGTCTATACTGGCAGCCAGTTTGCTTTCCGATATATTTTGGTGTGGCTGGTATGATTTTGCGTCCGATGACGTAGACGGCCACCATCTTTCCGACGTAACGCTTATACCTCAGGAACACCGGTATCACCAAATCGTACATGCTGAAAGGCGACCTCCATCTTCCAACAACCCCAAGAATCCGGGACACGCCGCCGCTCGCAACTTACGCCATCTCTCGGCAGTCACGTCAGCGCCCCAGCGTAACTCAATGGGCAAAAAAGTTTTATTTTTGTAATTCAGTTAAAACTCCACAAATTTAATTGCACTCGAGGGGCCATAATATTGGTCTAATAGCCCGCTTATTTGAAGAATTTCAGTGCCTCACGACCATTACCTTTCCTTCCCGAATGAACAAACCGAATCCCATAGACTCCCATTGAAAACGAGGCCATGACATTCAGCTCCCAGGAAGAAAAGCTTGTCGCCACAGGAGCATGAGGTCAAATGCGATCGCTTTATTAATCCTAGCTTTAATTGATTCCATGAGAGCATTTTGAAATTTTGAGTTATCTAGGTCTAAAGCTCTCTAATAACCGAGGGCTGGCAATAACGTTAAAACATGGTTGGGTCAGCAGAGATCTCACGCCCAAAATATTTCGCAAATCTTTACTATTTTAAAGAATGAAATATATATTTCTGATGATTGCACCATGGTAGCAAAATCCTTCTTTTCGAAGGACAAATGAAATCATTTTAGCGCCATACATGTCGATAGCAATTATGGACCATAAAGAGATTTTGCGGTTCCTGTACCATGCCCAAATCCTAGTAAAGAAATCGACGACTTTACACAATTTCTGACTCACACACTTCTGGGAGCTCTAGGTGCTTCCTCTGTACTTTTCGGGGGGGGGGGGGGGGGGGGGGGTCCGTTGGCCGCCCACCAAGAACCGCGCTGGCCGGTGATCGGCAAAAAATTGGCTGTCATCTTAGACAATTGGACAACCTGTGAGGCTTAAATGCTATATCATTTCCCGCGTGGAGACCTAACGGAGAGGAACCCCCCCCCCCCCCCCCCCCCCCCCCGCCCCGCGCGTTATGTTCCCGTTACTCCACGGACCGGGTTCTTATGACCCCACGGATCATCGTCAGATGACCTTGTGGCTTCCGTTGGCCCACTCTTTCACTGTGGTTACGGGGTTAATGTGGCGCAACGGACGATGGTTACGTAACCCCCGTAAATTATCGTCACGTGACCATGTCACCAACAATTGTGCAATATTTCTCATACAGGCGCTGTGCTTTTTATTCTTTGGTAGGAGCGCGCTTTACTTGTGCTACGGCACCATTTTTTTTCAATGTATTTCTTTGTATTCTCGTTGTGAGCACGTGCTGTCGGCATCGGGTACTACAAAAGATGTCATCACCCCGATTAAAGCGGAGATGAAGGCACCCTAGTTCGCATTTATAATCTCAAGGAAGCTTCTGGAGTGTTAAAAGGCAAAGCAGTAGGCAAAAAATGTGAGTTAGGCTACTTGTCGCCTTTTTGCCGACTAAATTATACAGTGCTTTTTTCATAAAGTCAAGAAATTAGACGAAATTGCATGAGGAGGTAAAATTTCCACGTGGCATGTAGCTGGGCATGTCTACAATCATTCTCCGGCAAAAAGATTTATTATTCATAAATATTATTTTCCTGCAATTTTTTATATCTCGCCCCTCCCACAAAAAAATTGCATCTGTCGCTCTGGGAACTATGCCAGATCATTTTTCCGCCCAGTAGCCCCTGGCTGAGGAAGCCACAAAAATTGATAAGGAGATTTAATTTACATCCTTCACGTATCTCGGTATGTCTAGTATCATATTCCAGGAGGGTGTTTTGATAATTGTAATAATTATTTTTTAGTTTTTTTTTATCTGATCACATGCACAAAAAGTGCGCCTCATCGGTGTGGAGGGTATGTCTGAACGTTTTTTGGCTATTCCGCCTGGCTGAGGAAGCCACAGAAAACGCCTGAGAATATTGAATTTTTGTTTAGAATGTAGCTGGTTACACCTAGTATTATGATCTAGGAGAAAATTTTAATATTTAAAATATTTAGTTTTCTGTATGTTTTTAAACTCTCGTCCCTGGCACCGAAAGCCGCGTCTTTTCGCTCTGGAGACTAAGTCCCAACGTTTTTTTTTTTGGCAGTTCCGCCCGGCTTAGGAAGCCACAAACTTCGCCTGAGAATATCGAATTTTCGTTTAGAATGTAGCTGGGTGTCTAGTATCATGATCTAGGAGAGCATTTTTATATTTATTCTAATTATTTTTCTGTATTTTTCTAAATTCCCGTTCCTGGTACCGAAAACCGTGACACTTTTCGCTCTGGAAACTAAGTCCCCACGTTTTTTTTTTTTGGCAGTTCCGCCCGGCTCAGGAAGGCACAAACATCGCCTGAGAATATCGAATTTTCGTTTAGAATGTAGCTGGGTATGTCTAGTGCCATATTCGAGGAGAGCATTTTGATATTTATACTAATTATTTTTCTGTATTTTTCTAAATTCCCGTCCCTGGCACAGAAAACTGCGTCTTTTCGCTCTGGAGACTAAGTCCCAACGTTTTTTTTTGGCAGTTCCGCCCGGCTCAGGAATGCACAAACATCGCCTGAGAATATCGAATTTTCGTTCAGAATGTAGCTGGGTATGTCTAGTATCATATTCGAGGAGAGCATTTTGATATTCATACTAATTATATTTCAGTATTTTTCTAAATTCCCGTTCCTGGCACCGAAAACCGCGTTTTTTCGCTCTGGAAACTAAGTCCCAACGTTTTTCTTGGCAGTTCCGCCCGGCTCAGGAAGCCACAAACATCGCCTGAGAATATCGAATTTTCGTTCAGAATGTAGCTGGGTATGTCTAGTATCATATACGAGGAGAGCATTTTGATATTCATAGTAATTATATTTCAGTATTTTTCTAAATTCCCGTTCCTGGCACCGAAAACCGCGTTTTTTCGCTCTGGAAACTTTGTCCCAACGTTTTTCTTTGCAGTTCCGCCCGGCTCAGGAAGCCACAAACATCGCCTGAGAATATCAAATTTTCGTTTAGAATGTAGCTGGGTATGTCTAGTATCATATTCGAAGAGAGCATTTTGATATTTATACTAATTATTTTTCTGTATTTTTCTATATTCCCGTTCCTGGCACCGAAAACCGCGTCTTTTCGCTCCGGAGATTTAAGCCCGAATGTCCCTGGGGCAGCTGCGCCTGGTTCAGGAAAGCACAAAATTGCCTGAGGAGGTCCAGTCTCCACTATGGATACATGACGCTAGTCTGGGAGACTATTTTTATATGTCATCTAATGCTGTTTTAGTGAGCTTTAATTATTTCGCTCATTATAAATCTGACAATCTGGCGTGAACTAACTGCATGACCTGAAGCAGTTCCATGCCAAATTATGCAATTTTCAGTACGTCTTATTACACAAGGCCCGGGAAATTCGACTACCATCAAAAATCTCGGACTCTCAGGCAATGATATACTTCAGGACTCTCGGGAGTTCGCACCCAGTTTTTTTTTTCTTTCTAAGGTTCCACTAAGACTCAAACATTATTATGGACATCTTATTTTATTTACCTGAGTTTTTTTTGCATTCGGAGGCGGTTGTGTATCACAATGCCGAATCAATTATCTGTAGAAGGTGAGGAAGAACCCAGGAGGGGAGATGATGTTTCATGTTTTACAAAGTAAAGACTGCGTCACAGGATTGACTGATATCTCCACCAGACGACTATACATATACCGCCAAATGAGCTAGTCCAGACCCCATCGAAAAACCGACGGAGCGCGACATTTCTCATGTCGAGCTGCTCCCTAGGCCGTACACCCGTGCTAAGTGCGTGTACAGTCACTCGCAATATGAAGGACCTATTCGCCGATGCAAATTATGGGGCGGCGCTTATTCCACTTTGGCCAGGCACACTTTATTTTGAGCGACAAGAAAGATAAAAGTTTATTTTATTCTTTCACGTCGAGAAATATGGTCCAGGCATAGGCAAATCCAAAACAGCCTCAAACTGCCTGGTCGAATGGGTGCTTCATATTGCGGGAGACTGTACATCCAGCTACAAGAACTGTAAGGAGGGAAAGTACGCGAGCGAGCTGGCTAGGAAACATCATTGAAAGGAAACCTGAGACTAGGACAAATAAATATTGGGAGGACACTTAGGCTCCGCCTTAAGTGTATGACGCGATAGCGCAAGGCCGGGTCGTCAGCGCAGGGGTGGAGGAGGGCGGAAGGGCAGGGGAGGCGGAGGAAGGAAGGGAAGGGGGCGGGGGTTGGGGGAATGGAGGGCTTGGAGGGGGTGGATGAGGGGAGGGGAGCTGGGGAGGGGGCCCTCCCACGGGGTCACGCCGCCGCCGACTGCTACTAAGGGAGGGCAAGGGGTGGAGAGACAAAAGGAGTGGGGTCAGATAGGAGCAGTGGAGGAGGGGATGGGAGGTGTGGGGGGTAAGGGGAGGGGATCCCATTCAACACCCGGGTCACGTGACTCGAGTGTTCAGGGAAGGGGAGAAGCCCGTCCACGAGGTCACGCCGGACGCCGTGACCCGGGTAACTCGACACGGGTCACGTGGCCTACGAAGTCACGCCGGACGCCGACTACTACTACGCCGGCTTTTCCGATGAACGGGAGCCTCACGCTTTCGCGTGAAATAACTCCCAGTCTCAGGTTTTCTTACAAGAACTTGCCTAGAACGATGATACTTCAGTCATTTTACCGCCCAAGCATTAGTATGCTGGTTTTTTTTTCTCGAAGTGCACTCGTGTGGGCTTTTCTCCTTGCTTATGCGCTTCTCGTGTATGCCTTTTCTTTTTTGCTGGTAACGTACGGAACAAAACAAGTTTCCATCGCTCTGTGATAATCCATAATGAAGGGTGTACACTTTTCCGGCTGTTCTGACAAAGACGAAAACTGCCGAGTCACTGGACTGTGGATGCGAATGCGCCGTACTCCCGTCGTCGATATAAATGTGAACGCCGGACCGCCGACTGCTCCGTACTATCAGCGTCATAATGCTGCGGCCCGTGGCGGCTTGCGCACCTTATCGCGCGCTACGCCGAGATTCAGCGTGTGAATCAGCTCAGCTCTGCTGCTGTTCCCTGAAGAAAGTGCGAGAATCAGGTAGGAGCCTTTCGGACGTTATCAGCGGGCACTGTGGTGGCTTGATAAAGTAACTATTTGTTTTTTTCTTGACATTTCTTTCGGCTCATTCGGCCACACTCATATTTAAAAAGTCGAAGTGGCTTCTGTCATGATACGCTCAAAATATTTTCTTTTGTAAAAATGTTTATCGCTATTAGCGTTCACTGAATAATAAAGAAAGAATCTGAGTTTTGGGGAACGATACCGAGCAACGTCGGCGCTTTTCCACGGGCAAAATGCAAACTATTTGCCGTCAATGATGTATGCACAGCGCCTACAAAAAGTCGCAAAATAGAAATCCACTTTCACGCTCTCTGCGGAGCGGAGCAGTAAAAGCGAAGACAGTGTTCGATCCAAGCGCTTAATTTCGGTGAGGCGCCAAGCGCCGATAAGGCTCGATAGCCGCCACGCCCGCCGCGTCATGACGCGGATAGTACGGAGCGGTCGACGGACCGGCCTCTACCTTCATGTTAACGACGGGTGTACGATATTTCGCGGACGGTTATTTCTCATACGAAAGAGTTCCACAGCCCAGCAAACAAAGACGGTATCTCGCAGAAGACTTTAATTTGAATGGCGCTATATACATTGGGGCCAATATGCATAGTGTAGACCTTCGATCATCTGTTAGTTGCCATCTTTATTTGGCTGTGGAGTGCATTTTGATCATGCGCAGTAGCTCTTCACCGCGAAATATTGCACTCCGCACCCGCGTTTAGAGTCCAGTCGCTCGGAATTTTTCGCACCAGAGATAAGCGTTTGGAAGGTGTATAACACGAAACAAGTAGCAGGTTCGAGAAGCAATGAAGATGTAGACGATAGGATAGGATAGGACGATAGGATCTTTCCCTCTACGGACCTTTTGTTCGTTGTTGCATATCTAATATCCCGAGGTATGATGGCACAGCAGCTGTTAGCTGAGTAAGAAAGAGAGAGAGAAGTTTATTTCCCCCTTTTTTTTAGAAAATTGACTTAGTTGATTGCCCGCTCAGTGCGCACACTGTCGATAGGAAAGGGGTCGGGAGAAAACGATGGAAAATATAGAGAGGTTGGGAGGTTTATAGATTAGGTTGGGAGGGATGTCTCAGCCGTCGTCCGCCCGTCGAGTCGAGTTTGATTCGTGTTCACCCCTAAGTTGGCAGTGCGGTGGAAGCTGTGTCCTTTTTGGACTAGTCAACTGTCGGCCTTGCACCACGTGACCACCCTGATCTCCACATACCACGTGCCGAGAGCGAGTTCAGGCGATAAGAGGCAGGCCACTGATTGGTCTGGCAAAACGCAGCTTCCACCGCACTGTCAGCTTTGGGGCGAACGGAGTATAGTACAATCCAACGTTCAGAACGCACGGCCCCTTGAAGTTAGTATACATAAAGCAACCTTAGAGCCAATAATAAATATTTTGCAACTGGGGTGGGCGGCAGTTGTGCTACAGAGTTAATGGAGAGCTTTAGCAGTTCGCTTTTTCGCCCTGATAACGGTACGATGCATGCCCAAGGCCGCCGGACGGGAGAGGAGGTATTGTTATCGGGGATAAAAACAATCTGCTAAAACTCTCTAATATCGGCACAAGGCTTCCATTGAACGGATGGCTTTTTAGCGGTAAGCGCTTAGTGCCGCTTCCCGCTAAACTTCACGGTTTTTGGTGAGACAGTCAGTGTACAATACAACTCCTTTGGTCTCGGGTATTATATTTTGTTCCTTGCTCCTTCTTCGTATTTGCCCCGTGAGTGCGCGCAGTAGTCATCGGGTCCCACAAAAATGAACTTTGATGCTTTGAAACATGTTCGCCCCATAGCTCGGCCTGTATATAGCATCGGGCTACGGATCATTAGTTCCCAAGTTCAATACCACCCAATCGCTTCTGCTGTTTTCTTTGTTTATATAACATTGTAACAAATGTAGCGGTAAAACATAAGGGCTTAACCTGACGGTTTTTCATAGAAACAGGCGTACAAACATATTTTGTGTTAATAAACTGAGTTAAGGACTGAGACAGCATGCAACAATTACTAGGGCTCGGCGGGAGAGCAGGAAGAGCATGCGCCTGCTTCCGTGATGAATTTGTGAAGCCTCTAAACCCCTTCTTGCATCTGTATGTTGAATAAAGCAAATGCTTCTTTCAACTCTCCCAGACACATGAATTTTGTGAGTCCTTAAGCTGGAGTCGCACCTCTTATCATTATGCTGTTTCACGCACTACCATTGCAAAGATAGTGGTAAGACAGACTGCATGATTTGGGGCACCTTTCGTTAGCTTGTTGGAAACAGCGCCTTCGAGAAAAGGAAACAAAACCCAGCCGAAAGTAACGCGTGAGCGTAAGTGGAAGGCATACGTCGCGTCTCTTGCGGTAGCACAGTTGTTTCACACCAGCATATTGCGTCTGTTGGTTTTCTCCGAAGCGTGTGAGCGTAATCCTTGTCCTGGCCTACTACAGTTTCACTTATGATATGAGCGCGATCGTGCCCCCTGCCCGGTGCCACAAGGCGAGATTTCAAGCTCGCAATCCCGCATGCAATTTTAGCTAAGTGCAATAAGCAAAAATAGCTGAGTATTTTAATGTCGGAAACACAATCGGAGGCACGCAGTATCCAAACCGAGTGTCCGAGCGTCTACGCTTTCTCCAGTACTCTTTCTTTTTTCGGACTCCTGCATGACGTATATACCTTCCTTACCGAATGTTTGCAAGAAAAGCTCGGGTCCAGCACATTTTATGTTAAAGTATTTAGGATTCAAGTGGACATAAGCATAAAATGATCTGAAGGCGCGCAGGCGCTCTTCTCGGGAACTACCCTGTCTGAAACCGCCGTGTCACCGTGTTGTCCTCCTTTTCTGGTCATCCTGGTTCTACCAAGTCGGCCCAACATCTTGCCTGCTTTGTTTTCATAATTAAAGGATCGAATGGTCGCACCGCAGAGCCTATGGATTCAAGGGTTCAATCCCCACCCCTGTCCGTTTCGATGTGGATGGACATTGTACCGGGGCGCGTCCGTCTATTACCACTGCGTGGTGCACGTTAAAAACCCCAGGCTAGCGGTCATATTCCACTTGGCAAATTTCTCATTTACAGCGTCCACAACATCGCCACACAACAACAAACTGAAATCATGTTCGCTAAACGCTCGATAAACATTTCTTTGTTTCTCTCTCATAGAATCGTGGTGCTTTTAGAATCTCTCGGAAAAGCACGTAGTTTATGGCGTTTGATAGACACAAGAGTTCGTTCAAGCTTGTTTAACTTTGAGAAAGCAGAGTGCTGAACCAAAAGGAAAGTGATAAGTAAAATATAAACTTCAATATACTATCTAGAAGTGCACACAAGACAGCCCACCATATCAAGGTGGATGGAAAACAGGAGACCCTGCAGAATTTTTTAATCATAGAACATCGCCCGCTGTCGCCAATTGCGTTTCTTTTAACTACATACTTCAAGAGAGCCCTGTTTTGCAAATATGTGGCCTTGCAGCTTTCCAAATGATTAAACCAGGCAACTACATTCGTCGTGAGCGTTTCCGCATGAGCTAGATCTGCACAGTAAAAAATTTAGCACCCGTAATTGTGTAAACAGGGTGTAAGAATGGTGTGAGTTAGAAAACACACCCATCTTACACCATTTTTACACCATTTCGAATTATTGATGGGTGTAACAAGGGTGTACGGACGATTCACACCCATCCTACACCATTCACACACCCTACAGGTACATATCGTTCGTAAATTGTGTTAAAAGAGTGTTCGTCTTTCTCTTTACACCCATATCTACAGGGTGTGAGAGGGGTGTGTCGGTGAAATGTCGGACTAACCCAAGGCATCAGTTAATCGAACTTTGTTACGACAAACAATGGCGACAAAGGCATCTCGACTGATCGTCACGATCAGGTATAGTTTGAAAGTCCTAATGAACTGCACGGGGTGGTCCGACCGATTCAATTTCGGTACGTTGATGCGACCAAACGTGGAAGTGTCAATTCGTGTGAAGGACGATACAGCCAAATAGAAAAGCGCCGCCACGCGCGAAAGCCGGATGTAAAGGTTGGAAAGTGCACGTGATCGAGCCGCGATCGCGTATACTTCAAAAGGGGCGTATAAGTAGTCCTAGGGATGCTCGTGAAAATTAAAATTAACGAAAAAAAAACACTCGAAGTCTAAATGTGCTAGGAAGACTTAAGTAGCAGGAGTAAAACACAAAATCTGAATCTTTAGGGTGGTGTAGTGGGTTGAACGCTTAAGCCGTTATGGAGAAAAAAAAAAAAAAAAAGCTCCCGTCAAGTGGGGTTGAACTGACGTTCAACTCCACCTGACGGAAGCTTTTTTTTTTCATTAGTCCGTTTTTATATGATAAGAACATGAAGCCCACACGCTAATGCGTCGTATGCTGTCACTGACGACCGCAACCGCGCATTTAATCGGCCGCTTTCGCTAATTGCGTACTTGTCCAAACACCCTTATTTGAGGGTGTGAGATATTACACCCTCTTTCTAGGGTGTTTTCTTACACGAATAAGGGTGCTCCCTATAGGACAGGCCATTTACACAAATAAGGGTATAAAAATTTTATGTGTGTGCCGTTTGAGAGGTGGTGATACTGGCTCACGCTGTACCTGAGAAATTCAGCCTGTGCAACTCAAACACGTGCCGGTACGATGCTCATCCTGATTGGTGGGGACGAATCCAGGATTTCCGGGTTTTTGTAGCCTGATCTTTCTGCTCTCCACATGCCCCGAGCTACCAGGCGCTAGCACACTCGCTTAGGGACTCTCAGAAAACCAGGACTCAAACAGGAAATGTTGCGGGTCCCTCGCCTTCGCTGAAGGTATAAAATATATGGGCGAACTAGCATATAATTATTTATTTATTTGCACCATATAGTATCTCTCTTTCTCTCCCTTGCACAATATTACCAACTGCAGAGCTTACAGATGTTTCTGTGACTATCAGACAACTCAGTCCAATTTCGACACGGGCTTAAAACCATCTGGGTTACCACAATTCCAAGGCTGCTTGCAGAGTTTTTGTTGAACCTGGAAACACGACTTGCAAAAACTTGCATATTATACAGTTTGTTACAATATATGGTCAGCAGGGGAAGCTCCAACTCCGGCTCGAGCTCTCTAAGTTTGGTAACGCTTCAACTTACGAAGAGTGACAAGCGCGAGGTGGAAACGGAGCTTCTGCTGCTGACCTTCTCGGTGTGGTCCAACCATTCGTAGGTACCGTCTCTATCTGTACCACATTGCGCTCGGCGTGAGTTGATATTACAAGGGCGCCAGGGTGGTTTGTGCCCCAGTAGACTTCTGGTAAAGCGCTTATTTGTCCATCTCTAATGCAAAGCGTGCTTTGTGTTCTGAGTTATACCTTTATATGAACGTGCGTACAAGGGTTGTTTTATGAGTTTGGTAAAAAAAGCTGGTTAAACGCTTTGTTAGAAGAAAAAATTGATGTCGTTCCTCAACAGAGTCCCCATTGAGGACTATCCACTTGGTCCAGCGAGTTTCTAAAGTTTCTTTCTCTGAGAAAAAGAGGTTTTATTAAAGACTAGAAAATATGAGCTGACGGGAGTAATGACATTCTCATTTGATGACAACTTTTTCCGACAGAGTCAGATTTCTCAAGTTCGGGAACACTGATAAAACACACGACGCCATATCAGAAGAATGGGGTGGATGAAGAATCAACTCGAAGCCCAATTCTTCCAATTTTGCCATTGTCACGGTCAATTCGTGGGAGAGCGCGTTGTCTTGGTGATTGAACAGTCTGGTACCAACACCTCCTAGATCACAAGGCCGTAGTGCTGATAATTTTTCGTCACGGAAAAAGGCCGATCGCGGGCGGTGATTGGATACGAGCGCTGCGTCCGTCTCTCTGATTAGACACGAGACGGTGACGCAGCCCTCGCGTCCAATCACGGCCCGCGATCGGCCTTCTTCCTTTGGCGAAAAATTATCAGCATTACGGCCTTGTTATCTAGGAAGTGGTGCTGGTACCCATCGCGCACATTGCTTTTTGTAGAGGGTTTTGTGCACACGTTATTTTGAGATGCCTATGGTCTCAGCAGTCTCGTGCACATTCACTCGACTGTCCTCCAATTAATATATTATGAACTTATTCAACAATATCCGTCATGGTGACCTCAACTCGGCGTCCGGAGCGCGCTTCATCTTCAGGGAACGTTCTGCCACGTTTAATCCAATGAACCCAGAGCTAAACAGCCTTCAACGTTGAATAAGAGTCCCCATAAACTTAATGCCACTCGGTTTTGATGCGTGGACGTTAACATTTTTAAAACAGACGTGCTTGATCATTGCACAGGGCTGGGTTTTTTTGTTTTTTTTTCCAGTGTTGTGGCAAGCGCTAAAGTGTTTGCTTCAGCCGTCTGTCAAACATGAACAGCGCTTCGCTACCGTCTGGAAGCTAGCCTGGGTTAGTTTGAAGAATGACACTTGCCAGCCATGGCGTCATCCATTGAATTGTTCATCGTATAAATTTACCAAACTTATCAAACGACCCTTGTAGTTGCGAGCTGTACAGGAAGCAAAATTACGTTATTCCATGTTAGCGTGTTAGGTTAGTTCATGTTAACGTGAGACTGCGAAGTACTACTGAAAAGGTTGTGCAAGCGCGAGCGGCTAGCCTTGACAAACTTGACTGGAGTACTCTCTGTCCGAGCGCTCGCGCAGCCACCGAGGAGTGATTCAAAGGAAACGGCTCGCGCCTTTAGCATGCATGGCTAACAATAGTCCATGCTGAGGCGAGACAAAGTTTAGCCTGAGCCAAGGCGCCCTAAGCCAGAAGACCCTCTCTAACAGGCTCCAGTGATAAGAGAAAGCCCAGCCTTAAACAGAGCACTTTTAGCATCGTTTTGCCTTATGTCCGATGCACTAACCCCGGTGCGAGGTAGGAAAATGCAGCGGATTCGGTTCGCGCTTCAATACTTCGTCTAACCTTAGCATGGGCTGTTGTTGGTCGCGTGCTAAAAGCACGAGCTATTTGCTTTCGACGGCACCTTGGCGGCTGCACGAGGGCTCGTGTGGCGCGAACGCCAATGAAGGCTACCGTCTCGCGCTAGAGCAGGCTCCGGGGCCAGTCCATGCTAAGGTGAGACGAAGTATAGCTTTAACTTTGCTCGGTTTAAATTTGGCTTTTTAGCGATGGAGCAATAGCCTTGAGCGTTAGCTCATCACTTTAAAATGCACATTGGCTGCGGGAGAAGCAATTACACATTGCACGTCTGCGCTAGGCGCGCCCAGCTGTGACCTTGAGAGGTTCCGAGGTTCGGAGCTGTCTTGAGCGTGTTATCAGTGCTATGCCCTTACTGCATAACGATGTCTCCTCTATGGATTCGAAGATAAGATTGGTGGTGCGGGCGGAAACAGAGGGCACATTGGAAATTGGAAAAGTGATTTCGCTCGGGGCTGAGGCGCCACATGTCGTCGCGGAATGGAATTAAACCGAATGTCTCGGATTCTTGGCCATGCTATACGTCCATCATCTACCACCGGTATCGTTACATATGCCATACATGTCGAAACGGAACATCGACCGACGTTGAGCTCACACGAATTTCTCGGTCAACTCTTCACGGCGACGTCTTGGGGCGACTGTCTCGAATAATGAGCACCGCAAGTATTCGACAGCCGCACCAGCCTTACTGCATAGCAAAGCCAACGTGCAAGGCAACAAACCGATCGTGACACCAAGCCGAGGATACCTTGTCACCGGTCGACAGCAGCAAACGGCCCGTTGCTCGTACCGTGACTCGTACACGGCCAACTCGGCGTCTTTTCGTGGTTCCTCTCGTCGCAACCAGCTGCAACCGCACGATTCCTCAACTAATACCGGCGTCGGCTAGAAGCGAAACGTGAAGCGGCCGCCCAGTGACTTCCGCTTCCGCTGCTCGGCCAGCTCGGCTTCCCCGCTTTCCCAGCTCCCGTCGTCACGGAGAAGACGGCGCAGTGTGCAGGACGTCGGCTCGTTCGTTGTACGGGACAGACGTTTGGCGGTCCGTTTCTACTGCGACTCTGGTTCTCAACTCGACGGCGCCTCCCATAGTTCACCCAGGTGTGGTCAGCCTGGGCCAGCGCAGCACGGGGGGCTCGCCTCGTCCCATCGCCGTACCGCCCCAAGACTTCGAAATGCGAAATTCGGCCGGTAGGCCGAGATCCGAAGGCGTCTGTCTTTCCGTGAAGCGGTAAGCGAATCTCGTCCCCTTTTTGTTCTACTTTTAAATAAAGTTAGGTGCGCTTCAGTGTAGCCATGCGTGCCAAGTGTTCGTGAAAATTTTGAGCTAGAATAATTGTGCTGAACGAGAAGCCGATGAACGAGGAGCCATGCTTGAAAACGATATCTCTACGATGTTAACTTCTACCTGGGCGGCTTTAAAAAAAGTCAAGACTGGTTACGGTTGGATGCGAGGTTGGTCCCAACGCAATGGTAAGCACTTAGAGCGCCTTTCTGAACGGCATGTAAGCAATATAGCGATCGGGTGTATCTCGAAACAACCCATTCTTATTTGGACCCTTCTCGTTTGAACCCATTCGCGAAACGCCCTTCTCGTTTTAACCTTTCGCGTTTCGACCCTTTCTTATTTATACCCGTCTCATTTGAACCCATTCTCATTTGAACCCTTCTCGTCTGAACCCATTCGCGAAACGCCCTTTGCGTTTTAACCTTTCGCGTTTCGACGCTTTCTCATTTGAAACCGTTGTCATTTGAACACCGTAGTGAGGTATAGGAAGAAAAAAAAAACAGTTGAAGGATGAAGGTTGAAGATGAAGCGAAGGGGCACCATCTCTTGCATAGCACATGAAACAATTTTCCTAATGCCTGCGTGCCACCCCGAGTATGTTGACGTAGCTACGTGGTCACGAGGTGACGTGGTTTCAAAAGTGCTTGCGCAGATTCGGTACTTTATCTCTCTTCTGTCGCTGTATGTCGTTAAGATGTCGTCGTGTGGAGCGGATGGATCAATGTGCTAGTCGTGTGTTATTGTTGTAATAGCCAATTCGGGTGGTCATTTTCCCTAAAAAACATTTTTCCCATATCTTCGGCAAGGGCGTTCGCGTGGTCAAAGGCTGGCGGGTGCAAGCTATTCGGGTGGCGCTTCTTAGGCGTGTACCGGCAATCTACCAGCAGAAGTTTTCCCGAACTCCAAGAAGTCGGGCAGCTTGCCTGCCAGACTGTATTTGGTATCGTCACATCCGAATCGGGATAGGGAACCAAACGAAACAATGCTCGCTGAGGCGGCAAATAGCGGGTTCGAGTGGCAAACGAAGCCATTGAGACAGGCACCCCTTTGCGCTCTGAGACAAGATAGCAAAAACAACTAAGAGAAAAATAATTCATGTTTTAAAGAAAGTCAACATTTTTAGAATAATTTATCCAGCCTGAGCAAGGCATGTTTGCTCTGAGACACGGGCTGCGTCATACATCACTTTATTTTACAACTCTGTAATAACAAGTTATTACACCGCTGAAAAAAAGTATGCATAGTGATGCAGTTTGAAACTTGAACACGTATTACAATTTCAAGGAGGGTGGGTGCAATGAGAAGACTGAGAATTCCAAAAAAGTTACTAACAGTAAACAGATTATGGAAAGCGACGGTGGCAAGCCTCCGTGGCAACAGTTAGTCGAAAATCCAAACGAAGTTCATTGAAATGTGACGCCCGTGCGGGCAGCACCACACTGATTTATACATCTGCCCTTTCATTGATTTTATATTTTAATATTCTGTCAGCTGTACGGACTGTGGTAATGCCAATATTTTCAAAAGTTTTGTGAAGCCGCTTCTGTTTACACACATCTCAAAGAGTCGTAATTTATGTTGTTGGCGTATGCAGCGTGCTCATGGTACCATAGAATGATCGAAGAATAAGTTAACAGAGCTCACTGGCGACTCATTCAAATAAAAACGCCAGTTCATTTTGCTTTGCTTTCAGGTGGAGAGGGTAACGTGATGCGCCGCTGGCGCGTTTTTGGTCGCCGGTGCCACAGGCAAAGGCTCGAAGGCATTTAATTACCCGAATTCGCCATAAATACCACAGAAAGATTGCGAGATCACGATGTTGGATTAATTTGGGTTCGAAATAAGACAGGTTAAATTGAGAAAAGTCTTTCTCACAACGGTCAATACAAGAAAGTATGTTTTGAGAAAATTTGAAATGAGAAAGGTTAAAATGAGAAAAGTCGTTTTGAGAAGGGTCAAAACCCGAAAGTTTGTTTTGAGAACGGTTTAAATGAGAAAGGGAGAAACGCGAAAGTTGTTTTGCGCTGGGTTGAAATGAGAAGGTAAAAACGAGAAGGTAGAAATGCGAACGGGTTAAATGAGAACCACCCATAGCGATCAACGAGACGAGCGACGGCGAGAAGCTACGAGTGTCGGCGACGAGCGACGATTTCTCACTGTCGCTGCTTGCGTCCCTCGGTTTTTGAGTTTCTAGAAAACGTCGCTCATCGCCTTGGTCGCTTGCACCAATCGCTTTTATAATGTGTGTCTCGTCGCGCGGCTGGCTACCGTATTCATTCGAATATAAGTCGACCTCTTTTTTTTTCGAAAACCTGACCAAAGAATTTCGACCTACATTCGCAACCAAATTTTGAGACCCTGGAGGCATGAAGCTATCGAGTCACCGAGCCGGCGTTGCCGTAGAGCCGCGCCGCTTCTTGTTTGAAAAAGCTTTTGGTAAATAACCGAAATGGCCCGCCCGCGGTGGCCGGTGCCGCTATCGCGCGCTCCCCTCGGACGTCGGATTTCGCCATCGCGCCTCTAGCGTTCCCCTTGCTGGGCAACGGGGAAGGAGAGGAACGCGATGCGCCATGCATGCACTTTGCCCTCCACCCTCGCGAACGCGCACAAAAAAAGAAAAAAAAAAGGTGTTACTTCTGTTAGTTGCTTGAGGCAGCTCGGCTCGCGTGTTGCTCATGGCGACACGCCGGCTTTGCTTGCCTCTTTGTAGTTTGTCTTTCGTCGCTTCGCACCTTCTTTCGTTTCTTCTTGTCGTCATTTTACAACGGTGTCAGTGAAGTATTGTTGCAAATTTGCGAGGATGTCTACCAAGCTGACGAAGCTTCGGAAAACGATGACATGTCCAGATGTTATGACGGTGATTAAGTTTTTGGCATCGCCCCGTGATTTAGCTGAGAGTGATGTAAATAAAGGTTTGTTTCTTTTGCCCAAAATTTCCCCTGTTCTTAAAAATAAAAAAAAGGTCGACCTATATTTGAATTATTTTTTTTTATTCTCGGTGGGTCTAATAAATAAGGTTCGACCTATTTTCGAGTAAATACGGTAACTTGAATTTTTATTTTGGAGTTACGTCGGACGCAACTCGAATGCTTGACAGTTAACTTGAGCGCAACTTTTATTTTTATTTTGGGTTCCGTCGGACGTAATGTTAGACACTGCATTACTCTTAAGCAAAATAGGGGCTGCTGGTTCATCATATAAACCAACAATTTGTGTTTAATTAAAACGCATCACTGGCCTAAAAAAATACTGCTATCCTAGAGTTAATGCTATAGGAATGTAGCGCTTCAGATAAATTTGTTAATTTTTACTTTTATTCCCTACCATACAAGATACAACATCTGGCTTAAAGCGGTGTTCCTGATCTCGTTCCAAGAAAGACCTCAGGCGGGTCGTCATTCAATCCAGGAGTCGGCGACGTCTCATGGGCGTGTTGCTGGTGCTTCTTACAGGATGGTGCTACCGAGGGAAAAGTGGTCATGCTTGGGAAAGGCAAGTATGGCCGCCGTAAGTATATACATTGTTTTTACCTTTGCTCGAATCCACTTTTGAGAAATGCACAGTTCGCATGTGTGCATCTCTCAATGCTTCTACAGTCGGCTGTTATTGTTTGGAGTGCTCCAACTCTAGTAGCGCTAGTTTCTCTAGATCATGCAAATGGAATGCAACACTAAACCACATATGCTCTCGCAACAAACAGTGCTGTACCGAAGCACTGCGGAAATTGCTCTAGCTTGATAACACAGCACAAAATAGTTGACCCCAAGTATAGCTACATTTGTGACTCCGTTTAACCTAAAGCTCTGCCGAAACAAACTTGCCGCCTTATAGGTAGTGCAAAAAAACCTCGCATGCCTAACCTGGAGAAGGGCATTTTTTTCATAGGTCAATTTTTTCTTAAACCAAATCCTTCAGCCTCTTTGAAATGTTAACACGTGACACACGGAAGAACAGTAAACCCCTTAATGTTGGCGAACCTTTAAGTTTCGCGGCCTTTAATTTAGTGGCTGCGGTTACGTCCTTTGTGACCGATTCGAGAAGAAATAGCGGCCACGAAGATAAGGGGGTTTTACTGTACATCTGAGGAAAGAGGAAGTCACTTTTGTTTGTATGCAAGAGCAAAACCAGAAACAACAATCATGGTGTCGACACTTTGTGAGCCTATCTGTGTCAATTGAATGATATCAATTTTGTTTTAGTTCGTTAAACATTGTTGCCTGTACATTGTGGGATGTCGTCTTCAACACGAGCAGTGGTTTTCCTCTGAAGCAGGCAGCATGGACGCGTGCCGCAGCGCAACATAGTTCATTTGCAGGTGGTACCGCAGTTTGAAGGATGGTTCGCACTATATGGGGGAATCGCAATTCAATGTTCTACCTCGGGCGTAGACAAGATTTGCTCATTCTGAATCATTTTGTCCACAAATCGGGAACTTGCGACGAATGTACACGCATGGTTGGAAGGGCCAGACAAGCCTTGCGAGCGCTTCGTTTTCTAGCCTCTCAGTCCTGAATCTACTCACGCACTACATGTGTAGATGTTCCGATAGGTGGGAGCACTTATTTGGAAAATGGTGAATGGAAACTGTTGTTAGCTTAAAGGTGGACTGCATATTTGTAGTATTTTTCCTCACTTAAAAATATGTCTTACTAAAAATATGTAGTACAGCCGATGACAAAAAGAAAATGGCTGGGCGTCCTGCAGCACGTGCTTGTGCTTTTCACCCCACTTTGGGCAGATGTGCTCGCTCAAGGCTCATGAGGCACTGAAACGTCATCGAAGGTAGCAGACGGGCTGGTGGTGGAACAGCGGAGACTTCTCCTTGCCTTTCTCATGCTGTCAGGGAGCGTGTACTTCTATACTCTAACTTAGCTTAAACTGCACAGAACTGAGGAGAATAGGCTTGGCGAGTGCCCTTACTGCATATGCATTTGTACAGCTGAGGCACTTTCTGAATCAAGACCACTGTGTATCTTATTTTCAAAAACACATCATTTTGGGGGCACAAAAGGAATTGTAAGGCATATTTTTGTTTGTATTGTCCTATTATGCATCGCAGGCACGTAGCCAGGGGGGAGGCCCATGGGGCCCGGCCCCCCCCTCAAAATCTTCCATTTTGCAAGGGTCCTACTCTCCCCCCCTCCCCCTCATACAGCATTTTGTCATGAGTGGGCCCCCTTCCCCCCCCCCCCCCCCCTAAAACAAAATCCTGGCTACGTGCCTGACGCATCGACTCCTTCAACTTAATGCGGAGTCGACCCACCCTGTTGAAAATTTTAATGGCTGCTAGGTACGATTGAAGATAAAGTAAGTAGGCAGGCGAGCTGGTTGATGTTATACATTTTCGAAAACCGGAGACGACGAACGAAGAAGGGGAAAAAGCATCGTTTTGAGACGTTTTGTGTGTTGTCCCCTTCTTCGTCCGTCGTCTCCGGTTTTCCAAAATATGTAGCCTGCCAGGTAGATGTTTTGCATTTAGTTAATATATCAGTATTCAGTTAGGTATCCCAAGTCATTAGTCGTTGAGATGCAGTCTCTCTGTAAGTCAGTCATGTTTAGCATTCATAAAACTGCTTGTCAAATAACGGCACTGTCGAGGACATGTACTCGGCTCGAACAGTCGCTGTGCACAAGCTGGTCGTGTGGTTACAGGCCGCCAACATCCCGGTTGGAACGTCCTATTTTGCAATGTAGCTGAAGCTTAACGAGATGCAAAGTATAGGCATTTGTGAGTGGGTCAGGGCCCCACTCACAAATGCCTATACTTTGCATCTCGTTAAGCTGGAACACTTTTGACACTACAAGCCATTGCAGGAAAAACAGTGTGACACATGATTATAAGCTCGAGGTACCATGGCATCCAACTAGAAGGTCACATGGCTTGCAGCTTCTGCCGTGGTTAACTTTAAACCGCGATAGTTTGGAATAATGCTCTCGGTTTCTAGTGTTGCCCGGCACGGTTAACAATTTGGTGATATAGCGCTGCATTGAAAAATCTGCATTCATGAATGTATCACCTTATGAATGTATACTAGCTATTAAACTCTCCATTCTGCAGAGAAATTAAATGCACTTTGCTTCCAATTGCAGCTACTTCTGTAACTTCATGGTGTGAAGCACCTTATGGCTGCAAGCTCTGACCGATCTTGTTCTCTTGTCTGCCCAGACCCATTGCAGGGAGTCAATCGGAGACCCTCACTAGAGTTTCCTGCCCGTGGTCGTTCTAAATTTTTTTGTTGTAGGTATGCATCCATTCTTTCTTTCCCTTAATTGTACTCGGGTTTTTTCTTTTCATTGTCGCAGATTTGCCTCAAAATTGGTTCAGCACACAAATGAACGCTGTACAACTGTATCCCACATTTTTTGTTCAAGATAACTTTTCTTTGCGAAAGTTAGATTTTTTATGAAGGTTAGTTTTTTTTGTTTTTATTTACAAATTTATTTGAGTTTCCATGGGCAGCACTAGAATGCTATGCCAGGGGCAAGGACAACTTCACTGCTCTAACTTGTTCTCAACTGATTGCAAGAAATTTTGTTAATGTCATAAAACCTCTTTCCAGCACTTGCTTTGCAGCATGAAAACAAATTATACATAGAACATACTATGTTTTTTAGACTGCTTGCTCATTCTGCAGGTCTGCCTTCTATAGATGTCGTGCTACTGGAGAGCAGGCGAATTCGATTGTTGGTTTTGCCATTGCTTCTTTCTTAGCCGTTGTCTAAATAGTTCTTATAAATATAGATATTTTCGTAAAAAGCAAGTCGGGAAGAATATTTAGTTTGACTGGTTAGCTGAAAATAATGATTTAGTACCCTTTAGTAAGTACAATAGATACTGTGTGCCGCTGTTAGTGTCAAGTCGAGATCCACGTTTTTTAGGCATTTTGCGCAGAGTAGTACCATTTTTATTGGTTGGCCTCTTGGTGCGAAAACTAAACTCTTTCTATCCAGACGCCTGCCCTTTCCTTTTATTTGGCAGGCTCTGGCAATAAAATGATATAGTGTTATTCCTTGTTGGCTTAAAAACCTAAAGGAAGAAATTTCTCCATGTTTAAACGAAAACTTTTATTCAGGCAAATATGAAATAAGCCAGTAGCATACGACGCGTAGCCTCAACAGTGCTCCGTGCCGACAGCTTTGCGTCAAAATGGCGGTCGTCTCCTCTTTGCCTCCTTCTCTTTCCCTCCTTCGGCGTTCTCCCCCCTTTGCTCCTCTTCGGCACCTTCGTCGCCACACCCACTGGCTAAACTCTCCCACTATACGACTCTGCATTGTTGTAGTAGTTTTTTTTATAGTCTTTACTGTTGAATGTGTATATTTGACAGAAATCTCTCATTTTGGGGTGAAAGAGGGTTAAATGAATGCATTTGATCATTCGCCTTAATTTGGTACCGATCATTTTAAGGTCTACCTGGCCTTGTCCTGGGGGTTGACTCTGACTAAAATAAAAGGATCTATGTGCTGATCACGAAAGAATATGCTAGCCATTCTAATGTAGCTCTGCTAAGTACTTGATTGTGATTTGTTTTTATTTCCAGCTGCTTGGGTGCCTCAAGATCTGGAGATCCCAGTGGCCACAAGCTTGGACTCTATCTTCTTCTTTGGTCCGGCCAGGACCATGGGGGAGGTAATCCCAGCAACAAGAGCATCACAGTATCTCCCTGCCTGGGACTTTCGATTAGCATCACGACAAGGGAGTCCTGGTGCCACCAGGTGTTAGGAATGCTACTGGAAATAAGCTTTCTTACCTATTCTTTAAGTGAAACAGCAAAAGCACCACTAAGCCTAAAATGCAAAAAAACATATTCAAATCTTGGGTTGGATGGAGTTCCAATTACAAAGAGGAGTCTGCAGGCATGATTCACAAGTGAACTTAAAGGGGCGGTGCAATGATTTTAACACTGAACGAATGTGCAGCTTGTATTTTTTATATTGTTTAGTTCGGCATAAGTAAGAGAAAAAGTGCCACCATACCCCAAAATACCTCTATTTCGCTGCATATTCGCAAAATAAAAAACGCTTTTTTTCCCAACCTGCGGCCACATTGTGGCCGCAAATGGAACCTGTAGTGTGACGTCATTCGGAGTGGTTTTCGTAAGTGATAGTGTTAGGCAATTGTAAGCTTGATTTAAGGTTAAGTTTAAAAAAATCTTGTTGTTTAGGCATGCAGAAACGCTTCAAAAGACTAATGTTTCCGCTAAAAGGGTATGAATTATTTGTGGCGCCATCTACCGCAAGTCAACAAAACCTGCCGTCGCCGTCATCCGTCGACGCCCGAGGCGCCTACGGCGGCTACACGAGCAACGCGGACATTTTTTCTTTCCCTCGCTCGACGGAGTGCGTTGGTCGTGGTCCGTAGTATCGTGGTATCGTTATTGTTTCTAGTGTCTCGACCTCGACTTCGACTTCGACTGCCCGCCGCGTTGCAAGCATCTTGTGCTCGACGTCGCTCAGACCGTCCGCCCATGCCGCCATGTTGCGCGGGAATCGGCGGGAGAGCGGGAGAGCGGCGAGCTTGGCCAGCCGGCGAGCGCTGGGGAAACGGAAGCCAGAAGAACCCAACGGGAAACCAACGCCACTCCGAATGACGTCACAGGCGAAGCTGGTGCCGCTTCAATGTTGAGTTGAGGAGTGCCAGAGATACCAATTTCTTTTATTGTTTTAATGAAAACTAGGGCAAGCAGGAAAGAATAGTTTTCGGTCCTTCGTTTGATATGTGGCCGGGATCAATTCCCGCAATTAATTAGCCAAAGTCCGCAAATTGTTGCACCGCCCCTTTGAAGCCCGCGGATGTAGGTTCGACGGAGTCACAGAAATAACTTCCCGCAGATGGCTTCGCTAGTGCTATACACAAGCAAATTCTTAAAATAATCATTGTGTTACGTTGGTGTCATCAATCTTATGTACCCACCACACCCAGCAGTCGGGAGATGTGAAATATAAAACAATGGGAACTTGCACATTGTCAGCTCTGCAAAGATAATATATTCAACCGAGCATAGCACGTTCAACTTAAGAAAGCAATTCAGTGCAGGCCTAGTTTTAAGGTTCACATATGTGTTATTGCCCTTCATAATGAAGTAAAAACTGCTTAAGTTGTGGCTCACTACAGGCTTTCTATTAGTGTTAAAAAGTGTTATGGTGTGTTAAACAGCTCGCACCAAATATTTTCTTGAAATACATAGGTTTATGGAAATTATTATGTGAATGCTTGCAGACAGTCATGGTGAGACCAATCTTTTATGTCAAGTGTTCCAAGAATTCAGAGTTGGTTGAGTCTGTAAATATTGTAGGCCGCAAATTAAATATTTATGGTAAGCAATGGGGCACAATCATCCGTAATGACTAGCTCTACCTAGGGGAACTTTATACGTTTACTACGGCAAGATGGTTTCGAGAAACTAAGTATTTAGTTTACTCAACTCCTGCACTAACCTTATCTCTAGGAACGTTTTATATTATTTACGATGCTGAGATACGATACCAGTTTTCCCGCTACATGTAGCGGGAAAACTGAATTGGTGTTGAGGTCACGGGACATCAATTTCCGCGTTAAATGTAGTGGGAAACTTAACCTGCTAAATTTAGTGGAAAATTTTCCCGCTAAATTCAGGGAAATTTTCCGGTGAATGGGAGGGAGCAGAAGTGGAGGAGGGGAGGGGGAGGAGGGGCATACCCTCTCATCCTCCTCTTCAAGATCTGTGCTCTAATGTTACATTACTGAGAATTGTAAACGTCTCATATTTCCTCTCATGTTTATTCAACTTTTATATTGCAGGTGCCCTTGCAGCACAAATCTTGGTTGTGCTGATCCTCTACGCACAAGTTAGGAACTCCTGAGTGGCAATAGTGGGAGTTTGGTCTGACAGCTCAAGGGACACTGTTGTTCAGTATTGAATTTTTAATTATCTTCTTTTGAGCAAAGTAAAACTTTGCTGCATGCAGCTCTTCTAAAAATAAATACCTGCAACCAAATTTACCAGGTCACGACATTTCGCCTCTGCTCTTAGTGCTCCTGGTGAGCCTCGGATAAAAGCTTACTGGTGTGCAAACATCATGCTTGTTTGAAACCACTCACTGATGTAGAGATTCGCTGACATCCAGCATTCTAATGAAACACTGGATGTCCACAAGTCTTTCTTGAACAATGCAAGCTGGGAAGGAACCATACCATCGTATCGTATTGGGGGACATTCTACAGGGTGTTTTTTGTATGTTTTACAATTTTTTTTTAAAGAAAGCTGTAAAAGCTACATTTACGTGGTCTGTGCACGTGAGTTATATGGCGAGGGCGGCATAGTATAAAAGGCTAATTTGTAATGATCTTTCGGCTTATTACAGAGATGTGCCAGACTTCTTTCAGAAAACCAGATGGATGTTCATTCTAGCGTAGTTTTATCCCGCGAATCTGAATATCCCGTTTGTTTTCCACAGTGATATAACTAAACGTGAGAAAACACAAAAAAAACATCCTACCAATAGCGACGTCGTAAGAAGACCTTTCGGCCACCAAGCGTGTGTCGCTTAAGGGCCGCGTGTCCAATCGCAAGTTTTCTAGGTATATTCTCCCGCACTGGCACCAGTCGTGACACATTTTTTTCCCTTTTAGAAAAAAGCATGTGCGTGCATAGTTATTTGATAGGCGCTGAAGATGCGTGAGCAAAGATTTCGAAAGCTGCTTTTGTGATGTCGCTCTCCAGAGAAGTTCCTCCAGCGGTACTTTAAAAATGATTCTATGCAGCCTCGATTAACCAAATTGAGAAATAATTTTGATGTTTGATTTCCCGGAGGTCAAAAGTAATATTTTAATGTGTTTCCTCAAATGAAAAACTGCTTCAGCTTCCCGTTAAGTATAATACGTTTCTTAAAATTTCTATTTGTGAAAATAAATCCATGGTTTCAATTACAAACTTGCTAAGTATCATCAAAACACTCAAAATCAAATTTCTTTGTGAAGATATAAGACAAGAGCAGCATTTTACGGCGTTTTAAAAAAATGGTCAATTTGGACGGGTTTCCAGACTTCAGTTTCTTACCAGAGCGCATCTTTGCGCCTGCGATCCTGCCGCCCGGTGGCCGCAGTGCAAAGTCACCTCCTCGCCTCCCTCGTAGGATAGAGGGAAGCAAGGGGCACGTGTGTTGCGCCACTAAACTCCTGGGGAGCAGGACCGTGGGCGCAAAGATGCGCTCCGATAAGAAACCGAAACCTAGAAACGGATCCAAATAAAGCGTTTTGACAGAACGCACAAAATGCTACACCTGCGTTATATCCATCTAAAAAGAGTTGATTTAGTGGTTTTCGATGACTCTCGGCAGGTTTCTAATTGAAACCAGCTGTTCGTTTTTAGTAACTAAAAAGTTAATTAACAAATTGTATTTAATTATCCGGCTGATCGTTACGGTTAGGTCCCTATACTACGTACCCCTGGCCATAAAACTCGCCTGCACAAACCGCATTATTTAGCTTTCACGACCTTTCTAAACATATATGTAAAGCTTAAAACTAAATCGCCCTGTACAACAGTGAAAAGGCGATACCAGCATGGTAGAGCCACATGGCTCCACCATGCTGGTATCGCCTTTTCGCTGGTGTAGGATGTCCCATATTACGTTATGCATGTTTGGTTCCGTCCGCCTACATGGTTCCGCCATAAACCACTACGCTTGTATAGGATGTCCCATAATACGACAGCTTGTATGGTTCCGCCCACCTGTATCGTTCCGCCGTAATCCACTTTAGTGCAGCCGCCTTTTCGCTTGTATGGGGTGTCCCGTAATATGGTTACGCTTGTATGAGCCTTTTCCATCATCTTTCCACCATCGAGATTTTCCAACAGGGCGGTGTAAACAGTATATACAAGGATATGTTAATCATTGTTACTAGTGGCCATCCTCGACTTCTTATTCCTGATTCACTGGGCCCGATCCTGCTTGCGATTTTAAGTATCGACGTCGACCATCGCAGCTACGATTCATGCTTTTGCAGCCCGAGCGATGTCCCGACTGAAATCGGCGTCCGAAATCTCATCATGCGAAGCAGGCTTTAGTGCCCATTCTGCAACGACCACGCGGAATGAATCGCCGCAAGTCACATTATGCACAAGACACTTTACTGTAAACCGCTCCGATAATTTTGCTGAGGTCACTCAAGTAGGTAGACATTGCCCAGGAAGACATAGACTCAACAATTCTAACGCCAGAAAGAGCACGGGAACTGATACCGACGCCGACAACATCGCATTACAATGGTTTGTTTATGTGCGACGGCGAGCCTTTTGCCCGCACACCATTGCGCATGCGAGGCGCCCGTGGCGTCCGCTAGGGGAGCTCCTTTTTTTTTGTACGCCTGAGTTCTAGCGTTGCCAAATGGTGAACTTCGGCGCCAGATTTGGAAAATTTGGTCAAATTGGGGGGCTACTGGCTTTTATGTACCGGAACGGCTATACCAGACAATATCTCGTGAAAACTGGTGAAAAATCTTGAGGAATGGCTTGTCACTTTCATTAATCAAATTAATCAAAAAGGAAGAGTAAGACATTTTGAAACAACAAACAGTACTGAAAAATTGTGATGCACATCTGGGCTGAAGGGTCTGTGTTTGATGGCGAAGTGCCGGATGACTGCATGTTATTCTGGAGTGGAATATTTAGGTACAGAAACGGGCTAGGAGAGAGAACATACAAAGAGTTAGGCCTCTATGCCTTATCTTGCCTCTCTTGCCCAGTGTCGAATGTTGTAGTGGAAGAGGGTCTTAGCCAAGTCACCTGCACCAAGACGAAGTACAGAAATAAGATGGCTGTTGCAACGCTGGATTTTATTCTTCGTATTCGCACAACATCGCCATGGAAGTCTGGCTGCTTTGTGCAGTTTTTGACAACTGATGACATGCTTAGAAGGTTTACGTCAGAGAAGTACGAGGCTGCGTACTTCTCTTTTTTTATGCTCCATATGTTTATGGTTATTAGCGATGGATGTGCTAAATTTATGTGCCAAAAGATATTCCGTGTCTGTATCTGGTCTTTGTGTGAAGTTAAGTGCTATGTGACTGGATGTTATGTTTATCAGTTTTTTTCCTTGGAGCTTGTCTCCAAACCTGTTATGAACTGAACTTTATCATGGTGTTGTATTTGGACTTCGTTCTTACGTATTTCTTTTTCTTACTGCTGAGCAGAGAATGTATGCTTAATTTAGACTGCGAGTGTCTTTAAGTGCAATATTATGTGGCCTTTATTACGTGTCGCTGGCCTTCATTAATTTGAATTTTCTGTCTCAGGACTACCCAGCACGAACATCTCATAAATATTGTATATTAAGAAGTAACAATGCCGATAATGCACGACATGTCTGCTTTGATCCTTTTTTATTGTGCTGTGAACAGACTTAGTGTAAATGACATATTTTCGCGAGGACCTAATAAAGCTTGGACTTGGGTTTGGGCTAGTTGGTTGTACAATCAGCACGAAATGAAACCCGAACGCCGGAACGCGTGGCCGTTGATACAGGCTGCTCCACCTGGAGGGCCTCTAAGAACTAATGAAAATGCGCAGGGATGCGAGGGTGCGGGTCCTACTAAGATGAGCTCGACCCTCGCGCGGCTCGTCTGGAAGTTCCGCGTTTCGCTGGTGCCGCGCTGTAAGCGCCGTCACGTACGATAGAAAAAGCACTGTCACTCGCTTTGCGTATCGGATTCCCAGCGATATCTCTTCAACGCTGGCATTCGTTATTGCGTTGTGTATCACAAGGGCGAAATAAAAGTTGAGACATTTCGTGCACAGAAGACCCGCAGTGCTTGATGACGTGTCACCGGAACCATGCTGCGATAAACAACGTGCAACGCGCGGTTTCTAAGAAATAGCGAAACGTCATAAACGCGAAATAAATTCGTTTGTTCGCACGACCATACTCTTAATGAAAAAAAAAAGGATGCAACACACTGACGCGGATGCCTCGGGATTTATGAGCAATGCGCGTTTTTTGTGCGAGGTTATCAGGCAATTCTTAAAAAGAAAGGAATTGCTTGCTGACGCTCTCTTTGGTAACCACCGATATGCCAGGCGTATCAATTCGGGAGCGGAATCAATTCATCACCCTGTCTGAGCAGGGCGTACCGCAAAGAGCTATAGTCAGGTTAAGCGGCCACCCAGTGTCGACCGGGCGATATGGGGCGACAGTGCGGCGACAGAAAAGCACCCCACGTGACGAGGCTTACAGCACGCCACCGGCGAAACGCGGAAGTCCCAAACGAGCCACGCGAGGGTTGAGGACATCTTAGTAGGACCCGCACCCTCGCACCCAGGTGCGTTTTCATTAGTTCTCAGGGACCCTCCAGGTAGAGCAGCCTGTATCGGTGTCCATGCGTTCCGGCGTTCGGGTCTCATTGCGTGCCGATTATACATTGATAGACGTGCTCCGCTGCGAAGTTCTTCAGAACAAACTCCTGACTAAAACTGAAAGGAAAAGGATGAGTTTACATTGAGAGGAGGAGAAACACAACAAACACGAAATTCGCGAAACCTAAGTTTCGCGAATTTCGCGAATCGCCTACAATTCGCGAAAAATAGGTACCGCGAACAATTCCGGTAAAATGGAAACACATTGGAATCTATATTGAGATCCCTCCGCATCGCGAAAATTAGAACCCGCGAATTATTCTAAAATTTTAGGGTTGACTTAAATTACGAAATATTGAGCCCGCGGAAGATAAGTCGTTTACAGTTTATTAGTGAACCTCCAGAAAGCTGTCATTTTGCGAGTGCATTCGTAAAAAAAGCTGAAGGAAGTGGGAATACATAATAGACGCGATATTTTTGTGTTGGTGAAATTTCGGCCAGGATTTGGTGCCACAGCATTTTTCCAATCTGGCAACGCTGATGTCTATACACTTTGTAAGTCCGGCTTCGGCGCGCCGCCGTCTTGCTCAGATGGGGTGCGCTTGGACGTGTCATAATCCGATTACAAAGCCTTGTAAACTCGAGGTAATCGAATTATGGCCCCACACACGCATACCATAACCGAGCAATATGGCGGCGCCCTGGGCCCTGACTTTCAAACGTGCATAGGGTTGGCTAAATTTCGGAGGGGGCAGGCTTTGCCAAAACCTTATAAACCTCCCGCCTGAATACGTCACGGCTGCATGTACGCAAGGCAATTGAAGGTAAAAACTGCGCGTGTGCAAAACCTCCCGTGAAAATCACAGTCCTGACTAGCAAGTGCCTTGCGTTCGCAAAAAGCTATTCGCCTGTCGCTTTAGCTGCCCTGTCAGGTGACGTGTTGTGCGGTGAAGATGAGCTAGAAAACAATTCCAAATTGCGACGCGGGAGCTCCAATTTAATGTTTCTTTTCTCGCTTAAAAATATTTTTCAGTAATCTTTCAGAAAGAAAAGACAATAAACTATTCTAAAATCGTAATTTTTAGTATTTTTACTTGGACCACCTCAGGGTAGAATAAACGGCTCATTAGACAGAAAAATCGAACTTTTTCTTCTCTGATTTCAAAATATTTTTTTTTGTAAAGTTGTTTATTTTACGGCTTCCAACATTCCTAATCTGAAAATATAGTGCTTCGAATAGAAAAAGTTAGACTTTTAAAGCTCAAAGCGATAATGAAACAAACAATTCAGAAATGTCTTTATTTTTGTGCATTACTTATTATGTTTCGAAAATATCTTAACAATAAAAATTTCATATTCATCACAACATAGCAAGTTAAACGCCGTTGAAATTACATTAACTAAATTGTAAGATGTTTCGGAAAAAAAAGATTTTTACTTAATATTAGCAAAATGCTTACTTCTATGTCCATTTTAACAATTCGAACGACGCTCACTTAATCAAAAAGAATTTGTATCGGCGAAACTACTTTAGAAACAGGTAAGGAACCTGAGGGAAGAAGCCATAACTTCTACAATGATACACGGTTACAGACCTCTGTTACACGAAATTTGAGCGCAGCTCTTGAGGTATTTTGATTTTGCGATATACCTTGCTGAAGAGTTTCAGAAAGAAATATCTATATGCACAAATATAGATCTCGTACTGCTGCGTACATTACATACATTCCTGACATCCACGCGCGCTCTCGTCGCCTCCTCTCATTTTGCTTGATGGTGCACGCATAAGCTATATGACAGGTAAAGAGAGTCATTTGATGTAACGTGGGACAAACCCAGTAGACCATATAATGACTTGGAGTTAGCTGAAGAAGCAAAAGCAAAAACTCAAGATAGCTATAGCATTGCCTGTTAAAGATTGCCGTAAAGGAAGCCAGCGAATATTTTTCAGCAAAACATATAAAAATCTTCAGATGGCTAAAGAAACCAGGGGAAAAGCTATAGACTGCTCTATCATAACAGCTAACAAGAGCCACAAGGTAAACAATTGAAGGCTCTTTAGTAGATCATACAGGTAGCTATAGATGGATACGAAAAAAAAAGAATTTATAGGCATCTGTAGCATGCAGGCTGAAGAGACCCATGAGGTATGACATAGTAATCTAAATAGCAGTCCATAAAAGAGGTCCAGGTGGGTAACGAAACCAAGATAAATGCTATCTGCGGCCATAGCACGGATATGGGGTGCCTAGCAAGAGAGACCAATAAAGTAAGACATAACTCGTAGAAGTTTCTTTAGCAGACCATACAAGGAGCTAAGCACCAACTCCATTTTGTTACATCACGACGCGGTGTTGGTGCTTGGGAATCATTTCTAATCTGACGGTGTGGACTATAAGTCACGATGGGGAATGCTATGTATCTGTCATTTAAAAAAAAAAAAAAGACTACAACTTTTTTTTTTCAAAACGCCGCGATTAGCACAGTGTTACAAGATACGCGAAGGTGTGAAGTCTAGTTTTCAAGAGTTTTCTACCTCTACGGTTCTTTCGATAAGGTGAATACGTGCAGAAAAAGGAAAAATGAGGCACGGTTGAACTACGGTTGGTGCTGAGATAGGCGCCTCGGTTTGAACTCAATGATACTTGTGGTCGTCCAAATATTGGTTTTTCGAACATGAGCGTGGGAAAACCGTCAAGTTGTCTGGACCAAAGTCAGTGCTTATTCACGTTCATATAGCTCTCTGATCATTTGCACAGTCGTCTGTTCTTTTAAATTTACCTAATTGTTCAAACTGTCGTCCGCTTGTTCAAACACTAGCGCCCTGTAGACCAAACGATGACTCAGTAATCTGGATGACATGTAAGTGCAGGCCTCATAAGTCTTTTAGGTGTGAACTTTATTTTGGTGTAAGTAGGCTCCGTGTAAACAGTAGTTACAAGAAGATTTTGTTCATTGTTACCTGTGGCCATCACCGAATTGTTATATCATATACACTTGGTCCAATTTTGCTTGCAATTTTTAGTATCGACATCAAGCCTCGTAGCTGCCGTGGAGGCGTTTGGAGTCCGAGCGACGTCGCGATTGAAAATAGCGAGCAGCCTCTCATAAGAAGCAGGCTTTAGAACCCATTCTGCGGTGTTCACGCGAAATAAATCGTCGCATGGGACCTTATTTACGCGAAGTTTTGCGCTGTAACGAGCCTTGTTTATTTCGCTCAGGTCAATAAAGTAGTAAGACATCGCTAGGGAGACATAGTATCAACAGTGCTAACGCAAGAAAAGAGCGGGTTCAGACACCCGTCGTTGGACATAACTTTCCAATGGTTCGTCGATGCGCGACGGCGCACTTGCCCATACTCTATTGCGCATGCGGATCGATGGTGGCCTGTCGCTTGGGGTGCAGTGGTTTGTTTGTAGGCGTGAGTTGGTATATAGATTGCTTAAGAAAGATAGGAGTCGCCATAGGCAGCTACGGTACTCTAGGTAAACGAGCCTATAGAGCAAGCCATAGAAATCTATATAGCAGATCATAAAATGTGCTGTAGATGACTAAAATACGAAAGTATGCATGATAGCCATAAATAGCACACTTGCTGAAGAGTCCCATAGAGTAAGCCATAATAATCTCTAGCGTAAACCATACTACAGGTATACATCACTAAAGATACCATAGGAAACCCAAAGGCAGCTACAGCAGACTGCCTAAAGAGACCCGCAAGGAAAGCATACAAATCTCTGTAGCGGATTATCCAAGGGGAGATATATGGCTAAACACAGCACAGGGAAAACTGTAGGCAGCTGCTATTGCACCGTGGCTAATGAGACCCATATAGTATGCTATAGATATCTTTATACCAGTGTATACAAAAAATTAAAAACGGCTAATGAAACGAAAGAAAGAGCTATACGCAGTTTTAGCACGCCGCTTAAAGGAAACCATGGGATAAGCCATATAAATGTCTAAAGCAGACTACAGGAGCTATAGATGTCTAAAAAAATCTAAGTAAAAACAACTGGCAGCCATGACACGCTGGTGAAAGAGGGTCACAATGTAAGCAATAGAAATATCTAAAACATATCATAACCGGAGCCTAGATGGCTATAGATATCATAAAATGGTTCATAGTGGCTATCGCACGCTGTTGAAAAAGACTTTAATAGTAAGCCATAGATATTCCCTAGAGCAGGTCATATAACGAGATACATGCGGCTAAAGCAATCAAATAAAATGCTGTAGGAAGCTGTAACACGCAGGCTAAGGAGATATTTAGACAAAGCAATAAAACATTCTTTAGATAACTATTTAAAAAGCTATAGACTGCAGAAGCTAACCCGTGATAATCGAAAGAAAAATCTAAACGCCCAGAGGAGAGACTATAAAAAAACTGAACTCAGCCATTGAAGCGGCTATGCAACTTATTTTCTATAGCCTTCCAAAAAGAGTTTTTTTCTTTTTTTTTGTATGGGGTAACCCTTAGTGTCAAAAATTTGTGTTTCTTGTTTGTATTGAATTTAACGAAAGCGAATTCCTTCTTTAACATCTCACTATCAACACGTGCGGACTCCGTTCGCTCTGACCAATCGACTGACGGGCCCATAATATTTTCACTGTTAACGTGACTCAAAAGAGTGATTTTTTTCGCAGTCTCGAACAGTCTCTTCAAGCTGAGGAGGTGTCGTCTCTTCAATTCTAACTTTTGCTGGATTTGCAAAATTAATTTGTGCGGTTCGATGAGCAATTCCAATTCAAAACTTCGTCAAAGTCACCTGAAAGACAAGTGACGTCTATTTCAATCGATATACTTAACTACCAAATCGACTTCATGGTCCTTTTATATGCGGCACATACAATAGATAAGAGAAGTGCATGATCATCCGGTTTGGGCTCGTGACAATATATGCGCCCACATCCGTTCATGTAATGGATCGTACCCAATCGTGCTGATGAAGGCAATAGCCGATTTTATGAATGTCCGAAAGTCAGTGCATGTCCTGTGTTTGGCCAACACGAGCGTGTGACTATGATATCTATTATGTAATTCGTGGAGGTAAACACAAATTCTAAAGTGTCTTAATTGCATACGTTATGAGTATCGATCCCTAAATATTTCTAAGCGCTATAACTAAAAACACGAAAAACTTTAAATTAATTCTCAAGGAATGTTTGTAGAGGAGCACGTGAGCTTTTGCAGTGCGACGAGTGATTATATTAAACTCTGGAAGCATAGAGCTGACATTTGATCGACAGCCTGCTTGCTCTCTCTCTCTAAGCTGATCGGATGAGCACTGCTCAGTTTTCAATAGTTTATTCTGCGACTACTATACTTCCCTTCATCTAAG
The DNA here is from genome assembly GCF_016920785.2 of Ixodes scapularis. Lineage (NCBI taxonomy): Eukaryota > Metazoa > Arthropoda > Arachnida > Ixodida > Ixodidae > Ixodes > Ixodes scapularis. The sequence continues at coordinate 11,323,738 of NW_024609881.1, read as the reverse complement.
TTCGAGGGGGACCGAGGTTACCAGCCGATGGTCCAATCATGCGAAGTCTAAAGCAACGTGATGGCCATCTTTCTCTGCGTGCTCGTCCACCAGCTGTTCCAGTTGAGTGTAGAAAGGGCGCCGTTTGGTCTTTGTTAATATGAGGTAAAAAGAACTATCAAATTTCTGTATGAGCCGTTATCAACCTAAGTAATACTGCCTAATCAAGGACTAATGTTGCGTGCACCTTTAGCATTATTTCAGTCAAAACATTTTGCAGAAAGAAAATAAATTCGTATCGTTTTTTTTTATCTTGTATGTGTTTTCCACTGATATAAATCTAACATCCGTCAAACTTCAAGTCTTTTTCTGACAATATTAGGCACGGGTGGACGTCGACTCGCAGAGAAATGTGTATTTCACTGTTTTATTTTGATTCAGATAACGTCCTGTTCTCAAATTATTGAGTTTTATCTCGAGCGTTAGTGAAACGCGTTCACACAATTTTAGCTTCTTTCAATGCCACTAAACACTTTTATATTAAAAACCGGAAACAACGTACCACCCTCCCCCCCCTTCCCTCCCGTTATCAGGTAGTTTACCTGTCAACAACGTTGTACGCAGAGTTGGTAAGTTCGTTCCACTTTGATGACGTGGGAAAGAGTGTTCTGCTTCTGAATATGAAAAATAGCGTTAGTGACACCGAGTGGCAACTCCTCGTGCTATTGTCCAAAACTCCATGAACATATTCGTTCATTTTGAATAAAAAAGAGATTTAATTGCTCATGTATTTTTAATTAAAAATTTTCTTGGCTATTCAGAGTCTAAAAAAGAGCTTACAATATCGAAAGACAAAATGAGACCTATTAGGAACAGCATTCTAACGAACCACAAAACAGTACATCAACTAAAATATATCAAGTTCTTTAATCATAAAATGTTTTCAAATTGGTGCCACTCTTATAATATTGATAAATATTTACAATTTTGTAACATCAATGGTTTTTGGCAACTTGTTCCAAGCAGCTAATGGCTTCGAAGAATAAAAAAAATTGAATGTCAAAGTATTTGTGCGAAACTCCCTGGTCAATTTACGTTGGGAGAACTAGTGTTCTCTCGCAACAATAAAATTATCACAAGATAGTGAGTTTGTTGAGTGAAGCCGTAATATATCATGCCAACCAAATCATTCAACCTTTTGTTTCTGAGCTCCCTGCGTGAAACATTTATAGGCCTAGCAAACAAATTATTTTTGCTGCGTTATTTGTTCCTTTATACAGGTTGCAAATTAACATAGCTGTACTCTACTGTGGATTTTGGGAGCTTAGCCATGTTCGTGGAAATATGGAAGTTCATTAGATCGGCTGCGCTTACTAGGCCAGTCCTCACAAAGGCCAGTGAGTCGCGAGCTTCACCCACATTGGGATCTGGGAACCTTACGTCAAATTCACTAAAAAGCCCTGAAAGCATTATAACAAACGTTATGTGTGTGTTAATATCAGTTAAAGCTTTCAGTGATGGTAGCTTTTACATATGTAGCTGCGGGAGGTATTTATTTACCACCACTACGCAAAACTAAGAATACTTCAAAACAGCGTTCTCAATACCTACTTGAAGACAAGAGGGCAGGTCAATGCTCAGAGATATTTCCCAGTTCCGACACCAGCTTATGATGCTTTAGTTTATCATTGACTCTATTAACGTCAGCCAGGGTTTCACGAGGCCACAAAATGTTTAGGACTAATTTCGGGACCACCACTCCTTGTAACTTTGTTATTACATATAAAAAAAAAAAACTTTATTCCCAATTTGAGTTTTGAGGCACTCTCTGCAAGACTGTAAGAGGGACGGGGGACTGATTTTGAATTTAAATGTAATGAACACAGTTCTCTAAATAAAAAGTATAATGAAATCTGCAGAGTTGATGAAAATCCTAATCGCTTAAAGCTTCTGTATAATTTTAATTTCCAACTATTTAATACTGTTTTGGCGAAGTCAAAGAATCCTGCGTCGATAACCTACTTGCTACTGAAAGTAAGTGCAGTCATAAGAAGTACACAGTAGCAGCTAAACAGTGGATACACCACGACGAAAGCTGTGCTGAACGTTTGACAATTTTTTTTATAAAAGCTGGCGCTTTGGCACGCCACGCGTTCTTAACGTTTGCAACTCGTCTGAAGAAACCTTTCAGCGGAGCGGGAAGAAGACGAGGAGGTTCGGGGCTGGGCCCGAGCGCGAGCTACATTTCTATCGGTGATTTTCGTTCGGAACTGGGAAGTGTGAGTAACGCAGTTACCGGTGATTAAAGTAGTGTTTTTTCTTGTAGTCATCAACGCTTCGGCTATATGATTTCGACATTTTGGTGCCGAAACTCTGGATCAGGACTGTACGATGGGCCAGGTGAGAAGGTGTCACAAGCGTTGATGTAACGAGGCTACAGGACAAAACACCATCCAGCTCGACAACGCAAGGGACCATAACGACGCTGCCATGGATAGGCTGAAACAGAAGCGAAAAGCCCTGCGTTTACAGGTAACAAAGCTGCTGACGGAAATCGATACAGCTACCCAAACCGAACTGCTGATTGAGGAAGAGCTCAACGTCTTACTGACTCGTCTCAACGCGCTACATGGTCAGCTTACCGAAACATACTCTGCCCTCGAACCATTGTTGGCAGCAAGTGACATCGAACAAGAGTATGCTCGGACCGTCGAGTACAGCGATCGTATTGTCACCTACTCGGCAAGACTAACCCTCAAGGTGCGGACCCTACACGAAAGAGCGAGTACAAGCGGTCAAGAATACGCAACAAACCACCGCAGTCCCACTTGGTCAGTCAAGGTCAAGCTACCAAAACTTGAACTCTTGAAATTCAAAGGACAACGTCAACAATGGCAGCCCTTCTGGGAGCAATTCGAGCAGGTCATCCATGGTAACCGAGAACTGTCATCAGCCGAGAAGTTCCACTACCTCAGATCGGCGTTGTCGCGAGAGGCTGCTGCCGCGATTGCCGGATTGCCACCAACGGCCAGCTGTTATAAAGATGCGCGGGAGATCATAATGTCCCGTTACGGCGACGAGGCGCTGCTACTAGATGACCAGATGATGAAACTAGCAGAACGGCAGCCAGTTCGAACCTCGCAAGACGTCCGAGGACTACGACGACTACACGATGACCTCCAAGCGCATATAAGAGGACTCAAGTCTCTATTGGTTAACGAAGATTCTTATTCGACTCTCCTTTGCCCCCTTGTACTTCGGCTGATTCCAGAAGATCTTGTGCTAACTTTAACAGAAATGTCGCTCGGAAGAAAGAACAACGTCACCTGGAAGATGTGACTGTAAACGCGGCTGGCGAAGGAAACCAACACGCTGTAGAACAGTCCCAGCTAACGGAACTACCATCACTTATGCAATTTCTGAGAATTGAAGTTGAAAGTAGAGAAAGAACGACAGTCACAAAAAAAAAAAACAGAATCAGGAGGCATAAGAAGTAAAGCAGGAAAAGATAGTGGAGTAGCATCTCGTGCAGCAAAGCACAATTCAAAACCATGGACAAAAGGAACGGCCGCGACACTTCTACAGAAAAGTGACAAGCAGAGCTGTGTTTTCTGCAAGTCAGCAGACCACGAGACAGAGCTGTGCACAACAACGGTAGGTCTTCCCGAGAAGAGGAAGATTTTAACGAGCACGGGAAGATGCTTTAGGTGCAGGAAGAAAAACCACCTGGCCAAACAATGCAGGAAAAACCATTGCTTGCTCCAACTGCCAAGGTCGACACGCATCAGTCATGTGTGATCCAACGTTCTTGTCAAGCTCAAGAGAGGATAAAGGCAGGCAAGAGGAAAAACTGACTTCTGCTGGTCCAGTGGCCCTGCAATCTACGATTAAAGACGGGGTCAACAAAACCGTCCTCCTGCAAACAGCGACAGTGTGGAGCTTGGGACTGAAACAGCGCATCCTTGTAAGAGTGCTATTCGACGGTGGAAGCCAGAGGTCTTTTGTCACAGAACTAGTCTCACGAAAGCTCAGATGCAAGCACTTGGGAAACGAAAGACTGAATGGAGCATTTGGCAACCACACGACAGAACGAAACTTTCGCAGAGTTCTTGTGACTCTGGAAAATCAGAGAGGTGTCCGTTTAGAAGCACTAGAGACAAGCCGTATTTGTGGTCAACGATTGCCCTATCCAAGAGAAGAATTGCGTCGCCAACTGAAAAAAATGGGATACACGGCCGCGGAATTCTGTGAAGCTGAGGGACCCAATGGCGTGGACACACTGATTGGAGGCGATTGCTATTGGAACTTCGACACGAGCCAAGTTAGAAGACCCGACGGAAAATTTCGAGCAATCGAGACGTCGCTTGGCTGGACTGTACACGGTCCAACAGAACTTTCAGCATCTGTCATCAAGAGCTCACAGATGGTCGTTCTCAACGCAACGACAAACAACATGGATGCATCTGAAATGATGCAAAGGTTTTGGAACCTTGAATCGATTGGTATAACCGACAAACCTCATCCAGAGACAGAACCCGTGATCGCGTCTTACAAAGAAACAGTTAAGAAGATCGGTCTTCGGTACGAGGTGGCCCTCCCGTGGAAACCCGTAGTGAACTTAGACGATAACAAACAAGTTGCGGAGAGGAGGCTTCAGCAGCTAACAAGGAAGTTAACTATGTCAGAAGAAGTGTCAGATGAGCAGACTAGATCGCGGAAGTTCTACATGCCACACCAACCAGTTTTTCGCGAAAGGAGCACCACCACTAAATTGCGAGTGGTATTTGACGCTTCTTCCCATAACAAAAGCTCGAAGTCGTTGAACGACTGCTTGGAGAGTGGCCCCAACCTGAACCCGGATATTGTCGCGTTGCTTTTGAACTTCAGAAGACATTGTATCGCGCTGGTGGTCGACATCGAGAAGGCGTTTCTTCAGATAAGTATATAAGAAGATGATCGCGATGCGTTACGCTTCCTGTGGTATAAAACTACCCCACATGTCGGAAGACCACTTCCTCCAATTTTCATCTGGAGGATGACGAGAGTTCCTTTTGGAACTACATCGAGCCCATTTTTATTGTCTGCGACGATAAAACATCACCTGGAAACAATGAAGAACGAGTATCCAGACACCGTGGTGCTGCTGCAAGATTCCATTTACGTGGATGACATTCTTACCGATGCATCCAGCGAAGAAGAAGGCACTAAGATCTTCAAGGAATCGACAGCAAGTTTCGAGCAAGCGTCAATGAAGCTGCACAAGTGGGTGTCTAACTCTAAAACGCTCTTAAATGAGGTCGACTCGAATCACCACGAGGAACAACCATTGGGGCAGGTTGCGGGAGTTTTCAAGGTGCTGGGACTAACGTGGAAACCTGCCACAGACCTCGTAACATTTGCACCAGACGATGTTCTGAACTTCGTAGAGAAGCACTCAGACACAAAAAGGATTGTCCTACAGACTACAGCCAGACTCTACGATCCCCTAGGATTCATCGCGCCATTTGTCGTGCGAGCAAAGATCCTATTTCAACAAATCTGGAAACAGAAGATGTAGTGGGACGACCTACTGCTTTTGACCTGCGCAGTGAATGGCACCGATGGTGTGCGGATCTTCCATTGCTATGTGACGTCATGGTGCCACGTTTCTACAGACGGGGAATAGAGGGAGCGACGATCAAGACAAACCTGCACATCTTTGCCGATGCAAGTCCTCACGCGTATGGAGCCGTAGCATACGTAACTATGACGAATCATTGCGGCACCACGACATCCACGATCCTGCTTTGCAAGTCTCGAGTGGCACCTCTTAAAGAAATTTCTGTAGCGAGGCTAGAACTTTTGGCATGTCTTTTGGCAACCAGACTAAGTGTCAACATTAAGACCAAGCTGCAGAAGAACATCCACGAAGTGCACTTGTGGACCGATGCCAAGATAGCTCTTTATTGGATCCTCGGAGAAGCAAACGACTGAAAACAGTTTGTAAGAAATTGAGTCGTTTAAATCCAGCGAAACTCTGATCCTTGCTCTTGGAAACACTGCCCAGGCAAAGAGAACCCGGCTGACCTGGTGACCAAAGGAATCACAGCCAGGGAGCTGCTGGACAGTGAAGTATGGTGGAAAGGACCTAGCTGGTTAACAGTACGAGAGCGGTGGCCAGAGAAGTCTGAACCGCAAGAATTCAATATAGAAGAAACAGAGGAGAAAAAAGGTTGCAGCGTTACCCACGGCAACAGCAGACCAAACGATGGTTCCAGAAATTGAGCGGTTTAGCACAGCTATACGACTTCGGCGAACAGTGGCGTGGGTACTCCGCTTTATAATGAAATCTAAAAGAATTAGCGCTCAATCTGGGCCCTTAACCGCGGAAGAATTGAACAGAGCCGAAAGATATATAATAAAGAGTGTACAACGTAGAGCCTTCGAACAGGAGATAAAGAATCTTCAAGACGGCAAAAAACTACCGCCAGATTCACCTATAAGAGACATTTCTCTTTTTTTAAAAAAAAACGATGGAATACTTCGGCTAGAAGGAAGACTACAGTTCTCCGATAAATCCTTTGAAGAAAGGCATCCTGTTGTGCTGCCGAAAGACGACCACTTTTCGAAGTTGTTGATAACTGCAGCACACCATAGACTATTGCACGCGGGAGTGCGTGACACACTCGTGCAATTGCGCGAGCGCTACTGGATCGTAAGGGCTCGGCAAATGATAAAAAAAAGAAATCAAGAAATGCATCGCATGTCAACGGCTGAACGCCAGACCAATGTCAGAGGTGACGGCGCCCTTGCCCGCAGATCGTGTCACAGAAGCGGAAGCCTTTGAAGTCGTGGGTGTTAACTTTGCGGGACCCGTATGGGTCACAGCGAGGAAAACAAAAAGGAAGGCATATCTCACGTTGTTCACGTGTGCAGTTACTAGGGTAGTACACTTGGAAATGGTACCGGACATGACGGCAGAAACATTCCTGCGTGCGCTCTGACGATTTGTATCAAGAAGAGGCGTGCCTAGGGTGATCTACTCTGATAATGCGTTGGCATTTAAGAGAAGCAAGAAAGACTTATGCGAGCTTTGGAATGTTCTACGAGATGAAGAAGTGCGGAATTACTTCGCAAACAGCAGGATACAATGGAAGTTCATTGCAGAACGTGCCCCGTGGTGGGGTGGATTTTATGAGCGTTTGATCAGGTCAGTCAAGAACCCTTTGAAGAAAGCCATCCGACGACGAGTCTTGAGAGAAGAAGAGTTAGTGACTCTCCTCACTGAGGTGGAAGCAATCATCAATTCTCGACCATTGACCTACGCGTACAGTGAAGCGCAAGAGCCTCAGCCACTATCACCGTCGCACTTCACGACAGGGAAAAGACTTACGTTGTTACCAAAACCGTCCGACTCCGACTTGCAAAACGGAGACGCAGAATCGCTGCGAAGGCTCTGGAAACTCAGAGAAGACTTCCTGAAAGAGTTCTGGCAACGATGGTCAAAGGAGTACCTAACAGAACCCCGATCACTGTACAAGACAAGGAGGTCAAACCGACATCTCAAAGCTGGGGACCTGGTTATTCTTCACGAAAGCCAGCAACCACGCCAGCTCTGGAAGATGAGAGTTGTGAAAACATTGTTTTCCGGAAGAGACGGAAGAGTACGAGTCTGCGAGATCCGACTACCCGCTGGTGCGGTTGTAAAACGACCAATACAACTTGTTTACGGGCTAGAAAGTGGTTAAAAATGAACTTTGTTCCCTTTTGGGTGTGGATGAAGAAACCCTTCAGCGGAGCGGGAAGAAGACGAGGAGGTTCGGGGCTGGGCCCGAGCGCGAGCTACATTTTTGTCGGTGATTTTCGTTCGGAACTGGGAAGTGTGAGTAACGCAGTTACCGATGATTAAAGTAGTGTTTTTTCTTGTAGTCATCAACGCTTCGGCTCAAGGGTTTCGACATCGTCCATGTACCTGATACTGAGTGAGAGTTATACACGGTGGAAAAACTATATGACCTAAATGTGTAATGACACGAGCGTTACTATAGTCGATGCGAAACGTGCGTTCATACAATGACGCATTAAAAATGGCATATATGCGATTGGAGATACACTCAGCGCCGTGCAGTATATCATAATATTCATATAATATAAATCCAAACACGGCCGTCTTTAGCGTGTTATTGGCATTTTCCCGCACCTGCATGCTGAGATCTGATATCGACTGAAACTGTATTCATGAAACTCAAAAAAAAGTGTTAAAGAAGTGCCACATCATCCATTATAATCTTGCTTTCGAAATGAGCATATAAATATTCTATTCCAAACGATTGGGGCACACTCAGGAATCGCGGCTCTCGAGATTCTCGGAATAATGACTTCGGGCAGTGACAACATATCACCGGAGTGTATCACGCTATAACATAATTAGAGATCAAGAAGGGGAGTAGTGTTTTTGGAGTTTCCATTTCGCCGGTCCTCATCAGAAGGGACCCAGCCCACCCAAGGTGCGCGCACTATTTTGAACACCAGACAACATCTTGTTTCCTGCGTGTCCAAGGACTATTAGTTGGCTCAACTCCGTCTGAGTAGAAGACAAGTACATCCCAGTATAAAATATGGGCGCTGTCAGGTATTCTGAACACACGGAAAACTAGTTCGTAAAAATTTAGTATCAAGCTCAGGCACAAGTAAGCCAGGCTGCTGCCAATATGCTGCTCCAATCTTTGAAAGGCATCCTCTGTGTGCTTGCCGTATCTAACGATATCTATATGTCAAGGGCAATATGCTACGGTGAATCAGCTCAAGAATTCAATTCATTACTTCGGAACTGGACTAGATTGGGCCAGGATGCCACTTTCGTCTGCTGCGGTGGATCTTGGGACGCTCAAGATATTCAATGGCAGAAGAGCCTCGATGTGAAAGCGACACGGTGGTGCGGGCACTGGGGCGAACTAAGGACCCTCATCGAAGGCAACGCAGTGTACGGAGTTCGGACCCTCCTAATGACATATCGTCATCGGGGAACGCCAGAATCCTGCGTCGACCCGGTGCCCAAACACTACAGGTTTTGGTATGCAACGAAATGGCTAGTGTTCGGGTATTTCGACGCATGCCTACATTCCCCTTACTTGTTTCGTACTCAGCAGATGCAGCTTTGTTGTTGCGTTCCTTCGGCGAAATTCCAGAAATCTGGAATGGTAACCATTGCAATTGGGGCTAATCGGTCCCGTGAATATCAACGACTCAAAACCGATCACTCCTTGAAATGTCACCAAGGGGGGAGTTTGCCGCGCAGTTTCGTCTCGTTCTCTGGGAGGCCGGTAAAAATAGCCTGCAGGGTGTTGCCTGGTGTATCTCAAGTCTTCACCAGTTGCGAAGGGTACAAGAAGGAAATAATACAAGAGGCATTAGCGCTGCTCAATGCAACATTAGTGAAGACAACTTTCTCGGCATGGAGGGATTTGGACGAGTACCGGGCTGAGGAAATCGATATTTTCATGTTCTTTCAGAAAATATATAGTGAACTGGTTACAGATTTTGATCTACCTTTAGTCAACTATATCGGAGCATTCACGTTCTACGTGAAGAAATCGAGCACCATTCCAGTCACTGCAGCATATGCTCTCGACAGGTCGAAACTGTCGCTAACTTTCTTGCTGCTATGTCTCGCATGTTGCTTCGTTATGCTCGTTGTTATAGATTTAAAAGATGCCACCACATCCGGGATCACTGTGGCTAACGACACCATGCTTTTTCTTGTTGCGACGTTCTATTCGACGTCTTGTCATTTGAAAACTTCAGCCCGCTTCTGTACGAGTCGCCGCTTTGTCGTCCTAGCGTGGACCTTGGGTACACTCTCCCTTTCGGTGTGCTTTGAAGGCCAGCTGACTTCGTGGCTGGTTGCTCGCATTCCCGAGCCAATCGTTGACAATCTGATTAAACTTGAAACGGCTCTGGATGCTCACGCAATTCGACCGTGCGTCACCAGAGACACACCTTGGAACGTAGCCGTTCATGATTCATATGACGCTGCAGTCTTGAGAAAATTGGAGAGATCTCTTGATTCGCCGGCGGAAGAAGGCACGCTTGGTGACTGCTTCAAATGCGCTTCAAGGAAAGGCCGGTTGTGCATCACGGTTAGACAGTCGCCCTGCTACATGCGCGCTGTTTACCCCAGATTTAAGGAATCAAAGGATCCATTGGGGCTAGTCCACGCGGGCGTACCTGTGCGGAAGCACTACCGTCTGAGGATGGCCTTTCGGTATCTGGTTCAAAGAGTCCACGAGACGGATTGGTTACACATGACTAACATAGAGTGCGCTGCTTCTCAGCCGAAAGATGAGATGGAGCCGACGCCCGAGTCGCTAAATGTTGTCATTGTGGCGCAGTTTGTATTGCCGTGTTTTTGTGTGTCGTTTTTTGTGTTCTTTTTGGAAACGCTCTTTGGGCGGTATTTTGCTCGGCGTGCCGCAAGATTGACAAGAGTACGGGCAGTGTAATCATTATGTATCAAATGGCACATGTTGTACCTTGATTCGTTCTTGCAAGTGCATCAAAGCTAGGCTTTCTTTCTTATTTTTCTTTTGTTTGCCCAACACCTTTCAGTCACTGCAGATAACATGTGTCCGGTCACCCGAAGCTCAACTGCGCCTGTATGAATTTTTTTTAATAAACTGTTTGCTGGAGCGTTCGTACGGACTATGTGTTTTGTTGAGGAAAGCACTGATGCGTGGGACATTCAAAGTTCACAGAGAGATCGATATAAATTCAAAGTCACTGAACAATGCAAAGGTATTGCTTAATTTATCGTTTCAATAAAAAGTGTTTTTGTTTAGTTATGGACTGATTCACAAGTATGGAGTTTTGAGTGGTCATCTGAAGCACGCTTTGATATGCAAGTTTTCATGTTGTTGATTTTCAATTCTAATAAAGATATTTTGAATTCATTGCGTATTTTTATACTTTTTATAATACACACCTGATTGTATAACCTCTTAATTGTTGCTCCATAGTTTGTTTATCTTTCATATTGTAATTGACTGATTGATTGAAGTTGAGTGGCGCAGCAATCTCCAAGGCCAACAACTGACTACTGCAGGAAACCAGGGTCATAAATAAGAAAGAGCTGTAGTAGCTTGTGAGTTATGAAAACTACGAACATGAGAGAGTATACTCACATAGGCATGATCACAGGACATATGTTAATTTATAGCTGGTAAAGTAGTCTAATATCTCTAAGAAAATTAAAAACACAGTTGTGCGGTATTGGCGGTTTGTCGCCGAGTAAAATAACCAAGTGTATAGGGGTGTTCCTTTGGTAAATTAGTGCAAAATGTCTGTGACGTTCACGGTCATACTTTGGGCATGCTAGTAAAATGTGGAGGATCCTTAATGGTATATGAGTGTTCGCACTCCGGAGCATCCTCCACTCGCAAAAGGTGGCCATGGGTAAGACGTTTATGACCTATTCGGAGTTGACATAATACCACCTCATAAAATTGCTCGCGATGACGTGCACTCTCCCATTCCTGGATTAAAGGTTTGACTGCATGCAACTTATTGTTCACTTCTTGGTTCCACTCCTCTTGCCATTTGCACTTTGTAGACTTTTTCAGGGCATGTCTATAATCTCTGTAGGCTATTTTGTGCAGATCAACTAGTCGATGCTTAGCAGTGTTCGCTGCACGGTCAGCATCGTGATTCCCAGGAATTCCAACTTGGGAAGGCAACCAGCATAATGTTATTTCTTTTTTTTTTCCTTTTTGATGCTAAAAATAGATGGTTCTTTATTTCTAGAACAAGTGAATTTCGACATCCCCCGTTGTGTCTAGTGCTCCTAAAGCACTAAGTGAGTCAGTGTAAATAATTGACTTACGAACCTTCTTTTTACGAATGTGGTCCGTGGCAAGGAGTAAGCCATAAAGCTCTGCGGAAAGAATACTGGCAGTATTGTTAATTCTCTGGACACACTTCACAGAAGGCCCAACCACTGAGCAGCATTCATAGGAGCCAGTTTTGCTCCCATCAGTGTAAAAACTTGTGAAGTCTCGGTACTGGTCCTGGAGTTCAAAACATTCTTGTCTCAGAACTTCATTAGGGGTCTCTTTCTTGTTGTATTTTGTTAGTTTCTACACACAGTGGATGGGCATGACGTCGCAAGGAGCTACTGAGCTCCAGCGTTGCACAACTGAGGGTAGCACATCCAGACTTACAGACACAGCAGAAGAAAAAATTCTCAAGCCTTCATTGGTGGAACCAATGAAGGCTTATTTATAAAATCTGCTCATTATGTGCTTCTTCTATCCAGTTTAGGGTCGGGTGACCAGTAAAAGACCTAATTCGCAGACAGTGCATGAAATATAATTCGAATCTACATTTCTCCAGGGAGGGCTCATTTGCCTCTACATATAGGCTGAGTATTGGAGATCTGCGAAAAGCACCAGTGGAATGTCGGAGCCCCTGATGATGAACGGGGTCTGGCATCTTGAGAACCGATGCCTGCGGGGAGCCGTACACAATACAGTCATAATCAAGTCGGGACCCTACGACTGAGAGGTAGATAGGCAATAAAAAAACACCGATGAGACCCCAGGTCACGTGCGGCACGACATTTAGTATATTAAGTGATTTCACACATTTCATTTTGAGGCTCCTAACATGTAGAATGAATGTCAATTTAGAGTCAATTATAAGACCTAAAAAGTTGTGTTTGTTCTTTACTCCAATAGGGCTCCGTACATATTTAAAGAAGGCTCAAGTAAAATTTCGTGGCGACGAGTGAATCACACACAAACCGTTTTCTCAGAAGAGAACCTAAAACCATTTACATCTGCTCATTTGATCAAACTGTTGATCGCAAGTTGAAGTCGGCGTTCACAGATGGACGGATTTCAAGATGAGACCGGAATTTGTACATTATCGACATAGAGCGAGTACTGAACAGATGGGGGTATGATATGATAAATTGAATTCATTTTTGCAATAAAAAAGTGTGACGCTAAGCACACCGCCCTGTTGGACACCATTTTCTTGTGTGAATTCTTTAGAAAGAGTTGCCCCAAGCTTCACATGAAAAGTGCGGTCCTTGGAGGTAACTATGGATGGCACCTAGCATTATGCACCGAAGGCCAATGTTGAACAAATCCTCCAGTATGCCATAGCGCCAGGCCGTATCAAATGTCTTTTCCAAGTAAACAAATTTAAAAAAGAAACAATGCTGCCTATTTACAAAGGCCTCTCGCACAGCAGTCTCAAAGCGGACCAGCTGGTCAACCGTTGATCGCGCCGAGCGAAAACCACATTGGTACCGGTAAAGGAGCTTGTTTCCTTCTAAATAAAATATAAGCCTTTTATTTATCATCTTTTCTAGTGTCTTTGAAAAACAACTCGTGAGCGCTATTGGGCTAACGCTAGACGCACAGGTACGGTTCCTTTCCAGAGTTCAGCAAGCGAATAATGTGAGCCACCTTCCAAGATGAGAGGAAGCAACCTTCAAGCCGAATTCGTTTGAACAAAAATAAAACAAGCTCAAGAGTTGATGGATGGAGGTGCTGAACCATTTTTTAATGAATGCCGTCTGGCCCAGGAGCCGTCCGTTTGGACAAATAAAGTTCCAGCTGTGGTTCAAAAAGTGTAAATGGCGAATTATAGGGTTCTAGCAAGCCACCTGACATAGGAACGGTCTTCTTTTCTGCCTGTAGCTTGTGCCTTTGAAATGACCGAGTATAACGTTAAGAACTTGGAAAAATCCGAACTTTTCACCGAGGACATTTGCCTGTTCTTCTAGGCTAGCAGGGCATACACCATCTCGGTTCAGGAGCGGAACAGAAATTACCCGGTAGGAGCCTTGAATTCTACGTACACGATCCCAAACATCTTTCGAGGATGCACTGCTATTAATTGAAGAAGCATATCCTCTGAAGCTTTGCGGCTTGCCTTGTCGTCGGATATACCGCGCCTGCGCTCTTTTTTTCTTGAAACCGATAAGGTTACTTGACGAGGTTTACGCGTTAAAATATTCCATGCGCGATTCTTATCTTTCTTTGCCTGGCGGCAGTCTTCTTTCCACCACGGCTTTGGCCTTTTTTGGAAGATGTGAGGACGTCATGGGGGAATGGCAAGCATAGCGGCCTGCAGGATGTGCTCAGTAATATGCTCAGTGGCATCATCGATGGAAATATCATCAAGGGATGAACATGCTATAAGTGAGGCTTTTGTAAAAATTGACCAGTCGGCCTTTTCGAGCTTCCAACGAGGGGTACATGTTGAAAGACCAGCAGGAGGATGGTTGAACGCTAAAATGAGTGGAAAATGGTCACTCCCGTATGGATTTGGGATGACCTTCCATAAAAGCACGGGGTATAACAAAGAATGGCAAAGCGGAAGATCAATGGAAGTAAAACTACAAGTTGCTGAACTAAAATAAGTGGATTCTTTCTGTTGAGCATACAAAACCCTGTCGAAAGAAGAATCCGTTCAATGAGTGCCCCTCGAGCGTTCCTTCTAGCGCTTCCACACAAAGGATTGTGTGCATTGAAATCACCCCAAAAAATTTAAGGCACCAGAAGTTGGCTAATTAGATCATCTAGCTCCTCGGACTGCAACTGATATCCCGGGGAGATGTGCACTGAACAGACGGTAATCACGCGGTCCAACAGCATGTGGACAGCCACAGCCTCGAGAGAGGTTTGCAAAGCCAATTCAGTGGATGGGACTATGCTTTCGACAACCACTGCAGCACCACCGGAAGCCACCGACGCGTTCAACCTATCTTTTTTGAACACTTTGGAGTGTCTAAGCACATTAGAGTGACTTTCTTTAAGGTGCGTCTCCTGCAAACAAAAGGAAGCAGGGCGGTGTTCATTTAATAAAAGGTGATATCGTCATAATTGGAAAAAAAGTCCACCGCAGTTTCATTGTAAAAAGCAGACATGATTAACGTTAGGGTGTTTGCTTTTCACCAGAAACTTACAAGCTTTGCGTAATGCTAGCTGGAGCAAAACTAAACCAGTCACAGCAGGTACATTTCATAAAATGTGAAAATGGACATGAATGATGATCTAATGAGTCTGCAAGAAGGCAGCTCTGACCGAAATTTTGGAGAAAACAATTAAAAATAAAGCCCCAGGCGAGGGAGTCGCAGTAGTCCTCTGGTTGGTCCATGTTAATCTGCCCCCTCTGACCTCCAAGGGCGTCAAGACTTCGGGCCGAGGCCACTGGCGAGGGAGTCGCCATTACTCCTCTGTCTCGGCTGGTCTCTAGGAGTAGGTAGAGCAATAGGAATGAACAAGATAACTTCGTGTCTTGAGGTCAGTGTAGTGATTGAGGATGCGGGATGGTGTTGCTGCTGAAAGAGCATACCAGCCTTGTGCAATATTATAGTCACTTTGGTCGGACAATTGGCTTTTACTGTTGTGGTTGCACTTGGGGACCTGCCACTCCATGTCGTCTGGGTCAGACGCAGGAGTGGATGGTTTTGCACCCTCCTCCATTGGTTTCGCCTTCTGGGCGGAGGTTGGTCTTGCCGGTTTAGGGAGGCTCTGGGCACGAATTGGAAAAACCCGGCCCCGACCTCCCCCCAGCCGAAGGAGCAGACGTACTGGGCAGGCAGTCACCCAAGCCCACCTGCTCCTGCCCCTTGGGTGCTGGACGAGTTGCACGAGAATCGTGCCGCTCCTTGGATAAAGACGCTCCCTTCGAAGAATTCGGCCGGGAGCGTGGTCCTTTCTTTTTGGAAGGAGACCGCGAAGCACTGACAGGTGCGGACACAGCCGACCCCTCTTGGGTAGGAGCAACAGCCTGTGAACCCTCTACATGAGAGGGACAGGCTGCTGCCCCGTGGAAGAGGTACAACTCTCGCTCGAGGATGAAGTTGGCGTACGAGCCGAGAGTGAACGCCAAGGAAGCTGACGCTTCAGCTGGGGTGTTGGGGAGTGCAGTGGCTTCCTAGCCAGGGACTCGAACCGTAACCGTTACCGAAACCGAAAACCGTTTAAGAACGAAATTTTTTCAGTAACCGTAACCAGAACGAAACCGTTATTTGAAATTTGTAAAAACCGTAACAGTAAGCGTAACCGTAAATGTTTTACCGGTAACCTGTTTTAACCGAAAAATAAAATATTAGTTTTTTTTTCTTCAAATATGCCCTGGAGGAGGGATCTTGAAATGTCGTGGCCATTTGACAGAGTTACTGTCAGCGAGTGCTGCATCTGGTAATACAATTACGTTTATTCTAACTTTAGGACAAAGAATACTTAATACCCCTGTCAGACGGGAACGTTAAATGACATTTAAGCAAAGTGACATTATAGCTCGGCCAATACCCGTGTTTAATACGACACGCGGCGCGTGCACTCGCCACGTGCAGAAGCAGGATCACGAGCTGATTCGCCGAGCGGTGAATGACATTCTAGCGAAATGACATTTACTTTCCCGTCTGGCAGGGGTATTAGTGTAGATCAGCGGTCGAGCTTATAAAAAAAAGTCTATTTCTAAATCTTCGAGACTCCTACATCGCTACACGTATTCAGTACGTGTCGCCTTCAGGGTATTAACTAATAAGTTAGAATTCTCAGATGTCCATCCAAGTCGGTTCTATAAAAAACATTGCTGTTCCTAACATGCAGTAGCAAGTATAAAGACACGAGGTAAATTGTCCGTCACGCAGAGTTAGCGGAAAAGAAAACCTGTAATTCATTTAGTTTGAAACGTGTCGCTTGTGACGATTTTGAAACACACAAGAAAAAAAAAAGTCAGAGGTTTGATATTGGCATTTTGTTTGATATATATACATGTGTGTTTGCGTGTGTGTGTGTGTGTGCGTGTGTGTGCGTGCGTGCGTGCGTGCGTGCGTGCGTGCGTGCGTGCGTGCGTGCGTGCGTTTGTGTGAGAGAGTGTGTGAGACGGGAGCCGCCCGTGTTTAACTGACGGGGGATGCCATTTCTGCCGCCTTCACCACAAGCTTGAGAGCTGCCCTGCTCCCAATTGTCGATGCCAAGGCCGGTCTCGCCCCACATGGCCAGCAGTGTCAGCAGTCCCTGCCACACATCCACAGACGCGCCACGAGATCGCATCCAGGCTCGCCGAAGCCCTCCCCCTGCTTCCACCGGAGGTACGGCGGAACCTGGGGGAGGGCTACGGAAATCATTTCTACCAGAGTCACCAATGCGATCCGACTACCTCTGGTGGAGCGCTCACCGATCATTCCCGGAGCGAGGGTCCGTCAGGTCAACAACATTCTGCGCGACCTCGCGCAGAACACCAGAAGTTTGTCCACGAGATTCGGCATCTCCACACGTATCGGTTCTACTGGGGTATGCCATGCTCCCCGCAGACCAGCACATCACTTTCGATAAAATGGAACTATTCTACGTCGCCGCGAGAGGGTACTGGAGGGAGGCTATTCTATTCCAGACGTCCAGGCTCGACTCCGAGGTTGTCAGAGAGTTCCCCGACCAGTTACCCAACCAGCCTCGACGCGGATGCCACACGTCTAGTGCTCCCACGAACACCAGCAACCACGCAGGCACCAAGTCCAAGAGGCCCTCTAAAGCCAAGTGAGTCCGGCAGCTACCCTTGATCTTTGAGACCCACCGGTGCCGTCATCGACGGCACGGTCCTCTCTTCGACGCTCCTGGGCGTTTTCCTGCTCGAGGACGTTCTCGCCCATGCATTTTGCTAGGCTGGTGTCTCGGCCGACCTTGCCCGTGCTTGATTTTGGATCGATGAAAACGACCCATTAGATCCGGACTCGACAGCCACAGCCGCCGAGCGAATCCTGGAGTGGCTCAGCAGGACCGACAGTGCCATCGAGCCCCACGCCGAATGACGACTCCTTCGACACCTACGATGGCGAGGAGGAAAACCACACCGACACACGCTCTCAATAAAAGGGTGGTCGTAGGGTACTACATTTGGGGTAGTCAGAAGCCGTCACAAATATCGCTACCCCCCCCCCCTCCCCTTAGTAATACTAACGACCCCTTGGGTAGTCACGTGGCGTGAAATCAACATGTAGTCACAGTGAGCACCCCCAAAAGCAACATGGCGGTGGCAAGCGACAGTGGAGCAATACGAGTAAGGCCTAGCGAGGTGGACTGGTTTTTGCTAAAATACGATTCTGAAGTGCGCACGCTCGTTCGCTGCCTTCCGTGCGCGCTAAAGTACTCCGAAACGCGCCTCGAAGCACCGGCACCGCACCTATTACGAGTAGTGGCGGCGATTTGAGGAGGGCATTCGAGGTGGTTTGTCCGCGACTGCTTTCGCGCGGCCGGCTGCATTTACTTCGCGGCCAGAAAACATTCAAAGAAGGAATCGTATAGCGACAAATGAAATGATGTCTTTATTGAACAGAGAATCTGCTTGCTGTGGTTGCCGCAAGTGATCCGGCGTTTTCGGTTGACAGCGGCCAGGCAAGGCATCACCGATTCAAACGGCGTCGTTTCCGATCGTTCAACGCTCCTGCTCACCTGTTAGCGCTCATTATCCACTTTCAAGTCCCTGGTAATCCCAACCGCGTCTGTGCACGCACTATTCACCGCACGTCACACCCATTCAACTGGCTATGGGACTGATCCCTCTGAGACGAGAGCACGAGAGGCCGAACCGAACCCTTCGTGGCTGCTCCGTGGAGCCATGGAGCGCCTCTATTTTTTCACTCAAATAAGTAGACACATAAACGCGCGTCTCCTTGAATTGGGCGGCGACACGCGCCACCTAACGGACAGCGCTCAAACTATAAGAAAAAAAGAAACCAACAGTCTCTGCTCTGAGCCCCTCGCCAGACGTGCACGTACTACATTTTCCAGACCACACTTCACACAAACGCGGCATACAGACACCATACACATTATAAATGAACGCGTTCACAAACAGCACAAGGTACAACATGAGATATTTACACTCTACATTCCCATATACACGGCTAGTCGACACCACCAGCTTATATACTGCTGTATTTTCTGTGACCGATTAGGATGGTGACCACTGTCATATTTTGCATAAATACGAAAAGACTGTGCGAGATTTATCCGTATATATTATTTTCCTCTACTGCCCTTAGGAAAGCGCTCGCATCTCTAATGTAATTCATTGCAAAAGTGAACTGCAGGTTATAAATCAAATTAAATTGTCGCTACACGTCACGTTTTTATCAGTTTCGTTTTCTCGCTTGTCTACACTTCAAGTATACAAAAGCCTGTTTAATTAATTGTATTAATTATTGACTCCAATTACTGCAATCACAACTTTCTGAACACGCTGATGCATTTTCTTTTCTGTTTTTACATATCCGAATGACTTCAGCGGCGGTGGAGTAAATGTTGAGCTAGCGAAGCCCGTCCGCCGGTCCTCCCCGAAGTGTTGTTTCAGTTTTCTTCGTTTCGCTACAATTGTTTCTGCTCAACGCGTGTCTTTTAAATATGCGTCTATGCGCTCGCGCTCGCGCCAAGAGGACAGTGCATAATTGCCGTTTTCGGGTCCGTGACTTCACCTACAGCGAACGCGAAATACGTATGCTAAATGATCTGAAGCCTGGTTCAGACAGTTGCGTTTGACTGCGTTGTGGCAGCGAGAAACCAGGGCATCCCTGCTGCTTATGTCCGTGCCAAGACGATTCCTTTAATTGGATTCCACGCTTCATACGAAGCATAGATGTGCCGGTGAGTCGCTTTCGGTTCTCGACGCAACGCTGTTAAACGCATTCAAACGCAAGTGTCTGAACCGGCCTCAAGCATCAAAGAACGCTGAGAACATAGTTCGCTGCGCTGCACCTGCTGGCTTCTCCAACAAAACTTTTTCTAAAAAAAAAAAAAAAAATCTAAATCGAAAGTAGCATGTATATGCTTGCCAACGCCTTATTTTTGGAAATTTACTTAGAATCTTTTATATAGCTAAAAGGAACGCGTGCCGAAAGGAGTGAAATCCTAGTCCCCTTCAAAGTACTCCCCCTTGGATGAAACACACTTGTGTGAAGCATTTTCGTTTGAAGCATTTTTTATCGAGTATGCTCGATGAAATGTGCCAAATGAGCCAGTGAAGGCGAATCATATGTCCATAGACTAAGAAATACTGAAATACACGGGCATGATCCCAGATGTCTGTGTACGTTCGTCCTGTTCGGCCTCAGTCGTGGTGTTCAATGCTTCATACTTCACTGCACTTGAAAGCAGAAAAAATGGGTATGACAGGCGTGCAAGTTCGGCGGAACCGAGGAGGCCATTTGCAACTGATCTGCACGCAGAACTCGCCGATCACACCTTTAATGAGAGCACGCTCTTTACTAAACCGCAAAATAAAAGACGACAAGAGTATCTCGTCCGGCGAACATTCCAGTCAACTCACGCCTGTGCGTTTCTTCCAGTGCTTTTCTAGAAAGTTGGTTAAATTCCTCGAGCACGACGCCAGCTGCCAGCTGCCAGCTGTTGTTTACTAGCAGTACACGGTAAAACCCGCGAAGGAACCAAAAGGGACAACCGCGATACTTTTTATCTGCCTCGGGTTTTAGTAGGTGCCTACCAAAGTTGCCTATACTCTTTGGCGTGTTTGTTTTCTGCCAGTTTTAGGCGAACCGAGCCACACGCCTGTTTCGACCTGTTCAAATTTGAATAAATGGTAACCAACGCACAAAGAAAACAAGGTTCAAGTACTTTTTGAGATTTTTGAAGTGACTTTTGCTATTGAATGACTGATGCACTTGAATGTTCAATTCAAGAGTTTATAGAACGTGACTACCCCATGCTTGCCACTTGCCAACAGGGTGGTAACGCTCAATGGCTCGAGCCCAGTGGGTAGTTCAATAAGACTGTGGGGTAGTTACCGCCGTCAAAACGCATGATGACTAGGCAGGGTGCTCACTTTTTCTTAGAGTGCAGAGGAACACACTACAGACAAACAAAGCGACGTCAAAGACTCCGAATCGGACCAGGGTAGCACTGCCTTCAATTTGAAAGCGACGGGATCTTCGCCGCCAGCCCACCTGACCCAGCAGGCATGTCAAGTCGACTGGTCAGTGTTTAATAAGGCATGTAGTTTTCACGCGCCACCCGTGAAGCACGAAGGAGTCTTGCCTCACGACGCGCCGCCCCCTCTCTCTCACCAGGTCCCCACGATCGATGCCGCCAAAACCAACATGTTGGTGGCATCATCGGACGCTCCTCACAAGGTCCGTACCTCAACCCCGTCTTCCTCGTGTCCAAGTCAGCCACCGAGTCTCGCTTTGTTTTAGACTGCGCAGCACTTACGCCTTACAGCCAGGCACCTCAGTTCCACCTTAGTCCCTGCTCCAGGCCATCGAAGTAGGCCCACTCCCGCCCAAAGCATGTATGGTGAAGCTCGACCTTCCCGAGGCTTTTTACCATAGCACGCTTGATCCCACCTCCCGGAACCTGACCACATTTAGAGTAGGCCGCCGTTACTGTCGTTTGTGAAATATGCCCTTCGTGATACACACGGTGCCGTTTTACATGCAGCTCTTGGACACAGCCATTGCCAAGGAAATGCGCGCGCGTGGACTGTTGGCTTGGTCTCACGTACACAACTTCGTCTGCGCCCATCCCGACCCAGACAAGTTGGCGGCTACGGTGCGCTTCTTCATGGAGGACTTGCTTTGATCGGGATTTCTCTTAAACCTAAGCGACACGAGCACAGCCCACGCGACGCATGGGTTTTCTTGGTTTCAGGCTCGACACAGCCGATGACAGCATTTCGCACACGCCAGAATGGCTCCGAGTCACTCCTCGTGTCCTTTGCTCGCTGGAGCGCCCGCTTCCCCTCTAGGCGCTCCAGGGGGCGGCGGGCTACTTGGAATTTTACTTTCTCTCTATGGCTCTGGGTTGTTTCCTTCTTCGTTTTCCGTTTGGCAAAGTCTCAGACCAAATTCTCCTTTCACTCAACTGGCTTCCTTTTGCACGCGTTTCGCCGACTTTGCCGCACTGCCAACCACTCTCCCTTTTCCCCGCTACCCAACAGCGCATGGACAGATGCCTCCGGGGTCGGTTTCGGCGTAGATGTTGGGACTGTGCGAAGGCAATCATCGCCCCTCTGCCGAGGCCAATATATATCTCCGGGAAGGACTCGCCCTGTTGTGGTGCGCGTGTATTGCCGTGAAAGGGACTCTTCTACACACGAAGAACAGAGCTTTGGCTCTGGCTCTGCACCGCGGCCATGGACGAGCTTTGCCTTGGGCGATTGCCATCGCAATTTTTCTTTCTTTATTTATTTATTTAGATTTATTGAGAAACCTCGGAAAACCCTTCTGATGTTCCTTCCGCCGCCCGCAGCAAAAGAAGGAAAAGATGTCTGGCGCCGAGCACGTGGACTCGATGGCCCGCCGGCTCGCCATCGCGTGTCAAGCCCAAAACGCTAGGTCGGACGGGGCTGACAACCGACGGTGCCGATTTTGTTGGCATATCGGTATCAAGAAAATGAAGAGAGACGGCACTGGCAATAGCCCAAGGCGAAGTTCGTCCACGGCCGCGGTGCAGCGCTTGAACGAAAGCTGTGTTTTCCGTTTGTAGAAGTCCCTTTCACGCCAATGCACGCGCACCAGAGCACTGCGAGTCCTTCCCAAAGGTATATTGGCCTCCGCAGAGGGCTCTGATAGCTTTCGCACAGTCTCTATACAAGTACTCCAAAAAATACTCCGGAGGCATCTGTCCATGCTCTGTCGGGTAGAGGGAGAAAGAAGTTGGAGCGGTGGGCAGTGCGGTAAAGTCGACCAAACACGCAGATGGGAGGGAAGTCAATTGAGTGAAAGAATGTTAGTTCTGAAACTCTGTCAAACACGTGAACGAAGAAGAAAAAAATGCCAAGCCATAACTAGAAGTGTGAAATTCCGAGTAGCCCGCGGCCCGTATAATAAATATAAATTGACATGTAAGCACACCCGGCCGGACATTGGGAGGCTCAGAGTTCAAGTCCTAGCTCCGCCGCTTATTTTGGCTTTCGGAGGTTTCGTAAAACATTGATTCATTCATGAGGCACTGTTCATTTATGTGCATATTTTCGAATTTATATATATATATATATATATATATATATATAGAGAGAGAGAGAGAGAGAGAAGAAGAAAAGAACCCTTAATGAAAACAACAACAACGAACGATTTAATCTTCGACGTTTCGGCCGGAGTCCGAAGGCCGGACTCCGGCCGAAACGTCGAAGATTAAATCGTCCGTTGTTGCTGTTTTCACTAAGGGTTCTTTTCTTCTTCTGTACCCACGCCTTCGGCCCCCCGCCACCATGCCTGTTTGTCACGTTCCTGAAGTGACAGTGAAAGCGAAAGACGAAGAAGGGGGCAAGCTCGAGCAAAAGGTAAAGAAGAAGCTCGCGCAGGACATTCGACGACTTAACCTGAAGGGCGGCAGCTCACACGCAAACGCTCCCGGCAGACCAGGCTTCGCTCCTGGTGAACCCTGGCTCCGCTCCAGGTCTTCTCGCCGCCATCGAGCCGAAGCGACGTCGTGCCTTCTGCTTGCACCAGAAGCCCGGAGCATTGGACTTCGAGCTCGAAGGCGGACGCGAAGGGGTGGCCTCGCAACACTCCAGTCAACCAAGGCCGCGTACCTGGTCGGTCAAGCGCCACCATCGAACCGGTGCTGGGTGGCCTAGAGCTCCTAGCAAGGTTGGACCCACACCCTTAACATCGAAGAACAAGGCCGCGTTCCGGCCTAAGCAAGATCGACGCTCGAGACTGTGAGTGTTCTGAGCTCGCGACCAAGACTAACTGTATTGACTGTAGCTATTTAACCAATCTATTTTTGTTCTTTCGCTTCCGCTTATAATTTTCTTCCTGTTCAGTTTTTTTGTGCTAGTGAGTAAATTAATCTTCGTTCGTCTACTTATGTGTCGCTTCGTCTTTCGACATGCTCTCGTCCCCTCGGAGGAACATGACAATTGGCGAGCTTGCCAGGATGATGGCCAATTCTGACGTCTTGTTCTTCTGAAAGGTAGAGGAGCGTCGGAAGGCGAAAGGCATCCAGGGTCATGGAGGTAGAGAAATTAACGGCTGTCGGAAAGGAGCTGGGCTATGCTGGGGCAGAGTTGAGAAAATGGGTGGACGACGAAAGAGCGCGATTAAGAGAGGAGAGAGTTCACGAGCGTGAGTTGGCAAGGGAAAACCGTGTGGGGAACTACCTAAGGAAGCTACCCTAGAGAAGGAAAGGGCGATATTGCAGTTGAGAATCGCTGCGCGAGGGGGTCACCGGGAAGGGGCTGATGGGCAACGCGGAGACGCGCCAGTCCAAGCTCTCCGAGGGAGTCCTCACAAGTTGATCCCGCAATTCAACGAGCGGAGGGACGGTCTCGATGCATACCTGCAGCGTTTCGAGCGCACGGCGACAGGTTTGGGATGGCCTCAGGACAAATGGTTGCCGACATTAGGCCTGTGTCTGACAGGAGAAGTGCACACGGTGGTTGGTCGCATGACACCCACGGACGCATTGGACTATCCTAAAGTAAAACTGGCTCTGCTCCTGAGATTTAGGTACACAAAGGAGGGATACCGTGAGAGATTTCGGGATGCTAAACCCGAGGAGGGTGAAACTAGGAGGCAGTTCGCCGCTATGCTGGCCGGTTACTTACTTTGATCGGTGGATTGAGGTGTCAGAAACCGAAAAGACCTTCGAGGCGCTACGAGACGCGGTTCTGGTGGAACAGTTTCTTAGGACCTTCTCAAGCAAGCTAGCTGTATTCCTTAAGGAGAGAGACTGTCGAAATTTGGATGAAGTGGCAGCAAAAGCTGACTTCTTTTTAGAGGCGCAAGTGCAATCGAGCACAGGTGGCAAACAGAAAGAAGATACGGCAAAGAAACTGAGTGCAGAAGATCCAGCTAATAATGATAAAGGCGAGGCCAGGAGAAGTAGCCGCTGCTTTCTTTGTAGGAAAGCGGGTCACAGGGCAGAAAATTTCCGGAGCAAGGCTCAACGGTTTAAATCACCCGCGTGTTGGAACTGTGGACGCACGGGTCACAGGGCTGATCAGTCCAAGGCGGTGCAGGACGGAAGACACCAGGCTTCATGCTTGTGGGCAAGGCCTACAGCTACCGCCGACGAGCCAGAGGAATCCTTCGTCACGCTGAGGAACGGAGACAAGATTCCGGTGGCAAATGCAGCCGTTGGGAGAGCTCCGAAGTTCCTTGCAGAGAATATGCCCGCGGCTGAAGGACGCCTAGGGAGCAGGCGAATAAATGTGCTCAGTGACACTGGGTGTAATATAGCAGTGGTCAGAAAGGACCTGGTCCCTCCGGAGGATTTCACCGGAAGATCAAGCGTCGTTTTCCTATTGGACCGGACAGTCAAGAACCTACCAGAGGCGAAGATTTCTATTCAGACGCCATTTTATGCCGGAACGGTTCTAGCGAA
Source organism: Ixodes scapularis (assembly GCF_016920785.2). Classification (NCBI taxonomy): domain Eukaryota; kingdom Metazoa; phylum Arthropoda; class Arachnida; order Ixodida; family Ixodidae; genus Ixodes; species Ixodes scapularis. The sequence goes on along the minus strand of NW_024609881.1, from coordinate 11,298,419 downwards.
ATGTATCAGTGACCCACTCTACGATCTGGTGCTGGGGAGTATTCCGCAGATCCGAAGTGCGGATGATCCAGATCCTGGATGGGAGAACGCACGTGAAGTTGAAGAAAAAAGTCCTGTCAGCGGCGCAGCGGTAAACCCAGGATCGGAGATACGAGCGGACGTCCACGAGATGTCCGGTGTATGCAAAAACAACGACGGCTCACGTCACGCGAATTTGGCGGAAGTTGCTGCAACCCATAACACAAGTGTCCCATGAAGTGGAGAAAGGAAAAACGAAGAGTTAGGCCTGAACGTGTCGCAGGTATCAAAGGTAGATACGACTCCAGAGACACTCGCTCGAGAGCAGAGAGAAGACTACTCGCTCAGAAGGTGTTTTGATGAAGTTGGGGAGATCACGAGAAGGTCGATGTCTGGGACGATGCTCCAGTTCTTTGTGAAAAACAGCATGCTATACAGGTCTGTTGAGTATTCGTCGGGAAGAAAGACGATTCAACTGGTACTCCCGAAGAAGTTCAGACTGGCGGTGATGACACTCGCGCATGATGGCATCATGTCCGGGCACCAAGTCATAAAGAACACGCTGGGCCTGGTGGCAGAAGAGTTTTTCTGGCCGGGGATGCAAAGCGATATCAAAAGGTACCTCCGATCATGCGACGTCTGTTAGCGCTCGGTGTCAAAAGGCAAAGTGGGCAGGGCGCCTTTGGGGAATATGCCCACGGCCGAGGCGCCTTTTCAGGAAGTAGCCATCGACATTATTGGAACTATCGCACCGAGCTGGTCGAAGCGACACGGATGGAAGGACGTTAATGTAAACAAGAATTGGGACGCAAATAAAAAGTGCCGAATTGCGTGCGCTAATCGAAAAATTCAGAGAGATTTTCTCCGATGTTGTGGGCTACGGGCGAAAAAGAATGCCTCGCGTTGGTATGGGCCGTCGCCAGATTCAAGTTGTTTCTGTATGGTTGAACTTTAAGGGTACAGACCGACCATCCGCCGTTAGAGCTTATGAACAGAGCCAAACATTCCGACAGCAGAGTTATGAGATGGATTATGGCATTACAATACTAGAGTTTTGATGTCGAATACATTAAGGGTAGAGACAACGCGGGCGCTGACTTCATGAGTCGCGTTTGAGGAGTCAGGACTGGCTTATATAATATACCAGGGAGCTCTGAGTCCCTTTGAAACAAGGTTACAGAAAAGTTACAGAAAGGTTTCCAGGAGCAGGTGTCTGGATGAAACTTTCAAGGGATAAACTGCCAAGTCAGAACGAGCGTTATGAACAGTGTTAAGACTGGTGCGAATATCAAGGTGTTACTTTGTTTTTATGTGTACGTTGATGTACACATAAAACCACGGGCGCGGTGATGCGCTCCGATAAGAAACCGAAATCCAGAAACGCGTCCAAATGAAGCGTTTTTACAGAACGCCGTAAAATGCTGCCCCGACGTTATATCCTTCCAAAAATAGTTAATTTAGTGGTTTTCGATGATGCTCTACAAGTTTCTAATTGAAACTATATATCTATTATCAGTAATTAAAAAAGTTAATTAACGAATTTTAATTAATTAGCCGACTTATCGCAAACATTAGCCACCCACATAATGTCCGCCTGGCCGTATAACCCACCTGCATAAACCGCATTAATGTAGCTTTCACGGACTTTTTTAAATAAATGTGTCAGAATTAAAAAAACACCCGGTATATATATATATATATATATATATATATATATATATATATATATATATATATATATATATATATATATATATATATATATAAATATATATATATATATATATACCGGGTGTTTTTTTTATTCTGTAAAAACACGGAAGGTTTATTTCTTCCGTGTTTTTGTTTCTCTGACTTGGGATTTTCAACTTTGTTTATATATATATATATATATATATATATATATATATATATATATATAAGGCCGGAGTCCGGCCTTCGTCAGCTTCCT